>NW_022681465.1:58691502-60104332 GCF_009764315.1 Trachypithecus francoisi
TTCATCAAGTGTCAGACACTGTGCTAGACATAGTGAATAAAGAGTTAAAAATGCATCCCGTGATTTTAGGTACTATAATTCTGGCGTAGGGACAGGAATTCAAAAAGTGGATATGTATCTTCGAATAAATGTGTTCATGAGATGGTAAAAACTCAAAGGAGAGCAGAATCAAATACGGCTTCACAGAAGACAAAATGCTAGAACTGGTTGTACAAGATGAGGATTTTGATGGCTTGAGAAAAGGGGAAGCAGATTTTAAGAACTAAGAAAAGCGGCTGGGCGTGGTGGCTCACGCCTGTAATCCCAGCGCTTGGAGAGGCCGAGGCGGGTGGATCACGAGGTCAGGAGATTGAGACCATCCTGGCTAACACAGTGAAACCCTATCTATACCAAAAATACAAAAAATTAGCCGGGCATGCTGGCGGGCGCCTGTAGTCCCAGCTACTCCGGAGGCTGAGGCAGGAGAATGGCTTGAAGCCCGGAGGCGGAGCTTGCAGTGAGCCGAGATCGCACCACTGCACTCCAGCCTGGGCGACAGAGCGAGACTCAGATCTAAAACAACAACAACAACAACGACAACAAAAACTAAGAAAAGCATGTATGTAGATCTTAACAGACGGAGGAGCAGACACTAGGAAACGGCCACGTTACTTCTGTGGGGGATATTAGGGGTAGAGGAAAAGAGGCACTGCAGGTGAGAGGAAGGGGTGAAGCGAGGTGGGGCCTATAAGCAGGATCTTGGTCATGAAGGTCCTTGCAATTCTTCTCTGCAGCCAGAGAGCTTGTTTTATCTGTTTGTTTGTTTGGTTCTTGCTTACGTCTCCTAAAATGCAAATGTGGGTCTGTCATATTTTTAAGAGTAACAGTAGGGTCCACTAAGCTCTTATGTCTGTATTCCTCCTAAATTTCATCTGTACCTACTCTCTCTCAACTTTTGTCCCCTCCACCGCTATCAGGTTTTTGTAAATCTATATATTCCCTTTTGCCCCAGAGCCTTGTTTACTCTGTTGCCTCTATTTGGAACAATAGTCTAATCCACGCCTCCATGCTTCGCTGCCTCCATTCTCCTCACATTTAGCTGGGAAATCCACATGCAACTTTGACGTTACATTTTGCAACTTTGATATTACATTTGATCACAAAGCCTTTGGCGGACCCCAAAGCATTGCTAGGTTCTCTGTTTCTAAGTTCCTTCCACGTGCCATTGCTTGTTAAACTTAAGTCATTCATTATTGACTGTAAGCGTCAAGAGTACCGGGAGTTCCATATCCTCTTCGCTTCTCAGACATGGTAGTGAGTGGATGTATGAATGAATGAGTGGCTGAATGAAAATGTGCATGAATGCTGTGGAGTATAGACTCTTTTCTGCAGGTGACTGAAATTCAATGGATCAAACAGGGAAGTAACTAAATCCAATGTGTTTTAGAAAATTCCCTTTATTGAACAGGGGGTGGGGGGGGGAGGGACGTGGAGGGAACCTGGAAAGAGAGAGGATTAGAGGACAAGTATTATATCATAATATGAATTAGGAGGATATTTTTAACAGTTTTAAAAAGAAGACATTATGAACCAACAGCAGAGGCCATGCAGTGAAAAAAATAGATTACAGAGATATTTAGAGGGTGAGCAATAATTAAGTGGATGCATAAGGTGAAAAAAACATGGAGGTGGCAGTGGTGGTGAAGATACCGTGATTGTGGCTGATTTCAGTAGAACAAGTATTGAAATCAGGATAGCAGGTCTTGGGATGAGGCAATTGGTTCAGTTTTAAACAGGACTATTCATGTAGAGAGAGGGCTTTATGACATATCTATTATTCTATTCTTAGGTTTGAGCAGGAAATCTAAATTATGGAATCAGTATATATGAGTTAATTTTTAAGTAATGAGAAAGAATAAGCAGCAGGTAAAATGTACAGTGATAAGATAATAGGGTAGAACAATATCCTGGGGAGCTTCAACCTGAAAAGATGGCCAAAAGTGTATATGTGTGTGTGTATGTGTACTCTATGACACCTATAGTAGAAAAGGTTGCTTGGATTTTGTAAATGACATTACATTTACAAAGGTAACATTTTAATGTTATTTTCTTTATAGTACGTTCACCAAGGAGTCAAATACATTAAATTTCTTCATGTAAATTGGCCATACAATCCTCTGTCTCTAGGATTTCATACGTGACTTTAGAAATTCTAAATTATGAATGTGTGTGTGTGTGAGAAAGAGAGACAGCAAAGTTATAGGAGAATGGGGGCAGATTTTTTACGTGGAAGCCAAGTGAAAATAAAATTTTCTAGAGCAAGTAATCAAAAATATCAAATGTGGTGGGGGGTTAAATAAAAATAGAGATGGGAAAGTGTTCTTTAGATTTCATCACACACAGGTTATTGCTACCTATTCTCGGAGAGGTTTCAGTCAAGTGGTAGGGCCAGCAACCGGACCATAAGTGCTGAGGAGTGACTGGAGGAAAAAAGTTAATAAAAGGATAGACATCGCCATGGAGAAATGTGACTGTGTTAGGAAAGAGAAGGAAAGTACTACAAGCATTCAAGCTAGTGGAAGGGTATTTGTTAAAATGGTGTTAGCCTCAATTGCAGTGATATTTCAGAGTAGGAATACTTGTTTTGCATAATGAAATAATATCACTTAGATAATTCTATTACCTACACAAAGCAACGTGATCACTCTAAAAATATCAGTGCTTATCCTGCTAATATTTATAGCATCCCGATTTTTGTTTTAGTGTGAGTGTATCAGAGTTTGCACCCTAATATTTTAATCTGAAAGTTAAGGTAATAAAAATGCTTGAGTAGGTACTTAAAAGTATTTTGTGACTCTGAATGGCTATTTAAATCTAAAATATTGCTGTTACTCTTTCAGCAACAACTGGTTTGGGGTACTGTATAGATATCCATGTCTACGGGAGCCTACTTTTAAAGTTCTACGTACCATAAGGAGACAAGATTTCTGTCCTGCTATCTCAGTAGACAATTTATCATTGACAGTCACTTCTCTTAAGACTGCAGTCTAATTTTTAAACACTCCTTTCCTCAACCTTCAACTAGTTACAATGTCACTCTATGTATTAAGTCATAAATATTTCATGTTGGAAATTTGTCAAGGAAGGGGAAAAAAGCAATGTGAACATAGTAATTCCCTGGGTATATTCTCTAATAGCTAAAGTGTCTTACAATAAGGAAATTAAGTAAATTATTGTGCATTAACTTGGTAGCATATTATGCTGCCTTTAAAACAATGATGAAAATATTTCGTGACATGTAAACATGGTGATTTAAAGTTCTATTAAAAAGTAGACTATACGATGATTTGGTTTTATTACTATTTCAACCATAAAATAAGTGTATCCCTATTGGCAATATTTGCAGGAGAATATGTAAACATAAAAATAGTGAAAAGTATGTTTTTTGATTTATAGAACATTTAAATTTTCTCAGAGATCACTTTAACCTTTTTCAATAAGAAGAGGCTATGTCATAGGCACTGTTGCTATTCTCTCAATTTATCCAGCTGCATATAAGAGAGATAGTAAAACAAATTGTCAGAAATTAACTCTATGACACCTATAGTAGAAAAGGTTGCTTGGATTTTGTAAATGACATTACATTTACAAAGGTAACATTTTAATGTTATTTTCTTTATAGTACGTTCACCAAGGAGTCAAATACATTAAATTTCTTCATGTAAATTGGCCATACAATCCTCTGTCTCTAGGATTTCATACGTGACTTTAGAAATTCTTATCTAACCACAAAAAATCCAGTCTTTTTGGTTTTCTTGAAAATGGCATTATGCTCTTTGGTGAAAGCAATACTTAGGCACAAAGTTCCAACTTCACAGATGGCTATTAGACTTGAGTTCCCCTGAGACAGCAGCCTTACGTTGATCTGTGTTATTCAATGTTGCTTGAAACTAGGAAGTTTTTAACACCTCGACAAAAGTTTAAACACACAGAGTTAAAAACAATAATTGCTTCCTTTGATCTATATAGAACTGAATGTCATGGAATTTTGTTGTTGTTGTTGCTTGCTTTCAGAAATTTATTGTTTAGTTAATGAGCCTCTGATTCCGCATCAGGCTAAGCCCTACAGTAAAGTCAAGGAGGTCTAGAAACTGTTTTTGGTGCCTTTCCTGGAAAGAACTAGATGCCATGGTGACTCTAATATGGCGTTTTTACTCTAATATCTTTCTTCACAGCTCTGCTTGGTCTAATTTCATGGTATTGTGAAAAATAGATCTGGGGGCCTGATGAATGTTTTTCAATTTAGTAAAAGACATCTACCCTACCCCTAGTCACAGAGACTAGGCTAATCTTTGGATGGATGAGTTAATATTTTGGACTAAAAATTCTGAAAGAAATGTCAGTATTAGTGAGATGGGCTAATCTTATTGAAGAGAAGCCCAGTAGTTATTTACATCATATTTTTTTTTCTTGGCTGACCATCTATTTCTCACTAAGCTTCTCTGACACAAGTTACTTAGGAATAATATGATCTCAGTTTTCTGATTCTCCTCTAGAATATAAACTTATATGAAGTCACAGAATTATACTATTTTTGAAGTTAGAAGATGCTAAGATGTTGCTTACCTCAATCTTCTCATTTTACAAATGAAGAAGTCATAGTTGTAGAGATAAAATATCTTCTCTAGGAAACTATAAATATGAAAAATGGTATTTTTGGCTCTCAGATCAATTATTTCTCTTGATCATTCTATCTTAAATGTTATTCCATTTTGACAACATCCCCCACCATCATTTTGCAATGTGAATATTTTTATATGGAAGGCATTTATGGCTATATTTAAAAGAAAGCACATATTCATATGTTTCATATATATATGCATTATGTTGTAGCTTCTGCAGCTTTCTATAGTATATATTTAAAATTCTTTCCTATCCCATAATTAGCTCATGTGGTCATGTAAGATTGATGGTTTGATTTTGTAAGTAGGTATAAAATTTTAAACATGTACAATGGTTCTAAAAAATGGTATACCTTTTTTTCCTTCAGAATTGTTCTTTATAGTGATATGTGATCAGGAAGGCAAAACTCTCAATTTTCTAAACAGTGTACATGCACAAGAGGTCACAGTTAAGGTTACCTTGGGAGTTCTAATTCTGAATTTCCTGACTTTTGTGGGTTTAAATCATAACTTTAATGTTCCATTAATTCAGGGTATTTTTTTAACACTGATTTGTTTTGTTTTTTATTCTGTACTAGTGGATATTGTGTTGATTTCTATGAATATCAAAAAGAGCTCAGTATTCTGGTAAACTCTTTTTAGTTGACGTTTTATTTTTTAAGTCCTTTTATTTGAGTTTGACTAAAACAATTTAAAAGCATTTCTATCATAAACAGTTTTTTTTATTTTACAGACAAAGACTGTACAATATTGCTCTTTGTATTTATCATTAAGAACTGCCTTCTAAAAACTGAAAATGTCATGATTTGTTGCATTGTTCTAGTAGCTTTAGAATACCACTAAATCATTAGGCCAGTATCTTTTTCATTTAAATTTAAAAGTGTTACACTGTTCATCAGAAAACAAATAAACAGAAAACTAAACTAAACAAAACAAAATCCCGCAGTTTGGCATGATTCTCTATCACGTGTATACCCATAATGCAGCTTTTCAATTTGGGGATAATTGGGAGGCTGAAGCAGGAGGATTGCTTGAGCCTCACTAAGTGAGCCAAGAGTTCAGTGAGCTGAGATCCTGCGATCGCACTGTGTCCTAGGTGACAGAGTGAGACCCTGTCTCAAAAACTAGATATGAATTTATTGATAAAAGAATCATGTTTTCATATTTTTGTGCAATTAATCAGAGTTCTCAGTTTATTGCTCAATTAATATTTATTGAGTTAAATAGAATTCTCAGCTTCTTAAGCTTACTGTGTTTCTCTTCATTTTCTATATCAAAACATGCCTCTTCTTAAGTTGGGAGGTGCCACAACGCCTATTTCAAATTAATTTAGTGATAGTTCCAGAACTGAGCACTATCCCAGATCAATAAAGAGAAGAAAGAAATGATTTGGTAATTATCTATAAACCTGTAATATGAGCTTAGTGAAAGCTTAGTGGAAGCAAGGATGGTGTTTTGGTTACCACTCTGAGCCAGTAATTATAACGTAATGCTATTTGAAATTGGTTCTCTAGATTTTAAATGGTGCCTTTACTATTTTAGTATCATGTTGACTTCTTTATAATACGACAAATATAAGACATTTTCGTACACATTTTACATATTTTTTTCTGAAAATGTAAATTGTCTCTGGAAATATTAAGTATATGAGTTTTTGAGGAATTAGAATTAATAGCAACAGATAGACTATTTGAAATAATTGATGATGTTTTATGCAAAACAAACAAAGGAGAAAATCCAAGTGGTTAAGTTACTAACAATGCTCAAGTAGTTCCAATGGACCAAATATGAATTATTCTTAATATGCCACAGTATTTAATTCTCACATCAATACTGAAGGGCTGTTCTTATTGTCAGATGTGAAAATTACTATTCAAATAAGTAAAATGTTTTGGCAGAGGTAAAAGGGATAATCTAGATGTGGTAGGACAAAAAGCTAAAACTAAAACTCACACCCAAAAAACACTTTGGAAACTTTTTGGGGGGAGCCATTATCTATTAAATTTGAATATCGGTATACTCTTCAATCCACAATTCTAGTCCTAGGTTACATACGACAGAAACATATACTAATATTTGCAGGGACCCAAAGGCCCGTGGGACGTGACCAAGTCAGCATTCCACTGGAGGCTATGTAATCAAACAGCAAACTGTTTATCATGCGTGCAGGATGCGAACAAACTCACGACTGCTTCTGCCAACAGAAGGTTTGCTGGAGGCAATCACTCCCTGGCGCGGAGGTTGTCTACTGCGACATCTAGACAATACAGTCTTGCAAGCCTACTCTGGACTGAGCAGCTGACCCGTTCTTCCACCCCACCCTTCTCACTGTCTCTTTTGCCTAATAAATACGGAGGGCTGTGTAAAGCTCAGAGCCCTTGTCCACTAGAGGCAAGGTGCCCCTTGACCCCTTTTTCCAAATACACTCTTTTGTCTCTTGTCTTTATTCCCGCGTTCACCCCTCTTTGTTCAGTCCAATAGGTTCGCGGTATAGTGGCACCCCGAACAGCAACAGGATCAGGTGTTCTGCAAATATTCACTGAAATTCATGCATAAAAATCTTCACTGACTTAATTATAATATTAAAAACAACAGAAACATGATGCTGCACTAAAGAAGGCAAACAAACGATTTTATGCCATAGGATTCCATTTCTATACATTTAAAACAGATGAAACTAAGTTACGCTTTTGAGGTAGCATAGTGATTATTTTGGAAGAAGTATTTATGGGAAGGAATGTTTCTGGGAGGCGGATGATTTTTATTCCTTGATTTGAGTTTTGGGTACACAAATGTGTTCAGTGTGTAAAATCCATTGAGCTGTACATTTATGGTTTGTGTACTTTCCTTTGCTGTGTAAATCTTCACTACAATTTCAGTTAATCAAAACATTGCTAATATGAGAGTGAAATGTATTTTGGAGTCATATAGATTTAGGTCCAAATGCATCTCTGGTATTTAAGCAACTTTTGAATTTCAGGTGGGAAAGTAGCACTGGAACATGCACGTTATTTATTTATTTTTTTTAAGATTAAAACCAGTGAATAGACTACTTAATGCAAAAGAAAAAGAAGATATTTAGATAAAGCTATTAAGTTTTTGTTTGTTCATTTTTATTTAAAAGTTTAAGTGCATAGCAAGCACAACTGGAAATCAAATCTATGTTCGATTCGAAAGCCATGGTTTTTCTTTAAATCTTGCTGTATCTCACCCGATGTGATTTTTCTCTTAAGGAAGAATTATGTCTTACAGCAATGAGGAAAAATTATTACAGAACGTTATATTAAGAAGCATGATTAGAAAAAATTCAACTCTTACTCATCACTTATAGCCTAAATCTTTCTTAAAAAAATTCAGAATGAAGGAGAAAATATTTCAAGTTTTACTTTGCCTGAACTCTTAATGGCCTCAAAACAACTAGTCATGCTGGTACCAGATGTTCTTAATAGCAATTTTGACTTACCAGTTGATATTTATTTCATGAAACTTCAGGATCTGATGACTTGCAACTTAACTAAGGAGAAGAAAAAAACAAGAGGGACAGAGAGAGAAACAGATAATGTTCTTTATAGATCTCTTTCTAACTGTATCATCCTGTCATTGAACTCCCAGGTAATGCTGGATTAACAGCTTGTATATTTCTCTGCCTTCAGACAGAACAAAAAGATATCCACTTTTTTTAGGGTACTCTTTCTTATATGTGAAAAATGCCATAATTTCCTGTTTGACTCACCATGTGTCTTCCAGGTGGCTTTTGAATCACCCCAACTTCTTTACCAACTGATTCACTGAAATCAAATAAAAATGTGGGTTTCATTTAAGTGCGGATACAGATTATTTGCCTCTCCTCATTCTATGAAAGTATAACTAAATTGCCTTGTCATTTCTTGGATGAGTTTGGACACACAAATTTGACTTTATAGCAATATTAGAAGTCGGGACAGGAGACAAACTTGGAGCCAGACATGAGATCTGCCCACTAGTTCTGAAGGAATGAATGCAGATGTTGACATTGATTAGCCAAGATAGTACATTGGGGATGAGAAGTTTTCCTACATGATTCATTACAATACCTCGTACCAGGGAGGCCAAAATGAGGTGTCAGAATTACAACCAGTGTGTACAATTTCTATGTTGAACAATAAATGACTATTCTGTTATGAAAGTGAGCATTTGACATTTAGGATGTGTATCCATAAGAAACAGAGACATAGTCTCTTACTCTGTGATTCCATTCAATGCAGAATTTCTCTTAAAGTGATGCCTTAAGATCGTGGGAAATGTCAAAATTAATGAACAACAAAAAAAAGTACAAGCAGAGTTAAATGAATATCAACAACTGTGGAAAAAGAGGTGTGTAGAACTAGATCTTTGTGGTATTGAACCCAGGTCTAATAAGCAGCACAGGAATATTGGACAAATAAGGTTGAGGCTTTTTTTTTTTTTTTTTTTGAGATGGAGTCTCGCTCTGTCACCCAGGCCAGTTTTCGGCTCACTGCAACCTCTGCCTCTTGAGTTCAAGCAATTCTCGTGCCTCAGTCTCCTGAGTAGCTGGGATTACAGGCACACCACCATGCCTGGATAATTTTTTTTGTATTTTTAGTAGAGATGGGGATTCACCATGTTGACTAGGCTGGTCTTGAACTCCTGACCTCAAGTGATCCGCCCGCCTCGGCCTCCCAAAGTGCTGAGATCACAGGCGTGAGCAATCGCGCCTGGCCAGGCTCTTTGTAGAATAGTGTTTAGAGTAAGAACATTCTAAGCAACAACACATGAGCCTGGGCCTTTGCAACAGCGAGTTAGCATGCTTGTAAACTGTTTTGTTGCTGTTGTTTTCTGGAAACATAGGCAGGGCCGCTTCTCAGGAAAGCTCAGATATTTGGAATCTAGGGCAATAGGCATATGAGGTTCAGTTCATATGTGTCTAAAATATTTATTAAAACATAACTGTATTCATTTTCAGAGCTTTTGTTTTTTCCAGAAAAGGCAACCCTATAGAGTAAGATAAGAAATTAGTGGTTGCTAGTGCTGTGCATGCAAATTGGCAATGCTTGCAAATGGATCTGAAGGATATTTTCAGAATGAGTGGAAGTGTTCTACAGCTGGACTATGGTGATTGTTGGACAACTCTGCAAATGTATGACAATTTATTGACTTGTACAATTAAATAGGGTTTCTGGTTAGTGGATGATACCTTCATAAAACTGTTTAAAAAGTCTTTGGTATTTAGACTCCTCTGATTAGCTGGCTTCCCCCCCACCCCCCCACTGCTTTTTCTTTATATCTTTCACATTAATTGTTCTTTCATTTTGTGTGATTCCTTGTAGTTAAGAAAATCCCTTAAGAAAAAAAAAAAAAAATCCCAAATGAGCTCACATTCCTTACATCAGTAAAAATACCATTTTTCTTTTTCTAGGAAAGCAGAATAGAGAAACAGATTAAATCAGTGTCACTTGTCTTAAGATACAAAACGTCTCTGGGCTCTTATCAAAATATAAGCCTCTGTTCTGTAATTAGAGTAGGACTATGTCATGCCTGCAAATCTCTTTTATAATCCTCTTTTATGTTAAAATCATACTAGTCTTTTAAAATGTATACTTCTATAAAAGAGTAGAAAGACACCACTTTGTGGGTATGAGAAAATTGGGATGGAATGCTACCATAGACTAACCTTGAAAGAAATTAGAAAAGATGACAGAATGGCATTCCCTCTTCCCAGCCCTCACCCTGCAGGACTTACTTGGAAATAGTTCCATAATATGTCCTTCTAAAACTCAATTGTAGCCCAGAGACAAATTCCTTTGTCCTGTGCCCTTTTCTTCCAACTAAAGAAGGCAAACTTTTTGGATTAAGATTGATGATTGGATAAGTCTGTCTTCAGGCAGAGGGCTTGAAGCAGGGAGCGGGGCACCTGTCCATTTCCTGGCCTTGAACTTGATAATACATGAAGCCAATGGGAAAATAGATGCCAATTTTTATCTCTAACAGTTCTGCAGTTTTCACTTTATCGTGAACAAGAAGACTTAAATTATGGCCTGGACGATACATGAGAGTAAGTCCAAACTTCGGTATATTCTAAAATTCAAGAAAGATTTGAAATGCTCAAAGAAATGTTTTCCAAGAAGAGCTTTATGAATGCAATATTGACTGGACAATTGCATGTTTGTGAAGACTTCCATATAAACTTTACATAGGAGAACAATCTGAGCAGGTATAATATACTTAAAATATAATTTTTGTTCTATATATCCAGTAGAGTGCAAAAGAATATGTTTGTGATTCCAGCTTTTTATATATTTTCAGGTTTGCTACAGGGCTTTAAAATTAAAATGTTATGAGAATAATTTGTAGCTATTTCTAAGCTATAATTCTCTTTATTTATCTATAATGCATTCTCATTTTTCAATGTACACCTACTGGTCTTTATCATAGGAAAGTGTTATTTCACTAAAGTTTTCTTTTTTTGCTTCTGCTTCCCCTTATTTCCTACTTTTTTCTTTATTAATATTAGTTTTGGAAGGCTGCATCTCTATTTTCTGTCCTCTATTGTGTTGTCTTTTTGATTTAACCTTAGAAATCTCTTTGATCTTTTCATCTGTATTCTGGGAAGGCTTTCTCTTACTCCCTCTTTTGTCAAGTCTGAAACCATTTTTTTTTTTTTAACAATATAAATCCTGCATTTACTTTCTCTAATGTGAGGGTTTGTTTTTTGTGTTTTTTAAGTTTCTTGTAAACATTTCTTAAATCCCTAATTTTCTTTAATCTCAAGTTATTTTACATACATTGAAATTTGTTGGCTGCTGATATAGTTTGGATATGTGTCCCCACCCAAATCTCATGTTGAATGTTAATCCCCAACCCTGAAGGTGGAGCCTGGTGGGAGGTGTTTGGATCATGGGGGCGAGTACCTCATGGCTTGGTACTTTCCTCATGACTGTGAGTTCTCATGAAGTCTGGTCATTTAAAAGTCTCAGGTACACCTTTCCACCTCCCCACCTCTCTCTCTCTCTCTCTCTTTCTCTCTCTCTCTCTCTGTGTTTTCATGTTGCGATGTGCCTGCTTCCCCTTCGTCTTCCAGCGTGATTCCTAGACTTCCTGAAGTCTCCCTAAAATCAAGCGGATGCTGGCATCATGCTTCCTGTAAAGCCTGCAGAACTGTGAGTCAATTAAGCTTCTTTTCTTTATAAGTTATCCAGTCTCGGGTATTTCTTTAAAGCAATGCAAAATAGCCTAACATAGCTCCTTATATTCTTTTGCCAGGTTTTCTTTTCCTTTCTTTATATTGCGATAAAAACACATCAAATCAAATTTACAATCCCAACCATTTTTAAGTTCATAGTATTATGTATATTCTTATTGTTTTGAAGCAGATCTCCAAAACATTTTTATCTTACAAATCTGAAACTTTATATCCATTAAACAATTCTCCTTTTTTTTCTCCCTCTAGCCCTTGGTAACCTGTTTCTGTGAATTTGACTACTTTAGATATCTTATATAAACAGAACTACATAGTATTTTTGTGTGTATGTGTGTGACAGGTTGATTTCACTTAGCCTAATATCTTCAAGGTACATCCATGTTGTAACATGTGACAGAATTTTCTTCCTAAGAAGAATAATATTCCATTGTATGTGCATAGAATACTTTATTTATTCATTAGTCAGTGGACATTTGAGTTGCTTCAGCCTCTTGGCAATTGTGAACAGTGCTTCTATGAACATGCATTTGCAAATATCTCTTTGAGACACTGCTTCTAATTCTTTTGGATATTTACTCAGGAGTGAGATTATTAGATAATGTGATAGTTCAAACTTTTCTGAGGAACGTCCATACTCTTTTCCACGTTAGTTGCACCATTTTACAATCCTGTCAAAAGTGGGCATGGTTCCAAATTTTCCTTATCTTAGCCAACACTTTTTTTTTTTTATGGTTTTGTTTTTTTAATAGTAGTCATCCTCATGGGTGTAAGGTGATGTCTCATTGTGGTTTTCATTTGTATTTCTCTGATTAGTGACATTGTGCATCTTTTCATATGCTTGTTGGTCGTTGTGTATTATCTTGAAGAAACATCTATTTAAATCCTTTATCCATGTTTTAATTGGGTTATCTAAATTTTTATTGTTAAGTTCTAAGAGTTTTTCATACATTCTGAACCTACCAATTATCCATAATACAATTTGCAAATATTTTCTCCCATATGATGTGTTGCTTTTCCAGTCTGTTGATTATGTCCTTTCATGGACAAAAGTGTTTAAATTTCATGTAGTTGCAATTGGCTATTTTTGTTTTTGTTGAGTTTGCTTTTGGTGTCATATCCAAAAAAAGATTGCCAAGTTCAATATTCCTCTATACTTTCTTTAGGAGTTTTATAGTTTCAAGTCCTATTAATCCAGTTTAATTTTTGTATGGTGTAAGATAAGGGCCAACTTCATTCTTTTGAATATGAATATACAGTTTTATCAACACCAATTGTTGTCCTTTCCCCACTGAGTGATTTTGCACTTGTTGAAGGTCATTTGACCATACATGTGAGGGTTTATTTCTGGGCACTTTACTGTTTTCCACTGATCTGTTTGTCCATCATTATGTCATGTACCACATTGTTTTGATTACTATAGCTTTGTAGTACCTTTTAAAATTAGGAAGGGTGAGTCCAACTTTGTTTGGTTTTCTCAAATTTTGGGGGCTATTCAGGGTCCCTTGGGGTTCCATATAAATTTTCCTCTCTCTCAAATAAGTGCTGTTGAGATTTTGATAAGGATTGTGAGGCCATATATTCACATACTCTCTTGAGATTATTAAATACTTTCCTTCCATTTTTTTCTATATTGTATTGAAGATCTCATAAACTGAGATTTCACAATCATGTTCACTCATTTGTTTACATTTCTTTGATAGGTTTCAGATTCTACAGTTTTTATATCATTTTTCATCTTTAAGCAAAATGAGATCTAAATATGGTCTATGTTTGTCACTAGAAATGATGTGTGAGTGGACACTGAATTTGTTTTACATTAATTTTCATAAAAGTCAACTTATGTGTTAAGAGCTATAGCTGAAATACATTTGGACAAACTTATAAGTCAGAATGTAGTTGACAGGAGTTATTCATCTAGACCATATCTTCTCAAGTGACACTTTCCTCTTCAACTACATTTTGTAATACTATGAAGTACACATAAAGCTACAACTTCAAACATGCGGCCATCTCTAGACTTTAATTGACAGTGTACAGTTACCATGGAGGCATCCACCTGCTTGAGAGAGAGGGCTATATCTTGGAGGAAGTAAAAACAAGCTGTCTAAGGAGAAAGATTACCAATAATTGTTCTGATTATTTTGAATACCAAGTCTCTGAGTCAGAAGCGAGTTTCTTTTTTATCACATGGTCTGTGCTTCAGTTCAGTGACTGGCAATCTTTAAGACACAACATTTATTTTTTTCTTATTTTTATTTCATTAGCATTAACATTAGCACATATTTCACTGCTTGACATTTTACATTTTGCATATTTTTGTGATTTTTAGTCTAGTTTTGTAGCTCTATGAGCATTTTAACCAAGAAAACCTGGAACTTAATCAGGGGACAATTGCAAACTTCCATTTAAAGTGGTAGTTTTAAAACATATATTTAATAAGAATATTTAAAAATAAATAACAAATTATTTCTTTAGAGATTAGTCTATATTCTGATATGGAATGACCCAATAACTCTTATTATCAGGAAGTCTACGTTCTATTTCTTTCAAAGATACATTTTAAGGAGATTTTTCTTGACTTAATTTGAAAACATTATATCCAATTGAATTTTTATAGTTTTTTGAAGATTGATATCTGTATGATTCAACCAATTCCAGATCTGGATCTAGATTGATACATAAATTCCATTTTTAAGAAAATGTCATTTTTTTTTATCTCCATATGGCAAACATCTTTCCCGATTCATTATCTTTCTGATTCTGCCTACATGCACTCTGGCATAGCTAATTTTCTCTTTAACAAATCCCTACAAATTGCTCTTCAATCCCTTCAAGTTCCTCTTTATTACATCAGTACTAAAATAAGCTCAGCGTGATATGCTATGCTTCTCAGCAAAATAGGTCTCTAGACCTTGGGGCATGCTTTGTTGAACTACACCCGTATGAACATACTATGGTCATGTTATTCGATATCTAGTGACCTGGTCCACAGTCAACCACTTCATCAATGCTATTAGAAAATGTTGGTGACTCAAATAGTTTATAATTGTAACAAGTTTAGTCTTGTCTTCTATATCTTCGTATCTCACCTTTTTATTCTATCTCTATATAAAAAGATGAAAATTAATGTTAATAAGTCCAGTTTCAGACTGTCTTATATAAAATTGTCTGTTTATAAAGGCATGTAAAGACAGAAATGTTAGGTCCCCAATACAGGTAATTACGTTTCTCCACACATTTATTACATTCTTTACCTAAAATCAAGTGTAAATTATTGAGAAACCAAAGAAAAAATATAACTCTTTGTTAGAATCTTTGCCTTTATTTTTTATTTATAAATGCTTCTCGACTTAATAAAATTTCATTAAAACTATTTTGTTTAATATGCTAAAGAGTTTCACAACAGTTTTGATGGTTCTGCAAAATTCTAAAGTCAGGTAGTGTATGATAGAAATATAAAATGAGTGTACTATGACTTTGATGAGCTTAATCAAAACAGAAAATAAATTTATTAAAAAATGAAAATATATATTGAAAGAAGAGTATTGGAACAGACAATAGTAAAAGCTAATTATTTATACATTTTTGTTTTAAAATACACATTAGTCATTAATAACATTGACTACAGGTAAGCAATTACAGATGAAAATGCTATCCTTGTCTCTATTAATCCACAAATTTCCATTGTGATTTAACAATAATTTAACTATGACATTGTCCTATGTATTACTGTGACTAAATTAACCAATAGTAAAGTTCTCTTGAAACATCAGGGTTAAATATGTTCAAAAATATATCTTTACTGTTATAATTTTATTCATTACAAAAGACATCTATATTTTAGCCCAAAATTAATATTTATAATTTAATGATAGCACAGAGTATGAAGAAATAAAATAAGGTTATAAGGTTAGTGAATTTAAACATGTTTTGATTTAGTTTAGGAAATGGCTTTGAAATGCACATTTTAGTAAGCATCTCAGGGGATTCCAATGTAGCTATTCAAAATCTTTACTTTTTCCAGTTCTGATTCGGTAATTCACAAAAATAAAATTTTAACAACAGGTGTAGATGTTAAACCATTTGCCTGATTATTGTTCAGCATTTCCACACCACTGCTCAGTACTGGATCTGGATATTTTTGTGGCACATCCATACTATATTTCTAGAATGGAGTCATGGCTCTTTTAAACTTTCTTCTTTGCCTCTAATTCTTGTGTCTTTTAGTAACACTTTTGTACTCACTATCCTCTTTTCTTTTTCTCCAACCCTACTGGCATCGTTTTATTTCAAGTGTACTTAAACTTACTGCCTCTTCCTTGAACTATTGCATTAAACTTCAATAGACTTCTCCACTCCTGTTCCGTTTGAGATGACAAAATGTTGCCAGATTAATATTCCCAAAGCCATAAAAATCATGTTACATTTTACATAAAATCCTTTTAAATGGCTTCATTATATACCAAATGAAATTACCTTAATTTTAATATAAGGCCCAGGATTATGTGTCCCCAAGATGACTTTTCCTATCTTGTCTGATTTTTTTTTTTTTTGCTACATAATCTCTGCTTTATTTTGCTTCCAACTACAAGCCAATTAAATTGTTCACTGTACACTACTTGAGTTACTCCACTTGTCTATTTTATGTTTATGAAAGCCTGATGTCAAATAATTTTCTAATTTACACAGCTGGAAGCAAATCTTCTTCTAAAACCACATAATAACTTTTG
This sequence comes from Trachypithecus francoisi, assembly GCF_009764315.1. NCBI lineage: Eukaryota > Metazoa > Chordata > Mammalia > Primates > Cercopithecidae > Trachypithecus > Trachypithecus francoisi. The sequence goes on from NW_022681465.1 coordinate 58,708,092, forward strand.
CTCTTGTACCATTAACCTTATATTTAATATTGTATTATACGATGACTTACATATGAGTATAATTTTCATTTCTAGAGTTTACATTCTAAGAATGTGAAGTCTATTTCAACCTGATACACCATCAGAACCTATTCAAAGCTCTGTAGAGATGAGCCATTAAGATTTATCAACAAAAAAACCTTGTTTTCCTATTTCAGCTTTTACTTCTTTTGAATCAGTGCCCACAGCTGGTACATACTATTTTACAGCAACAGAAAGTATAGAAATGCATTCATTGAATATTTAATAGACACTTGTATAGAGCTTACTTTTGCTAGATACACTTTGAATTGTTAAAGATACTGCATATATTCCATGGGAATTGTTAATATTATTTTCATAAATATAGTTGAAACAAGAAAAAACAAATTATGTTACCAATTATTTTGCCTATTTGAAGATTTAATTAAAAAATAGTTTATATAACAGCATAATCTTTAAATATAACCACTAATTTTCATTGATAATATGAAAATCTTTTAGGTTAGAAGTGTTAATGAGGCCGGGTGCCCTGGCTCACACCTGTAATCCCAGCACTTTGGGAGGCCGAGGCGGCAGATCATGAGGTCAGGAGATGGAGACCATCCTGGCTAACATGGTGAAACCCCGTCTCTACTAAAAAAAGCAAAAACAAACAAATAAACAAACAAAATTAGCTGGGCGTGGTGGCAGGCACCTGTAGTCCCAGCTACTCGGGAGGCTGAGGGAGGAGAATGGCGTGAACCTGGGAGGCGGAACTTGCAGTGAGCCGAGATCCCGCCACTGCACTCCAGCCTGGGTGACAGAGCGAGACTCCATCTCAAAAAAAAAAAAAGTGTTAATGATATAAGTAAAATTACTAAAATTATTAGGTATAATTATTGACCAAGAAACATTCTAGAAACAGATTGTATCCATAAATTGAGGTACATGTGATAAATTTTCTTGAATCAATTTTATAATCAACTGAATAGATCAAGTCATTTTTAAACTATCATTACAATATTTTAAATGACATGTCACAGTATATTTTATTAAAAGCAATATTTGCTGTTAATGTAATATAGTAAAGAGCATAATAAAAAATGAGATTCATATGTAAACCAAATCTTCTATAACAATTATGGATAACAAGTGGGAATTTAAATCTACTGTAGAAAGTAACATTTAAACTAATAATTTACAATTAAAAGTGAGCATATTATAGATGATTTTAGAGATGAACTACTGGGATTTATATATGCCCTTCCAGTAGGTGCATTAGCATTTTGTATTCAATAAGGAATAATTATATAATATTGTGTGTACTGCTAATTCAAAATCAGTATGAATATAACTTTTTCATTTAGAAATTCCCTTTAGTATAAGAATGTGAGAGTATTTACAAATCTTGAAATTTATGACATTTGATTTGCAAATAGATTCTCAGTTTTAACTAAAATTAGGCTGCTTTGTCTATGGAGGATTATCATTGTGAATTATTTTTCTATTTGTTCTACAAATGCTCTTTAAATGTTTTTGATGTTTACACAGAATTTGCATATATATAAATCAGAAGATAAAAGTTACAGCTACAAATTTCAAATCAACTATTCCAAGAATCAGGTATTAGGAAACATAGACGGCTAAAAAATTGGATAGGGTGAGGTGGGGAAGCAATAAGGAAATGTGCAAAATGATTTTTTTGGCATTTTGTTATAAAATTTGTTTTAAAAATAATTTTTTCACTTAGTATTTGCTTTATTATATTTTAATAAGCTATTCAACATGTATGTATAAATATCGTATAATTGATATTATATACTAGTTTGGGGTTTCCATTTTAAAAAATACTTCAATTTCTATTAAAAATATATACATATATTTAATCTATAAATTACTTTGGGCAGTATGGCCATTTTCATGATATTGATTCTACCTATCCATGAGTATAGAATATTTTTCCTTTTGTGTCCTCTTATTTCCTTGAGCAGTGGTTTGTAGCTCTCCTTGAAGAGGTCCTTCACAACTCTTGTGAGTTGGATTCCTAGGTATTTTATTCTTTTTGTATCAATTGTGAATGGGAGTTCACTCATAATTTAGCTATTTGTCTATTACTGGTGTCTATTACTGGAATACTTGTGATTTTTGTATATTTTTTATCCTTAGACTTTGCTGAAGTTGCTCATCAGCTTAAGGAGATTTGGGGCTGAGGCAATGGGGTTTTGTTGGGGTGATCAGACCCAACACCAGGTTGTGGGGGTGGCAAAGTCCAGCAGAGTCCAAGGATTGAGAAAAAGACAGTGAGAATTAAAGTGGGACCAGGAGGCCATCACGATTGTGGAGGCTGTGAAGGCCCTGAGATCTGGGAGCCCAGTTATTTATTAATGATCCAACAGAGAAACAGGTGCTGAGAACATGGAGGTGGAAAGGGCACATTACATTAAGCTCACGATTTACAGCTGTGATGGTTTAGCATTTGCTCTGCTACTTGATAATGGGGAGCAAGTTCTTTTAACTCAAGATACAATGGATCCTGGGAGAACAAGGAGCCAGCAAGTCTAGACACATTCCAGAGCCATGAGCCCTGGATTTTGTTCAAGCCACAAGGGATTTTATGCCCTGAGCTTAGATTATGGTGCATCAGGGTAGCCTTCCATCCTTTAGCAGAACTTCGTGTTCCAAAGGCCACAAGGGGTTTTAGACCCTGGACCCCGGACATGTTCCAAGACTCTTTTACATTATGTCAGACATGCAAGCCCTGCCTCAGCTTCTCCCAACACTTAGCTTTTCCCAACATGCCCCCTTTCTCATTTTTGTAAAAGAGAAGGTATCATTATTACTAGCATAAAAGGTAGTCTCTTAATTGAGCAAGGCAATTGAAGGCTGTGCAGCCCTTAATTGCCGGTTGGTGATTCAGCTTCATTTTGCTTAGCCCTTAGTCAAACTGGAGTCACTCTTGTTTGAATGCTTTCCACATATGTCCCCTTTATCTTTTATAAGAGGACCCTTAATTCTAGGTCTTCTGTAGTTTATTCATGCTGAATAGGGGTGATGATACTCCTGCCTAACTATTAGGGTCTCTTCTATTCAGGGTAGAGAGGAGCCAAGTCAGGAAGCATTGGTCCATTAAGCATCGTGACTCCAGTCGGTCTTTGTTCCATCTTCTCATTCAGATTCAACTGGCTCATGGCTTGTACTGGGGAAGCCAGTCAATGGTTGGGATCCATGGGTCCCTCCAGTTTCCCGTTCCATGGTCATACACATCTTGAGGGCATCCATATGGTTCATTATCTCCTGCAAAACACAAGCATTCCCTCACCCCCACATTAGTAAATCTACTGAAACAGAAGCAAAAGCTTTTGTGGTTGTAGTTGGGAGGCCACTGATAATGAGAAACAGGCCCCTTCTAACAGAAGGCACAGGGAAAGCAAAAGAGGCTCTTCAAACCTTCAATTCGCACTCTACAGGTGGGTCCACTAGATGCTGTGGCTCATGATAGATCTTCAGATGTTTGGTGGGCACCCACATAGGCACTTGATTGTCACCTGGAGATACACAAGCAAATCCTCTTCCCCATATAATTACCTTTCCTTTCCCCCAGTTCTTTGTGTGTGACCGTATCTTTTTCTAAGGCCTGCAGCATTAAGATGAATTAAATAGTGGAATGCTTGTGCATCAGCAAAAACTGCAGACACCAGTGCATCCACCCTTTGATTAAGTTTAAAGGACCAACATGTCCTGTTGGAAAGAAAAGAAAGAACATTTTTATCCTTACCTCCCTCTCCTCTATTCCTTTTATATTTGCTCTTTGAGCCATAACTAATTTCCATAATTCAGAATGTTATTTTCTGTCCCTGCAAATCTCTGCTAGTCTCTGCTTTTGTACCTCTTTAGGGCACTGACCTGATACTGCTAGTCTTCATGTATCTCTCTACCTATCTCTATCTCTACCTCTCTACCTATATCTCTACCTCGCTACCTATCTCCATCTCTGTTTATACTTAGCTTTACTTACTTACGTGTCTCTACTTTACTTACTTATCTCTACATTGTTCCTGGAAACCTTCTTTATGACCCTGGGTAGAGCTCACAAATCCACTTAAAGAAGCTTCAGCAAGAGACACGACAGGGACCTCAGAGCCAGTACCAGATTGAAGGGAACAGGAAGTGCTCTCCCTCCCCCAAAGCAGGAAAACCAGAGTTTCGTCCTTGCAAATGTCTACTCCATATCAGCGTCATCCTCAATTTCCTGGAATAAATTGTTGATCATGGAAATTTTAGCAAAACAATGACCATTGTAACATTATAGACTCCATAAAGAACAATATTTTCAATTAATTTGTGGTTATAGTTGATGACCACTGATTTCACTTCAGCAAGTCCAAATATAGCCCAAAACAGTGTCTTAAAACTCCGTTGTGAAGGCTTCATTTTGTTCTGCACCAGTGTAGTAGGAGTAGAGGTTGAACATTCCCATCATAAAAGCCACAAACACCACAATAAACGCATTCAGCCCATATCATGCCTGTGTGCTCATTAAATCTGTTTTTCCCTAGCAGAGGCAGGTTAATCATGAAACTGAAGCTTCAAGATGACTTTACTTGCCCTACGCAAAGCAGCTCGTGATTTATTTTTTCCGGAGACTACTGCCAACAAGGCCTGTGTGTCAATCTGTAAGCATCCAACAGCAGGTCTACTGTACAAATGTCTTTTGTCAAACACTTGATTAACCCAATATACAGCCTTTCCTGTTGGATTAGTACTACCAAAACCTCCTGTTCTTTTCACTGTGCTGATTCCCAGCTTTATGTCAACAACTGAGCAATTCTTTCTCCTAGGGAAGCAGACCATGGAGTTGAAGAACTAATAACTAATTGAACTTCTCCAGTATAATCAGAACCTATCATTCCCATATGCACAGTGACACCTCTAGATCTTTCAAGTAATAGACCGACTGTTCCTGAGGCAAGGGTCCCCCAACTCCCCTGGGGACCATCTCTGGTGGCTCCCCACAAAGCAGGGAAACAGGAACTGTACTGCAAAAGTCCATGGCAGCACCGCCCACCATGGTGGGAGACAATTGTTGCCATTTGTAAGGGCACTGACTGTGCCAGATATGTCTCGGCTTATTGATGTGCTCTCTGAATAAACAAGTCTCAGATTCCACTGGGTCTTAGTACTACCAATTGCTCCAGGGTTTAATGTTACAGCTACAGGAGGGGTAAGTTTTGTAGCTATTTTCTCACCCATTAAGGGGAGAGAGAGGAGGTGGCTATAAGCTTAGTTCAGCAGGTGGAGCTGAAGGGCTAGTAAAACATACTTTTTTTCAGTTTCCCTTTCTTTTAAGTTCCTTCCATTTCTGTTCCTCACATGCAGAATTTGAAGTTAGATTTTTACACTCATCTTCCTCTTCCTCATCTGAATCTGCCTCATCATCTGTTTGAAATGGCTCAAGAGTTGCTTTTTTTGCACCCACATTGACCAAACCAAGACTGGAATTTTTGCTCCATCTTTATACGCTTTTTAAAAATCTCTGCCAATTCTCTCCCATTCATCCAACTCCATAGTCCCTTGTTCCTGGAAACATGGGCAAAACTGCTTTACTGCACTAAAGAGTGATAACAAATTCTGAGTACTAACTTTCACTCCCCCTCTTTGTAATAAATGCCTTAAGAAATTTAAAGAAGTAGAATGTCTACTTTCACTTTGTTCCATTGTTACCCTAGTTCTTCCGGGCACTCAGCTTTCTCACCGAGCTTGTTTTAGACGTCCTCGGGTGTCCTTTGACAATGCATCCTCCGCTCTCACACGCTCTAGCTCTAGCGTTCCTTCACTGGGGTCTTTGACGCCCTACGTTGAGCAGCCAGGAATGTTGTTGTGATCAGACCCAACACCAGGTCATGGGGGTGACAAAGTCCGGCAGAGCCAAAGGATTGAGAAAAAGACAGTTTGAGAGAGAAATGTGGGAATCACAGGGCTATCATGATTGCCCTGAGCTGCAAAGGCCCTGAGCGCTGGGAGCCCACGCTATTTATTGATAATCCAACAAAGAAACAGGTGTTAAGAATGTGGAGGTCGAAAGGGCGTGTTGCATTAAGCACATGATTTACAGCTGTGATGGTTTAGCATTTGCTTTGCTACTTGAGATAATGGAGAGCAGGCTCTTTTAACTCAAGGTACAATGGATCCTGGGAAAGCAAGGAGCAAGGAGCCAGCAAGTCTAGACACATTCCAGAGCCATGAGCCCTGGATTCTATCCAAGCCATAGGGGATTTTATGACCTGGGCTTATATTATGGTACATCAGGGTAGCCTTCCAACCTTTAGCACACAGCTTGGTGTTTCAAAGGCCACAAGGGGTTTTAGACCCTGGACTCTGGACATGTTCCAAGACTCTTTTACATTATGTCAGACATGCAAACCCTGCCTCAGCTTCTCCAAACACTCAGCTATTCCCAACATTTTCTAAATATACAATCATGTTATCTATAAAGAAAGACAATTTGACTTCCTCTCTTCCTATTTGAATATGCTTTATTTCTTTCTCTTGCCTGATTTCCCTGGCCAGAACTTCCATTACTATGTTGAATAGGAGTGGTGAGAAAGGGCATCCTTGTGTTGTGCTGGTTTTCAAAGGGAATGCTTCCAGCTTTTGCCCATTCAGTATGATATTGGCTGTGGGTTGGTCATAAATAGCTCTTATTATTTTGAAATATGTTCCATCAATACCGAGTTTATTGAGAGTTTTCAGCATAAAGGGGTGTTGAATTTTACCAAAGGCCTTTTCTGTGTCTATTGAAATTATCATGTGGATTTTGTCATTGGTTCTGTTTATGTGATGGATTACATTTATTGATTTGCATGTGTTGAACCAGCCTTGCATCCCATGGATGAAGTCAACTTAATCATGGTGAATAAGCTTTTCAAAGTGCTGCTGGATTTGGTTTGCCAGAATTTTATTGAGGATTTTCACCTCAATGTTCATCAGGAATATTGGTCTGAAATTTTCTTGTTTTGTTGTGTCTGTGCCAGATTTTCATATCATGATGTTGCTAGCCTCATAAAGTAAGTTAGAGAGGAATCTTATTCTATTGTTTGGAATAGTTTCAGAAGGAATGGTACCAGCTTCTCTTTGTAACTCTGGTAGAATTTGGCTGTGAATCTGTCTGGTCCTGGGCATTTTTTGGTTGGTAAGCTATTAATTACTGCCCCAATTTCAGAACTTGTTACTGGTCTATTCAGGGATTTAACTTCTTCCTGGTTTAGACTTGGGAAGGTGTATGTGTCCAAGAATTTATCCATTTCTTCTAGATTTTCTAGTTTATTTGTGTGAAGTGTTTATAGTATTCTCTGATGGTCATTTGTATTTTTGTGGGATCAGTTGTGACATCCCCTTTATCATTTCTTATTCTATGTGATTCTCCTTTCTTTTTTTCTTTATTAGTCTGACTAGTGGTTTGTCTATTTTGTTAATCTTTTATAAGACTGGTTCCTGGATTCATTGATTTTTTTTTTTTTGAAGGGTTTTTCATGTCTCCATCTGTTTAGTTCTGCTCTGATCTTAGTTATTTCTTGTGTTCTGCTGGCTTTTGCATTTGTCTGCTCTTGCTTCTCTAGTTCTTTTAATTGTCATGTTAGAGTATTGATTTTAGATATTTTCAGTTTTCTCCTGTGAGTATTTAGTGCTATAAATTTCCCTCTAAACACTGCTTTAGTTGTGTCTCAGAGATTCTGGTATATTGTGTATTGGCTTCAAAGAACATCTTCATTTCTGTCTTCATTTTGTTATTTACTCAGTAGTCATTCAGGAGCAAGTTGTTCAGTTTCCATGTGGTTGTATAGTTTTGAGTGAGTTTCTTAATCCTGAGTTCTAATTTGGTTGCACTGTGGTCTGAGAGACTGATATGATTTCCGTTCTTTTACATTTGCTGAGGAGTGTTTTACTTCCAATTATGTGGTCAGTTTTAGAATAAGTGTGATGTGGTGCTGAGAAGAATGTACATGCTGCTGATTTGGGATGGAGAGTTCTGTAGATGTCTATTAGGTCCGCTAGGTCCAGAGCTGAGTTCAAGTCCTGAATATCCTTATTAATTTTCTGTCTTGTTGATCTGTCTAATATGGACAGTGGGGTGTTAAAATATCCCACTACTATTGTATGAAAGTCTAAGTCTCTTTGTAGGTCTCTAAGAACTTGCTTTATGAATCTGGGTGCTCCTTTATTGGGTGCATATATATTTAGGATAGTTAGCTCTTCTTGTTGCATTGATCCCTTTACCATTACGTAATGTCCTTCTTTATCTTTTTAAATCTTTGTTGGATTAATGTCTTTTATCACAGACTAGTATTGCAATGCCTACTCTTCTTTGCTTTCTATTTTCTCGGTAAGTATATCTTCATCCCTTTATTTTTGAGCCTATGTGCACCTTTGCACATGAGATGTGTCTCCTGAATACAACACACTGCTGGATTTTGACTCTATCCAATTTGCCAGTCTGTGTCTTTTAATTGGGGGCATTTAGACTATTTACATTTAAGGTTAATATTGTTATGAGTGAATTTGATCCTGTCATTATGATGCTAGCTATTTATTTTGCATGTTAGTTGATGCAGTTTCTTCATATTTTCGATGATATTTACAATTTGGTATGTTTTTGCAGTGGCTGGTACTGGTTTTTCCTTTCCATATTTAGTGCTTCCTTCAGGAGCCCTTGTAAGGCAGGCCTGGGGGTGACAAAATATATCAGCATTTGGTTGCCTGTAAAGGATTTTATTTGTCTTTTACTTATGAAGCTTAGTTTGGCTGGATATGAAATTCTGGGTTGAAAATTCTTTCCTTTAAGAATGTTGAATATTGGCCCCCACTCTCTTCTGGCTTGTAGGATTTATGAAGAGAGACACTGTTAGTCTGGTGATCTTCCCTTTGTGGCTAACTCAGCCTTTCTCTCTGGCTGCCCTTAACATTTATTCTTTCATTTCAACCTTCATGAATTTGAACATTATGTGTCTTGGGGTTGCTTTTCTCAAGGAGTATCTCTGTGGTGTTCTCTGTATTTCCTGAATTTAAATGTTGACCTGTCTTGCTAGGTTGGGGAAGTTTTCACAGATAATATCCTAAAGAGTGTTTTCCAGCTTGGTCCCATTCTCCCCGTCACTTTCTAGTACGCCAATCAAATGTAGGTTTGGTCTTTTCACACAGTTCCATATTTCTTGGAAGATTTGTTTGTTCCTTTTCATTCTTTTTTCTCTAATCTTGTCTTCACACTTTCTTTTATTAAGTTGATCTTCAATCTCTGATATTCTTTCTTCTGCTTGATATATTTGGCTATTGATACTTGTGTATCCTTTACGAAGTTCTCGTGCTGCTTTCTTCACAGAATTAGAAAAAAACTACTTTAAATTTAATGTGAAACCAAAAAGAGCATGTATAGCCAAGACAATCCTAAGCAAAAAGAACAAAGCTGGAGGCATCATGCTACCTGACTTCAAATTCTACTACAAGGCTACAATAACCAAAACAGCATAGTACTGGTACCAAAACATATATATAGGCCAATGGAAGAGAACAGAGGCCTCAGCAACAATGCCACACATCTAAACCATCTGATCTTTGTCAAGTTTGACAAAAACAAGCAATGGGGAAAGGATTTCCTATTTAATAAATGGTGTTAGGAAAACTAGCTAACCATATGCAGAAAACTGAAACTGGACCCCTTCCTTATACCTTATACAAAAATTAACTCAAGATGGATTAAAGATTTAAATGTAAAACCTAAAACCATAAAAACCCTAGAAGAAAACCTCTGCAATACCATTCAGGACATAGGAATGAGCAAAGACTTCACGATTAAACACCAAAAGCAATAGCAACAAAAGCCAAAATTGACAAATGGGATCTAATTAAACTAAACAGCTTCTGCACAGCGAAAGAAACTATCATCAGAGTGAACAGGCAACCTACAGAAAGGGAGAAAACTTTTGCAATCTATCCATCTGACAAAGGGCTAATATCCAGAGTCTACAAGGAACTTAAACAAATTTACAAGAAAAAAAACAACCCCATCAAAAAGCGAGCAAAGGATATGAACAGAAGACATTTATGTGATCAACAAAGATGTGAAGAAAAGCTCATCATCACTGATCATTAGAGCAATGCAAATCAAAACCACAATGAGATATCATATCATGCCAGTTAGGATGGTGATTATTAAAAAGTCAAGAAACAACAGATGCTGGAGAGGATGTGAAGAAAGAGGAATGCTTTTACTTTGTTTGTGGGAGTGTAAATTAGTTCAACCATTGTGGAAGACAACGTGGTGATTCCTCAAGGATCTAGAACTCGAAATACCATTTGACCCAGCAATCCCATTACTGGATATATACCCAAAGGATTATAAATCATTCTACTATAAAGACACCTGCACACGTATGTTCATTGCAGCACCATTCACAATAGCAAAGACTTTGAACCAACCCAAATGTCCATCAGTGATAGACTGGATAAATAAAATGTGGCACATATACACCATGGAATACTATGCAGCCATAAAAAAGTATGAGTTCTTGTTTTTGCAGGGACATGGATGAAGCTGGAAAGCATTATTCTCAGCAAACCAGCACAGGAACAGAAAACAAAACAATGCATGTCCCCTCTTATAAATGGGAGTTGAACAATAAGAATATATGGACACAGGGAGGGGGAACGTCACACACTGGGGCTGGTCTGGGAGCGGGGCATTGGAGAGGGATAGCATTAGGAGAAACACCTAATGTAAATGACGAGTTGATGGGTGCAGCAAACCACTATGGCACGTGTATACTTATTAACAAACCTGCACTTTCTGCACATGTATCCCAGAACTTAAAGTATATTTACAAAGTAAATAAATAAAAAAAATTTATATGGCATGCATATATAGATTTCTTACATGCATATATTTCATAGTAGTGAAGTTTAGACTTTTAGTATATTCATTACCTGAATAGTGAACATCGTACCCAATAGGTAAATTTTTTAACCATCACTCCTTTCCTACCTCCCACATTTTGAAGTCTCCTATGTATAGTATTCTACTCTTTATGTTCAATGTGTACCCATTGTTTAGCTCCCACTTATAAATGAGAATATTCTGTATTTGATTTTTCTGTTTCTGAATTATTTCAGTTAAAATAATAGCCTCCAATTGCAAAGTACATGACTTCATTGTTTCGGATACACACACACACACACACACCATGGAATACTACCATGGCATTTATGTGTGCATGTGTGTACTTTCATACATAGATACAAACATATACACAAACATATCCTGGAATACGTATGTATGTTTGTGTGCATGTTTGTGTGCATGTATGTGTGTGAGTGTGTGTATGCCTCCAATGATGGACACTTAACATTTATTGCATCTCTTTGCTATTGTAAATAGTGCTACAATAAACACTTGAGTGCAGATATATTTTGATACAGTGATTTCTTCATTTTTGGGTAGATAACCAGTATTCAGATTGCTAGATCAAATGGTAGTTCTATTTTTAATTCTTGGAGAAATCTCCATACTATTTCCCATAAAGGCTATACTAAGTGTATAAGCAGTACCACCAACATCTTTTCCTTTTTCTTTTTTTTAAACTTTTTAGTAGTAGCCATTCTGCTGGCATAAAATAGTATCTCGTTTTGGTTTTAATTTGATGATTAGTGATGTTGAGCACTTTTTCATGTTTGTTGGCCACTTTTGTGTGAAAAATGTCTGCTCATATCCTTTGAGTCCTTTTTTATTAGGGTTATTTGCTTTTTCCTTGTTATGCTGTTTGAGTTCCTTATAGATTCTGGATATTTGCCTTTTGTCAAAGGCATAGTTTTCAAATATTTTTTCCCATTCTACATGTTGTCTGTTCACTCTGTTGATTATGTCTTTGGCTGTGCAGAAACTTTTTAGTTAATTTACGTCCCATTTGTCTATTTTTGTTTTTGGTGCATTTGCTTTTGAGGACTTTCTCATAAATTGTTTGCCTAAGCCAATGACCAGAAAAGTTTTTCTTAGATTTTCTTCTAGAATTTGTGTAACTACAGGTCTTATATTTAGATCTTTAATCCATATTCAGTTAATTTTTGTATATGTTAAGAGGTATGGTGCTAGTTTAATTCTTCTGCAAAGGGCAGCCCAATTTGTCAAGCGCTTTTTACTGAAATAGGTGTTTTTTCTCTAGTGTATATTTTTATTGACTTGTCAAAGATCAGATGGTTTTAAATATGTGGCTTTATTTCTCGGAACTCTATTCTGTTCCATTGATCTGTCTATTTTTATACCAGTGCCATGCTGTTTGGGTTACTGTTTGTAGTCTACTAGTATAAGGTGAAGTCAGGTGGTGCGATGTCTCCAGCCTTGCTCATTTTGCTCAGAATTGTTTTGCCTATACAGGCTGTTTTCTTATTCCATATGAATTTTAAGATTTTTTATAATTCTCTAAGAAAAGACATGGGTAATTTCACAGAGATTATGTTAAATGTATAGATTGCTTTGGGCAGTGTGATGGTTAATACTGAGTGTCAACTTGATTGGATTGAACGTTACAGAGTATTGATCCTGGGTGTGTCTGTGAGGGTATTACCAAAGGAGATTAACATCTGATAGTGAGCTGGGAATGGCAGACCCATCCTTAATCTGTGTGGGCACAATCCAATCAGCTGCCAGTGCAGCTAGAATATAAGCAGGCAGAAAAATGTGAAAAGAGCGATTGGCCTAGTCTTCTAGCCTACATCTTTCCCCTGTGCTGGATGCTTCCTGCCTTTGAACATCGGACTTCAAATTCTTCAGTTTTTGAACTTGAACTGGATCTCCTTGCTCCTCAGCCTGCAGATGGCGTATTGTGGGACATTGTGATCATGTGAGCTAATACTAATAGTAATAACTCATGTTACAATAATTAACAACTTGTAATAACTCATGTGAGTTGATACTTAATAAACTCATATATATATTCCTTTAGTTCTGTCCCTCTAGAGAATCCTGACTAATACAGGTAGTATGATCATTCCATGATACTGATTCTTCCTTTTTTTTTTTTTTTTTTTTTTTTTTTTAATGAGATGGAGTCTCTCTCTCGCTCAGGCTGGAGTCTTCCTATCCATGAGCATAGGATGTTTTTCCATTTGTTTGTGTTATCTATGATTTTTGTAGCTCTCCTTATAGAAATCTTTCACCTCATTGGTTAAATACATTCCTAAATATTTTTTTGTGGCTACTGTAAATTGAATTGCCTTCTTGATTTGATCCTTGGCTAGATCATTATTGGTCTATAGAAATGATACTGATTTCTGTCTATTAATACTATATTCTGAAACTTTCCTAATTCCTTTATCAACTTTAAGAGTTTTTTGGTGGATTCATTAGGGTTTTCTAAATATAACATCATCTTATCAGTCAACAGTGATAGTTTAACTTCCTTTTTCAATTTGGGTGACTTTTTTTTTTTGTATTTCTGATTGCTCTGGTGAGGACTTCTAGCACTATATTGAATAAGAGTAGTGAGGGTGGGCATTGTTGTTTTGTTCCACTTCTTAGAATGTTTTCAACTTTTTCTTATTGAGTATGATGTTGGTTATGGGTTTGTTATATATTGTTTTTATTATATTAAGGTTTGGTCCATCTTTGCCTAATTTGTTGATGAGTTTTATCATAAACCTATGCTAAATTTTATCCAATGACTTTTCTGTATCTACTGAGATGGTCATATGGTTTTTGTCTTTAATTGTCTTTATGTGATGTATCACAGTTATTTATTTACAGATCTTGAGTCATCCTTGCATCCCTGGGATAAATCCTACCTGATCATAGAATGTTATCTTTGTTTTGTGTTGTTGGCTTCACTTTGCTAGCATTTTGTTGAGGGGTTTTAAATCTATGAACATAATCGATAATGGATCATGGATATTGGCCTATAGTTTTTCTTTCTTTCTTTTTTTTTTTTTTGGTCCTCATTTGATTTTAGTTAGTTTCAGGGTTATACCAGCTTCATAGAGTGAATTAGGGAATTTTTTTCATTCTTGATTTGTTGGAATATTTTTAAAAATATTGGTATTAGTTTTTTACCTTATGTTTGTTAGAATTAGCTGTGAATCCATCTGGTACTGGGCTTTTGGTTGTTGTTTTTGGGAGCTTTTTTTTTTTTTAATTATTATTACTGATTCAATCTTGCTACTCATTGTCAATCTGTTCAGAAGTTTTATTTCTTCCAGGTTCAATCTCAGGAGGTTGTATTTTTTTTTTTTTTCTAGAAATTTACTTATATCCTCTAGGTTTCTAATTTTTGAGCATAAATTATTTATAATAGTCTCTGATGATCTTTTGTGTTTCTGTGGTATCAGTTGTAGTGTCTCATTTTTGATTTCTGAGTGGGTTTATTTAGATTTTCTCTTCTTTTTTTGGTTACTCTAGTTTGTGATTATCATTTTTGTAAATCACTTTGAAGAATATACTTTTTTTTTTTTTTGATTATTTGTCTCTACTGAATTTAGTTCTTTCCTGATCATTATTTTTTTTCTTTGGCTCACTTTGGTTTGAGTTTGTTCTTTTTTTTCTTTTCTAGTTTCCTAAGGTGTAATATTAATTATCAATTTTTTATCTTTCTACTTTTTCCAGTGTAGGCATTTAATGCTATAAATGTTTCTCTTAGCATTGCTTTTGCTATATTACACAGGTTTTGGTATGTTGTGTTTTTATTTTTATTTGTTTCAGAATTTTAAATTCCTGTCTTAATTTCTTCATTGACCAAGTGATTGTTCAGCAGCATACTTTTTACTTTCCATTTATTTGTATAGTTCCTGAATTTCTTCTTGGTGTTAGTTTCTAGTTTTATTCAACCCTGGTCTGAGAAGATACTTGATATAATTTTGATTTTTAAAAAAATTTTAAGACTCTTTTTGTGGCCTAAAACATGGTCTATCTTAAAGAATATTCCACGTTCCAATAAAAGGAATGTTTATTCTGCATTTGGTAGAATGTTCTGAAATGTCTTTTAAGTCCATTTTTTCTAACATCTAATGAAGTTAGTTAATTTTCTGTCACAATGATTTGTCAGGTGCTGGGAGTGGGGTGTTGAAGTCCTCCCCTATTACTGTATTGCTGTCTGTCTTTTTCTTTAGGTATAGTAATATTTGTTTTTGAATTTGAATGCAGCGTTATTGGGCTTATATATATTTAGGATTGTTTTATTCTCTTCCTGAATTTATTCCATTGTCATTTTATAATTATCTTCTTTGTCTTTCATTACTTTTTTTAAATTTAAAGTATACTTTTATTTGATATAAGTAAAGCTATACCTACTTACCTTTGGTTTCAGTTTCCATGGAATATCTTTTCCCATCACTTTACTTTCGGTCTATATCTGTCTTTATAAGTAAGGTTAGTTTCTTGGAGGTAGCATATAGTCAGATCATATGTTTTAATCGTTTCTGTCAATCTGTTTCACTTAAGTGAATCATTTATTCCATTTACATTCAAATTTAATATAATATTTGAGCCTTTTTTCTGTTGCATTGTTAATTGTTTCAAGATGTTTTGTAAATTCTTTGTTTCTTATTTTGTCTTTTTATCTTTGTATTTTGATGAGATTCTGTTGTGTTGTCATTTGATTTCTTTCTCTTCCCTCTTTGTGTTATTGTTTTATAAGAATTGTGGATTTTATATTTCCAAGTGTTTTTGTGGATATTGGCCTTTTGTTTCCATGTATAAGCATCCTTTGAACAGTTCCTATAGGACCAGTCTAGTGGTGACGACAAATTCCTTTGTTGTTCACTTGTCTGGGAAATACTTTAGTCCTCCTTTATTTATGAAGCTTATACCAGCAGGATTTGAAATTCTTGACTGGCAGGTCCTTTGCTATTGTTGTCGTTCTCTTAGAATTTTAAAAATGTCATCTCATTCTCCTCTTCTGGTCTGTAAATTTTCTGCAAAAATGTCTACTATTTGTTAGAGGGGGTTTCTGTCACAGGCAACTAGATGCTTTTCTCTTGGTAATTTTATATTTTTTCCATTCACTTTGACTTTACACATTCTTAATATAATATGCTGGATGAAGTTTTTTTTGCAATGTATTTACCTGGGAAACATTAGACCTCCTGTATCTAGATGTGTGACTCTCTTGCTAGATTGGAAAGTTTTCAACAATTAGTTCCTTATGTAGGCTTTTTAAACTTTTTAAATCTCTGTTCCCCCTCAGGAACACCAATAATTCACAAATTTCATCATTTTACATAGTCCTAGATATCTGAAATGCTTTGTTCATTCCTTTTCCCTTATTTTTGTCTGACTGGATTATTTCAAAAGACTTGTCTTCGAGTTCTGAGATTCTTTCTTCTCCTTGATCTAGTCTGTTATAGAAACTTTCAAAAGTATTTTGCATTTGCTTCAAGGATTTTTATACTTCTGGAATTTATGCTTGGTTCTTATTTTAAGATATCTATCTTCTTGGTACATTTCTTAGTATAGCCTGAATTGATACTTTTATTTCTTTGTATAGGTTTTCAGATTTTCCTTGCATCTCACTGAACTTCTTTAAAATCAATATTTTCAATTTATTTTCTGGCATTTTTAGAAATTGTATTTGATTGGGATTTCTAGCTGAACAATTGTGGTACTATGTTATATTTTTTGGCTTTTACATGATTTGTATGTCTTTACATTGAAAAATGTGCACCTGCTGTAGCAATCACTTATTTTGATTTTTTGAAATTGCCTTTGTAGGGGAGAATTGCTTCCCGAAGATGTATGTATGCTGTTGATTGAGTAGCATACTTTTGCTTTCATTTTGGGTGCCTGCAGTAGTGTGATCTTTGTATGACTTTTTCAACAATACACAGGGTCAGTAGCATCTGTGATTTCCTTGATGGCTTAGGGTACAGTTATTAGTTGAGGTGTGGTGATGTTTTTTGGGGACTTGAATAACAACTGAGCCAATCTTTATACCCCAATTGTGGTAGCCATGGGGTGAACGTGTTTTTAGAGTCCAGAGCAGATTACACTGTCTCTGGTGTTTGTGGGTCCTAGAGGGCTGATTCTTGGACCTTCAGGTGGCTGCTTAGAAGCTAATAGTGAAAGCAGTGGGCCAGATTTGTGGGCAGCATGGGTTGTGTGGGTGATTGCAATAACAGTGGTGGAGCAACCCACTGGGACCCAAGCCATCCCAGATGGTGGTCCTGGTAGCTTCAATGGATTGGACAGGTTGCTCCAAGATTTCATAGCCACATAGAAGCATGGTGATATTGTCCAAAATGTGCTTAGGGGAGCTTGATTACCCTTATTCCTCTCCAAGCTGGGTGGTGGCTGCAGCTTTATCATCTTGAACTTGGTTTGAGAGTGGGACACAGCCCAGTGTTAAACTATCAAAATCATGCCAGCTGTGGGTCTGTAGTGAGAGAAATAAGCATGGGTTGCTTGAGCATGCCCCTTAGGCAAAGAGCATGGGCAGAAGCTGTAAGGAATATGATCCACTCAATTTTCAGTCTCACAGAAGCCCATAGCAGGGCAGTAGGTATTGTCCAAGGTGTATATAGAAGAGCTTGGTTTCCTTGTCTCATGTCAGCCATATGGCAGCTGCAGCCACGTCAACTGAAACTCAGCCCAAGGGTAGGGCCCGGCCCAGCCCAGCATTAAACTCCCCAAGTGGTGCCTTGGGTGGTGTCCCTCCATGGCAAGGAGCATGGACAAGAAACTATGGGGAGTGTGGTCCCCTCAAGCTTCAGTGTCAGAGCAGCCCATTGCAAGGCAATGGGTGTTGTCCTAAATACACATAGGAGAGCCTGGTTCCCTGTCCCTTTTTAGCGGGCAACAGTTGCTGCTGTGCTAACTTGAACTCAACCTGAGGATGGGACACAGCCCAACATTAAATTCTTAAAATGACACCTTGGGCCTGGGACCAGAGAAGACAGATCCCCTCTTAGGGAAGACCTGTGGGAAAGAAGCTGGCTAGAGTGTGATCCCCTTGTCTCGATCTCAGAAAAGCCCATAGCAGAACAGTAGTTACTGTCTTAGTGTGTGTAGAGAACTTGGTTTCGTTGACCCTTCTCATGGGGATGGCGGGTGCAGCCATGTCAATTCGAATTCAGCCTGTGGGGCACAACCCAGGACTAAACTCCCAAAAGTGGCACGTTGGGCCTATGACCAGGGATGGTGGGTTCCCTCCAAGGCAAGTAGCATGAGCAAGATGCTGCAGGGAGTATGGTCCACTCATGTCTCAGTCTCAACAGCAGCTCACAGCAAGGCAGAAGGGACTCTCCCAGGGGTGCATAGGAGCACGTCATCGTTCCTCTTCCTCCTTAAAACAGCGCAGTGGTAGTGGTTATGTTTGTAGATCCTCGGTTTCTAGGCTTTCAAAATGGTGTCCAGGTGTTCTAGGCTCAGATGCTTGTAAGATCCTGTGTGGGTTCCCTTTCTGGAGCAATCGCTCTGTGCAATTTTTAGGCAGCTGCGTACGTCAAACCTAAGGCCCTAATTGATCAAGGATTTCTCTTGTAGTTAAGTTCATAAAAACCAAGCTCTGGGGGTTTCTTTCTGTTTCCTCATGTTTCTTTCTGTTTCCTGGTTCTCACTCAGTTCCTTGCTAGGCAAGCTGCCTCAAACCCTCTCCTCTCCTCTATTTTTTTTTTTTTTTGTCTTTTAAATGGGGTTTATTGTGATGGTATATAAAGATGCAAAACTAGAAATGCTTCTGAAGCTGAGGTGTGTTGTTGCAGAAGAGCTGAGGCACCAGTGCTCATTCCTAAGTACTCTGATCTTTAGAAATAAGGCAGCAATCATTTCCACCTTCGTGACTTTTTTTGCTTCAAACAGATAAAATGTAGTGCCTTAATCATACCTTTAGGAAGGACATCCCATGGACATTCTTATAGCTATATTAATAGAGAAAGATCAAAAACTGAAAAAGATCAAGAAACAAAGTCAGAGAAATAAGATCAGATCACGTTAAGTACATGGTAACGGGGTAAGTCCATCCCTCAACACTCACATTGGAAACATGAGGCTACTACTTGAGAGCTACCTGCAGTAATAAAAATTTGCACACACTGAGGACTACGTGACAGCTACTGTTTTAAATGGTCTATTTATGCCAACCCCCTTTAATCCTCTCAAAAATGCCTTGAAGGGGAATTATTATTATTTTTGCATTACAGATGAGGAAACTTCAGTGCAGAGAGATTAATTGCTCAATACCACAGATCTATGTAAGTTTTGGGAATAAGAAATCAACCCACGTAGGAAGAGACCAACCCAGGCCAGGAAGAATGTATTCAGATGGTCTGGCAACTTTGATTTTTTTTTTTTTTACTCCATTTTTTTTAGTATGGGTTGGATTGTGTTCCTTAAATAAGATATGTTGAAGTTCTAACCTCCAGGACCTCAAAATGTGATCCTGTTTGGAAATAGGGTTGTTGCAGATATAATTAACAAAGTTAAGATGGAATCATGCTAGAGTACAGTAGGCCCTTAATCTAACATGACCAGTGTCCTTATAAAAAAGAGGAAAGAGAGACCAAGGAAACTGTCACAAGAGGACACAGAGACTCACAGGGAAAAGATTGTCACATGACAACAATGGATGCAGAGATTGGAGTCATGCATCTACAAGCTAAGGAAAGCCAATGAAGTCTGAAAATCATCAGAAACTAGGATAGAAGGATGGCGCAGCCACTTCCCAGCGTCCTCCAGAAGAGACTAAACCCTACTAGCAGCCTGATTTTGGACATATAGCATCAATAGTAAATTTGCCTTAACCCCCAGTTTGCAGTGTATGTTACAGCAGCCTAAGGACATAAGTGTTCTTTTTAAATATTCTCTTTTTCAGAATTTTGTTGTACTTGATATCCTGTTCTTATTTTAAATTATATCTTAATCCTTACCTTCATTCAATATAAATAGCGGACTGTATGGTATATTCAAGGGAAACTACTGGAAAATTGAAACCAATAGTATAAGGTTGTAAAAGACAGAGTATTGCTAGGAAATAACAAGTATTTCATGAGGATGTTCATTTTATGAACTACATGTTTGTGTGCCCCCCACACCAACATCCATATGTTAAGCCCCTACCCCCTAATAAGGTTATATTAGGAGATGGTATATTTAGGAGGTAATGAGGTTTAGAGGAGGTCATGACATTCAGGCCCCACAGTGAGAAGAGAGAAAGACTAGAACTTGCTCTGTCTGCTATATGAGAATACAGGGAAAAGATGACCTGCAAATCAGAAAGCATGCCCTCACCAGATGTTGATCTGCCAGTACTTTGATATCAGACTTCCTAACCTTCAGAACTATGAGAAATGAACACTTGTTTAAATCACCCTGTCCAAGGTATTCTGATACAGCAGCCTGAACTGTGAGAGTGAGAAGACAGACATGCACACTACTGGTATTTGAAGTAGGTTGGTATTGAGTAATAGAATAGAAAATTTGGACTTTATTTTACCTTGGAGTGCCATTGAAAGTTTTTGGCTAAAGGTGTAATGTGGTAAGAAGTATGTTTCAGGAAGATCAATCTAACTGTGAAGACTTACATCTTACGGAGTAGGAATAACCAAAAGCAGCATGAATAGTTTGAAGACTATAGTCTAGGAAAGATATCTGAAGACTTCATCTAGTATTTGAGAAGAAGCTTTGAAAGGGATCCTGGGCAGGAGGAGGGAAGGAAATTAGAGGATATAATTCATAATTACATAATATAAAAACATAAAAAAAGAGAGACAATTTCATGTTTCCAAATGTGGGTGACTAGAACTGTAGTTGTGACACTACAGAGACAGTTGGTGATGAGAGGTGCATTTTATTTTATTTTGTAACTAATTTTGGCCTTACTAAGTTTTCATTATTGGTGATACAGCTAGATAAAGCTATCCTAAAGGTGGCTAGAAAAGCACAGCGTAGTTTTGAAAATAAACAGAAACAAGAAAAGCTAATATCATTAGACTTACTGTGCAGTGTTGGCCAGGTAATGCTAACAGATACTTTTTTATTAATCCTTGAATAATTTTCTGAACTGCATCTGCTATTGTAAACATTTAACAGATGAGTAAAATGAGGCAGAAGAGGCTAAAACAATTTATGAATGCTGCACTATTCATAGGTGGGAAGCACAGACTGGAAAACAGCTTTCCACACTTCAGACTTTACAGTCATTCACATTTAAAAAATGAGGGTTAAGTGAGATATTTAGACAAAATTCGCAGAAGTTAAATTAGAGAGTCAGAAGGTCCAGAATCATAGTGTTCAGAATATCTGAAATGATGTATTCCAAAGGGATTACTTCCCAGCTCTTAAAAGAGAGAAAAGTCTTCCCTACCATTAGCCCTGGGTGTTTTTCCTTTTAAACTAGAGATTATTATAGTTGAAATGACCCTCAAATGGCTCCAGCATTCATTTTATGAACACTGGCTTTATAGATGCATATCTTGAACTATTATTTACATTAAGCCACTGCATAACCAATATGTTTACATAATATTTAAATTTTTTTATATTACAGGACTAGTTATAAAAACTGAACCTCTCTGTAGCTCCATCCTAAATTTAATAAATGTACACATAAGGCACAAGTCATTTAAAAGTGGGTTATTTTTCCCAGGATAGTTTATATAACAGTTTCAGTAAAAAATAAATGAAACAGTAACAGTATTGCGCCCAAAGGGACATACTGTTACATGCATGTTACATTTCCCTAGAGATTTGGACTAGATAGATTACCTTTTTTATTTTCCCCCCTTAACCAGCTTTGACATGAGTGTGGTAGACTCTTACCTTTCTATCTTTAGCCTAAAGCTGAGTGAATTTCATTGAAATGTGAAGTAATTTTAAATATGTTTTGTATAAAAATGTGCTGAATTTTAAAGCACTTTGACATCATGGGGAATGAAAATTGCTCAAAACACAAATCAGTATGGTTAAATGTACTGACCATGTGTGCTTTTTGAAATATGAAATTATGCTATTATTCTTGGCCCATGTTGGAAGCAATATTCTTTTTCATTATAATCACTGCTAAATAATTTGTATAAAAAAAGAATGCACATAGTAATGCATAATAGTTTTAAAAGGTTTCACCACTATAACATTACTATGTTATACAGAAATGTAACCATATAATTGTTAAATAAATGCTCTCTGAGTTTCCAGGTTTTGCAGAAAGCTCTGGTGCTCCTTGGGGTTTACTCACAGTAAACTGACCCGATTGCTCTGTAAGTCTTAGTCTACCATAAGTATTTCTAGCTAAGCCTGTTCCTGTAAGAAATATATGGTCATAATGTACTTTAGAATATTATTTGGTCATGATTATAACAGAAACATAAATTATATATAGAAGAAAAAAATGTTACTGCTACGGCTCCATAGCTATAATAGTTATTTACCTTACTTTTTAGCTATCCACTGCGCCAAAGAAATTAACCAGGAGGAGACCACCCTGCCTAACACAGTGAAACCCTGACTCTACTAAAAAATACAAAAAATTAGCCGGGCGTGGTGGCAGGCACCTGTTGTCCCAAATACTTGGGGAGGCAGGAGAATGGCATGAAACCAGAAGGCGGAGCTTGCAGTGAGCCGAGATGACGCCACTGCATTCCAACCTGGGCGATGACAGAGCGAGACTGTCTCAAAAAAAAAAAAAAAAAAAGAGAAAAGAAATTAACCAGACAATACAAGTAAGACACGTCCAAATAAATTAACCAGGCCAACAAGTAAGACATGTACGTTAGATAAAGGAAATTATATTTTGAACAATAAACATGTAATGAACAATAGAAATAATCTACTTCACTTGTGATTTGATTCTTCAATAACAACCAATACACTGCAGGGCAATATGGTGAAATCTTATTAAATATGTTCCTCCTGACAGTATTCATTATGTTCCTACTGACAGCAGCCTTTTAGTTGTTTTTATATTCCCCAGAAATATTTTAAAGTAGCATATCTTTTTTTTTTTTTTTCTGAGACAATCTCCCTTTGTCTCCCAGACTGGAGAGCAGTGGTGGGATCTCTGCGCTCACTGCAATCTCCGCGTCACAGGTTCACACCATTCCCCTGCTTCGGCCTCCGGAGTAGCTGGGACTACAGGCGCCCACCACCATGCCCGGCTAATTTTTTATATATTTAGTAGAGACAGGGTTTCACCGTGTTAGCCAGGATGGTCTCGATTTCCTGACCTTGTGATCCACCCCGCTCAGCCTCCCAAAGTGCTGGGATTACAGGCATGAGCCACCACATCCAGCTGTGTATCTTCTTTTAATTCACTGTTAAAAATATTACTAGACAATGTGTTGAATGACTGAAAGTATGAGTGTGAAATACTACTTAAAGCATATTTTCTATTTGTATTAACTGTAATATGACCTTTATTTTCTTTAAAATACAAAATTACTGAAAGAGTAAAATAATTCAAATCATTATTTGTATAATCTCTATGGTTCTTAAACCATGCCCTCTTTATAGAACTAAACTCTTAGATTGAATACAACTTTCTTGATGTGCATATAAATGTTTGAATTTTACATATGCATCCTTTCTTACTCTTCTGCTTCTGTTTTTGTGTCATTTAAAAAGATGGATATATGTTATGACTAATGACAGATGAGATTCTTCTTTCTAGTGTGTATGTCATTTCTAAAAGATAAATCATCAAGCTTCAAAAGTAGTGTGTTCAATATTTGCTTTTAAACTGAAAATAGGCCACACCTGTAATTCTAGCACTTTGGGAGGCTGAGGTAGGAGGACTGCTTGAGGCCATGAGTTGGAAACCAATGTGAGAAACATAGAAAGACACTTTCTCTACAAAACAAAATTATTTAAATAAATAAATTAGTTAATTAATTTAATATTAACAAATACCACTCAATAGTGTGGAAATGAATCAGTTCCCAGCAGAGATCTCGAACTATGAAATTAAATGTAAAGGAAAGTCACTGGATATTCCATCTAAAATATGGTTTAAAATTTGAAGTGGAATTTCATTTCCGTACTTTTTTATTAGAAGAGAAAATAAGGAGCAGAATGAAGAATACCGTTAGCATCTTAGAGGTCGAATCTGTAGCCAAACGAAGTTGCTTTTTTCTTTTATTTTTTCCGAGACAGAGTCTCGCTCTGTCCCCCAGATTGGAGTGCAGTGGCATGATCTTTGCTCACTGCCACCTCCGCCTGCCGGGTTCAAGCAATTCTCCCGCTTCAGCCTCCGAAGTAGGTGGGACTACAGGTACGTGCCACAATGTCTGGCCAATTTTTTGTATTTTTGGTAGAGACAGGGTTTCACTATGCTAGCCAGGCTGGTCATGAACTCCTGACTTCATGATCCGCCCACCTCAGCCTCCCAAAGTGCTGAGATTACAGGCATGAGCCACCATGCCTGGCCAGGAAGTTGCTTTTTAATGAGGTAACATGAGCCTAATAAAATTTTTAAATGCTGGACCGTTGCTACATATTTGTCTGAGCTAGCTATAGCTTCATATGGTATTGTGATAAAAGAATGTGCTTTAAATAATGTGAAACTGATGAAATTAATTGCAACATTAATTCTCTGTTTTGAGAAATATATAAATATGAAAAATGTAACTATCTTGGATAGAACAAGTGGTGCATATAATCCTAGTTCTGACTTTTTGGGTTCTCAACATATTTGAGAATTATGTGTTATACAATTAAAGATAAAATAATTATATAACTATATGTATACGAATATCAGTCCTTTTATAAAAATTTATAAAAATGGACTGATATTTATAAACATATAGTTAAATGATGTGTGTGTATATATGTATATTTATATGTAAATTTCTCATTATAAAAATGGACTGATATTTTTAGTTATAAAACAATATGACTATATGCATACAAATACCATTTTTATAAATGGACTAGTATTCACATACATATAGTTATACTGTGTATCTTCATTTCAATAATCAAACAGTTTATTGTTATCAGTGGAAGAGATCTGAATTATCTTGAGTTATTGGCAGCAAATCCGTATGCATCTGCAGCAACTTCAGCCCTTGCCTCCTGGGAAGAAAGAATTCGACTGAGGGGCATAAAGCAGAAAAAGAGACCTAGACAAGTTTCAGACAGGAAGTGGAAGATTATTTAAAAGGCTTTAGAACAGGAGGAAAAAAAAAAAAAAGATGAGAAGTCTTGGGAGAGATCCATGCGGGCACCTGAACATGAGTGAGAAAAAACAAGCACCTGTAACCTTGATTCTGGGACTTCCTAGGCTTGCCTCTTTCCCATGATTCTTCCCTTAGCAGGGGCTTTCCACATTTGTGGTGCCTTCCTTACCCTTGGGAATTGAGCACACTCAGTGTGTTTAGAGAGTTATATGCATGTCCATCTGAAACTGTCTTCTTTTTTCTGATGGAGTGTGCCCAGAAGATCATACTTTGCCATTTTTGTCTCTTGATGTGCATGCCCAGGAAGTTGCTTCTCCCTGGGTTCTGCCTTTAATTAGCACTTTAATGTTAATAGGTGCGAACCATCACACAATGGCCTCTCCATGGACTGCTTGCCAGTGTATCACTTTTAGACAGAAAATGCTATAATTACTGGACATCACTGCACATTTCTAGTGGGCGGGGGGAAGAGCCCTCTCCTGCCCCACTCATGCCTAACTACCTGTAACAGTTATGACCATAACTGCATTGCACATAGATCCCTCAGGTTGCATTTTGATATTCTTAAGATTTCTCTCCCTACAAGGTCTTCATTTTGCTTGCTACAAGTAAACATGTAATACATTTTTAAAATTTGAAATCAGAAAATTTGAGTTAATACAAGTCTTTTGGATCATTTAATCCAAATAATAAAATTTCACAGGTGAGTAAAATAACAAAAAGAGGAAAAGAGAAAATTTTTCTACGATTACTGAAAGAGTTAGAAATAGAATTCAGGTTTCCTAGTTTCTTAACAAAAACACACCTACTCTTCTGCTTATTTTTTGCTCTATGTTGGTGTTTGATTGGCAAGTATTAAAAATACATCTGTTATTCTACTGTATTAGGTAGGATACACTTATTAATAATATCAAGCAAGTAATTTCACAGTGTAGAAATGATAAATCATCTTGCAGGTATCATTCCAACTCACTTTCATAAACACAAGTAATTCAAGAAATGTTAATTAGGCAAAGCTACTAAGCAGTCAGCACAACTACTCAGTATTGGAAATCTGGTATATACCAAGGTGTGGTTTATAGTTTTTGAGGTCCAGATCAGGATGAAGATGAAACATGAAAAGATTATACATTTAAAATTCAACTTATTTTTTAAAATCAATTCCTTAGGTTGAGGTTGCAGGCTATTATTTATCTACTGAGGTAGATAAAATACTGAGATATTTTACAAGAAAGCTTGTATGCAAGATGAAAAGCACATTTTACGGGTATCTAAGTAGCAACAGAAGAACAGAACAGTGTGAGTATAGATGAAAGGCAAACATTTCCATTTTACTCATTAAACTCATTAATAAATTTATAGTTCACCCAGAATATTTGTGTTATTTAAGAAAATTAAACCTCTGGTTCAATTTAAGCTGTCAGGCCTTTAGAGGCTGACTCCTTAGTTAAATCATGAGATATTAGATAGAGTCACTTAGTTGAAACACAAATTTCATAGTGCCAAATAAAAACCAAGTCCAGACTTAGGTAAGAACATTTGATTTGAAAATATTATTGCAGGAGGAGAGAAGGGGCAATTACAACCTGGGGAATGCTCTGAACCTAAGATCAATAGGCATCTCAAAGTTTAAGCAGAAAGGGGCTTTTCATTTATAAGGATGAACAAATAAGGCTGGAAAGAACCAGATAAGAGGAAATTCCAGATGGAGAGTGGTGCGATTATACAGTAAATCAGAAAATATTTTACCCTGAGGCCAGCTTATTCTAGAGAGGGGCCATTAAGGAAGAGCTATATGCTGGCTTTGACTAAGCATTTCAGGATCAAATTTCAGGAGCCAAGGGAAAGGAGAGAAGTTTAACCATAGTTTGTTAGTGTCCAGAAAGCAGGCATTTTGTACAAATTGACTAATGGATATGAGGAGTTCATCGAATTATTTACCATTTACAGGACAAAGAATGGGGATTTGGAATGTCTTAATGTCTAAATCTGGTCCTAACAAAGGTAAGCAAGAAAGACATGGTTGAGTATTTGTTTAAGTCATATGGGAAGCATGGTTACTTGTGGTAAGCTGTTTCCTGGAACACAGAATAATTAAGGATTTCTTTTAAAAGTGTATGCATTTTATTTTAATTTCTTAAATGAATTTATTTTTAATTAAAACATTGGTTATATTTATCATGTATAACATGTTATGTGTATATGTATACACAGTGAAATGTCTCCACTGAGCTAATTAACATATTCATTACCTCACATATGTATATTTTTTTGTGGTGAGAACACAAAGTTTACTCTCTGAGGGATTTTCAAAAATACAATACACTGTTATTAACTGTAGTCACCATGTTGTAAAATCGTTCACTTGAACTGATTCTTCTTATTTAATCAAAATGTTATTTTCTTTGAACAACATCTCCACAATACTTCAGCCACTGGTAACTAGAGGATCTCTTAATCATCTCTATTTTACAGGAGAACATTGTCAGTCAAATTTACCTGTAAAAATTAATATCTCATAACATTCATTTTAATTCAACATATATATTGATTAATTCCTCTGTTCTGGCATCCAAAGGCATAATAGGTACTGAGAGAGAAAAATCATTTACTCACAAGTTTAGTGTGAAGGAGACAAAAAGTAATTTATAAATTTGATGACATTTAAAAAGCTAGACAAAGAAATTATGACAGAGCATAACAAAGGAAACTAGGAATGAGTTTGAGTTTGAGCTGAAGTTTGAGTTACATGGAAAAAACAGTAGGGAACAGGGGTGTATAGAGAATTTCAGACAGATAAAACAACATCCTTAAAGCTTGAGAGTTCAGAGGAAGCATGAGCTAATCAAACATTGGAATGTGCAATGTCAAAGCGGCATGGAAAAAAGAAAATAAATAATAGAGAATAGTGACCAGTGAAGTAAGAGAGATGGAAAAGTCAGATAATCAAAGGCTTTGAATCCTTCAACACATAATTATTGAACAGGTACAACAGGGGCACATTAAGATTCTGACCACATTAAGGCTACAGAAAAAAGAATATATTAAAAAAATGATTGAGGGTAAAAATAAAAAAGAGTAAGATATTTCAGAAGTGCAGCTGTAGTAGTCAGGGTTCTCTAGAGAAACAGAACTAATATGATGTGTATATATTTAAACATTTATTCCTTGGTGCCTATGAGGCAATGGTTCCAGGACCCCCATGGGTACTGAAATTTGAAGATGCTCAAGTCCCTGATGTAAAGTGTATTAGTATTTGCATATCACCTATCCACATCCTCTCGTATACTTTAAATTATCTTTAGATTACTTATAATACCTAATATAATTTAAATACTATGTAATGTAATTTAAATGGTATGTAAATAGTTGTTATGATGTATTGTTAAGAGAATTATGACAAGAAAAAACATCTGTACATGTTCAATTACAGATGTAATTTAAAAAAAATAAAAAATATTTTTGATACATAGTTGGTTGAATCCACAAATGGGGAACCCACTTTGAATATGGAGGCTGAGGAGTCCCAAGATATACAGTCGGGGCTGAAGCAGTGGCCAAAGACAGCCAATGTGTACTTCCAATCTGAGTCAGGAGGCCTGAGAACCAGGAGAGCTGTTGGTGTAAGTTTCACTCTAAAAATCAGCAGTCTCAAGACTCAAGGAAAGCCAATGTTTTGCTCTGAATCTGAAAATCATAGAAGACCAATATGTCAGCTCAAGCAGTCAGGCAGGAGGAGTTGCCTCTTATTTGGCCTTTTTCTTCCATTCAAGTTTTTAATTGATTGGATGAGGCTCACCCACATTAGAGAGAACAATCTGCTATTCTTAGTCTATTGATTCAAATGTTAATCTCATTCAGAAATACCTTCAAAGACACACAGGAAATAAAGTTAATCAAATGCCTAGACACCCTGTAGCCCAGTCAAGTTTATACATAAAATTAACCTTCATACCAAGCAAATGATAACAGTGGTTTGGACTAGGTTGTCATTGACTGTACAATTGGGGAAAGTGGAAAAATGGTATTGAAGTCATGGAGGTGAGGTAGAGGAAAGCATTTATAAACAATACACAGTCAGCTATAAATAAATTCATGACAGAGTTCTAAAAACTTTGAATATTAAACTGTTGAAAAGATAAACCATTACAATGGTTGACATAGAGGAGAAAATCAAGGCAAGGGTCAGTTCTATAATCTCAAGTGACATTGTTTAAAGGGTACAATGGTTAATTGTATCCAATGATGGTGATGGTCAGCAAAATAAGGACTAAAATGTATTCTATGTGTTAACAACAAGGAGTCATTGGAGATCTTATTAAGAAGAATATTGGCGGAGTGATGGAGCCAGAAACCAGATCGAAGTATGTTGAACTGTGAATAAAATTTGATAAACAAAAAACAAGCACCACCACCAACAAAACAGTGTGAGTATGAACTAAGTGTACATAAAATTGAGCAGTGAAGTAACAATGGAAAAATAGGCTTTAGTTTGGGAGAGCCATGGAACAAAAGGGACAGTGAAATGCAATGTTTAAAGAAAGGGATGCTGGTTTTGACTACCCTGAACTTTTCAAAGATACTCAGTTATCATTTACCTGCATTGAAAATGAAACCAGTAGAGTTGAAGTATATGAAAATATAAATGTTTCAAGAAAGTTAGTGTGCATAAATTGCTTACACAATTTTATATATTGGAATATTTCATTGCTAGGTTTTAAACACCATGTAAAGTTTACTTTGTAAGTAGAAAAAAAGTCATCATTCTGTCACTTCTCATCTTCTGTCATGCCATTGCTGGTTTTCTGTACTACAGTCACATGACCTTCATTTAGTTTCTATAGCTCAGCAAACTCCTTCATGCTCTAGGTAATTTTACCAAGATGTTTCTTCTTTCTGAAATGGTTTCAAGAACTTCATCATGCCGCTATCATTCTCTTCCTTTCATCTACGTATTGCCTACTACTTTTCAGATCTCAGATCAATCATCATTTACTTCGAGAAGATTTTTCTGACCTCCTTACACAACTTCCTCTAATAAACACTATTACATCACTACCTTCTTTTTCTCTTGAAGATTTATTAGTACTTTAAAAAAATATTTACTTAGTGGTTCTTTAATTAAAGTCTTCCCAGCCCACTGAACATAACATTTATAAGAATATAGTCCAGGATTTTTTTTCTCCTTTCATCGTTACATCACAGCACCCACAGGCCCCTCACAAAAACACAAACAAACAAACAAACAGATGCTCAGTCAGTACCTATGAAATGAAGAAATATATAAAACCAAGCTGAATATGTTAAGCTAAAAATGTGTAATATATGTGGTAAGCAAACTAACATAAACCATAACAGACTTGACATGTAGTAACAATCAATATTGCATTTGAAAGAGGAGGATTGTTTTTCTAGAATGAGACATAAACTGTAATTATATCTTTCATTGTCATTATATCAAATTAAATTTATAATTATTTTTTATTTGGAGAATAAAAACACACAAAAGTTTTTTAAGGAGTTTTTGTAAAACATTTTAGAGCTATTGAAGCTTTGTTTTTGAGAAAAGTTGAAAGAAACAATCACAGAAGTGAGATGATATATCACCTACAATACTTAATAATTTGTTTTTAAGAGCTTTTGAGTCATCTAACATAAGTTGTAGCACTGAGAATTATATAGTAAAAATATTTTACTCAATATGGTGGCTGTATATTTTATAAAGAGCTAGTGAATAACATATTTGTATATTTTCCTGATGCAAAGAGCAAATGTATAATTATGGAACCATAGACTAATTTCATGGAATCTTATGCCATCAGTGAAATTCAAAAGCCAGAAACCCACCTACAGCGTCTTAGGTAGACATTCATGTGTTGTCTTCTGGGATAATCCTTAATTATTTGGACAGAAGCCAATTCTTTGGTAAAATCTCTAATTGTCTAAAATATCTTCCTGATTACTGTTTAAGTTTTCTCCGAGGGCGGAGCAAGATGGCCGAATAGGAGCTGCTCCAGTCTCCAACTCCCAGCGCGAGCGACACAGAAGACCGGTGATTTCTGCGTTTTCAACTGAGGTACTGGGGTCATCTCGCTAGGGAGTGCCGGACAATCGGTGCTGGTCAGCTGCTGCAGCCTGACCAGCGTGAGCTGAAGCAGGCGAGGCATCGCCTCACCTGGAAGCGCAAGGGGGAAAGCAATCCCTTTTTCCTAGCCAGGGGAACTGAGACACACAACACCTGGAAAATCGGGTAACTCCCACCCCAATACTGCGCTTTAAGGAAACAGGCACACCAGGAGAATATATCCCACACCTGGCCGGAGGGTCCCACGCCACGGAGCCTCCCTCACTGCTAACACAGCCGTCTGCGGCGATCTATCCGCAAGGCAGCAGCGAGGCTGGGGGAGGGGCGCCCGCCATTGCTGAGGCTTAAGTAGGTAAACAAAGCCGCTGGGAAGCTCGAACTGGGTGGAGCTCACAGCAGCTCAAGGAAGCCTGCCTGTCTCTGTAGACTCTACCTCTGCGGACAGCGCACAGCTGCAGCCCATTAGGGGAAAGAGCGGGGGCGGTGCAGACGCGAACGACTCTGTCTGACAGCTTTGGGGAGAGCGTGGATCTCCTAACGCGGAGGTTGAGATCCGAGAACGGACAGACTGCCTGCTCAGGTGGGTCCCTGACCCCTGAGTAGCCTAGCTGGGAGACATCCCCCACTAGGGGCAGTCTGACACCCCACACCTCACAGGGTGGCGTCACCCCTGAGAGGAAACTTCCAAAGAAAGAATCAGACAGGTACACTCGCTGTTCAGCAATATTCTATCTTCGGCAACCTCTGCTGCTGATACCCAGGCAAACAGGGTCTGGAGTGGACCTCAAGCAATCTCCAACAGACCAACAGACAGTCCTTCTGACTGTCAGACGGAAAACTATCAAACAGGAAGGACACCTATACCAAAACCCCATCCGTACGTCACCATCATCAAAGTCCAGAGACAGATAAAACACAAAGATGGGGAAGAAGCAGGGCAGAAAAGCTGGAAATTCAAAAAATAAGAGCACATCTCCCCCTGCAAAGGAGCGCAGCCCATCGCCAACAACGGATCAAAGCTGGTCAGAGAATGACTTTGACGAGATGAGAGAAGAAGGCTTCACTCCATCAAACCTCTCAGAGCTAAAGGAGGAATTACGTACCCAGCGCAAAGAAACTAAAAATCTTGAAAAAAAAGTGGAAGAATTGACAGCTAGACTAATTAATGCAGAGAAGATCATAAACGAAATGACAGAGATGAAAACCATGACACGAGAAATACGTGACAAATGCACAAGCTTCAGTAACCGACTCGATCAACTGGAAGAAAGAGTATCAGCGATGGAGGATCAAATGAATGAAATGAAGCGAGAAGAGAAACCAAAAGAAAAAAGAAGAAAAAGAAATGAACAAAGCCTGCAAGAAGTATGGGATTATGTAAAAAGACCAAATCTACGTCTGATTGGGGTGCCTGAAAGTGAGGGGGAAAATGGAACCAAGTTGGAAAACACTCTTCAGGATATCATCCAGGAGAACTTCCCCAACCTAGTAGGGCAGGCCAACATTCAAATTCAGGAAATACAGAGAACGCCACAAAGATACTCCTCCAGAAGAGCAACTCCAAGACACATAATTGCCAGATTCACCAAAGTTGAAATGAAGGAAAAAATCTTAAGGGCAGCCAGAGAGAAAGGTCGGGTTACCCACAAAGGGAAGCCCATCAGAATAACAGCAGACCTCTCGGCAGAAACTCTACAAGCCAGAAGAGAGTGGGGGCCAATATTCAACGTTCTTAAAGAAAAGAATTTTCAACCGCGAATTTCATATCCAGCCAAACTAAGCTTCATCAGTGAAGGAGAAATAAAATCCTTTACAGATAAGCAAATGCTTAGAGATTTTGTCACCACCAGGCCTGCCTTACAAGAGACCCTGAAGGAAGCCCTAAACATGGAAAGGAACAAGCGGTACCAGCCATTGCAAAAACATGCCAAAATGTAAAGACCATCGAGGCTAGGAAGAAACTGCATCAACTAACGAGCAAAATAACCAGTTAATATCATAATGACAGGATCAAGTTCACACATAACAATATTAACCTTAAATGTCAATGGACTAAATGCTCCAATTAAAAGACACAGACTGGCAAACTGGATCAAGAGTCAAGACCCATCAGTCTGCTGTATTCAGGAGACCCATCTCACATGCAGAGACATACATAGGCTCAAAATAAAGGGATGGAGGAAGATCTACCAAGCAAATGGAGAACAAAAAAAAGCAGGGGTTGCAATCCTAGTCTCTGATAAAACAGACTTTAAACCATCAAAGATCAAAAGAGACAAAGAAGGCCATTACATCATGGTAAAGGGATCAATTCAACAGGAAGAGCTAACTCTCCTAAATATCTATGCACCCAATACAGGAGCACCCAGATTCATAAAGCAAGTCCTTAGAGAACTACAAAGAGACTTAGACTCCCATACAATAATAATGGGAGACTTCAACACTCCACTGTCAACATTAGACAGATCAACGAGACAGAAAGTTAACAAGGATATCCAGGAATTGAACTCATCTCTGCACCAAGCGGACCTAATAGACATCTATAGAACTCTCCACCCCAATCAACAGAATATACATTCTTCTCAGCACCACATCGCACTTATTCCAAAATTGACCACATAATTGGAAGTAAAGCACTCCTCAGCAAATGTACAAGAACAGAAATTATAACAAACTGTCTCTCAGACCACAGTGCAATCAAACTAGAACTCAGGACTAAGAAACTCAATCCAAACCGCTCAACTACATGGAAACTGAACAACCTGCTCCTGAATGACTACTGGGTACATAACGAAATGAAAGCAGAAATAAAGATGTTCTTTGAAACCAATGAGAACAAAGATACAACATACCAGAATCTCTGGGACACATTTAAAGCAGTGTGTAGAGGGAAATTTATAGCACTAAATGCCCACAAGAGAAAGCAGGAGAGATCTAAAATTGACACTCTAACATCACAATTAAAAGAACTAGAGAGGCAAGAGCAAACACATTCAAAAGCTAGCAGAAGGCAAGAAATAACTAAGATCAGAGCAGAACTGAAGGAGATAGAGACACAAAAAACCCTCCAAAAAATCAATGAATCCAGGAGTTGGTTTTTTGAAAAGATCAACAAAATTGACAGACCGCTAGCTAGACTAATAAAGAAGAAAAGAGAGAGGAATCAAATAGACGCAATAAAAAATGATAAAGGGGATATCACCACCGACCCCACAGAAATACAAACTACCATCAGAGAATACTATAAACACCTCTACGCAAATCAACTAGAAAATCTAGAAGAAATGGATAATTTCCTGGACACTTACACTCTTCCAAGACTAAACCAGGAAGAAGTTGAATCCCTGAATAGACCAATAGCAGGCTCTGAAATTGAGGCATCAATTAATAGCCTACCCACGAAAAAAAGTCCAGGACCAGATGGATTCACAGCTGAATTCTACCAGAGGTACAAGGTGGAGCTGGTACCATTCCTTCTGAAACTATTTCAATCAATAGAAAAAGAGGGAATCCTCCCTAACTCTTTTTATGAGGCCAACATCATCCTGATACCAAAGCCTGGCAGAGACACAACAAAAAGAGAGAATTTTAGACCAATATCCCTGATGAACATCGATGCAAAAATCCTCAATAAAATACTGGCAAACCGGATTCAGCAGCACATCAAAAAGCTTATCCACCATGATCAAGTGGGCTTCATCCCTGGGATGCAAGGCTGGTTCAACATTCGCAAATCAATAAACGTAATCCAGCATATAAACAGAACCAAAGACAAGAACCACGTGATTATCTCAATAGATGCAGAAAAGGCTTTTGACAAAATTCAACAGCCCTTTATGCTAAAAACGCTCAATAAATTTGGTATTGATGGAACGTACCTCAAAATAATAAGAGCTATTTATGACAAACCCACAGCTAATATCATACTGAATGGGCAAAAACTGGAAAAATTCCCTTTGAAAACTGGCACAAGACAGGGATGCCCTCTCTCACCACTCCTATTCAACATAGTGTTGGAAGTTCTGGCTAGGGCAATCAGGCAAGAGAAAGAAATCAAGGGTATCCAGTTAGGAAAAGAAGAAGTCAAATTGTCCCTGTTTGCAGATGACATGATTGTATATTTAGAAAACCCCATTGTCTCAGCCCAAAATCTGCTTAAGCTGATTAGCAACTTCAGCAAAGTCTCAGGATACAAAATTAATGTGCAAAAATCACAAGCATTCTTATACACCAGTAACAGACAAGCAGAGAGCCAAATCAGGAATGAACTTCCATTCACAATTGCTTCAAAGAGAATCAAATACCTAGGAATCCAGCTTACAAGGGATGTAAAGGACCTCTTCAAGGAGAACTACAAACCACTGCTCAGTGAAATCAAAGAGGACACAAACAAATGGAAGAACATACCATGCTCATGGATAGGAAGAATCAATATCGTGAAAATGGCCATACTGCCCAAGGTGATTTATAGATTCAATGCCATCCCCATCAAGCTACCAATAACTTTCTTCACAGAATTGGAAAAAACTGCTTTAAAGTTCATATGGAACCAAAAAAGAGCCCGCATTGCCAAGACAATCCTAAGTCAAAAGGACAAAGCTGGAGGCGTCACGCTACCTGACTTCAAACTATACTACAAGGCTACAGTAACCAAAACAGCATGGTACTGGTACCACAACAGAGATATAGACCAATGGAACAGAACAGAGTCCTCAGAAATAATACCACACATCTACAGCCATCTGATCTTTGACAAACCTGACAAAACAAGAAATGGGGAAAGGATTCCTATTTAATAAATGGTGCTGGGAAAATTGGCTAGCCATAAGTAGAAAGCTGAAACTGGATCCTTTCCTTACCCCTTATACGAAAATTAATTCAAGATGGATTAGAGACTTAAATGTTAGACCTAATACCATAAAAACCCTAGAAGAAAATCTAGGTAGTACCATTCAGGACATAGGCATGGGCAAGGACTTCATGTCTAAAACACCAAAAGCAACGGCAGCAAAAGCAAAAATTGACACATGGGATCTAATTAAACTAAAGAGCTTTTGCACAGCCAAAGAAACTACCATCAGAGTGAACAGGCAACCTACAGAATGGGAAAAAATTTTTGCAACCTACTCATCTGACAAAGGGCTAATATCCAGAATCTACAAGAACTCAAACAAATATACAAGAAAAAAGCAAACAACCCCATCAAAAAGTGGGGAAAGGATATGAACAGACATTTCTCAAAAGAAGACATCCATACAGCCAACAGACACATGAAAAAATGCTCATCATCACTGGCCATCAGAGAAATGCAAATCAAAACCACAATGAGATACCATCTCACACCAGTTAGAATGGCAATCATTAAGAAGTCAGGAAACAACAGGTGTGGAGAGGATGTGGAGAAATAGGAACACTTTTACACTGTTGGTGGGATTGTAAACTAGTTCAACCATTATGGAAAACAGTATGGCGATTCCTCAAGGATCTAGAACTAGATGTACCATATGACCCAGCCATCCCACTACTGGGTATATACCCAAAGGATTATAAATTACTCTACTACAAAGACACATGCACACGTTTGTTTATTGCGGCACTATTCACAATAGCAAAGACTTGGAATCAACCCAAATGTCCATCTGTGACAGACTGGATTAAGAAAATGTGGCACATATACACCATGGAATACTATGCAGCCATAAAAAAGGATGAGTTTGCGTCCTTGTAGGGACATGGATGCAGCTGGAAACCATCATTCTTAGCAAACTATCACAAGAACAGAAAACAAACACCGCATGTTCTCACTCATAGGTGGGAACTGAACAATGAGATCACTTGGACTCGGAAGGGGAACATCAGACACTGGGGCCTATCATGGGGAGGGGGGAGGAGGGAGGGATTGCATTGGGGAGTTATACATGATATAAACGTCATGCACATGTACCCTAGAACTTAAAGTATAATAAAAAAAAAAAAAAATTAAAAAAAAAAAAAAAAAATATCTTCCTTATATTGATCCAGCATTTCTCCCTTTGTAATTCGTAGAATTTTATTCCAAATCACCTTCCAGAGCAGCATTAAAAAAATGTATAACCTTTCTTTCATCATCTGTCAAATGTTTAAATACCTCTGATTCCTCTTTTGGGGATAAATATCCTTGTTCCATTGAAATCACTGTTTTCAAGTTGCTTATACCAAAAGCAGTTTTATCATACCTGTTTTACATTGCACTTCATAATTTTATGTATGGTAATTTAACTTTTTCCCATTTTTATCATTGTACTGTTTATTGTTTTTGTTTGTACCACATTAGCTATCTCTCACAGCTTTATTTATTCTACAAATATTCTAGGTAAATCCTCTCCATTTATAACAAAACATTAAGAAAGAATAAACCAACTAAGATAAAGAAAAGAGTTCTATGAATTGTTGATAGATACCTCTGCCATATTCATGAATTTGTCATGTAATATTATCTGAAACTACTCCTTTATAAAAACCTTAAACATGCTGAATAACATTTGACAAATATATGCACAGTTGAGATTTTCGGAAAAATATAGAAAAGGAAGAGACAGCTGAAAAGTAGAATAAAAAGCAGAAGCTAACAACCATTTTGCTGCCTTGAGGGGTGGCCAAGTGCTCAGATATCTCATCAGTCAAGTGGTATGTATTTTAAAGCTAATGTACCAACAGAAGTCAAAGATTGAGTCTTGCATAAGGCGAGGAATTTGTATCTTAAAAGGAGCCCTAGAGGCCTGGCGGGGTGGTTCACATCTGCAATCCCAGCACTTTGGGAGGCCTCAGCGGGCGGATCGCCTGAGGTCGGGAGTTTGAGACCAGGCTGACCAACATGGAGAAACCCTGTCTCTACTGAAAATACAAAATTATCCGGGCATGGTGGTGTGTGCCTGTAATCCCAGCTACCTGGGAGGTTGAAGCAGGAGAATTGCTTGAACCTGGGAGGCGGAAGTTGCGGTGAGCCGACATCGCGTCATTGCAGTTCAGCCTGGGCAGCAAGAGCGAAACTCTGTCTCAATAAAAAAAAATAATAATAATAAAATAAATAAGTAAATAAATAAAGGGAGCCCCAGAAAAATTCAGGCCACTTTAAGGAACCAATACTAAGTGAAAATGTGTGCATTAGGGAAAATATACGCAGAGACAAAAGATGACAAGTGAGAGTGTTTCCTTTTCAGTTGCAGGAAAAGAAAAAAAAAATGCTTTTACCTGACATTTGACAACCACAGGTTTTCTTTGATCCCTGCTTGGATTTGAATTCTTACTATTTGCTTGGTTTTGTAAACCCAGACAGATAAGTCACCTTTAAGTAGCTCTAGACTGTTAACCAAACTTGTGTGCCTGATAGAATAAAATTCAAAATGTCTCTTTCCTGAGAAAAATAAATATGCTAAAAAAAGTTTATTTTATCCTGACTAATAACATTCCACGGAACAGAAGCTTACATTTCAAAATAACAAAAATACATTTTAAGAAAAATATATGCATCAGTAGAAATAAGAAACAGCTGAATTAGACCGGAAAAATTGTCAGATAGTAGACAGAATCTAAAATGAAAGTATTTCACAAATATGAGAAAATTACAAGTTACTATATTAAAATGAGAATGTTTAAACCGGTAGATTTTAGAAATTAAGAAAAGTATTTATTAGAATAAAAAACTCAAGGGATGTGTGAAATAAAAGTGCATATGCACCTGAAAAGAGCATTTGTAACCTGATTATCGACATTACTTAATCATCTCAAATGAAGAACAAAAAGATAAAGAGATGGAAACTATGGAACAATTAGTAAATATGCATATTTTGAGAATATCTGACATGTATCTCATTGGACTCCTAATGAAAGAGGATCTCAGAGAATGCTGAACAAAGGCAAAAAGTTTTGGGAAAAAAAATTAAGAAGAAAACTTATAAAAGTATGAAACAATTTTATGAACACAGATGCTCTACAGCAGTAATAGAAGCCAACAGAAAACTAAATACTCTGTTCAAAGTACTGACAGAAATTCTGTAAATCTAGAATTCAAATATCCACCAAACTATAATTTATAATGAAAGAAAACAAAATTTTAAACTTTTTTTAAAAAAAGAATATGTACTTCCAACCCACAACTCTAAGACAAATGAATTTCTAATACTGAGTTTAGGAAGAATAAAATTAAACAGTGAGGGAGGAAATTTGTTCCAAGAAGAGAAAGTATAATGAAAATAAGTAAACATGTTTGGAAATAAAAGTTTTTGTCATAGAAAAGAATAGTCATAAGCCATTCAGGGAAGAGGTAAAATAAAATAAAATGGGTCTAAAATACTAAACAATATTTACATGTAGAATGAAAGAGAGGGATCTGAGGAAAATTATTCCAAGGTGTATAACTTGTCTAGAAGGGGAGTAGAAATATTGGTGATTGGTTAGCTCAGGTGAGCATACTTAAAACATCAAATACGATAATAAAAACAGGTATTTAACTTCCAAACACCAGATTTTATGGAAAAGTAATTTTTTAAAAGGATAGAGAAAAAAAGAAAAAAAAAAGAAATTACAGTAGTAAAACAATATATTCTATGTGATGCTCTAGAAAAATGGAAGGTCATATATGTGTGGAGTTATTTGTATATTATGAATAACAATTTTTTCTTGATTGTACTACAGTTTACAAAGCAATCTCTGGATATTTTTCTCAATTAATTATTGTGAAACTTTGATTTTATGAAATAAGTAATTTGCTTATCTTTTACAGTTAAGTCATTGAGTTATGTTTTTCCAATTTTAATTTATTTGTGTAATTGATTTCTAAAATCAAAGGAGCTAGAGAAAAATATTCAGATCCATGTCTTCCGCTTCCAGGTTAAGCATGTTTTCTACTGCAACTGAGTCTACTCTCAGTCACTCAAACAATTGTGAAATGTGGACCATGATACAACCTACTTTATAAAATTAATATAAAATATGCTGTCAGATTTTATGCTGACATCAAGTTACATTATGTTCTTGTCATTCTCTAGATAGTCTTTTAGAAATAGATGCAAATTTAAATGCAGACTGTAGCTGTTTCTGCAAGCGATGAGTCTTACTGTGATTAATGTCTCTTTATTAGCTAGTAGTGAAATTAATTTAATATTCTCTTTCAGAATTTGAACAAAAGTCTGTATCAAATTTATCATTCTGTATTTTTAGAATCTGTACTCTTATCCTCCATTTGAACAAGAAAACATTTCATTTCTCACATCTTCTAAAATTCCTAATTTTTTAAAAAAATCAGAATTAATGGTGACTAAGAGTGTATATTAAGATCTAGTGAAATTATGTAGAGACTTACAAAGTTACTGACAGTCATTATGTGTTTTCTTGTATTTTATTCTTCAGTTTTCCATTTGCTGCTGATTCTCCTCTGAAGTTCAGAAGAAAAAAAAAAAAGGAAAATGTTATTTATCTTATCGTTTTTCATCCTTGTGCCTTTGGCCCCAAACATTGGTATTCTTTTGGTAACGTTTTTATTTGACTGCATATTAAAACCAACTGACATTCCTAAGACAAAACAAAGCACAGTTATTGATTGCTCTTGGATTTTTTCACTCTACTTCTTTCCATTCTGGCTCTCTCTTATTTTCTCACCCTCTTAACTTTATTTCACACTTTAGTTTCTGCCTTAATTCTGTATACAATGGTCTGGCTTTTGTCCATTTTATTTTAAGAAATCAATTTATTGTGAAGATTCCTTTGCATCTACTGATAGAAAAGATTTTGAAATTTGTCTGCAAATCATAGGTACAATAAAATAAATGGTCATTTAATGCACTGTATGTAAAACAGAAAGATTTAATTTTTAAAATGTTCTAAAAGTTGGACATAAATCCAAAGACATGGTATAACATTCTCTGATGTGATCCTGCTTAGGATTAACATCAGCTTCTATGTATCTATTACTAGCTTTATGATTTTAAAACTCACTTAAATATTTTGCACATCTATTTTTACTGGTAAAATGGAAATAACAATTATCATAAAATTGTGGTAAAATTTGAATCACTAAATGCTTTTTGAAATTGTGATAACTCTTTTTATGTATAATTAGACATATGATTTAAAGATGCCCCATTAACATTTTTCTAACTTTTAAGATGATATAAATAATTAACAATGTATTACATAATTATCATATACCAAGCAGGCAGTGTGCTTTGTGTTTTATATGCATTAGGTAATTTTGTCTTCACAAGGATTCTGTGATCTGGTGTTTGTATTATTATTATAGTTTATGGAGGAGGAAACTTGAAACATACTAATGACATGTGGTATAATAGGCTAAGTTTTGCTGTGTTAACAGATAACTCCTTGATTATATGTATCCTAATACTCAATAATATTCTTTACCCCTCAAACCACCTGTCCCTCATTGCTTACATGTGCAATGAGACTCCACTCCATGTGGTCACTAAGGGACCTTGGCTGATAGAAGCTCCACCGTCTGCAAGCTTCAGGTTCTGGAACATATGGCCACCTCAGACTGCATAGCACTAGAGAACATGCTGACATTTATATCATGGATCATCTTCTTACAGCCATTGGCCAGAACAAGACCATCTGTAACCTCATGGAGTCTGCAAAATATGGAGAAATTGCTGAAAGGTTAGATGATCACCACTGTCTCCGCCCCAAGTAAGATGAAGTAGAATTTGGACCCTTGATTACTGACTCAAGTCCCCTTCGCTAAGCTGTTGTATTCATTCCTAAGAAAATTTTGCCAATGTAGTATGTGTGTGTGTGTACATGTGTACGTGTGTGTGTGTGTCTCAAAGGCTGCTAACTGTGCCCAAAAGTATATTCACTCTTCTTGCTGAGCACACAATTGGAGTCTAAAATTTCAGCAATAAAATTAAAAAGAACTGACATGTGCCACTTCTTGGTCAAAGCTTGTATTAGGCAGAGATGCTCCTTCATGCTTTCTTTTCCCTTCTGGACCCCAGATGCACAACATGGTGAAGTACTTGGGCAGGATAGAGGTTCAGAAACACCACATGGAGGACAGACACCTGGACATTAAGAATATCCAATCTGGACTCTTGTTTTGAGGATTTCTATTAAACACTCATTTTTACTTGAGCCATTTTAAATTTGGATATATTTGACCCAGATTATTTTTCATACTATTGTTGAACCATTTTAAATTATTGATATTTGAATATTTGTGACATAAAAAATGAAAATTTTATATGGTTTAACATAAGAATACGACTGTCAAAACTTTTAAATAAATGCATTTTTATGTTTTAATTAAAATGTGATATTTAATTTCTGCATTTAGAGAACATGTGCTCTGCTGAAGTCACAGTTATATGGACTATACAGGGTGTTTTTTCCTTTGTTAAATTCCAAGGGTACATTTCCTCATTCTTTCAAGATTTTCTGTATTTTTAATTCAATAGCTATTTCTTCCTTTCTCATGAGACTTTAGTTCAGAACAGTAGCTCCTCTCAGTGCTTCCCTCATCTATGAATTCTAACCAAGGCAGTATTAGCCCATGGTTACCTCCACACTTACCGTCTAGCTTGTAGAGCTACAATCTTTTACCAGTTTGCTTCATTTTCTTTCCCAACTTTTTTTTACCCTTTACGAATCTATTCTTCAGTTCATGAATTATTTTTCCTTCCAAATAGATGTTTTCCTGATGTACATAATTATGTGTTTTATTATTATTATCAGATATAGTTCTTTTGAATAAGATTGATTTTAATACACTGTGAGGTCATGATTTCCACCCTATACAATGTTGGTGTTATACATGTGACATTTATATCTTGTGTTAAAATCTCATGCTAACTTTATTATTCCTGATCTTTCAGTCATTATTAACATCTAAAGACATCTACTCAGCTATTATTTTCCTTGTGAATTATTAGTGAGTCTTTATTTTATTTTAACAAACTATCTTACAATGCCACATCTGTTGTCTTCAGTTAGAGCCAGTGTTAGAATTTTTCTGCGTATGTTCTTTCTCTCTCTCATCTTTCTTTTAAAGGTCGCATGATTAGAATATAGATTGCCATTTCAAAAAAGTAAGATTAGCTTTATTTCACAGAATCAGAGTAATTGATGTAGGTTCACGTTTGTGAACTCGCTGTAGGACCAAGTTTGAAACACTGTCATTTGGCAAAATATGTACAGCGAGCTATTCATCTCCTTACTTCCCTTATGTTTTCCAAATCAGACCATTAACTGAAAGAAAAGACGAAAGCTCAACTTCAGCCTTTTGGTTTTTCAGTCTCATTTCTACATTAAATAAAGTAGTTGTCTGTCCAAGTAAAAAATACAACCTCTTAGATAAAATTGTATTAGATCTTCTTAAACAAATACTTCTAAAAAATTTTGTTCAAAATACCATTGGCTATGACCTCTTCTATTTTTTTTCTGTCATTGTTCATAGGAATATGGTATAGGCATTAGCCAGTAGAAGGCCTCTCCAATTCATTATGTGAAAATTTTCCTTGTTTATTAAGCTTCCATTAAATTATATAAAATGAAAATTCCCGGAAACTTGTTCCACAAACCCAGCTGGCCAGTGAGGGGATCTTACCAAAGGGAGGCATCTAGATGTTGTTCACAGATTGCACACATAGCCATGATTACTCTTAATCAACCATATCAGTGGGAGAACATTCTCAATATGGCTGAAAAAAACTAGCTCCTGAAGTATATTTTCTGAAATTAACTTGCCAAACTAAACCATTTTTCCCTCTATGAAGCCAATTTTCATGTCCATCCACACCATCTGTTCCTTGTGAAAATGGAAAATTAGTTTCATGTTGACCTGGCATCAGTTAGCTCCATTATTTCCAACTGGTTCATTTAAAAAGTCTGGGGTTTTTGCTACCAGAACATATCATCACTATCTTATTTTTTAATCCAAAATAAATATAATCACTAAGTAATCCCTGTGCTTTGTCATGTCATTTATCTCTTGAACATTATAGGAGATGAACTTACTCAATTTTAACTTCTTAATACTTGTTTTACTGGTGACATTACTTACCCTATTCTCTACTATCTGGGGACTATGGACTCAAGTTCCACCAAGGCACATTGTGCAAACTGCACGATGCCTTTGGTTCCTATGTTGTGAAAACCCAACCCATTCTTTTTAGGTTAGAATTAAGTTACAATGTAGGTGTATGGCTTCATTTTAAAAACAATTTGTATTTGAAATAGCTTTTACTTTTTCTCATGAAGTTAATTTAGCAAAGCTAACCAAGGAGTATAACAGATTGTAATAAAATACCTAACATTTGTGAATGAATTACACTAATTTAATTTTTTTTCAACTGCATCTGATCTCTTAGAGCTGAGTTTTTGAATAACCAGTCATACTTGAATGGGAATATTCATAGCTCAAATATGATGTAAACATGTATATTTCTATGAATACATAGAAAACACCTTGAGTGTACAGAATTTAATAAGAATTCCCACTAAACATCTTTTAGTGGTCTCTCAATAGTACATTTAAAATAATTTATTTCAAAAGAAATATGCTTGCACTACTCATTAAATTCCAAAGAATGTTAAATACATAAAA
Source organism: Trachypithecus francoisi (assembly GCF_009764315.1). Classification (NCBI taxonomy): domain Eukaryota; kingdom Metazoa; phylum Chordata; class Mammalia; order Primates; family Cercopithecidae; genus Trachypithecus; species Trachypithecus francoisi. The sequence goes on from NW_022681465.1 coordinate 58,752,908, forward strand.
ATTTAAAAATAATTTCTAAATGGCATCAGAACAATGATGAAACATATATGATCTATGTTGATACTGTAATATCTTGAAAGGTGAAATAATTATCACTTGTGCAAGAAATAAGGAGAGGGATGGGAGGTCACACTATATCCATTTTTTAGGATGAGATTCATACTGATAGGAGATGTTTAGTCAGCAAAGTAAAGATCTTTAGAGAGCAAAGTAAAGAATGCAGAGACCTAGGTAGGTAATCTTCATGCATGTCTAAAAAGTTGTCATCATAGCTATGAGAATAAACAGGATGTCCAAAAAACGAGCAGAACTTGATGTCAAGAAGCCTAGATCAACTCTCAGGATATCCAGGAGTATGGTCTCTGAGGTGCATAGCAAGTTATTCACAGTGGGAGTGGGAAAGTCACCAAGGCTCTTTCTATTAGAGATGCGGAACTGGTGAGTTACAAGCCAAGTGCCTTTGTTTTAAGAAAGACGTCACGAAAATTGTGATAAGAAGTGGGGGTGAAAAAATCAGAGTGTTTTATTTACTACTTGGTGAACAATTCAAGAAATGAGAATATTCTTGTTCTAAGTCATTGCATCTATAATGATTGATTCCTGGATGCATTCCAGGTCTTATGGAGTGGATTTTTTTCTATCCAACTTAGCCTATTACAAATGCCTACAGTCCCTTGGTTTTCATGATTTCGTTCCCTAACCACAAAAGAAGTATATACTAATTTACAAAACTTAAAACAATTCAGAAACTTGTAAGTGAGTTCCCTTGTTTCCAAGCAAAGGCTATGTCCAGAAACAAAAATCACAGAAAACAATCTCCCCTTAATGATACACATACTTATACTCTCTCTGGCTCTCTGCTTATTCCTCACCAGTATAACATTGATATGGTTTGTCTATGTCCCCACCCAAATCTCACCTTAAATAGTAGCTCCCACAATTCCCACATGTTGAGGGAGGGACCTGGAGGAAGATAATTGAATCATGGGGGTGGGTATCTCCCATGCTATTCTTGTGATAGTGAATACGTCTCATGAGATCTGATGGTTGTATAAAGGGGAATTTCCTTGCACAAGTTCTTTTCTCTTGTCTGCCGCCATGTGAGATGTGCCTTTCACCTTTGGCCATGATTGTGAGGCCTCCCGAGCTATATGGAACTGTGAGTCCATTAAACCTCTTTCTTTTGTATTGCCCAGTCTTGGGTATGTCTTTATGAGCAGCTTAAAAACAGACTAACACATCACTCTGTGGGGTTCTTTATATTTGTCTGTTTTGACATAAATGTAACTTTTTCTTCAAAAGGTATGTTGCAAGGAGAACATGACATTCTTCTATTAATTGTGCTTTCTTCTTTTGGGGATAATTTTATAGATCATTGAAGAAATAACTTATTGAAGAACAAATAGACTCTCTTTGAACATCAATGTATAACATATGTATTTTATTGACTACAGTTTACTGCTACAAGCCACATGTTACATTTTTATTGTGGGTGTATCAATACAGATATGACTTTTATTTCTCTGATGAGTTAATGGTTTTGAATAGTATTATGACATCATTAAATATGTCAAAAGTCAAATGTTGTCTTTCCCAAAATGAAGCAATGTACATAAAAAAATATCAAGTAGGTCTACTTCTAGTAATTTCCCAGGAAAGGTGACAACCTCTTTGCTGCCTTGAATCCCAAGGCATGCTGGTGCATCTGAGATTGCATTTCAATCCAAGTTAAAAGTTTACCATCATAGAAACCAGAAATACTGCCTCATGGCACACTGAAGTTAATCTCTATAATTAAAATCTCTATAATTAAAAATAAGGTGTATTTGTTTCCTATTGCTATGATAAATTGCTACGATTGTGACTTAAAACAAAAATGATCTATTCTCTTATTGTGAAAGTCAGAAGTCTAAAATCAAGGTGTTAGCAGGGCTCTGCTCCTTCTGAAAATTTCAGGGGAGTATCCATTTCCCTGTGTGTTCCAGCTTCTAAAGATGATTTTCATTTCTGGGCTCATGGTCCCTTTCTCCACCTGCAAAGTGTATTACTTCAGCTTCTGCCTTCATCATCACATCTCTTTGTAATCTCTGAATCTAACTCTACTACCTCTCTCTTACAAGTACCTTGTAATTGCATTGGCCTCATCTGGATAATGCAGAATAATTTCCTTACCTCAAAATACTTAATCCTTAATCACATCTACAAAATCCCTTCTGGACATAAGGTCACATACTCACAGGTTTCACTGGTGGAGATGTAGAACTCTTTGAAGGTATTTGATTATCTTACCACAATGTGGAATATGCAAGTTTTATCACTAGTCCTTTTTAAAATACAAGTTAAATATACAAAATGAAATAAAACTTGAACAGAAAAATTCACAACCTCAACCTAAAATAACATAAAGTCTTTACATTTCCAGCATTCTGAATTATTCTCTGTCTTTGATTGATAAAGAAATATTTATAGGACAAATCACAGTAACTGAAGCAATCAATATTACAAGCTCATGAAGTTCTGCTGTTTTGAAAGATCCAAATTTTTTTTAAAAAATAAATCTTTAGAAGAAATAAGAATATAATAACATTAAAATTGTTCACCAAATGCAAAAAAAAATTGAAAAAAATATTTTGGTTCAGGTCACTTGAGTCAGAAAAATTTTATTATCTTTTCAATCATGGACAAAAGTAGTAATCATAAATTAGCTGAAAATCTTCCCCTGATGAGATTTCATGTAGAGACATAAAAAGTGACTCAGAAGATATTTAAATGTTAGAATCAATAAAACTGATTGATCTACAGGAATATTAGGGTATTCTAAATGTTAGCATAAATAAAATGTGCTCATCTATAAGAATTTATAATAGGGGAAAATAGTAATAAAGGAAAATTCCTGCATAGTGTGATTAACCAGGATGAGGCATTTAAGATAAGAAGCAGTTTAACAGACAAAAATTTCTGTTTTCTGGGTTGACGCTGGTTGAATTACCTGTTGACCCTTCAGACTGGTACGTTCCTGTAGTAATCATGAATGATTTCCATTCAGCATCCTGCCTTTCCTACTTATAGCTATTAACTTTATTTCAGAGGATGGAAAAACTAAAAGAGCTTTTTAAAAATCCTTCATTTCTACCATTTTCATACAAAGTTGACACCTCTAACTAGATACATTCGTACAACATTTGAAATTTGGAAGTGGGTTGGAAGGGAAGACTGTCTCCTAATTGATTTGGTCCCCCTCCCCCCCGCCCCTATATCAAGCGTAGTTGTAAGGACACAGGGCTTTTTCTTCAGCAACCCAGTCCCTAGCTATCTCCTGTCATGACCTTGGGGTGTGTGTGGGAGCAGCATCCGCATATGTGGATCACAGCTGCAGCTGAGTGTTCTTAACAATTCCCCAGCAAGATGGCCGAATAGGAACAGCTCCAGTCTCCAACTCCCAGCGCGAGCGACACAGAAGACCGGTGATTTCTGCATTTTCAACTGAGGTACTGGGGTCATCTCACTAGGGAGTGCTGGAAAATCGGTGCTGGTCAGCTGCTGCAGCCTGACCAGGGAGAGCTGAAGCAGGGCGAGGCATCGCCTCACCTGGAAAGCGTAAGGGGGAAGGGAATCCCTTTTCTTGGCCAGGGGAACTGAGACACACAACACCTGGAAAATCAGGTAACTCCCACCCCAATACCGCACTTTAAGCAAACGGGCACACCAGAAGAATATATCCCTCACCTGGCCAGGAGGGTCCCATGCCCACAGAGCCTCCCTCATTGCTAACACAGCAGTCTGCGGCGATCTATCCGCAAGGCAGCAGGGAGGCTGGGGGAGGGGCGCCTGCCATTGCTGAGGCTCAAGTAGGTAAACAAAGCTGCTGGGAAGCTGGAACTGGGTGGAGCTCACAGCAGCTCAAAGAAACCTGCCTGTCTCTATAGACTCCACCTCTGGGGGCAGGGCTAAACTAAAAAAACGACAGGGAAAGCAGCAGAGGCCTGTGCAGATGCGAACGACTCTGTCTGACAGCTTCGAAGAGAGCAGTGGATCTCCCAACACGGAGGTTGAGATCTGAGAAGGGACAGACTGCCTGCTCAAGTGGGTCCCTGACCCCTGAGTAGCCTAACTGGGAGACATCCCCCACTAGGGGCAGTCTGACACCCCACACCTCGCAGGGTGGAGTACACCCCTGAGAGGAAGCTTCCAAAGTAAGAATCAGACAGGTACACTCACTGTTCAGCAATATTCTATCTTCTGCAACCTCTGCTGCTGATACCCAGGCAAACAGGGTCTGGAGTGGACCTCAAGCAATCTCCAACAGACCTATAGCTGAGGGTCCTGACTGTCAGAAGGAAAACTATCAAACAGGAAGGACACCTATACCAAAACCCCATCAGTACATCACCATCATCAAAGACCAGAGACAGATAAAACCACAAAGATGGGGAAAAAGCAGGGCAGAAAAGCTGGAAATTCAAAAAATAAGAGCGCATCTCCCCCTGCAAAGGAGCGCAGCCCATCGCCAGCAACGGATCGAAGCTGGTCAGAGAATGACTTTGACGAGATGAGAGAAGAAGGCTTCAGTCCATCAAACTTCTCAGAGCTAAAGGAGGAATTACGTACCCAGTGCAAAGAAACTAAATATCTTGAAAAAAGAGTGGAAGAATTGACAGCTAGACTAATTAATGCAGAGAAGGTCATAAACGAAATGACAGAGATGAAAACCATGACACGAGAAATACGTGACAAATGCACAAGCTTCAGTAACTGACTCGATCAACTGGAAGAAAGAGTATCAGCGATTGAGGATCAAATGAATGAAATGAAGCGAGAAGAGAACCAAAAGAAAAAAGAAGAAAAAGAAATGAACAAAGCCTGCAAGAAGTATGGGATTATGTAAAAAGACCAAATCTACGTCTGATTGGGGTGCCTGAAAGTGAGGGGGAAAATGGAACCAAGTTGGAAAACACTCTTCAGGATATCATCCAGGAGAACTTCCCCAACCTAGTAGGGCAGGCCAACATTCAAATTCAGGAAATACAGAGAACACCACAAAGATACTCCTCCAGAAGAGCAACTCCAAAACACATAATTGCCAGATTCACCAAAGATGAAATGAAGGAAAAAATCTTAAGGGCAGCCAGAGAGAAAGGTCGGGTTACCCACAAAGGGAAGCCCATCAGACTAACAGCAGATCTCTCGGCAGAAACTCTGCAAGCCAAAAGAGAGTGGGGGCCAATATTCAACGTTCTTAAAGAAAAGAATTTTCAACCCAGAATTTCATATCCAGCCAAACTAAGTTTCATAAGTGAAGGAGAAATAAAATCCTTTACAGATAAGCAAATGCTTAGAGATTTTGTCACCACCAGACCTGCCTTACAAGAGACCCTGAAGGAAGCCCTAAACATGGAAAGGAACAACCGGTACCAGCCATTGCAAAAACATGCCAAAATGTAAAGACCATCCAGGCTAGGAAGAAACTGCATCAACTAACGAGCAAAATAACCAGTTAATATCATAATGACAGGATCAAGTTCACACATAACAATATTAACCTTAAATGTAATGGACTAAATGCTCCAATTAAAAGACACAGACTGGCAAACTGGATAAAGAGTCAAGACCCATCAGTCTGCTGTATTCAGGAGACCCATCTCACATGCAGAGACATACATAGGCTCAAAATAAAGGGATGGAGGAAGATCTACCAAGCAAATGGAGAACAAAAAAAGCAGGGGTTGCAATCCTAGTCTCTGATAAAACAGACTTTCAACCATCAAAGATCAAAAGAGACAAAGAAGGCCATTACATAATGGTAAAGGGATCAATTCAACAGGAAGAGCTAACTCTCTTAAATATATATGCACCCAATACAGGAGCACCCAGATTCATAAAGCAAGTCCTTAGAGACTTACAAAGAGACTTAGACTCCCATACAATAATAATGGGAGACTTCAACACTCCACTGTCAACATTAGACAGATCAACGAGACAGAAAGTTAACAAGGATATCCAGGAATTGAACTCATCTCTGCACCAAGCGGACCTAATAGACATCTATAGAACTCTCCACCCCAAATCAACAGAATATACATTCTTCTCAGCACCACATCACACTTCTTCCAAAATTGACCACATAATTGGAAGTAAAGCACTCCTCAGCAAATGTAAAAGAACAGAAATTATAACAAACTGTCTCTCAGACCACAGTGCAATCAAACTAGAACTCAGGACTAAGAAAATCAATCCAAACCGCTCAACTACATGGAAACTGAACAACCTGCTCCTGAATGACTACTGGGTACATAACGAAATGAAAGCAGAAATAAAGATGTTCTTTGAAACCAATGAGAACAAAGATACAACATACCAGAATCTCTGGGACACATTGAAAGCAGTGTGTAGAGGGAAATTTATAGCACTAAATGCCCACAAGAGAAAGCAGGAAAGATCTAAAATGGACACTCTAACATCACAATAAAAGAACTAGAGAGGCAAGAGCAAACACATTCAAAAGCTAGCAGAAGGCAAGAAATAACTAAGATCAGAGCAGAACTGAAGGAGATACAGACACAAAAAACCCTCCAAAAAAATCAATGAATCCAGGAGTTGGTTTTTTGAAAAGATCAACAAAATTCACAGGCTGCTAGCAAGACTAATAAAGAAGAAAAGAGGGAGGAATCAAATAGACGCAATAAAAAATGATAAAGGGGATATCACCACCGACCCCAAAGAAATACAAACTACCATCAGAGAATACTATAAACACCTCTACGCAAATCAACTAGAAAATCTAGAAGAAATGGATAATTTCCTGGACACTTACACTCTCCCAAGACTAAACCAGGAAGAAGTTGAATCCCTGAATAGACCAATAGTAGGCTCTGAAATTGAGGCAACAATCAATAGCCTACCCACCAAAAAAAGTCCAGGACCAGATGGATTCACAGCTGAGTTCTACCAGGGGTACAAGGAGGAGCTGATACCATTCCTTCTGAAACTATTCCAATCAATAGAAAAAGAGGGAATTCTCCCTAACTCATTTTATGAGGCCAACATCATCCTGATACCAAAGTCTGGCAGAGACACAACAAAAAAAGAGAATTTTAGACCAATATCCCTGATGAACATCGATGCAAAAATCCTCAATAAAATACTGGCAAACCGGATTCAGCAGCACATCAAAAAGCTTATCCACCATGATCAAGTGGGCTTCATCCCTGGGATGCAAGGCTGGTTCAACATTCGCAAATCAAAAAACATAATCCAGCATATAAACAGAACCAAAGTCAAGAACCACGTGATTATCTCAATAGATGCAGAAAAGGCTTTTGACAAAATTCAACAGCCCTTCATGCTAAAAACGCTCAATAAATTCGGTATTGATGGAACATACCTCAAAATAATAAGAGGTATTTATGACAAACCCACAGCTAATATCATACTGAATGGGCAAAAACTGGAAAAATTCCCTTTGAAAACTGGTACAAGACAGGGATGCCCTGTCTCACCACTTCTATTCAACATAGTGTTGGAAGTTCTGGCTCGGGCAATCAGGCAAGAGAAAGAAATCAAGGGTGTTCAGTTAGGAAAAGAAGAAGTCAAATTGTCCCTGTTTGCAGATGACATGATTGTATATTTAGAAAACCCCATCGTCTCAGCCCAAAAGCTCCTTAAGCTGATTAGCAACTTCAGCAAAGTCTCAGGATACAAAATTAATGTGCAAAAATCACAAGCGTTCTTATACACCAGTAACAGACAAGCAGAGAGCCAAATCAGGAATGAACTTCCATTCACAATTGCTTCAAAGAGAATAAAATACCTAGGAATCCAGCTTACAAGGGATGTAAAGGACCTCTTCAAGGAGAACTACAAACACTGCTCAGTGAAATCAAAGACGACACAACCAAATGGAAGAACATACCATGCTCATGGATAGGAAGAATCAATATCGTGAAAATGGCCATACTGCCCAAGGTTATTTATAGATTCAATGCCATCCCCATCAAGCTACCAATGAGTTTCTTCACAGAATTGGAAAAAACGGCTTTAAAGTTCATATGGAACCAAAAAAGAGCCCGCATTGCCAAGACAATCCTAAGTCAAAAGGACAAAGCTGGAGGCGTCACGCTATCTGACTTCAAACTATACTACAAGGCTACAGCAACCAAAACAGCATGGTACTGGTACCAAAACAGAGATATAGACCAATGGAACAGAACAGAGTCCTCAGAAATAATACCATACATCTACAGCCATCTGATCTTTGACAAACCTGAGAGAAACAAGAAATGGGGAAAGGATTCCCTATTTAATAAATGGTGCTGGGAAAATTGGCTAGCCATAAGTAGAAAGCTGAAACTGGATCCTTTCCTTACTCCTTATACGAAGATTAATTCAAGATGGATTAGAGACTTAAATGTTAGACCTAATACCATAAAAACCCTAGAAGAAAATCTAGGTAGTACCATTCAGGACATAGGCATGGGCAAGGACTTCATGTCTAAAACACCAAAAGCAATGGCAGCAAAAGCCAAAATTGACAAATGGGATCTAATTAAACTAAAGAGCTTCTTCACAGCAAAAGAAACTACCATCAGAGTGAACAGGCAACCTACAGAATGGGAGAAAATTTTTGCAATCTACTCATCTGACAAAGGGCTAACATCCAGAATCTACAAAGAACTCAAACAAATATACAAGAAAAAAACAACCCCATCAAAAAGTGGGCAAAGGATATGAACAGACACTTCTCAAAAGAAGACATTCATACAGCCAACAGACACATGAAAAAATGCTCATCATCACTGGCCATCAGAGAAATGCAAATCAAAACCACAATGAGATACCATCTCACACCAGTTAGAATGGCAATCATTAAAAAATCAGGAAACAACAGTTGTTGGAGAGGATGTGGAGAAATAGGAACACTTTTACACTGTTGGTGGGATTTTAAACTAGTTCAACCATTATGGAAAACAGTATGGCAATTCCTGAATGATCTAGAACTAGATGTATCGTATGACCCAGCCATCCCAATACTGGGCATATACCCAAAGGATTATAAATTATTCTACTACAAAGACACATGCACATGTATGTTTATTGCGGCACTATTCACAATAGCAAAGACTTGGAATCAACCCAAATGTCCATCTGTGACAGACTGGATTAAGAAAATGTGGCACATATACACCATGGAATACTATGCAGCCATAAAAAAGGATGAGTTTGCGTCCTTTGTAGGGACATGGATGCAGCTGGAAACCATCATTCTTAGCCAACTATCACAAGAAGAGAAAACCAAACACCGCATATTCTCACTCATAGGTGGGAACTGAACAATGAGATCACTTGGACTCGGGAAGGGGAACATCACACACTGGGGCCTATCATGGGGAGGGGGGAGGGGGGAGGGATTGCATTGGGGAGTTATACATGATATAAATGATGAATTGATGGGTGCTGACGAGTTGATGGGTGCAGCACACCAACATGGCACAAATATACATATGTAACAAACCTGCACGTTATGCACATGTACCCTAGAACTTAAAGTATAATAAAAATAAAAAAATAAAAATAAAAAAAAAGAACAAAAAAAACAAAACAAACAAAAAAAACAATTCCCCTTGTGGCTTCTAAGGTCTCAGCCTTGAGCTGCCCCTCCAGTCCTTCTGAAAATTTTAAATAATCTGACCACTGTATTGAATCCCTTTCTGCTAAAAGTAGCTATAACGGTTTGCATTTCTTATAACTGATCCCTAACTGATAAAATTTAGATGGCAGTTAGCTCGTTAAGTCTGGATTTCAGATCAATATTTTCATTCTATTACCTTTCTGGGTATATTCACTAATATAGCATAAAACTTCATATAAAATTAAATAATTAAAAGTACAGCTATGAACAGAGTCATGATATGAATGAGAAGAATCACCATTATGCACCCTAGTCCCTAATGTGGTATTTGTTTTTCTGTTTCACGGGCCTCTCAACCTAGACTCATTTTCATTTTAGAGAGAATAAAGCTTTTCCTCTGAGCTCTCTCCCATCGCATGCCCAGTCACTGTGTCATCGGTTTGTGTTGACCCACTGGTACTTCTCCACCTGGTGTATAGCAGGCCTGTAATACCGAGGGTGCTTCTGTGAGATGTCATGTTTCCCAGTGGGCTGACACGGCCATCTGCCACACTCTTTTTGCGGGGAATTTGGAACCAAGATTGAAAGGGCTGTTTCAACCTGATAAATACCATTCGAACTGCTGACTTTAGAATGAATATAGATATTTGGAAATCATTAACATATAGGATAGACATGACATTGTAGGTGGTCATCCAGGAAGTGTTGCATGAATAAAAACATTGAAGAGCATCAACCTCATGAGAAGGTCCAGGAAGAGAAGCCAGCCAGAGAAGCTGGGAGTGAATGAGGGCATACAATATCAAGTCTTAAAGATTTCAAATCTTTGGAACATTTCCCTTTCCACTAGAATAAATTTTCTGTTCATTGTCTTTGTGTGTTTTCCAAATATTCATGATCTCTGACATTGTCATCCCATTTCCAGCTTTTTTTTTTTTTTTTTTTTTTTTTTTACTATGCTGGGGTGAATGGTAAACCACTTCAAATAAACATACTCTAAAATTGTGCGATTATTCCTCTATTTATTGCTTGCAATCTTTTCTTGTTAAATACTAACAGATATGTCTCTTTTCTTGATTTTAGGCAGCAGAGCAATCATGTGGAAACATAAAATCAAACTTATCCAGTTCTCCACAAATTCATATTATCTAATATCATATGTCCACTGAATAGTTCTTGATAACCCTTGTGCTAGGGTTATAACGTAGACTATTTTCAATTATAAAAATAGATGTACACACACACACACACACAATTTATTCTTTCATGACTGCTAAGAATAATCTATTCATTCTTTCCAAGGTAATATTTCTGTAATTTATAATGTCTCTTTACATTTTATTCTAGATTGATTTATTCATTTATTCTTAATTTTTATAAACACTATAGGCCAGGCAATGAGTCACGGGCTAGAATATAATAGTGAAACGAACATAAAGTCTATGGTAGTGGGTTCCTACCCACTTACGGACATACATCATAATGAAAAGCCTGATTAGAGAGATTGTCAAAATGCTGGGGCTCTTTTGGTGAGGTTGTCAGAGAAGACTTCTTTGAAAAGAAATTATTTATGCAGATACCTGAAGGAAAACTCTCTTGTCTTTCTGCAGCTGTTCTTTTATTTTGGTTTGTATCAACTTTTAATATATTTAAGACCCACATCTATTTCTCATCTGTGTTACAAATATTCTGCCCAGATTCACATCTCTTCCTTTTAACTTGACTTATAATATGCTGTCCATGTATTAATCTTTCAACTATATAATCTAATTGTCAAACTTTCTCTTATACTTCTAAGCTTTGGATAATGTTTAAAATGTAACTTTCCAATCAATCATGAAAAACATTAGTATTTTATCTAGCACTTTTACTGTTTATTTTTATGCTTAGAGCTTGTATCCACTTGGGATTTATTTTGACATAATAAGTGAAATCCTGACACAAATGTATATGATAGATAGATAGATAGATAGATAGATAGATGATAGATCACCAATTGTTATAGAATTATTTGCATAATCAAACGTTTCCATATTAACTTGAGATATCATCTTATGTAAACCAAATCCCTGTATATGAGTCTATTCTGGCCTTTCTGATTTGTTACATCATATCATAGGTTTATTATTACTAATTGTCAATTTAAATAACATTTTAATATGATATACTGTTTTAGTATAATATTATCAATACAATGAAAATATAAAACAATATAAGTATAAAAATATATATCTATGCAAGTCTTAAAATAGAACAAGGTACTAAAAAGTTGCATTAATCTATAGGTATCAAAAGACACGACAAATTATTGTTTTTGTAATTTCTAGTTCCTTGTCTTAGCAGAGTTCTCATGACCTTTAAAGGTATAATAAGGTCCAGTGAACACAGTGTGAACAATTTGCTGTATATTTTTTAAAGTAACATTTATGCATAAAACTTTTGTTCTGTTTCAGTAAGATACTTTAGCATATGCTGGTTAAATTCCGTCTTCTTATTACAGCCCAAATCTGTTTTCATTCAGGTTGGTTGCTTTATGCCTCCAAGCTAAAAAAAGGATATTTAAAATCTTGAGAGAAATGATTCACACTCTCTTTGGCAGCTAAAGTTACAATCTTTGCCTTTTGCTCACTCCTTGGAATCTGATGAACTAAAAGATTAAGACAGCCATACCATATATATAAACCAAATGCTTTCAGTTCTTGTACTGACAACACAATTGCTTGTGACTTCTCAGAAAAAAGTCACTCATTACTGTTGTTAAAACTATTTTCCTAGACTAAAGTGATGGAAACCTGTCTTAAGAATCCTTTATTTATTTCTTTTTTTTAAAGAGGTGCAGAAGAGGTTTTTTTCTATTGATGCAAATGAAAAAGGTCAATTCTCAGTGACTGATGTAAAACTCAAAGTATGCAAAACTTGCAACCTGGTTTCCTGGAGCAGGCCCTGATGGGATCCATAAACATGCTAAAGTTTGGTCAAGGAAAGTCATTGTGAGTCAGGGAGACATTGTGACATATTTCTGTAGATCTAAGGTAAATCTTTCCAAAAAGGAACTGAAATAGAGGTGCTTTAGATTTCATTATATATAAATTACTTTTAAAATTTACTGAATACTCGCTTTGAAAATAATATTGTAAAAATCTCTGTGGAGAACACAGAAATTAGAAATAAGGAAGGGGCTACAATTTAGTACATTGATACCTTTACCTACAAAATTTAAGTGTGTTAGCTTATTGAATAATTATGGAATCTCTATCATGTGTTATCATGTTATCAAGTATAACAAGGCAATCCCTGAAAATTTACATCTGTTTCCAAAATTTGCTCCATGGAATGAGAGAAAAAGCTAGGGATATAAATCAGCATTGTTGAATTCTGGACCTCTGCTTTGTCAAAATTATGTTGTAAAATAATACAATTACCGTCTCTGGCAACAGGGTTAGAATTCTAATGATGTAACTGGCAGCCTGATTGAGCTTGGACTATTTAGCCACTTTGGGCTGATAGGAACTGCTTTATAGTGCTTTTATTGGGTAATATATATAAGAACAAATAAATTAAATTGGGGCATAAATATAAAGTTAAATTTAGCTGTTTTTACTATCATTATGACATTCTCATTCTCCATAGTGTTACTGTTCTTTCAAGGAAGACACCATTCATGTTTTTAGAAATCTCACAATTTAGGATCTAAATAAATTTTCTAATGACCACATATAAGGAGAGATAAAATGCAGTGATGAAAACAAAGATGAATCATAAAGATAGGAGAAGAAGAGAGTTTACAGAGACCAGGAAAGATCAGTTCTAATCTGACAATGGATCAGAAAACTCTTTAAGAAAGGAAAGGCTTCGAGTTGAACATTCCAAGATAGAAAAAAAAAATAAAAGAAAAAAAAATTAGCAGCTCATGTTGAGGATGTGATGGAGGAAAACTCTAGGTGCAGAGGAGAACTATGGCATTTAAATAACATTTCTAAAAATGTTAGAAAAATGTGTGTTGAGTAGAATGTATAAAAATTGCCTCAGTATTTGTAAAATAATTAGCGAAAGACAAGCTTGGAAATATTAATTGAGGAAGTCTAAGAGAAACCTATCTGCCAATCTAGGCTGTGGCAAACTAGAGGTATTATCATTACTATTATATGCTAGATGAACTACAATTTGGCATGAAGAATTGTTTCCAAAGTTTATTGCTTTGAGATTTATATTTTGTGATTTTAATGCTTGTTTGTTGCCAAATATAAGACAGTAGCTAATATTAACATGCAAAACAGTACCCCTTAATTTAACAATATTATCCTAGACATATGCCACATATAATGTGTCTACTAACACAAATTATCTTCTTTCTGTGCCTATGAATGCTGTTGACAAGCATTTTGTAAAATGCATTTTTATCAATTTATTCATGTTTTTGGTAAAATTATGCATCCAAAAAAACCTGTATTATGGAACACTTTTAAAAATTCACTATATTACCTTCAATAGTTCAATGGTTCTTCATTCTAGCCCAACTATCCCTCTTATTAGCTACACAACCTTGCATCTGTTATGCAGGCTCCAGAAGGTTTGGTTTCAATATTTTTAAACAAATTCTTGACTAACTGACAATCTATGGTTGTTCATGGTTAATTCCTTATATATTTGCAGTTACACAAAATAAACTGACCAGAAGAGTCTCAGAAATTAGTTTATACAAATCAGAGGAATTGAGGGAGGGACAAGACACAGGAATTTAAAATTATTTTTTTTAATTGATGAATCTACATTTTAACTTTATGGAATATGTCTGTCGAACTGTAGTCTTAATTTTTCTGGATAGAATAGCTAATCACAATTTTCAATAACTTTCTTCCAGTTTAAAAACAATCTACAACTCACAAATGCTTCCACTATTTATGAGAGAATTTTAAAAAAATAATTTGACATTTTTTGCCAACTACATGCTTCCTTCTTGTTCTCTCATCTAATATATTATCACAGCAGATTTCCCCCCAAAATTATCTAGATTTCCCCTATAAATTATCTAGGGCCTTGCAAGTATGAAGATTCTGATTTAGTAGGTAGGGCAGGAGACTGAGATTTTATCTTTCTAAAGCTTTTAGGGAATGCTTTTGTGGCTGCCTGGGGACCACATGCCAGGTGGGAAGGTGCTGAAAGCCTTCTCAAGATTTCTCTCTTTAAATCCTTTTCCCTTGGTGGGCTTTGTAGCCTTCTTAATGTATTTTTGCCAGTCAACTCTTCCGAAACCGTAATCAAGATCCATGTGGTCCCTTACTTGGGGCCAAAAGCCTGGAGCCATCCCATCTCTTACAACCCATGTCCAATACTGTTACAACCACCTTGAAAAATGTTCAGAATGTGAACATTTCTACCTTTCTGCAAACAGTACTTCCACCACCACCATATGGTACCACACTGGTGTAAGTCTTACTAATTTCCTCCTAGGTTATTATAATAGCTTCCTTATTACTTCCATGAACATATCCTTGCCCACCCCCCGCAAAGTCTTTCTATTGTTAATGTGAGATTTTAGGTGATACTTTTAAAACTTAAGTCAGATCATGCCACTCTCTTGTTCAAAAGCATCACAGAACCCATTTTGCTTAGAATGAAGGTCATTTGCTTTACAATGTTCTACAAGGTCATACATAATCTTGGTTTCCATACCTCTGAAAAATTATCTTCCTCTGTGCTCTCCCTTACTCTAGCCACACTGACCTCTTTGGGTACTTCTTGAACATGCCTGACCTGCACCCCTTCTTATTCATGTAGCTATATTCTTCACTTTTCTTTAATCTTTGTTCAGATAGCACTTTATAAATGAGGTCAATTATGACCATTCAATTTCAAATTGTAACCCATCTTCCAGGCCAAGTTCTCCCTCTTCTGCTTATCTTCTTTTTACATATTATTAAGTATGTCACTTGCCAGCTTCTAAATCACTAAATGATTTACCTATTGAGCATGTTTGTTCATTTTTAAAAATTCTGTCTAGCCTCAGTAAAATGTAAACTTCTTGAGGGAAGAGATTTTGTCTGTTTTCTTTATTGTTACCCTCGCTGATTTAATTCAAACAATTCAATGGTGCCTGCCATATTGCAGATACTCCCAAAATATATGATAAATAAAATGATCAAAATATGAACTGGGAACCTGGGCAGGAGAAATTTTCTTGACATCATTGGGGAAGATGTGAGATAATGGTAAGTTCTAAAAGAAATGGGAGGTAAGAAGTTGAGATAGTTGATAATTAGAAACAGTATGCACGGAAGAGAACTAATATATAGAAATCAAAGTAAAATATTTATTTTTATTATTTTTTAAAAAAGAAATGAGATACATGAGCATATTTATGGATTGAGGGAAACAACCATGAGATACAAAAATGGCAATTGTTGAAGCCAATGTTTCAGAGGCTATTTGAGAAAACCACAAGCCCCAGTCAAGAGCTTGCTCTCAAAAAGGAGCAAAATACGGGTTTTTCTTCGATAATAAAATGAATAGGAATAAATGAATACTTATAAATTAAAAGTCAGCACTTGGAAAAAATCTACTTTATCAATATGATTAATTAATGAAGATTTTATGATAGGGATTATGAGAAGACTAGTGAAAAGAAAAACAACCGCGTATGTGAAAGGGTTGCTGATTAGCATGGAGATACAAGTTTAGGAATGGTGAGTGTTTAAACTCTCACTCCTCTACAGCTCGGTGCTCGCTTAACAGTATGTGGAGATTTGCATCACTGGAATGGTGCTGAGCTGGAGCTTTGCTGAACAAGTGTAACTGAAGAACAAAAATGGTGCAGAGAAAATATTAGGTCTCTATAAGGTGAGAAGTTTCTAAAACCAATGTTAAATTTGTCAACTATATCCAGTATTGAAATCAAAAACTGAAAAACTAGGGTATTGCATTTGAACCCAGGGATATTATAGTTTAAAATAGCTAGTGCGTATTAGTTAAGAAAGATGATATTTTCTGGGTTATGGCCATCCATGTAAGAGGCTAAAGTGGTTTTGGAAATGAAGAGGATTAAAAAGTTAAGGAGATTAAGAAAGCAATAAGAGGATGGTGTTGGTTTACTGTTTACAAGAAGGTAGGGTGACCATACATCCTGACCTTCCAGAAAAGTTCTGCTCTGTGACTGTTTCTCCAGCTTAAAGAGAAATAAAGCTTCCGTTTTACTCAAATGCGTTCCAGTTTGAAGGATAATTTGTTAAACCTGTATATAGGATGTGTCATTTTGTGAGGTAGACGCCACATTTCTTAACAATTTTGAAGTGTATGAGTGAGTCAATAAACAATGGTAAGGAGGAGTAAGAAGATAATTAAATAGTGCAAGGAATAGGGACTCAAACATTTCAAGTTAGCATAATTCTTCTGTAGATCAATCTTCCTAGTTGTGCAATGAAAAACATCTCCCTATATTTGATATGCACTCCTTAAAAGTCTATCCCAAAAGTCTATTTAAAGTAAAATAAATCACCCTTAAATAATCCAGGACTTCAATTATTAGAAAGTAGAAACTGTCACCAGTATGACTCTACTTCTTTAAGCCCAGCATCCTAAATGTCTTTCAATGTTATCTCATTTAAATAATTTTAAAGTCTTCACTACTACTTTGATTATTTTTAAAAGGTAGTTGTTAAAAATAAATACAATACCTTTTCATGAATGACAAATTGATACTAGAAAACGATTGTAGTAGTTTTTAGTGAGTGCTACTATTCCTACTAATGTGTCTCAAATATGAATTAATTTTTGGTGCTTCTCATTTTTAATTTGTTTTGCTTTTGGATTTAATAAAACAGTTGAAATCCACATTTTTATTCCTTTCAGCTAACTCTCTTAATTTTAGTTGTTTGAAGAGATAATAGTAGGGAAAAACAGAAACATATTTATATTTTCTTATGCATAGGTTCATTCTTAAAATATTTTCTTTGTCAAATCTATTTAATTACATTTTTCTTTTCTTTTCTTTTTTTTGCTTTTTTTGTCTTTTGTACCTCAGGTGTGTGGGATTAGGTTCATCGTATTTAGTTCATGGAACAAAGTTATATATTTGATTGCCATTTTGATAGTTCAGCTTTAAGGATGTTGATAAGGTATATTATCAAGGCCCAAACAGAATCTCTGATTGTATTTTAAAAATAAAATCAAAACCCATTTACTTCTCCTTTCCTCATTGTTACAATGCTTTTAAAATATATTATTATTTCTTGCCTACACTATACTGAATGCTACCATTTTTATGCTTCTAACTTCTATGGTTGTCTACATTTTAATTTATACAATGCAAAACAATAGCATTTAGAAAAGACATGCCATTTCTCTTGGCAGTGGTTTCCAGTGTACTGGGGAAAATATATGGATTCTTTGCTATGCCTTTTTAGTCTCTACGTGAATTTGCCTATTCCTCCAACTTGATCACATCTCACTCTCTTTTCCTCACTCCATCCTTTTAGCGATACTGGCTTTTAGCCAGTTCCAAAATTATGTCATGTTCAAGTTCATGTATATTTTAGAACCTTCAAATTTTCTTCTATCTAAAATGGAGTCTCCTGGATATTTACATGGTTGGTCTCAATAAGCAGGTGAACCTCTCCGAGAACTATATTGTGAACACTAAATCTAAAGTGATGCCCACAAGTCACTAGACATCATAACAGACTGTTTTATTATTTTCCTCACACTTGCCACTATCTGAAATAATTGTGTTTTTTCAATACTTGACTATGTGTAGTTTCTGTACCAGATTAATAGCCCCATAAAATAAATACATATATATATATATATATATATAGAGAGAGAGAGAGAGAGAGAGAGAGAGAGAGAGTTTATTTGTTTGTTTAACACTGCAGTTCCAGTATCTACAAAAGTGTTTTGGAAAAAGTAGATATTTAGTAAATAGTTATTTAAAAAACTTATTATTTTTGTGTAGGGAAAATGTCTGAAACCATTCAAAATTAAGATAATTGTATAAATCTAGTGTAAGGTAGCTATTTTTATTCTGTTTCTTTAAGACAAAATGAAAACTAATTTGGACTTTTTGTGGATATTTAATAGAAGAGGGATTAAGTAACCCTAGAATAAATAATAGAAATCAATTTCATAATATTCAAGGTGGATTTATAGCTCATTTGAATATTTGTAGGTTTACGAGAAAGGCACAAATAAAAGAATTATATTTTTTCTATTAAAATCAACAAGGATTACAGATAGCAATATTCTAACGAATTTAGGTAATTCATGTTTTTGAGATTTCTCCACTTGAGAGTTTTCTGAGCATTCCTTAATGTATTTTATCAGGGATCAAGAATTAAGTAGATCTGCAACAAGATTGACCATATGCTTTTTATCATGGATCAAACTGCTGAACTCGGTAATAATAGTAATGGAAACTAGTGGCTGCTAGAGAGTAACTACATTTAACATACATATTTGTATTCTCTTATTTATATGATCATTCTCAAAACTTTAACTTTGCCAAACTCACGTAATTACATCTTTTTCTTTTGCATTTTAGCTATGAAATTAGGTTAATCTTATTTATTTCATAACACAGATAACAACTTGTAGAAGCGTATTTTTGCTATTGCCATTTTCTATGTAAACTCTGTAACATTGGATGATGACTTTTATTTCTACCACTGGGTATCTTGAAATATTTTTTAAGTCTTTAATCTCTCCTGCTTGCTCACTCTTTTTCTCTCTGTGTGTGTCCTCTTCCTTTGTTAGAAATAAGAAAAATAACCTCTCAATTTGATAACAATTTTTTTAATTTTTTTTTTTTTTTTTGAGATAGAATCTTGCTCTGTCTCCCCAGGCTGGATGCAGTGGCATGATCTTGGCTCACTGTAGCCTCTGCCTTTTGGGTTCAAATGATTCTTCTGCCTAGGCCTCCAGAGTAGCTGGGATTATGAAGCCCACCATCTCACCTGGCTAGTTTTTGTATTTTTAATAGAGACAGGGTTTTGCCATGTTGACCAGGGTGATCTGGAACTCCTGATCTCAGGTGATCTGCTCACCTCAGCCTCCCAAAGTGCTGGGATTACAGGCATGAGCCACCGCACCCGGCCCCATTAATTTATTTACATTTAATCTGGCATCTTTGCTCCCTTGTATCATCTTTCCTAAAATTATTTAGTTATTGTAGGAAACTCAGTACATAGATTTAAAAATTTTTTAAATTTCCTTCCTCCCTCCCTCCCTTCCTTCCTTCCTTTCCTCCTTCCCTCCTGCCTTCCTTCCTTTATAGTCTATCTGCCCTGTCTATACCATTAATATAAACTGCCACTATGCCAGGTTTCATAAACTATAGTTTTAAGGCTAACATTTTTTTTAAATGACCGAAATTTTAGTTTCTCACGAGAATTAATTTGGAGGAGACACTAAACATATGTAAGGAGTTTTGATCAATATCAGTTTTACTAAGGAATTTGCACAGACCTAATGGATGAAAAAATATATATCGGGTTCAATTTGACTTTTCCTTTTCTGATACGGTGTCTTACTCTGTTGCCCAGGATGGAGTGCAGTGGTGTGATGTAGGCCCACTGCAAGCTCTGCCCAACTTGTTTCAAGAGATTCTCATGTCTCAGTCTTCCAAACAGCTGGGATTACAGGTGTACGCCATCACACCAGGTTAATTTTCGTACTTTAGTGTAGAGGGGGTTTCTCCATGTTGGCCAGGCTGGTTTGGAACTCTTGACCTCAAGGGATCCTCCTGCCTCAGTCTCCCGAAATGCTGGGATTACAGGCATAGGCCACTGCACCTGCCGAATTTGACTTGTTCTTTTAGTGTGCTTTGTATTATATCTTTGGTATTCATTGGAGTTTGCTTACTCTGCATTTTGGGGTCATTATTCCTAAATTCTGTTTTCTGATTCTCTACAAATTCAGGAAAGCATATAGCACAGTGGGTTAGAAGATAAACTTTAATATCAAACAAGACATGATTTGACTCTTAAATCTGGTGTTCACAAAGTACCAAAACGTTATTCAGTTTCTCTAAATGTCTCCTATTAATGCATATAATAATACTTCTCTGAATTCCCTAAAGTTATCCTATGAATGCATCTAATAATTCTCTTTATCACTGAAAATTCTTGCAAGATTTAAATGAGATAATATGTGAGAAATCTTAGGATAGCCCGTAATAAGTCTTCATGTACGGTGGTTACCATAATTATTATTCTGATTACAAATTTTGCTTTTTGAGTAATTACTTTTCTCCCTGTTGTTCCCCCAAATTTTATTATAAAATATTTAGAACACCGAAAATTCGAAAGATGTTCTCAATGAGCATTTAAGTACTGGCAGCCTCATTTCTACTATTAACAATTTACTATCCATCTAATCACATCTATATTCATTCATTAATTTATCTAATATTTTGATTTATTCCAAAGTAAATTACATATATTAGCACACGTCCCAGAAACACTTCAGTGTGCATTTCATTAACTAGGTCCCACTATTTCCTTTTACGTTTTTTGTTGTGTTACAATTTACACACAACAAATTACACAGATCTTCAGTGTACCACTCGATGACTTTTTGCAAATGCACACACCTGTGTAACTCAAACCCCTTTCAAGATGTAAAATGCCACCATCCTTCCAAAAAGGGTCCTCATGTCCATTATCAGTCTGTTCTGGCCACTAATCCTGCCCCTAGAGAAAAACACTATTCTGATTTTTATTTTTTACTATAATACAGAATTTCATAATAATGAAAGCATATAGAATATATATTTTTGTACGTGCTTGTGTCAGAAAGATATTAGCCATTGTGTTCTAAAACATGTAGTTATTTATGTTTAACTCTATTACCTCAATTTAGTTTCTGGGTATGATAAATTTTTTTTCTATATGAATTTCCAGTCGTTACAATGTCACTTGTTGAAAAGACTTTTCTTTCTTAATTGGGATTGCTCTTACACCTTTGTTGAAAAATCAAATGACAACACCAATTTGGTCTATTTCTGGGTTCTGTATTACATTGACTTGGTGTATTTGTAAATTCTTAGGCTGCTACTATGTTGTATTGCTTTTGTGTCTTCATAATATTTCTTGAAGTATAGAAAGTGTAAGTCCTTAAATATGGTTCTTTTTATAAACAATTGTTTTAGATAGTCTAGATTATTTGCATGTCCACATGCATTTTAGAAACAGCTTTTCAATTTCTACCAAAAAGCATGTGGGAACTCTTTCAATAGGTTGCATCGAATTTATGGGTCCATTTGGCAAAAGCGGTCTTCTGAATAACACTGAGTCTTTCAATACATGGGTATTTTTCAGATCTCCATTCATTGACTACTCTTCAATTTTTTTATCAATATTAAAAAAATATAGAACAGGTTTGCAGTACGTCTGTTGCTAAGTTTATTCTTTGGTATTTTGTTTTGTTATTATTTTTAAACTTCATGTTTTAATTGCATATGCCAAATTATAAAAATAAAATTTATTTGTGTATATTGACTTTATATCCAGGATTACTAAGTGTACTTAATAGTTCTAGTAGATGATTTATCTTATCCTTAGAATTTCTGTTAAAATTTCTGTAGTCTGCAAATAGAGACATCTTCCTTTCTTCATTCATCCTTCCGTCCCTTCCCTCTTTAGCCTTTCCTCCCACTTCTCCCTCTCCTTCTTTTCCTCTCCTTTCTTCCTCCCTCTAATATTAATGATTTTACTCATATTTCTTGTTTTATTAAAATGGATAGAATCTACAATGCATTGTGGAATAAAAATATTCCAGATCTTAAGGGTACAGTGTTCAATATCTCAAATTAAGTGCAATGTTGCTTGTAAATATATTATACCATATCAGACTGAGAAAGTTCCTTTTTTTTTTCTATTTGCTAAGAGACCTAATCAAGATTGAGTGTTGAGAGTTCTCAAGGACTTTTAATGTACATATTGAAATTCTCATATGGTTTTTCTCCTTTATTCTTGACTGATACTTAATCTTGATTTTTTGGCAAGTGGTAAACCAAACTTACAAATCTTATTAGGTTATAATGTATTATTTATTTATTTTATGTGTTGCTTGAATTCATTTGATAATTATTAAAGATTTAAAAATCTATGAGGTAAACTGGTCTGTATTTTAAAAATTTTCTAATATCTTAATGAGATCTGGGGTTATGATGGGTTCTTATGAAGTCATTTTGTAATAGTTGGGGAAGTATTCCCTCTTTCTCTCTTCAGTAGTAGTTTTTGTAAATTTGATGTTGTTTCTCTCTTAAATAATGGACCAAATTCACCATTAAAACCTCTGGGTTGAAGCTTTCTTTATTTATGTTGATAATAAGTTCAACTCTTAAATGCATATTGAACTACTGAAATTTTCTATTTTATCATATGTCAGATTTGCTAAAAACATTTTTAAAAGAAATGTGTTCATGTATATATGATTTTGAATTTTCATTGTAAAATATTGATATGATTATTTTATAATCCTTTTTATTTCTGTTAAGACTTTTAATGATTTACCTCTTAGATTCCTGATATGGGTTAGTTCATATTATCTCCCTACCTTCTCTTCTCTTCTTTCTCTCTCTCTTTTCTTAACCAGTCTAGTTAGGGCTGTGTTTATTTTGTCAATTCTTTAAGTAGCTAGTTTTCTTAATTTTCTCTATGTTTGTTGTTGTGCTTAATTAGTGATTTTTATCTTATTATTTCCTTCTTATATTTAACAATAACCTTTTTGCTTGTTTGTTTTTGTCTTCTTAAAGAGACAGTTAGGTCATCTTTCTTCTTTCATAATGTGATAGAGCTATACATTTCTAAGTGCTCATTCAACTGCAAGCCACACATTTTATGTTGTATTTCATTTTCAATAAATACAAAACACATTTTAATTTTGTCTTAATTTCTTCTTTGGCCTAGAAATTATTTTAAATTTTGTTGCTTAATTTTCAAGTAGTTTGTCTTTTTAAAGATATTTTATCGTTTTTGCTTTCTAAATTACTCATATCATCAACAGATAATATACTGTATATAATTTCAATCTTTCTAAATTTATTTACTCATTATTTCCTAGTGTATGCTCTATCTTGATAAGTGTACAATGAGCACTTGAAAATAATAGATATTCTGCTATCACCATTGAAGGGTTCTATAAATATCAATTCATGATATTTGTGTTATTCTGCTTTGCAACATCTTTTCTGATTTGCTTCTAGATTTCTTTTCCACAATTTATGTGAGAGTGATGTTAAATTATCCAGCAATAAATGAGGAATTATGTATCTTACTATCAATTTTGCTTTGTGAATTGAAGCTCTTGTAATAGGTAAATACATTTACAATATCTTGTCTTCCTGATGCATGAAACACTTTATCATTACACAATGTTCCTTTTTGTCACTGGACATTCTCTTTGATAATTTTGTGCCTACTATTAGTACAGTCATGTACAGTCATAGACATTTGTGACTATCATTTACATGATAAATACCTTTTCATTCTTTTTTTTTCACTCAGCCTGCTTCTTTTTTCTTTTCTTTTCTTTTTTTTTTTTTTGAGATGAAGTCTCGCTTTGTCACCCAGGCTGGAGTGCAGTGGCCGGATCTCAGCTCACTACAAGCTCCACCTCCCGGGTTTATGCCATTCTCCTGCCTCAGCCTCCCAAGCAGCTGAAACTACAGGTGCCCGCCACCATGTCTGGCTAATTTTTTGTATTTTCAGTAGAGTCGGGGTTTGACGTGTTAGCCAGGATGGTCTCGATCTCCTGACTGCATGATCCGCTCATCTCGGCTTCCCGAAGTGCTGGGATTACAGGCGTGAGCCATCGTGCCTGGTCTGAAGGTGATTTTAAAATTGCATTTACTTGGACTTAAGCAGAAATCTCAAATACTTAGTATGCATTGTTTTATTTTCAGTTCCTATTTCATATGGTAAAAAATGAGTGAATGAATTCTCTGATGAAGTATGAACACGAAAATTGTGGTTGGAAGCTTTTATTCATTCCTTCAACCCGACATACCAACCCCATGTCAGGTACTGAGTTGAATGCTGAGGGAGAAACAACTTATAGAAGACATATCCTACACCTTAAAGATCATAAAACTTCATCAGAAATTCAGATTGTAAAATGAGGTACCATGAACCTTAGGGGATCCATATACCGAATAAAATATAGCCTCTGTTGGGTGGTAATGGTGGGAATAGGGACTGGGGATTTACATCTACTCTTATGTTTTCATGAGAAGAGACAACAGTAAAGATGACATTTTTGTCTCTATTTCCTTAATTACACTCTGCTCCCTGAATCCCCTGGGAAAATATGAATGAATTATCTGATTAAATTCAAGATCTAAAATTGAGGTTGCTTGGCCAAGCCTGCCTTCTTTTTCTCTTTAGAATGTTTCTACTTGCACAGCATGTATTCAGTGCTGCTACTCCATACTGTAAACTTTACAAGGGACAGACTGAACATTTGTGATAAGGGCAGATCATTAGAGCACGGTGGTGGTTGTTAGGCATTTTCTAGGAATGGGTAAGACTAATTCTGGAGCTTAGATTTAGAAAGCGCATTAGGTTATGCACCTAAGCCATGTTTTCCCACAGCTCAGTCATTTGACCTACATCAGTGTTTCAGTTGCTTATTGCTGAATAGCAAACCCATCCAATATTTAGTGGCTTAAAACAAAACAAATTCATTTTTTTCTCATGTAAGCTGTATTAAAAGCAAGTTGAAGCAGGAGTGGTGGCTCACACCTGTAATCCCAGCACTTTGGGAGGCTGAGGCGGGCAAATCACGAGATCAGGAGATGGGGACCATCCTGGCTAACAAGGTGTAACCCCATGTGTACTGAAAATACAAAAAATTAGCCGAGCATGGTAGCACATGCCTGTAGTCCCAGCTATTTGGGAGGCTGAGGCAGGAGAATGGCACGAACCCGGGAGGTGGAGCTTGCAGTGAGCAGAGATTGCGCCACCGCACTCCAGCCTGGGCAACAGAACAAGACTCAATCTCAAAAAAAAAAAAAAAAAAAAAAAAAGGTCCACTGGATCTACTTAACTCATTTGTCTAACTCTCAGTTGGTTCTGAACTTGGACGAGGAAGTGGGTTACCGTACATTAGAGTCCTGAAATGACAGCATTCTTTCCAATCTTCTTTCTTTCATGGATGCTATTTTTTCTTATAAATGTTTATTTCTCAGCAATACTTCCTTGAAAATTGTATTGATTATTTAAACCTTATCTTCTGCATTTCTTCTATATATATTTCTAATTTAAACACATCTCACCTACCTCAGAATTTAGTTGCTATCTTTGTTTTTAGCAAATTACATGCAAATTGTAGATGATTATTTTTACTTTTATGGTGGCTATCCTTTCCACAGTAAGCAAATATTCTATCTCATTAAGAAATCATTTTCCCACCCAATATTTATGATTTCTTTCCTTATTATTTTTATAGCTTTTATGTTTTAAACCTGTTAATACCATATTATGATCATATGTGAAACATTTAACAAAGCTCTTTGTAATTTACCCAGGTGTGGTATATCATGTTTCAAATTAGTATAATGCCTCTGGTACACTTTTTTTCCTCAGAATCACTTATAAAAACATATGTAATATAATATTGATGAGTATGATTTTGTGTGAATTGAGGATAATAGCTTGAAATGCAGGAAAAATAATTCTCAGAAGATCAGGAAACTAGAAGAAAATGGATAAAAATCTCAAAAACTTTGAGTAGCAATTAATTTCAACTTCAAGTTATATACCTGGATGAAATAAATAATCCATTAATTTGGGAGTATTTTAGAGAAAAATTCTGATAATTTTTTAAATAAGTAAATCTCCAAAAAATTCACTCCTGTGACCTGTATCTTAGCATAGTGAGATTCACAAAAATTAGTGCTTACACCTGGAAAAAGAAAAATATGGGATCTTGAAAACAGAGCAATTGGCAAAGAAAAAAAAAAATGAGAATTTTCAGAGTAAGAGTAAAAGAAATAGAAGAACTGAAACAGGCCGGGCGCGGTGGCTCAAGCCTGTAATCCCAGCACTTTGGGAGGCCGAGACGGGCGGATCACGAGGTCAGGAGATCGAGACCATCCTGGCTAACACAGTGAAACCCCGTCTCTACTAAAAACTACAAAAAACTAGCCGGGCGAGGTGGCGGGCGCCTGTAGTCCCAGCTACTCGGGAGGCTGAGGCGAGAGAATGGCGTAAACCCGGGAGGCGGAGCTTGCAGTGAGCTGAGATCCGGCCACTGCACTCCAGCCTGGGCGACAGAGCGAGACTCCGTCTCAAAAAAAAAAAAAAAAAAAAAAAAAGAAGAAGAACTGAAACATCCTTGGATGCATTCTTAGTCCAGAGTTGACCAACGAAAGGGAGGGTTTGGTAGGAGGAAAACAAATGCATGCAACAGGAAGACAAATAAGTGATATTTTCTTCTTTAGAATACTTTATTGAGAGGTTGTTTCAGGCTATTGGACAGTGTGAAGAATTGGCAATAGGTAAGTAGAGAAATGAGCATATAAATAAGAACCAATTGATTCCAGGGGAAATGAAAAAGTTGCAGAACTAAATAAATGTACATGTAAACATAATGCATTACTTGACTCCAAGAAAATAGTACTTATATGGTTGTAACATTGTAATAGCTAAAAATTGATTTAAACAAACATTGTAACTATGTTATACAGAAGCAGGGAAAGAGAAAAGGAGGCATCTGCAGTGGTAGTGTATGTGAGCTTATTTAAACCTAATAGTAAGTAAGGAGATTATGCTTACCAATGTTAAATAAAATGGCAAGATAAGAACTACTATTAAGAAATGAAGGTAAATACCACATGAAATAAACAATATAATAAACAGGACTTCAGTTTAGTTGAATATTTCACTACTCTTCTATTAGAATGTTTTTTAACTTTCAAAATTTGGTCATGTTTTAACTGTAAAAATACTTTAACATTTTTAAAGTCACATACTTTCTCCCTCATAATTAGCTTAAAAGAAAACTAACCTCCCATTACTCAATGGTTGTAAGCAGGACATTGTGAAACTTGCTTCCTATTTTGAGTTTTAGTTAATTATTCCCTCTATGGGAATAAGTGAACACTAGTGGATTCTCCAAATGTGGTTAAGAAACCATGCAGAGAGCCATTGCCTTGACAGGAGGGATAAAGAATGAAGGCAAATCACTTCCAAGTTGTCGGAGACTTGAATTAGAACTGGAACAGATTTTTGAAGTATGAGCCAAGGAGTTTCGTGGCTTTCTAGCCTGGAGTTGACAGATCAGAGTGAGCGGCCAGTTCCCACTTAGTTCCATCAGTTGATTTTGCTTATGGTCAGAGCAGAAAAAAATAGACACTTAGATATGAATATTTTATTTTATAGATAGATAGATAGATAGATAGATAGATAGAAATTGTATACACTGAAGGTGTAAAAAATGTTATACATATACATAGTGAAACAGTTATGACAGTCAAGCAAATTGATTTATATCATTATCTTATATAGTTACCCTTTTCAATATATTTTGAAATTAATTTATTCAATATATAGGTCAGCAAACTATAGCCTATTAGCCATATCTGGCCTACCGTCTATTTATGTATGACTATTTGTATTTTCAAGTGGTTGAAAAAAATCAGAAGAAGAATAGTTCATAATACATGATAATACATGAAATTCAGACTCCAGTATCCACAGATCAAGTTTTATTGGAAGACAAACATGTCCGGTGATTTACGATTTACATACTGTCTTCGGCTGTTTTTGTGCTTAATAGCACACTTGAGCAGTTGCAAAGAAACTGTAAGGCTCACAAAGTCTAAGAGATTGACTCTATAGCCCTATACACACATATATACACACACACACACTCTCACACATGCAAATATGCTGAGTCCCCTGCACTATAGGAAAATATAAGCCATTGAAATATTTAACTTTTTGATCTCTTCCATATATATTCCAAGAGAGGAATCCAGCCATTGTGATGAACACAGAAAGCACTGAACAGGATGTAGAAGTTAGTTACAACAAGCATTAAATCTTAACCACTTTAAGCTGTTCGTTGTCATTTGATAAGTCTAATCAGTATGTGCAGAGAGAGCTTGCCCCAAACCAGATACCGAGTTAGATTTTGGAGATTGTGAAAGCTTCATTTTTGGGGGGCCAACTCAGTTGCCCAGGATCCGGGGTTATTTGTGAACTGGCAGGCTTGAAGTGCTTCTGTAGACTGCAAAAAATTTATTTAGGTAAAGAGGAGGAAGAACTCAAGAAGTAAGCTTATAAAATCTACCACTTTATTGGAATGAATATCTTTTGCAACTGGTCATTGTGCACTAGTTTTTATTAGTTTCTTCCAAGTGGAGAAAGTAACTGTTCAGCTGGGGACTCAAACTATGCAAACAGGAATTTAAGTGAGGAATGGTCTCATGAAATAGTAATAATCACCATGTGAGCCTTAGATACTCTGAATATGTCTGGCCAAAGGGTGAGATAATACAAACTGAAGCAACACTGGCACAAAATTGCTCTTCCCAAGGAGAAAGGCTCGTGATGAAAGTTGCAAATGGGTAGTTTTCATGGGTTCAAACATTTTGAATGGTTCCTGAGAAGAATCCTTTCAGATTATCATAACCTTTCATATGGCATACTGTTTTAAAAAATTGGTTATTTCTAACTCTAGCTGGCTTCCTGTTCTTCTTCACAGCCCTGAAAGAAAACTGAGAGACAACCCACTAGGATATCTTCTCTGTCCTGCAGAAAATGTAAGTAAACCAAATTAGAAATAAACGTTAGAGGATTGCTGATTAAGAACTGTTGCCAGAAGCCTGAATAAACACTTTCTAATCTGCCTCCTCCTATGAACGTCTGTTGGATATTTCAAAACTAACTCATTTCTCAATAAACCACAGGTAGTGTCTAGTAGAGGGTGTCTCACATGAAATAACCACACAGCTAACATTGCCTCCAGCAATATAGCACACAGATTTTGTGCCCCCCCCCCCCACCAAGTTCAGTAGTCATAAATCTGGAGACTATGACACTTAGAGAACAAAACTTCATAGGGAAACCACAAGATGTTTGACAGAAAAGCAAACACATACATGTGTGCGCGCACACACACACTTGTTTGTTCATTCAAGAAATGTTTTTTGAGCATTTACTATGTTCAAGGTCATACAACAATTTAAAGGTTGAGGCACATCTCTTGGGTTCTATTATAATTAAAGCGTGCTTTTGGCACAGATGAGGAAGAGTCTTTTGACTTCTCATATTGTGGACCTGACTGTCTCCAGGGTTGTCAATCTGAAACCAAATTTCCTGACAGTAACTGTGAAGACAAATTTTGTAGTAAGAGAAAGTGAAATTTAAGGAAAGATGTACAATAAAATGTAAAGAATTAAACTTAAAAATTCTAAAGGTAAGAAACAAAGATCTCATTTGACATTACAAGCTGCAAACAGAAATTTATCAGGAAGCGTTTTTGAAAATATTTCATAGCATGCAAGATGAAGATGTATATAGACAATCTCAAATTAAAATGGTTCCACTTAAAAATTTATCGACTTTATGATGGTGTGAAAGCAATACTGATTCTGTAGAGACTGTGCTTTGAGGACCCATACAATCATTCTGTTTTTCACTTTCAGCACAGTCTTCAATGAATTACCTAGACTGTCCAACACTTTTATATAAAATAGACTTTGTGTTAGATTGTTTTGCCCGCTGTAGGATAATGTAAGTGTTCTGAGTATCTTTAAGGTAGGTTAGGCTAAGCTATGATGTCTGGTAGGTTAGGTGTATTCAATACAACTTTTATCAGGACGTAACCCCATTATAAGGCAAGAAACATCACTATTATACTTGCGGCATAAATAAAATTAATATGTTCATAAAAATTACAATGATTATACTTTTCACATTTTTCTTATCCTCTCAAAAATCCCTTTGAAATCTAAATGACTGAGATTATTGTGTCTAACTTCGTATTATATTCCTATCAATAGTTCCATGAAACTCAAATATTTTTACGTCTGTATATCTATTTTCCCATCAATACAATTTTAATTTCATTGCAGTTTGCTCCTTTAATCATTTTAATGAAAGTTCAAATGTTCTTTTCAATGTTAATTTTAATTTAAATTTGTTTAACACAAATACTGTGCTACCTAATTTTTAAGGTTTGCATTTGTCTAAATTACGTCAATGTTCTTAATTTTAGAGTCCCTTAGTTTTTGATGTGATATCTATAGTGAAATTTATATATGCTTCTAAAGTGAGTCGTTTTTGATTTAATAAATAGATTTATCATACACAATGTAAAATGTACTTGTTTAGTATTTTATTTTCTTTCTTTCCCCTCAACTTTTATTTTAGATTCGGTGGTACATGTGCAGGTTTGTTTCCTAGGTATACTGTGTGATGCTGAGATTTGTGGTATGAATTATCCTATCATCCAGATACTGAGCATAGTATCCAATAGTTTTTCAACAGCTTCCCCGACTCTGGCCGAGTAGTCCTCCATTTCTTTTATTGCCATTTTTGTGTGCATGAGTACCCAATGTTTAACTCTCACTTATAATTAAAACATGCAGTATTTGGTTTTCTTTTCCTCCAATAATTAACTTAGAATAATGGTCTTCAGTGGAATCCATGGTACTGTAATAGATGTAATATCATTCCTGTTTATGGCTGCATAGTATTTCATGGTGTATATGTACCACATTTTTTCCAGTCCACCACTAATGGGCACCAAGGTTGATTTTATGTCTCTGTTATTGTGAGTAGTGATACAATGAACGTGTTAGTGCATGTTTATTTTTGGTAGAATGATTTGTTCTCTTTTGGATATATGCCTAGTAATGGGACTGGGTTGAATGGTAGCTTGATTTATGTTCTTTGAGAAATCTCCAAACAGCTTTCCACAGTGGCTGAATTATTTACATTCAAACCAACAGTGTATAAGCTTTCTCACTTCTCTGAAGTCTTGCTAGCATCTTTTTTTTTTTAATTTTTAATAATAGTCATTCTGACCTGTGTGAAATGATATCTCATTGCAATTCTGATTTGCATCAAAACCACATATTCAAAGTAAGGGGATAGAAAATGATCTACCATGCAAACATAAAACAAACAAACAAAAAGAGCAGAAGTCATTATTTATATGTCAGATAAAACAGACTTTAAACTAACAATCAGGAAGGACAAAGAGGGGCATTATATAATGATAAAGGGTTCAATTCAACAGGAACACTTAATAATCATGAATACATATGCACCCAACACTATAAAGCACCCAGATTCATAAAATAAGCTCTTCTTGACATGCAAAAAGACTTAGACAGCTACACAACAATAGTGGTGAACTTCATTATCCTGCTGAAAGCATTAAACAAATCGTTGAGGCAGAAAACTAATAAGGTAATTCTGAAATTAAATTCAACATTTGACCAATTGAACCTAAGGGATATTTACACGATACTCCACCCAACAAAAAGCTACAGCATATTTATTCTTCTCATCCACAAACAGAACGTATTCTATGATCCACCACATACTTGATCATAAAGAAATTCTCAATAAAATTTTTTAAAAAGTAAATCAAACCAATCACACTATCGGACCACAATGCAATAAAAATAGAAATCAATAGTAAGAAAATTTCTCAAAACTACACAAAAACAGAAATAAAACAAACTGCTCCTGAATAACTCTTAGGCAAACAAAATAAATAAGGCAGAAATATTAAAAAAAAGAAATTGATGAAAATAGAGACACGATTTACCGAAATCTTTGGGTTGTAAATAAAGCAGTGTTAAGAGGAAAGTTTATAGTCCTTAATGCCTTCATCAAGAATTAGAAAGATCAAATTAATACTCTAATGTCACATCTAGAGGAACTAGAAAGAAAAAAATACAACCCAAAGGCCAGCAGAAGAAAAGAAGTAACTAAAATCACAGAAGAACTGAATTAAATTTTGCTTATTTTAAAATTGTATTGTTTCTTACTTGTTAAGTTGTGTAAATTCCTTATAGATTCTGGGTATTAGATGTTTGTCTGTTTACTCTGTTGATCATTTATTTTGGTGTACAGAAGCTCTTTAGTTTAGTTAGATCAACTTATCCTTTTTTGTTCTTGCAATTGCTTTTGAGAACTTAATCATAAGTTCTTTCTCAAGATTGATGTCCAGAATAGTGATTCCTCGATTTTCTTCCAGAATTCTTATATTTTGAGATCTTACATTTAAATATTTAATTTATATTGAGTTAATTTTTGTACATGGTGAAAGGGAGAGTCCAGTTTCATTCCTCTGTATGTAGCTAGCCAGTTATCCCAGTGCCATGTATTAAATAGGAGGTTTTTCCTCATTACTTATTTTTGTCAACTTTGTCAAAGATCAGGTGGCTGTCATTGTATGGCTTTGTTTCCCTGTTCTCTAACTTGTTCCATTGGTCCATGTATCTGTTTTCCTTTTGTTTGTTTTGACCAGTACCATTTTGTTTTGGTTACTGTAGCCTTATAGTATAGTTTGAAGTTGGTAATATGATGCCTCCAGCTTCATAATTTTGTTTAACGTTGCTTTGGCTATTTATTGATTTGTGTACATTGAACCAACCCTGCATCTCACGAATAATGCCTACTTGATTGTGGTGAATTAACTTTTTGATATGCTGTTGGATTCAGTTTGCAAGTGTTTTGTTTAGGATTTTTGCATCTATGTTCTTTAAGGATAATAGCTTTTAGTGTTCTTTTTTGTTTGTGTCTGCCAAACTTCAGTGTCAGACTGATGCTTGCTTTGTAGAATGAATTAGGGAGAAATCCCTCCTCCTTGATGTTTTTGAAAAGTTTCAGTAGAATTGGTACCAGCTCTTGTACATGTGGTAGAATTTGGCTATGAATCCCTCTGGTCTGGGACTTTTTTTGACTGGTGGGTATTTATATTATGGATTCAATTTCAGTACTCAATATTGGCCTATTCAGGGTTTCAACTTCTTGATTCAATCTTAGGAGAGTGTGTGTTTCCAGAAATTTGTTCATTTCCTCCAGATTTTATAATTTGTGTGCATTGAGGCATTCATAACAGTCTTAGAGGTATTTTGTATTTCTGTGTGATTGGTTGCAGTGTCATCATTGTCATATCTGATCGTGCTTATTTGGATTCTCTCTTTTTTAATCTGTTAATTTAGCTGGTTCCATTGATCTTGCTTATCTTTTCAGTGCATGAACATTTTGTTTCATTGATTCTTTGTATGGATTTTGGGGTCCCAATTCCATTCAGTTCCGCTCCGATTATAGTTATTTCTTTACTTCTTCTAGCTGTGGGGTTAGTTTGTTCTTGTTTATCTAGTTCTCTAGGTGTGATATTACATTGTTAATTTGAGGTCTCTCTAACTTTTTAAGGTAGGCATTTTTAGCACTATAACCTTTCCTGTTAACAGAAAATCTAGTAGGCTATATCTTTGATTTCACTTTTTTAAAGATTTGAAAAATTTCTTTCTGAATGCCATTGTTTCTCAAAAGTCATCCAGGGGCAAGTTGTTTGATTTTCGTGAAATTGTGTGGTTTTGAGAGATCTTTCTGGTATTTATTTTTCTTTTTATTCCACTGTGGTCCAAAAGTATGGTTGGTATGATTTTGATTTTTTCAACATTTACTGAGGTTTTCTTTTTCTTTTAGATGCAGTTTCGCTCTTATTGCCCAGGCTGGAGTGCAATGGTGCAATCTTGGCTCACTACAACCTCCGTCTCCCGGGTTCAAGAGATTCTCATGCCTCAGCCTCCCTAGTAGCTGAGATTACAGGCATCTGCCACCATGCATGGCTAATATTTTATTTTTAGTAGAGACAGGTTCTCCATGTTGGTCAGGCTGGTCTTGAACTCCCGACCTCAGGTGATCCACCTACCTCTGCCTCCCAAAGCCCTGGGATTACAGGCATGAGCCACCGTGCCCAGCTTTTTGAGGTTTTCAAAGGTTTTGGCATGTGGTTGATCTTGGAATATGTTCTGAATACAGATAAGAAGAATGTGTGTGTGTATATATATACACACACACACACATGTATATATGGTTGATCTTGGAGTATGTTCTGTGTACAGATAAGAATGTGTGTGTGTATATATACACATACATATATATATATACACATTCTTTATTTCCTCTAGATTTATATATATTTATATAAATATATATATCTGTATATAATTTTTTTTTTTTTGAGATAGTCTCGTTCTGTCACCCAGGCTGGAGTGCAGTGGTGAGATCCTGGCTCACTGCAACCTCTGCCTCCCAGGTTCACGCCATTCTCTTGCTTCAGCCTCCCAAGTAGCTGAAAATGCAGGTGCCAGTCACCACATCTGGCTAATTTTTTGTATTTTTAGCAGAGACTGGGTTTCACCATGTTAGCCAGGATAGTCTTGATCTCCTGACCTAGTGATCTGCCCACCTCGGTCTCCCAAAGTGCTGGCATTACAGGCGTCAGCCATCGCACCTGGCAGAAGAATGTATATTTTGTGGTTGGTAGGTGCAGTATTCTGTAGATGGCTATTAGATCCAATTGGTCAAGTGTTGAATTTAAGTTCAGAATTTCTTCGTTAGTTTTCTGTTTTGATGATCTGTCTAAAGACGTCAGTGGAGTGTTGAAGTTTCCCACTGTTATTGTGTGACTATCTAATTCTTATGTGAGGTTTTGATCCTGTCATAAAGGTGTTTACTTTTTGCTTTATATTTTCTATTGTGTGGTTGCTTTATAGGGTCTGTGCGCTATGTATGTAAGTGCGTTTATATGATAGTGAGTATTGTTCTTTTGTTTCCAGGTTTAGAAATCCCTTAAGGGTTTCTTGTAATGCTCCTACAGGGTTAAGGAATTCCAGTAGTACTTGACTGGTTGGAAAAGATTTTATTTTTCCTTTGCTTCTGCAGCTTAGTTTGATGGGATATGAAATTCTTGGTTGGAATTTCTTTTTGTTAAAAACGCTGAAAATAAACCTTTGACCTCTCCTGGCTTTTAAGTTTTTTGCTGAGAAATCTGCTGTTAGACTGATAGGGTTCCCTTTGTATATGATCTAACCTTTTTTCTAGCTCCATATATATATATATAATAAATAAATAAGTATACTAATCAAACAATGTGTTTAATCAAACAATAATTATAATATATATAAATGTAGTATATATATTTTTTAATCGTTGACCCTGGACAATCTGGTGACTACATGCCTTGGCGATGTTCATTGTATCTAGATTCTCACAGGTGTTCTCTGGATTTCTAGTGTCTAGGTGTCTACCTGTCTAGCAAGATTAGGGACATTTTCTCAAATTGTTTCCTCAAATATGTTTTCTAGGTTGTTTACCTTTTCCCCTTCTTTCTCAGAAATAACAGCAGTTCATAGGGTTTTGCCACTTTACATATGCCATAATTCTTGAAGAGTTTGTGGACTTCTTAAAATTCTATTTTCTTTATTTTTGTCTGGCTGGGTTGGTTCAAAAGACCGTACTTAAGGGTCTGAAATTCTTTCTTCTGCTTGGTTCGGTCTACTGATGATGTTTTATTGTTTTAATTATATTTTGAAATTTCTTTCTTTTTTTTTTTTTTTTGAGACGGAGTCTCGCTCTGTCGCCCGGGCTGGAGTGCAGTGGCTGGATCTCAACTCACTGCAAGCTCCGCCTCCCGGGTTCACGCCATTCTCCTGCCTCAGCCTCCCGAGTAACTGGGACTACAGGCGCCCACCACCTCGCCCGGCTAGCTTTTTGTATTTTTTAGTAGAGACGGGGTTTCACCGTGTTAGCCAGGATGGTCTCGATCTCCTGACCTCGTGATCCGCCCGTCTCGGCCTCCCAAAGTGCTGGGATTACAGGCTTGAGCCACCGTGCCCGGCCTGAAACTTCTTATGATGTGAGTTATTCAATTCCAGAAGCTCTGATTAATTTATTTTAGGATGTTTATTTCTTTTTTCATTTCCTAGATTACCTTCGAAGTTTATTTGTGGTGGTTTTCAAACTTGTCTTGTATCTCTTTGAGCTTCCCTACAATCCATGTTTTGGATTTTTTATCTGCCATTTCTAAGTTTCCATTTTGCCTAGGGACTATTGCTGGAGAGCTACTGTGATCCTTCGGTGATGTCGCTATATTCAAGTTTTTCATGGTGTCAGAATTCTTGCACTGGTTCCTTTCTAATTTGGAAACACCAGCATTTGTAATTGATCTAATTATTGTTTGAAGTCGGATTTTTTTCTTTTTCTTTCTTTCCCTATAATATTTTTGTATTTTTGTTTCCCTTTCTCTCCCCCACCCACTGGGGATGTGTGTTTGACTGTAGAGAATGCTGGGTAGGGTCTTTTGGCTTTGCCTCTATAGCCCTATGTACTTCTGTCAGCAGGTTTTATATTGGGGTGCGCAGTTCAAGTTACAAGCTGGTAGATGTATCTTATAGGTAAGAGCCAGCTCTAGCCAATGCATCTCAGTATATACTTGATCTTTGTTTATGGAAGAAGCTCTCTGTTGCCTCAGGCAATGGGCTACTGATTCATGCAGGGCACAGTGTTCTGGTCTTCCCGCTCGCGCCAGGGAGGTAGGGGCCACAATGCTCAGGGCTGACTGGACAAGTCTGCCTACAGGTCCCTTGATGACAGGCACAAGCACCAGAACCAAGTGAGGAGAGCCTCCAGTGGGTAGCCATCAAGCACACAAAGGTGTACCTAGCTATGGAGGTAAGAGATCTCATTGGCCCCAAGTTGTCTGCATGGAAATGACAGGCAGCCTAAACTGCGATTCCAGGAGGGTGGATGTTCCAGATGACTGGATATCTGCCAGGGTGTGCAACAGAAAGAGCCCCCCTGCACCAAGTTCTTTGCACAGGAGGATTGGCCTTCTCAGGCTGACAAATCAAGTGAGAGGGTGCCCTCAATGACTGGAGACCTCCCTAGGCATGGAGCAGAGACTGCCTGGCTACACCGTGATCTATGTCCAGGAAGGGTAGGGCAGCTTGGGCTTCTGCTAGAGGCAACCAGATTATCCATTTGCCTGGATAACTGCCTGGGAGTGGACCAGAGAGGGCTCTGGTGTACCTTGACTTCAGGGGAGCAAGGTAGGGCACCCAGTAATGGCACACACAGACTAGTTCCAGATTGCCACACTGGCACTGGGTGCAAGTCTCATCATCTAGGAGAAACTGTAGCTATTGCAGTTCTCCTCCTGCCCCAGGATTGTGATGGGGAAAGAGCACAATTCCAGCACCTACTGCTGAGCCACCTTCCACAGTTGGAGCTGTGGAAGTCCCTACCCTACTCCAGAGCAAGCACTCCAATACCTGGCCCAAGACTAAAGTACTTGTGTGGCCACACTGCCGGGTTGCCAAAGACTAGTTGATTTTGTATGTGCCCGTATTAAAAATGGCATTCTGATCTTGGTCTCAGGTCTGATAAAATGACTTCAGCTTTTCCAGGTGTCTTTCTATCTCAGCGTATTCAAGACTCTCCCCAGGATGGCTCTGGGACTTGGGAGACACCAAGTGCTCTCCCTCTACCTGGGTTGCTATAGAGGGGGGTTCTCTGCCTCTCTCACAGACTGGGGCTTCCTTCTGTTTTACTGGTTGAACACCACCATGGGGCTGTTTGCTGGCATGCTTCTGCCTTGGATCTGGGGCATTCTTCATAGTTTCAGTGGATTCTCATTTTTCCTTCTTGAATTAATACTGAAACAGTTGATCTTTATGCACTATCTTGCTATTTCCAAAGGGCTGATGCAGACTAAAAGCCTCTAGTCTGCCATCTTGAGGAAAAAATGACATTTGATTCTCTACATTTCTTGTTTCCTGAGTATTTTTCTTATATATATAAGTGTGTACATATCTGTGTATATATATTATATGTATATTATATATATATATATGTTTCATGTTACTAGAGTTCATTTTTTTCTTTGCAGCTTAAAAAGAATAAAGCCTGTTTTATAGTAAAAGGGTGGACATACATATACAACAATTACAATTACTTTTAAACTTTACATGTTGAGAAAAAATTATTATCAATTGATATTCTTAAATGAAACAAGAAAACATATTCCATGCTCTTCTTATCCCTCTTTCTTCTCCAGCCCCACCCAAAATCTTTTCTTTGTTTTCTCTCTTTTTTTTAATTTTTATTTTGGCATAGTCTAGGTCTTACCTTTTAGGCTATGAATATTAATTCAATGTTTATTCTTATAAAAATTATTCTGCTTGAAAATATAACATTGTAAATTATTTAAATTGGTCCTATCCCCAAATTTATTTTTTCTGTATTATTTCACCATTTATGTTTTTATTTTTGAGATATACCTATTTGTTGACTGGCTTAACTTTTTAAATTAGCTTTTTAGGAAGTAAAAGTATTCCTTGAATCACAGCAATTCAAATTTTTGCTTCCATTTTCTGCAGTCAGGAATAATAACTTGCATTAGTATAAAATTAGCTGATGACAATCTTTACTTCCTCAAAAATCTGCAGATTCTGTTCCTTTGGCCTCTATATCTAACACTACTAAGGAAAAGGCTGAGGGAAGCCTTGCCTTTGTTTTGCTTTGTAGATTACCAGATTTTTGGGAAATTATCTTTTGAATTTGTATAAGATTTTTTAAACTTTAAGTTCAGTAACATTACCAAGTAAAATCTATCTATCCATCTATCATCTATCCATCTATCATTATTATTTAAATATTTTCTCTTTACTTTTTGCTTTTTTCAGAACAAATTGAGTCCTTATTGGCTCATTAAATTTAGAAAAAGTTACTTAAAATTTGGATTTGTTGTCATTTCTCTTGGTTAGGAACAACAATAATCTCTAGGTTGGATTCCATTGGTTCTATTGCAAAATTATAATGTTGCTTCTATGTCATTAATTATCTATGTTTTCTCAAAATTCTCTGGGATTTTTCTTAAATAGGTTCTAAATATCTGTGATTTTTTTTGGTGTTTTAATTCTGCCCTCGTTGTTCCTGATCATATTTGCAAATTGTACATTATCATTCCCATCTTGATTTTTTTCATAAATTCTCTTTTCATCACATCCTATTACTTTTATCATTCTTTGTTTTAAATAGTACTTGTTTTTAGAACTCCAGAGAGAAGGTGTAGTGTTAGCAGCAATTTTATTTCACGTCTGTTGTAATGCATCCAATACGCTATTCATCTCTATGCTGTCTGACATTTTCCTTTTCCCCTCTTTCCCTGCTGCACTTGCAAAGGAACTACGTAAGATTTATTTTGTTTCTGTTTTTCTATCAGTTTGTTCATCTTTGAAGAGATGCAGTTCTGTGTCTAACCTTTTACAAAAAAAAGGTGACTGGAATTGCTTTTATTCTTCTATTTATGTGAACAATTTTTGATATTTTTCATAGAAAGTATAAGTGGGTAATCTCAGGGTTGATATTTTATATTTTATATTAAGTAATTGGATTGCTTCGAGTTTGGGGGAGAAAAGGAAATTGGGTTAAAAAGAAAACTAACACACTTGAAAACTGCATTCTGAAATAATCGTCTCTACTTTTATCTCAATTTTATGAAAATCTCTTACTGTTATGCCTGCAAGTTGTGAGAGCATTTAGCAGACTTAGCCTTTTTCTTCTTTTTTTAAAATTATACTTTAAGTTCTGAGATACAAGTGCAGAATTTGTGCAGGTTTGTTACATAGGTATACACGTGCCATGGTGGTTTGCTGCACCCAGCAACCTGTCATCTACATTAGGTATTTCTCCTAATGCTATTCCTCCCCTATCAGCCCATCCCCCAATAGGCCTCAGTGTGTGATGTTCCCCTCCCTGTGTCCATGTGTTCTCATGTTCAACTCCCACTTATGAGTGAGAAAATGTGGTGTTTGGTTTTCTGTTCCTGTGTTAGTTTGCTAAAAATTATGGTTTGCAACTTCACCCATCTCCCTGGAAAAAAAAACAAAAAAAAAACCTTTTTTTTCATAATATTCCATGGTGTATATATGTCACATTTTCTTTATCCAATCTATCATTGATGGGTATTTGGGTTGGTCCCAAGTCTTTGCTATTGTGAACAGTGCTGCTATAAACATATGTGTGCATGTGTCTTTATAGTAGAATGATTTGTAATCCTTTGGGTATACACCCAGTAATGGGATTGCTGAGTCAAATAGTATTTCTGGTTCTAGATCTTTGAGGAATTGCCACACTGTCTTCCACAATGGTTGAGCTAATTTACACTCACCAATGTATAAAAGCATTCCTATTTCTTCACATCCTCTCTAGCATCTGTGGTTTCCTGACTTTTTAATGATCGACATTCTAACTGGCATGAGATGGTATCTCACTGTGGTTTTGATTTGCATTGATCTGATGACCAGTGAGGATGAGCTTTTTCATATATGTTTGTTGGCCATATAAATGTCTTCTTTTGATAAGTGTCTGTTCATATTCTTTGCTCAATTTTTGATTTTTTGTTTCTTGCAAATTTGTTTAAGTGCTTTGTAGATTCTGGATATTAGCCCATTGTCAGATGGGTAGATTGCAAAAATTTTTTCCCATTCTGCAGGTTGCCTCTTCACTCTGATGATAGTTTTTGTTGCTGTGCAGGAACTCTTTAGTTTAATTATATCTTATTTGTCAATTTTGGCTTTTGTTGCCATTGTTTTGGTGTTTTAGACAAATGAATAAATTCCTAGACACATATACCCTCCCAAGACAAAACCAGGAAGAAGTCAAATCCCTGAATAGACCAATAACAAGTTCTGAAATTGAGGCAGTAATAAATAGCCTACCAACCAAAAAAACCCAGGGCCAGACAGATTCACAGCCAAATTCTATTAGAGGTACAAAGAGGAGCTGCTACCATTCCTTCTGAAACTATTCCAAAGCATAGAAAAAGAGGGTCTCCTCCCTAACTCATTTTATGAGTCCAGCATCATCCTGATACCAAAGCCTGGCAGAGACGCAGCAAAACAAGAAAATTTCAGGCCAATATCCCTGACAAACATTGATGCAAAAATCCCCAATAAATACTGGCAAGCAGAATCCAGCAGCACATCAAAAATCTTATTCACCGCTCTCAAGTCGCCTTCTTCCCTGGGATGCAAAGCTGGTTCAACATAT
This sequence comes from Trachypithecus francoisi, assembly GCF_009764315.1. Classification (NCBI taxonomy): domain Eukaryota; kingdom Metazoa; phylum Chordata; class Mammalia; order Primates; family Cercopithecidae; genus Trachypithecus; species Trachypithecus francoisi. Next base: position 58,794,614 of record NW_022681465.1, read on the forward strand.
GCAAATCAGTAAATGTAATCAATTACATAAACAAAACCAGTGACAAACACGACAGCTCTCAATAAACTAGGTATTGATGGAACCTATCTCAAAATGATAAGAGCTATTTATGACAAACGCACAGGCAATATCATACTAAATGGGCATAAGCTGGAAGCATTCTCTTTGAAAACCAGCACAAGACAAGGATGCCCTCTCTCACCATCCTATTCAACATAGTATTGGAAGTTCTGGACAGGGAAATCAGACAAGAGAAAGAAATAAAGCATATTCAAATAGGAAGAGAGGAAGTCAAATTGTCTCTGTTTGGCAATGACATGATTTTGTATTTAGAAAACCCCATCATCTCAGCCCAAAATCTCCTTAAGCTGATAAGCAACTTCAGCAAAGTCTCAGGATACAAAATCAATGTGCAAAAATCGCAAGTATTCTTATACACCAATAATAGACAGAGAGCCAAATCATGAGTGAACTTCGATTCACAATTGCTACAAAGAGAATAAAATACACAGGAATCCAACTTACAAGGGATGTGAAGGACCTCTTCAAGGAGAACTACAAACTACTGCTCAAGGAAATGAGAGAAGACACAAGCAAATGGAAAAACATTCCATGCTCATGGATAGGAAGAATCAACATCAATAAAATGGCCATACTGCCCCAAATAATTTATAGATTCAATGCTATCCCCATCAAGCTACCATTGACTTTCTTCACAGAATGAGAGAAAAGTACTTTAAATTTCATATGGAACCAAAAAGAGTGCATAGAGCCAAGACAATCCTAAGCAAAAAGAATAAAGCTGGAGGTGTCACGCTACCTGCCTTCAAACTATACTACAAGGCTACAGTGACGCAAACAACATGGTACTGGTACCAAAACATGTAGATAGACCACTGGAACAGAACAGAGGCCTCAGAAATAATGCCACACATCTACAACCATCTGATCTTTGACAACAAGCAATGGGGAAAGGATTCCCTTTTTAATATATGGTGTTGGCAAAACTGGCTAACCATATGCAGAAAACTGAAACTGGACCACTTCCTTATACCTTATACAAAAATTAACTCAAGATGGATTAAAGACTTAAATGTAAGAAGTAAAACCATAAAGACCCTAGAAGAAACCTTAGACGATACCATTCAGGATGTGGGCATGGGCGAAGACTTAACCTTTTTCAGCACTTTTTTTTTAATGGTATTTATTTTCTCACAAGGTCTGTGTCCTTGCTAAGAAGTTCATTTTTTGATGCTGTCTTATAAATATCATTTTACAGATGATATGAACATCAGTGGGACTTTAACCTTTCCTTTTGTTCCTTAAAAGCAAACAAAGAAGCTAGTTAACGTATCTATCACCTCAAATATTATAATTTATTTTTCCCGTCTAATTGAAACATTGTACTCTTTGAGAAGATCTCACTTACCCCAGCCCTTAGCCTCCTTATTCAGTCATTCCACATTGTATACTTATATTATAGCATCACTTTGTACCACACAAATATAGGCAATTATAATTTGTCAGTATTTAAGACAAATAAAAAGAAAATTTATAATAGTATCATTTAAAAAAGCAAGCAAATAAAAAAGTGGAATAAATTTCAAGACCCTCAGACAACTCAGTATCCATCATGACCTATTTATTTGCCCATTTATTCTATTTTAATAGAATATCACACAATGTTCAAACAAACATTGTCAAAATGTTTTTATCCTTTTATTTAAGAGATATACTGTCTTCCTACACAGGTACATTATGATATGAACCAACAATGTTAAATGAAAGCAAAGTAGGAAGCTATTTTTTCTAAATAGACACATCCTTCAAAAGAGGAGAAGTGTTCTTACCCTTTCATAATACTATCTGATTTTAAAATAATTGAGCATGGAGACTCAATCATACATAGATCTTTTATGTTATCTGAAGTAATTGCAACAGTCAGTTGCCTTTTTGTTATGTAGTACTCATAAAAGAGCAAAATTTAAATATTATTTTTAAAAAGGTTATTCTGATAAATTGGAAATCATGTACCCATAATAATTTTCTAAATAAAATGAATTTATCTTTCTCAAAAAGAAAAGATCTTTCACAATTACATTTGTTTATTTTTAATTCCCGAGAAAGAAAAGAAATAACTATTGCCAGTATGGAGTATAAAAGGATTTTTGCATTTTACATGTGACTGGACGAAGTATATTTTGGAACAGGGATGGGGCAAGCAATGAAAAATTAGCAAAGCACAATTTTTGATAGAGAAGTGTGCTCTGAAAAATAGTACCATATAGATTAAGAAGTGAGTGGAGTAACAAAATCTCTGAAGACATCACATTCTCTTTAAGTTTTTGTTAGTAAATGTTTGGGTTTGCATCTTTGGTACATGAGTATCTGTGCAATGGAGTCTTTATTATGCAGACTGCAGATCATTAAATTATCACAGTTGAGAGAATTAAAAATGTGCACATCAAACTCAATAGTCTTAAGTTTCATAGCCATTTGCATTAAGCCTTACAAAGGAAAATGAAACTTGAGTGCTAAACTGAACTATAAAAGGAGATATTTAAAATCAACCAATCACAATGTAATTGCTTATTTTTGCTAATGGCCATTATAAGAAAATCCACAAACACAGACGTTTTGTAAAAATAAAGTAAGACAAAGTTTGTTTTCATGGACAAAAACAATAGGATTTTTCTCTGGAATGGTGGGAAGAACAATGATTTTTCAAAGATGTTCAAATCCTGATCCCCAGAACCTATGAATATGTGACCCCACATAGTAAAAAAAGGACCTTGCATATTTGATTAAGTTAAGGATTTTGAGATGAGGACATCATGTTGGATTACCCCAAGTAAGAACAATCTAAACTTGTGGGTCCTTGAAATTGAAGAAACTTCCCTGGATATGATAAGAAGGAGATGAGGCCATGACAAAATTGTTTGAGATGCAACCATGCTGGCTTTGAAGATGGAGGAAAATGGCTAAGAGTCAATGTATGTGGGTGGCCTCTAGAAGACTGAAAAGGCAAGGAGACTGATCTTCCCTACAACCTCAAGAAAAGAATGCAGCTGTGCAGATACCTTCATTGGACTCCCATGTGACCTGTGACAGACTTGTGACTTACAAAGCTGTAAGATAAAAGTTTATGACATTATGAGCTAGTAAATGTGTTTTTTGTTGTTGTTGTTGCTTGTTTTTACAGTTGTGATAGAAAACTAATACACTGGGCAAAGCTTTCAAAGGAAGGAACAGATGCTCAAACACAAGCAGAACTGAAAAAACATAGAACATTTTTCTTTTTTATATTTATTTATTTTTTTATTATACTTTAAGTTCTAGGGTACATGTGCATAACGTTTATATCATGTATAACTCCCCAATGCAATCCCTCCCTCCTCCCCCCTCCCCCTGACAGGCCCCAGTGTGTGATGTTCCCCTTCCCGAGTCCAAGTGATCTCATTGTTCAGTTCCCACCTATGAGTGAGAACATGCGGTGTTTGGTTTTCTCTTCTTGTGATAGTTTGCTAAAGGGATCTAGAACTAGATGTACCATAGAACATTTTTCTATAGGCGTTGCCAATCTCAGTCCATTCCTAACTCTTGCTGTGTTCTCCGCTACTTTCTTCAGGAGGATTTGGGGTCGGTTATTCAACATTGGGGCGGGAGGGGAAAGAAGAAATTCAATATCTGTAATTGTTGGGGAGAGGAAAATGGCAGGCCCAGACTCCATGCAGATGACTTTGGGGAGAAGTGGCATCTAACTGGGGAGAATCAGATGGCACAAATATTTCAGGCATCAGGCTATTCTTGGATGTGTCAGCAGGAGCGAGTATATGTTAGAAGAGACATACCCATGCAATGACACTGTTGTGAACATTTGGCAATATGTATCAGCACAGCTCTTCCCTTTAGTAAGATTTGTTTTGCAGTTCCAGATAACGGATTTCCAGGTCTCGGATTCCTCCAAGGTAGTAAGCTGGATATGAGATATGTTTTCAGAGTGTAATTTGGCAAGATGTTGGTTTTTTTCTGGTTATTTTATCACCGCTAATATCAGTAGAGTTTCCAGCCCACAGGTTGGCCCTGTTTCAGCCTTTACCCCACCAAACCATGGAATAAAAGTCAGTAGTATATTTCAAATTCTGGACCATATTTGACAACATTGCCTTTTTAAAAATTATTATTTATTTATTTATTCTTATTATTTATTTATTTTTTTTTTATAATCTCACTCTTTTGCCCAGACTGGAGTACGGTGGCATGATCTTGGCTCACTACAGCCTCTGCCTCCCAGGCTCAAGCAATTCTCCTGCATCAGCTTCCCAAGAAGCTGGAACTACAGGGACATGCCACCATTCCCAGCTAATTTTTGTATTTTTAGTAGAGACAGGATTTCATCATGTTGGGCAGACTGGTCTCGAACTCCTAACCTCAGTTGATCTGCCCACTTCAGCCTTTCAAAGTACTGGGATTACAGGTAGGAGCCACCATGGCCAGCCGACACTGCCCTTTGATTAGTTATATAAAAACTTCTATGTTTATCTTAACAGCCATTTTATTTCATTTATCTTATACTGCAAATAGCAGAGACTGCTTAATGTCTATAATAAAACACATTTCTGGATTTCCTTGTAAATAATATTTTCTTATTTTTAGTTCCTCAGTTGAAGGTAAGAGAATTGCTTTTAAAGTGAATTTTAAAACCACTATCTTTTCAAGAAATTCAAGCAAGCTTGTCAAATTGTGCCTGTGACAGAAGAAAGAAGCTACTTCTGCACTGACAGTCGTGATTTTCTGAATTGTTCAAACCTCCCACCATTTTCATGGGGAAAGGCTGAATATCTGGACCAAGGAATATTCAGAAATCATTAAGGAATAAGTAAGTGGGTCAGCATCACCTTAAATGTATGAAAATGTAGATAGAATAATAAAATTTGAAGAGGGATGACATGGTAAAAATGCCACATCTTCTTTTATGATGTATCTAATGGTTGATAAAGATTCAGATGTCTTTTATAGGTATACTTAAATATATAGTAAATAATGGAATTTGGAATTGGGGATATTTTTATGCTTTCTACCATTTTATTTTTAGCCACATTGAGCATACAATTAAAATAAAGAATATTTTAATATACTTTATAAAATATTCCCTAAATGTAAAAAAATACTCTAAAACACTGTGTAAAAGACTGCGGATTCTACAGATCAGATCGTGTTACATGTGATTATAGATAAATATGATGCATTTCATACATTATTCCTTGTAAAACTTCTGACACAGATGTTGTTATTGCCCTGGACAAAAACAATTTAATTGAATTTCAATATAAATTCTTGTAAAATGAACATCATACCATTTTTAAAGTTTAAAACAATAGCTGCATTTCTAAAAACAGAGAGACTATTTTCATCAGGTTTCACTGGTGATTAACACTGAACATGTTGCGGGAAGCATGTCTGTTTCCAATCCCACCCTTGTGTATAGAATTTGACACCAGATGGTTTCAAACTAACAAGGAATTAACAATTTGTGTGTTGTTAATTGTTCCATTATAAAAGTACTCTTGTGAAGTAAATAAGAAATACATTTCCATGTCATACAGCTGAAGATATAATTGTAAAGTAATACAAAACATGAACAAAAGTTTCCGTGATTGCTAAAATGTGTCGGAAAAGGCACAGTATCCTTTTTTTTTTTTTTTTAACATTGCTTTTTTCTCCATTCTTTCTTCTTTTGGTTATTTGAAATTAAAATCACCACCACCATAATTTTAATTTGTACAAAATATTAATGAATGGAATACACTATGTAATGTGTAATTGTATATGTCAACTTGACTCTGAGTTAAGGAATACCCAGATAGCTAGAAAAATTGTATTTTTATATGTCCTTGCATGAATTTCCAGAAAAGATTATCATTTGAATCAATAGACTGAGTAAAAGTCTTGCTTCTCAATGTGGGTGGGCATCCCGCCATTTGTCATGACCCTGAATAGAACAAAAAGTCAGAGGAGGGAAAAATTCACTCTCTCTCTTCATGAGCTAGAACAATCATCTTCTCCTGACATGGAACATTGGTGCTCCTGGTTCTCAGACCTTCAGTCTCAAAGTCAATTATATCACAGGTTTTCCTAGTTCTCCAGCCTGCAGATGGCAGACTGTGGAACTTCTCAGCATCCATAATTGCATGAGCCAATTCCCATAATAAATTTCCATCTCTCTGTCTACCTACCTACCTATCTACCTACCATCTAAGCATCTATTTTCCATCTATCTATCTATCTATCTATCTATCTATCTATCTATCTGGCATCTGTCTATCTAATCATATGTCTTACTGGTTCTGTTTCTCTGGAGCACATTGACTAATGCACACTATAAATCTATCCAGTTGCACATTTCAAGTGTTACCAATTTTACTTTTTGACATGTAGCTATCCTGAGTTGTTCCTATTTGACATACTGTGAACCGTACCCATTGTATAGATAAGTGCATGATGGGAACAAAAGTCTGAATTCAAGGATTTTAAGAATATGTTGAGTATTTTTATCATAATTACTATATATAAGAAATTGCATATATTTATGGGAATTAGAGCTCATAATGAAAGGCTAGGGAAAAAGTTCTCAAAGTTTTTGTTTCAGGATACGTCTGCACCCTTAAAATATTGAAGACTGCAGATAATTTTGTTTTATGGCTTATATCTTTTAATATTTACTATGCTTGAAATTAAAACTTTTTTGAAAATAAAAATTTTTATTGAATAATTTAAAAATAGCAAGATTAGCCCATTACATGTTAACCTAAATAACATATCTTTCTAAAAATATATTTCTAAACCAAAAAATAATTGGTGAGAAGAGTAGCATTTTTCTACATTATTGCAGGTTTAAAAAATATCTGGCTTATTAGAAAATAGCTGAATTCTCAAAACTCTTTTGCATTCAACCTATTATAATATGTTGTTTTGGTTAAAGTATAAAAAAATCAGGCTTATGCAGAAATATAGTAGGAAAAGGTATAATTATTTCAATAATGTCAAAGATAAACTTAAATTTGAGACAAAATTAGTAAATGCTGCTTATTCTTGATCTTGCAGCCTTAAAGGAAACTCTGTGGCCATACTCTTTTCAGCAGGATTCAAAGGTATTTGAAGTTTTGGTTTGATAGAGGAAAAGGAGTAAATCCTGAGATAGATAGACTCTGATTAGCAAGTTTTCTTAACCCTCGAATGTGATTTTTGAAAGTGGTAGAGACTTTCTAATTGCTCTTCAGGTAAATTTTTAAGTCCTTGTGTTGTAGGACTTTTTCCTTAGTTCAGCTAAGAACCGGTTTCTTGTCACATGGCCATGAGAGATTAGACTCGCAGACACTTTGAAGGTTGGAAAAAAATGGAATTTTGGGGCAAAAATGGACAAAAAAGGAAACAGGACTCTCTGCAAAGCCAGGGTCCTGCAAGTGTGTGTCCTGCCTCACAGACTGAATTCCAGGTTCCACCGAGGAAGAGGTAGGGCCAAGCTCCTCCCCACTGCAAACGCGCAAACTTCCCGAGGCTCCGTCCCAGTGTGCACTTCTTCCAGGGACAGGTGGATTGGGGGTTCTCTGGGGACCTCTTTATAATCAGCTCTCTCACTTGGTTGGCTGCAAGTGGGTAGATAAGTGATTTGGGGAGATTTCAAAACAGGAAAAACTTGTTTTATCATAAGAGTGACGACCGGGCGCGGTGGCTCAAGCCTGTAATCCCAGCACTTTGGGAGGCCGAGACGGGCGGATCACGAAGTCAGGAGATCGAGACCATCCTGGCTAACACGGTGAAACCCCGTCTCTACTAAAAAAATACAAAAAACTAGCCGGGCGAGGTGGCGGGCGCCTGTAGTCCCAGCTACTCCGGAGGCTGAGGCAGGAGAATGGCGTGAACCCGGGAGGCGGAGCTTGCAGTGAGCTGAGATCCGGCCACTGCACTCCAGTTCAGGCGACAGAGCAAGACTCCATCTCAAAAAAAAAAAAAAAAAAAAAAAAAAAGAGTGACAAGCTCACTGTGGCTAGCCATTTTGTGGAACAAAAGGAGGTTGATGGAATTACTTTTCTCACTCAAACTCATGCCGTTTTTATGGCAGGCAATCTCTCAATAATATATTTAGGTAATATTGCACATTCTTCTTTTACACTCTACCAAAACTCCACAAGCGGTAGTCTACTTAGAGTTCGTTGCAATGTGTTAACTGAAATCATATCAGTAAACTTTCTATCATCTGTTACATTAAAATCTATTGGTGTATTTTGAATCTGAGTGGATCTTTTCCTAGTGTATGATTTTACAACCCTGTATATTTTTCAATTGAAAAATATTGTTTTATTGACTTATGCAGATCTCCCAAATGTTGGCACATTTCATTATAAAATATTTTAAAAATAGCATCCATTTGTATAATCACTGACCTTGTCAGGAAAGATTCTTAAGAGTTGGAAGACCGTCAAGCTCACAGTCATTGACAAACATTTTCTAAAATTTCACTTTTCACAAAAAGCTCAATTTTTATCAATCCCAACAGATACTTTTAGTTATGTCCTTTGGAGTGACATGCTTGCTTTGTTGATTTTTCTAGAAAATGTCTGCTAAATGCCCATGCCTGAATGACAAGAGTAAGATTGTAAGCCAGTCTTTGAAATAAAACTTCAGTTGAATGGAAAAATATCAACTGACTGAGTTTGCCACTCAATCACAGGTGTACTTTTCTTCAAGACAACATCAACCACCATAATTTAGTAGACAGCGGAAGTTCTTCATGAGAATTCTACCTTTTATCACACAGAATATCAAAAATACATATACTCAAAGGTCATTGTTTACAAAAATTAATCATATTTTACGGCTTTGGCAGTAAGTTGCTGCTGTTGTTGTTTCTCCCTCTGAGTGTGTGGAGGGAGGTTATAAAAAGTTTAGTAGTACGGTCTGCTTTTGCTGTCTTGATTGGTGTGAAAGCATCAATGGTTTTATCCACCACTGGTTTTGTACCATGAGTTTAAATTTCAACACAGTAATAAAGGCAAATGTCAGTGTACGTTCATTGTGGAAATAGTTTTGATCTCAAGGGCTTCCTGAAACTGCAAACATCTTGAGTACCTCATAGTATATGGCTCAGCTCTGGAAAACTGCTGTGGTAGAGGAAATGAAATCTGAGCTCTATCCTTGATTCCAAGTTTTATCTTCCAAGATTGTGGGGGGGTGGGGGGGAAGAAAAGAAAGGAAGAAAAGAAAAGATAATTAATGTAAATAATATTAATTACAAAGAACACAAATGCAATTATTATTAGCAATAGTAGTAGTAGCAGTAGTAGCAATAGTAGTAGTATTAACTTAGTTATTATGGATGATTATATTGACCAGACTCATAAAACTTTGCATTAAAACTAGTTAGTTGGGCAAATGTACCAGTCTTCCATTACACTTTTTATTTATTCCAATAAATTTGGAATTCCTGTATTACATTTGGAAATTATACAACCATATGAGTACTTTCTTCTTAAAGTAGAACCCCAGCAACTGCTGCCAAATGTTCTTCCACTGGCACCTTTATGTCCTGGCCACAGGCATATTGCCTAGGTTTTACCAATCAGATTCAGCCCATTGAAAATTCCGTTCAAACTTGAGCACCTTAGGGAAGGTACATCCATGTAAATAAATTTTATACATAAAGGTGACTGTAGAAGCTTGTGGATTACAAAGAAAAATTGGCTGCATCAATGGGTTCTCAGTGATGTGACTGCTGTTAACACATGGATTGCAGGGCAAGTCAATAGCCTGGTAGCAGTGCGCATGGCAGATCTACGGTGGCCATGGCAGTTGTGAAGCTTTCTTTGTAGGCAGATCTTGTTGCTCTCAGCACTGTTTCTGAACGATTATATTTTAGCCACCTGGCAGTCATCCCAAAGGTACCTTGAGCTCCCCAATATTTTTTAAACAACTTTTATGCTTAATCATCTAAAATCAAAACCCTTTGCAAAAAAGTATCCTGTCTAGAGCAGATAATGTTTATGTTGGGCTATTCTTATTTTCTTTTGTAAATTTGGTATACTCTGAGAAACATTTCACATGACATGTCTCATTAGTGATAATAAAAATTTATTGCATTAATCAGAAAAACAGAACCATTAGGATATGTGTGTGTGTGTATATGTGTATGCATGGGTATGTGTAAAAGGTGATTTATTGTGAGGAATTGGCTCATGTGATTATAGAGGCTGAGAAGTTTCACAATCTCCCATCTGCAGGCTGGAGACCCAGGAAATCTGGTGATGTAATTCAGTCCAATTCTGAAGTCCTGAGGAGATGGTATAATACCAGCCTGATAACTGGAGAAAATGAGAGGAAATGTCCTACCTCAAGTGGGCAGGGGGGAAGCAAAAACGGGATGAATCTTTCCTTCTTTCGTGTGTTCTATTCAGGCTCTCAACCAATTGGTTGATGCTCACTCATCCTGGTGGTATCCCCACAATGGGGAGGGAAATCTACATGACTGACTCCACTGATTCATTGCTAATCTCGTTAGGAAACACCCTCAGGACACATCTGTGGAGAGACACATCCGAAAATAATCCTGATCCAGATACCTGACCATCCCGTATTCCAGTCAAGTTGACACAATAAAATTAGCTATCACATTTACAATCGATATAAATAAATGTTCAGATGTTCAGATCTTTTTTCTATGGCCAAGTTTCATTAGTCCAGGTTATATAAAAGCAAAATGACTTTCAAGGTATATATGTGTATTTTTACCATGTTGTTTAATACAGCATACTGCTTAATTTGAAACTTTGGTCTGTCAAGAAAATCTCCTATACATTAGTACAGGAGTTAAATGTTCATTCGATAAAATGTATTTAACAATTTAAGCTTGGCTAACCTTCATCAGAGGATATTTGCCTAAAGTAAAAGGCTGATAGAAACTCTATGAAAGCTCCAAGAACGCTTGTGGCTTATTTGTTTGCTGTTTCAGCAGTTGTCAATAGATGAAAATATATAATTGAGAAATAATATTATATTTTGTGCCAGACATTGGCTTGCTGTGCGCACAGGGTATTATTGGACAGAGACTGACAACTGTTTCATTAAAGAAAAAATTGCCTCAGTACTCAGAAATTATGTTTCAAAGGGCATGAGCCCACAGTTTTGATGGAGTAGAAGCTTTTTCTTTGAAATTTTCCTTCTGCATAGCATATTTATTAATTCATTTTTATTATCTAAAAATCATGTTAGGGCATTCTCTCTGGATCTAGAATCAGAATTCTTTTTATCCTGAAAATTGTGGGAATAGGGGCTTTCCCGCAATGCTAAACCTTTCTCCCTTCCCTTCTACATTTCATTTTTAGGAAAAAGTGGAGGACACATTGAAGTATAATTTTAAACTAGTTTCAAGTTTTGTTAAGAGAATCTTTCTTCTAATAAGATGTTTTCTGGGGCTGATAAATAGTTTGACATTATAAAGGGTAGGTGTAAACCTTACATACAATTCAATGATAGTTTTTTGCTCTGATAAGATTGTTACTATATCTATAAAATTATATCCATAAGAGGCAGTATTAAATAAAGATTGAATAAATCCTGACAGCTGAAATTGTATAAGAATAGCTATTATTGTTATTATTAATAAGTTCCTTTGAGGAATTATTACTTAAACAGTACAGCAAACATGTAGCGATACATTCTGAATACATCAATAATGAAGTTTTTTAGACTACATGCTTTACAGAAACTTTGAACAAGATTTTCAACCTCAATTTGCTTCATACAGGAGAGGAAACTCTGTAACTCCTTAAAAGTACATCTAAAAAAGGGATTTTCTCCACTTTCCTCACACGTGCACGCATGTGTGTGTATGTGTGTCTGTCACCTGTGTGAAAGATGACAGAAGCAGATAGAGCTAAAAGAATTTTCTAAAAATAAAATGCACTGCAGGAAAAGCTCTGAGATCTTACAGAGAGTGCCAAAATATCAGTGCATCGGTAGCCAAGGGGATAAAAAGGGTATAAAAATTCCATTTCCTTAAACTCCACACTTTCCTGGAACAATGTAAAGAAGAGAGCAGTGCTGCCAAGTAAGACCTTAACTGGAAATGCCAAAGTCTCTCGAAAGCAGTTTCTCAAGGATGGTATTTTAGGGTAAAAGATCAGCAAGTCTTTGGTTTCTAGTGTTTCGTTTTCTTATTCATGTGGCTTCTAAAGCTGAAAATAATAAACTTGTAAATTGGATTGAAACATTAAAGTATTAGATATTGTAAATGTCAATATCAGACACATGTTACCTTTGTTGCATTTTTTTCCCTATACTGTTTTTAGGTGTCTGTCAGTTTGTATGTCTTCATCCAGTCTGCTCTTCTATGAAGCTCTCCTCAGCTTGCAGAAAAAATGCCTTCTTTATCATGAAAACTCCAGGAGAATTTACTTGTTGCAGCTCTCATAGGGCTACTTAAAAAAAAAAAAAAAAAAAAAAAAAAAAAAAAAAAACGAAACTCTGAATAACTACACTGTTGATGAGAAGTATAGGCCTTTCTCCATCTCAGGATGCATTCGAGGATTGATGAACAGATTTTTATAAAATGCAATCTGAGCTAAAGAATGTGACCAGAATTAGATTTTAAACCCTTCCCCACGTGTTGTCATTTGAGACATCACTTTTAACTCAAATGTCATCTTCTGTGAGTTCTCTAATCTCACTAGTTAAATCCAATCCCACTATTATGCCCTCCTTTTCAATGTCTCCTGGTCATTTCATCAGAAGTCAAAAAATTATGTGCCTTTCATTGAAATATAGTTTTTCTTTTCTTTTTTTTTTTTTTATTATACTTTAAGTTCTAGGGTACATGTGCATGACGTTTATATCATGTATAACTCCCCAATGCAATCCCTCCCTCCTCCCCCCTCCCCATGATAGGCCCCAGTGTGTGATGTTCCCCTTCCCGAGTCCAAGTGATCTCATTGTTCAGTTCCCACCTATGAGTGAGAACATGCGGTGTTTGGTTTCTCTTCTTGTGATAGTTGGCTAAGAATGATGGTTTCCAGCTGCATCCATGTCCCTACAAAGGATGCAAACTCATCCTTTTTGATGGCTGCATAGTATTCCATGGTGTATATGTGCCACATTTTCTTAATCCAGTCTGTCACAGATGGACATTTGGGTTGATTCCAAGTCTTTGCTATTGTGAATAGTGCCGCAATAAACATACGTGTGCATGTGTCTTTGTAGTAGAGTAATTTATAATCCTTTGGGTATATACCCAGTAGTGGGATGGCTGGGTCATATGGTACATCTAGTTCTAGATCCTTGAGGAATCGCCATACTGTTTTCCATAATGGTTGAACTAGTTTACAATCCCACCAACAGTGTAAAAGTGTTCCTATTTCTCCACATCCTCTCCAACACCTGTTGTTTCCTGACTTCTTAATGATTGCCATTCTAACTGGTGTGAGATGGTATCTCATTGTAGTTTTGATTTGCATTTCTCTGATGGCGAGTGATGATGAGCATTTTTTCATGTGTCTGTTGGCTGTATGGATGTCTTCTTTTGAGAAATGTCTGTTCATATCCTTTCCCCACTTTTTGATGGGGTTGTTTGTTTTTTTCTTGTATATTTGTTTGAGTTCTTTGTAGATTCTGGATATTAGCCCTTTGTCAGATGAGTAGGTTGCAAAAATTTTTTCCCATTCTGTAGGTTGCCTGTTCACTCTGATGGTAGTTTCTTTAGCTGTGCAAAAGCTCTTTAGTTTAATTAGATCCCATGTGTCAATTTTTGCTTTTGCTGCCGTTGCTTTTGGTGTTTTAGACATGAAGTCCTTGCCCATGCCTATGTCCTGAATGGTACTACCTAGATTTTCTTCTAGGGTTTTTATGGTATTAGGTCTAACATTTAAGTCTCTAATCCATCTTGAATTAATTTTCGTATAAGGGGTAAGGAAAGGATCCAGTTTCAGCTTTCTACTTATGGCTAGCCAATTTTCCCAGCACCATTTATTAAATAGGGAATCCTTTCCCCATTTCTTGTTTCTCTCAGGTTTGTCAAAGATCAGATGGCTGTAGATGTGTGGTATTATTTCTGAGGATTCTGTTCTGTTCCATTGGTCTATATCTCTGTTGTGGTACCAGTACCATGCTGGTTTGGTTACTGTAGCCTTGTAGTATAGTTTGAAGTCAGGTAGCGTGACGCCTCCAGCTTTGTCCTTTTGACTTAGGATTGTCTTGGCAATGCGGGCTCTTTTTTGGTTCCATATGAACTTTAAAGCCGTTTTTTCCAATTCTGTGAAGAAAGTCATTGGTAGCTTGATGGGGATGGCATTGAATCTATAAATCACCTTGGGCAGTATGGCCATTTTCACGATATTGATTCTTCCTATCCATGAGCATGGTATGTTCTTCCATTTGTTTGTGTCCTCTTTGATTTCACTGAGCAGTGGTTTGTAGTTCTCCTTGAAGAGGTCCTTTACATCCCTTGTAAGCTGGATTCCTAGGTATTTTATTCTCTTTGAAGCAATTGTGAATGGAAGTTCATTCCTGATTTGGCTCTCTGCTTGTCTGTTACTGGTGTATAAGAATGCTTGTGATTTTTGCACATTAATTTTGTATCCTGAGACTTTGCTGAAGTTGCTTATCAGCTTAAGGAGATTTTGGGCTGAGACGATGGGGTTTTCTAAATATACAATCATGTCATCTGCAAACAGGGACAATTTGACTTCTTCTTTTCCTAACTGGATACCCTTGATTTCTTTCTCTTGCCTGATTGCCCTAGCCAGAACTTCCAACACTATGTTGAATAGAAGTGGTGAGAGAGGGCATCCCTGTCTTGTGCCAGTTTTCAAAGGGAATTTTTCCAGTTTTTGCCCATTCAGTATGATATTAGCTGTGGGTTTGTCATAAATAGCTCTTATTATTTTGAGGTACATTCCATCAATACCAAATTTATTGAGCATTTTTAGCATAAAGGGCTGTTGAATTTTGTCAAAAGCCTTTTCTGCATCTATTGAGATAATTATGTGGTTCTTGTCTTTGGTTCTGTTTATATGCTGGATTACGTTTATTGATTTGCGAATGTTGAACCAGCCTTGCATCCCAGGGATGAAGCCCACTTGATCATGGTGGATAAGCTTTTTGATGTGCTGCTGAATCCGGTTTGCCAGTATTTTATTGAGGATTTTTGCATCGATGTTCATCAGGGATATTGGTCTAAAATTCTCTTTTTTTGTTGTGTCTCTGCCAGGCTTTGGTATCAGGATGATGTTGGCCTCATAAAATGAGTTAGGGAGGATTCCTCTTTTTCTATTGATTGAAATAGTTTCAGAAGGAATGGTACCAGCTCCTCCTTGTACCTCTGGTAGAATTCAGCTGTGAATCCATCTGGTCCTGGACTTTTTTTGGTGGGTAGGCTATTAATTGTTGCCTCAATTTCAGAGCCTGCTATTGGTCTATTCAGGGATTCAACTTCTTCCTGGTTTAGTCTTGGGAGAGTGTAAGTGTCCAGGAAATTATCCATTTCTTCTAGATTTTCTAGTTGATTTGCGTAGAGGCATTTATAGTATTCTCTGATGGTTGTTTGTATTTCTGTGGGGTCGGTGGTGATATCCCCTTTATCATTTTTTATTGCGTCTATTTGATTCTTCTCTCTTTTCTTCTTTATTAGTCTAGCTAGCGGTCTGTCAATTTTGTTGATCTTTTCAAAAAACCAACTCCTGGATTCATTGATATTTTGGAGGGTTTTTTGTGTCTCTATCTCCTTCAGTTCTGCTCTGATCTTAGTTATTTCTTGCCTTCTGCTAGCTTTTGAATGTGTTTGCTCTTGCCTCTCTAGTTCTTTTAATTGTGATGTTAGAGTGTCAATTTTAGATCTCTCCTGCTTTCTCTTGTGGGCATTTAGTGCTATAAATTTCCCTCTACACACTGCTTTAAATGTGTCCCAGAGATTCTGGTATGTTGTATCTTTGTTCTCATTGGTTTCAAAGAACATCTTTATTTCTGCTTTCATTTCGTTATGTACCCAGTAGTCATTCAGGAGCAGGTTGTTCAGTTTCCATGTAGTTGAGCGTTTTGATTGAGTTTCTTAGTCCTGAGTTCTAGTTTGATTGCACTGTGGTCTGAGAGACAGTTTGTTATAATTTCTGTTCTTGTACATTTGCTGAGGAGTGCTTTACTTCCAATTATGTGGTCAATTTTGGAAGAAGTGCGATGTGGTGCTGAGAAGAATGTATATTCTGTTGATTTGGGGTGGAGAGTTCTATAGATGTCTATTAGGTCCGCTTGGTGCAGAGATGAGTTCAATTCCTGGATATCCTTGTTAACTTTCTGTCTCGTTGATCTGTCTAATGTTGACAGTGGAGTGTTGAAGTCTCCCATTATTATTGTATGGGAGTCTAAGTCTCTTTGTAGGTCTCTAAGGACTTGCTTTATGAATCTGGGTGCTCCTGTATTGGGTGCATATATATTTAGGAGAGTTAGCTCTTCCTGTTGAATTGATCCCTTTACCATTATGTAATGGCCTTCTTTGTCTCTTTTGATCTTTGATGGTTTAAAGTCTGTTTTATCAGATACTAGGATTGCAACCCCTGCTTTTTTTTGTTCTCCATTTGCTTGGTAGATCTTCCTCCATCTCTTTATTTTGAGCCTATGTATGTCTCTGCATGTGAGATGGGTCTCCTGAATACAGCAGACTGATGGGTCTTGACTCTTTATCCAGTTTGCCAGTCTGTGTCTTTTAATTGGAGCATTTAGTCCATTGACATTTAAGGTTAATATTGTTATGTGTGAACTTGATCCTGTCATTATGATATTAACTGGTTATTTTGCTCGTTAGTTGATGCAGTTTCTTCCTAGCCTCGATGGTCTTTACATTTTGGCATGTTTTTGCAATGGCTGGTACCGCTTGTTCCTTTCCATGTTTAGGGCTTCCTTCAGGGTCTCTTGTAAGGCAGGCCTGGTGGTGACAAAATCTCTAAGCATTTGCTTATCTGTAAAGAATTTTATTTCTCCTTCACTGATGAAGCTTAGTTTGGCTGGATATGAAATTCTCGGTTGAAAATTCTTTTCTTTAAGAACGTTGAATATTGGCCCCCACTCTCTTCTGGCTTGTAGAGTTTCTGCCGAGAGGTCTGCTGTTATTCTGATGGGCTTCCCTTGTGGGTAACCCGACCTTTCTCTCTGGCTGCCCTTAAGATTTTTTCCTTCATTTCAACTTTGGTGAATCTGGCAATTATGTGTCTTGGAGTTGCTCTTCTGGAGGAGTATCTTTGTGGCGTTCTCTGTATTTCCTGAATTTGAATGTTGGCCTGCCCTACTAGGTTGGGGAAGTTCTCCTGGATGATATCCTGAAGAGTGTTTTCCAACTTGGTTCCATTTTCCCCCTCACTTTCAGGCACCCCAATCAGACGTAGATTTGGTCTTTTTACATAATCCCATACTTCTTGCAGGCTTTGTTCATTTCTTTTTCTTCTTTTTTCTTTTGGTTTCTCTTCTCGCTTCATTTCATTCATTTGATCCTCAATCGCTGATACTCTTTCCTCCAGTTGATCGAGTCGGTTACCGAAGCTTGTGCATTTGTCACGTATTTCTCGTGTCATGGTTTTCATCTCTGTCATTTCGTTTATGATCTTCTCTGCATTAATTAGTCTAGCTGTCAATTCTTCCACTTTTTTTTCAAGATTTTTAGTTTCTTTGCGCTGGGTACGTAATTCCTCCTTTAGCTCTGAGAGGTTTGATGGACTGAAGCCTTCTTCTCTCATCTCGTCAAAGTCATTCTCTGACCAGCTTTGATCCGTTGCTGGCGATGGGCTGCGCTCCTTTGCAGGGGGAGATGCGCTCTTATTTTTTGAATTTCCAGCTTTTCTGCCCTGCTTCTTCCCCATCTTTGTGGTTTTATCTGTCTCTGGACTTTGATGATGGTGACGTACTGATGGGGTTTTGGTATAGGTGTCCTTCCTGTTTGATAGTTTTCCATCTGACAGTCAGAAGGACTGTCTGTTGGTCTGTTAGAGATTGCTTGAGGTCCACTCCAGACCCTGTTTGCCTGGGTATCAGCAGCAGAGGTTGCCGAAGATAGAATATTGCTGAACAGCGAGTGTACCTGTCTGATTCTTTCTTTGGAAGTTTCCTCTCAGGGGTGACGCCACCCTGTGAGGTGTGGGGTATCAGACTGCCCCTAGTGGGGGATGTCTCCCAGCTAGGCTACTCAGGGGTCAGGGACCCACCTGAGCAGGCAGTCTGTCCGTTCTCAGATCTCAACCTCCGCGTTAGGAGATCCACGGCTCTCCCCAAAGCTGTCAGACAGAGTCGTTGGGGTCTGCAGCGGCTCTGCTCTTTCCCCTAATGGACTGCAGCTGTGCGCTGTCCGCAGCGGTAGAGTCTACAGAGACAGGCAGGCTTCCTTGAGCTGCTGTGAGCTCCACCCAGTTCGAGCTTCCCAGCGGCTTTGTTTACCTACTTAAGCCTCAGCAATGGCGGGCGCCCCTCCCCCAGCCTCGCTGCTGCCTTGCGGATAGATCGCTGCAGACGGCTGTGTTAGCAGTGAGGGAGGCTCCGTGGGCGTGGGACCCTCCCGTCCAGGTGTGGGATATATTCTCCTGGTGTGCCTGTTTCCTTAAAGCGCAGTATTGGGGTGGGAGTTACGCGATTTTCCAGGTGTTGTGTGTCTCAGTTCCCCTGGCTAGGAAAAGGGATTTCCTCCCCCCTTGCGCTTCCAGGTGAGGCGATGCCTCGCCCTGCTTCAGCTCACGCTGGTCAGGCTACAGCAGCTGACCCACACCGATTGTCCGGCACTCCCTAGAGAGATGACCCCAGTACCTCAGTTGAAAATGCAGAAATCACCGGTCTTCTGTGTCGCTCGCGCTGGGAGTTGGAGACTGGAGCTGTTCCTATTCGGCCATCTTGCTCTGCCCCCGAAATATAGTTTTTCAATGAACTTCTTCAATAAACATAGCTTTTCATTGAAGAAATATTTGATATATGTCAGTGGCAACTTCCAACAACTATGGCACAGGGGTCAAGCAACTTGAATTTTATATGTCAGCATGATCGTCAGATTGAAGGTTTGACTAAAGCGTGTGAGTGTGTATGGGTTATGTGTGTTTGTGTGTACATTTTTACTCCTCTCCGGAAAAATTTTCATTTGATGTCTCTAGCACACACAAAAATCATGTGTCTAAAGTTTCCATAATTTCCAAATAATTACAAATGGCTATCATATGTCTAATAGTAACTATTCACTATCCCCACATCCCTCACTTTCAACAGTTAGGCAGTCCTTTATTTTATTATCACATATTTTGAGCAAAATTTTTCCATAGTATTTGCACTGTCCTGCTGTGCTGTAATCTTTGGTTTATTGTCCACCTTCCCACTAGACAGAGATTTCTGTGGTCATAGACTATATTATTTATTTCTATAGTCTCGCAACTAAAATTTAATCTGACATGTATATGTTAACCAAAGCTTAATAGACATATTTAGTTTGGTCCATATTTGTTTAGGTATTAGTTTGATAATTATGGAAGAGAGAGAGAGGAGAGTAACATTTAGAGATTTATTTTGGAATCGAATTTTAATGTGTAAAGATCTTCTTAGTATTTGTCCTTTATTCATAGTATAATCAATTTGTTGTTGTTGTTGTTAAAAAGAGAGAAACTGTGATGTACATTTACCCTGTACAACATTTAGTAGAGCCATCAGAAATTAGGCATAGGGGACTTCACACTGAAACTGTGTTATTTTCTTTTCTTACTCAGGAGGGAGCTCAAATATGGCATGCTACCTTTGTGGACATTTAATCACCGGTCACGCTTTCTTTACATCTTCAGAGTAAAACTTCTTTCCTTAAACATTTTGCCCAATTGTAAAACTTAACTGACACTTCTCAACATAGATGAGTAATATTACTAAACCATGAAAATCTCCCAAAATATGTCCATCATTGTCTTCCTTTTCTGTCTCACATTTTTCTGCCTCAGATTGCTTGGTGAACATCTCTCTCAGTTTATATATTTCACCAGCTAATTGCACACATATAAAAAGAAAAAAAAAACACATACACAATACGTTTCCACCCAGATCAGGTATGTTTCTTCTCTCTTAGCAATGTCTCTGATGTCTCTTATTGTCAATCTTGACCTCCTGTCACTCTAAACACCCTTACTCCCACACATCAATTATTCTGGCTTGAAGCCACCTCTGAGTGACCTTTAAATCTCCCTATCCTTGGTCATCCCTCTCCTTTCCAAATAGTTGCCAAGCACCTCCTCTACGGATGAAAATTGTTATAGTCACTTTTTACTTCATTATCCCTGACAATGTTCTTGCTCACAACCTACACAACCTAGTTATTTCATTAAAATATTGAATTAATAGATATTAATTCTGAAGAAATTAGGCAATTTACTTAAAAATTCAATGCAGCAAAAGGCTTTCCTTTTCTATTATACAATTGTAATTACTCAGCATCTAGGATTTTACTATAAGACACTCTTTTCAAGTTCTCTATGTTTAAAATAATAACAGTAACTATATTAATTCAAATATCATCATTGTTGACTGTAAAGTGCCTTAATATCTATGATTTTCTTTTCCTTTTCTATTTTTTTGGCAGAAATTACATTAATAAGAACCAACATGGAGTCTCAACACGTAATACAGACGAAGCCAAGGAAACACGGATAGATTGAGGCAGAAAACGCAGAGACTATGAATCTCCTTGGAGCCACATGAAGGTGCCCACTGAGAGCTCACCTAAAACATTAGGGCTCTGCAGAGTGTGCTTCAGATAATGTTGTTGTTAATAAATGACATCATCCTGAAACACTTGTGAGCAAGCTATAAAGTGCTAAGACAACATATAGAAACTGTTTAGAAAAAGAGGTCCTTTTAGAAAAAGAGGTCGTTATTTGTGGTAGTTATGTTCTATAAATTACCCACAGACACTGATTTAGCAAATACTGAACCTTTGCTCCTGGGAGAAACACAGGGCTAGGTTCCTGAGAGCATCTGGTCACATTTTCATCAACCAGTCAATATGCAATGTTGTTTTATGTGTGTGCCGGTTTAAAGATGCCTTATTTAATCTATGTTGTTGACTTATTCACATTGAGCTCACAACCAACAGCACTATAACTCATGACCAAATGAAGCTTATCTAACACACATATTTTCTTTGGAAGACACATCACAGGCTTCTTGCACTTAGGAAATCTAGACAGCACTTCAGTACTGTTTAGGGGCCATTTTAAACAGTGAAATTGCCAACAAAAATGAAAAAATAAAGAGCATGGCACTAAGGAGACTAGGACACTTGTTTACAGCATGAGAGGTGAGATAAGAAGGCAGAGCATGGCCTTATTAGATCTCAGTTAAAAACATGGGCGTCAGACAACTCAACATTTTCACTGATTTGCACATGTCCTTGGATGATGGAGAAGGCATCATGAGTATTGATTTGGGGTTCTAAATATATTTCTCTGTGTAGGCAAATTTGCAAACAAGCAGTCTATGAATAATGAGAATAGACTGTAATCACTTTAATGTGTCAGGAATGAAAGACAGCATGTTTGATGCGGATATATCTTCATTGTTGATTACACCTTAATGCAGTATTGTTTAGTTCCTTAAAAGAATGCAAAGAGAGACATTGCAGCAGAAGTACAAATGACTTCATCATGCTCATCCAGAAACTTTTTTCTCTAAGTAATAGTTATTGTTTAATTATATAGAATTAAATATATTCTTTTTATATTTTAATATAACTTTAATATTTGCCAAATACATGTAGCATAAGACACACAGAATTAATCACATAACATCATATTTAATAGCCATAAATGATAACATATTACACGAAGTCAGATGGAAGGGAAAATTAGGTCTTACCAACCTCAAAGTATAAGCATATGATAGATTAATATTTATAACATATTTTAACTGTTAAGAAAAATCAGAAATGCCATGAAGGTGAAACCCACTTATACTACTATTTAATAAAACTTTCTCTCACCCACATTTCTGTGAATAAAATCCTGGCCTCCTGCCCTCAGCTGAGTGGTTCCCCTATTCGTTTTTGGAAAAATGTCATAAAATGGCTTCATTGCCCAATAATCATGTGGGACAGGATAAAACAGATGAGCTGAGGGTTGATCTTAATGTGGAACACCTAATAAAACCACCTGTTTTTCAACTCTGGGAAAAAGGTTGTGGAATTATTATTTTATTTTTCCTTTTTTCTTCTTATTTTCAGAGTCTGAAGAGATCAGGTCCTTACTTCCTTTCTGGCCATTCATTCATTCTGTCACCTATAAACCACTTTTTTTTTAATTTTGAATTTTTAATTGGCAATACTGTATTTTTAATTTTTTTATTATACTTCATGTTCTAAGGTACATGTGCACAACGTGCAGGTTTGTTACATCCGTATACATGTGCCATGTTGGTGTTCTATATCCATTAACTCGTCATTTACATTAGGTATATCTTCTAATGCTATCCCTCCCCCCTCCCCCCACCCCACAATAGGCCCGTGTGTGATGTTCCCCTTCCTGTGTCCAAGTGATCTCATTATTCAATTCCCACCTATGAGTGAGAACTTGCGGTGTTTGGTTTTCTGTTCTTGTGATAGTTTGCTGAGAATGATGGTTTCCAGCTGCATCTGTGTCCCAACAAAGGACACGAACTCATTCTTTTTCATGGCTGCATAGTATTCCATGGTATAAATGTGCCACATTTTCTTAATCCAGTCTGTCATTGAGGGACAAACTGGATCCCTTCCTTAACCCTTATACAAATATTAATTCAAGATGGATTGGAGACTTAAATATTAGACCTAACACCATAAAAACCCTTGAAGAAAACTTAGGCAATACCATTCAGGACATAGGCATGGGCAAGGACTTCATGTCTAAAACACCAAAATCAATGGCAGCAAAAGTCAAAATTGACAAATGGGATCTGATTAAACTAAAGAGCTTCTGCACAGTAAAAGAAACTACCATCAGAGTGAACAGGCAACCTACAGAATGGGAGAAAATTTTTGCAATCTACTCATCTGACAAAGGGCTAATATCCAGAATCTACAAAGAACTCAAACAAATTTACAAGAAAAGACAAACAACCCCATCAAAAAGCGGGCAGAGGATATGAACAGACACTTCTCAAAAGAAGGCATTCATACAGCCAGCAGACACACGAAAAAATGCTCAACGTCACTCGCCATCAGAGAAATGCAAATCAAAACCACAATGAGATATCATCTCAAACCAGTTAGAATGGCAATCATAAAAAAGTCAGGAAACAGCAGATGCTGGAGGGGATGTGGAGAAATAGGAACAGTTTTACACTGTTGGTGGAACTGTAAACTAGTTCAACCACTGTGGAAGACAGTGTAGGTGATACCTCAAGGATCTAGAACTAGAAATACCATTTGACCCAGCCATCCCATTACTGGGTATATATCCAAAGGATTATAAATCATGGTGCTGTAGAGACACATGCATAAGTATGTTTATTGTGGCACTATTCACAATATAATTAAATATATTCTTTTGAAAATATGAGAAATACAAAAAAAAAAAAAACTGATAACCTGCAATGTCAGCAATTAGAAAATCAATGATAAAAAGCTTATTCTGCTTGCTCATTTCAGGATATTACAGAAATTGGATACATTGTTTTTCACTAAATTTTATGGGCTGAACAACTTTCTGAAACATAAGGACTAAAAGTCAGAATTTTTGGTAATTAAATAATGGTTACCTAATAAGAATGAACTATATCTTTAACCAACAAACTTTCTTTAGATATTTAAATACTTCCTCCATTTTGCTAGTTCATAGAACCATGATGAGCAATCTTGAACTCACATGTTTCGTGTAGTATGTCTTTGGGATACACAGGAGGATTTACAGTCATATCAATCAAAGTCCCATCAGTAAAACAAAACTTAGGCCAGGTGGTGCAACAGAGAGCATTTTAAAAGAGAAACTACTTACAGATCTACTTTCAAGAACATGTTTGAAAGACAAATGGGGCAATGAGGCAAATCAGAAATTAGCAAAAGGTTGAAGCTGATATTCTCACATAGTTTTAAAGGACAAAATAGGAGATAGCCATATTATCAGCCAAGAATTAGGGCTGGCTTCTGGGTGGAAGCTGGGATCACATCCTGGGCAAATGATCATTTGAAACTACAGAGACTTCTGGCCAGAGATAGAAGTAGAAACACTCTCACTACTTTCTTTGTCTGTCTGAAACCTCCCATCAGTGTTTCTCCTTGGTTCAACCTATTCTGAGTCAAGTGGGGGTAATTATAGGGGAATAGATCTGCAAGTAAAGAGGTGAGAGACTTCACACCCCTCCAAAGGGTGTGGCCTATCTGGAGGAATTTGGTACTGTTATGGAGTTGTTTAAAAGAGAGGTTATATTTAAATGAAATTCCTTAAGTAGGACATAAGAAAGCTTACTTCTCCATACACTTACAATACTTGTGTTATAAATATTATTTTGCAATTTAGTTTTCAAATTAGTGGGCAGAACAATCTCATACCTATTTTCATTTTTTTTTTTTGATAATTACTAATATGGTTTAATGCTTTCTCTACTTTTTTCAGACTATTATATCTCCCAGAAAAGTCTTTTTAGGTCTCTTTATATAAGTCCTAAAAATTTCTTATTAAATCTGTTCTTAGATTGCTGTTGTGAGTAGGAAATAGCCTTTCATTTCTATTTTTTAGAGAGTATTAGTTTTTAATTATATCTTTATTCTGAAATAAAAATCAGACCTTTATACAGATTGTAAAATGTTTAAAATAACTTTTATAATTTCTGTATTTAAATTCACATATTTTTCTGTATTTTGCCAATACTTTGTCTGTTTATTATTCTTTTCTGAAAAAGATGGTAAGTTGTAGATATCAAACACTATCATCTTTTTTTTTTTTTTTTTTTTTTGAGACGGAGTCTCGCTCTGTCGCCCAGGCTGGAGTGCAGTGGCCGGATCTCAGCTCACTGCAAGCTCCGCCTCCCGGGTTTACGCCATTCTCCTGCCTCAGCCTCCCGAGTAGCTGGGACCATAGGCGCCCGCCACCTCGCCCGGCTAGTTTTTTTTTTTTTTTTTTGTATTTTTTAGTAGAGACGGGGTTTCACCGTGTTAGCCAGGATGGTCTCGATCTCCTGACCTCTTGATCCGCCTGTCTCGGCCTCCCAAAGTGCTGGGATTACAGGCTTGAGCCACCGCGCCCGGCCACACTATCATCTTAAATGTGCACACATTTCTTTAAAAAAGGATATTATCTTACATAACCACAAAGCAATGATCAAGTTTAGAAAACTTAACGTTGTTAAAAGTTATTATCCATATTAAAATTATGCTCATTTTTTGCAGTGCCTTCCTTTATGGCACCCTCCCAGCTTTGGTTTTCTAGTCAGGCTCATGCGTTTGTATTTGTTTGTCATGTTTTTCAGGACATTAGTGTTTATGAAGTAAAGAGGCCCACTGTTTTGTAAAATGTTCCTCAATTTGGATTTATTTCATTGTTTTTAGAATTCTGTTTTAGTTTATTTTGTTTTAATTTTGAAAAACTCTCACACTTAACACAAATATCCAAATATTATATAAATAACATTTTTCCTTAATAGAGGATAAGTTGTCAACATGATGTCCCATCACCACTGAAATACTTAAGGTATAATTTCTATAGCAAAAACATTCTCCTATAGAACAACACTATAAACATCAAAATTTAAAAAGTAACATGACTACATCTCTACCAATGTTATAGAGTGAACTACGTTCACCTAAAATGTATCTTTTAAAACTCTAACCCTCAATGTGACTGTATTTAGAGATAGAGGCTTTAGGGAGATAATTAAGCTTCAATGAATCAAAGGGGTATGGAACTAATCAAATAGAATTGGTGTTTTTAACAGAGGAAGAGACACTAGGGGTGCCTGCTGACAGAGGAAAGGCCCTTTGAGGCACAGGGAGAAAGTGTCTGTCAACAAGCCAGGAAAAGGGATCTTACCAGAAACTAACATCATGACAGCCTGGTCTTCTAGCCTCCGAAACTGTGAGAAAATAAATTTCTGTCATTTAAGCTACCCAGGTATTCTGTTTTGGCAGTCCAGGCAGAGTAATACAACCACTTAATCTTCAGATCTATTTAAGCATTGGTACTTATGATTTCAGAAGATGGATTCAAATCAGAATCACCTATAACATATTTTTAGGTTTCTATCTGGAGTAATTCCTCAATCTTTCCTCGACTTTCAAGATCTTGACTCTTGAGAGTTAGTGATCAGACGTTTTGTAGACTTTCCTTTATTTGGGCTCGTCTAATTTTCGTACAATCAAACTGAAGAAAAATGAAGCTATGGTTTCAGTGTATTCTATGAATTAACACATTCAAATATGTCCTCCTTTTGGTGATGTGCACTTCACTTGATTAGGGATGTATTTGTAAGTCTTCTCCACTATGTAATTATCAAGCTTTCACTTTATTCACGTATTTATTTATGTAAGTGGTCTTATCAATTTACTGGATTGTAATTAGTAACTATCATTAGTTATTTTGCTGCTCATTTGCCCCAGATTTGGCAGGCTGTGGAAACATCTTTTAGTTGGGTTTTGTGTCTTTTGATATGTCTCCATCATTCTTTGAGCACTTAATTACCTTATGGCTCAAGATGATGTTCTGTTCTCATCTTATACTTTCTGTATTTGTTGGGGCTCTTCAGAGAAATAGTCAGGCATAGCTGAATGACCAGGATACATCCTGAAAAATACATTGTTAGGCAAATTTGTTGTTGTGCAAACATCACAGAATGTATTTACACAAACCAGATGATACAGCCTACCACTCACTGAGATATATGGCATAGTCTAGGACTCTTAGGCTACAAACAGTTACAGTGTGTTACCATACTGAATACTGTAGGCAACTGGAGCACGGTGATATTTGTATATCTAAACACAGAAAAGGTGCAATAAAAATATGGTATTTTAATCTTATGGGACCACCATCATATATGCAATTCATTATTGACCAAAACATATTTGTCACATGATGGTAAATAGAACACAGAAGAAAAATTATACACGGTTCCTCCTCTGTATGTGAAGGGGATTGATTACAGATATCCTACTCAAATGTATACCGAAATCCATGCATACTCAAGTCCTGCAGTCGGCCATTTGGATCCCACTTATGTGAACATTTGTTTTTCCACATAGATGGGTTTTGCGTCCTAAGAATATAGTCTACATCCAATTGGGAAAAAAAAAAAAAAAAAATCTGCTTGTAGATGGAGGCTTACAGTTCAAGCCTGTCTTTTTCAAAGGCCACTTGTATATATGTTCAGTTGACCCACGAATAACGTGGGGGTTAGGGGTGCACAGATAAAAATTTGCACAAAATTTTCAATTCTCCTGAAACTTAACTACTGATAGCCTACTGTTGACCAGAAGTCTTGATGATAACATAATTAGTTGATTAACATATAGTTCATATGTTATATTTATTATATGCTGTGTTATTACAATAAATTAAGAAAATTGTACGGAAGTGAATGTATATATTTACTTTCTTTTTTTTTTTTTTGAGACAGTCACCCAGGCTGGAGTGCAGTGGCGGAATCTCGGCTCACTGCCAGCTCTGCCTCCTGGGTTCACACCATTCTCCTGCCTCAGCCTCCTGAGTAGCTGGAACTACAGGCACCCTCCTCCATGCCCAGCTAATCTTTTGTATTTTTAGTAAGAAGGGGTTTCACCATGTTAGCCAGGATGGTCTAGATCTCCTGACCTCGTAATCTGCAGGCCTCAGACTCCCAAAGTGCTGGGATTATAAGCGTGAGCCACCATGCCTGGCTATATTTACTATTTTTAAGTGGAAGTGGATCATCATAAAATTCTTCATCCTGGTCATTAAGTTCAGTAGGCTTATGTAGAAGAGGAGGGTGAGGAAGGCTGGGCCTTACTGTCTTAGGGGTGGCAGTGGTGGAAGATGTGGAAATGAAGGAGAGGCACAAGAAGAAGGCACATTTTTTGAAAATACTTCATAATTTCTGTCTGAGATTTTGGCTTTTTTATTTTTCTAAAACTGTTTCTACACAGTTCTATACAGTACCAATTATTCTTCCACCATTTCCTTTGGTTTCAGTGACTGTGTCATAGAAGTATCCATGTTATAAAAGAAGTCAGAAGCAGTCTTGAACAGTCAGAAATCTTATGTTAGATTGTCTAATGTGAATTTGTTTTCTGGTACTGCTTCTCCTATGTCCTCTTTCTCATCCTCTGGCTCTGGCTTAGAAGCACTCACCTCCATCAAGTTGCCTTCTCTCAATTCTTTTGCTGTGGTGTCTGTTAACTCTTTAGTTTCTCTAAGATTCATATCTTGAAACCCTTCATTACCAGCTTTTTTTTTTTTTTTACCTACAGTCTATTCCATGATTTTCTTGATTGTCTCTGTCATAAGTCCTGTGACTTCATGCACAATATCCAGGCATAGTTTTCTTCAGCAGGAATTTTTTTCAGCCCTGATGGATTTCATGGCTTTTTCTATAAAACCCAATGATATCTTCAATTATGTAATCTTTCCAGAATTTTATGATGTTCCCTGTCTCAGGGTTCTCTTCCATAGTATTGACCATCTTTTCCATAGAATTCTGTGTTTAATGAGACTTAAAAGTCCTTATGACCTCCTGATCAAGAGGCTAAGTTGGAGATACTGTGTTTAGGGGCAAGTAGACCACTTTGATTCTTTAGTGTTGAACTCACAGAGTTCTGCATAACCAGAAGCATAGTCAAATACCAAAGTAACTTTAAAAGGTCATAACTTACTGGCAAGGTACTTCAGTTCAGAAAAAGGATTCTGATTGTGCAGGCCTTCTTGTTATATGACCAAATATCTGGCAGCTACTGTTGATCTTTTTCCTTCAAGACTTGGGGATTAACACATTTGTAGACGAGGGCAGTCCTAATCATGAACCTGACTGCATTTGCAAAAAACACTGCAGTCAGCCTATTCCTTCCTGCCTTAAATTCTGGTGTTTGCATCTCTTTACTAATATATGTCCTTGGTGGATTTTTTTTTTTTTTCATATTAGGGCACTTTTGTCTGCATTTAAAGTTGGTTCAGGTAGATATCCTGACAGTTTTTCAGCCAAACCTCTTGACATCTATCTTGACATACCAAAAACCTCTTTCTAAAATTATCAAACCATCCTTTGCTGGCATTACATTCTCTAGCTGTATATCCTTCACTTTCCTGTTGCTTTAAGTTGCCATTTATTGACTGCTTTTCTTTGAATTATATGAGAGTCTATAGGTTTGCCTTTCTTACAGCAATCTTTTACTTACATAAAAGCCTCATTTTCAGTAAGAGATAAAAAAGTATTTCACAAAAAGATTTTTGTGCCTGCTGGCATAGCTGCAGCACCTCTTCATATATATTTTTTCTTTTTGTAAATAATGGTATTTATGCTGAATTTATTTATCATGAAATGGTGGGCAACCACAGATGCAAACCTCTATCTGTGATACACATCGTGCAATTTGACTTTTTCTTGTAACATCATGACTTTTCTCTGCTTCTTGAGAGTACTTCCAGCATCAGTAATGGCACTTCACATTAGTCTAATGGTGTTAGTCAAGGTTTATTGAATTACATGAAACATGATGAAAAGTATGGAAGAACAATGAGAAATCATTGTTTTCTGTGAAGCACTGGAGAGAGGAACTGCTCATGCAGAGATAATTAACATCTTCTGGAATTTTAAGCAGACATTTGCAAGACTAGAGGGAGGGGGAGGGGGTTCAGATTGTCAGATCTACATTGAGCTCACCTTAATAGCAACAGGAGGTGGCTACAAAATTATTAAAACAGTACAGTATGTACTACAATTAGTTTTATGCAGTTACAATTTAATACTGTATCGGTACTTTGGTTTACATTCTTCTTGACCCTAAAAGGCACCATGTATGTTCTGTTTGTGTGTGTAACTTTTGATACATTTTAAGTTTTTATAATCAATTTGTATATATTTTATACTAGTAAATAATAAAATAGACTATTATCTACATATATTTTATGGATTCATTACATACTTAATATTTAAATTTTTTATATTTATAGGGTATGCCATTTACAAGTTTTAAAAGTTGTTGCAAATCCCAAACATATATATATATATATATATATATATATATAAAACCATGCAGTTAAACCTGTGTTTTTTTGCCGGGCGCGGTGGCTCAAGCCTGTAATCTCAGCACTTTGGGAGGCTGAGACGGGCGGATCACAAGGTCAGGAGATCGAGACCATCCTGGCTAACACGGTGAAACCCCGTCTCTACTGTACAAAAAACTAGCCGGGCGAGGTGGCGGGTGCCTGTAGTCCCAGCTACTCGGGAGGCTGAGGCAGGAGAATGGCGTGAACCCGGGAGGCGGAGCTTGCAGTGAGCTGAGATCCTGCCACTGCACTCCAGCTTGGGAGACAGAGCGAGACTCCCTCTCAAAAAAAAAAAAAAAAAAAAAAAAAAAACCTGTGTTTTTCAACGGTCAACCGTGTATATATTAGCTTGTGCTATTCTGGGGGTTGGCAAGTCTGAAATTGGTAGGGCAAGCCAGCAGGCTGGAAACTCAGGTAGAATTTTTTATGCTATAATCTTGAGGCAGAACTTCTCCTTCTTTGGGAAACCTCAGCTTTTGCTCTTAAGGCTCTTAAACTTATTTTAAAAGTTAGCCACATCTACAAAATGCCTTTACAGCAACATTCAAATTAGTGTTTTTTCTAACTGGTCCTCATTGCCTAGCCAAGTTGACATAAAATTAACTATCACATTTTCTTCGTTTCTTCTGCAACAGTGAGAAACCTGGCTGCATTTTCTTTGATATAATCACTTCTTTGATCACTTCCCTCTTGTATGTTTTAATCTTCCATTGCTTCCACTCCCCCTCTGCATGCAAATGCCTTTATCACTCTACCTGACTTCTGACACTCCATGCAGGGTTTCCCTCCATCACAGAAAGACTCCTCACACTACTCAAGCACTGACACCTTCTTCCAGACTGCCCTACAATGCTAACATCTTCTTAATCCTGTTAAGTTTCCGTTATCATGCACAAGACTACCTCTCCATGTTGCCCAGATTCACCAGTGTGGAGTATCATTGGAGAGGCTGAATATATTCATGGACAGGGACCAGGCTATATGATAATAGAACTCTCACCTATAATCTCTGTAGCAACCAACCCAGGAAGTCAAGCCACAGTCTCTGCAGCAACCGGTTCAGAATGGTTAGTACTTGGTCAGTGACCACCAGTTTTCTTATGTTTTTTCCCCTGCTTCCACCTCATGATCAACCAGGGCCAACCAAATCTCCACAAGCCAATTCCATAAGGCATCCTGCTTCTAGTTAGCCCACCTCCAATTTCCCTATGCCAACAACTTCCAATCAGAACATACCTGGGGTTTTTAACTTTTCACTCTAAAGCTTTCCCACTCCCTTTCTTTGAGTCTGTATCATATGCAGGTGATGATAGCCAACTTCCTTTCTGTATTCAAGGAAGACGCTTCAAAAATTAAAGGAAGATGCTTCAAATAAATAGCGTCTGTTTGTTCTGATTTGCATTGCCTTTGTTCATTTCCCCAGTTTCCCTGAAAGTTCCACTATGACAGAACTCCAGCCTTCCCCCAGGGTGAGTAACCATGGAGACCCATCATGCATCATGGTTTGTTGAATCTGCACTGACATGGTACAATAGCACCAGGTTTGAAGTCCATGCTTTGCATTGTGGTTCTTGGCTCAATTTGGTGCTCTGGTTTTGTTATTCGTCCTTTAATTTTTTTTTTTTGGCATTACTTTTCATCCTTTTATTGCCCTTTTCTGTGCTTCTGTTTGTTTTGCACTGTCTGAAAATGATGTGTGTTAGAATAAGAGAGTCACAGCATAGAACACAGGCATGGGCCCTAAAGGCTTGTTGTTCAAGCTTCACGCTGGGCTTCCCACCCAGAGTTTGTTTTTCTCTGCAGACTGGGTCAATTTGAACACACCACCATAGGGCACTGTGTAAATTCCTCTTACTGCTGTGACAAGTCATAAAAAATTTGGTGACTTAAATTCTCTTACAGTTCTGGTGTCCAGAAATCCAAAATGAATTTCACCGTGCCAAAATTAAGATTTCAGCAAAACTGTGTTCTTTCTGGGGGCTGTAGAGGAAGGTACATTTCCTTGTCTTTTCCAGCTTCTAAAATCTAACTGCATTCCCTGGCTTGTCACCCATTCCACCGTTTTTAAAGGTAGCAATGTACCACTTCAAATTTCAGTCTAATTCTGATGCTTCTGACTCTCTTTCCCTTTTTAGGGACTCCTCTGATTGCATTTAGGCATCCTGGATAGTATCAAACAATCTCCTCATCTCAAGATCATTAACATCATCACATCTGTAAAATCCCTATTGCCATGTAAGGTAATATAGTCACAGGTTCCAGACACTAGGATGTGGATGTCTTTGGTGAGCCATTATTCCGACTGGCATAGTAATAAAACCAAATGAGTTTCTCCTTCTTATTTGATCTTTTTTTTCTTTTTGTCCTGAGAACTTGACTTTGATGCTGAGTTCCTTCTGATTTTCTTCTTGATGAGGAGATAGAGACTGGGGGAGGGTGTTTGGATTGTCAGATCTACGTTGAGAGGTGGCCATTTGTCAGGCTGGAGGCCCAAGATGAAAAGTGTACAAGCATCACTTTGATTCAGCGTTGTTAATCCTCATAGAATCATATAATTCTAAATCTAAATCTAATTCTAAATCATCTCCTCCAGGGAAAAACGAGCACACTCTTTTTGCAATACTAATTTTTATACTTATCTCTCTAAATGGCACAACTTCATCAGGGATGATTTTGGGCTTCAATAGCCAACTCTAGGATCACTGGACTAGAATCAAATTGTTCATTTAAAATTATCATAGAAAAGAAAGGAAGACAAATTTCTAGGACTCAATGGTGAGCATTTATTTTATTGGTATGCTATGGCCACCAAACACAATTCTGATTGAAACTTTGTCACCAAAAAATATTTATTGGCCAAAAATTAATGGGCAAATTGACAGACTTTCACAACTAAAAATAGACTTACATTTCTAGTAAATCCTTCCCTTTCTTGTCCTCCAGTTGACACCCCTATATTCAGCTCTCTTCTACCCACTATGCTTCCAAGCTCTCCCCATGCCACCTCTCTTGACTCCTCCCTCCTCTTCTCCTTGTTCAAATATGACTACTTGACCCCAACAACCCTCCTAAGACTTTCAAAATGTCAATTGTCCCCAGAGATCCATCTATCCCAAGATAAGATGTGCAAGTAACTGTTAAAGTTTGGTTTCAATCTGAGTTTTGATATAATATAAGGATAACCTCTTACTTTGTTTAGAGATGAGGCAAATGGTACAGAATGATTTCATTTTCTTTCTCTGAGCCTTAGGAGAAACTTTCAAAGCATTAATCACAATTTTGCTACAATGCAGTTTATTATTTAGAGCACAACTTTTCTGATGAGGGAAAATAACTCTCCTATGAAAACTACATACTATCTAAACTTATCAGAGACTCTTCACAAAATTTTTCAGAAAATATATGCCTTTTTTTTTTTTTTTGGTCTTTGATACTTTTTTGTCAGTTGGCAAAATATTGCAGGTGACTTATATTCTGCTCCCAGTCATATCACTGACAAGTTGCCTTCCCATAACAGCTTCCTAAATGATATGATTTGGATCTGTGTCCCCACCCAAATCTCATGTTCAATTGCAATCCCCACTGTTGGCGGTGGGGCCTGTTAGAAGATGATTAGATCATGGGGATGTTTCTTTCATGAATGGTTTAACACCATTCCTTCGGTGCTGTTCTCATGACAGAATTCTCACAAGATCTGGTTATTTAAAAGTGTGTAGCACCTCTCCCATCTCTTTCTCTTCCTCCTATTCTGGCCATGTAAGACGTATCTGCTTCTCTTTTGCCTTCTACCATGATTGTAAGTTTCCTGAGACCTCCTCAGGAGCAGAAGCCACTATGCTTTCTGTACAGCCTGCAGAACCATGAGCCTATTAAACCTCTTTTCTTTATAAATTACACAGTCTCAGGTATTTCTTTCTAGCATTGTGAGAATGGACTAATACATTAAATAATCTAATTATGATCTTCAGTGAGAAGATTTTATCTGTTGGAAGAGGCGTTAGAAGAAAATGATTCTTGAATCTTAGTGGAAGAGACTTTATCAGGTAATATTGATGGATGTGGCAGTGAACCTTCAAGGAGCCTTTCATATTTCACAATTAAAGTAGAATTCAGAACCCTGTGCAATTAGGATATCAATCCAAAAGTTGACCTCAAATTGAGGATTCATAGGGATCTTATCGAAGCCACCAATCTTTGGAGGTAGACACCTCACCTGAGACCATTGGAGTAAGCTGAAAAACCTTCAGTAGTGAACAGGTTCTAATCCAGACATCAGACCAAGATCCCTGTCCAATTCCTGTATTGGTTTTCATTGCTTGCTTATAACCAGTCTTATTTTGTTTTTTAAAAACTCTGTACACCCTGGTCCATTTGTTCATTCAAAAGGGCACTTTTCTGTTTTCTTTTCTCTTTATTATTATCACTAGGTCAGAAAATACTCATTCTAAAGACATTCTTAGGTTGTACCAAAAACCATGCAAAGATGCATCTTCTTGCTTGCAACAGGACCTCATGCACCTCGAGCACTTTAGGAATAACACATTATGCACTTTAGAAATTTTAGAATTTTCTGTAAACAGAGACACATATTCTATAAATCAGCAAGGCTGGAAATTCTGACTCAAATATGAGCTCAAAAACAAGCCCACTCTTGATTAATCAGACATTCTACCTGGAGGAATTATTGATTCATTTTTTATACATACTGATAATCAGAGACATGCCCCAAGGACAGAAGACTGTAAGAGACTTGTCACTAACTCTGGCAGAAATTATTAATGACACTACCTCTGCCCTAGATGGAATACAAATCAGTCTCAAGTCATGGGCACAAGTAATGATGGACAATGCATTCCTCTAGATATTTGTTGGCTAGTCATGGTGGTATCTATACAGTTGCTAATAATTCTTGCTGTACTTGCATCAGTGAAAAAGACATGGGAAAGCAGCCTGTATATACATACATTGCCTTAGGAAGAAAGTGACTTGATTCTCTCAGTTTTATCCTCAGGGATTATGCAATATAATGTTTTGGCCTGGATTGAGCAACTGAGTTTCTCATTTCAAACTATTTGAAGGAGTCCTACTCAGATGTCTCCCTTTTCTATGTCAGTTCCTGATTTACCTCACTGAACTGATCTCCACAGCCTACCTCAGCCTCTAGCTCCTATTCCAGGGAATCACTTCTACATGGGCATTCTTATCAACATCCTTGGGCCTCAACACCTAGCTCTGGGCTGCTGTGGCCTTTCTTCACACTTGACTTAGTCCTACCTACTAGGTTTAGAATGGAGTTGTTTAGGACAGGAAGGAAAGAGAAAAGACTAAAGAAAAGAAAAGGAAAGAGCCAAATTATTCCTTTATACTGCGAACAAATATTTGTGATATTGTAACTTTCTCTTTGAAACCCAACCGATACATTTTCAAAACTCAAGTGAGTTCTCTTTTTACTCTAGTCTTGTCATCAGCTTTCCTAAGAGCCTTAGGAAATGTCTCTGTGCCCTCTTGCCCTGCCCCTAATTTTGCAAGATTATGCATGAGTACTCAGTATCTGTGTGAGTACCCAGAATGTCTCAGAGGAATTTCTCTAAGCTTTCCTATCCTCTCTTCGGCCTTAGAGAGCAGAAAGCCTGGAATGCGTAGAAGACACTTCTCTCAGCTCTCCATTCTTCAGCATTTGGTTACGAGAAATCCGAAGTGCCTTGAATAGTTCTCTCTCAAGCATTCTGATGTTCCCTCACTCACTGGCCTATACCCTGTGTTGGTAGTGAAGTTCCATAGGAAAGAGTAGATGGGTAAGTGAATATTCACTACATCGATGAAGCGTCTCAGGAATTCAATCTATCCCACCAGTTCATATGCAGCCAGCACACATGTCATCGTTACATGTTTGTAAATGGTGTGACTAGTTTTTTTTGTATCACCAAATACAGTTGATAACTCCCCCTCCTGCAACTCTACCAGGAAAGAAGTCTTCTTTTTCCTGTAAAGAAATTGTCACTGGCTAGAGTTTGGTTTCTTTGTGGTTTTTCACACCTTTATTTCTTTGATACCTTTAACAAAAACATCATTTCATAATTTACTACACTTGGATTGGTGATTAGAATTGGAGCAACAATCTCATATATTGTCTATAGCCTATATAGAAAAAGAAGTCCTGATTCTTTTTTCTTACTTGTTTGTTCTTGACTAGTAAATGGATTTGTTGTCATTTGTCAAATTTAGATATGTTTGACATATTTCTATCCCTAATGTCCAGCACAGCATTACAAAGGTACTGGCATTTCTTTGCGTGGTAACAACTTGATTCTCTACTGCCCTGTGAGGAAACGTATTCACCACAGCCTCGGGTTTTGTCCTTTATAGTCATCCACCATTTCTCTTATACACTATTCTTCAAGCATATTCTATGCACACTACATTTCTTTATGTCCTATAAAAGCATTTACACCATTGTCTAAAGTGTTCCTTATCCTAATATTACATGCTTAAAATCTATCATTCAGGAACCAATTTATGTATAACCTACGTGTGTGTGTGTGTGTGTGTGTGTGTGTGTACGTTCTGGAAGCAACATATGTTTATACATTTACAGATACATATATTTATAATAACATATTTTATATAACTATATATAAATGCACATATATAAACATACTATTTGTATATATGTTTATATGCACATATGTTTATATATATGTAACTTGCTTTTTTATTTTATTTTATTTATTTTATTTTTTTTTATTTTATTTTTTTTTTTTTGAGGCGGAGTCTCGCTCTGTCGCCCGGACTGGAGTGCAGTGGCCGGATCTCAGCTCACTGCAAGCTCCGTCTCTCAGGTTTACGCCATTCTCCTGCCTCAGCCTCCCGAGTAGCTGGGACTACAGGCGCCTGCCACCTCGCCCGGCTAGTTTTTGTATTTTTAGTAGAGACGGGGTTTCACCTTGTTAGCCAGGATGGTCTCGATCTCCTGACCTCGTGATCCGCCCGTCTCGGCCTCCCAAAGTGCTGGGATTACAGGCTTGAGCCACCGCGCCCGGCCTACTTGCTTTTTTAAAAGTATTATGTTTATGTTTATCAGCTTTTTATTTTCCTTACTAGACCTTATATTTATTAGTGGGAAACCATATCTATTTCTTTTTTTTTAAGACAGAGTCTTGCTCTTGTTGCCCAGGCTGGAGTGCAGTGTCACGATCTCAGCTTACTGCAACCTCCGCCTCCTAGGTTCAAGCGATTCTCCTGCCTCGGGCTCCTGAGTAACTGGGATTACCGGCACCCACCACCAGGCCTGGCTAATTTTTGTACTTTTAGTAGAGACAGGATTTCATCATGTTGGCCAGGCTGGTCTCAATCTCCTGACCTCAGGTGGTCTGCCTGTCTCAGCCCCGCAAAGTGCTGGGATTACAGGAATGAGCTACCATGCCTGGCCATCATTTCTATTTTTCTATCTTTAACTGTATTATTTATATTGTATTGGTAAATCAATTCTGAATACCATGAAATAAATGATATATGGATAAACCTTTTTATTGTTCTGTTATCAACAGTCCACTATCTGTCACTTATTTAATATCTGTTTACTACATACAAATGTATGTATACAAATGATTTCACACACACAAACACACACACACATATATTTGTTTCCTGTCCACTTTTTATTATATTTCCTTCAAGAATGAATGATGCTTTACTTCATTTATATGTTTTCAGAATGTGAATTATAACAAATATTCTATATACAGCAGAAGGTAAAAAAATAAGTAGCATTTCTGGTGTCATAACTTAAAAAAAAATTTGTGAAGATGTTCATTATATTTATCTATCCAAAGTTTATAAGGAACATAAAAAATATTATCTAACAATTAATTTTTTAACACAAGTATATAGATTTTTATTAATTTTGGAGCTTGATGGATCCAGATTATTTACTTGTCTTTATATTTTATGTGTACATAAACATGCTACATCTACTGAAAATGTATTTGTAAAACAAAAAATAGCACAGCATGTTGTTGGAGAGTCAATGCCTTGGCCAATAAAGAATACTTTCCAACTGGCTGCAGTGGCTCAAGCCTTTAATCACAGCACTTTGGGAGGCTGAGGTGGGCATATCACCAGAGGTCAGGAGTTCGAGACCAGCTTTGCCAACATGCTGAAACTCCGTCTCTACTAAATACACAAAAATTAGCCGTGTGTGGTGGCGAGTGCCTGTAATCCCAGCCACTCTGGAGGCTGAGGCAGGAGAATCGCTTGAACCTGGAAGGTGGAGGTTGCAGTGAGCTGGAACAAACAAACAAAACAACAACAACAACAACAAAATACTTTCCATACATAATCAAAAATGATTACTATTAATAAAATGATAAACAGACAAATCATAAGAGCAGATTTGAAGTAACATTATTAAAGTAAATTCTTTGTGTTGTCTAAACTGTATTTTGGGATTACAATTTGCATATTACTTCCACTTTTCATTTTAAGTAAAGATAACCATATCTATAGCTAACTCTCAACTGCATGCACCAAAAAGTATAAAAGAAAGCAGTTATGGGCAACAATGTTTATTTCAAGAAATACTATATAGCTCTGTGACACACACCTAAAAACACAATATTTTATAAACATACACTGAAACAGAACCAATGTCTGTCTTTACCCATTGATATCTCTTCAAATGTCAAGTCACATTTGAAATATTCATGTAGTAGAGATTACTACATTTATGGCTTCAAGAGATGACTGGACATTTTATTTCTGCAAAGTAAAGCCTTTCTAACATGTGAGATTATTACATCTCATTAAGATTTATATTAGTGAGGTATTTCTTTTAGTTCCATTTGGCTAGGATCTGTAACTTTGTAGTGAATATTCTTCATATAAATTGTCTACATTTGGTATTGCAGATTATATCCAAAGAATATATACCTAGAAGTGAAATTATATTTTTAAAACTTGAATCTCTTTTAAACATTCGTGATAAATTTTTCAAAATTTCTCTCCAGAAAAGATGCATTGATTCAAACGTCTAACAATAGCTGTATAAGTATTAAAGTTTTCTGGGAATAGTCATTTTTGATCATTAGTAATTATCAATTACTATTGTAGATTTGCTAAAAATATGTCTCATAATATATTTGGAAAATTAAAAATTTTAGATGATAGCATGACTTTTTTTTATATTTACAGAACTTTTACATATCTAGTTTTATAAACTAGATGTTTATATTTTTCAATTTTTCTAACAGAGTTTCTTAATTATTTTATTTAACATCTCTTCAGGAGGTACAGAAAATATGCTGGTTTAAATAATTAAAATTGTTTCGGCTAGAATAGAATTTCAATATTTTGACTGAAATAACTTCCCGTCACCTCCCCAATCTAGCCTCTTGCACATTGCATGCTCTGAAAGGGATAATGAAACAAGTCAGCAAAAGCAAGCTTTTATCTGTGCTTTATAGTTTGCAAATTACATATCATATAGCTTAATGCCTTTTGCCAGAAATACTTGCATACTCAGAGAGTTGCTGATGATGTTGATTTTGCTGCTATTTCTTGAGAGAAGCAGCAAAGAAAGCCTTAACCTTAAGTACTTACAACAAGTTTACTTACTCTTGAACAGACCCCAAACAAGGTACCTTTTTCTTTAGAGACACTTTTACATTAAGTGATGAATACTTATCTTTTTTAGAAGATTTCCCTCAAGCTGACTTCCTCTCAGCATGAATTTGCTCCATCCTTTGTTGTTTGTTGGTATTATATAGTAGCCTTAGTTGACTTGATTTAAAACAGTTACATTATTGTACTTTTATAGTTCCAGGTACACTAAGAATTGTCCAATTACTTTGACACCCAGTTTGGTCTCTAATATTTCCTGAAAAAAAAGATTGACTTGTCTATAAATTATCATTAAGTAAAAAATGAAATGAAGGTACATAAATGAGAACAACTAGGATGACACATATCATAACCTTGGTCTTTTCAGTTAAAAATTAAAACATATACTGGTTTTCTATTTGAACACATCATCTCAACCCAACCAGTCCTGCATTTAACCATTTAATAGCACAAAAATTTTCCTCTTACCTGTTGTATAGTCTGTAAGCCAAGAATGCTTTTTACTTTTTATGCCATTTTGGGGTATAAAGAAGAATAAATGACATAGCACGTATATGACCTGTAAAGCCGAAACCTTTACTAATCTGACCTTTTATGTAAAAACTTTTCAACCCTGTTATAGAGGTTCTGTGTGACTTTTAATCTATTCATAATGGTATTGTAACTTCATGATTGAAGTTCCTCCATCTCTGCACCAAATATGAACCTGTAATAAATAAAATATTAGCAAATACATTTAAATAGACTTTCTTAAATTAAAATCATATACTAATATAGTCCTGAAACAATAACAAAACAATCTGAAGAGAGACTGTCTAAGCAAAGGCAGTCAAAGTTTTAGCTTCTGCAGGTTGTAAGGAAACTGCCATAAGTGAGCCTTTGGACTACAAGCAGATGAATGGCTTGATATCAAAGAAGAGCACAATGTGGGCAGGTGCGGTGGCTCATGCCTGTAATCTCATCACAGCACTTTGGGAGGCTGAGGTGGATGGATCACCTGAAGTCGCGAGTTTGAGATCAGCCTGGCCAACATGGTGAAACCTCGTCTCTACTAAAAATACAAAAATTAGCTGGGCATGGTGGTGGATGCCTGTAATCCCAGCTACTTGGGAGGTTGAGGCAGGAGAATCGTTTGAACTCCTGAGAAGGGAGTCGCAGTGAGCTGAGATCGGACCATTGCATTCCAGTCTGGGTGACAAGAGCAAAACTTAGTCTCCAAAAAAAAAAAAAAAAAGAATAGGACAATGCACCCTAGAATGCAGCTCAAAAAAATATATCCTCTGACTACTGCCTATAGCTATGGATGAGTAAATGTTCACAACTAGGTAGATGAGAGAAAATGGGCAGAAACTCATTGCAAAGAAGTGGGCTAGAGTGTTGTCTTATTCAGTGCCTAAGAGTTAAAAAGGCAAATATCTTAATAATTTTCTGGGATAAAAAGGCAGAGCCAAAAATATAATGCCACCTTGTTATTTCATAGTCTTGGATAGAAAAACACCAGACAGTCAGAATGAATATAAAGGCAGAGATTAAAAACAAATAAATAAAAATTCTAATGAAGATGAATAGAATGGAAAATTTCAACACATTTTAAAACAATGCGTGTTAAAAGACCACTTAAAAGAATACAAATTATTACGTCTTAATGAAATAAACATAAAGCATTCTAAAAGACTTTTAAATAAGTCCATTGAAAACCTTCAAACTCATAAACGATACACTGTGAATACTGAGAACAATTAAGGATTACGAACCAAAAGGAAGAAAAGATATGACAAAATCAATTTTAAAAGAAGGAAAACAACTAAATAATCAGGAATGAAAAATAAAGATAAAGAAAAATACTCTAGATGTATGAGATGAAATCTAATTTGAAAACAGTAGGAGGTGAATTAATTTATCAAAAGATGGTTTTGAGAAATTATATCATAATGCTGTCCAAAGCAACAAAGATAAATATTTGAAGAAACTAGTAGTAACAGGCATGGAGAAGAAATGACAAAGTCACATCATAAGAAGTTGAGATAATCTATAAATACATGGAATATTTGAAAGCAGTGTTTTATGAAATGATGACTGAAAAATATTTTAGAACTGAATAAATATTTGACACATCACAACTGAAGAAGGCATCAAATACAAAATATTGTAAATGAATGAATTACTGAATGCATAAATAAAAAAACAAGAAATCTATCAAACAATGAGACTCTCATTGAGTGATACAGATTAAGAGATCTATTATAGGCATTAGAATATATATAACATGGAAGCTAGTAAAGAAACCTATGCAATTCATGCTTTTGCATATAGTTTGAGCCTTTGCTATAGACCAGCTAGAACAGGTGTCAAGAAAAGAATCTGGAACTCTATTGTTAAAAAGCAAGAAAAAAGCTGGATAAACTATATCCTATGAAGATAAGCCATATTCTGTAACTGCCTTTTACTATCTCCAACCATAATGATGCAGCTGACCATAGGAAAGGCTGGCATTCTTTCCCGTGGAACTTCACATACATGAGCATTTGACACAAACCATGGGGAGATTCAGGAGCTACTCAGGGCCTGGGTGCTGCTCAGGCCAAACAGGTGAACTGGCAGATATGTAACTACACAGAGCCTGATGCCCTAACATGACTTTAATACAAAAAATATTAAAGGAAAAAGAAAAAAGAAAAGAAAAAATTCTTTCCTTACTGCCTTCCAAATCCCATGGAAATTTATCTTGTAACCTAACCTGGTACGACAAAGGTAAGGGGGTTCTGGGAAATGTAGTTCCTGCTTATCTGGGTTGACATAGTCAAACTTACCATCTTGTATACATAGAAAGTTTAAAGTAACACTGCAGGATGTCAGACATCTTAAGATTTTGCAGCCATATGTGATAAATAATCTAACAATGTATGAATATTATACTGGTAGAAAAGTCATCAGTATAAGCAAATGACGTCAGTAGGTAATGGAATTACATCTTCCTGAAGGTGAAAAATTATTCACCTGAAATCTTATACTCAATTAAGCTATAAGGAGCAAATCAATCATGAAATAAAAGTGTTTCTAGGTATTAAAATCCAAAGAGTTTACCACTTATGTACCTTCTCTGAAAGAATGAATCGCCACATATATTTAATGTGCACAATTTGATGAATTTGGACATATGCAAATACTGATTATACCATTATCACAATCAAGGTAATAGACCTATCCAATACCTCAAAAACTTTCCTGTGTCTCACTGTTTTGTTTTTGTTTGTTTGTTTTTAATGTGTGGTAAGACTACTTAAAGTGAGACTTATCTTCTAATACATTTTGGAATGCACAATTCAGTGTTGCTCACTGTAGACACTATGCTGTAGAGAAGATCTCCAGAACATCTTCATCTAATATCACTGAAACTTTAAGATGAAAGGAACTTGAAACAGTCTAGAATGGGGATTTAGTGTAGAAAAAAGCAAATGCAGCTTGGAAATGTGTAATTGCTGCCAGGTGCGGTGGCTCACACCTGTAATCCCATCACCCCGGGAGGCCGAGGTGGGCTGATCACGAGGTCAGGAGTTTGAGACCAGCCTAGCCAATACAGTGAAACCCCGTCTCTACTAAAAATACAAAAAAAAAAAGCTGGATGTGGTGGCGGGTGCCTGTAACCCCAGCTACTTGGAAGGCTGAGGCAGGAGAATAGCTTGAGTGCGGGAGGTGGAGATTACAGTAAGCCAAGATCATGCCACTGGACTCTAGCCTGGGCAACAGTGCAA
Source organism: Trachypithecus francoisi (assembly GCF_009764315.1). Classification (NCBI taxonomy): domain Eukaryota; kingdom Metazoa; phylum Chordata; class Mammalia; order Primates; family Cercopithecidae; genus Trachypithecus; species Trachypithecus francoisi. The sequence goes on from NW_022681465.1 coordinate 58,838,226, forward strand.
GACTCCATCTCAAAAAAAAAAAAAAAAGAAAGAAAGAAGAAATGTATAATTGCTATTGTATCAGCTTGATAGAGGCAGGAGAGGTGCTGACCTAGGACACAGGGAACATATTAGTTTTGGGGTTGAATTTCTGTTCTAAAATATATATAAGACACTTATTAAAAAATAGTCCCAGTAGAAATAAGTTGGAATATAAGAGTAATTAATAACCTTGCTGTTAATTCACTTTATACATATATGTTTTTATTTATATTATCCAACAAAATTTAGCTATTTTTTTGTCTCTTTTAAGCCCATTTTTTGTAATAAGTATACAAAAGTCAGCAGAAAATTCTCTGTTTATTTGACAAATACAGTTGTTTATAAAATTTTCTGGAATATATTTTGATAAGCTATCTTAATGTGCAAAGGAAGTATTAAGGGAGGACAAAGAAAAGTATAGTCAATTATATTCTAATAAATAATCTTGCATAGCAATTAAAAATTGCTGTTGGGGACCAGAGAAAAACTGATAATAGGAATTGTTGCATTAGAAATGAGGCTTGAAGAATGGTTGTTTTTATTTCTGATAAAGAGCAAAGGATAAGGTCTGGTAGCTTTGCAGCATGTCATCTGGGAAACTATTGCAAACCCAAACATATCTGAGACAAGTCTCAATCATTATAGACATTTATTTTTTAATGACATGCCAGTGACCCAGCCTCAGGAGGTCCTGAGAACATGTATCCAAGTTGGTTGGGTTATAGCTTGATTTTATGCATTTTAGGAGAACAGAAGTTAAAAACAGACATCAATCAATACATGTAAGCTGTACAATGGTTTGGTCCAGGAAGTGGGGGATTGGTGGGAGGGGCTTCCAGGTAATAGGTGAATTCAAGGATTTTCTCATTGGCAATTGTTGAAAGAGCCAAGTTATTATCTCAAGACCTGGAATCAATAGAAATAAATGTCTGGTTTAAGATTAAAAAGTTGTGGAGATCAGGGCTCTTGTTATGCAGATGAAGCTTCCCGGTAGCAAACTTCAGAGAGAATAGATGGTAAATGTTTCTTATCAGACTTAAAAAGGTGCAAGACTCTTGGTTCGCCTCACCTGATTCAGAAAAAGACCTGAAAATAGAAGGAGATTCTCTACAGAATGTAGATTTCCACCACAAGAGACAGCATTGCAGGGGCATTTAAAAATACATCAAAGAAGTTAGTTTCAGGATAAAATAGTTCAATTTCTTTCAGAGCATGCTGTCTGTCATTTTGTGACATATTTTATGGTTATTAGGTTAGTGCAAAAGTAATTGCGGTTTTTGCAATCACTTTCAATGGCAAAAACCGAAATTACTTTGGCACCAACCTGTTGCCCCAAGAGTCAGTTTGGTCAGTCTTAGGATCTCTGTTTTAACGTTAATGCCTGTCTTATTTGCCTGAATTCCAAAGGAAGGACAGTTTGATGAGACATGTTCAACTTCCACTTCCCATCATGGCCTGAACTAGTGTTTCAGGTTTAGTTTGGAATGCTCTTGGCCTGGGGGTGGGGAGGGGGGGTTCGTTCAATTAGTTGGAGTCTTAGAGTTTTATTTTTGGTTTACACTATATTTAATAGAATTCCTTTCTTTGCCTCTTTCAGGTTAGCCAACCACGCAAAACAATTTCTGTAATCTCTTGGGAGGGTATGTATTTTCCTTTGCTGTGAAGGACCTGTTTTTTCCAGGACATCCACACCACCCAGGTATAGGCAAGAGTCCATCCTTGTGGGTTCTGGCTCATGCTGATTGCTCCCAGCTTCACTTTGTTGTCTCCCACTTCACATCTTATCTCTGCTTACTAACAGCCTGTCCTGTGGACTCTGTCAAAGCAAAAATTACACTGGACAATTAAACATGAAAGGAAGACTTCATTCAAGGCAACAGCTGGAGGAAAGAGGAGACTGTAGGCCATCTGTGCTTGTTAAGAGGCTTTATGCAATGGAAAAGTAAACTTTCTTCTCTTTTCAGTACAGGAGATAATATTACAATGTGGGACAAGGCACTGAGCAAAGGTAGGTTTCCATCCTCCCACAGAACCTGGGTGACAGGGGCACTGCTTTCCTTGATAATTAACTTTCAAAGAGATGATTCAGGGATTCCTATGAAAGACAAGTAAGCCTAGAAAGAGACTCTTTAAAAATTTACACTTTGGCTAGGCATGGTGGCTCATGACTGTAATCCTAGCACTTTGGGAGGCGAAGGTGGGTGGATCACCTGAGGTCATGAGTTTGAGACCAGCCTGGCCAACATGGTGAAACCGTGTCTCTACTAAAAATACAAAAATTAGCCTGGTGTGGTGGCGGGAGCCTGCAATCCTAGCTATCTGGGAGGCCGAGGCAGGAGAATTGCTTGAACCCGGGAGGTGGAGGTTGCAGTGAGCTGAGATCGCACCATTGCACTCCAGCCTGGGTGACAGAGGGAGACTCTGTCTCAAAAACAAAAAAAAAAAAAAAAAAAAAAAAAATTACACTTTAAGAGTCAGAGAAAGCATTCCGGACTACAATTTTTCTAAAGTAAATGTTCAGATAAGGAGGGGCAGGTTATTCTTACTATGAATAAATAAAAAGGAAATGGTAATTGAGGTGATGGATGTATTAATTGATTATGATAATTATCTCACAATGTTTCCTATATCCAAACATTTAGTACTTCTTAAATATACTTAATTTGTATTTGTCAATTATACCTCAATAAAGGGAGGAAAAAAGTTTGGGGCCTAGAGTCAGTAAGAAACCTGTCTAAAGATTAGTCAAGCTGAGGAAGACGTTAAAACCCTCTTGGTCAACTTCATGCGGCAGAATCAGAGACAAAGACACCAGTCATAGAGTGACTACTTATCCAGCATAAAGAATTCCCACAACTGTGAACCTCAAATCCCTGTAGAAAATCCAGATATGCATGTGTCTATTGGCTAGTGACTGTGTTTATCTAATGGAACCCTAACTGAAAAAAAAGGTATCAGTGTAAGTGTACATTGCATGAAATGACATAGGTAGATAAGCACATGATAAGTTGTATGAATATGTTAAGAAGTATTTCAGTTGGAACTTCTACCTGCTTGTGACCTCTAAAACAGAAATGAAGTGCTGTTGTGAAAGGCAGAGTGATACTGCATGCTTGAGTTTATGTTTGAGACAGCTGATTTAAAGAGGGTGTCACACTTCTCCAAGCAGGATCTAACTTCTAGGCATATGTCCAGCAAATCAGGTCATAAGATAAAGCACTGGGGTTCAAAAAGGCACAATCAATGGAAAGGGATTCTTGAAGTGAGTGGGAATAAAAACACCTTACTGAGCCTAACATAGTAGAAAAAGTTGCAGAGAATTTGAAAGAAGCTCAAGGAAGGTAAGGAGTCTAGCAAAAAATGAGAAAAAAGAAAAAGGCTCACCTTTGAAGACAATTGTACTGATGGTTAAAGGAAATGAACGGAAGTGTAAAACACAGTTTTTCACAAAAATTTCAAACCACACATACTACCAAAAAAGTCTGTCTTAGTCTGGGTTTTAGTGTTAGTAATGAAATTTTCTTGCCGGCTAATTCAAAGCCATGTTCTCTAAATTAAATCCTCTTATTAGTTCATATTAATAAAAGTGTTCAGCAGCCACTCCTTTGCACTATTTGTTAAATTATTTAAACTTAGTATAGGAAATGGAGGTTCTATTTATTCAGATCCTTTTACGCTCACCTTTTGTACAAATTCTGGGGAAATTGATAAACAAAACAATTGAATGGAGTTTTGGAGGACAAAAATTGACATGGAGGGGTTTCCATTGTTCCAAGTTGTGTATTGTCGGGGCCTAGACTTTAGTGGATCCAGAAATTCTTTTGATCTTGGAGTTAGCAAACACTTGTGGTGGTTCAGCTTTTAAGAAATTATTTTAAAATCAGTTTTATTGATGTATAACTTATACACAGTAAAATTCATTTTTAAATCGAGAGTTTCTTGAACCCTTTAAAATTCTTGCAATTTCCTAGATGCAAATTTAATCAAGATGTATAATATTTCCATCACCCTAAATAGTCCTCTCATGTCCCTTTATAGTTAATTATTTTCTCCAGCTTTCAGTCTCTAGAAACCATTGATCTGCTTTCTGTTCCTATACATTTCTCCTTGTTTGCTTTGCTACATCATTTAAAATATTAAGATGTTATTTACATAAAAAATACTTTTTTAAGTGTACAATCTGATGAATCTGGGTTTAGTTTTTTTATGTCTGTGGACTGTGAATGAGGCTTTAAGCCAGGCATAGGGTATTTTGACTTTGAAGGGCCACAACTAATGGTGACTCTGTCCGTAAAATAATAACTCTTTCTTCAGAAATATCTTAGTCCATTTGGACTGCTATAACACAATACCTTAAACTGGTAACTTATAAACAACAGAAATTTATTGTTCACAGTTCTGGGGGCTGAGAAGTCCAAGATCAAGGCGTTGGTAGATTTGGTGTCTAGTATGGGCTGCTCTGCTTCAGAGATGGCCTGCCTTTTCGTATTGTCTTCTCACATGGTAGAAAAAACAGGATAGCTTCTTTCAAGTTCTTTTATAAAGGCAATAATCCCACTCATGGGAGCTCTGCCTTTCTGACTTAATCACTTCCCAAAAGCATCAACTCTTAATACCACCACAACAGGAATTAGACTTCAATATGAATTTTAGAAAAATACATTCAAAGTATAGCAAGAGGGTAAAGATCTAAGACGAGACATAGGCAGTCTGGACCTCTGCAAAGGCCACAGGAGAGCACATAAGCAGCAACACAAGAACATAAGTGACCTCAACTGACAGTAGCAAGGCTTTGAGATTGTAATTGTGAGGCCAATTTATGGAAGGAAGTAGATCTCAGGGTCCATATTGGTGGCCTCACCCATTTCTGGTTCATAATAGATATGTTCAAGCAAAGTCATGGATCTGGAGAATTTGCTGCTTTTTGTTTCATTTTGTTTTGTTTTGTTTTGTAGGTGTGACCAGTTTCAAAATGTAGGCTGCTGCAGCTCAGTAAGAAAGCATAGCTTTTCTCAAGCATGCATGTCATAGGCTTGTAATTCTAAAGGAAAGAGAGCCTTATGTGCAATAGAAGTGGGGTCAGGAGGCTGAAAAATATTAACTGCTTTTCAAGTGCAAGTCAGCAGAGTTCTGCATGTAATCATGTATGCTGCTCTGCTGAAGTTCCAGTGTTAATCTTAGTGTCAGGCTAGCTAAGAAGATCTGGTCATGAGCTGTGTTCCTCATTCAGGGACTCTCCATGCAGGAAAATAAAGGCACTGACTGACCTTGAATCCTCTGGTGGTTTTGACATGTGCTGAAATGTCATCTCCCATGGTCTGAAGGTAATTCTTGAATGGTTAGCTACAAATGGCAGAGGAGCTTTTCCTAGGAGAGAGGTTTCTCAGTCCTAAAGAATTCGGTTGCTGCATGGGACTAAATCCTACTCAAAAATAGAAGGATATGTCACTTTAGAGAATTCACAACCAGTTCAGCACTGACATGTTAAAAATAGGGCTGAAAGAGGAATGGCAATTATTAAGGATAGGTGAAATTATTTCCAGAGGTAGTGTATATGTGTGTGTCATACAAATGTTAATTTTGTCCTAGGAATTTCTCCCAATTGAATTTAAAATCCACAGAACGTGGACATAGGACAATGTGTTTCCATAGACTGCTAACTTCATAAACCAAAACCAAGATTTCCTTGTTTTTCCCTCATCCCCTCAGATTCAGGTTATTTTATGCTGAAGCCTAAGGCAATATGAAGTGCTACCTTCTGGCAACATAATTATGACTGTGATAATTGGATTAGGTACTACATTTTCAGTGGTTTGCTAGGTGTGACGGGTGGTAATACTCATTTTGTGACCACATTTTTTTTGGTGCATTAAAAGTGAGGTACATCAGAGACTGACATAGAAATAAAATACATTCTGAGACCCTGAAGGAAATATTCATAATTCTGTGAAAGCCCCATGCACTGATGTTGAAGAAGCCAAATTCTATCCATGTATTGGAGAACTCCCAGACCTGAAATCCAGCAAAACATGAAGGTGGGAAAGATGGATCGTGGATTTTTGCTTCTTTGGAACGGTCTCTCAAATGTGCAAAAGAAATTAATTTTGGACTTTTATTTGCTTTCAGATTTAACTTTTAAAAAGATTTAACTTTTAGAATTTAATTTCTTCATGGCATGTGATATTAGGGTGGGATATATACTCAAATAAAGCATATCAACTTACTGGCATTTTCATCATTTGGATTAGCTGTTTCTTACTCATTGAATCATACGGTTTTTAGAGTATTATGCTATTTTTACTATTGTAGAACCTCTGCTGTGCCTTCTTGGAAAATATGGTTGGAGGTTGTCTGGAAAGAAAAATGAATAGCAAGTGAATTTTCAGCTTTGGAAAGACAGTGGTTTGGAATTACTTTGATCACCGTACTGTTCTTGCAGAATTCACAGACTTTTAGGTACAGATACCTATGCTTTTCCACATTGTCCCACAAAGGTGTACAGAAGTACAGTGGCTGAGTATAGAAGAAAGGTTCTCACAAAATTTGATCCAGATCTACCCTGCTACAGGTAAACTCTATTCCTAAGCAGGTTAACCACAGGCCTATTCAATGATAAGGTTAATTCAGAAGCTCAGGGATCTAAGTGAATTAGGAGTCAGGGAATGCTAATTGATGAACATCTTTTCTCTTCTCCCCGTTTCATAAGGAGGAGTGCTGTTTTCTAAACACACAACTCTCCTCTCTCAGACAACGTATTCACTCCAAATAGAGAGAGTAGGAGTGACAGTGATTGACATCTTTGAGAATACCACACTCAGCTCCTTTCCCCACTCCTTTTGATATAGGGAGAAAGAAATTGGGATAATTATGATGTGAGAGAAAGCATTTTCCCATTACTCATTCACTAAGCACTAATCATTCACTAATCATTCTTTGCTGTGTGGAGTGCTCCATTCTGGGGGAGAATATTATAAAATGAACTTGCCCAGATAGAAAAGTCATAAACACCATGTTAGAAATAATTGGTGATTCATGTGAAATATACTTTATTTCTTACTCCTTTGTTCTATTTTCTCAACAAGGAAGACAGCACTATTTATTGAGCCCTTCCATAGAACTGAACAAGAATCAGTCTGCTCTAACTGGTAACATAAATATTACTCCCATCTTTATGGAAAAAAAATTACATGGGGGAGGAAGAAAATCATGACAGTGAGAGAATAAATGTATGACATTTTAAAACCTTACCTCAAGAAAGAAACATTTTTGCCTAAATAGGTATTTTTAAACTAAAATACTGAAGCTTATTTGCAATGAGATATTAAACAAAACTATTTTCCATTTCTCAGTTTTGCTAAATGTTATGAGCAATAAGCAAGAAAAAAAAAACACTAAACACTTTGAAAATAAGAAGTATTATACATGCCTGATTTTAATAAAGCCTAAAAATGGATTCCCAACGAAAAGCTTCTATAAAGTTAAGGAAAGTACTTACAAAGATAAATAGGATACTTGAGGACAACCAGCGAATAAAGTATAATTGGAAAGACTATAAAACGTCAACATAATGAATCGCTCTGACATTAGATGTTCTGTGAACAACTATACTTTTTTATGCATGTTGTGGTTTGCTAAATGAAAAAAGTGCCAATGATGAACAAATGAAAAGGCACAACGAAGAAACGAGGGCCTAGAGAATTAAACAAATGAGTAAGGAAACAAACAGCTTTAGAGTCAAATGAATAAACAAATGAAAACTATTGAGTAACTTGTAAACTTGTCAATGTTAATGAGCTCTTTAGGAAGAGCATAAAACCATTTCTATGAGATTCAAACATCCAGTCTGCATATGTCTGATTCAAAGTTTTAAAAATGTACATAAGCAAAAAAATTTCAGAGCATTTAAGGATGCAAAGAAAAAGTATATGTATTCAATAACATTAAGATTAGAAAAAAAACAAATGAGTAGTAAATTAATTCAATAATTAATTTTGGGTTTTGTATCCCTTACATGCAAAAAAAGAACAAGAATATAAAAAATAAAATTTGAATTTAAGTAATGACCAATCATTTTAGAACAGTATTCAAATTCATAAGGTTGTATTCATTCTTAATGCCAAAATGAATTCACTCCTAGAAATTGTGTCTAGGAATTTAATTTGAATGTAACAAAAATTTGTAAGCAACACTCCCACCACACTACTAAAAAACAGAAATGAAACTTTAGAAATCAACATGAATGTACAATTGAGAAAAAAAGTTATAAATTTTAAACTCAAGATATGAATTAGTGAATTAGCAAATACAGTTTTGTTAACATTTTGCCCATCTTTACAAACCAAATCTAGGAAAAAAAAAAGTTTTTAGATTGAAATATGATTAAGTGGATTCATGGCTAGTAATATGGTATCAAATTAAAATAAGATAACAACACACGAAAATTGGGTATCTACCTTACTTCTCTCTGACCCAGTTTGAAGATTTCTATTTTTATGCTTTAAAAAGAAAAATAAAATTTTACCTTATCCATTTAGTATTTAAGGAATATATCCACACCTATTAATATAACACCACCATAGAAAGAGCATGTTTATGATGTACCAACAAAAATTTGAGGACTTCTTAGGATATACATTATATGATGTGAAAATTTTATATATTGGAAAAAACTTAATTTGCTGTTCCAAATTAATCACTGTCAATGTTTAGTGTAATTCATAGTTAAGTACTATTTTTTCTACTTCGGTTTTCATTAGGTCTTCACAGTTACTTTTATTCTTATGAGATAACATAGATGGCTGCTTTCATTTTTAATGGGAGGCCTAGGCAGAGCATTAGGCATAGTCACAAAGTCTCAGGGTTAAGCATGCTATTAATGGATCATTTGCTTAATCCTATCCTGTTCTAGTATAATGTGGGAAAGCCTTCCAATATCAATTATGCAAGGATATCTATAAGATCCAACAACTTCTCAAAGTTTTACATAACATTCTGTTTTACAAAATGTTGGGTAACCATTTCAAGAAAAACAAAAATTGTGAAGATATTGCACTTAAAACTGGTACTTATCCAGTGCAGAATTAGTCATTTATTTCATAAACATAGAATAATCTAATAGTTAATTTTGGATATCAGTTTGACCAGATTACGGGATACCTAGGGAGCTGGCAAAGCATCATTTCTGAGTGTGCCTGTGAGGGTGTTTTTGGAGGCAATTGGTGCGAGTTGGTAGACTGAGTGAGAAACAGCTTCCTTCCATGTGGGCAGGCACCATTCAATTTGATGGGAGCCTGACAGAATAAAAAAGGGAGAGAAAAGGGGAATTTGTTCTCCCACTCCTGGAGCTGGGCCACTCTTCTTTTTCTGCCCTTAGACGCCAGAACTCAAGATTTTATGGACTCTGGAACCTGAACCAGCAACCTTCCCTCTTAACACCTTCTGCCCTCTCAACCTCCACCCACCACACACACACACACCCCAAGGTTTCTGGACCTTTGGACTCAGATTGTGAGTTACACCATCGGTTTTGCTGGTTCTGAGGCCTTTACAATTGGACTGAGATGTGCAAAAGCCTTCCCTGGTTCTCTAGCTTGCAAATAGCCCATGAAGCTACTTCTCAGCCTCCACTATTGCATGAGCCACTTACTCTAATAAATTCCCTTTCATCTACCTTTTACTGTCTATCTATCTATCTATCTATCTATCTATCTATCTATCTATCATCTATCTATCCATCTATCCATCCATCCATCTATCTTTTATGTGTTCTGTCTCTCTGGAGAACCCTTACCAATATAAATGATAACACTCTCTGGTAATACCTACTGTGATTTTTTTCCTATTATTTGATTTTAAAAATGTTCATTTTAAAATTATGTATTTATTGTTCTAGTGAATAAATCTAAGCATATTTATGTTTAATAAAATTTTAGTTAAAAACAATTTTGTGTGAATTATGTGCTAGAATATTAGGCTACGATTATGGAATAACTTGAATATTAATAAGGAAATATTCAATGACAAATAATTTTACAATAAAAATGTTAAAATCACTGATACATCTAATTGATTTGCAAGATAGTTTGCAGAAATTTTACAATATAAACAAGTACTGTAGAGAATTAATTAGGAGAAAAATGAATGTATATAGCCATTTATCATATGTAATACAAAGCAAGCAGAAAAAGACTAATGTTTTTAACAATTGAAGAAAAGAAAGGAGAAAAAAGGTTACATAAAAGAGAATAACTGATTTGGAAAAAACATGTCTCAGTATGACAGTAAATGTAATTAGAAAATTTATCAAGTTTATTAATAAAGGTCGGATCCTAAGATAGAATTTTAATATTAATATATTCTGTGTAAGAGACGTAACTAAAAACTAAGATAAAGAAATGCTGAAATGAAAGAAAGAAAACCTACAAAGGACAAGTATAAAACATAAGTATCCCAATGGTAGCATTTTCTGTTAGCCAAACTTGAATGTAAGATGAAAAACAGCATAAGCCACAGAGAGCTAATATAAATGCTTAAATGAAACTAAAAACTGTGGTAATAGTATAATAGTACACACAAAGCTAAACAATAGAAACTTAAATATTTATAACAACTGACAGAACATGTAACTTATAAAACAAGGGAATATAGGTAAAAGGATAAATATAGTTGGAGATTTACCCCATCTATTTCAAAATCCAATAAGTTTTTTAATGCATGAGTGATTGAATTTGAATTTTACAAGGAAAAATCTTACACAGAAGAAAAATAATTTCCTGAGACCTAATGTAATTTTCTGAAAAGTGATATGTGAAAAAGACTACAGATCAGGCCTCAGTAAATTTCAATATTATAGTGCCATTTTTATTATTTTCTGGCAACATAATGAAACATTAAAAATCCACAAGAAAAGATGTAAAAAATGAATATGACTGTAAAATAAGCCATGCTATTAAATAAGAATTGAGTTAAAACTTATTAACAAAAGCATAAAACAATGCTGTATACATTAAAAACACAGTATTTCAAAATTTCTGAGACAAGCAATAGCAATATTTCAAAGCAAAATAAAATGTTCTTTATTTAAATTTTTACTGTAATGTATATTTAATGCCCCAATTAACTTTCAAGCTTGCAGAGACCACTGCACAACTTTGGTTTCTAATACAAAGTGATAAATTTAATAGGTCCAAGGATATCAGATTTGTAGTATAAATGAAGTCATAAAATCATCTCTAAAAAGAGTTGAATACTGTCAGTTTTCCTCCTTTTAAATGAATCACTTGTTTTTCCTTGTTAAAAAATGTGTTATCAAAGTTATGAAAATAACTGAAATTATTTTAAAAAGTAATATTGAAATAAAAAAGATGCTCAACTTTCTGAAATGATAGTCACATCATAAATCTAATTCCACGTTTATAAAATCCTCTGAAATTGTCTCTTAATACAGCCTTTAAAATTAAAGCATTTAGTGTAGCTTTTAAAGTTGTGACTCATTTGAATTATTATGAACTTTAGCAGAGGTCTTTGAATTATAAAATTTTGAATATGCTATTGTATGCAGTAAATAGTATTAAATTTCAACTGACTTTTTTGTTGATGAAAGTAATATACTTCAGACAAAAATTAAGTTAGTAATTTTCTTTTCCAGTATTTTTCTAAACAGAGTCAGGTAACTTTGTAAATCTTTAATTTTAATTAAAATTTCCGTACATTGAAATGCACATATGTTAAATGTAAAATTCAATGAGTTCAGGTAAATACAATAAAACCTAATTAAAATATAGAAAAGTTTCTTCAACCCAGATATTTCCCTTATATCACTTTCCACTAGATTGTCACCACCATTAGCAATCTTTGGTCTGATTTTTTTTTTTTTACACCGTGATGTAATTTTTTGTCTTCTTCATCTTCAAAAAACTGCAGTCATAGAGAGTACATTATTTTGTTTCTTGCTTTTTTCACCTAATGTAATTCCATGCACCATAATGCATTTTATTTTATTGCTGAATAGTATTCTGTTGTACACTTAAATCATAACTTATTTTACCAACTTGATTTTAATAAATATTTGACACGTTTTAGAGTTTTGTCTATTATGAGTAAAACTAACATAAATGATTGTGTTTCTGGTGTTTTCACTCAGTATAATTTGAATTTCCATTTTTTCTTTTTCTTTTGCTGGACATGTAATTTGTTTCCCATTTTTGGTTATAGGAATAACTCTATAAGGATCATTCCTGTATAGGTTGTTTTGTTGACTTTTTAAAAATTCTGGGCTAAGTACCTTGAAATGGAATTACTGGAATATAGAATAGATTTATCTATAATATTATATATTTTTTAAAGCCTGCCACACTATTTTCTAAAGTGTTTCTACTATTTTATATTCCTAACAAAATAATAAAAAGTTTTAGTTGTTCTTCAGCATTTCCAACTTATTGTGTCGGTATTTTTTATTTTAGCATCTTAGTCGGTAAGTTTGTGGTTAGATTTCATTGTGAGTGCATTTCCTTCATAGCTACTTATGCTGTGTGCCATATAATTTGTTTATTGATTTCTTAGAGTTGATTGTACATTTTATATAATAGTCCTTGCTTGGATGTATATATTGTGAGTATTTGCTCTGACTTCATGGCTGGTACTTTATTTTGCAAAAGACCATGGCTGGTCTTTTGATGTCAGGCATTTTAATATTAATTAAGTCAATTTAGCAAATTTTCTTGATAGTTGATGATTTAGGTGATCTCATTAAAAATCCTTCATTATCATGAAGATATTCTTTGATAAGTTTGTGGATTTTCATATTTCAACAATTAGGGTGAGGTATATGATTCATTTTTAAATGTGTTAGAGTCCAGCATTTGATAGAATTCAAGTTTTATTTATTTTCTCTACCACCTAACCACAACTGAACTTCCTTGGAATCTTTGTAGAAAATAAATGTAGAATACCTCTGGTTTCTCTCTTCTGTTTCATTGATCTGTTCGATTTTCCTTACACAAATACCACACTTTTGTGGTTATTGTAACATTGGAGTAATTATTGGAATAAAGTTTATTCATCATTTTTAAGATTATTTAACTATTCTAGAGCCTTTAAGTTTTCATGAAAATATTTTAATAAAGTTGTTCATTTTTCTAAAAAGAATGTTACAATGTTACATTTTTATTGTAATTGTATTAAATCTATAGATCAATTTGTTGACAATTGAATCAATAAACATAAAATATTATAATTTATTAGCTCATTCTGTCTCTACATTTATTTATGTCTTCTTAAGTATCTCCTTTCAAAAACTTAAAGTGTTTTGGCAAAGTTTTGCGTGTGTTTTGCTTAATGTATTCTTAAGGATTTTATATTTTTGAATGATTTTAAAAGTCATGGTTGTCTGAAATTAATTTTTAAGTTTTGCTTCTAGTATCTGAAATGTAATTAAAAAAAAAAACATCGACCTTGTATCTTGCAAATTTGCTAATGTCACTTATGGGTACTGGTAGTTTTTGCAGATTCCATAGGGATTCCTGTGTAAATAATGACCTGATCTGCCAAAAGGGCAGTTATGTGTATTTCCTTCTGACGCTGTCAACTGATTTGTTCTTGCCTTATGGAAATAGGTAAGACCTCTAGAGTAATAATCTATGGCACCAGTGATAGTGGATATCCTTGCCTCATTTCTTACTTTAGTACTAAAAAGCCCAATATTTGACCAATAAGTGTGATAATAATTGTGGGTGTCATATAGATAACTTTATTCAGATTAAGATATTTGTTTTTAGTTTGCTCAGTTTTATCAATAATATTGTTGAATTTTGTTAAATAACTTTTCTCTACCTACTGTGGTAATATAAAATGTGTTCATGTGGACATGTACTTGATTATTTTTACAGTAAACTGACTTTGCATTAATTGGATAGAATATAGTGGGTCATGATATTTTATCAACTTGTTATTTTACTATATATGATTTGCTAATATTCAAGGATTTTTCTATTTTTATGACACACCAAATTTTCTTTGTTTCTTTCTTTCTTCTTTCTTTCTTTCTTCTTCTTTCTTTCTTTTTTTTTTTTTTTTTTTCCCTTCCCTTCCTTTCCTTTCCTTTCTTTCCTTCCTTCCTTCCTTCCTTTCCTTTCCTTTCCTTTCCTTTCCTTCCTTTCCTTTCCTTTCCTTTCCTTCCTTCCTTCCTTCCTTTTTTTCTTTCTTTCTTTCTTTCTCTTTCTTTCTTCTTCTTTCTTTCTCTTCTTTCTTTCTTTCTTTTTTTTTTTTCCCTTCCCTTCCCTTCCCTTCCTTTCCTTTCCCTTCCCTTCCCTTCCCTTCCTTCCTTCTAATATAATTATCAGAATTAGTATTAGGGCTGTATTAACCCCACAAAAAAAAAAAAAAAAAAAAAATCAAGGATATTCTATCCTTGCTATTTTCTAAAATGTTTCCCTAATGTGTGATAAAATCCATGAATGAAGCCACCTGGGCTGAAGTTGTGGGTTATTTTGTCATTACAAATTTAAATTATTATTAAACAGAGGGATCATTGGTTTCTGCATTCCTCTTGTATCAATTTTGTTAGATCTTTCAAAAAATTATCTCTTTAAAAAATATGTCAAATTTGTGTCACATATTTTATTATTATATTCCTTTTTTATTTTGCAAAGATTCTAGCATCTATGATATCTCCCTTTTAGTTCTTAATACTGGAAATTTCCATTCTGACTCCATTTACTGATCCTTAGGATTATCAGTTTTGTTAAACTTTTCAAAGAATAAATTTTTGTCTTGGTTAATTTTCTTTATTTCGAATTACATTTTATTTGTATCCACTCATATATATTTCTTGCTTACTTCTACTTTCTTAGACTAAATTTTTATGTCTTATCCTAATTTTTTAAAGTGAAGACTTAAGACACTGATTTTTAAACCTTTCTTGTTTGCTAATTTCTTCTGATTTGTCCAATATTTTAGTGCCTATTGGTGGAAAACAAAGTCAAGGAAGCGTTCATTTGTCATTGTCAGCTGTGAAATAATTTTTACATCTCTCTCTTCCTTTTTAAAATTTTTAAATCTAGCATACAATACTTTTGCAGCTATAATAAATTATCAAATGGCAAAAAAATTCTACTAAATATTGGAATAACTAGTTTCATTATAAAATATTTCAATAGTCCAAATATTTGATTTCAATATATTTACTTATAAAATTGAGATATTCTTCTATTAACATAGAATGTTTACATATAGATTGAGCCAAATATTAATTCAAAAGAAAAAGATTCATTTCAATGTTCTATGCTTTTTTATAGATGTTTAGTGATATATTTGCTGGTTAAGTAATCTAAGCTGAGGGATGTTCTAAATTAAAAGTGCAAATCAGAAATCATAATGTTTATAATTCTTTATGCTGGTAAAAATTGTGTTGCTAGCTAAATAAATCTGCCCACAAGTTAAAGCTGTATTAGTAATAAAATCATGTCATAATAATAGAGTATCAAATAAGAATAACATTTCCCAGCTAGATAGAGTCTTGAAGTATTTAAATGACTTTTTAAGTAATCTAGATTTCTCTAAGGAAAGGATATTTTAAGTGGAACACAAAATATGACTAATCTGGACATGCTCAACACTAATTAAGAACATTTGTCACTGGTAACCTGATTCTTTTTCTTATAATGGCCATTGCATAAAAATGTCTGATCAACATAAATGTTTGATTAGTAAGACATTTTATTACTTATAATAATGCATATCATAATCGGCTCTGTAGGCAGAAGATGGTATTTTTAGTGAGTACTGTAGTTATATAGTGAAATGTTAATTAAAACGGAAGTAGTAAACTGTTTGTTCCAAGTCCAATTACTTAATTATGGAATTAAACCAATAGAAAGCTAAATAATTTGCCACTTCCACTCTCACTGGTATTATAAAACGATATCCGAATGATTTCCAAAATGATTAGCATGACTCTAACTGTCATGAACTGCAGGTTGCCAGGATATTGAATTCTCGAAACAGCTCATAGCTGTTTTTTTTTTTTTTAATTCCCCTAGTGGCAGTCAGTGTAGCAGTACAACTTAGCAATATAAGAAAGCATATATTTTGGAAACAGTAGAATTATAAAAGGTTATTGTCTTTCTTTCTTTAAAAATTGCTATTGTGATGGCACGAATTTTGGAGATGCATTTACTTTGTTTTGTTTTAGAATTGACCTTATCTGTTGATAAAGGTTACACTGTAGAGCATACTTTTAAACAATGTTTTGAAAGTCAAATGCTTTGAAAATTGGTTAAGAAAAATTCCAGTTCAGAATTTACCACTTTCAAACACCACATTGAATGGTGCTTATAAAAGTTGATATTTAAAACAAACATATCTTTTTCCACTCAAAGTAATGTGATTTTTCTGATGAATCACTACTAGGTTGGAAAAAAATTAAATGATATGCATTTCAATAGTAAAATAATTATATGGTTGACTATATTCAGGAATTAGATCCATTCAATTACATACATTGTTATGCTTGCCTAATGCATAATTCATAACTTTTAAGCTTGTAATTCATAAATTTTCAGCTTCTCTAATGCAATGAAACAACAATAAAGTTTAAATAGTTAATCTAAAAATGCTTGTCTTATTTCTCTCTTTACCTCTCAATGTAATATTAGACTACCTTTCAATAGAGACTATTTTACACAAATTTTCATTAGGATAGATAAAATAGACTGTTAAAGACTCTAGAATTGAGGTCGGAGAAATAATTTTTCCCCTTGATGTTGTCATAACATCAAGCTTTCGAATAATAGAATGGTTCCTCTTGCTGTTGTCTATTACTTTGTATGAATTGAGGATAGAATAGCTCTCCTCAATGTGGGGTGGTTATTATACCCTTTCCCAAAGAACAGTAAACTCTTAGAAGAGCATGAGTTGTTGCAGTATCCAGCCTTCAAGATGGTCTCCAAAGATACCCATTTCCATATATTTGTAATTGTGTATTTTTCTTCTACATGGTACCAGGGTTGATACGTGTTACACATAGAATATAGTAAAAGTGATGGTATGCCACTTTTGAGATTAGGTTATAAAAGACTAAATTCCATCTTGGGCCCTCTTGCTCACCTGCTCTTTCTCTCATATCCCTTGCTTTGGGAGAAACAAACCCTATCATGAACAATCCTGAGGAATGACCAACATGGCAAAGAAGAAAAGCCTCCTGCCAGCAATTATATGAGTGAACTTGGAAGTTGATCCTGCCACCACAGTTGAACATTGAGATGGGTGCAGCCTCAGGCAATGTGTGTGACTGCAACCTTGGGGCCGACCGTGAACCAGATTACCCAGGTAAACTACTCTCAAATTCCTTTCCCTCAGAGAATGTCTGGGATCTTAAATGTAGGCATGCCTTGTTTTATTGTGCTTTATTTTATTGTTCTTGGCAGATACTATGTTTATTATGAATTGGAGGTTTCTGATAACCCTACATGAGGAATTCTGTTGACACCATGTTTCCAACAGGATGTGATCACTTTGTATCTCTGTCACATTTTGGTAATTCTTGTACAATTTAAAACTCTTTTTTACTGTTATAATATCAGTTATGGTGATCTGTGATCAGTGATCTTAGAGATTAGTATTATAATTGTTTTGGGGTACTACAAACCACTCCCTTATAAGATGTCAAATTTAATCCAGATGTTTTCTGTATTCTGACTGATCCACCAGCAAGTCATCTTCCCATATCTCTCCCTCTCCTTAAGCCTTTCTAACCAACAATGTTTATTTACACCATAGGCTCTGAAAATGAAACATCTGCTCTTGCTAAAATATTTGTGCTCCTTCTTTCCTCATTTGTTTCATGATTACTTATGAGGATATTAAAGTTTTGGTGTGTAAGCTACATGAGTATTAGATTATTCCTATTACCCCATTTAGTAGTACTAGTCTGATAGCTTTTAGTATTAGTTCGAGTTAAAATTATTTACTCATTCATCTCACAAGTTTTTAAATTATGTGGAAGCAATGCATATCTACTTGAGTTATGAGTATTGAATGTGGACTTGGGGAAAATGCACATATTAATAAGGAGAAAAGAAAATAAATATTATATATTTCTTTTCTTGCTTTTGACTTATTCACATTAGTTTGCTGCTTTTAGCATGGTCTTATTTCTGACTATCTTGTCAAGTGCTATAATTACTGTAGAAAATATTAAGATACAAGTGCTAATATTTCTGTAGAAAATATTGAGACATTATGTTCTGAAGCAATATTACAAATGTTCATTGTTTAAAACTTAAGATAACTAGATTATTCTGTATGATTTTGACTTAAAAACTGTCAATTTAACAACTAATTTACTTTAACGACTAGTTTAACTAATCTGTTAATTGGTTTAACTTGCCATAAAATGATAGATTATAGAGAAAAGTAGTCCCCACAAATGAAATATAGTATCCTTAACACTGTCAGTGGGTTTTTGGCAATTGCAACTTTAAGTAAAAAGACATATAGCAGATCCTGAATAATATCATTTCCTTCAAAGTAGTTTGATAATACGATGTTGATGAGAAAAATAAATCACTTCCCCTATATGCATGTATGTGTGTATGTATACATGTATTTTGGAGACAGGGTCTCACTTTGTCACCAAGGCATGAATATGACTTACTGTAGCTTCCACCTTTCTGAGTTCAAGTGATCTTCCCACCTAGCTTCTCAAGTAGCTGTGACTATAGGCATGCACAACTGAGCTGGCTAACTTTCATTTCTTGTTTCTTTGTGGAGACATTGTTTTGCCATGTTCTCCAGGCTGGTCTTGAACCCTTGAGCTCAAGCCATCTGCCCACCTCGACTCCCCAAAGTACTGGAATTCCAGGTGTGAGCCACTGACCCACTCAAGCTTTGTTATATGTTGTTTGCTTAAAGTAGAAGTTTCCAAAAACTTACAATGTTTTGTAAGAACTTATTGTACTTTAAATATTGCAAAGATACCAAGGACATATGAAGAATTGGTTTGGTGATTACAATTTTATTGTACTCTCTTCAATAAAATGTCAATTTTAAGAACCTCTATAGTGTATTTTTCACTGTGAAAGAGCCAATTTAAGTACATCATTGTTAACTAAACTTCAGAGTTTATTTGTACTTCGTTAGTTTTTCCCTACTGCCATTTTTCTAGTCCGGGATCCCATCCAGGTGGCTACATAACATTTAGTTGTCGTAGCTTCTTGGGCTCCTCTGGATTGTGACAGTTTCTTTGTTTCCTTTTCTTGATGACCTTGATAGTTTTGAGCAGTAGTGGTCACACATTTTGTAGAATGTCCCTCAATTGAAATGTTTTGATGTTTTGCTGCAGTTAGATGAGGTTATACATTTATGAGGGAAAATATTGAAATTTTGAATGAAATTAACTACTTATATATACACTACGTGAATTCCAAATATTTATGGAACATAAGCAGTTGTGATATTTATTAATAGTCACATACTATGCTGAAATCATTCATTTATTCACGTGTTCATTTACATTTTATAAAATGCTGTTTTTATAAAGAATATGAAGATACTTATATATTATTAATACATATAGCTATGAACAGACCGTGATATCCATACTAACATTTAATCCAAGACTGTTCATTTTCATGCAATGGGTTTTGCTGGTAATTGGTAATACAAAAGCATCATTAACCAGTACATTAGGACATTCTGATTCACTCCTCTAGATTTCAGGCTTAAGAGGCCATTACATTCTTAATGACCCTAACCAATGAAGGCAGTAGTTTTCCTCTCAAAGGAAAGTCCCAGAGTAGAGTTGTTTTCCTTGATTTATATACTAACTGGATGTAGTTAAGTACGAAGTTCCAATGATAAGTACAGAAAAACAGTGTAGATACTGCTTTTACTTTGGCAATGATTTCTGAGTAAAATCCATTATAATTTCAATTGTCAATCTCTATTAGAAACATTTATCTGTTACAATTTTCTATATTTTGAAAAAACCTTATAATGTTTTTATGGTTCTAAGGATAAAAATTGACTCTCCAAAAGGTTCTCTATGTCTGAGAACAGAGATATCTATAAATTCAGAGGTGAGATATCCACAAATTTAGAGCAAGATTATTTACTGTATGGATTTGTCAGAACTTCTGTTCTTAGGCTCTTGGGTTAGCCAAAGACTCTGGACTCCAGAGGAAGTTTGATTTTCCAAATCTGTGCACTCCACAAACTTCATTTGATTGCCCTCAAATGCCAAGTTATTTGATTATTTATTTATATGGTGTGAACTCATTCCTACTTGATTCAATCAGCAAGAACAGAACTGAATAGACTGTACCTTACTGTTGGAAATTTGGAACTACAAACCAGGGAACTTTAAATTTCAATTACACTGTTTTGCTCAACTGCCTTGGTTTATTTGCTGTTTCTCTGTTTTATATCATAACAACGTTTTACTTTGTTTTCTATTTGTCCTTAACGATTTTTATAAATCTACTTTATTGAAAAGACTTAAAAGCTGCATTATCAGAACTCTTGAAAGTCAAAAAATACTCTCTCCACTCTGCACTATTATTTCATGCTATTATAAACCAGGAACAAAGCAATTCCAAGACTCTCATTAAAAATTATAGGGAGGTAAAAGTTTGTCTTCATTTATTTAATACATGGGTGTTGTGTTGTTTCCAGCTGTCTATAAACTTTTTTGAATGTCTTATTTTGAATAATTCATAAATATCTTATATTGGTCAGTCTTAAAAAAAGGAATGACAACAAAATACTCATGTAAAATTAATGATTTTTTCCAATTACAAAAATACTGGTATATTTCTAAAGACCAGCTTTAGATTCTTATAGAAAAACAGTAAGATATACGTCTAGGAAAATACCAAATAATAAAGACAGTACAACTATTATAGTTATGTTAATAACATCTCAAACATTCTTATTATCTAGATGAAGAAAGATTATGTCTTCACCAACTTATCTTTTTTCTTTTATTATTCAAATTCTTCTATTGTGACTATCAAGTCTTGCACTTTTTTAGAAGCTTTGCAATTTGATTATCCTTAATTCAGTAAATTGCACACCATGCTTAACATGGAAGGAATATTGCA
Organism: Trachypithecus francoisi; assembly: GCF_009764315.1. Classification (NCBI taxonomy): domain Eukaryota; kingdom Metazoa; phylum Chordata; class Mammalia; order Primates; family Cercopithecidae; genus Trachypithecus; species Trachypithecus francoisi. The sequence continues at coordinate 58,859,345 of NW_022681465.1, forward strand.
TTTAGATTTCTCTTGATTTGTAATTAGTGTCTTTTTTCTGAAACTTACAAGTTTCTATTATATGCATGCATTTTACAATTGAATCACTGTTCATTATGAATACTATGAGAAAGACACACCTAAAATATTTGTGTTATTTTGCAGTATAACTTCAAGTTGCTTAATGTCTCCAGTTCTGCACAGTCTGATTTCTACTCTACATCTCTATTCTTGTCTAAGGTGTTGTTCCTCATCAATGTTCCATTAATGACAAAATGATTTCTTCTGTGAAAATGCATATCTCCTCAACTTTTGTAATTTCGTCAGTATGTCTCTTCCTTGATTCTCCCCTTTTTTGTTTATTAAGTTCTATTTCTTCCCTTAAAGCCTAATTTAAGTTTTATTTCATTTATTATTCTTTAGCTAAGTAATTAGTCTACAGGAATCATTGCTTCACCTATATTTTTTTTTAGTACCCACAGGTTGTATGCAACTAATTTACAAATTAATTCATATGCTGAGAGTTGTATATTATAGAAACATTTATTTTTAGGTGTTGTCTTAAGAAAAAATGACTGTAAGTAGCTTCTTTCAAGTTATTGAAATTATATATACATATATATATATACACACACACACATACACATCTACAACTATAGAGAGAGAGAGAGTGGGAGAGAGAGAGAGCGAGAGAGCAGTTTTTACCTCTTAGTATAGTTTCTGACCTATGAGAGTCTGGTGATAAATTTGTAATGTCTCATCAAACTTCTCAACTGGTCCCACATGGGATATTCACAAGAAAAAAAAGTCAATAAATGATATAGGAAACTGGAAAACCTTTCAGAATATTGGCATTTTTATTCATTTTTTATGTGAATACAGCAGAGAGGGGTAAAAAGATATACAAATATAACACATCACTCATAACAGGAAAAAACAAGTTTGGATTGTGTGGACAATGGTTCATGTTGTTAGATGTATAAAACCAAGAAAGAAATCAAAGTGTATATCTGATAATTTGAAGACATATGTAATGTTGCCAGAATTCATCAAATATAATAATAATTTTAAACTTAAATTTTGAAATATAAGCATATAAAAATAAAAACTTAATCAGTGAAGCTCATAATGGGAAAGAAATCATTCTCATGAGAAACAGTATGTAAGAGCTGAGATATTCACTTGCCAGTTTACTCTAAACCAATAGTAAAAATAGAAATGCACATACAACTTTATGTATGTTGATCCTATTCATATTAGATGAAATGAGACTAGTTCTTCAATTCTGATCTTGTAATAATTTCATTTTCCACAGAAATTTATTGATAACTAGTTGATCTATTAATGCAGGTGATACTTAAAGGTAAAATTATGATGAGTCAAGCTGTGCTAAAGATAAAACTACAGAGAAAAAAGTTGCAATGTTTTAGAGTTTATGTTTCACACTACTAAAATAGGAGACTACATGGTGCATTTTGAATAAAATTTAAAAAGTGGTTTGGAACACAGCATAATAGGTCTAGTCATCCTGGACTATCTAGACATCTAATATCTTGAAAAAAATAAAAAACAGAATGATCAAGTAGAATGAAAATTGTTCCCCCTGGATACCCAGCTCAACAGTCTAAAGACAACACTCAGATGAGCTGACAAACCCAGCCAATATTATACTAAATGGGCAAAAACTGGAAGCATTCCCTTTGAAAACCAGCACAAGGCAAGGATACCGTCTCTCACCACTCCTATTCAATATAATATTAGAAGTTCTGACCAGGGCAATCAGACAAGATAAAGAAATAAAGGGTATTCAATTAGGAAAAGAGAAAGTCAAATTTTCCCTGCTTGCAGATGACATAATTATATATTTAGAAAATCCCACCATCTCAGCACCAAATCTCCTTAAGCTGATAAGCAACTTCAGCCAAGTCTCAGGATAAAAAATCAATGTGCAAAAATCTCAAGCATTCCTATACACCAGTAACAGACAACCAGAGAGCCAAGTCATGAGTGAACTCCCATTCACAATTGCTACAAAGAGAATAAAATACCTAGGAATAAAACTTACAAGGGATGTGAAGGACCACTTCAGGGAGAACTACAAACGACTGCCAAAAGGAAATAAGAGAAGAACATAAACAAATGAAAAACATTCCATGGTCATGAATAGGAATAATCAATGTCATGAAAATGGCCATACTGCCCAAAGTAATTTATAGATTAAATGCTATTTCCATCAAGCTACCACTGACTTTCTTCACAGATTGGAAAAAAACATTAAATTTCATATGGAACCAAAAAAGAGTCCATATAGCCAAGACAAACCTAAGCAAAAAGAACAAAGCTGGAGGCAGGAGGCATCACACCACCTGACTCCAAACTACACTACAAGGCCACAGTAACCAAATCAGCATTGCTGGTACCAAAACTGATATATAGACCAATGGAACAGAACAGAGGCCTCAAAAATAACACCACACATCTACAACCATCTGATTTTTGACAAAATTGACAAAAACAAGTAATGGGGAAAGGGTTCCCTATTTAATAAATGGTGTTGGGAAAAATGGCTGGCCACACACAGAAAGCTGAAACTGCATCCCTTCCTTACACTTTTTACAAAAATTAACTCAAGATGGGTTAAAGATTTAAACATATGACCTAAAACCATAAAAACGCCAGAAGAAAACCTAGGCAATATCACTCAGGACACAGGAGTGGGCAAAGGCTTCATGACTAAAACACCAAAAGCAATGGCAACAAAAGCCAAAATTGACAAATGGTATCTAATTAAACTAAAGAGCTTCTACACAGCCAAAGGAACTATCATCAGAGTGAATAGGCAACCTACAGAGTGGGAGAAAATTTTTGCAATCTATCCCTCTGACAAAGGGCTATTATCCACATTCTACAAAGAACTCAAACAAATTTACAAGAAAAAAACAAACAACCCCTTCAAATACTGGGAGAAGGATATGAACAGACACTTCTCAAAAGAAGACATTTATGCAGCCAACAAACATATGAGATAAAACTCATTATCACTGGTCATTAGAGAAATGCAAATCAAAACCACAGTGAGATACCATCTCACACCAGTTAGAATGGCGATCATTAAAAAGTCAGGAAACAACAGGTGTTGAAGAGGATGTGGAGAAATAGGAATGATTTTACACAGTTGGTGGAACTGTAAATTAGTTCAACCAGTGTGGTGATTCCTTAAGGATCTAGAACTAGAAATGTTATTTGACCCACAATCCCATTACTGGGTATATACTGAAAGGATTGTAAAGTATCCTACTATAAAGACACATGCACAGGTACATTTATTGCACCACTGTTCACAATAGCAAAGACTTGGGACCAACCCAAATGTCCATCAATGATAGACTGGATAAATAAAATGTGACACATATATACCATGGAATACTACGCAGCCATAAACAGAATGAGTTCATGTCTTTTGCAGGAACATGGATGAACATGGAAGCCATCATAGTCAGCAAACTAACACAAGAACAGAAAACTAAGCACCACATGTTCTGACTCGTAAGTGGGAGTTGAACAATGAGAACATATGGACACAGGGAGGGGATCATCACACACTGGGGCCTGTTGGTGGGTGGGGGGCTGGGGGAGGGATAGCATTAGGAGAAATACTTAATGCAGATGACAGTTCAATGGGTGCAGCAAACCACCATGGCACGTGTATACCTATGTAACAAACTTGCACTTTCTGCACTTGTACCCCAGAACTTAAAGTATAATAATAAAAAAAAAAGGCAACACTCTGCTGTTATTTCAAATTCACCCTTTCTGACATTCAACTTCACACACATTTTCTTTTTATCTAACTTTTTAGTAGTTAGCTGCCAAATTAATTCCTTACAATTAATTAATTATACTGTGCACTTGTTGAAGGAAGAGCATTTTAAAGTTTTTTCTTCACAGATGATATGATAGAAAACTTCAGTCTCTGCCAAAAGGCTTCTAGAAGTAATAAAAACATCAGTAAAGTTTTAGGGTACAAAATCAATGTACAAAAATTGGTGTCATTTCTATATACCAATAACGTTCAAGCTGATGGTCAAATTAAGAATATAATCACATTCAGAATAGCCACAAAAAGAATAAAATGCCTAGGAATACAGCTAATTATGGTAGTGAAAGCTCTCCATAGTAAGACTTACAAAACACTGCTGAAAGAAATCAGAAAACACAAACAAATAGAAAAATATTTAATTCTCATGGAGAGAAAGAATTAATATAGTTAAAATGGCCACACTGGCCAAAGCAATTTACAGATTTAATGTTATTCCTTTCAAATTACCAACATTATATTTTGCAAAATTAGAAAAAAACTATTCTGCAATTCATATGGAACCAACAAAAAAAGCCACAATTGCCAAAATAATCCTACGTCAAAAAAAAAAAAAAAGGCTGGAGGCATCATACTATTTAACTTTAAACTATACTAGAAGACTATAGTAGTCAAAACATCATGGTGCAGGTACAGAACCAGACCAAAAGACCAATGGAACAGGTTTGAGAATATGGAGATAAAGCTGCATACCTGCAACCATCAGATTTTCAACAAAGTTGAAAGTAACAAGCAATAGGAAAAGGAATTCTTAATCAATAAATGGCATTGGGACAACCATCTAGTCACGTAGAGAAGATTGAAACCAGACCCCTTCCTTTAGCCATATAAAAAAAATCAACTCAAGATGGATTCAAGACTGTAATATAAGAACTTACACTACAAAACCCTAGAAGAAAATAAAGGAACTACCATTTTGGACATAGTCTCTGACAAATATTTCATGAGGAAGTCTCCAAAAGCAATCGCAACAAAAACAACAACAGATAAGTGTGACCTAATTAAACTAAAGAGCTCTGCACAGCAAAAGAAACTATCAAGAGAATAAACAGACAACTTGAAAATGGGAGAAAATGTTTGCAAATTATGCATTTGTCAAAAGTCTAATATCTAGAATTAATGAGAAGCATAAATCAACAAGCAAAAACAACCCCATTAATAAATGGGCAAATGACATGAAGAAACACTACTCAAAGGAAGACATATAAGCAGGAATATGGTTTGGCTGTGTCCCCACCCAAATCTCATCTTGAATTGTAACCCCCTAATCCCCATGTGCCGAGGGAGGGACCTGGTAGGAGGTGGTTGGATCATGGGGGCAGTTTAGGCCAGGCTGTTCTCATGATAACAAGTGAGTTCTCACAAGATTTGATGGTTTCCTAAGCATCTAGCATTTCCCCTGCTTGCACTTCTATCTCCTGCCACCATGTGAAGAAAGCCGTTTCTCCCCCTTTACCTTCTGCCATAATTGTAACTTTTGTGAGGCCTCCAAGTGGATCTGTGAGTCAATTAAATCTCTTTCTTTTATAAATTATCCAGTCTCAGGTAGTATTTTTATAGCAGTGTGAAAATAGAGTAATACAAGCAGCCAACAAATCTATGAACAAATGCTCAATATCACGCACTAATCATCGGAGAAATGCAAATCAAACCATGATGCGATACCATCTCATATCAGCCAGAATGGCTATAATTAGAAAGTCAAAAATAACATGGCAAGGTTGTGGAGAAAAGGGATTGCTTATACACTGTTGGTGGGAAGGTAGATTAGTTCAGCCACTGTGGAAAGCAGTCTAGAGATTTTTTCAAGAACTTAAAACAGAAATACCATTTAGCCTAGAAATTCCATTACTTGGTGTATACTCAAAAGAATGTAAACTCTTCTACCAAAAAGACACATGCACTTGTGTGTTGATTGCAACACTATTCACAGTAATAAAGGCATAAAACCTAGATGCTCACCAACAGTAGACTAGATAATGAAAATATGGTACATAGGTACCATGGAATACTCCACAGCCATAAAAAAGAATGAAATCATGTCATTTGCAGCAACATGGATGCAGTTTGAAGTCATCATCTTAAGCAAATTAATGCAGAAGCAAATAACCAAACACCGCCTATTCAACCTTATAAGTGGAAGCTAAACATTGAGTACACATGGACACAAAGATGAGAACAATGGACAGTGAGGCCTACTTGAGGCAGGAGGTTAGGAGAAGGGTGAATGAAGTTCAAAAAACTACCCGTCGGATATGATGCTTACTATTTGGGTGACAAAATCCTTTGTACACAAAACCCCAGTGACACACAATTTATCCATGTAATATACATGCATCTGTACCTCCTGAGCCTAAAATAAAAGTTGAAAAAAAAAGGAAAAAAAAATTCTAATGGCTCTATGTTTTTATAACAAAGACAGTGCTGATAGTCCATAGTGTAATCTAGCGATGGAATTATACAAAATATGTCCATTAAATACTCCTAGTTAGCCACTTATAAGAAACAAGGAGCTGAGTGGCTCTTTATGTAATATTTTCAAATATTTTTGAAAAACTAATGAATAAAATGAGATTAGCTTTTTGCTTCTAATAACTCTGGATGAAGTGCTAAAAGAAAAGGATAAGTTCAGGGATTTAAATTCTCAGCTCGAACACTGCATAAATGACCTGAAGGCATCTAAATATACCCTGAAGGAGCTTCTTATTTCCTGTAGCCACAAAGCTGAAACAGCTGAGAATGAAACACAATCTCATCTTCCAACTGGCGGAATTACAATGCAAGTTGAACTCCCAGCTTCATAGGGTGTCTATGGTTAAAGTGAGGGCATTGACAGAGAAAGAATGAGATGCCATAACTTTTCATGTGAACATGTGTGAATCCCCAATTAAATTGGGACATTGAGCCCCTAAATTCTAATAAGTTCTTTATCATTAAATGAGGGCTCCTTACTTCCAATAGAAATGGTCTCCCCACCCCTAATGAAATGTCCTCCCCTAACCCTAATAAAATTTACCACCCCAACCCTAGTGGTAGAGACCGCTCCATCCATAACTGAGCAAATTAATTCTAAAATGCCTAGGAAAATGTAGGGGCTTCCCTAAGGCAGTTGTCATGCAAGACAATGCTAATTTTCTCAGGACTTACCCCTACTACCCTATTTTTCTTCTACTTCTATAACTCGACTGAAGTTGCCCTCTAAAGGTGAGGTATAAAATGCGACCCATGAAGAAGTATGCTAGACTTCAAAATAACCACATGAGTTGTGTAGTTTATAAACAAATGTAGGGTACATGTGTGGGAATAGATATTAAAAACGGCATAATTGTGAAAGGAACATAAAGTTGGATCAGTTTAAGTTTGTTGATATAGGTTCACTAAGCAGAGATTCTGTATTTACTATTGGAGCTTGAGAAATTTGGAGGAGCTCTAATGGTTGGTTGGTAGGCTAAAATACAAACCAAAGGTTGTCCACAGTAAGCAAAGAGGGAAGTTCAAATATGCCTTGATATAAGGCAGAGGAAGGGTTAAAAAGGCTTACGGAGATTGGAATGTTAGAGTGAATTTGCCATTGAAGACCGCTGGGAGGGTCCAGAAGACACACCATTAACAATATTGTGAGAACAATTTGTGACCCCTCACAAACAAGGAGTCCTGGCTTCCTTGAAAAGCTCTGTCACTGCTAGTCTGTAAAGCAGACCTCTTAGTGGGAATTGCAGTCACTGATCTGGGAAACCTAAATGCAGTAGTGGTAATTGGATCCTGGAGTGGCAGTGACCAAGTGGCAGCATTCAACAATGAAAGGAAAGGTTAGCATGGTTACCATAATGGATAGCACTGTCAAAGCAATAATCAGAATAGTCTCATCTGCACAGACCTATGGTATGGGCTAGTTGATCATGAAATTTTCAGAAGTGAAGTAGACAAAAAGCCTGCTAAATTCTTATTTGATCTCTCTAAATACAAAAGTTCTAGGTCAAGTCAACAAAAGGCTAAGTTTAATCAGAAAAACAGTCATGACCTCACAATCAATTCCCAGAATTAGGTTCTACAGACCTAGAACCCCTTGAAAGAAGAAACCTATGGCCTTTTATCTAAATAATTCTGCATTGAATACAGGAAAATAATCAGGCCTTTTGGGAACTAGTGGACACTGGCCCTGAACTGACGTTAATTCCAGGAGACCCAAAACATCAATGTATTAGTACATTTTCGCACTGCTTTAAAGGACTACCTGAGACTGGGTAATTTATGAAAAAGATACTTAATTGGCATACCTTTCTGTAGGCCTAACAAGAAGCATGCCTGGGACATCTGAAGAAACTTAGAATCACGGTAGAATGTGAAGGGGAAGCAAGGACCTTCTTCAAATGGTTGTAGGAGAGAAAGAGAGAGCAAAGAGTCAGAAATGACATCCACTTTTTTTTTTTTTTTTTTTTTTTTAAGAGCTGGAGTCTTGCTGTGTCTCCCAGGCTGCAGTGCAATGGCATGATCTCAGCTCACTGCAACCTCTACCTTCCAGGTTCAAGTGATTCTCCTGCCTCAGCCTCCCAAGTAGCTGGGATTACAGGCACCCGCCCCCACACCTGGCTAATTTTTGTATTTTTAGTGGAGACGGGGTTTTATTGACCAGGTTAGTCTCAAACTCCTGACCTCAGGTGATCCGCCTGCCTTGGCCTCCCAAAGTGCTGGGATTACTGGCATGAGCCACCATGCCCGGCCACACACAAACTTTTAAACACCTAGATGTTATGAGAACTCTATCATGAGACAGCACTAGGGGTATGGCGCCAAACCATTAGAAACTACCCCATGATCTAATCACCTTCCACCAGGCCCCACCTTTAACACATGTGGATTACAATTCAACATGAGATTTGGAAGGGGACACGGAGCCAAATTGTATCTTTCTGCCCCTGGCCCCTCTCAAATCTCATTTCCTTCTCACAATTCAAAACATAATCATGCCACCCCGACAGTCTGTCAAAGTCTTAACTCATTCCAGCACTAACCAAAAAGTGCAGGTCCAAAGTCTCTTCTGAGACTAGGTAAGTCTCTTCCACCTGTGAGCCTGTAAAATAAAAACAAGTTAGTTACTTCCAAGATACAATGGGGATACAGGCATTGGCTAAATGCTCCTATTCAACAGACTTATTCAACACCTGGCAGAATCCCTACATTAGTTCTCAACCAGTGAAGTGAGGGATATTATAACAGAAAAGGTCAAATGGAAACCACTAAAACCTCCTCCACATAACAAAATAATGAACTAAAGTAACACCGTATTCTTCATGGAGAGACTGCAAGTATTAATGCTGCCACCAAGGACTTGAAAGATGTAGGGGTAGTGATTCTCATCATATCTCCATTTAACTTACCTGTTTTGCATGTGCCGAAGACAGACGGATCTTGAAAAATGACAGTAGATTATCATAAGCTCAACCAGGTGATGATGCCAATTGCAGCTGCTTTACCAGATGTGGTTTCATTACCAGAAAAAAAATACATATCCCCTGGTACCTAATATGCAGCTATTGGTCTGACAAATGCCTTTTTCTTCATAACTGTCAATAAAACTCACCAGAAGCAGTATGCTTTCAGTTGGCAAGATCAGCAATACACCTTCACTGCTCTACCTCAGTATTTCAACACCTCATCCCTGCCATCACTTAGTTTGCAGCAAACTTGATTGCCTTTATCTTTTACAAAATATCATACTAGTTCATTACATTGATGACATTATGCTGCATAAAGTACCCAGTATATTACCTAATAATCAAGAAGTAATTACTACTCTACATTTAGTGATAAGACATTTCTGTGTCAGTGGATGAGAAATAAAATCTTCAACTCATAACTAAAATTCAGGAGGCTTATGTCTTTGTTGACATTTCTAGGGGTTCAGTGGTGTGAGACTTGTCAAGGCACTTCTTCTAAGATAAAGAAGTTGTCTTACAATCAAGAAGGAAGAATAATACCTACTGGGTCTACTTGGATTTTGTAGGCAACGTATTCCTCATTTAGGTGTGCTAATATGACCCATTCCACCAGTCCTGAAAAGTGGCTAATTTGAGTGGAGCCAAGGACAATAGAAGGCTCTGCAACAGGTCCAAGATGTTAAATTAGTTGTTCTGACACTCTGCCATATAACTTTGCAGATTTAATAGTGCTTGGAGTGTTAGTGGCAAATAGATATACTACTTGAAGCCAATGGCATACCCCTATAGGTGAGTGGCTGCACAATACCTTAGGATTTTGGAGCAAGTAGATAAGTACTCTCTTTTTGAAAGACAGGTCTTGGCCTGCTATTGGACTTTATTAAAACCTGAATGATTAACCATGGGTTGACAAGTTATTGTGCAATCTGAGCTACCCATCACAAACCAGATGTCATGTGACCCACCACATCACACATTTAGGCATACACAGCAGCAATTTATAATCAAATCAAAATGGTTTATATGTAATTGGTCCCCAGTAGGTCCTGAAGGCACAGGGAAGTTATATGAAAAAGTGGTCCAAATGCCCATGGTCCCTGCTCCTGCTACACAGCCTTCTCTCTTCCAGTCTGCACCTATGGCCTCTGAAAGAGTTCCCTACAATTTGTTAACACAAAGAGAATATTTGGGCTCAGTTTGCAAGTGGTTACATATAAAATGCAGGCACTACTCAAAAGTGGACAGCTGTAGCACTACAGCCCCTTTTTGGGACTTTTCTGAAGAACATTGATGAAAAACAAAATTACCAGTGGACAGAACTAAGAGCAGCACACCTGACTGTTCACTTTGCTTGGAAAAAGATACAGGCACATGTGCCTATATACTGATTCGTCGACTGTAAGCAATGATGTGGCTGGATGTTCAGGGCTTAGAAACATGTGATGAGAAAATTTGGGGATTTCATATGGGCTCATGAACAAAGGGTTCATAGTGGCAGGGTTGAAAGTTATGCATGGTTTCAGAAACATGGACTTCCTCATCATGGCCAACCTGGCTATGACAACAGCAAAGTACCCAATCTGCCAACAGCAGCAGAGATCAACACTATTTTCAAGGGTGATTATTCAGCAACCTGGTGGCAGGTTGATTACATTGGATCACTTCTATCATGGAAGAGGTAGAATTTTTTTCTTACTGTTCTTACTGGCATAGACACTATGCATACAGATTTGCCTTCCCTAAATGCAGTATTTCTACCACAATTACCATCGGTGGACTGACAGAATGCTTAAACCACTGTCATAGTACTCCACACAGCATTGCCTCTGACCAAAAGACTTCCTTCACAACAAAAGTGTGGTAATCTACAATGGAATTCACTGATCTTACCATGTTCCCCAATGTACTGAAGCAGATGACTTCACAGAACAGTAAAGTAGCCCTTTAAAGACTCAGTTAAGTGCTGATGTAGTTTGACTCTATGTCCCCCGCAAATCTCATGTTGAACTGTGATCTTCTGTGTTGGAGGAAGGGCCTGATGGGAGGTGACTGGATCATGGGGATGGATTTTCCTCTTGTTGTTCTGGTGATAGAGAATGAGTTCTCATGAGATCCGGTTGTGTAAAATTGTGTAGCACTTCCTCCTTCACTCTCTCAGTCCTGCTCCACCATGGTAAGACATGCTTACTTCCCCCTTTGCTTCCACCATGATTGTAAGTTTCCTGAGGCCTCCCAGTCATACTTCCTGTACAGCCTATGTAACTGTGAGTCAATTAAAACTCTTATTTTCATAAATTACCTAGTCTCCTGTAGCTCTTCATTGCAGTGTTAGAACAGACTAAAACAAGTGTCAAGTAGCTGGCAATATTTTGCAGGGCTGAGGCAAGGTTCTCCAAAATGCTCTATATATTCTGAATCAGCTACAATACATGCTGCTACTTCTCCCGTAGCCAGCATGCTAGTTCAGGCTGCTATATCAAAGTACCTTGGACTAGCAGATTCATAAATAACAGAAACACATTTCTCACAGTTCTAGAGGCTGGAAGTCTGCAACGAGGATGCCAGAATGGTCAGATTTTGATAAATGCTTCCTTCCAGATTACGGATGGCTGGCTTCTTTTTGTATCTTCACATGGTGCAAAGAGAACTAGCTAGCTATTCAGCTTGTTCTTGTAAGAAGACTAATCCCATTCATGAGGACTCCACAAAGCATTGAATAAGTCTTACTTTCTTATTCATTTCTAATAGCATTTTTATTACATATTTAGAATTTATTCTATAATTTTCTTCATGTTTTACTCAGTTACAGTGAAATTTATGCTCAGTATGCTCTGAATATAGCCTATTTAATGATAGAGAACAAGAAAGCTTAATCAATCTATTTCATATATAAAATATTGTTGTTTATGGAATAATTAATTTTGCTTGATCAATAATTAGTAATAGCATCATCTTTCATGCTCTTACTCTGCTGAAAGAATCAATCATTCATTAATGTGACAAATATATATTCAGGAGCTAGCACAGACCCTTTAAGCATGAACATTGATGCTACTTTCTTTAGCAGATAAAGATAAAATTAAAAAGCACACATGTGTTCAGAGCTCTACATTGGACAGAGCCTAGAGTACTCTTAGAGGGCAGATCAAACAGTAAAGCTTTGAGATTATGACATGTGAACCCAGCCAGAATAGGTGCCACAAGCACCAAAAACCTGCCTTATCTATTTCTTCAGAAATCATTGTTAAATTAAGACAAAATCATACAGCAAATGTGGAAAATTCAGGATTGTGCTAAAAAGTTTTTCTTAGTGCCTCTTTTCTATGATTTTAATTATCTTCTATATTTAACATTTTATTTTTATGACAATATTTTGATTCATGATGTAAATTAAACCACAACTAATCAATACTCTAGGTTTCAAATTATGAAATATAAACTTCTTTCAATAAAAGCATCATGTTTGTGTCGATTTATTTTTCATCACCTAAATTTTGCATCTGTCTAGCTATTGTGTGATGCAACATGACTTCTAAGAATTCTGATGTAGTGATATTGAATAAGAGTACCAACAAGAATGAACTCATTAGGTGGGCACAAGAAAAAAAAGGGTTGTTGTTTTGCACAGAAAAATGAAACATTTTGTACATAGGCAAGTGGGAAAGGCAGAAGGTAAATTTGGCAAATAATTCAGGAACTAGATCTTGATGAGCTTTGCTAAACATGATCAGAGTTTGAGGTTTTATTCTAGGAATAAATTCAGTGAATTGGCTTAAAACTAAAATGACATAGAGCATATTTTGGTGTAGAAATGCACCTGCCAAGAGAGCGAAGAAATGTCTGAGAAAGAACGAAGGCTAGAGGCAAGAATGCAGTAGTGTCTCCTTATCTATGGTTTCAGTTACTTGTGGTCAACCACAGTCAAATACTGCTACATACAATAAGATATTTTAAGAGAAGAGAGAAAGAGAGAGAGAAACTACATTCACACAACTTGTATTAAAGTATATTGTTATAATTATTCATTTTCTTATTAGTTATTTTTGTGAATCTCTTACTCTGACAAATTCATAAATTAAACTTTATTATAGATATATATGTATGGGGAAAACACAGCATAAAAATCTTAATATGCTATTTGCAGTTTCAGGTATCCACAGATTCCCTGGGGGTCTTGCAACTTATCCCCACATAAAAGGAGGAGCTACCGTATGCACCAGTTGACTGTTTTTCTTTTCAAGGCAAGATAAATTCTTTCTAGACTAGGTATAGGGGAGACAAAGAGAAGTGTATAAATGTGAGAAGAGGTATTTTGAATCAACAATATTTTGCATATGGGCAGGAGAAAAGGAAAAAGGGGAATGAGGTGACATTGACATAAAAAAGAGGGGAAACATTTTCTAATTTGTGGAACAATTAACGATATATTCATTTAAATACCTGCTGAGTGTAAAGTACATCAAAAAGCCAGGGATATGTGATTTGATATATAGATCTGAAGTTGAGAGCAAAGTCTATGATATTTATACTTGGGAGTCATCAGTATATGGAATTTGAGAGCAATATCTATAATGTTTATATTTAGTAGTCATCAGTATGTAAATTAAATATTCTTGTAGTTTACTTTTTAATGCCATGAGTAAACTTAGCAAAAATAACCCGAATAAATCAGCGAGGCTAAAACATGTTCATGTAATTTAGAGGTGAAAAATAATGGAGAAAGCACTACAGACATTTTCATAAAACTTGATTCTGAAGTAGGAGGATGAGATGGACAAATAGTTATACGGTGAATTGTGCTGATAGAAATGCTTTTCATTTCTCCTCCTGGTGCTTGTTTTAGTTCGTTTGGGGAGGTGGTGTTAACATAAGAGATCTGACATCATGCAGATGTTTATCAAAGGAACTAGTAAAATTGAATGTATTGATGATACTGAAAAAAATCACAAGTAAATGTTTTAAAATTCTGAGAAGATATGGAAATATTAGGGCAGAAGTAGTAACTGGATAAGAGCATGAATATCTACTTTATTATAACAGCGAAGGAAGAGGATGGGCAGCATGGGTATCAGCAGGCATTCACATCTGTCTGGCGAAAGTTTTATTAGGGTCTGCATGTTTGGAATAAGTTCAGCTATAAATAAATGTAAAATGTATGTTGGGGCAAGAGTTTAATTAAGTATATATGACTGAAAATTATCTTCAAGAGAAATGGAAGAGGGAATTGATATAATTGAAGTTAATGACTTTAAAGGGTTTTTTTTTTTTTTGACACCAATCTACATAATATCACAGCAGCATTTGGAGGCACAACAACATCCACACACACAAAAGTATTTGTTAATTGTTGAAGTGCAACTGAAGTATGCTGGACAAGGAAATTAATAAGAAAATGACTGAAGGTATGAACTACTGAAATTAAGATGAATTTAGAAGAAAGTGAGGAGAATGCTGATCCGCAATAAGAGAACTAAGGAATCGATGAACTGGGTGCCCCAGTGAGAAAAATGAATTAAAATTCTAAAAAAAAAAAAAAAAAAAAAAAGAATGAGTGAGATAGAAGGATAATTAGGCAGTTCCAAGGTTATACTGGCTGCTGACCTAAGCCGTAAGTATTTGAAACTCTTAACATCCTTATGGATAGAAACATCAATATGTAGTCTTTCATTTTCTTTCACCTCGTGGTTGCAAATGTGCTGTTTTGGCACAGGTCATCATATTTGTACACATATTTAAAACAAGAAGAAAGAGCTCAACAAAAAATCAAGAGAAAAGTGAGACAGAGGGGAAGACAGAGAGAGAGAGAGACAGAGAGAGAGAGAAATCACTCTCAGAAACAGCTTATCTTAACCAACTTCTTTGTCTCTACTAGGAAAGAGATCGATTGATGGTGTCAAGGGAAACAACATCCTAATCAAAGTGCTTTTAGTCCTAGACCATTAACATAAAGTTTTATGTACAAAAAAAAAAAGTAACAATTGACAGTACCCTTTATTCCTCAACTTAATTCCATGTAAGATTTCTGCTTTAACATTTTTGTGGTAGCAACCGGAAGGAACCTAATGTGATGGTGACAAGATCCTTGGAATTATGTCTTCACTAATATGAAGATCCAAGTTTTGGTCATTAACTAAAGGGAAAAGCAGAACAATGGAATCGAGTTTCTTAAAATTAACATCCCATCTCAGAGTGAAGGATCAGTACTTCTTAAGTTTGTTTTCCCACTGCAGTCTTGAGATTCGGGAAAGCATTTCCCCAAAAAGATTTTGGGAAAAAAAAAAAAAAGTGTAGCTTTTTTTCTATTATTAATGCCTATCAAATAGACGTGGAAGCCATTCATCTCCTGGTTTTCTTGATATATCTACCTCAGTAAAATTATGCTTGTTAACTCCCTAGAAACTCAAATCTGTTATCAGTACTTACAGTTACTTCTTTGAGCTTTTGTATCCTAAGTGTTGCAGGTCATAAATACACTGAGCTTTGTTCTGTATTCTTCATCTCTATATCAAGATGATAAACAAAAATGTAAATAACCCATATATAAACATTTGTAGTTAGAAGATTATGGAGCCTGTTTAGAAAATTAGCATAGAAAAGTAGTAGATTATATCTTCTTTTTATGTTAATTTCTAAATAGCAGCTAGACTTTATGAACTGATTATAATTTAACAATCTAAAGGGTATATGTCTTTCCAGTGCATAAACTGTCTGAAATACACTGTCATGTTGCTTGCTTACTCTATTGTATGACACATAGTGTCAAGTGGCATCACCTGAAACTCAAATACTTGAACAAAACTTTATTTCTTCACTGGTTTCTTAGTGCAGTTCATCTGACTATTAACTTCACTGAACACAAATATCAATCTATCATTAAAGATTATTTTACAAATCTGGGCATGGTGGCTCACACCTGTAATTCTAGCATTTTTGGAAACCCAGGCAAAGGATCATGTGGGAGGATCACCTGAGGCAAGGAATTCGAGATCAGCTTGGGAAATATAGAAAGACCTTGTCTCTTAAAACACAAAAAAAAAAAAAAAAAAAAAAATAGCCTGGTGTAATGGCAAATGGCTGTAGTCCCAGATACTCGGGAGGCTAAAGTGGGAGGATTCCTCGAGCCTAGGAGATTGAGGCTGCAGTGGGCCATTTTTGTGCCACTGCACTACAGCCTGGGGAAGAGAGAGAAATTCTCTCTCTCTCTCGCTCTTTCTCTCTCTCTCTCTCATACACACACACACACACAGAGACTTTTATGGGTCTATTTCTTGTTATTTTAGCTTGTTAAATATTGATAACACTAAACAAAGTAACAACAATGAAAATAATAACAGTAACATGAAAGTAAAAGGAAGTTATTACTGGGTTCTGCACTACTTCAAGCAGAGCATTTTATGATGATTCGTTGTTCCATTATTATATTCTGAGTTGAAAGTAAGAAACTGACATATAGTGAGAACCTTCTTTTCAGTTTCTGTCAATTTGAAAATCTTGGAATCCCTGCTTCCTGGTTAGCCTTGGTGGCACTCTTATCCAGACAGACGCTCCTGGTGATCAGGGGAGCTACCATGGTTTGATAATCTGCCAAGAACAACTAAAGTTGTATGCACCACAACGTAGGAGCTTTCTCCTAGATCACACATCCATGTTCACACTTCTCAATGGGCTGAAAAGAGCTTGGAAGACCTCATGAATTGTGTGAATCTATAATTCTTAAGTAAACGTGTGTGCTCCTTGGGGAAATCATATTTGTCATCTTGTTTCAAATGTGCATAGACACGATGCGTAGTTTCGAGTTTACGCAAAATTACGCAAACATATTTATACCACCTTTTTGTTCTTTTCAGAATTGCAGAATTCTAAACTTTTGACCTTCTTTTCCTGGTTACTACTAGTTCAAATGGTATGTAGTTCAGTTACAATTTACAAGCTTACTGTTTCTTACATGTAAAATAAATGCATAGAGTAAAAATAAAGGCATTCACAGTTTACAAAGCAATTTTGCATAAGTTGCATCACAGGTGTTACTGTTACTCTGAGATATAAAATTAAGAAATATATCTAATAACTATGAAGCTTCTGTTAAAATGCTAATGATAGAATAATATATTATTAATCTATAATAATAATAATATAGATAATAATAGTCTTTTATCTTTCATGTATTTTTGACCTTAGGAGAAAAAGGATGTCTCCTAACTTTTGAATCCATAAAACAATTTTTTATACAATATATATATTAATTTTCTTCATGTTTGATTTATATTTAGTCATGCATTAATAAACCATAATATATATGCATTTTAAGAAGAAAACTTAATATGTTCAAAATTGTTAAAGATTATATTTATACATATTTAGATTTGTTTAATGAATTTATTACCAAATGAATTGTGTTCTTCTCGACAATGATAAAAAATATTTCTAATATAAAATTCCTAATTGTATTACTAAAAAAATGAATTTGTAGAGATTTCACATAGACAAGTCGAACATTTCAGGGATCCAGTAAATCCAATTGAATGTGAGTAAACCCATCTTACAAGGTGTCTACACAGCATTTAATCTTCTTCTGTCAAATATATTTTAATTATTTTGAAGTTGAGCTTTTTGAGATTTAAACTTATTCTCTTTTAATTTTATTTTGTTATATCTAGCTAAAAGGTTCTCAAACACATAGCTTTTTTAAAAAATCACACATTTGATGGAGTTTCAGATACATTGTTTTCTTCTTGGTGTATTTATTTTATAATACCCTCATATAAAAAGCCAAATAAATGCTAAAATTGGCGACTTTTTTTTTTTTTTTTTTTTTTTTTTTCTGCAAAGCAGCAGATAGCAAATACTTTCAGCTTTGTGGGCCATATGGTCTCTGTTGCTACTACTCAACTCTGTCATGCAAATATCGCTAAATATAATCTCTCTCTCTCTCTCTCTCTGTGTATACACACACACACACACACACACACACACACACTAGAGTGGCTTTTCTTTCAATAAAACTTTATTTGCAAAACAGGTGTAGAACTAGGTTAGGCCTGCAGGCTGCAGTTTGCTTCCTCCTGTACTAGCACATTCAACATAACAGTGTCTTGCCTCTGAGTCTCAAAGCAGGAACTTCAAAGACTACTTCTTTTCAGAGCCACAAACTCCAATATGAAAATTGTATGTTTGATTTTCTGCAACACAGGTATAGGTTGACACCTTATACTACGTAACCCTCACATTATAAAGTGTTCCTTTCAAATTTTCTTAATGTCTAAAGTACAAGCCTTATTTTGGAGTTAACCATGTTAAAAGTGTTGCAGCATCCTGGAGTGGATGGAACTGACGGGACACGTTACAGGAGTAACTTTTCACATAATGCCCTAGGGTTATCCATGGGAAGGTGGTAATGACTGAATTGCCAAATATCGGTGGGAGACAGCACATCACAGGAGAAGTAAATTGTTCTTGGCACCTGGACTGTTTACCTCCCTGACTGGGAGAATCATTGCACTAGTAATGCTTTTCCAGCAGGCAGGTTGAAACTTCAGAGGGCTGCAGCAGCTGGTGATTATGCTCAGCTGTGAGAAACTAAAAACTTGTTCATCACTGGCTTAAACAATTATGGGCTTATTTTTCTTCAGACAATTAGAAGGCTAAAATTATTTCAAGGACTCATGTTAGGGCTGAGATTTCTGGCATTTTTTTGGCCTTCCCCTTAGCTGCCTACTGCTCAAGTTGCTTCTGCACCAGCCATCAAGATTACATTCTAAGCTGGAAGAAAGGGTGACTGTCAGGGAGCAAGAATGTGCTTACATTAAGAAGGAAGTTTTTACCATATTTTTACATTGCCAAATCTGTGTCACATATCCTTGCAAAAGACATTGCAAAATGTGTCGCTAGGCCTATTGCATGGACTCTGCTATAAAGGAAGATGATTCAATTAACCAGGAATTGGTAAGGCACCCAAAAATGTTGCTTAAAGTATAAGAAAACATGGAGAGTACAACTTCCTCTCCACATGCAACATGGAGACCTATCCAGGTTGAAGGACAAGTTTCTTTTCTATCACTTCCTTTCTTCTCCTTCTCCTCCTTCTTCTTTCACATCTTTAGATAAGGAGATATTTTCAAGCTTAAAGGCAAAGACATCAACCATAGTAAGAAAGCTCTGCATAACTGATTATATAGAATAGTACTATATATGTGTGACATAAACATTCAAAAATTTGTAAATTAAAAGTAAAATGACCTCAGTAATACTCAGATTACTTAGCAAGAAAAAATCAAATTCATGTCCATCATGGCAATATATATTATAATGTTCTTAGAAAAATAACAACAACAACAAAGTTAAGTACAATGGAAAAAATTTTCTTGCAATTAGAGAAAAAAATCACAATAAAGTTATTCATGAAACTTGATGTAGTTATTATATCATCTGAGGGCTGGGCTTGGTAGCTCACACCTGTAATACCAGTGCTTTGGGAGGCCAAAGTGAGAAGATTGTTTGAGTTCAAGAGTTGGAGACCAGCTTGGACAAGACAGTGAGTCTCCTTCTCTACAAAAAATAATTTTTAAAAATTCTTATCATAACAGCTATTATATTGACAGTCACATAACTAAGATTGAATAAATACATACAGGTATGTCCCCTACATTGTTTTCATTCAATGTTTTGTTGCAAAATTTGTAACCTATGCAACTAGCCATGAAAAGCAAATAAAAGGAAGGAAAAAAATCCAAGAGAATAAAATGAATACCAACATTTTGTCAGACAACTAAATAAGTAGAGTTTTTTGTTTTTTTAGGTCAATATTGCAGCTGCTATGACATTTTAACAGTCATAAATTTGCATATGTAAAATTGCAGTTATCTTTACCTTTTCTTTGGTGAAAATTTCTGAACCAAGCCAATGTCTGAAGTATCATACATTTAATCTAGATATTCTATGACTTTTTCAATTCCAGTTTACAATATCATTCCATCAGTCCCATTTATAATGGACATGTGTGTTTGATCTATTCTGCGGCCCTTCGATGTCAGTTCCAAATATGAAGAAATTGTGAGGACAAATTTGTATTGGTGATGAGAAAGAAATAATCTTTCTTTTCTTCTCTTTCTTTTTTTTCTTTCTTTCTTTCTTTCTTTCTTTCTTTCTTTCTTTTCTTTCTTTCTTTTTCTTTCTTTTCTTTGTCTCCTTTCTCTCTTTCTCTTTCTTTCTTTCTTTCTTCCTTCCTTCCTTCCTTTCTTTCTTTCTTTTCTTTCTTCTTTTTCTTTCTTTTCTTTCTTTCTTTCTTTCTTTCTCTTTCTTTCTTTCTTTCTTTCTTTCTTTCTTTCTTTCTTCTTTCTTTCTTTCTTTTTTCTTTCTCTCTCTCTTTCCTTCCCTCCCTCCCTCCCTCCCTTCCTTCCTTCCTTCCTTCCTTCCTTCCTTCCTTCCTCTCTCTCTCTTTCTCTCTCTCTCTCTCTCAAACAAGCTCTCTACTTGTTTGTATGCCCCTGACTTCTGCTGGTGTCCAGCAACAATTATCACACTTCTGGTTTGCTTCTTTTTCCATATACTTACTACTGTTTCCACACTCATCATAACTCTAAGACCTATGTTGATTCCATTTTACTGAAGGTTTAGTTGATTTTTTTCTCATGGTGATAATGCATATCACTTCTCATAATATTACAAGGAATTCACAGAATTTTGGTGACTGTTCTTTATCTTTACATTCTTTTTTTTTCTGGTTCACACATTCATACATTTTGTTTGTTTACTTGTTCTGATATTCTGTGAATCGCATCCTATGTTGCTTTACTATAAATTGCACATGTATTTATTGAGAGCATATAACACCACAAAAATATGTATTTTACCTGCAAATTGATGTTTTCTTTCTGCATACTGAAGTCTGGGCAGAAAATATTTTTTCTTTAGAAATTTACATGTATTTATTTCAGTAATCTATATTTTACCAGTGCTGTTAAATCTAATGGCTGCTCAATATTTGCTGTCTGAAAGATTTTGTTGCGCACTGTAAAGTTTCAGGATGATGATAGGGTTGGGTACTGATCTCTTTGTAAGGTTGATTCTGAGAAACACTGGCGGTTCTGCGGTGGGTTCTTATGTTGCTTCTTTAATATTTTCCTCCGTTTCATTCTCTGTGTCTCTCCTTTGGCACTCCCCTGAGCTTTAAATTGCATCTCTTGATTGAACCTTTAATTTTAGGTTTTCTTTCATACTGTTAAAGCCTGTGTTTGTTAATCTTCCTCTATTTCCTGAAGGTCGTCTTGTTCATTATTTCCAAAATTTAATGGAATTTTTAATGTGACCATATTTTATATATTTGTAGCTTCTTTTTTCTCATTTCATTTTAAATACTTTTGCTTTTATTTCTTGGTTTCAACGTCCCTCATTTCTCTAAAAAAGAGTAGCACTGATATATTTAAGGTTTCACTTAGCTTCTAGCACTGATATATTTAAGGTTTCACTTAGCTTCTAGGATTCCCTCTTTTTTTAACCATAGTATTTTTTCTTTGGTCTTAATTTATCTTTCACAACAGAAGCTTTGCCAGATATTGGGGACTCTTTGCTATCCACCTGATATTAAGTAGGACATACTAATGTGACAACGGGACAATTTTTGTTGTTGAGAATTCTCATATTTCAGTGTTAGTATCTCTTGGTTGTGCAGCATTTAGCTTTTTCAGAGAGAAACCTTTCTGTATTCTACATGGTAAGTGTAGGGCTGGCTGTAATTGCCCTAAAAATCAAGTGGTAGAAGGAAGCTTGAGTCATTACAGTTTAATATTTACATTTCCATTTAATGTGCTTGCTTACTATAAGAATTTATTACCTTGCCAAACATCAATCACTGACATATTGGAAACTTGAACCTGTCTTGTCAAATTATTCTGGAGAGGAAACCGCCCATTTCTTATTTAGGTGGAGAAACTGGCTCTATGGAAAGAGTGGAACTACAGAATTTAAATCCTTCTGATGTATGTTTTCAGATAGACTCCTTATTTTTACTTCCACATTTTAACCTTGGGATCAACAGTAAAGGGTCCTGCCAATTTCTCATATTTTGGGGCATTTTAACACCTAAATTAGCTTTCTGCTCATTTACACCTCCTCTGCAGACACATATAGACAGCTATCTATTCTTCGTTAAGTCAATTAAAAGACACATAGTGAAAGCTATCTATTCTTCGTTAAGTCATTCATTTTCAATAATTTACAGATAAATCATCATAACATTTTATCATCAAATATATTTTGTTTGCTCGAGAATGTTTTTAAAAAAAATTTAATGATATTTTGCAGAAATTTAGATAAATTAGGCAAAAATAATGTATTAGTCAATTTTCAAATGCTGCTAATAAAAACATACCTGAGACTGGGTAATTTATGAAGGAAAGAGATTTAATTGACTTACAGTTCAGCATGGCTAGGGGACCTCAAGAAACTTACAATCATGGCAAAAGAAGAAGCAAACACATCCTTCAGCAGGAAGGAGAAGTGCCAAGCCAAAGGAGGAAAAGCCCCTTATTAAACCATAGGATCTTGTGAGAACTCACTATCATTAGAACTGCATGAGAATAACCGCCACCGTGATTGAATCATTTCCCACCCGGTCCCTCCCAGGACCCGTGAGGATAATGTGAACCACCATTTACGATGAGATTTTGGTGGGGACATAGCCAAATAATATCAGATAAGTTCTACTTTTAGATTAGCCATGTTTAACTAGATATCTCCCAAATCAATTTAATACATCTTTTGCCTATGAGTAAGAAATGCCATTTTTTGGTATATTACATTGCCATGAAAATTTTGGTCTTTAATATAAAAGTTTACCTCCATTTCTTTCACCTTCTATTAGTACCATATATTTCAATATCATAATTTCATGTCATTTTTAATATATGAAAATACAGCTTCACTGTAAATAAGTGTTCTTAAATGCTTTTTAAACTCATCTCCTGCATCATTTATTGATTTAAGAAATATTATGTTAGTCCATTAGAACTGCTAGACCAGCAATACAAAAAATTACATAGGTTGTAAACAATGTCCATTTATTTCTTATTCTTCTGGAAGGTGAGAAGTTCAAGAGCGAGGCACCGGCAGCAGTAGTGCCTGGTAAGGACTCACGTTCTCACAGATGGCTCCTTTCACTGTGTCCTCATATGGTAAAATGGGCAAACAAACTAGCTTCCTTGGGCTTCTTTTATAAGGACCTTACTCCCATTTCTGAGGGTTTCATTCTCGGGGTTCAGGTAAGGATCAGATCTGGGTTACTCAAATTCTACACATTCCAAAAAGACCTGTCTGTCTTCAGAACTGTGGTCCTCAGCCAGCTGCTAAAATATAACGTTTAGCCGGGCACAGTGGCTCACGCCTGTAATCCCAGCACTTTGGGAGGCCGAGGCGGGCAGATCACGAGCTCAGAAGATCGAGACCATCTTGGCAAACACAGTGAAACCCCTTCTCTACTAAAAAATACAAAAAAAAAATTAACCGGGCATGGTGGCGGGCGCCTGTAGTCCCAGCTTCTCGGGAGGCTGAGACAGGAGAATGGCGTGAACCTGGGAGGCGCCGGAGCTTGCAGTGAGCGGAGATCGTGTCACTGCACTCCAGCCTGGGCGACAGAGGGAGACTCCGTCTCAGAAAAAAAAAAAAAAAAAAAAAAAAAGATAACGTTTAAACTATTATAAGTTATGTTCTATGCCAAAGGCCTTGTGCAATGCTATATTTATGGCAAACAGCCTGTTCTTTTATGCCTGAGGACTTGATCCATGCTATATGTGTTTGAGCAGAAAATTCTATGCAAACAGTGTGACTTATGGTGAACAATTGTTTTTCTCTTTGCTTGTGGAAGGTTCTGAAATATGGGTACCTGTGGTAAGTCACACAGGTGCTGCATGCCTATGTGATTGAATGAAAACTCTGTAGACCAAAGCTTGGTTGAGCTTTCCTTGCACGTGTTATCACACCTTGTTGGTGGGAGAATGAAATGCATCCCGATGTGACTCCACAGGGAGAGGACACTGTGTCTTTGTTCTTTCTGTTGTTATAACAAAATTCCTTAGATTGGGTAATTTATAAACAACAAAAAATTATTGTTCGCAGTTATCGAGGTCAGAAAGTTCAAGATCCAAGTGTCAGAAAATTTAGTGTGTCATGCAGGCCCATTTCTCATAGACAATTCCTTCTATGTATCCTCACATGGTGGGAAAAACAAACAAACAAGTTCTCTAGAACTTTTTTTTTAATAAGGACATGAATCTGATTTATGAGGGCAGAGCCCTATAACCTAATTATCTCCCAAAGACCCCATTGCTTAACATTGTTTTGGCAGTTAAGTTTTCATATACAAATTATTTTGGGGGGAGGGCACAACATTCAGATTGTAAAAATCTAGAACCTTGTACCTGATTTCTCCGTGACTTTACCCTATAAATCCTTTCCCTTTGCAGATTTTAATCGGAATCCTTTCACTGCAACAAACATCAATGAGTATAATAGTTTATTCTGAGTTCTTTGAGTCCTTCTGGTGAATTATTGAATCTAATTGTTGTCTTAGGAACCACCAATGCACACAAACACATACACACAGTGATATATATTTACATATATATATTAGGTTGGTGGAAAGGTAATTGCAATCTCTGCTATTAAAAGTAATGGCAAATCCTGCAATTACGTTTGCACCAATCCAATACTTACATGCAGCAATATATAGACATATCTATATTTTTATACACACATGTATAGTTACAGCAATTCTTATGTCAGAAATGTGGATCATTTGAAATTTTTTCTCAGTCTTTGAAATATATTTTTGTCTTAAAATAATACAAGCTGGTACGAGTGCGGTGATGTTTACAACTAATTGATCACAACCAGTTACAGATTTATTTGTTTATTTTCTATTCCCACTATTTCATTCTACTAACCTTTGAAAAAATAATAAAGATAAATCAATAAATAAAAATGAAATGATATTTCTTGATAAGAATCTCTAATTTTAATAGAGTAAAATATATAAATGTTTATTATGAATTTACCTGTATTTTTGACAAATATTCTTTACCAATTTAAGATACTGAATATACCACTTATGAAATCTTCTAAAACATATAAATTTTACTTTTAAGTTTAGGCCCATTATACATATGAAATTAATTTTTTGCCTGATGAGAGAAAGAGGTTAGGCAAAACTTTTGTTTTTATATGTTCATCTAATCACTCCAGCAACATTTGTTGAAGATACCTTTCTTTCCTTTGCTTGGATTGGTGCCTTTATTGAAAATTAATTGATGATATGTGTGTGTTTCCATTTCTAGATTACTCATTCTGCTTGATTGATCAACTTATTTATTATATATTAATACCAAACCATTTTGATGAATATAACTTTGTAGCAAGCCTGGTAAGCAAGTGATGTATATGCTCAAATTTTGTATTTGATTTTGCTTTAAAAAATTATTAAAGCTCTTCTAGATTACTTAGATTTTCTTATAAGTTCTACTATGCATTATTGGAATATTTTTATATTTTCTTCAATGTTTTATACTTTTTATACTATATATTTTGTTGGTGTTTTACCAAATTTATATGTAAGCATTTTATTCCTTAATGCTATAAGAGATTTTTTTCTGCTCCTAATATGTATATATAGATATATATATGTTTGTTTTTGAGATGGAATCTCACTCTTTTTTGTTTTGTTTTGTTTTGGTTTTTTTTTTTTTTTGAGGCGGAGTCTCGCTCTGTCACCCGGGCTGGAGTGCAGTGGCCAGATCTCAGCTCACTGCAAGCTCCGCCTCCCGGATTTACGCCATTCTCCTGCCTCAGCCTCCCGAGTAGCTGGGACTACAGGCGCCCGCCACCTCGCCCGGCTAGTTTTTGTATTTTTTTCGTAGAGACGAGGTTTCACCGTGTCAGCCAGGATGGTCTCGATCTCCTGACCTCGTGATCCGCCCGTCTCGGCCTCCCAAAGTGCTGGGATTACAGGCTTGAGCCACCGCGCCCGGCCTGGAATCTCACTCTTTTACCCAGGCTGGAGTGCAGTGGTGCGATCTTGGCTCACTGCAAACTCCACCCCCTGGGTTCAAGAGGTTTTCCTGCCGCAGCCTCCTGAGTAGCTGGGATTACAGGTGCATGCCACCACACCCTGCTAATTTGTATGTGTGTGTGTGTGTGTGTGTATGTGTGTGTGTGTGTGTGTGTATTTAGTAGAGATGGGATTTCCCCTTATTGGTCAGGCTGGTATCAAACTCCTGACCTCAGATGATACACCCGTCTCAGCGTCCCAAAGTGCTGGTATTGCAGGCATGAGCCACTGCACCTGGTCAATATATATTTTTTAAATTTAACTTTTATTTTGTAATAATTGTAAACCCATTGCAGTTGTGAGAAATAATATACAGAGATCTTAAATATACTTTACCAGTTATTCTAATAGTAACATCCTGAAAACTATAACAATATTTAGAATATAGCACATAATTAGGATATTGGCTTGATAAAATCAAGATACAGAGCATTTTCATCACAACAATGGTCCTCATGTTGCTCTTTTCAAGTGTTTGGATATTTTAATTTTAGTTTTTTTATTGATTTCTAGTTTAGTTCCACTGTGGTTAGACAATACACTTTGCTTAATTCCAACACATCTAAATTTGTTAAGTTTTTTTAGTAGAGTTTTGTTTTATAGCCCAAGATGTTGCATATCTTGGCATACAGTGGTTGGCACTTGAAAAAGATATTTATGCTATTGTTGCCTGGGGCATTTGATAAATGTCAATTAGATGCTATTGGTTGGTGAAGTCATGGAGTTCTAAATTATTACTGATTTTTATTTAGTTGCTCCATTAATTGTTTAGAGAGGAAGATATTTAAGCCTCCAACTGTAATCATGAGTTTGTTTTTATTTCTGTCAGTTCTATAGGCTTGGCTTCAAATATTGTATAGTTTGCTTGCTTATTGCATATACATTTAGGTCATCTTGGTGGATTGACCTATTTATGATTATGCACACATACATATATATAATCAGATAAAGTAGACTTCATATATATATATATATATATAGCCACACTTTTTTCCTTCACCATTTATATAATGTCTCTTTAACAGTTTTACTTCCATCCTTCCGCTTGTATCATACTTGAAGTGAGTTTTCTGTAGGCAGCATATAGTTGAGTCGTACTTTTTCTTTGTCAACCTCTGTCTTTTGTTTGCTTCATTTTCCATTTACACATAGTGTAATTTTTGATGTTAGAACTTGTATTTGTCTTTTGTTTTCATTGTCATTCTCTTTAAAAAATTTCTCTTTCATTTTTCTTTATACTGGCTACATGGATTTTTAATAGGGAGTTTATTTAATCTGCAGAGTCTATTAACCCAAAATATGTAAATAATGCTTATTAAATTATTTGGACTTATACAATATTTTATACAAGGATATCTCAATAATATTATAAAAATATCATACCGACATAGCATAGATAGGCACATATCTTCTTAGTTTTTTATTTTAGGTAGCTATTCAATTAATTATTGTATTCTAAAATGATAATAGTTGATATTTGCATAATTTGCATATTTTTCTTCATCTGCTCTGCAAATACTATACATTTTTATTCCTTTATGTCAACTGTAAGTAAAACATAACAACATAAGAAAGTAAGTAGAAATATGACTTCCCAAACATCTCAAAGTGACTCAGAATCTGGACGTAAGACAGGAATCCTGTCTCCTAGACTAGTCAATACCACACCGCATTGTACTCAGAGGAATTATATAATGTTGTTTGGCACAAAACACATTTAAAACTTAGCTCTTAAATTATTTCAATAACTTTTTAAACAAATTAAACATCTAACAAACTTTGAATTAGAGTGTTTCAAAATCTCATTTGCAATCATTAGTTCCTCCATATTTTTTTTAAAGAACACGTTGATAAATTATTCAAGGGAAAAACAGATTGAAGTTAGTAAAATCTTTGTTGTTGCTATTACTGTTCTAAGTAATTGAAATGAATCTCTTCTTTAATTCCTCATTTCATGCTCTTCTTTAATGCTCATTTCAGCGTTTCTCATTTGGAATAATTAAATTTCTGACATGGGAAATATATGCAATAGGTGAAAAGTAAATAATTCATCTTATATTATCTTTTCTACAACCGGATACATTTTCCATCAGGAAAGAAGAAGAGAAAGATGAAGATGAAGATAAAGAAGATGAAGATAAGGAAGAAGAAGAAGAGGAAGAAGAAGAAGAAGAAGAAGAAGAAGAAGAAGAAGAAGAAGAAGAAGAAGAAGCAGCAGCAGCAGTGAAACCACCATTCAAAA
Organism: Trachypithecus francoisi; assembly: GCF_009764315.1. Classification (NCBI taxonomy): domain Eukaryota; kingdom Metazoa; phylum Chordata; class Mammalia; order Primates; family Cercopithecidae; genus Trachypithecus; species Trachypithecus francoisi. Next base: position 58,887,976 of record NW_022681465.1, read on the forward strand.
TATCTTTAAGTTGGGCAATTTTTTTTCCCTGTTCCTTCCAGGAAGTGAAAAAACTCCATATTTGCTCAGTGACCAGTCTTATATATAGCTTTTTTATTCCTTTTTAAAAATCAAAATGATATTTTCTATAAGTAGTTTATTGTATTGAAATAAACTATTTGAACATTACATTTATTTCTATTCTTTTTACATTCTCATTTGTGCAGTGCACAGAGGGATCCCTTGGACTTTGCGGCCAATTCAACAAGGCAAGTCTGGTTTATGGTACTATGTGATGTGAAATCAATGTGTGTGGTAATAAAAGTGTGTACACATTCAAAGTGTGTATATGTGTGTGCTCATGTGTGTGTGTGTGTGTGTGTTGAGTGCTCCTTACGATAACTAACTTTTTAAAAAGAATTTTAAAAAGCATGTGTCTGTATGATAATAATTTTCTTTGATTTATCTAAAAATCATGTTTCATTTTTCTCTCCCAGACTTATAAGAGAAACTTAGTTGCATTGAGTTTGTCTGGATGATAAGAACTTAAATAATTGACAAGGTGATTATGAGGTTTTCAACTAAAGGCTCAACACCTAAGACCTACATTTTCCATAATCAAAGATCGAATCTTTTGAAATTTATATACAGGAATTCCCAGTATCTACCCAGAGAGTGTGTCTTACTTCTGCTACTAATCCCATGATATCTATGGCTGACAGATTACAGAAGTCAAAGATTTAAATTAATAAATTTAAATAATAAATTTTAATAAAGTGTAAATTAATAAATAACAACACTCAGAGGTTTTGAAGCTCCTATTGAGACTAACATCTTTAGCATCACCTGGAGATGTGTTAAAATGTAAATTCTCAGGCCCCACATGATACCAGATAAATCCTAAGATCTGGTAGTAAGCCCCAGGAGTTTCTTTTAATAAGTAATACAGATGATTCTGATGCACACATAAGTTTTCTAATAGCTACTCTATTTGATAAATAGATTAGTTATTTCCTGGTAAAAAAAAAATGTTAGTTTAGGTGATCATAAAATAGCTGTTTTTTTTGTAAACATCTCACTTAGCAAATTATATAAAATTTTCAATTACCAGTAGTTCATCGTATTTATAACATACGGTATTACAAAATTGTCCTTGAATTTTAGATCGTTTTCATTTTCTTATCTACACCTAATTCAAGCCTTTGCCAGTGCTCCTGGCATTCTCTTCTGTTTTAATTTTCCTCTATTGCTTATTATTGTAAATTTCATCCCACACCAAGTTTACATATTTTTACCACTCTATGTACTGGTATAGTCTTCAGATCTTCATAGATGCTTCAGAACAAGTTATATTTTCAGTTGTCAGTTTTCAAGACTTTTGGTTTTATCTTTCCTGCCCTCTCCTCTCAAGTTGCATTACATTGCTTTTTAAGAAGAGACAGGTACTCAAAGCATGGCTGCCTAAGGCTACTGTCATTTCCTTCACCAGGAAAATGATACTATCCAAAGTTTTAAACAGCTCAAGACTTTAGTTCCTCTTTTTTTTTGTACATTTTCAATCAAATAAATATATTTAGAAGCTTAAAAATATTTCTCTAGGAAAGTTTTGAACAGCCGAAGAAAAGACTGGATCTGGAATCAGAGACTTGTTTCAAATTCTAACTTGGGCAATGATTAATTATATTGCCTTAGGAAAATCAGTGAACATTTCTGGGACTCCGTTTCTTTATATGTAAAATGGAATAATTATTTCTGACTTTCTTGTTTGTGTGAGGTTTAAGATAAATTTAGATGAAGCATCCAACTCTAGATATCAGACATGGCTCTTGACAGAAATCAAGACATGGTCACTCTGTGTGCATACAGCTCTGGGAGAAAAACTACAAAAATTAACAAAAGGGTCCCTTAGGCTATATGCTATCATAGATAAGCATTTCTTTTCAAGCTGATTACCTAATCCCAGCACTTTGGGAGGCCGAGACGGGCGGATCACGAGGTCAGGAGATCGAGACCATCCTGGCTAACACGGTGAAACCCCGTCTCTACTAAAAATACAAAAACTAGCTGGGCGAGGTGGCGGGCGCCTGTAGTCCCAGCTACTCGGGAGGCTGAGGCAGGAGAATGGCGTAAACCCGGGAGGCGGAGCTTGCAGTGAGCTGAGATCCGGCCACTGAACTCCAGTCCGGGAGACAGAGCGAGACTCCGCCTCAAAAAAAAAAAAAAAAAAAAAAAACAAGCTGATTACCAAATGATATGCTATTTTTCCATGAATACTTTTAGCTAAATTAATATTCTAAAAATAGCTTGCTATACAGATGTGTGAGGAAAAAATGAAAATCTCTTTACAATATGAATTATTGCAATATTTGCCCACATCACTTACACACAAATTGCCAAATATAAAGTTGTGAATTTGATTCATCATAATAAAGACACATTGAGTATTTACCCTAAGAGATGTATGCTATTTCATTTTAGTTTCAAAATGAACCTACGAATAGCATTTTTGCACCAGTTTTACAGATAAGAAAACAAAATCACAGAGATGTTAAGCAGTTTTATTATGGACACAATTAACAATATTCAGCCAGGATTCGAATGCTAGTCGCTGGTCTCTGAAATGTCTCCTTAAAGCAAGGTACTTGGTTACATCTCTAATAGAAATGTACCCAAATTAATCAATTTAGTTACAAATGCTGTCTCTGTTGTGATTTGTAAATATAGAAACAACGGGACCTTCGCCCCCAAATTAATCAATTTAGTTACAAATGCTGTCTCTGTTGTGATTTGTAAATATAGAAACAACGGGACCTTTGGTATACCACCTTCTTACAATATCCTAGAGAGAAACTGCTGAATGTTAAACCAACGCACACACCTAGTGGAATCCATCAGACACAGGACAAGATTAAGGCAACTTGAGATGAGAGGGAACGTCTTTGTTTCTTTCCATTTTCATACTGATTTGTGAGCAGTGATCACTGAATTAGAGTACCTGTGTTTTGTAGTAAATATCAGTCAGTTACAAAACTAGTAGCCACTAAGCAGTTCCAGACCTTGGTGTTCTTGGTTTGTTTTGGGAATGGATATTGAGGGCTATGGCCAACCCTGGTATCCAGACTTTTTAAAAATAGCCTTATTGAAATATAATGTATACACTTTGGTTCAACTCTGAAAAAATAATAGATGTTACAGAAAAAGACCCAGGTTTTCTCTAGACTTTTGGCTTAAGGGACTGAAGAAAAGAAGATGTGCTGATTTTCCTCCAAACTGTCTAATCCATTTGCTCAGGAAAGGAAAATAGACAAAGAAATGGGACGACTGTCTTGTCAGGAGCTATAAATGGACTATTTGGCTGCAGTTTCTTATTTTAAAGTCTCTTAGGAATCTGCTAACAGACAGCAGGACATTGATAAACCCGAATAAAAAGTAACCCAATGACATTTTTTTCAAATTTACTTTCTGCCTTAAGTTTTGCTTTCCTTATGGTATATCAACTCTGACATCAATGTCTTTTCTTATGAACATATCTCAGCATTAGCACTTCAAGGTCTGTGGCAGAATATAGCTTCATGTTAATTTATGGGTCTGAGCACTCTTTGGAAATTGCTATCATTTCCAAACCTGTTTAAAATGCCTGTGTGACATTTTCCATGAGAAGACTGACACTGGAATCAGCCTGATTGATCTGGGGGAGAGAATAGATGTGGTATGACATTCCAAGCTGGTTTAGAAAAGGGAACAGACAATTTAAAATAGCATAGTCGAAAGACTGGAAGTCCAAGAGCTGAGTCCCACTTTCATATCTGCTTTTTAACCTGTATGGCTGCAGTCAGTTCAATATCTTTACATGCAATAGCAGCTAAGAAATATAAATGCAAGTAACAACAATAAGTATACAACAATAAACAACCACTCTCCCTGCAAAGTAATTTATTACATCTTAAAGAGAAAGTAAACTAAACATTGGCAAATACTTCCCATTTATTTTTATTTCCCACCAAGTCTTCCTTATTCACTGATTCTTCAATAGTACCTATCCTCATACCCTTCAAGATAATGTTGACATGTTCTAAATAAAGGTTTGCCATTTTGCAGTTTTTTTTTGCAGTTTCTAAACATTAACATTTGCCTCCTGGAACATCGTGTAAGAAGATATGCTCACATCTTGCTATAACTATGTCCTCAGGGTCCTTGTATTTGAGCAGCCTTATAAGATTTACAACAAGGTCCTTTGGCATAATAGGACTTGGCTATGATTCAAGATGGATTTGCCTTACAACAGAATAGCTTCTGGAGTGTCAGAAGAGGATTTCAAAGCATTTTTAGAGGCATTTATTTATTTGTTATCATGGCTTCAGTTTTATAGACCTAGAAACGATACTTTATATTATTTTCTGGAGGTTAAATATTTTTTTCCATGTATTTTCATTTGTGTGACAAGACCCGTGTCCTCTTTCACATTTCTAATATTCATGGTAAGTCATGTTACAATCTGAACTATTTTTCACATCTTTGAGTTACTGGTTCTGTTTGGTTATACTTCTAATTAATAGATAACCTATGAGATTCTTCAATCCTCAGCTACCAAGAGGGTGTCCAACAATTCAATTCAATTCTGACATTAAATACACCATAAATTTTAGGGCTCTGTCCTTCAAGACTGCCTACACTTCAGATATCAGTTGAAATGGGATGCCAATGGTGCTCACTTTTCTGCCAGGCTGGCGGACACACACATACACACACAAAGTTAGGGGTTCCCATGATTTCTCCCTCAAGTTTGATATTTCACCAGAACAGCCCACATAACTCAGGGAAACACTTTACGTGTGTTTGTTGGTTTATTATAAAGAATGTTTTATAAGATAACAGGATACCTCTTTGATCATATTTGAAAAGAACTCTCTATAAATAACAAAAAGTTTTCTTATTATATCAAGTAACTCTAATTTGATATTACCTATTCATTTTCATAGAAGAATTCCAAATTACATATTTAAACACTTTAAAGTCAACTCCAAGGAATATATTGATTTTGGGGGCATTTTCCTTCTCTATGATTTCATTTATCTATTTATCTAATAGTAACTATCATTTCTTTTGGTTTATTTAAAAATCAAAAATCTGATTAATTCAAGGTGCAGTATCAAGCACTTTATCAAGAATATAAGAAAAACAAAGACATTGAAATATGCTAATTTTCTAGTATTTCTTTCCCTCTCACTCTGGCTCTCCTGTCTTTGCACTGTACCATCCCCCACTTACATTGCTTAGGTTGCTTTCTTTTTGTGAACAATATTATTCTGGTCCACTGGTCTCAGGTTTGGGTAAAAAAAAAGTTCATCCAGGTGAAATAATCGCTGAAACCAAAGAAGACATCTCACCCCATTCTCACCCCATCATGATAAAACAAATAGAAAATGAAAATTACTTTAAAGAAACTTGGGGATTAACTTTAAGTAATAAGAACAGAGAAAACCAAGAGTCAGAAAACTCCTATATATTCAAAATACTCCTAACACTTTTTTAAAAAGCTTTCTGAGGCCAGGCGCGGTGGCTCATGCCTGTAATCCCAGCACTTTGGGAGGCTGAGGCGGGCGGATCACGAGGTCAGGAGATGGAGATCATCCTGTCTAACACAGTGAAACCCTGTCTCTACTAAAAATACAAAAAATTAGCCGGGCGTGGTGGTGGGCGCCTGTAGTCCCAGCTACTCAGGAGGCTGAGGCAGGAGAATGGCGTGAACCCGGGAGGCGGAGCTTGCAGTGAGCTGAGATCTTTCCACTGCACTCCAGTCTGGGTGACACGGCGAGACTCCATCTCAAAAAAAAAAAAAAAAAAAACAGCTTTCTGATTTCTAAACCCTTCTGCAGTTGGAGGTTTCTCAGTCCCTGTAACTTTTTATACATGAGAAAGTGGGTCAAGATCTCTCTGGCACCACAATGGCCTTTTTAGACAATTATATCTTCTTTTTCCACCAGCTTCATAATCAAATATACTCCTCCTAGTCATACTCCTGAATTTATTGACACATTTAATAAATTGAATAATGAATTACATTCCTTTTGACCCAACACTTGTTATCTTTTTAAGTGGCTTCACATTTCTGTGGATGTCACAGCCAACATCTGACCATTTGACCATTTCTGGTCAAAAATTCAGAAATTTTACCATCTTTGAAATCGCTATTTCAAACATCCCAAAATCCACCTACATAGTCTTCAGCATATGGTTAACTTGCTTATGCACTATTATTGAAACATTTTTCCCAACTCATCAATGTTTCAAACTTCACTAGTCCTCCTTCCTCTCTGTCAGTCTCTTCCTATCTTAAATCTCCTGCTTATCCACTTTAGCATATTCAGCCTTCCATTTCTCTGCAAATGCCAAGAATATTTCTGGTTCTTTCTGTTTCCATGTCTTTTTGCTGGTTTCTCCTCCTCCGTCAGCCCTGAGTATTCCATTTACTCTTCCCTCTCTCCTTTCCACCAGAATGACATAGAGTCTATTTGCCCATATTTTAAATCTCTTTCTGGAATCGTTTTTCTCATCTTCAGTGTTATTTATCCATCTATCTTCTTAGTATTACCACAATAGTATCTATACCCATCTAAAAATTACAGTATTAATTCTTGCAGAATCTATACATGTTTAGAATCTTATAAGTTCTTGAGTTTAATGCTATTCTATTCCTATCAAATGACCTTTAGTAAAATTGGTATAAACCAGTTGGTTCCATTTGTAGGTAACTACAAAAAACCTTCATTTCGGTATCCTAATGTCATTAAAAAGAGACTGCTCTGGCCAGAAAAAAAGAAACCCACTGTAAACAAAATCAATTGTCAAATGACAAGCACTTAGATAACTGGAAGAACCTAAACTAGTAAATCACTTTGAAGGATGGTCTGTCATTATACACTAAGTTACAAATGCATTTACATTTGATCCACCAAGTGCTTTTCTAAGTATATACCTTGACAATTTGCCCCCAATATTATGAATATATATATTGACATATTTATTTACAAGAAAATCCTTCAAATTATAAAATATTGAAATATTATTATTATTATTATTATACTTTAAGTTCTAGGGCACATGTGTACAACGTGCAGGTTTGTTACATAGATATACATTTGCCATTTTGGTGTGCTGTACCCATTAACTCATCATTTACATTAGATATATATCCCAATGCTATCTCCCTCCCTCATCCCCCCACCCCATGATAGGCCCCCGTGTGTGATGTTCCCCATCCTGTGTCCAAGTGTTCTCATTGTTCAATTCCTACTTATGAGTGAGAACATGCAGTGTTTGGTTTTCTGTCCTTGTGACAGTTTGCTCAGAATGGTGGTGGTGTCCAGCTTCATCCATGTCCCTACAAAGGACAGGAACTCATCCTTTTTTATGGCTGCATAGTATTCCATGGTGTATATGTGCCACATTTTCTTCATCCAGTCTATCACTGATGGACATTCAGGTTGGTTCCAAGTCGTTGCTATTGTGAAAATTCCCACATGCATAAATAATGAAACACAAAGTTTCTATAAATGATGGTCATCTACTCATTGAAATACTATGCAGCTGGAAATAAGAATTAGAAACATTTTTATGAAGTAATAGGGTAAGATTCCAGAATATATTGTAAGTTAAAAACAAAGTTCAAAATAGTATTTATAGCATGCTACCTTTCATGTAGGAAATGAGGAAATTATATACACATATGCACACAAACACACATATGCAGATATATGTGTGTGTGTGTTTATGTGTATCATGACTATAATCCCAGCACTTTGGGAGGCCAAGGCAGGAGGATCACTTGAGTTCAAGACCAGCCTGGGAAACATGGTGAGACCCCATCTGTGTATAAGAAAAAATAAAAAATAAAAGCAGTGTATGGTGGTGCTTGCCCCTAGTCCTAGCTCCTAGGGAGGCCAAGGCAGGAGGATCACTTGAGTCCAGGAAGTTGAGGCTGCACTGAACCATGATCATACCACTGTGCTCTAGCCTGGACACCAGAGTGAGACCCTGTCTTAAAGAAGAAGAGGAAGAGGAAGAGGAGGAGGAAGATGAAGAAGAAGAAGAAGAAGAAGAAGAAGAAGAAGAAGAAGAAGAAGAAGCAGCAGCAGCAGCAGCAGCAGCAGCAGCAGCAGAGGCAATATGAGACAATAACCAATTGTCTTATATGCTTTAAATTTCTTCAGTTTATCTGCATATACTTCTGGGATGGGCTAGAAATGCAGATTTGGGTGAGTTGGGGAGTAGCCAAGCAGTTGGGAGGCATAGGAAGGCCACCATTCACTTTTAAATCCCTCATCTGAAGATTCAGTTACACAGAGAACATCCCCAATTCAGAGCATGATCCAGAGCAGGCTGTGGTGGAAAGATGGGGACTAAGTATGCTCCCTGAGAAGAATGATCACTGAGACAGCTTCATCCTTCTTCACTCAGTTTTGTAAATGTGATCCTTTCATTTGATATATCTTTGGCCCAAATTGACTTTTCGTGAATTCACTCCCGAGTGAACAAAAGAGAGAAAATATTGATGTTAATTTCATAAGAGTTTATAGAGTCTCTATTATTTGAGTCCTCAAAAGCACCACCTCAACAAAAAATAACAAATATTAGGAAGATGCTCTTCTTAGAATCGAGGTAGGTAACTTGGTAGAAGAAGTTGGTGATCATGAGATAATTTTCATTTGGAATTGCTTGCTGGTTTGATTGTTATCAATGATCCATAGTTACAGGTTTTCAGTGGAAACACTGCTATTTCTTGCAAGTTTCCAGTATTTTTTCTCTCTCCCTCTTTTTCAAGACTGACCAATGAAATTTAAATAGTTACATTAATTTATCATATTGACAAAGTAAGGTTTAGAAATCTGAACTCTAAAATTTAAACTGCTTAGAGATTAAAAAATAGAATTGCTGAAATGAATAAGCTGAAAAAGTCAAAGTAATACGTGTGATAAGAGGCATAACAATAATGCCAAGAGTAATTGAGTAAAAATTCTGGAAAGATAAGTTGTTGTTTTTATCTCGTAACAATGCCAAGGACAACGAGCAAGGGAACAAGGGTCTAGACATGCAGGAATGTGTTACTGAGCTAGTCACCTCTTGATGTCAAATGCAACTAATTAATTTCCTGGAACTGTTTTTGAATGTCCTCATGAACCAATTTAGGACATTAATCACTAGGGATCACGAGATTTAAGTAGAGTGCTCTTAATTTTAAGAGTTGTTACGAGATAAAAGTTGTTACGAGATAAAAAAAAAAAAAAAAAAAAACAAGACCAAGTTTGTGGCTTTAGGTATGAAGCAATTAGGGATGTCAAGCTACAGGAATAGAAGGCAGAAGTGGGTAAGAAAGTCATGATGAATAAACCAAATCATTTGAGGCTATTGTATTCATTAGGGCAGAAACATCCATACTGATAATGGAATTTATGCAAGATGGTAACAGAGTGTGAGATAAAAATGAAACGCTAGAAATCATATGCAAAGTCCTTAATGAATATTATAGAATGATAAGGAGTTAGCAGATTTAAAAAATAATAAAAAAATGAAAAGATGGCTAAAGCACTGCCACTGGTTCTAAAAATGCAAAGTTTATCTGCAGGCCTAGAGATGATCAGATAAAGCAAAAGATGAATTAATATGGAATATAAAGTATCGATAATAAATAATAAATAAATAATAAAATATATGTCCTTGTCACACTATTTGAACATATAGTTGGGGTTTATGTGATAGAGATTATACAAATTCATTTTTTTATTTTTTTGAGATGGAGTCTTGCTCTGTCTCCTAGGCTGGAGATCACAGGTGTGATCTTGACTCACTGCAGCCTTCACCTCCCCAGGTTCCAGGGATTCTCCTGCCTCAGCCTCCCAGGTAGCTGGGATTACAGACATGCACCACAACACCCAGCTAATTTTTGTATTTTTAGTAGAGATGGGGTTTCACCATGTTGGCCAGGCTGGTCTCAAACTCCTGACCTTGGGTGATCCGCCCACCTTGGCCTCCCAAAGTGCTAGAATTACAGGTGTGAGCCACCATGCCCGTCCTGTAATACAGGTTCTTGATGTATGATTTATTTGTATCTTATAAGCATCAGAGCTGCATTTTCTTATTTTTTAAAAGTGGAAGGCCACTATTTGTTGCCTAATATGTCACTTGAGTGACACATTTTGTACTGACATCTAGGATTTTTTTCCCACTAATTTTGCTGCAGCCACTTAGGTTAACTGACTAAGCTAGCAGTCTCTGTCAGTACATCACCTAGTCTCTGCTGGATGCTTCTTCTCTCCTATGGTGGGGATTCTTTGTTGAAGCTAAAGAATAAGAAGCTATGGCACTTGCTCAAGACCTCATGCTTGTGAATGCAAAGTGGAAGTTAAAAGAGGAGTTAAAATTAAGAGCACTCTACTTAAATCTCATGATCCCTAGTGATTAATGTCCTAAATTGGTTCATGAGGACATTCAAAAACAGTTCCAGGAAATTAATTAGTTGCATTTGACATCAAGAGGTGACTAGCTCAGTAACACATTCCTGCATGTCTAGACCCTTGTTCCCTTGCTCGTTGTCCTTGGCATTGTACTACCTGTTAAAGTGCTAGTACATGACAATTTGCATCTCTGGAGGGCTTAGGGCTGAGAAATTTCCATTCTCAAGTATTTGTGAACATATGATTCATTTCTACATCCTGCCTTAACATTGTAAGACCTTACATAATTAAGCAATCTCACTTGAAACCCAGTTTTTCTGTAGAAAGCATCACCGTACCTTCCTATATGCTTAGCCATTCCCCTTTTCGAAAAAGTCAATCACCTCTATCTAGTTAAAGACATACTTTCATCAACAACATCAGACTTTTCTTACTAGAAAACAACTTTTTTCATTAGAAATAACTTAAAACATTGAAGTGTCAGTTTCAAAAGATGAGTTCAGTTTGTTTAAAACCAAGATGACAATTTCCATGAAACCTTCAGGTAACAGAGTTTCTCTGGGGATTCCTAATTCCTGTTCTCAGTGATTGTGGTTAAAACCCTCTCAGGCATTTAGTTTCCCCTGAAATCCATGCTTTCCATACTTGATCAGTAATCAAAATTCTTCAAAGTTGTTGCCTAACAACATCTCTTGTATTGACACATTCATTAATATGCACAAAAGATAATAAAATACAAGTTTACTTTGAAAGATGGTAAACAAAGACAATATTGCTGCAGAGGGGCACAGAGTGAGTAGATAATGATTAGTTAAGTTGAACAAAAGAATTAATGAGGGACATGAGGCTACAGCTTAGTCTTAATGTAGGAAAACAGCTAAACAGAGGATAACAAAAGAGAATAACAATCTTTAAAATATAATGTAATACATCTTATAAAGATTATGACAGTCAGTTCTATTTTATTAAGCATTTAAGCTTAAAAAAATGCAGTTGAATATGTGGTTTAAATTTATATATAAATGAATCTATGTATTAAAAACGTATTTTTAACAAAAATTTCCTGATTGTACATCATTTAAGGACAAGTAGTAGCTAGCTAACAAGATAAACAAGCATATAATTAATATATGTTTCTACAAATGTATACATATTTCTATGTATGCATATTTCTATATATACACATAGTTATAGATTGAATATTCTTGTTCCCTAAAGTTCATACGTTGAAGCCTTAAATTTCAGTGGCTATATTTGGAATTGAGGGCTTTAAAAAGGAATTCAGGTTAAATGAGGTCATGTGGGTGGATCTCCATCATGTATGATAAATGTCCCTATAAGAAGAGGCACCAGCTTCATCCATGTTCCTGAAAAGGACATGAACTCATTCTTCTTTATGGTTGCATAGTATTCCATGGTGCATATGTGACACATTTTCTTTATCCAGTCTATCATTGATGTACATTTGGGTTGGTTCCATTAGGACACATATCTAATGCAAGTGGGACTAAAAGCTTAGATGACAGGTTGATAGGTGCAGCAAACCACTATGGCACATGTATACCTGTGTAACAAACCTGCACATTCTGCACATGTACCCCAGAACTTAAAGTAAAATTAAAAAAAAAAAAAAGTGACCAAAGAGTTTGTGCACTCTCTCTCACTCTTTTTCTCTCTTTCTTTCTCTACCTCTTTTTCTTATCACACAAAAAGATTATGTGAGTATACAGTGAATGATGGCTACATACAAACCAATAGAAGAGGCCTCATAATAAAACCTACCTTGCCAATACCTTGGTCTTGGACTTTGCAGTTCCAGAACAGTAGGAAAATAAATGTTTGTTATATAAGCCATTCAGTCTGTGACTTTTTATTAAGGCAGTCTGAGCAGATTTATATATATATGTGTGTGTGTATATGTATATATATACATATATACATATATGTGTGTATATATAAATATAATCTCCATATCTATATCTATGTCTATCTATGTATTTCATGAAATATATAATATGGGTAATTTTACACTAAGGCTTTATTTGACCTTGTAAAAATATATTAATTACTTTTTCAAGAGAGTAATTGCATGTAACAAAGACAAACAACTAATGTGTTTTCTTTTTTAAATTTTTTTATTTGAAGCCAGTTGATTTTTGTGCGTTAAGTGATTTTATTGTTGTGTGGTTGTAGGCTTCCCAAGAAGTTACAGTTCATTAAAAGGATTTTATATTTTGAATTTCAACCAGATGAGTTGTTTATTCAGTAAAGGAGAATGTCATACTTTTGATCAAAAGAAATAACATATTTTTAATATCAATTTACCAATATATCCAATATTTGACATGTCTATTATTTATTCTCTTATTGTTTCTTACATAGTTTTTATATTTCTAGTTTATGGTCCTGCCTTCAATATGCCACTATAATTTAGATTTCATTTACTTCATTGAAAATTGTATTTTCTATTCTCATGACTTTAAGTATTATTTTGTGTTTTCTCAATCATTATCTTTTAGACTTTATTTAAAATTATTATTTTTATAGTACAACAGTGTTGTGAGGTGGAGCCTAATGAGAGATATTTAGCTTATGAAGCCTCCACCTTCATGAATAGACTAATGCCACTAAAAAAGATCTGGCAGGAATAACTTCTCTCCTCTGCTCTTCTGCTACCAGCACAGCTTTGCCACTCTCTTGTCTCCTTTTTGCCCCCTCCTTCCTCTCTTGACTCCTCCTTCCACTATGAAGATGGAGCAGGAAGGCCCTCAACATGCCAAATGCTGCTGCCTTGATCTTGAATGTCCTAGTCTCCAGAACTTGAGGAATAAATTTCTGTTCTGTATAAATTACCCATTCTCAGGTATTTTGTTATAACAGTACAAATAAGGCAATTGTTAAATTAGTAAAATCCTATATTATAGACTTAATGACTGGAACGTCTAAATGGAAAAAAAGTCTATTGCCTTCTAAGTAAATTTTCAGGCATAAGAATATATGTAATGAATGGGTGGCATAGATGACATCCTATTTTTTTTTTTTTTTTTACATTTAATTAGAAATTCAGAAGAGGGAGAAAAAGCACTTGGTGTGCTTGGAAAAAGTTTCATAGAGCAGTTTGAACTTCCACTGGGCTTACAGAGGTAGGAAAAAGATCAACGAGAAGAAGTAGAGAAAAAAATGCATAAATTTACATAGTGCATTTGAGTGACAATGGGATCCTTCTGGCTGAAAATTATGGTTCATGTAGACAAATGAGCAGCTCTAGTTCAGAGACTTACAAGTAGTTCTAATGACAAAGAAAAGTCAATGATGGGGAGAGTGATGTTACAAAACAGATGTGTGCAAGGATTCTTATTGACAAGTTTTTGGTAACATTTTTCCTAATTTTGGGGGAAGTGACCATATGTCCACAAGCACTCAGAATCCTATGCCAGTTATGTGCCTGCAATTTTAATTACAAATTACAATTACATAACACTTCTATTGGTTTTGAGTAACAAGAAATATGGTGAGTTATTATTTCTCCCACTTGTATGCCAGATAATTATATTGAATAGTACACTAAGAAAACATCAATAAAAATATATATTTAGCATGCACAACCAACCATGAAGTAGATAAGACAAAAACAAAAATGTATGTATATATATTGGATATCTTTTGTTTAATGCCTGCTATCTACTTCTCATTTCTTTCTGGCTGCTCTGTGTCTGGGAGACAGGCCCTTATACACTGCATCATGGGTTCCCTTGACCTAGGGTTTCAGTTAGGTCAACACTTTGCACTGACAAGAGATTGAAAGGTTACTCCATTCTACAAGATTCAATGAATTGATTGCATCATTCATACTGGACATCCTTCTCCATGAAATTACCATCTCTGATTCTAGGTAACTGTTTCCCTGGCCTTTTCTGGTCTCTGTGTCTTAAAACCTTCCTGCTGTTACTAACTCCAGGCAGTGGTGTGAATATGCTGTAGTTGTTGATAGCACTTACCGTCTTCTGAGATCTAGTTGTGGCCATTGCTTCCCAACTCTGTCTTCATTAAGGCCGTGGTGTCACCTTGAAATCAGCCATGGTGGGAGCATTCACATCATGGAAAATAGCGTAGCTACAAATTAGGTTTTTTGGTTTACTTTTGTTTTTGATTTTTTTCTAGAAAGCCAGTTATTAAAAATGTCTAAACAGACTACTAGCTCATCTGCTCTGTATTACCATTTCTCTCCTCCCTTTTAATTCCCTAAAACACACATTCAATTTGTAAAAGGATTTGACTTATTAAACATCCCCCTAAATATTGATTTTAATGTGCCATCTATTGTTTTTCTCATTAGCCTTAAATAACATTGTAATTGGTATCAGAAATAGTTCCCAGAAACAAACCTTAGAAATAGTATCCTGGGGTTAATTGTAGACATACTGAGAAACCTATGGATATACTGGTTTTGAGGAAAAATTGGACACTGGAAAGTTGTATAAATATTTTCAAAATATCACTGCTATTAGCATGGGAAGACATGCAATTCAAAACTAGGCTTCAGGAGATAAAGTTTCTTTGGAATTTTATCCTTTTGATGATAATAATGATGAAAAGATTTTTATTGTTGTTGGCTATACCTAAGAGCCGTAGAAAGTATACTCAAGTACAAGAACAAAATAGAGGTTGTGAATACTCAACTCACACAATAAATGGAAAGTTAGAAATTCTCAATGACAGTTTTGAAGAGTTCATTACCTCTGCTAGTTACAGAGCAGATGTGGCTGAGGAACAATAACCAGAGCTTGCTGTAGGAGTTGCAGATTTGCAGTGTCAATAAAATGCTCAATTCACTGATTGAGAAAGAATGACTCCTTGAGATATAGATGGAAAAAAATTGGGAAGACACAAATCCAGCTGAACTTTCTAGACTCTCTTCTCCCCCCAACAGTACTCCTGAATCTCCCTAGCAGAGATATACATTCAAACTCTTTCTGAGAGAACTAGAATTTCCCTTCAGAAAAAAAGTATTCTTAAATGTATTTGGGGACTACTTTCCCTGCAAAGCCCATGCTATATGCCAGTCATGACCTTCAGGGCCATAGGAGTTGTCCAACATACACCAAATGAGAAACATAGTTGACTCCAAGACTCTATACACCCTGAAGTAACAAAAGTGAATCAGTTTCAATTAACAAGAGTCTGAGAAGCATGTATGAGAGTGTTAAACACTCTGGGGGTACTAGACAAAGGAGGATGAAATTTTAAAATGATAAATGCCACCCAATCTATTTATAAATTTTCCTTACCTGGAACATGGAATATAATGTGTGGATCTAGCATGTGGGATGAATGTTAATAGTCAGCAGCTACTCTGGCTGGTTGAAGCCTGTACTCAAGAGAAAGCTCCAGCAATTAGCAATGCAGTTAAAATATCAGTTCTAGGGGGTATATACAGGAAGGAATCGGAAGCCTCATGTGGATTATACTGTTGGTATTGAAATATTTTATATTACCTGATCATACAGCCATTGGCCATGTGCTATGAAATGGTCTAAAGGTCATGCCTTTGTTAAGCATTGAGAAAAAAACTTTGATTATAAGGGCACTAGCATTTGTATAAGCCTGTGTGCGACCATCATCAATCTATTGGTTAGGACGGTGACAAAAGATGCTGCAATAGCCTTGGATTTCCTGAATCTCAGTGGAAGTATTGGGATTCAAAGTTGCTAGAGGCAAGGTTAGCTCTTGCCCTCCAGAGACAAGGTGGATGCAAATATTCCAATAAATGTCAAGGCAGGAATGGTAATAAAATTACCAAATGCAGAGATCTGCAGTGATGGTTAACAAAATGTAGGGTTTCAGTGAATAACACAGATTGATAGCCTACTAAGGGGTTGCAGGACATATATTCGCAGAAAAATTCTATGGTCGCAGGACAGAGAGGTAACTCGAGTGCCAATCTATTGAGTCAGTGGTCGTCCATTGAGGAGAAATCTGGATGTTTTGAAGGACTCAGCAACACGACACATGTTTCTACCTTGAATCTTTTCCAAAGGTTTTGCAGAAGGAATTTCAGAAACTTAACAGATGACAAAACGTCAAGAAAAGAAAAATAAGGAAAGCATTCAAGCATTTTGGGGTTTATGGTACCACCTCTGAACCGACAATGATATCTGAATTTTTGCATCTTATCATGGTCTGCACAGAGTGCAGGCTTTTGATGATTGATGGAGTCTTGGTTTGATTATTTCTTGCAGTGGGTCCAATGAGACTACGAATTTATTCTATGTATATTTTTTCATTCCCAGAATGTATGATGGGAGTAAACAAACTTAATAACTGGCAAAGCTTCCAGTGTTTTCTACATGGGAATCTAATGAAAATTCCTGTATTTAGCCACACAATATAATAAAATAATGTTTGTCTTCTTCTTTACCAGTTTGCCTAAGGGCTATGGCAACTTTCTTGTTCCCTGTTAAAATCAGTCCAGAGTTGTCTCCATAGCTCTCCTTACATCTTTCTGGTCCTTTGCACTTTAGACCTTATACCACTTGGACATGGAGAGAAGGATATAACATATATCTTGTGTTGAGGATATAAGTCCTTCACGTGGATAAAAGACAAGAACAGACACTTTTGGGAGAATGGGGAAAAAGTGATACTCTCTCCTAGATATCCCTTTGCCTATCTAAATACATTCTCTAACCTTCTCTACCCTGTGTTGTGTTATAGAAAGCTAATGTATACACACTGCCTCAATGACTTCTCATTACTTTGATATCTAGTTGTGCATGAAGGAAGCCATCAGCAACAAATCTGAGTGCTGGAGGAGCATGCACTTTAGAGATGTACAATCACATATCACTTAACAGCTGGGATATGTTCTGAGAAATGTATTAGGGAATTCTGTTATAGTGTGAACATCATAGAGTGCACTCACACGAATCTAAATGATATTGCCTACTACACATCCAGGTTATAAGGTATAAGTTATTATTCGTAGGCTACTAAGTTGCACAGCAGTTTACTAAACTAAATACTGTAGACAATTGCAACACAGTGGTAAGCATTTGATATCCAAACATATCTAAACATAGAAAAGGTACAGTAAAAATACAGTATAAGAACTAAAAATGGTATACTTGTATAGGGTACCATGAATAGAGCTTGTGGAACTAGAAGCTGCTCTCTACGAGTCGGTGAGTGAGTGGTGAGTGCATGTGAAGGCCTGGGACATTACTGTGCACTGCTGTTGACTTATACTGTACTTAGGATACACTAAATTTATGAAACTTTTGTCTTCAATAATAATCTAACTTTAGCTTACTGTAACTTACTCTATAAACATTTTAAATTTTTTTGACTCTTTAGTAATAACATTTAATTTAAAACAAGCACATTGTAAAACTGTCCAAAAATATTTTCTTTCTATCCCTATCCAACGTACTGTTTTCTATTTTTAAAAATTTTAATTTATTTATTTATTTTTTAGTCTTTAAACTTTTTTTGTTAAAAGCTAAGACACACACACATTAGCCTATTACTACACAGGGTCAAGATCATCAAGATGTAAGTAGGTGGTAGGAATTTTTTTGCTTTATTATAACCTTGTGTGACCACCATCGTATATGTGGTACGTCATTGACTGAGGCATCGTTATGGGCTGCATGACTGCTTTGCTGGATTCCTTAAAGGCATGGTATTATCACTGACTGTCTTAGACTATTCTCCATCCTCTCTATTTATTTTCTGCAGATTTACACTACTGAGCTCTTCCTTTCATCCTGCAGGATTAGAAAAGTGAATAGTTTCTTCTGGTTACTAGTTCTGGCAATACATTATTCCTTGGGTACTCTTAAATACAACCCAAACCTCTATAAAGAGCAACTTTATAAACCTCTCTTCTAATTACCCAGCTTGAATTTCCAGTTTCTTGGAGGAACCATTACTAATACACTGTGTTTCAGTTAGCTGTAGCTCACACAACTTGCTCAAAACACCATAATTACTTAACTGTTTGATTCTATGACTCAGGTTTACATTTTAATTTTTTTCCTTCCATTTATAATGTTTATTCATACTATAATACCTTTCTAGAACATAACATCAGAAGTGTGGAGTCTTAAACTCAAAAATGCTCTTTCTAAATCAATCAAATTTTCATTGTGTTTAGATATATATTTTGTTATTAGGCTATAACTGTATAATTTTTGACTGAATTAAATAAATTAAAAATAATTTTTATAAATAAATAGAAAAAATACTTTCCACCAGTAACACAAATAAAACATAGATCCTATTAGCAATGTGTTGTATTGATACTAATCTTCAAGTGTCATACCCTCTATGTAGATACTTTTACTTTCCTACTTTAATTACGATTTATTATAAATTTTTCACTCCAATGCAAACATGTGTATGAATTAGACTTCTTACAGAAGCAAAGAGAAGAAATCAATTTCACGTGAAACAGATTATTTTAATTTGATTGGTTAGCTATTAATGTTTTCCATAATACTTAATCCAAAAGATACATTTATTGTAGTTTTTTTTTTCCATTGGGGAAACCAATTTCTATACTCTTATTAGTACACATTTTGAAGAGTAGTATAAATAAAAGTGTTGATTATTAGACACTTTCTTTTTCACTCAACGTTTTTAAGATAAAAAATATGACATTTCTGAACGCTTAAACTTTGTCATTTGTTGGGCGAATTTATCATTCAATCTGTTATTCGACAATCTCTTTTTCTCCCCATTACACTCTGAGTTCCTGCTGCAGGAATATTAAATGATCTATGTTCTTCTGAGTGCATCTGTTTGTTCACATCTCCCTGACTTTGCCCAGAACATTTTATTACTTCAGCCTTAGAACGACACTTTATTACTATCCTTCAAGTTAAATATTTTCTATTTTTAAAAACTTTTTTTGACCCTACCTGCCCACCTCAGGCAAAATTAATCCTTTTTTTCCTTTTGCTGCATGCATAGTCAGTGAATACCTCTTAAATTTCATTGACCGTATGAGATTATTCAGAAAATAGATTCAGCACCTGTGTAGCACACTAGTTAAGCAAGTACACCAAAGGAAAAAGAAGTAAATTATAGAGGCCATATTACATTTTAAAATACCACATTTTGTCAACTCTTACACACTTTTCACTATTTCAACATCTCTGACTTTGGAATATATGTTAAAATTGATATTATGTTATATAGTTGGCATAAAATTGTCTCCCTTTGTTGTATATGAGAAATTGATATGTATTATAATTGGGGGAGGAGTCGCTGTTAGAAATTTTCATTATGTTTACGATTTCCTAGCTTGATCTCTGTCTCCCTCTCTACCCAATAAGGATGATTTTTGTCTTCTAATTTTTGATAATGTATAAAGGAAGATATTCTCATTCTATGTTGTTCAGCCCAATAATGCAGTATGTGATCAGATGCCTTTGCTTTATTTCAAGGTACTTATCAAGCAAAACTAATAGATATAAATGACAAGAAGATTTTACAATGTTTAAACATAACTTTCATAATTACGTCAAGCAAATTTTTACTGTTTTGAAATTTCATTTTCTGTAAGCGAGGAATCAAACTATGTGCTCAGAGAAAGGTCTAAGACTTGTGGTTATGGGGGGAAAACTATCATTAATTCAATATTCAAAAGCAGTTATAATAGTTTCTAAAAGTATTAAGCTACTACCTTGTAAAACAAACTTGTCCAACCTCTGGCCCATGGGCAGCATGCAGCTGAGGGCAGCTTTGAATGCAGCCTAATACAAATTCATAAACTTTTTAAAACATCAGGAGATTTTTGGCTATTTTTTTTTTTTTTAGCTCATTGGCTACCACTAGCATTAGTGTATTTTATGTGTGGCCCAAGACTAGTCTTTTTCTTCCAATGTGTCCCGGGGAAGCCAAAATTTGGACAACTCTGTTGTAAAACAATGTAATTGGGCTTCTCTATAACCAGAAATTCCCAAATAATCTTAATGGCTACTTGTAAAGATGTTTTTAAAAATGTTGTAGGTATCAGTTGAAGGAGAAAGATGTGGAAAAGGTGCTATTTCCTGTAAAATCTAATTTTGATGTTCCATCTTTTCAAATTCTTCAAAATAATCTTATTTTTACGTATGATTTCCTTTGGGTTAATTTTAAGTACATTGAACTACCTAACTTGAGAATAACATAACAAGAAAACATGTGTTGTTGGAAAAAGTATGAGTGAAGACAGACTACAAATTCTTTAGCTGAAATTAAAATAAGTAGTTTCATTTATTTAAAATGAAAATAAATGTAACATTAAGTTTTAATAAAAAGAAGAAACAAAAAGGAAGCACTGCAATTTTTGAGAAGAAGTATGCAGAGAAAAAAAAGAAACTTCTAGAAATCAAGGAGCTAATCCTACTTATATTTTGTGAATAAAAGGCAAGTAAATGGAAGCAAAATTTATGTGCACACAGAAAATAAGTTTAACATTTAACTATCGAATGCTACTGCCTATAGTTTCAGTTTAATATCATCTTTGCAACAAAACTTTGGAGCTAAGACAGATTTTAACTGAAGTGGACAGAAAATAAGAGGAAATTTATTCATACAGCATCTGAACACAAAGGTTACATAGACTTTTTCTTAAAACATAAATATTATAGAAGTAATATTTAAGATTATGAAAAAGTAGAAAAAAGAAACAATTCAATAAGTGCATGTGTCTATATGTGTGTGCACTTATTGTACATGTGTCTGAATGTTTGCATACATACATGTATTATATATATATTTATCACTATACATATGTATGTGTGAGAGAACGAGAGAGAGAGAGAGAGAGAGTACATATTCCCTGTGGAAAAAATTTACCCCAAAACACAGCAAAAAGTATCCTTACAAATACATGGCTCTGAAAGGAATGATGTAGAATACAAAATAAATTAAAAGTCACATATCAGATGATAAAAAACCACAATTAGATGAAAGAGTAAAATTCAGAGTTAAGAAAAACGTGAAGAACTAAAATAGTATTATTACAGAATTGACTAAAAGAGCAATGTCAAGAGAAAAAGGTTGACAATCTTAGGACAAATATATGGCCATGGTGAAGATGCTTAAGAGAATAACAGAATGCAGAAGTATGTGAAGAGTGTTTAAACACGTTAGGAATGAGAGCACCAAAATATGAAAACAGCATTTGAAAGCACAAATAACATTTCTGTAACAACTAAAATCATAAAACAGCATTCATGTTTATAGGCATAAAATATAGGAATGAAGGATCAAAGGAAACCACAGAGAGAAGATTATACTATACTTTTAACAAACTTATACGAAATGATCAACATCAACAGATTTTCCAGTGAGCTATGACTTTCAAAGATAAAGAACTAATTCTACTAGGGTCCAACAAAGGACAGCAAGTCAAGTAAAACAATAACAACAAAATTAGGCAGATCTCAGCCTTTTTCTAGTATTCAATCCAGTATGCTGGTGAAAATTGCTTCCTAAAAGTTAAAGTAAGTAAACTCACAACATTTTTTAGGAACTAACTTATCTTTCATAGGTAAAGCCCTCAAAACCAAGCCAAAAGTGTGCTTTAAGACAAAAAATTTACCATTTATCCCTAAGGGCTAAGTGAACAGAATCAACGTTTCATCTCTTGGTAGATAAAAAGTCTATGTAATGTAACTTAGTATCATGTTTTTGATTTTTGTGGGATTTCAATAACCTTAATATACCAAGTCATCATACATAATAATTCATGGCATTTTGTTAAATAATGCTGACCATATGAAGTTTGAAATATACATGACTTCTGAGATAAACAATATGGATAAATCAAATTAAAGTCCTACGAAGGAGAAAGTATTCAAGACCCATATTATAACAAGAGAACCTTGCCTGGCACAGATTAATCATCACACACTGGCTTGGATTTGGATTTCCCTGGAATATACAGCTAGATATTGTGTTCACCTCTAGAATCAATAAATTACCCACACAGCTCTCCCTATTTTCTCTAGTCTTAGATGGATTTTTTTTCTCCTCTTTGCATTTGGTAAGATGTTGCAAACACAGGGAATGCTTCAAAGTGTATTAGAACAAATTACAAAAATTCTGTGGTGTTAATCCAGTGTGAATAGAGCAATGAGAAAACAGGAAATGAAAACCACTAATTTAAAAATGGGGCAGCAAAATGACACCTAGTTTTTATTATAGTGTAATAACTTACTTTGTAATCAATTTTCATAAGAAATTGAAGATTTTTGTCAGTTTAAAATAACTAAAACATTCAATATAATTTGATTACATTTCTGATTTAATTTTGATGCTTATTAAAGCAATTTTAAAAATTTTAATCACTATTTAAATATTTAATGGAAAATTAATTTTTAAAATATTTTCTTTTATTTATGTATTTTAGAGACAAGGACTCGCTCTGTCACCCAGGCTGGAGTACAGTAGAATGATCATTGCTCACTTGAATTCCTGAGCTCAAGTGATCCTCCTGCTTCAGCCTTCCAAGTATCTAGGACTATAGGGTATGCACCACAAAGCTCAGCTAATTAAATAAATATATTTTTTTGGTAGACATGAGGTCCCCCTATGTTGTCTAGGCTGATCTCAAACTCCTGTCCTCAAGTTCACTTCCTGCTTCAGGCCCCCAAAGTGCTAGATTTATGAGCATCAGTCATTGCATCTGGTATTAATTTTTATATACTTAATTTTTGCTTTATTTTTCATGTAAATTATTTCTAATGGGAAGCCTGATGAAAATGTCTACAATAATTTAATAATGTTATAAAGAGTAGCAATTTTTAAAAATTAAATAGTTCTGTGTATCCCTCTTCATCCATAAAGTTTATTCTGTTATTCAAGAACCTATCAATGTATTTTTAAACACTGAAAATCTAATAATATATTTTACAAATAATACATTATTTAGAAACCATGGGAAAAGAAGAGGTTGTATAATTACTTCCCAGATACGAGTTCACTTATAAGAATTTAAAATATATGCTTATCTATTTATTCAACATTGTTTAACAAATGTTGCAAATAATGGATGAATTTGGGAAAATGATCCACTTTTTTTTCATTACAGGCAAAGAATTAGGGAATATGGTTCATTTAGCCAAATATAGTTCCCTTTTTTCTTTATTTGCAACCCAGAAATATTTACTTATCGCCATTCTATGCTTGTCTTTGTTATAGGCTATGGAAATATAAAGATAAATATCACATACATGATTCCTGTTCTCATGGAGCTTGAACCCCAGAAGAAGAGAAAAGCAAGGAAAAAGAAAATCACTTTGATGAAGTTATTGTAATTGTTTTAAAAACCAAGAAGGAAACAAACAAGTTCTAGAATAAATAATAACAGGTAGGACCTATTTCTTGGTAAGGGCAAGAGGAAGATCTCACTAATGAGCTGAGCTTTAAGTGGATTAATGAGTAATAATATTTACCCAGGTATAGAGAGGAGGAAAATCCAACATGGGACCTGGTCTGATTGCAATATCATTTCATTACCTGTCACGGACAAGGAGAAGTGGCAGAATATGTGGTTAGGGACAGAGCAAAAACTAAATCATGAAGATCTTTGTAGGTCATGTTAGGCATTGAGCAATTATTCCAAGTCCAAGGGTAAAGGCTGAGTCGTTTTAAGATGGTGTTATTTTCATTAATAATTCCAATAGTTGTTTATTGAGAGCTTACTGTGTGCCATATACTATCCTAAATCTGTTGTATACTATAATATCTCAGGGGTCTGCAAAAAGCCCACCAGTCAAAACCTGCCTACCATGTTCTCATGGAGCTTGAACCCCAGAAGAAGAGAAAAGCAAGGAAAAAGAAAATCACTTTGATGAAGTTATTGTAATTGTTTTAAAAACCAATTGTTTTAAAAACTATCTGTATAGTGCCTGGTTACAACCCTGGAAGATGCACTGGTGGCCATGGAGCCCCAGCCTGGTATGCCCCTCTGCCCTGTTATCTCTCTATCCCTAGCACCTAAAGTCAGCAGCCAAGTCAGGAAGGCTGGCTGGGCTCTCCTGGAGGCCACCAAGATGGGTATGTCACTGGGCAGAGATTCAAGAGGATAGTTACATCCTCCTGCAGCCACCCCTCAGACCTGTGATTCTACCAACTCAGAAGGTCTCCAGCTGGGGGCAACTGAGGACACTGCATGACACTGACCTGGATCAACCATCACAGGTCTGAAAGGTGGGCAGGCATTTGTGCCCTCTCATTATCAAGGTAGCTCTGCAACATCCTCCTTTTTGCCTCTTGAGCCACAAAGTCTGAACTATTTTTTAGTTGGCTCTTTACTTTCTTACTTTTTCTGTAACACTAGTCAACACGTAACCTTAGTATCCCCATCCCACAGAGGCAGAACTGCAGCTCAGCAAGGCTACCTGACACCAGAGCCTGATGCATGATTTGGGGGGCTATCACAGAGGTCCAGAAAATAAATAAGAGGGGCCGATATGAAGGAGAAAACAAAGCTTGGGAGTATACTGTTAACACTAACTTGTCAAGGTTTACTTTTAAATCTCAGGTGAGAGTGAGTTAAAGGATGGGCAAACTAATTTTGAAGTTTCTTCGTTTAACAAGAATGGTAGTACAATTATAAGATGAGAGTAAACTGGAGATGAAATAAGGATAAGGGGGAAAGAGTGGATATTGAAGAATTGTCCTATTAAATTGGAGATGTCTGTGAGAATCCCAACAGGATCTGTAAGTAGGAGGCTGGATATAAAGTTCTAGAACTTTCAGTAACTGAACATTTACCTCAGATGCGGAAGGGAAGTGACCTACCGTTTTTGGCTTTGAGTTTTGTTTTGTTTTTGCTCTTTTTGCTTTTTGACAAGGAAAACAGTAAGACAGAACCGAAAAGCAAATCCTAGTTAACCTCAGGACCAGTCCAGCAGGAGCAGAAGAGAGAAAACTGAGAGCTACTGAATGTTCACTTCATTAATTAAAAGTACAGTTTATTTGATAATTACATAATTTGTTATTAAATTATGGAACTTAAAGTGGCTTAGTATTTATTTAAAAATTCAGGTTGTCATTTTGTGGTATGTTACTATGTGAGGTTGCCTAGTCCATTGACTAGGTTAGCCTATTTCTACAACTTCGTATTCCTAAAATACTCTGCAAGAGAAGACAGTTGAAAAAAAAAGTATCATTAATAAGTTAAATTAATATAAAACAAAATTTGTTCCCAGAAACTTCAACACCAGACCATTATCCCCTCACTTTATCAAATTCATTGGCTCTACAAGTTTGACTTACTTACACCAGATGAATAAATGGGGGATCTTTTCATAGGATTTTCTGAAATAATATCACGGTTTCCTTCTTCCACTTATGTCTTTCAAGAGGTCCAAAGGATACAAATGAGCCCATTGTTTTTATTCTGAATTACAGAACTCATAATTTTCTGAATACATGTCGATTGTCATCTAAAGATCAACTGAGAACAATGTTAACAAATTAGAAGCTGATAAACTGGGTAAACTACATTTATTTCAAAATTTCCCCTTTTCCTCTTTAAAAAGTTTAAAGCAGTTAGAGATTTTAATTTCATTAAAAAATCTTCATCTCTAGGCCAGGAGCGGTGGCTCACACTTATAATCCCAACACTTTGGGTGGCCAAGGCAGGCGGATCAACCGAGGTCGGGAATTTGTTCTCCAAATCAAGATTACAAGAGATTTGCAGGGGTGTCCACTCTTTTGGCTTCCCTGGGCCCCACTGGAAGAAGAAGAATCGTCTTGGGCCATGCGTAAAATACACAAACACTAACGACAGCTGATGAGCTAAAAACAATCAAACAAATAAACAAACAAAAATTACACACACACACACACACACAAAATCCCATAATGTTTTAAGAAAGTATACAAATTTGTTTTGGGCCACATTCAAAGTCATCCTGGGCTGCATGCAGCCTGTGGGCGGCAGATTGGACAAGCTTGGATTAGAGCATCCCAGTCATATTGGAATAGCAACGTTTCCTATCTTGATAAAATATAAGACTGCCTTACTATTGGGGAGCCAAGCCAAAGGACTTATAAGCTAATACTCCATTGGGTATTGGAGGCTATATAGAATAACCTCACCTTAGAAAACTCCACCAAAATGCTATCAGGTAAATTCTGTACATTTCAAGGACTTGCTGGTTCCTAGTTTAAACAGAATTTCCATTATTATCATCATCATTATTATCAGTAGGCATGTATTTTATTTAAAAAGTTCATTTTAATCTGTATATTCTAATATAATTTATGTCCAGCTCTAATTATTTGTATACTTGAAAATATTAAATATATACAATCTATAGTATTACATTACTTAAACAACAGTTTGTATTTCTGTACTGTAGTCAGCATCTTAAGTTCCTTCTTTAATTAATATTAGTGATGTTTTAAAGCATATAATCCTTTCTTGAATATTATTTGAATAATAGTGCTCTACAGGGATAAAGACATATTAAATTCCTATTGGATTCAAAACTGTAATATACCTTGTGGGACTCCTTAGGATAATTAATAAGTAATTATTTGACTTAATTTACTAGAATGTGAGTTAAATATATATATAATATATATTTTTTAGGTAACATATATATTAAATATATATGCCTATTATTAACAAGCACAAATGCATTTGAATATATTTTGCTTAAAAAAACTACAGTTTTTTTAGTGTTTCATTTGTTAAATGTCTATGGCATTAAAATGTTGCTCTGTGAAGTTTTTAATCTACGGTAAACAGTGAGTAAATATTGTGGCTTTGCATATACAGGAAAAATTCAAATGCATTAAACACACTGGTATGCTATGAATCTATTTAAGGTCTTAGAAAAGCGAAGACTTATTTTTATGCTGCTCAATAGTACATTAACAAATTAACATCTAGAGAAGTATAGCATCAAAAAGAAAGGACCTAAGCTAGAAATAAGCTTTACCCAACAAACAGAAAGAAGTTTGATCAACTGCTTTGAGGAATAAAGCAGCTTAATGAGCTTATGAAGCTCATGAAGTCAACGAGGTCAGAGCCTAAATCAATGAGATGAGAAATAGGAAATTTAAGAAAAAAATATTAAGAGTGAAAAGATCATAACTGAACTCATAAAAAAGTTAGTAACGTCAAAGGACAGAGGGTTAGTAACACAGGAACAAGGTTTGAGGTAACTATGGGGGGATCACATCTTGTTTTTTGAAAAGAAGGAAAAGTGCGATACAGATGTATTAAATAAAGATGATTAATCTTCTTGAGGAATAAACCTCAACAACTAAAAATAACAACAACAACAACAAAAAAACACTAACACAATAATAAAACTAAGATTTACCAGAAAAAAAGAAGATACTACTTGTGTTCATAGAGCATTTTGAGTTTTTAGGTAACATGCAGGTGCCCTTTAAATCTTCAAAAATATGGAAAGAATACTTCAGATAATGGAGCAGAAGGCAAGTCACTTACAAGGTTGGAGGTTTTAGATTGGCATTAGACTTCTCTGCAGTAACATTCAATGCTAAGATTACAAAATTCAAAGAAAAAAGTATAAACCAAAAGATGAGACTGTTCTCAGATAAGAAATCATCGTAAACTACAAAATTCCAATTCTTGGAGCAAGTGTTATTGAGGATTACTTGTATCCAATTAAGAAGTTGATCAGCACATATATTTTCCAAAATAGAGAAACCATAATCGCAAAAACAGGTCCATTCAAATATAGAACAAATACTTTTATATTTAATGTGTAACAGTTAGATAAATTATAAAGTAACAAACTAACAGATTAAAATAGTGGTCTATATTTCATATATCTGTATTAGAATGGAAGAGAGAGAGCCAACGGCCTATCCTTCAATGAAAATATTCAGTAAAAATTGTTTAAGAAAATATGTAGTTAAAAAATAATGTGTTCCACCTGTTAATGTCTTCCATAATATCTTTGTATAATCTTAGAGTTTTTGAAGATACATAGTGTAAAATACAGTTTTTCAAACTTTGAATGTTTTCAGCTATACCTTAATTTCATCTTTTCTGATATTTCATGTAAAACATAATATTATTATATATTTTAATTAGATTATATGTAGAAAACAATCCATTTTTATAAAAGCTTATATGCTTTTTTACTCATTATGCTTGGATAACTATCTGGAATCATTTTTACCTAAAAATAATTATGCATGTAGTTGAAAAATGATATGTGTGATCTTTTATTAATTTTTTCTGTACTTATTAGCATTCGGTAAAATTTTCAGTCATAGTTTTGACATTTTGCAAAAATTGTAAGTGTAGTTGTTATTTTATAATATGAATTATATGGTAATAATATCATTATTATGTTAAAAATTGGTAACTTAAAAAGAGAATAAAAATTCACATCCACTCCAGTGAATATGTCCAAATTTGGAGAGCATAAATTATGGATTTATATATGATGATAGTTTACAACAGCAACTGTAATTTAATAAAATAAATGAACAATTTGTGAACAGAATATAGTGTTTGCAGATTAAAACATGTAGTTAAAAATGAGATAATTTAGCTTAACAGTGTTGAAGAGTTTCAAAAATACAGTAAGCACCAATACCTGTGTGAACTAAAGCCTATGCATGCATATGAATACAAACTATACACACACCTTGAAAGATGTAATATTTTCTGCTAAATATATTTGAAATATTAAACTCCAATTTTTGGTTATCATGTGTAACATGTCAATGCTGTTCATCTCTTCTCATTTATCAGTTCATAATAGGGTTTTGTTGTTGTTGTTTGTTTTGAGATGAAGTCTCTCTCTATTGCCCAGGCTGGAGTGCAGTGTCATGCATGATCTTGGCTCATTGCAACCTCTTCCTTCCAGCTTCAGAGATACTCCTGCCTCAGCCTCCCGAGTATCTGAGACTGCAGATGTGCACCCATGCCCAGTTAATTTTTCTATTTTTGTAGAGACAGGGATTAGCCATGTTGGCCAGGCTGGTTTTCAACTCCTGATCTCAGGGGATCTGCCAGCCTCGACCTCCCAAAGTGCTGGGATTACAGGCATAAGCCACCTCACCTGGCCCATAATAATGTTAAAAATGAGAATTTTTGGCTGGGTACCTTGGCTCATGCCTGCAATCCCAGCATTTTGGGAGGCAGAGGCAGGTGGACCAGTTGAGTTCCAGAGTTCAAGACCAACCTGGTCAACATGGCGAAATCCCGTTTCTACTAAAAAATAGAAAAAAATAGCCAGACGTGGTAATGGGTGCCTGTAATGCCAGCTACTCAGGAGGCTGAGGCAGGGATAATTACTTGAACCCAGGAGGCGGAAGTTGCAGTGAGCCAAGGTCATGCCACTGCACTCCAGCTTGGATGAGAAAGCGAGACTCTGTCTCGGAACAACAACAACAACAACAACAACAACAAATGAATTTTTATACCACTGATGTTTAGAATAGTGGTCAGTTAATCAGTACACCCCCTGCCACCTCAAAAACAAGTAGTTTACACTAATTGGACACAAACAAAAGCCAAGAGTTAGAAAGACAATGGCCTGGTAAATACAAGAACACTGAAAGATTTCATCTACTACACAATTGAAGTATTTTGTATTTTTTGTTGGCACATCATAACTGTATACATTTACTGAGTACATGTGATATTTCGATACATGCATATAATGCGTAACGAACAAATTAGGGCATTTAGGCTATCTATCACTTCAAATATTTACCTTTTTTTTTTTTGGTGCTGGGAACATTTCAAACCTCTTCTAGCTATTTTAAAATATAAAATAAATAATTGTTAACTATAGTCACATTACGGTGCTACCAAGCACTAGAACTTATACTTTGTATGTACCTGTCTGTTTGTACTCATTAATGAGTTTCTCTTCATCCCTGATCCCAATCACACACCCTTCCCACCTTCTGGTAACAATCATTCTACTCCCTACGTCCTTGAGATCAACTTCTTAAGCTCTCACATGAGTGAGAACAGGTGATATTTGTCTTTCTGGGCCTGGCTTATTTCATTTAACATAATGACCTCCAGTACCACCCATGTTGTTGCAAATGTAAAATGTCATTGCTTTTTATGGCTTAACAATAATTATTTATACATACTTTTATTTATCCATTCATCTATTGACAGACATTTTGTTATTTTGTATTTCGGATTTTGTAAATAGTGATGCAATAAACATAAGAGTGAAGATATCCCTTTTAAATACGAATTTTCTTTGCTTTGAATAAATACTGAGCAGTGAATTCCTGGATCATATGGTAGTTCTATTTTTACTTTTTCGAGAAACTTTTATGCCGTTCTCCATAACGGTTGTACTAATTCACATTCTCACCAACAGGGTATGAGTTCCCTTTTCTTCACAACCGTGCCAGCATTTATCTTTTGTCGTTTTGATAATTGCCGTTCTAACTAGAGTGATATCCTGGTTTGATTTACATTTCCCTGATGATTAGTGTTGTTGGCAAGTTTAAAATAGACTTCCTGGGACTGGGCACGGTGGCTCATAACTGTAATCCCAGCTTTGGGAGGCTGAGGTGGGTGGATCACTTGAGGTCAGGAGTTTGAGACCAGTCTGGCCAACATGGTGAAACTTCGCCTCTACTAAAATTACAAAATTGAGCTGAGTGTGGTGATGAGTGCCTGTATTCCCAGCTACTCAGGAGGCTGAGGCAGGAAATTGCTTGAACCTGGGAGGTAAAGGTTGCAGCGAGTCGAGATCGTGCCACTGCCTGAGCGACAGAGTGAGACTCCATCTCAAGAAAAAAAAAAAAGTATACACACACACAGACACATACACACACACACACACATTTGTTGGCCTTTTGTATGTCTTCTTTTGAGAAATGTCTGTCTAGATCTTTTTCCTAATTTATGTTTGGGTTATTTGGTTTTCTTTATGCTGAGTTGTTTGGGTTTCTTACATATTGTGGGTATTAGTCCCCTGTCAGATGAATAATTTGCAAAAATTTTTCTCCCATTCAACAGGTTGTCTCTTCATCCTATTGATTATTTCTTTTCCTGCACAGAAGGCTTTTTGAATTTAATATAGTTCCATTTATCTATTTTCTCTTATTACCTGTGCTTTTGTACTTTTATTTTTTTAATTTTATTTGTAATTATGCACATGCTCTGCAACTATAACTTCTAACAACACTACTGAAAGTATATCCTAGGGGGAATGGTAGGGAGAGGCTGAAGCTGACAATGCAGAGTTACCCACCTACTTAAGCTCACAAGACAGCTATAAACTCTCAACATGTCAATGACCATAGTCCACTCATCATAATAACATGAAATGAGAGTGAGACTTGGGAATTTTTTCAAAGGCTAGCAACACATTTAATTACAGAATTCACATCTCTGTAAAGGTGGTTTGTCTTTATGAACAAAAGTTAATCCCACAAATAACATTCAAGAGGTTTTCTCTTTATTTGTATGTGAATACAGATTGGAACAAAAATAATTCTTCTACATGTTTATGCAGAAAATAGGTACAGATTGATAAAATTGCTTATAACAGCCCAGATAAGAAAAAGAAGGCCCCAAAATAAATCAAAACTTGAAAAAGAAAATAAATAAATAAATACAAACATTATATGTAAAAGCGGAGAAAAACCTGGTTTATGTGAAAAAACTTACGAGTCATGCAATCATGAATCAGCAGACCCTTTCTTCTTGTACTTTCTCATCTTCCTTCTCCTTTCTTCTAACACTGCTGTCAAGGCTTACTGTCAGAGACTGTAGTGACACCTAACAGGACACCACTCTCCTTCACTAAGTTTGGCAAGATCATCTCCTTCATCCTGGAGATGAATTAACCAAGTTTGTAAGGTCTTTTCAGGTTACTGGACAAGGAGATTCTAAAGGGCTCTACATTACTTTTTATTAAAAGTACAAGTCTTAATAACTCACTTGGGGCTGTCTATGGTGCCAGGGACCTACTAGAGCCAATCATAGTTATTGGGCAAAACTCAGCAAGTGGGATCTCCAGTGAGTTTTGGTACCATCGTTGGACAACAGTAGCAGCTAGGAAATTGCATCCCAGGTTTTGTTAGAGTCCCTTTGTTGAATCTCTAATCAGACCCGCCTAGCAAGCTCCTTGACTATCACAGATGCAAAGGATTGGCTGTGCAGCAAGTCTTGTCTAGGAAGGGCAGCTGTCCTGAGAGAAACCCTCCAGGTAAAGTCTTTGTACATGCCTATGATCTAGGTCAGAAAGATCACAAACAGATTTTGACCAGGAGTGATACTTTTCAACAATTATTTAATTTTTGCACACCACAGACATTTTTAAAATTGAGATACAAATATTGTCCATAAAATACAGTAATCTTAGTGCACTGTCCAATTGTTTACATATAATTATACAATCACTGACTAAATCACGATGTAGAACATTTTCGCCACCCATGACAGTATTTATTTATTTATTTATTTATTTATCTATACTTTTTTTTTGAAAGGGAGTCTCACTCTGCCGCCCAGGCTGGAGTGCAGTGGCGTGATCTCGGCTTACTGCAACCTCCCCCACCAAGGTTCAAGAGATTTTCCTGCCTCAGCCTCCCGAGTAGGACAACATGTGCCACCAACACACCCGGCTAATTTTTTTGTATTTTTAGTAGAGACGGGGTTTCACCATATTAGCCAGGATGGTCTCAATCTCTTGACCTCGTGATCCCACCTCAGCCTCCCAAAGTGCTGGGATTACAGGCATAAGCCACTGTGCCTGACCGCCACCACAGTATTTTTATGATCCTTGTCAGGCAACACTGCCCCTGAGGCACCCAATAGTCTCACTTCTATCGCCTTATGATAGATTTTGTTGTGGTTGTTCTTGTATTTAATTGTTGTTGTTGTTGTTTGCTTGGTATTTGTCATATAAAAGGATAATAAATGTGTTCTCCTTTTAACTGACTTTATTCAACATACTATCTGTGAAACATATCAATGTTGTTACAGTTTGTTCTTTTTTATTACAGTACACAGTGCACATAAAACAGAGTATGGTTATAACACATTTTTCTGTTCTACTATTATTGTACACATAGTAATTGTTTTCCATTTTTGGCTAAGTTAATAAAACTGTTGTGAACATATTCATTGCCGAGATGAACACACTTGTTGCAGAAATGAACATATTCATATATTTGTCTGTTTAAGATTTAATGTGCATTTCCATTATGAGTGATTTTTTTAAAACATGGTCACTAGCCTTTTGGATATTCTATCTTGTAAAATCCCTGTTCACATCTTTTATACGTTTTATATTGGGTTCTTAGTCCTGATTTATAGACATTCTTCATATCCCCTGGAAACAAAATTGAGGTTTTAGCTGTTATCTCTGGAATTGATGGAACATGAAGACAAAAAAACAAATATATCAAGTGTCAACGAAGCGGGATAAATGAATGAGAAAATTTCTGAAAAATTCAACCTGTGATATACACTAAGTGTCTCATTCATGCACATCTGTGACCTTGACTTTACCTGAATGGCAAGCTATGTGAAATGGTATTGCCATTGTAGATTCCTAATGGGGCCTCATGCTCCTTAGATGGAGAAGAGGGACTCCAGTGTGAGCAGAAAGCATGGAGGACTGTGTCAATTACTAGAGCTTCTCAGTGGGATGGTTCCTTGTTTCAGCAGTTACTTCCTCCCTAATTTTTCAGAGGCCATTTCAAGTAACCCACAAAGACATCCAGAATTCCAGAGTAACAAGTGAGGTGGAGAAAGACTCACTTTCAGGGAAATATGATGACTGGGGTTTCACAGTGCTTAAGTGGGAGCTATTTGTCATAGTTAAAAACAAAAATAAACAAACAATAACAACAACAACAACAAAACAGTCTGCGGCAGCAGAAAGGGCCATGTGAGTTAACTGGAAAGTCAGGCACCTAATAATGGTAGTTGTGTTAATTAGACAGCAAAGTTTCTACCTAATTTTGGAAAGCCAAAACACTGAGAAAAAATGCTGAGAAAAACAGTGTCATGTGGTTGCCACCAACGATTCAGTTGGTGCAAAAGTAATGGTGAAATTACTTTTGCTCCATTCTGATATATCACAATCAAACAATGTTATAGAGATTACCAAGTTGTGTCTTAAAATTCAGTAAGCAACATAAATATTGGACAAATGTGGACAAAATTATTAATTCAAGATGGTATTATGTAACTAAAATTAGGATACTAAAGTAACATATGTTATATATGTTACATATACTAGCATGTATGTCTATTAACATGTCTGTACATACATATTTCCTGTATAATCATTTAAGCAATACTAATTTAAATACAGATAAATTTACTTATATTGACTATAAACAGAAATAAAATTTCTAATCAATAGAAAATATTTCAATGAGAAAAGCAAGCCATTTTATTTAAAAGAATACACTAGATAATTTTGCAACAGTGTCCACATTAATTCTAAATTATTACATAATTGTAATGCAATTTTATTTAGAATTCAAATGTATTGGATTTTATTACTATATTTGTTTTATAGTATTTCCTAAAAAAAAGTTCTAACTATCCATTCAGGAAAATTTTTGTTAAAATTGTAAGGTCTATTTGGAAGAAAAAATATAGTAGTAGAAGATAAACCCTATAGGATATTAACAATTAAAATAATGTTATTATATTTGGAAAGAATAATATTGATCTCAAATGGAGAGAGTAGTGGGAAAATGGTAGAACAAAAACATATCCAAGAATATATGGGAACTTAATATTAAAGGTAGTATTTTAACTCAGTTGGAAATAGATAAGATTATTTAGTAAATGGTTTGGGGGTATTAAGATGTTACAGGAAGAAATACACTTAGATTTTATACATATTTTATATGAATAAATTCTAGTTTTATTGAAGAAATTCACACAGAAATAATATTTCAATATTGAAAGTAAATACAAAGCATCCTTGTGCAAACTGCAGCTACAGGAGATGTTTCTACAGTAGAATTAAAATGAAGAAGCTGTGAAATAAAATATTTAATTATGTTAAAATGTATAAAGTATATAAAATACCAAAAAATCATACAGTGTCAAAATGACAACCAGTCAAATGAGAAATATTTGGAAATCTATATTCCAAAGGTGGCTGAAATGACTTGGAATGCTTCCACATTCTATTTAAAACAAACTTACTACTCAATCAGCAAAAGTAGAATCTCATATTTGGTCTTTGCATGTTGGTGAGAGACAACATTTCTAAAAAGAGCCATTTGAAAGGAGAAACTACTGATAGTTTCTGAGCAGAAAATGAACTTAGGAGACAAGAGCTGCCATTAAATTTAAGGAAGGCAAGAAAGAAAGTAATTAGATTATTGCAATAATCCTGTTATAATTGTGACTGTGATTAGCTTTGTCCAAAGTATGTATATACAATTGTGCAGGTTGTTACTATTTAACCTCAGCATTATTGAAGTCATAAACCTCAAACTTACATGAAGTGCCATCGGTGATTTGGTGATGGCAGTGTAAATGAAGACAATGAAGATGATGATAGATGACAGATAAAGATAGAAAGGAAGGAAGGAAGGAAGGAAGGAAGGAAGGAAGGAAGGAGGGGAGGAAGAAAAAAAGGAAGGAAGGAAGGGAGGGAGGGAGGAGAGGGGAGGGGAGGGGAGGAGAGGGGAGGGGAGAGGAGAAGAGGGGAGGGGAGGAAAGGAAGGGAAGAGAGAAAGAGAAAGAAAGAAAAAAGAAAGAAAGGAAAGAAAGAAAATACAGGAAGAAAGGAAAGAAAGAATAAAGAAAAGACAGAAAGAAAGAAATGATTAAATAGATGTTATGTATTACATATGTATAGTTGCATATATATGTCTGTCTATCCTGCTTTTTAGGCTTAAAAAAACCAAAATTATACTAAGAGAATAAAGTGGATATGGTGTGATTAATGAGTAGAGTGAATAAAAGCCACCACTGAGGATTTCTGCATGTGCAACTAGTTGAGTGATTTCATCAGTTGTTTTCATATATATATATATATATATATATATATGCCCTTTCTACAATACAGAATGTTACATACTTATTATTTGTCTCCTGCAACCAGAATAAAGGACCATGAAAGCAAAGATTATTTTTTCTTTTTTATTATTTTCCTGTGTCTGTCTGTCTATCTATCTATCTATCTATCTATCTATTTTTTTTCCAGTAGGTTTTTGGACAACAATTGGGATAACATGGGTAAGTTCTTTAGTGGTGGTGATTGCAATTTTAGGACACCCATTACCCGAGCAGTATATACTGTACCCAATGTGTAGTCCTTTATCCCTCAACCCCCTCCCTTCCTTTTCCCTGAGTCTCCAAAGTCCATTGTATCATTCTTATGCCTTTGCATCATCACAGCTTAGCTCCCACTTATGAGTGAAAACATACAATGTTTGGTTTTCCATTCCTGAATTACTTCACTTAGAATGATGGTCTCCAATTCCATACAGGTTGCCGTGAAGGCCATTACTTTGTTACTTTTTATGGCTGAGTAGTATTCCATGGTGTGTGTGCATGTATGTGTGTATACACATATATACTACTCAGTATTATGTGTGTGTGTGTATATATAAATACACACACATACATATCATATATGTATATTTATCTACTATGTATCTATCTATGCCATATTTTCCTTATCCATTCATTGATTGATGGGCATGTGGGCTGGTTCCATACTTTTGGAATTGCAAATTGTGCTGCTATAAACATGCATGTTCAAGTATCTTTTTCATAAAATGATTTCTTTTCCTATGTGTAGCTACTCAGCAGTGGGATTGCTGAATCAAACAGTGGGTCTACTTTTAGTTCTTTAAGGAATCTCCACACTGTTTTCCATAGTGATTGTACTAGTTTACATTCGCACCAGCAGTGTAAAAGTGTTCCTCTTTCACTGCATCAATGCCAACATCTATTTTTATTTTTTAATTTTTTGATTACAGCCATTCTGAAATTCTAACTCAAATCTGGTTTTCACCTGACAGATCCAGATTGGTAAATGCAACTATTTATTCAAAATCTCCATCTTATTATTTTAAAGGCATATTGAACACTGTCTGAAAGAGAATTTATGATCATCTCTCTGTGTTTAATCCACCGCCTTTTCCCCATTTTGTTGAATTTCACATTGTTCTCTTTAGCTTCTAATTAAAAAATAATGTTTCTGCTCTCTTTCATTCTCTCTCTGTATATATATATATGTGTGTGTATGTGTGTGTCTATCTCTCTCTTTATGCATCTATGTATCTATATATTTGTCTATCCTGCCATTTATCCATTTGTTGAATCCTAAATATAGATACTAAAGTAATCAGAATGCTAATGTTTTAATTTATTATGATAAAAAATAAAATTTAAAATTAGACGGAATCTATTCTCTCTTTCTCTCTCTGTACTGGAATAACACTTAGATGGAAACATTTAAATAGTTAACAGAAGAAAGAAGAAACAGAAATATATCACATTTTTAGTAAAGTATTTGATTCTAAAGCCACTTGCAAAAATTTACAACCCCAGATAGACAAAACAAATTCTGAAAAAATTAAAGTAATACATGAAGACTAGATCTAACGGATACTAAAATTATTATATATAAGGCCAGAAAACTTCACAATGTGATACTAGGAACTGAATGCACAGTATAAAAATCTAAAAAGGAAAAAGAAAAAACTCTAGTGGATATGGTGTATTATACATAGTGCATACATGTTTGTGAATGCAAGATATAATATTAAACACACACAATTCGATAACTTCTTTAAAAAATGAAGATTTTTTTTAAAAAAGCATCTCTAAAATGTTTCATTTATAAAAGAAAATTAAGCAGAGCCCTTATATATATATTTATTTATATATTTTT
Organism: Trachypithecus francoisi; assembly: GCF_009764315.1. NCBI lineage: Eukaryota > Metazoa > Chordata > Mammalia > Primates > Cercopithecidae > Trachypithecus > Trachypithecus francoisi. The sequence goes on from NW_022681465.1 coordinate 58,926,272, forward strand.
AATTATTATTATACTTTAAGTTCTAGGGTACACGTGCACAACGTGCAAGTTTGTTACATATGCATACATGTGCCATGTTGGTGTGCAGCACACATTAACTCGTCATTTACATTAGGTATATCTTTTAATGCTATTCCTACCCCTTCCCCCCACCCCACGACAGGCCCTGGTGTGTCATGTTCCTGTGTCCTAGTGTTCTCATTGTTCAATTCCCACCTATGAGTGAGAACATGCAGTGCTTGGTTTTCTGTCCTTGTGACAGTTTGCTGAGAATGATGGTTTCCAGCTTCATCCATGTCCCTACAAAGGACATGAACTCATCCATTTTTATAACTGCATAGTATTCCATGGTGTATATGTGCCACATTTTCTTAATCCAGTCCATCATTGATAGACATTTGGGTTAGTTCCAAGTCTTTGCTATTGTGAATAGTGCTGCAATAAACATAATTGTGCATGTGTCTTTATAGTAGCATGATTTATAACCCTTTGGGTATATACCCCATAATGGGATGACTGGGTCAAATGCTTTTTCTAGTTCTAGATCCTTGAGGAATCATCACACTCTCTTCCACAATGGTTGAACTAGTTTACAGTCCCACCAACAGTGTAAAACTGTTCCTGTTTCTCCACATCCTCTCCAGCACCTGTTGTTTCCTGACTTTTTAATGATCGCCATTCTAATTGGTGTGAGATGATATCTCATTGTGGTTTTGATTTGCATTTCTCTGATGAGTAGTGATGATGAGCATTTTTTCATGTATCTGTTGGCTACATAAATGTCTTCTTTTGAGAAGTCTCTGTTCATATCCTTTGCCCACTTTTTGATTGGGTTGTTTGTTTTTTTCTTGTAAATTTGTTTGAGTTCTTTGTAGGTTCTGGATATTAGCCCTTTGCCAGATGAGTAGATTGGAAACATTTTCTCCCATTCTGTAGGTTGCCTGTTCACTCTGATGGGAGTTTCTTTTGCTGTGAAGAAGCTCTTTAGTTTAATTAGATCCCATTTGTCAATTTTAGCTTTTGTTGCCATTGCTTTTGGTGTTTTAGACATGAAGTCCTTGCCCATGCCTATGTCCTAGGTTTTCTTCTAGGGTTTTTATGGTTTTAGATCTAACATTTAAGTCTTTAATCCATCTTGAATTAATTTTTGTACAAGGTATAAGAAAGGGATCCAATTTCACCTTTCTACATAAGACTGGCCAGTTTCCCCAGCATCATTTATTAAATAGGGAATCCTTTCCCCATTTCTTGTTTTTGTGAGGTTTGTCAAAGATCAGATGGTGGTAGATGTGTGGTATTATTTCTGAGGTCTCTGCTCTGTTCCATTGGTCTATATATCTGGTTTGGTATCAGTATCATCCTGGTTTGGTTACTGTAGCCCTGTAGTATAGTTTGAAGTCAGGTAGTGTGATGCCTCCAGCTTTGTTCTTTTGGCTTAGGATTGTCTTGGCAATGCAGGCTTTTTTGGTTCCATATGAACTTTAAAGTAGTTTTTTCCAATTCTATGAAGAAAGTCATTGTTGGCTTGATGGGGATGGCATTGATTCTATAAATTACCTTAGGCAGTATGGCCATTTTCATGATATTGATTGTTCCTATCCATGAGCATGGAATGTTTTTCCATTTGTTTGTGTTCTCTTTCATTTTGTTGAGCAGTGGTTTGTAGTTCTCCTTGAAGAGGTCTTTCACATTCCTTGTAAGTTGGAATCCTAGGTATTTTATTCTATTTGAAGCAATTGTGAATGGGAGTTCACTCGTGATTTGGCTCTCTGTTATTGGTGTATAAGAATGCTTGTGATTTTTGTACACTGATTTTGTATCCTCAGACTTTGCTGAAGTTGCTTATCAACTTAAGGAGATTTTGGGCTGAGACAATGGGGTTTTCCAAATATACAATCATGTCATCTGCAAACAGGGTCAATTTGACTTCCTCTTTCCCTAATTGAATACCCTTTATATCTTTCTTCTGCCTGATTGCCCTGACCAGAACTTTCAACACTATGTTGAATAGGAGTGGTGAGAAAGGGCATCCCTGTCTTGTGCCAGTTTTCAAAGGGAATGCTTTCAGTTTTTGCCCATTCAGCATGATATTGGCTGTGGGTTTGTCATAAATAGCTCTTATTATTTTGAGATGCATTCTATCAATACCAAATTTATTGAGAGTTTTTAGCATGAAGGGCTGTTGAATTTTGTCAAAGGCCTTTTCTACATCTATTGAGATAAACATGTGGTTCTTGTCTTTGGTTCTGTTTACATGCTGGATTACGTTTATTGATTTGCATATGTTGAACCAGTCTTGCATCCCAGGGATGAAGCCCACTTGATCATGTTGGATAAGCTTTTTGATGTGCTGCTTGATTCAGTTTGCCAGTATTTTATTGAGGATATTTGCATTGGTGTTCATCAGGGATATTGGTCTAAAATTCAATTCTTTGTTTGTGTTTATGCCAGGCTTTGGTATCAGGATGATGTTGGCCTCATAACATGAGTTAGGAAGGATTCCCTCTTTTTCTGTTGATTGGAATAGTTTCTGAAGGAATGGTACCAGTTACTCCTTGTATGTAGCTCTGGTAGAATTCGGCTGTGAATCCGTTTGGTTCTGGACTTTTTTTGTTGGTAGCCTTTTAATTATTGCCTTAATTGTGGAGTCTGTTTTTGGTCTATTCAGGGATTCAACTTCTTCCTAGTTTAGTCTTGGTAGGGTGTATGTGTCCAGGAATTTATCCATTTCTTCTCGATTTTTTAGTTTATTTGCGTAGAGGTGTTTATAATATTCTCTGATGGTAGTTTTTATTTCTGTGGGGTCAGTGGTGATATCCCCTTTATCATTTTTTATTGCCTTTATTTGATTCTTCTCTCTTTTCTTCATTTAATCTTGCTAGCAGTCTATCAATTTTGTTGATCTTTTCAAAAAAACTAGCTCCTGGATTCATTGATTTTTTGAAGGGTTTTTGTGCTCTATCTCCTTCAGTTCTGCTCTGATTTTAGTCATTTTTTGCCTTGTGCTTTTTTTTGAATGTATTTGCTCTTGCTTCTCAAGTTCTTTTAATTGTGATGTTAGGGTGTCAATTTTAGATCTTTTCTGCTTTCTCTTGTGGGCATTTAGTGCTATAAATTTCCCTCTACACACTGCTTTAAATGTGCCCCAGAGATTCTGGTATGTTGTTTCTTCGTTCTTATTGGTTTCAAAGAATATCTGTATTTCTGCCTTCATTTTGTTATGTACCCAGTAGTCATTCAGGCATTCAGGAGCAGGTTGTTCAGTTTCCATGTAGTTAAGCGGTTTTGAGTGAGTTTCTTTTTTTTTTTTTTTTTTTTTTTGAGGCGGAGTCTCGCTCTGTCGCCGGGACTGGAGTGCAGTGGCCAGATCTCAGCTCACTGCAAGCTCCGCCTCCCGGGTTTACGCCATTCTCCTGCCTCAGCCTCCTGAGTAGCTGGGACTACAGGCGCCCGCCACCTCTCCCGGCTCGTTTTTGTATTTTTAGTAGAGATGGGGTTTCACCATGTTAGCCAGGATGGTCTCGATCTCCTGACCTCGTGATCCGCCCATCTCGGCCTCCCAAAGTGCTGGGATTACAGGCTTGAGCCACCGCGCCCGGCCTTGAGTGAGTTTCTTAATCCTGAGTTCTAGTTTGATTGCACTGTGGTCTGAGAGACAGTTTGTTATAATTTCTGTTCTTTTACATTTGCTGAGGAGTGCTTTACTTCCAACTATGTGGTCAATTTTGGAATAAGTATGATGTGGTGCTGGCAGAGACTTATATATTGAAACAGATGAAAACAAAAATAGTAAGAATACATGAGGTTTTAAAAACAACAATAATAGTAACCTTAAAGCTTTGACAAGTCTAAATATTACACAAAAGCTAAAAACAGAAAAAGGATAAATATTTCACTGTTATGTTTAATTCTAACAGAATAATCTCTATGCCAGGATGCAGGAATCACAAAATATTTGTTTAATTTATTTGTCAATAAGGAAATCACTTTAGTACCAGTTAAGTGATACATGAAATATGTTTAAAATATATTATTGCCTGAAGGTAAGGTATCTGTTATATAAGGAAATCCCACAAGTTAATTACTAGGACCTTGCCAAATCTAAATGGGAAATCAGCAAACAATTTACATAGGAAGTTCACCAAAGAGGACCCAGAAAATCTTAAAATTTGTTTAAACTTATTCATCATAAGTAATGTGTAAATTTAATTGGCAGATACCATTTTTCATCTGTCATCATGGCAAAGATAAAAATTGTTGATAAGATATTGTAATGTTATGCTATATAGGAGATACCAATACAGTCAACTTCACATGTGAGTGTATAACTTTGACAACTATTGTTGCCAATTTGCCAGTGAAAATCAGAATTACAAAGCCTGATGGCATAGTGTGTTTGCTTAAATCCTTATAGCGATTAATTGAAGTGTTTTTTCCTCTTCTTGTACACAAAAATGTGTGTTTTGCCATACACACACATGAAATTTTATAATATATAATTTGATGCATAGGTGTTCAATTACATTATCTTCTCTGTGACAATTATTGACTTTTGTTTTCTATCATACTCCCACAAGGAAATAAAGTCAGTTCTCATAGGGGAATTTTTTTTTCTGTAATATCTGCTTATCTGCTTTTATCACATCGTTAGCCCTTCATCTAGTAATGTCTTTGAGAGGAATTCTCAAGCTTGAGTTCTCTCTGTTTCTGCAGAGAATTTTGCAGCCATCCTGATTTTTCCCAATAATCATGATTAGATGTTTGTATTTATAAGATCAAAGGATTTTTTTTTTTATTTTTCAAGTCCATTTATTTTTAATATGAGGTAATTTTGAGTATTCCAAACCCACACCTTTGGCAATTTATGCTGGTAAACAATGTTCCCTTTTCTCTGTAGATGCGAATTTCTTTTATTTTTGGATTTTTTTTACTTTCATTAAGACAAAGAGTGTTCTGTTCTATTCAATTTGCTCATTTTGGTCCTTTACAAGCCATATTATAAATATACTGTAGTTGTATCTATCTTTCTGTCTGCCTGTATACATATCTATATATCTACGTTTATGTAAATATGTCTATACATATTTTTTGTTTCTAATAATTTTTTAAAACTCTGTTCATTTTCATTTCATTTTCTTGGAGTTCATAAGCCAATATGTTATGCTTCTAATGTTTATAGCCCTATTTTCCTTTTTCATCATTTGCAATGTGATATCTTAAGTTTTCCTTGTAATTTCTTCTTAAATTCTGCCAGTCCAAAGTTCTCTTCTCCTGATACTTGACAGTTTTTCTTTGAAGTTTTGTATATCTCATTTCAGCTGTCAGCTACACTGTTTTTTGGTTTGTTTAGGAAGTTTATTTAATCTACTATTTTTGCATCCTATTTCTTTCTTCTTATGTTCTTCTAGTTTTTGTGTGTGCTGTCCAAGTTAATTTTTAAGTATAATACATTGTTTAATGATACAAATTCTTTTCTGACCAGCTATTGCAGAAAACATGTGATGTGTGGAGAAGGCAGTATTCAAGGTGAAAATGCTCATATGTTTGAATGATTTAGTTTAGCTCTTAATTTTCTTCAAAAGTTTTCCAATCGTAGAGATGTTCTCAAATTAGAAACTTCCTAAATAATAGACTTGCAATAATTTGTGTGATTCCCTATTCGCTGCACTACCCCTCCTTTCTCTGTTACAGCAACAGAGAATAGCCTATGAGCTGTCACCACTAGCACTTATGTCATCGCTCTTGTGTTAAAGACAGTTTTTTGTTTCTTTGTTTTCCCTCTCAGTTTATGCCACTTGCTTTGGAGAACTGTTCTCTTCTAGCTTGGCCCAAGATTTGTTCCTGAAATCATCCTCTTTAGTCATCTTTCTGAAATCTTGTTGGTTACCAAAGACATTCTGTAGCCCTTCCTCATGTGTAGTGGTGTAGAATCTCCTGCTCTTTTTGGAAGCTTACGTTTTTGTTTCCTTTTTCTGGTTACGATTGCATTATTTGTTTGGCATATAAGGTATAAAAGAGTCATCTTTTTGGTACCATTTATAAAATAAAATCCTTTTAATGTTTATCTGAAGCCTCACAGCTACAACTTTAGTGCTAATCTAACTGCATTGACTTGCCTCAAAATACGTCAAATACCAGAACTAGCATATGTCCCAGTACAATTTCATGTCATAATCAAGTTTTTATGTATTATAGGCACATTTCGTATTATTAGATGTATTTGGTGTAGTTAACAGAAAGTCATATTTATTTAAATTTTATTGACATTGATGCACCATTTGTAAACGGTAAAATTTAGAGGCTTCTAGGATTGGTGCATCTTAAATTTCATGCAAGTCTGAAGGTCGCATGAATACCTGCTTTGCTGATGAATAAATTTTCGGGAAGGTAAGCCATCCCAATCGCTTGACGCTTATGAGACTATGTAATCTCATAGTCATACCCTTCAGAGAAGTGCTCTGAGGAATCCATTGTGATAAAAATATGAATTGACCATGTAATATACATATTCACCATAGTTCCATTTGAGACTCTCATAAAAGCTATACATGTTACATCCACAGGCTAAATTAAATGTATAAATCATTTATACAAAGAAGTGTTTTATGTCTGAATTCATAGGATTTCTAAGTGCCTAGAATACTAATCATAGGAAAGGGATTCTTGTGTCTTAGATTTTGATGTCTTACATGAAAACATATATACAGGCTTAAAATACACATCTACATTAGAACTTAAAGTATAATAACAAAAGAAGTATAATTCTTAGTTACCATGGAATATAACAATAGACATTAATTACATTCTAGTTCAATGGTCGAGATTAAGTGAAATCTGCCTTATTTACCTTCATGCATGGCTTTCAACTTTATAGGTTAAACAGACTTGCCTTACTTGTAATAAGGTGGGATAATTTTAGGTCTCAGAAAATGTCATTTTGAAAGTTACCATAAAATGGCATAGTTCCTAAGCAATTGATATTTCCAGCAAAACATCTGTGTTAAAGTCATTAGTAAATATTACATATCAAAAAATGTGTCTAGAAAATAGAACCTTTAGGAAATAATTAAGTTATAGAAAGTAAGAGGTTTAGAAATATAGCGATGTTCAAGCATTTAAAATCAAAAGTAAATTTGTCCTATTCTAATTCCATCAGTTCTTTTATTTTCTTAATATTTACCCTAATGTCACCATATCATGGAGTGTTGTCTCATTATTACAACGGAATCTGTATCATTCACTCTTGTCTTTATACTGCTCACAAGTAACAAAGACTATTATTTCTTAATGTATTATACAGAATTTGAATTTGAGAGCTAATAATAAATTTATCTATGATAGCCCTAGGCTAAACATTAAATTTTTGTTACCATCCAGACAGTTCATCTTTTTTACCTAAACAGGAATAGGATTGAGACACTATTTTATTTCCTCTCAAAGCCTAAAATAAATCAAAACTAATAAATAAGTAACTGATTAAATAAATAAAACAGTAAAAACCATGTTTCTTGTATCTAAAGAGGATTGAGCTCCACAAAGTCGTAATCTAAAGCACAAAATCATTCAGTCTCCAACAGCGCATCCTCCTGCTCTGAGTGAGTATATTTGCGTATGGATGTGTATTTATGTGAGCACAAAGGAGCTTCACCTAGGGCCTATACTTCTGAAATTACGGTTTTTATTATTACCATTAATATTAATGCCTTATTTTGAAATAATTTTACACTTAATTAAAAGTTTCAAAACAGTACTAAGTATCCCCATCTACTCATCACACACATCACTAAGCATAACTGTTTCCCACATTTGCTTTTTAAATAATGTATCTTTTTCTTAAATGTTGAAATTTTCCAGAGTAATAGACATGATGTCTCATTACCTCTAAATGTGTCAATACTGATAGCCTAATAATACGGAAATTCTCTTACATCAATAAAAGTAATCTTTCTTTGTACTTCATAATCTTGGTATTTTCTACGAGTTCAGGCCAATAAGTTGATCAAGGAATGAATAGGCAGTATGTGAAATGAAAACAGGAGTTGACCTGAAGTACTCCCATTAACCAAACTGAGGGCTATTTGAACATCAAACAAATAATAATAACAGTGATAGACTATAACCTATAAATAAAATCAGAATCCAGGAGTTCATACTGATGTAAATAAAACAAATAAATAAACGTCATAGAATGGAAAGTTTCTTTTTATAGTGTAATTTCTGCCTAAAAATGCAGAAGCAATGATGAAAATAGGACATCACAATTTGACAACTACAATAGTTACAATACATGCTTCCAAAACTCATCAATGCCTGCTAAAAGCATCAAGAATGTGATGAAAAATAAGATATTTACATAATCCCAAATTATTTCCTGCAGATCCTTATTGGTGCAAAAGAATAAAACAACAACTTTGTAATGGAAAATCTTGACAGACACCACCTTAACCAGGAGATAAACACTATCACCAACAATGACATGTGAAATGTCTTAAAATAATGCACTGAGAAGGATACAGAGGCAGTTTCATGATATTCTGAATAGACATATAAAACAAAAATTTAATAATGAAAAAACATAAGACAGAGCCATATTAAGGAACTTTCTTCAAAATAACTAGTGTACACTCTGCAAAATAGTCTTTTTTTAAAAAAAATATTGATTTTGCTTGTTTTGCCCTTTTTCCATGGTGGAACATACCTTTATTCCTGGTTCTTCACTGTTATTTTTCCCTTCTCATTGCATGTATTATACAGAATTGCTACACATAGCATAATGCACTCTAGATGTCACTATGTGAAACTGCATAATAGACCCCAATTTCAGCTCAGTTCAAAAGGTATTTACTGTGTGAACACCTAGGTTATAAATAATTTATCTTTCCCTTACCCATATAAAAAAAACTCTCTCTTTGGCCTATCCATTACATTCAACCTTATAATATTATGACAACAATGATTCATCTCCCTTACTAGATTCCTCCTGTTCCAGCCATGTGAAGTGTCAGCTCTGCTTCCCCTTCACCTTCCGCCACGATTGTAAGTCCCCTGAGGTCTCCCAGGAAGTCAAGCAGAGGCCAATATCATGCGTCCTGTACAGCCTGTGGAAGTGTGAGTCAAACCACACTTCTAAGGGGTTCATCCGTGCCTCACTCACCTTTGTATTCCTAGTGTGCATAGATGGTAAATAAATTGAATTTTCAATCAGTGCCATATGTTTAAGTCTTGACACTCTCTCTTTTGTTGTGTGCTAAAGCAGGACATGGGTCTTCTCACCATTTTTAGGGTCAGTTTATGTTTCCATATTCTCCCAACAGCACTCAAAAGATTTACCCGCAGATCTAATTATTTCATCCCTGCCGTTGTAAACTAAGTTTTCGAAGGGAAATTCATGTGTATTTATCTTACCATTGATCATAAAGGCAGATATGCAAATATAGGTCAAAGAGGCATTCAAAGTTGGCCTCCCTGGAAGAGCTCAAAGCAATTCTTACAATAAATAATGTGTTACATGTAATATTTTAAAATTGAATGCAAAAGCAAACTGGTTTTAAAAAGATAAAGAGCCTCACTTTTTACAAAGTTCCTCTAGAACATGCATGAGATTGCAATCTCTTTAGGCTTTCTTCTCTTAAAGTAAGTGAAACTTTTTTTATTATGTGATTTTTCACTCTGTTAACTAGTGATCAGATCAATTATGTACCCAACCATTTTTTTTTTTTCTGTTTGCGGGAAGAAGAAATTGATCCATTATTCTGTCTGGTTTGAAAAAAAGTCTAAAATAAATTTATATTTGGGAGTTTATTTTATTGGGCTGTTTTCAAAAAGAAAATGCATAATGAGGAGGAAAATGTGCTAACGAAGATTCTTATGTAATTGTCCATATGAAAGGCTGATAATTAAGCCCAATACTGGGCTACTTTTCCAAAACCAAGTCCCTAATACAAAAGAGGCAATTTCTGTGGTACTGATTTTATACTTTAAGATAATAAAACTAGGTTCTAATTATTTCAGTGCCACTGAGTGGTCTATAATGGGCATTAAAACTCATTATCTGCATTCACATGTTTTGTTGGTTGAAATTATCTTCCCTTATCCTCCCTACAGGTGTAAGTAACCAAATGAAGCATCTAGAAGTTCAAAATTATTCTGATTTTTAAAATAAAAATTAAACAATTAGAATAAAACAAGTAGTATTTTACAGAGATTAGTAAGTATGGTTATTCAGGAGTTGCATAAAATTAGAAAAATAATATAATAATATTTATTGATGAATTGAATTGTGTATGACATGGCTAACACAGTACCCATACAAATAATTTTCAACCTTGCATGTCCTACTGAATTCAAATGGATTCAGCAAGCTACAATTCGTGCATTAAAAATAGTCAAAAGTCCAAATCCAGCCAAGACGACTCTTTTGGCCAGAGCCTTGTGATATGGTTTGAATCTGTGTCACCACCAAATCTCATGTTGGGTCATAGTCCCCAGTGCTGGAGGTAGGGCCTGGTGGGAGGTGACTGGATCACTGGGCTGGATTTCTCATGAATGGTTTAGCACTATCCCCTTGCTGTTGTTCTCCTGATAGTGTGAGTTATTCTGAGAGCTGGTTGTTTAAAAGCCTGCAGCACCTCCCCCGGGGCTCTGTCTTCCTCCTGCTCCAGTCATGTAAAGTGTTGGCTAGACTTCCCCTTCACCTTCCACAATATTTGTAAGTTTCCTGAGGCCTCTCCCGAAGTCAAGCAGAGGCCAACTTAACACTTCCTATACAGCCTGTGGAAATGTGAGCCAAACCTCTTTTCTTTGTAAATTATCCAGTGTCAGGTACTTCTTTATACTCATGTGAGAACAGACTAAAGCATCTTGTTTTTATAAATTAGTTTTTAGGATAACAATCACATCCATTCTTTTTGTAATGTCTATGGTTGCTTTCATGCTACAATGACAGAATGGAGGTTTTGTCATACGGACCAAGTGACCTGCAAAACCTATAACATTTACCATATGATCTTTAACAGAAAAAAGTTTTCTGATTCCTGTATTAAAAGGAAATTTTCTGGCAAAATAGTTTCTGAGGTCTGTAAATAGGTTACAGGTATTTGTTGATGATAAGAAAAGCTTGATATAGATGCCGACTTGGCTTACATTTTCATAATAAGAAAGGATCTCTCTATTGCAACTTAGAAACCAATGTTAAACTAAAGAATTACCATTTAATAGTGTAATCCATTCTCAAACTGAGTTAAGCAAATAAAACATTGTCACACAGGTATTGTTATTATATATTTAGAAGTAAATAAAATACTGCCAAATGGGTAATGTATATTATATGTTTTCTAAAGGCTTGACCTTTGCAAACAGTTCCTTTACCTTATTTTTGCATTATGGAAAATGCAATTGTTTAACTCACTGTAAAAATTTTAGTGCATTACTATTTCTTTCTACGCTTTTTAAAAAGCTTTTTAAAAAGATTCAGTTATATAACTTTTCAGTCACTGATGTGCACACTTATTTAGCAAAATCAATTGTCCTTTCTATTGTAAATGAAGAGTGATATTCAGTTCAGGATACCACAAAGTAGGATTCCTGAAGAAATATCTTAAATATAAGGCCACTACTGAGGTAAGCCCTTGTACATTTGAGCTGGGGTTAGATCAATATCTTTTTCATTCATGGTCATTTATTTTTATACTAAGGATTGAAACTAATTTTTCTCTTTATATCTATAATGAAACATCTGCATATGAAAAGCAGAATTTAGTTTTCCCATTTTAGGGATAAAATACTTTTTGCTCATTGACTTTGTGTTCAGTGTTGTAGTTGAAATGTTAGAGATTTTCTTGAATTTTCTAATTTGCTTTAAAATATAAATGTATCCTTATTTTTTATTTCATTTATATGCTATTTAAAGTCTTCTTGAATACTCCTGTGGAATTACATTTGAGGAATTGCTAATTAAACCCAGTGGTTTCTCTAACCGTCCATAACACTGAAACTGGAATGTGTAAGTAACTTCACTTCTCTTTGTAATACTCCTCTTTTTTTCTTGAGCTGCTTCTACTAGTTACGCAATATTTGTAAAAATGGTACCCAAAAGAATAATTCTATTTTATTGTAAATATTTCTGGGAGTTTCCAAGACAATTGAGCTTGCACTCATTAGGTTGTAGAAAGGAAACTGAGAATAGAAAATTTAAGATTACTTTTTTTTTTAATCAAAGTCTGGCGAGTTAAGATTACACAGGAATTTAATGACATTTCTTTGTTCCAAGTTAGTGCACTATCTTGCATATTTAAATAGGATTACAAGGACTGTCAATGTATTTGAACAGCATAACTAGTGCAATGTGTGTGACCTCCAAACTTATTCAGTTAGTTTAATGAAATGGTCAAAATTAATACTACTCGACTAATTAGACATTGAGCACATATTTGTCAGCTTTTTCTGAATCAACTTGTTTCTTGTTATTATTCAAGTTACAAAATGTAAATGTAATAACTATTTTATTTGTTACTGGTTATATGTGTAAGAAGAGCCACATCTTCCAAGTACAAAAATTTGACTCAAAATTAAATCACAGGAGACTCTATCTCAGCCTCCTTTAATAAAAGGCCTTCAGGTATACACGTAAATCTAACTTTTAAATAACGCTTTTTGGAATTTATAATTTTATTTTAGTTTTAAATTACTGCTTTGGTTTAGCTCTGGGATTTTTCTTCCTTAGAGGCATAATTAACTAATGAAAAATTGTTATTTCTCAGAAAGTAAAAAATAAATATAATATTTGCATACAAATGAGAAAATATGAAGTCAACAAGTTTAACAAAAACAATGGTTTTAAATCACATTAGGGCAGCTTTACATATAGAACCTTCTAGAGAAGAGGCAAGAATTAATCATTGTTTAAAGGTATACAGGATTATTCAAATAATTTAACAGTAGAAAGTAGTTTTTATTATAATAATTTTTATCATGACTCCAAAACATTCCTTTCAATTACTTCTTAGAGCTAATATCAATATATGTTTATCAACACTTACAAAAATTCCAACAATTTGGACTTTCTAGTCTTATTTTATGCCCACCTTTTAAATTTTTTTTCATTATGATCAATACTGCGTTTTACAAACTGCTTAAAGTGGAGGTTACCAGACTTGATTTTTCCTTCTTCCTGAATTGCATCACCTTTCCCTGTTGCAAACCTTGGAACATGGAAATCACATAAAACATTAGAAAACAGTCGAAAGTGGAGAGAGGAAGAAATGAATTTGTGTCAATGCAAAAACACCATAAACTTTATTTTTCCATGGATGCATCAATTTGGTAAACACACATATTGTGATGATGGGGTAGTGTATTGTCATTGATCTCAAGATATATATATATATACACATACATACACACAATTAGTTTTGTCCTGCTAGAAAACATCTCTATATATATGTTTTTCTGCCTGCTTTATATTCGCTGGCAGCTGATTCAATTGTGCCCAGCAGATTAAGGGTAGATCTGCCTTTCGAAGCCCACTGACTTAAATGTTTAACTCTTTAGGCAACACCTTCACAGACACACCTGGGATCAATTATTTTGTATCTTTTAATCCAATCAAGTTGACAGTATTAAGGATCACAGGTAGTTAATTTTATATGTCAATGTAGCAGGCCTATGATTCCCAGTTGTTTGGTCAAATGCTAATCTAGATGCTGCTGTGAGGTATTTTGTAGATGCGATTAACATTTACAACAAATTTAACTGTAAAGAAAAGAGATTATTCTCCATAAGGCAGGTGGGCCTCATCTGATCACTTGAATTCCTTAGTGTGTTCAGAATTGGTGGGTTCTCGGTCTCACTGACTTCAAGAATGAAGCCCTGGACCCTTGTGGTGAGAGTTACAGTTCTTAAAGATGGTGGGTCTGGAGTTTGTTCCTTCTGATATTCGGATATGTTTGGAGTTTTTTCCTTCTGGTGTGTTCGTGGTCTTGCTGGCTTGAGGTGTGAAGCTGCAGACTTTCCCAGCATTACACCTCTTAAGGCGGCACATCTGGAGTTGTTCCTTCCTCCCTCCCCCTGGAGTTGTTCATTCCTCACGGTGGGTTCGTGGTCTCACTGGCCTCAGGAGTCAAGCTGCAGACCTTCACGGTGAGTGTTACAGCTCATAACCACCGCATGGACCCAAAGAGCAAGCAACAGCAAGATTTATTGCAAAGAGCGAAAGAACAAACCTCCCACTGCGGAAGGGGACCTGAGCAGGTTGCAACTGCTGGCTCTGGAAGCTTACTTTTATTCCCTCATCTGACCCCACCCACATCCTGCTGATTGGTCCATTTTGCAGAGAGGTTATTGGTCTATTTTACAGAGAGCTGATTGGTCCGTTTTGACAGAGTGCTGATTGGTGCGTTTACAATCCTTTAGCTAGACACAGAGTGCTAGACATAAAGGCTCTCCAGGAGGGGCCCACGGGGAGGCTCTGGCCTTGCGGGCATTAGGTGCAGAAACTGAAGTTTCCCAGGAAGCAAGGAATTCCGCCTTAAAAAGGTAACATAGAAATCTTGTCTGAGTTTGCAGCCTGCCAGCCTGCCCCATGATTTTGGATTCAAGACTGTGACTTCAACTCTTGTCAGTGTTTCCAGCTGGCTGGTCTGACCTACAGATTTCACACCTGCCAGACTCCACAGTCCCTTAAGCCAAATCTTTATAATCTGTCTCTCTCCCTTTCACACACAAATATCCCAGCTCCTTTTCCCAACTTTGTTTGTCTACCCAATTCCCAATGAAAGGGTTTATGTGTAATATTGTTAAATACAATCGAAAGTTTTTTAGGCATAATATTTGCAAGTTAGAGTTAGGAAAATAGTTAAGAAAGATGTCAGATAAGTGATGGAAAATAGGTCATACTCATGGATAATTGATTAAGGAGAAACACCAGAGAGGATAATAAAAATTTGACATTAACAGTTTTTAAATACCTTAAAATGAAGGTCTCTGATGAATATCGGCAATAGTCTTACTTAGCATTCTAAAATTATTGTCCAGTGGCAGGGAAGTAGAACTTTCTGGGGGAAGTCCACGACCAGGGCTTGGGTAGAGTTGGTATGTGGTGAAAACTACTCCTTGGTTCAGAGAGACGTTTTCTCATCCTATCCTCATATGGCAGAGGAGATAAAAGATGTCTCTGGGGGCTCCTTCATAAGGGCACTTATCTCATTCATGAGAGGTCCACCCTCAGGACTTAATGACCTTCCAAAGTCCCAAACTCCTAATACCATCACAGTGAGTATTAGGTTTCAGCGTATCAGTTTCGGGGAACATAAACATTTTGTCTCTAGCACCCATATAATTAAAAGCTCTTAGAGGTTTTCAGTAATGCTTTAAAGAGATCCTGCAACAAATTCTTTGGAGAGCACAAGTGTAGTGCAATTTTCTAATTAATGTATAAAACTTAATTATAGTGCAGTCTTTGAGTGTGTATATTTAGTGGGAGAGAATTACTAACACATAGGTGATACACATTTCTATCATTTAGTTTCAAGAGTTTAAACTTTTTTCATCTTAACACTTACTTTTCATGCCACCAAATCATACCACCAGATTAATTTGAAGCAAATTCTGTATATTTTTCATATATATATATATTTCTTACAATTTTTACATCGTGATTTAATTTACCCTAAACATTTCCTGTTTAAATTGTACAATTGAGGGATATTTATTTAATTTGGAGAACAGCTTTCAGTAGATGTCTGTTTTTATATTCTGTATAAACCTTCCACCCTGTGAGATTGCCAAATTTGTCCTATGTTTGTCTATTGAACCCCAAATAAAAGATCTGATTATTTGTTTGCCTTAGAGATTTTCATTTACGTAATGATTACTTTTATGTTACATTATCTTTTCTTAGAAGCTAAACATTTTTTCTTCAGCTCTTACTTAAATATTCGTCAATCTATTTGGATTAGAGAAATTGACAGAGTTGAAACTATTATAGTTATTTGAAACTGTTCAGGTTATGGTGGTGGTATCAGGTCTGTTGAATTTTACCTGTGCTGTACAAAAGTATACTCTTATTATTCTTTTACATAGTACTACAGCTTTTAGTAACTCCCAGATTTATACACAGTTTATCGAAAAATTAGAGACTTTAAAGCAATTAGTTAAGAGAGTGTAAATAATAAAGAAGAGAGAATATATTTAAAACCGGGTGTTTTGGAATTGAATTAATATACCATGTAATTCCCAGAAGTAAAATTGTTTTAAATTTTTAGTAAATGTTTTTAAGAGATCATCAAGCATTTAATATTAAATCCAGCAGGCAATTGCAAAACTTTAAGCATGTACACAAAAAGAAAATATAACAAGCTGCACATTTTTCTTTCTTTCTTTCTTTCTTTTTTTTTTTTGAGTCGGAGTCCCGCTCTGTCGCCCAGGCTGGAGTGCAGTGGTGCGAAATCCGCTCATTGCAAGCTCCGTCTCCCAGGTTCATGCCATTCTCCTGCCTCAATAAGCCGCACATTTCTATCATTTAGTTTCAAGAGTTTAAACTTTTTTCATCTTTTTTTTTTTTTTGAGACGGAGTCTCGCTTTGTCACCCAGGCTGGAGTGCAGTGGCCGGATCTCGGCTCCCTGCAAGCTCCGCCTCCCGGGTTCACGCCATTCTCCTGCCTCAGCCTCCGGAGTAGCTGGGACTTCAGGCGCCCGCCACCTCGCCTGCCTAATTTTTTGTATTTTTTAGTAGAGACGGGGTTTCACCGTGTTAGCCAGGATGGTCTCAATCTCCTTTCCTCGTGATCCACACCTCTCGGCCTCCCAAAGTGCTGGGATTACAGGCTTGAGCCACCGCGCCCGGCCCTTTTTTCATCTTAACTCTTACTTTTTATGCCACCAAATCATACCACCAGATTAATTTGAAGCAAATTCTGTATATTTTATATATATGTGTATATATATATATTACAATTTCTCTCTTACAATTTTTATATTGTGATTTAATTTACCCTAAAAATTGTCTGCTTAAATTGTACAATTGAGGGATTTTTATTTTATGCAAAAAGGTTGTGCAATCATCGCTATTACCTGATCCCACCGTATTTTTATCACCCCCCAAATAAATGCCATGCTTATTACCGCAAATGCTATGCCTATCTACTTTCTTTCTCTATAAATTACCTAATCTTGGCATTTTATATAAATAGTATTTTTGAGTCTGGTTTCTTTTACTTAGTGCAGTGCTTTTACACTTTATCTATATTTTTCTATTTATGAATATTTCATTATTTTATGATCAAATAATATTTCATTGTATAGGTGTACCCCATTTTGTTTAGTCAGTTCATCAATTGATGAGTATCTGTGTTTTGACAGTGTTTTGGCTATTACGACAAATGCTGCTATGGAATGCAGTACAATTTTTTGAATAGACTTATGTTTTCAATTCTCTGAAATGTGTACCTAGGGTTGCATTGCTGGGTCATAGAATAACTCTAACTTTCTAATGAACTTTCCAAAATGACTGAAGCGTTTTAAATTTCTATCATCATTGATGGAAATATGTCATATGAAATAAGTACTTACTTTACTTAATATCACAAATACTTCTCTCTTTTCTTCTAGAGGTTCATCATTTAAGCTCTCACGTTTTGATATTTGATTCATTTTGCAATTTTCTTTTTGTGAATATGTATAGTGTGAAGAAGGGGTATAATGATTATTTTGTATGTGGATAGTCAGTTGTACTAGCACTGTGTGTGGAAATCATTTCTTTCCCCATCAAATAGTCTTAAAAATCTTCTTAATATTTGAATTGGTCATAAATGCACAGGTTTATTTATGGATTCCCAACTCTAGTCCATTGATCTATATGAGTTTCCTGTGCGTATACCACACTGCTTGTATTACTTTATGACTTTCCTACACTTTGTGCCCCACTGTTTTTATTACTGTAGCTTCATAGTAAATTCAATAATAAGGAAAAGTGAATTATCTAACTAAATTTTATTATGACTGCTTTGGCTCTTTTGGATTCTTTAAATTTCCATGTGAGTTTTAGGATCAGTTTTTAAATATCTTTAAAAAGCCACTAGAATATTGATAGAGATTGCACTAGTTTGTAGATCATTAGCAGAAATATTAGTTATCCAAGGACATGCAATGTCTTTTCATTAATATCTTTAAATAATATTTTGTAAAATTCAGGTTACAAGACTGACTCACTTTTGTTAAACTTATCCCTAAGTATTTATAATTTTGCTATTGTAAATGAAATTATTTTATCTTTTTCAGTTTTGGCTGTTCAGTCTTAGGTGCAGACATACAACTGATTTTATGTATTGACTTGTACCCTGCAAACTTGCTGACGTTGCTCTAATGGGTATTTTGGATTCCTTGGGATTTTTCTACATATAAGATCATGTCATGTGAAAAGAGGTAGTTTTCATTCTTTCTAATCTGAATGCATTTTACTTTACTTTCTTGTCAAATTGTCCTATATAGCACCAAATGTACAATGGTGAATAAAAGTGATGAGACTGAATATCTGCATCTTGTTTCAGTTATTAGTGAGAAAACATTCAGTCTTTTACCTATTAACATTAACCTATTTATGCCTGAGATGGCAAATTTTGTATTTTTGCAATCAGATCTTGGTGATAACCTTAAGCAGTACGCTATAGATAACTCTCACATCCTTAGCATTCCAATAATGGAACACTAGGCATAAACCGGGAAAGCAATATATTGGTAGAGAGATTTTTATAGCTGTCCTTTATTTGTTTGTGGGAAATTTCATCTATTTCTAATTTGTTGAGTTTCCTTTTACCATGAAAATGCGTTATATTTTGTCAAATAAAATTTTCTGCATTTATTTAAGATAATAATGCCCTTTGTTCTAACAATATGGTATATTACATTGAATGTCATCTTCTGAGTCAACTTTGTATTCCTCATATCTGAGAATTTCATGGACCTGGTGCATAAATCTTTTACTGTACTGTTGGATTTATTTTGCTAATATTCCATTGAGAATATTTTGTATCTTCCTAACAGATATTGGCTTTCTTTTTTTGTGATAATTTTGTCTGGTTTTAATGTCAGAGTAATAGAAGCCTCATAGAATAAACTTAGAAGTGTTCTCTCCTATTCTGTGTTTGGAAGAAATTCTTAAGAGTTGATGTTAAATATTCATGATGTACAATCTTTTCAGTAAGCTGTTGGATATGTATTTTGTTGAGGATATTTGCATGTATATTCATAGAGTGCATAGGATCTGTTGTTTTCCTTACTTGTGAAGTCTTTGGCTTTTGGTCATAAGATAATCCTAGCCATGTAGAATAAGTTTGGAAGGGATCACTCCTCTTCTTTTTTTTTGGAAGATTTTTGAAAAAGATAATTGTATATTTTCCTTTAAATATTTTATAGAATTCCCCAGTGTAGCCATCTGGTCCTGGGCTTTTCTTTGTTAGGAAGTGTTTGATTATTGACTTAGTCTTTTCGTTTTCACAGAAGTATGTTCTGATTGTTTAAATTTTTTTGAGTGATGTGTGTGTTTCTAGGAATTTGACTGTTTCACCTATTTCATCTAATTTTTGATATGCCACTGTGCATAATATATTTTAATAATTTTTATTTCTGTAAGTTCTGTCATATCGTCGCCACATTAAATCCTTCTGTTAGTAATTTGAATCTTTATGCTTTTTTCTTAGCCAACTGAGCTACATGTTTTTCAGTTTTATTCATCTTAAAAAATTTTTTGTTGATGTTTAAAATTATTTTTCTGTTCTCTATTTAGTTGATCTCTAATTTAACATTTAGTATTTTCCTTCTTCTTCTACCTTTGGGTTTAGTTTGTTCCTCTTCTTTCTCTGCATCATTGCCAGCATTTGGTATTGTTATTATTATTATTATTATTATTATATTAATTTTCATCATTCTCTTAGGCAAAGTGAGACATGTTATTGTGGTTAAAATTTATATCTCCTGTATCATTGATGATGTTGAATATATTTTATATGTTTATTTGTCATGCGAATGTACTTTACAGTGAAATGTCTGTGTCTTTTGCCCATTTACTTTTGTACGTTTTGTTCAATTACTGTTGAATTTTGATAATTAAAAAAAAATTTCTAAATGCAAGTCTTTTGCTGATATTGCTTACAAGTATTTTCTCACAATCTGTCGCTTTTCTGTTCATCATTCAACTTTTAACACAGTAATAGTTTTTAATTTTAATGAAGTCCAATTTATCATTTTTCCCCTTTATATTCTTCTTTCAATGTGAAATCTAAGAAGTATAGATTATCTTCCATCTCACCCCACTGCCTCCAGAAGTTTTATAGTTCTATATTTAACTTTATTATGCTTACATTTTGAGGAGTTCATTTTTTAAATTATACTTTAAGTTCTGGGAAACATGTGCAGAACATACAGGTTTGTTACATAGGTATACACATGCCAAGGTGGTTTGCTGCACTCATCAACCCGTCATCTACATTAGGTATTTTTCCTAATGTTATCCCTCCCATAGCCCCCCACCACCCAACAAGCCCTGGTATGTGATGTTCCCCTGTCTGTGTCCATGTGTTCTCATTGTTCAACTCCCATTTATGAGTAAGAACATGCATTGTTTGGTTTTCTGTTCCTGTGTAAGTTTGCTGAGAACTATGGTTTCCAGCTTCATCCATGTCCCTGCAAAGGAATGAACTCATTCTTTTTTATAATATTCCATGATGCATATGTGCCACATTTTCTTTATCCAGTCTATCATTGATGGGCATTTGGGTTGGTTCCAAGTCTTTGCTATTGTGAACCGTGCTGCAATAAACATACGTGTGCGTGTGTCTTTATAGTAGAATGATTTATAATCCTTTGGGTATATATCCAATAATGGAATTGCTGGGTCAGATGATTTTCCTGGTTCTAGATCCTTAAGGAATCACCACAGAGACTTCCACAATGGTTGAACTAATTTACACTCCCATCAACAGTGTAAAAGCATTCCTATTTCTCCACATCCTCTCCAGCATCTGTTGTTTCCTGACTTTTTAATGATCGCCATTCTAACTGGTGTGAGATGGTATCTCATTGTGGTTTTGATTTGCATTTCTCTAATGACCAGTGATGATGAGCTTTTTCTCATATGTTTTTTGGCCACGTAAGTGCCTTCTTTTGAGAAGTATCTGTTCATATCCTTTGCCCATTTTTTGATTTTTTTTTTCCTTGTAAATTTGTTTAAGTTCCTTGTAGATTCTGGATATTAGCTCTGTGTCAGATGGATAGATTGCAAAAAATTTCTCCTATTTTGTAGGTTGCCTGTTCATTCTAATGATCATTTCTTTTGCTGTGCAGAAGCTCTTTATTTAGATCTCATTTGTCAATTTTGGCTTCTGTTGCCATTGTTTTTGGTGTTTTAGTTATGAAGTCTTTGCCTATGTCTATGTCCTGAATGGTATTGCCTAGCTTTTCTTCTAGGATTTTTATGGTTTTAGGTCTTATTTTTAAGTCTTTATTCCATCTTGAGTTAATTTTTGTATAAGCTGTAAGGAAGGGGTCCAGTTTCAGTTTTGGCGAGCCAGTTTTCCCAACACCATTTATTAAATAGAGAATCCTTTCCCCACTGCTTGTTTGTGTCAGGTTTGTCAAAGATCAGACGGTGGTAGATGTGTGGCATTATTTCTGAGGTCTCTGTTCTGTTCCATTGGTCTATATATCTGTTTTGGTACCAGTATCATGCTATTTTAGTTACTGTAGCCTTTTAGTATAGTTTGAAGTCAGGTAGCGTGATGCCTCCAGCTTTGTTCTTTTGGCTTAGGATCGTCTTGGATATACGGGCTCTTTTTTGGTTCCATATGAAATTTAAAGTATTTTTTCTCTAATTCTGTGAAGAAAGTCAATGGTAGCTTGATGGGGGATAGCACTGCATCTACAAATTACTTTGAGCACTATGGCCATTTTCACAATATTGATTCTTCCTGTCCGTGAGTATGGAATTTCCATTTATTTGTGTCCTCTCTTATTTCCTTGAGCAGTGGTTTGTAGTTCTCCTTGAAGAGGTCCTTCACATCCCTTGAAATTTGGATTCCTAGATACTTTGTTCTCTTTGTAGCGATTGTGAATGGGAGTTCACTCATGATTTATCTCTCTGATTTTCTGTTACTGGTGTATGGGAATGCTTGTGATTTTTGCACATTTATTTTGAATCCTAAGACTTCGCTGAAGTTGCTTATCACCTTAAGGAGATTTGGAGCTGAGATTATGGGGTTTTCTAAATATACAATCATGTCATCTGAAAACAGAGACAATTTGACTTCCTCTCTTCCTAGTTGAAAATTTTTATTTCTTTCTCTTGCTTAATTGCCCTGGCCAGAACTTTCAATACTATGTTGAATAGGAGTAGTTAGAGAGGACATCCTTTTCTCGTGCCAATTTTCAAAGGAAGTGATTCTAGCTTTTTCCCATTCAGTATGCGTTAATTTTTATATAGGTTGTCTGACTTTAGATTCTGTTTTTTTTTTTTTTTTCTTTTTCTTTTTCTTTTTTTGCTTGTGGGTATCTCACTGCTTTGGGCAAATTTGTTGAAAACGCTATCATCCTCAGTTGAATTGCTTTTGCACCTTTGTTAAAACACTGTTTGACATAGTGCAAAACTATTTCTGGCATTTTTATTTTGTGCTATTGATTTAGGTGTCTATCCCTTTTTCACTACTGTATTCTTTTATTTACTAGAGTTGGCCTTAATATTGGGTAGAGTGATCCCTCCCACTTTTTTTCTGATTTTTCAATGTCATTATAATTATACAGATCTAGACCTTATATATAAAATTTAGAATAAGCTTGCTCTTAAGAAAGGAACATTGCTTGAATTTTGATAAGAATTTTATTTATTGGCTGGGTGCAGTGGCTCACGCCTGTAATCCCAGCACTTTGGGAGGCTGAGGCGGGCAGATCACGAGATCAGGAGTTTGAGACCAGCCTGACCAACATGGCGAAATCCCGTCTCTACTAAAAATGCAAAACAAACAAACAAAAAAATTAGCCAGGCTTGGTGACGGGCGCCTGTAATCTCAGCTACTCGGGAGGCTGAGGCAGCAGAATTGCTTGAATCCTGGAGGCAGAGGTTGCAGTGAGCTGAGATCGTGCCACTGCACTCCAGCCTGGGCAACAGCGTGAGACTCTGTCTCAAAAAAAAATAATAATTATTATTAAACATCAACATCTGCACCATATTCCGTCCTCCAATACATAAATGCACTATGTCTCTTCATTTATTTAGCACTTCTTTAAATTGTTAGCAGCAATTTATATAATTTTCAGTATATAGATTGTATTCATGTGTGGTTAAGTTTATACATAACCTACATATTTGATTTTATTTGGAACAATTATAAATGCTATTGAGTTTTAAATTTTGACTTTCATATGCTCATTGTTAGTATGTAGAAATGTAATTGATTTTTGTGTATTGACCTTACACCTGCAACCCTGCTGAACTCACTCATTGGTTCAATGAGGGGTTTTAGTTGTTTTTCTTTTTAACATAGGAAATCATGACATCGTGAAATACTGAGTTTATTTTTTTTTCATCTTAATGCATGAAAGTTTTTTGTTGTTCTTCTTCCTCTTTTCATAGACAATCTTGACAATTTCAAATAATAAGAGTTTTATTCCTTTTTTTTAGTTACAAGATCTTTAGTTTTCATTTATTTTTCTTTCTTATTACAGTTGGTAGGACTTCCAACATTGTGCTGAATGGGAGGGTACATATTTGTCTTGTTCCAAATATTACAAGGAAAGCATTAAGTCTTTTATGCTTAAGTATGATGCTGGTTGTAGATGTTTTGAATGTCTTCTTTATCAAGTAAAGAAAGAACCCCTCTGTCCTGGTTTGCTAAGAGTGTTATAAATGAGTGTTGATTGTCAGTGCTTTTCCAGATGCATTTATATGATCATATAATAATTTTTTCTTTAGTCTGTTGATGTGGTAGATTCCATTGATTGTCTTTCAAAGGAGGGACTAGATTAGTATAAATGGAATAAATATAGTAGGTCATGAAATGCAGTTCTTTTTAAACATTGTTGTATCTGATTTACTAATTTTTATTGAGGATATTTGCACACACTTTTGAGTTTGCCTACTTTCTCTTAGCATGATACATTTGAGATTCTTTTTTGTTGTATGTGTCTGTAGTTCATTTCTTTTTGTTATTTTTATTTCATGGGTAGACAGAATTTGTCTATATTCTGATTTAGGGACATTTGGGTTAATTTTTGTAGCCATGAATGAAGTTGTCATAAACATTTGCATAAGGTTTTGTGGAAATCTTTTTCTTCATTAAACACCTAGCAGTGGGATCCGTAGTTCATATGTTAAAAGTATAATTAAATTTTTAAGGAACTACAGAGTATTTTCCAGAGTTGACATGCAATTTTGCATTCTTTCGAACAATATGTGGAATTTTCTGTTGCCTTTTCATCCAGGCCAGCTTTTGATACTGTGGATTTTGTTTGTTGGTTTGCATCAATTTGATCTATTCTTGTAGGAATGTCATAAGAGATTCTATTTTGGTATTAATTTGCATTTCCATAATTCCTAAAGTTGTTGAACATCTTTTGATGTGTTTGTCTTTTCACTGAAATTTTTTAGTTGTTGTAGTATAAATCATATATTTTGATCCTCCTTTTATTAGCTTTGTTGCTTTTTTATTACTAAATTTTGATGTTTCTTTCTATATTTTAAATACAATTATTTTAACAATGTTTTCTCCCAATCTATGACTTGCCTCTTCATTTTCTTAATTTTTGGAGCAGCAGTGGTTATTATTTCTTATGAAATCTAATTCACCGATTTGTTTTTATATAGATTATTCTTTGGTTTTTCTAAGAAGTCTTTGCTTTCCTCGAGGTTACAAGCATTTTCTCACTTACATTGTTCTAGAAGTTTTATAGTTTTATTCTTTATATTTAGGTCTCTGATTCATTTTACATTAATATTTATATATATCATGTGAAATGAATTGGGGTTATTTGTGTGTGTCAAATTTATGTTTACTTCATTCCCAAATGCATAATATATAATGTATGTAAACATTATATATTATGTAAAAAATATAGTAAATAATAAAATTACTTATGATCTAGCCTCTCAAAAATCACCAGCTCTTGACAGAACTGATTTGAAAGTATCCTGACAGAACTTAATAGAAGGACTTTCAATCAATGTTATCTTCCATAATGAGTGCTTCCAGGCTGTTCTTTGCTGCAACTTGACCACAGTGTTTTAAAGATCTCAGGGCTCTGGCCACAAGACTTCTATTTTTTAATTATTGTTTCATAATGATCTAAAGTTGACTGTTATGTTACTAAATTTTTAAGCATTGCTTATAAACTTGATGTATCTACACATTTATGTACTGTATTAAAAATTGATTAAGACTTAAGGAAGCATGCATTTTTGTGTCCATTTTATTTTAAATTTCAAATAATTAGTATATTCAAGATGTCTCAGCCTAAGGCTTTCTCCCACCCCTAGTGGCTTGATTATGTATTCAATAATTTAAAAGACAAATCTCTTTAGAATTCTGAGGAGTGTAATGCCAAGATTGTAAAAAAAAAAAATAATAATAAGCTTTTTTATGCAATTTAGAGATACAGGTATGGCTGTGTGTATGTAATACAACTATTTAAAATATTTAATACTCAAGTGTAAAACTAAAAGTAAAGAAAGAAAGTTTAGCACCAACAAGGCACATATATACATATGTAACAAACCTGCACATTGTGCACATGTACCCTAGAACTTAAAGTATAATTAAAAAAAAAAAAAAAAGGAGAAATTCCCCATTCCTCATATTTGGGTATGTGTTTTCAAATTCCCCATTTCTCATGATTGGTTATGTGTTTTCTTTGGAATGTAAATTCACATTTAAATTAAGTTTCGGGCCACCAATGCCATATTTAAATTGTTTATAAAGAATGTTATTTATAAAAGAATAAAAAAAAAGCCCTGAAAAAAAATTAAAAGAAATAAAACATAGTTAAAGAGACAAGAGAGGCTGCTAAAAGTATCTATATATTACAATATTCAAGTTGGACCAAAGGCTGACAACGATCAAACAAAAAAATGCTAATGAAAACTGTGTTTGCACTATCATTTGCATAGGAAGGTTTCTAGGGAATAGACTTCCAATGTAACAGAAAAGAATCTGGGCATTAAGAATAAGAGCATATCGTTATTCCAAAGGAAAGCTGACAGAGGAGAAATAGCAATTGTATTATTAGCCTTTGTAAATTACGACATTCACTGAAAAGTTAATAATATTTTCCTCTAATTTGAAGTGCCAGTTTTACCTAATACATTTTTTCTAATACACTTTTTCTTTAATTAATAACTTGTCTTCTGCTCATTGATCTGCATATCTGTTGCTGAGCCAACATCAAAATGATTTAATTAATGAAGATGTATAAAATTTTGATATTATTTAGGCAAATTTTACACAAAATATTTTATACATTTTATTTTTATATGAATTTTAAATTTAAATTTAAGGCTTATGAGGAAATACAATATTCAAATAAAATTATGCTATATGACTAGGGAAAATAGGGAAATCTAATATTTTACCACTTATTGTTTCATTTGCAAATTGTTCATTAGTCTCCATTTATGGAAATAAAATTTTAGTTTATACCTTAGATTTTTTATATCAATAAACCACATTTATTTTTGTTAATTAATTATGTGTTTATTATATAATTTTGAATGCTACTGTCAAAAGTATCTTTAATTTTCTATCTTATTATTCTGAACTTATTAGTAATATTAATCAACACTATTAATTCTAAATAGTAACCTCATAGATGGCAAATGACTGTGCCCTGCTATTTGTTTTCAATTGCTCATAATAAAAAAATAAAAACATCTATTTCTGTGAAAACAGTTAAAACATGCAAATTTTTATATTAGTTTATAAATAACCTATAAAAAGTGAATACTTATCCACTCAACCAAATGGGTATATTTTAAGGTTGACTTAATGTACAAGTGGTCATGTATTTTTAAATATTTTATTGTTATTTTAAAATTTCATTTTTATCATGGTAATGCCAACTTTATTAATGATAGACGAGAAATTATTTTTCAACATGATGTGTAAACCATTTTATTTTATCAAAATAATTGATGAAATGTTTGCTCATTTATTTTCAATTATCATGCTCACTTTAAGTTTTGAAAGTCTTTCTGAAATATAATACAGGCATAAGGGAGGATCCCTTTATATCTCTCCACTGAGAAATAAAATCGTGAATAGGGCTCTTTCAGTTATTCTCTGGTGTCTTGTAAAAATACAGGTGCTTTACTCATTGTTTTTCACTGTTACATTTCAAATTAAACTCCTTATTATTCAAAAAGCGGATTCACCTGTGTGTTCCCATTGACAGACACATCTTCTCATGCTCCTCTTCCAGGCTGCCTTTTAGGAAGTCGATGGACTAACCAAGTGATCTTCTTCTGTCTTACTTCAACTATCACAATGATATCCACTTTCTTTCTTCATGCCCAAAATGAACATTTGCCCTAAATAATTTCATGAATTTAAATAAAAGTACAAGTGAATTTCCTATGAAATCATTACTTTTTTCCACTATTCTAATTCTCAAAACATTTAATAAAAGTTCAATGTAATTATAAAATGCAGTGTTCTGTCTGTATAAACCAATTAGCAAAATAATAGAATTAAAGAAAATGTGCACTGATTTCAAAGAGAATTGTCGGCATTAATTTTCATTGAGCAATTAACTCTATGTGCCCTCAATATAGGAGAAAATAATTGACAAAATGAGTAGTAAATATATGTGTATGTATTTCTGTTTGTATACCTATTTTATACATTAATAAATCTAAATGTAACACTAATAACAACATTTTGATATTGTTTAGGCATTAGTGGTTGAGCTGTATCCTAAGCTGAATTTTGTTCTTTCTATATACTTGTAGATTGTTTTACAATGAAAATGTTATTCACACTTATCCCATAGATCCTGATAACAAGTCAAAGATAGCAACTTACTTAATATCAAAAGAATGTTAAAACTGAAATTTTGTCATAATATGGTGCAAAGAGTTAGGAGAACGGCTAAAAAATGGTTATACGGAATGAATTAAAATAAGTTAAAAGTCACAGAGGTACCTTTGTATTTTGTTTAATTTTAACAAAAATATGAAACTGTTATGGAAAGATTCTGCTCTGATGAGTACCATCTGGTCTTATTTTGTTATATGACAATTTGCATAAAATCTATTAAGTTTTCTGTATTGCATTCTCTTCAGGAATTTAATAACCCAGAATTATGGATGATATACAGTACTTGGCAACAAACGTTAATAAGCAGATATTATATTTCTAGCTAGAAATGCATATAGAAACTAATATGTAATTTTAGGTAAAATGAAGCTATGGCAAATTGTTTTTATTATTTTTAGTAATTAATTTGCTCTAATTAAGAAGGTGATTTGTATTTCTGTGATTCTAATTCTTTAGAGTATTAAAGAAAATGAAGTTTCATCATTAACTTGGTAACTTTTAATGTGTATCATATAATTCTTCTTAGTCTCTCTTATTCTCTCACTCATTTTCTCTTCTTTAAAATATAATGAATCCACATGAAATTCTCTATTAAATGTAAAATAAAAGTGACTGCTAAAAAAGAAATTATATATACAAAGTATCTGCAGTGCCTTGTATATAACAAAGTTGCTACCCCTTTTCATTCTGTTAGAAAGTTATTATTCTCTCTCTCTCTGAAATCTGAATTATTCCTAGATTTGGCTTCTTCTCAAGTAAAGACTATTGAAAACATGTTTTCAGTAATTTTTTTTGTTTGTTTTTGGACAGTGTCTAGCTCTGTCGCCCAGGTTGGAGTGCAGTAATGTGATCCTGGCTCACTGCAACTTCCGCCTTCCTGATTCAAACGATTCTCCTGCTTCAGCCTCTTGAGTAGCTGGGACTACAGGTGCATGCCACCCTGCTTGGCTAATTTTTGTATTTTTAGTAGAGACCGGGTTGCGCCATAGTCACCAGGCTGGTCTCGAACTCCTGACCTCAACGATCCACCCATCTCAGTCTCCCAAAATGCTGGGATTACAGGCGTGAGCCACCACACCCCCTTATCACAGTGATCTTTTAGCATAATACCTACACATCAGATACATGTATGCTGTTTTCATATCCTACTAAAGGCAAGGTTATTAAACAATGCCAATGTATTCAGCCTTTTTTATGAGATTCTCTACCTACAAATTGCAAAGTTCTCTAAAATCTATGTGTATCTATTATCAAGATGACAGTACAGTACTTAAAAACAGGCTTTGGATTCATAGCTCCCTACACTCAAGTCTGCATTTCACCTCAAGTTACCTGAGGGAACAGAGACAAAGAGTTTCTTTCTAATTGTATTTTTTTTTTTTTTTTTACAATATGAAAATCTAATACAAATTACTATGCACGGTTAATGTGTAGATTAAGTAGAATGGAAAATATGTTGCTATGCTTGGTCCAGAGAAATAACACAAACAATACTAGCATTTTTAAAGCTATTCATTTTTGTGTCTGTTCAAAACTGTGAAGTATTCTGTCTTTATAAACTATAACTTGTGGAACCAAACAAATGGAAATATTTGTAATATTCCTAAGACATATAACAAGTTTATGCCATTAGAATACTTTATTTGATCAAACAATGGTACAGTGAGAGAGTGTGTATGTATGAATGTGTGTGTGTTTGTACATATGCTCTCCTTTGCATCTGTCACACTCATTAGCAGTAAATAAAGATTAGCAGTAAATAAAGATTAGCAGTAAATAAAGATACGTTACAGAACAACAATAAAGTATTTTTCGTAAATTTTTGATTTTGAATCAAGCAAATCTCATTATTTCAGCCCATTTATCTTAGCTAGAATTGTTAATTTTGGAAAGTCTAAAATAATTTCGCTTTTGTTTTTAAAGTTTTCTCTTAATTCTTCACGTTTTATTCACTTTTGAACAGAAATTTAGAAAAATAGCCTCAACTAGCTAGTCAGCCAGCCAATCAACAACTCTATATTGAGTATCTTTTATGTGTCAGACACAGATGAGGACTCTTCAAGAAACAGTAATGAAACAGTCATGGTTTCTACCTTCAAGAACATCTAAATTTAATCAAATATGGAAAAGTAAAGAAATACGTATGGTGTAATAATATGACATTCATATTAAAACTATGTAAAAGACATCAAGAGAACAGAGAGTAAGTGAGTTTAATTACTGATTTAATAGAGATGTGATAGTCAATATAGTCTTTGAAATATGAACAGGAATTCACATGGTAGAGAAAAATATGTTGTCTTTTTGAAATAACAAAAAAAAAAAAAATAGAATGACAAGATTAGAAACAGGATGATTTCCAAATGGTAAGAAATTCTAATATATATATATACATTTGGTATTTTTTTAAACAGTAATTTATTACTCCAATATTAGTATAATATTCTTTAGAATGTTTACTTTTAGAAAAAATAAATTGAGAATAGTAAACTGTATGCAATAAATATTTTATAATATTATAAAAAACTACTAAATATTGAGTATTCTCATAGGATATTTGGTAAGTGTTACTACTGTTTCCCTAATTTACATATGAACATTCTATAGTATATGAGAGTATTTTATCTGTGATTATATAACTGATAAATGGATACAGTTATATTCAAATTAACATATGGCTTACTAAAACATATGCATTTTCCCTCTACAATATGCACTTTCAGATCTTCTTATTCAAAATTCTTTCATTTTATTTTCAGACAGTAACTAACTTGATGGATTGGACAGGACTATTTATCTATATGACGTTCAATTCACTCACAGCACATGTAGTGGCTGTCTATTGTCAGTGGCATTCCCTGGTTGTGAGTGATATTGCAGAAAACTAGGCCACTCCTTCCTTTGTAAGATAGGTTAGTACACAGGTAATTACAATGAGTAACCTGTACAAATGACTCTATCCTGCCTGTAACATAATTAGTCACATTTCTCCTACATCTCTAAATTAAGCTTCAAGTGTTGAAACCCATTGTCAAATCAAACATTCCACTGAACAAAGTGAAACATGCATGAGAGACTTTATTCAAGAATGTTGCAATGGGGAAAAGGAACATAACTCACTTTGAAATTAATCCACTGAAGTGTAAGGCATGAGGATTTTTAAGTGCTAGTGTGAGTTATGGAAAACATATCCTGGAACTTTAGGGAGAGGTAGATCAATGGGATATGTTAGACCTATTCATTTTTTTTGGTTTGCAAATGTTTTTCTCTGTGATTAGACTTTCCGTACTTGCCAATAGGTACCCATTAAAGTTGCACTTCTACCCTCCTGCAGACAGGGGAACTATTTTTTTGACGACTATATTTCAAAAGGATGACTTCCAGCTTCTTTAAAAATTATTCTTGAGTAGTAAAACTGGCAAGAGATTTTTAAAAAGATTTACATCTCCAAAGGGCAGAGAAAAAAATTTACATATTTTCTAAAGTAAATGCTCTAAGAAAAGGGAGGTCAGGGCCGAGAGTCAGGAAGAAACCTGTCTAAATTTTAGTCAAGCTGAGAAAACATTAAGCCCTTCTTGGTCTCAAAACATGTTAAATTGTCAGTAGGTACATTTCCAATGTGCTGTTTCTTTCACTCTATCTCCCTTGTATGACTTAAGACCCTTGGATACTTAAACCAAGCTCTGAACACTCATGTGTAGAAAAGTTTTTTTTTTAATGCATTTTATTTAGACTATAAATTGTTGACCCATATGGTATATAAAATAAATATAGGGCACTTTTTCAATTTGAGAAATTCCATATATATTAATATTTCTGGGTGTTTTTGTTTGCTGCCCTTGAAAATTGGGGAATCTGGTTATAGTAGGCATTTGTATTTGTAACTCCTGTCTTACATAATCTTATGAAAAGTCGTCCAACAACTCCATAAGCAAGTCGTGGAAAGC
The DNA here is from genome assembly GCF_009764315.1 of Trachypithecus francoisi. Lineage (NCBI taxonomy): Eukaryota > Metazoa > Chordata > Mammalia > Primates > Cercopithecidae > Trachypithecus > Trachypithecus francoisi. The sequence goes on from NW_022681465.1 coordinate 58,958,286, forward strand.
CCTGGTGACTAATAGTCCATTGCTGCCATTTCTGACATTGATCCACTCCATCATGTGGTGTAGCTGCTGTGTATGAACTAGATGCCTTTAAGTGTTCCTTGGTCTTCTCTATACCCACAACAGTGTGGTTGTGCAATAAAAAATCCAGTGATAATGTCTCGCACTTCCATTAGCCACAGTGAATACATCTTTTCCAAGTAGGCTTACCTGTGATCAAGACTTAGTGTATCTTTGTTATAGATAACTATATTTCAAAGTATATTTTAAGAGCCTTATATATGAGAGGATATGACATACACCAGATCAGGTTCTTACTTGAAAGAGAGGTGCTTCTAGTTGAAAAACTGTTGAATAATGCACCAGTTTTATTTTATTTTATTTTGAGACAGGATCTCACTCTCGTTGCCCAGGCTGGAGTGCAGTGGCAAAATCATGGCTCACTGCAGTCTTAACTTTCCAGGCTCAGGTGGTCCTTCCCCTTCAGCATCCCAAGTAACTAGACCTACAGGTGCACACCATCATTCCAGGCTAAATAGAGATGAGGTCTCACTATGCTATGTTGCCCAGGCTGGTCAGAAACTCCAGGCATAAGCCACCGTACTCGGCCATAGGCCAGTTTGTTGTTGTTGTTGTTGTTGTTTTTCTATTTTAAGACAGGATCTTGCTCTGTCGCCCAAGCTGAAGGACGGTGGCACAGTGCAGCCTCAACCTCTTGAAATCAAGTCATCCACCTGCCTTAGCCTCCCAAATAGCAGAGATTACAGGCATGTGCCACAATACCCAGCCAATTTTTTTTTTAATTTTTTGTAAAGACAAGGTACCACTGTTTTGCCTAAGCTGGTCTTCAACTCCTGGATTCAAGCTATCTGCCCGCCTCCGCCTCCCAAAGTGCTGGGATTACAGGAGTGAGCCACTGTGCCCTGCTGTGTTTTAAATGGCACCATAATATGAAAGAGTTCCTCACATATTATGTTTTGTATAATATTTTATGCCATGACTTACATGAAGACAAAAAGTTTGATTGTACACAACCTTGGCAGAAGCTTCCAAGTTGTTCAAGATAACTAACTTTAATTATTTATATGATTGCATTGGATTAAACCTCTTTGTTAGCATCTATAGCAAGACAAGTTAATAGCTTCCAAGTTGTTGGGGATAACTAATTTGACTTATTTATATGGTTGCATTTGATTAGACCTCTTTGTTAGCATTTACAGCAAGAAAAGTTAATAGAAACCATTGTAACATAATTTGTGGCCAGTAAGCAGTCCACATGAACAAAAAGTCTTGGAATTTTAGTTAATCTACTATGAGGTTTCGCTTCCTGAAATAGCTGATCAAACTTATTTACATTATTATCTGATAGTATTCAGAACTGATGATAAAAACAAGCAATTATTCTCTAACATTAGTGAAATTATTTCAGTGATAGTAAGGTAAGCATAGATGCAATCTTTTATAAATGGAATCAATAGTTTACAGTATCCTGGAGTTATATGTAATTATTAAATAGATCAATAAATAAATGAATGCAGAGGCATAATTTTAAAAGTCTCAACAATTTATGATTCAAGAACAAAAATTATTTGACAATAAGCTTATACCTGTAGAAAATATGCCTGTATTTTTAAATATATTGTCCTTAACATAAATGAAGTGTTCTCTATTTTTAAATGTATTATCCTTAAAATAAATTAAGTGTTCTCTAGAAAATATTATTTTACATTTAAGCCTATGTTGGAGTCACAAAATAATAAAAGTAAAACAAATATGCCAATATGCTGGGATAAATTGATCTGTGATCTATTACAAAGAAAATTTAAAGTCTTAATACAGCCCACTAAATTAAGCTGAGAATTCTATGATTCAAAATCACATAGATAATTCTAAATATAAATAATTTCTTAGAGTCTTTATATAGAGGCAAAATTCTTTCATAGTGTATATAGTAGCCACTTTTAAAGCTATGTATGGGGAAATCAATAAAAATAAGATTCAGAAACTTTCTGTAGTTTAATTTTAACCCAGAGCTTATAAGATTAAGCCTAATAAAATTGGGAAGACAAGAAAAATTAAGTTTGTGAAACTGATTCTTAAAGAGCAGAGATTTTCTGGAGCTCAGCAGGTATGTGATAGGATTATCATATTTTTGTAGCTAGAAATATGATTCAAAGAATGTTTTCAACATGAAAGTGGATATTACAATTGTCTAAAAACTCAGGATTTAAATATTATTCTAAAGTTATACTTTTTAAAGTGATATTAAAATTTTGTATCTATGTGTTTGTGTTCATGTGTTTTCACACAAAATGGGACATAGAAAAGCTACCAGAAGTTAATTTAAATTAAGTAGCATGGAGAAACTGAACTCCAAACCAGGATCACAGTCATGCTCACTCTGTGGTAGGGTATGAAATAAGGGACAATCAAAAAATAAGCTTTTCTATTCACTCTCATTTGTGTTCATTGTGTAAATCAATCAAATGGAAATCCTCATGTTCACAGGTTAAAATACGGGTATAGCAAGTTTGTAGAAAGTCTACTAAAATGTCTATGGTCATTATCAATCTTAGTTCTTCAAAATGCAAATGACAGAAGACTCATACTGGCTTAGGATAAAAGAGAATTTATTGGATTAAATAACTGAAATGTCCCAATATGGCTACAGATGAATATTCAAAGGATTTAATAAAAACATGTGCTCATCTCTATACATTAGCTTTGCTTTTTATTGTGCTTCCTACACTCAGACTGAGTCTTCCCACACTATGCCCTAAGATTACTGTCTATGATTTTGACAACATCAGTAGAAGCAGATTGCTTATATTTACAACAGTTCCAACAACAGCTCTGAACTAAGTCCCATTGACCTAGGGTTGCATACTCATCTCTATTAGTCAGACTAGATAAGGCTTGCTGCAGTCGTAAATACTCAGCAAGCTTATCGTAGTTTAACATGAGAAAGCTTTATTTGTTGCTCAAGTCATGTCTGATGCAGTCATGCCATCTTCAACTTACGACTCATGCCCTTAAATGTCTCCACAGCAGACAAGAGAGGAACTACAGGAAAAGCACTGTTTACTGGCTTGAAAAGGTTTCAATCAATGGACCCTCCTGAACAAAGGAAAGATGGCCAAATATACTTTCACGTGTGCCAGGAAAGAGGAAAAAGAACAGGACTTCTTCCTGCCATGTCTTTACTTTCCTAATCACTTTTCACAGAGGTTTGATACGTGAGTGAACCAGACTAGGGTAACAAATTCGCTCCTGAATGTGGGCAGAGGAAGGAGGGTCAATGCCATCGGCATTACAAGGTGTGTGGTGATAGGGAGAATTCTCAAAATAAGAGTAGCTTATTACTACTACAGAGTAGCTTTTGTAGCTCAGCGAGGGAATGGAGGCAGAGACATTAGATAGATTGACAAACACACTGCCCAGATATATAAAAGTTGTCTAGAGAAATATTACCTTCTTATTTTTATCAAATGGTAACACAGCTTGTCACATTTCAGTTTCTGTGTTCTTTCCATCATCTCATCTTCCCCAACCAAATATTGATAATAAGGTTGATAGCTAAATAATTAAAATATGATTATAAAGATGTCCTGATGCTATACTTAATGATGCTATATTTCAGTAGGTATAATAAAAATTCATGAAAATGAATTTTCGCCAAGGAGTGCTATTTATTTTCCAGAGAGATGTACCTGATGTGTATATTTGATAGATTACTATAAACTGCAAGTCATTTTTGAAGTTAAGAAATAAATAAGTTTAGCTGGGCATGGTGGTGGGTGCCTGTAGTCCCCGTTACTCGGGAGGCTGAGGCAGGAGAATCACTGGAACCCAGAAAGTGGAGGTTGTAGTGAGCCGAGATTGTGCCACTGCACTGCACTCCAGCCTGGGTGACAGAACGAGACTCCACCTCAAAATAATAATAATAATAATAATAATAATAAAATTTTTAAAAGGAATGAATAAGAGGTATCTGAGTTACTGATACATATTCAAATTTGTGAAGATAACTTTAGATATTTTCCAGAATAATATGCTCCTAGAATGTTAAAGTTAAAAATAATGTGTCTGATCTGATCCAACAGGAATCTTATGTGTGAATGCTTTGTCTCTGACTGCATGCCACATGTATTGAATATTTGGTGACTGCAGTCTTTTTACATTTAGATTCAATCTATATACCAAAATAGTAATAGTTACCACATTTTATTCATACAACTATTATCAGAGTTTAATGAAAACTGAGTTTCATCCAAAAGTTCTGATGAAATCAATAGAATGTTCCATTGACACCTAACAAATGTGTTGTGCAGACAGAAATCAGAAGTTCTGAATAGTCTCATATGCAAAGCTAACATCACTGTTTTATTTCTGTCAGGTCTATTATCTTGCCATTTTATTTTTTAGGTACTAAGTTGAATTGATCTGCTGTCTCAAACGGAAAATTTCATCTTAATGCATTATGCAAATTATTTGCTAATCCATCATAGTCTCATTTAGTTCTTTAAAATACTATACAACAGGCTTATATTAAAAGCATGCACAGCTACATTCAGTCTGGATGTGCCTGATGTTATCACTTTTCCCTGCCTCTAAAGAATTATATATAGAAATGGGCTATCTGGGATCCTAGGGAGGCAGATTGTTCAGGGCCACCTGGGAAGGGATCCCATTGCCTTTGCTGTGAGGATATGGCATGGCTGATGCTGTGCTGTTGCAGGTATAGAAGAATATAAATATTTATAATATTTACTTAAGAGAGGTGCAGAGATTAGTAGTGTAAATCTTTGAAGAAGATGCTGCAACCTGAAGTATACAAAGATTGTGGAAAGAATGAAGAGTGTTCCCAGATAGAAACGGGAGGACAGAAGAAAACACACTAATTTATATTACATTTACTTGTGCTCTGTACAGCCGATTACTACATCTTTGGTTTTAAAAAATTAAGAATAAATGTGTTTCTACTGTCTTTCCCCACCAATCATATTATATTTGAAAATTTTCAAGGGATATTCATTGAATTTTCATTTCTTTTAAAGCTTACTCCTGCAAGGTAGTACACTTAATACCCTTTCTTGCCTTGTCTGAAAACTCATAGTGACCTCATCAGAGCTTCCTGAGCCTCTAAATCTAACTTTACGTTCACCAAAAACTTAGGCAATATGTTAGATGACACCATGAGGATGAAATAATACAAATTCAGAAAGTGAGAAATTCTAAAGAATAAGTGAGCCCATTTAAAAAGTGAATGAATAAATAAAAGGCATGAACCAGATTAAATGAAGAAGAAGCTGTAATAAATTAAATCATGGACCCCATTTGGATCTGGATTATATAAAAATGTATTTTTAATATTTCAAAAAGATGAACATGGACTGTTATTACAGAATATGAATGGACTATGTTTAATCTTTTAGGTTTGATAATGATACTATTATAGTGAAATCCTTATCTATCTGTATAATAGATGTATAATAGATACATAATAGATATAATAGATATGTAATAGATATATAATGTATTTATTGAGAAAAAAGTGCTTCAATGATGCTTATCGTTTTGTTTATGATAGTGTCATTCCTCAGTGACAAAAACCATGTGTAGTAGTACTTAACTGAGAAAAATAAAATTATTCTTGATTATATCAGGCAATGTCATCACTGTGGCAATCAGAAGTGTTTGACAGGTTCAGTTACATGCACCAGTTGTTGCTATATTTCATTTCTATGAATAAAATATATAAATTTTTATTCATAGAAATATGTAAAATAAAATATGTAAAATATGTAAATAAAAATAAAATATGTAATATATGGAGGTATTGACACACAAGCATACAGAGACATACATATTTATTACTTAAGTTCATTCCTTTTCATTTTGACTATTTCTTGAACATTGAAAAGAAATAGAAATTATTTGAACTGGCTACCTAAGAAAATGCTGCTACAAAGTCTACAGGAAGAAACTGAACTTTAAAGTTTTGTCCCTGTTTAGAAAATTTTAATCCCATAAGGCTTGGGAGGATGTAGGCCACATTAGAAAAGCATAAAGAAAGAAAAGAAAGTGGAATTTTTACAACTTTTAAGATTCCTCCAAATTTTAATAGCAAGATGCATAAATCGTATCAGAGGTCTATTTGTAACGCAATTATTTACATATTAATCTCATTAAAATCCTTGAATATTTGTAAATAAATAACTAACACATTTGATACTTTAATATGAAGTTCAAAAAACACCCAGTATATAGGTACTTTTAAAACCCTAAAAAAGCTTTAAATAAATGTTTAGACATTATGGGCAAGACTGTACCAAATGCTATGATTAATGTTACTAAACACTTTCTATTACAAACTTCTGTTTTCAGAACCTGACATTATTCTGAAAAAGTCTTGGTTTGCACGAAAGTGTCGCATGTTTTGCTTTTTTCCTAAGGTGATTTTTTTCTCACATGTGGGAGGAAAATCTGTTCCTCTTTTCCAACAAGTGAGAATGGGGAAAAATATAATTTTTCATTGTAAAAATAATTTGCTACCTATTTTTATTTAAAGTAGTTCAAATACGTGCTTATATAACTATTATAAATAATTTTGCACTTTTCATTTTGATTCTAAAAATTAGACATAATCATTGTAAAACTATTTAGAAACAGAGAAGCATTTACAGAAATACAAAAACCCACACATAGAAATCACCATATTTCATATTTTTTTCTAGTTCTTTTCAGTCTTTAAAGATACATACATATATACTGAATATTTTAAGTACTGGAATACATAAATATATAGCAGCAAGACATGTTTTAAAATATTCTAAATTGTAAGTTTTAATGACTCCATAATTTGTTAATATAACAGCTATAATAATTCAATAATCAACAGTAGAACAAGTATTTTGTTTCCAATTTCCCATTATAAAAATTAAAATATATCATCATCTGCACCTATATTTGTGACACTCAGTGTTTTTGCAGAAACTTTTTTGAATTGAAAGACTGCTAGCTGCCAAATGATATATATTCTCTTATTTATTGATAATAAAACTAGTTTATGTTTCCCATCCTCCTTTACAATTAGGAATGGCCATGTGGTTAATTTATATTCAATCACAGGTTAGAGGAATTGATGGGTACCCCTTCCAGATCTTGTTCATAAATTCTCCCCTGTATGATACTCCATGTTCTTTTTCCATCTCAAATGACTGGCCTGGTAACAATCAAAGTGACCTTGGAGACATCTGTTGAATTTCATAGCCACTGTGGGCTTAGCTTTTGGATGACAAGGTGGAAAAGTATTCTGCTGGCCTATATACCTGCCTAGAACTTTTGCTTAAGAAAAAAACCTTCTTGTCTTTAAGCTACTAAATTTTGGAGTATTTTTATTGAATTACATATTTTAACCAATTTATTATGATAGGATAGACATTTTAAAAGCTGTGGTATTTAATGTCCCCATCTCAATGAGTTTTGGGATAAGAATATGTCCATGAAACCATCACTGCCATCAAGGTCATAAACATATCTGTCTCCTTGAAAAGTTTCTCTCACCCTCTTTATTACTATTTTCTGTTTGTTTCACTTTGTTTCTTTGTTTTTTTTTTTTATTTTTTAGCAGATCACTTAATATAAGATCTACCATCTTAGCAAATTTGACATAAACAACATAGTATTGTTAGTGATAGGCACTATGTTCTATAGATTCCCAGAATTTATTTATCTTGCATAATTGAAACTTCACACTCTTTAATCACTACCTCCCCATTTTCTCTACCTCAGCCCCTTACAACCAGCATACTACAATCTGCTCCTATGAGTTTGATTCCTCAAGATTCCGTACATAAGTGAGTTAATGTGGAGTGTATTTTTGTGTGTCTGGCTTATTTTATGGAAGATAATCTACATTATCTGAAAAGGCAAAGTTTTATTTTTTAAAGGCCAAATAATATCCTATAGTATGTATTTATCACAATTTCCATATTCATTCATCCATCTATGGACTTTTATTTCATTTCCATACCTTTGCTAGGATGAATACTGCTGCAATGAACATCAAAGGGCAGACCTCTTTTCAAGATCCTGATTTCTATGGCCAGAAATGAAATTTCTGAATTATATGGTAATACTATTTTTTAAGTTTTAAGGAATCTCCATATGCTTTTCCGTGATGTCTATATCAATTTTCCAACATTGTACAAGAATTCCTTTTCTCTGAATCTTTGCCAGTACTTCTTGTCTTCTTCTTCTTTTTTTTTTTTTTTTTGAATAATAGGCATTCTAACAGGTGTGAGGTGATAGCTCATTGTGGTTTTGATTTGCATTTTCCTAATGATTAGTGATGTTGAGCACATTTTCATATACCTGTTGGCCACTTGTATGCCTTCTTTGGAAAAATATCTTTTTGGATACTTTGCCCATTTACTAACAGGTTTATTGGTGGATTTTTGCTATTTAGTTGTATAATTTCACTGTGTATTTTGAATACTAACCCTCATCACATATATGATTTGAAAATATTTTCTATTGTTTTACTAGGTTGCCATTTCATTTTGTTAAAAACTTTCTGTGTAGAAAGTTTTTACTCTGATTTAATCTCACTTGTTTACTTTTGCTTTTGTTGCCTGTTCTGTTTGTGATATATCAAAAAAAAAAAAAAAACAAACAAATAATTGCCAAGACCAATGTCAAGGTGCTTCTTGCCTGTTTTCGTTGAGGAGTTTTATTGCTTCAAGTCTTATATATAAGTCTTTAAATGATTTTAGTTGATTTTAGTGTATGTTATTTTATTTGTTTGTGTGCAGATACTCAGTTTTCTCAACACCATTTATTAAAGAGACTCTCCATTACCCATTATATATTCTTGTCATTCTTGTCTTAATTAGTTGGCTGTATATGCACATATTTATCTCTGAACTCTCTGTTCTAGTGCATTGGTCTAATTTTCTGTTTTATTCAGTACTATACAGTTTTTGATTAGTACGGCTTTGTAATATAATTTGAATTCAATAAGTATGATGCCTCCAGCTTTGCTCTTCTTGCTCAAAATTGGTTTGGTTATTCTGCATTTTTGATGGTTACTCCCATATAAATGTTTCTATTTCTCTGAAAAATGCAATTTGAATTTTTATAGGATTGCATATATTGTGTAGATTATTTTAAGTAGTACGGATGTTTTAACACCAAAGAAACACAAAATGTCAGAAGAGACTACTGAGAAAAATTATATGCCAATAAATTGAATAATTTAGAAATATTGATTAATTTCTAGGAACATATAGCCTACCAAGATTGAATCATGAAAAGTTAGAAAATCCGAACAGATTAGTAATGAGTAAAAAGATGATGGCCATCCCAAAGACACATAGTCATTGGATTCACCAAGGTCAACATGAAAAAATATTGAAGACAACTAGAGAGAAGAGGCAAGTCACCTACAAATCAAACCCCATCAGTCTAACAGTAGGTCTTTCAGCAGAAATTCTACAAGCCAGAAGAGATTGAGGATATTCAGCATCCTTAAAGAAAAGAAATTCTGACAAGAGTGTATCCAGTCAAACTAAGATTCATAAGTGAAGGAGAAATAAAATCCTTTGTTTGACAAGCAAATGCCAAGGGAAATTGTTACCACAAGAACTGCCTTATAAGAGGTCTTTAAGTGAATGCTAAACATGGGAAAGAAAGAGTATTATCAGCCACCGTGAAGACACACTTAAGTGCATATATAAAGCAACTATAAAATCAAGTGTACTTAAAAAAATTAACAACACAATGACAGGACCAAATCCATACACAGAAATATTAACCTTAAATGTTAATGGACTAAACACCATCTTAAAAGACACAGAATGGCAAGTTTCATAAAGAATAAAAACCTAACTCTCTTATGTCTATAACAGACAGGTCTCACATGCAGTGACACCAGTGGGCTCAAAGTAATGGGATGGATCAAGCAAAAAGAAAGCAAAGAACAGCAAGTGTTGCTATTCTTATTTCAAACAAAACAGATTCAAAGGAACAATGATTGGAAAGGACAAAAAAGGGTATTAAGACTTATCTTAAATATATATACAACCAACAATGGAGCACCTAGATTCATAAGAGAAGTTGTGAAAGATCTATCAAGAGACTTAGTGGGAGACTTCAACACACCACTGATAGTATTAAACAGAACATCAAGGCAGAAAACTAACAATGATATTAAGAAGCTAAAATTCACATTGACCAAATGAATCCAACAGACATCTATAGAACATTCCACCCAACAACAGAATGTACATGGCATATACTCTCTATGCAAGATGACCATCTCAAAGACACAGTCATCAAATTCACTAAGATAAACACACACAAAAAACTATTAAAGACCGCTAGACAGAAGAGACAGGTCACCTACAAAGCAAACCCCATTAGGCTAACAGCAGGCCTTTCAGCAGAAACCCTACAAGCCAGAAGAGATTGGCGACCTATATTCAGCATCCTTAAAGAAAAGGAATTCCAACTAATAATTTTGTAACCAGCCAAACTAAGCTTCATAAATGAAAAAATAAAATCCTTTTTTTTCTCCTTCGCAACTACACGTGGCACATACACTAAAATCAAACACGTGACCATAAAGCAATTCTCAACAATTTTTTAAAAAATGAAATTAAACCAAGCACACTTTCAGATCACACTACAATATAAATAGAAGTTAATGCTAAGAGGAGCTCTCAAAACTATATAATTCCATGGAAATTAAACAATCTGCTCCTGAATGACTTGTGGGAAATAATAGAATGAAGACAGAAATCAAGATGCTTTTTGGCCGCGCGCGGTGCCTCACGCCTGTAATCCCAGCACTTTGGGAGGTCGAGATGGGTGAATCACGAGGTCAGGAGATTGAGACCATCCTGGCTAACATGGTGAAACCCCGTCTTTACTAAAAATACAAAATATTAGCCGGGCGTGGTGGTGGACGCCTGCAGTCCAAGCTACACGGGTGGCTGAGACAGGAGAATGGCGTGAACCCGGAAGGCGGAGCTTGCAGTGACATCGCGCCACTGCACTCCAGCCTGGGCAACAGAGAGAGATTCCATCTCAAAAAAAAAAAAAGAAAAAAGAAAAAAGAAATCAAGAAGTTTTTTGAAACTACTGAAAACAAAGATACAACACACTAGAATATCTGGGACACAAATAAATCAGTGTTAAGAGGAAAGTTTATAGCACTAAATGCCCACATCATAAAGTTAGAAAGATCTTAAATTAATAACCTAACATCACACCAAGAGGAACTAGAAAAACAAGAGCAAACCAACCTTAAAGCTACAGAAGATAAGAAATAACCAAGATGAGGCTGAACTGAACAAAACTGAGGTAGAAAAATCATTAAAAAGATGAAGAAAACAAATTTTAGTTATTTGAAAGAATAAATAAGACACATAGACCACTAGCTACACTAATAAAGAAGAAAGAGAGAAGATCCAAATAAACTCAACCCAGAAATGACAAAGGCAAGAATACCACCGATCCCACAGACACACAAAAAACTCTCAGATACTATTACGAACACCTCTGATGCAAACTCGAAAACCTAGAAAAAAAGGTGGATGAATTACTGGAAACATACAACCTTCCAAGATTGAACAAGGAAGAAATTGAAACACGAAACAGACCAAAACAAGTTCTGAAATTGACTCAGTAATTAAAAACTTACCATCCAGAAAAAATTCTGGACCAGGCCAATTCGCAAATGAATTCTACCTAATACATAAAGAAGATGTGGTACCAATCCTGCTGAAATTATTCCAAAAACTCAAGGAGGAAGCATGCCTCCCTAACTCATTCTATTAGACCAGCATCTTTCTGATACTAAATCCTAACAGAGCCCCAGTGAAAAAAGAAAACTTCAAACCAATATCCTTGCTGAACATAGGTACAAAAATCTTCAAGAATATGCAACCAAACCAAATCCAGCAGCACATCAAAAAGCAATTTCACCATGATCAAGTGGACTTTTATTCTGGGATAAAGGGAGATTTAACCATATGCAAATCAATAAATGTCTTTCACTACATAGACAGGACTAAAAACAAAAACCACATGATCATCTCAGTAAGTGCAGAAAGGTTTTCGACAAAATTCAACCATACTTGATGTTAAAAAACCCCAACAAACTAGACATTGAAGAATGTACCTGAAAATAATGAGAGCCATCTATGACAAACCTGCAGCCAACATCATACTAAATGAGCAAAAGTTGAATGGATTCTGCTTGGAACCAGATCAAAAACAAGGATGCCCACTCTCATCACGTCTATTGAATACATTACTAGAATTCCTAGCCAGAGCAATTATTCAATAGAAAAAAAATAAACTGCATTCAAACAGAAAGAGAGGAATTCAAGCTATCTCTCTTTGCAGACAATATGATTCTATTCCCAGAATACCCCATGGTATCTGCCCAAAGGCTCCTAAGTATGATTAAAAAACTACAGCAAAGTTTCAGGATACAAATAAATGTACAGAAATCAGCATTTTGATATACCAATAACATCCAAACTGAGAGCCAAGTCAAGGTGAAAACCCCATTAATGATAGCCACAAATGAATAAAATACCTAGGAATACAGCTAACCAGAGAGGTGAAAGATCTCTACAGTGAGAATTACAAAACACTGCTAAAAGAAAGCGAAGATGACACAAGCAAACGGAAAAGATTCTATGCTCATTGATAGGAAGAATCAAAATATTAGGTTGGTGAAAATGTAACTGTGGTTTTTGCTATTACTTGTAATGAAAAAAAGACAAAATTACTTTTGCATCAACCTAATAGTTAAAATGGTCATAATGCCCAAAGCAATTTATAGATTAAATGCTATTCCTATCAAATTACCAACAGCATTTTTTTTTTACAGAATTAGTAAAAACGATTCTAAAATCCACATGGAACCAAAACAGGACTTAAATAGTCGAAGCAGTCCTGGGGAAAAAAAAAAAAAAAAGAAAAGGAAGCTGGGGGCATCACATTACCTGACTTCAAACAACAATAGAAGGCCAGTGTAGTGAAAAGAGCATGTCACTGGCACAAAAACAGACAAATAGATCAATGGAATAGAATAGAGAACCGAGAAATAAAGCCACACACCTTAAACCATCTGATTTTCGACAAAGTTAACAATCACCAGCAAGCTAGAAAGGACATCCTATTCAATAAATAGCGCTAGTATAAGTGGCTAACATCATGCAGAAGATTGAAACTGGACCCCTTACTTTCACGATATATAAAAAAAATAAAGCCAGGATGTATTAAAGACTTATATGGAAGACCTAAATCTATAAAAACCTTAGAAGGAAACCTAGAAAATACCGCTCTGGACATAGGCCATGGCAAAGGTTTAACAGTGAAGACTCCAAAAGCAGTTGCCACAAAAACAAAAATTGACAAATGAGATATAATTAAACTAAAGAGCTTCTATACAGCAACAGACACTATAAACAGAGTCAACTGAGAACCTATAGAACGGGAGAACATTTTTGCAAACTATTCATCTGACAAAGGTCTAATATCTAGAATCTATAAAGAATTTAAACAAACCAACAAGCAAAAAACAAACAACTCCATTAAAAAATGGGCAAAATACATGAACACACACTTCGTAAAAGAAGATAAACAAGTGGTCAACAAGCAGATGAAAAAATGCTCAACATCACTAATCATTAGAGGAATGCAAATCAAAATCATAAGACACCATCTCATACTAGTCAGAATGGCTATAATTAAAAGGTCAAAAAGTAACAGATGCTAGCTAGGTTGCAGAGAAAAGGAAATATTCATACACTGTTGGTGAGAATGTAAATTACTTTAGCCATTATGGAAAGTAGTTTGAGGACTTCTCAAACAACTTAAAACAGAACTTAAGCAATTACTTTAAAACAACTTAAAAACAAACAACTTAAAAGTATTTTATTTGACCCAGCAATCCCATTAGTGTGTATATACCGAAAGGAATATAAATTGTACTACCATAAAGACACATGCATGTGTATGTTCATCACAGTGCTATTCACAATAGCAAAGACACAGTACAATCTATATGCCCATAACAGTGGACTTGATAAAGAAATTATATCTATACACCATGGAATACTATGTAGCCATGACAATGAACAAAATAATGTCCTTTACACCAACATGGATGCAGCTAGAGACCATTGTCATAAGTAAATTAACACAGGAACAGAAAACCAAATACCATGTATTCTCATTTATTTGTTGAGGCTAAGCTTTGAGTACAGATGGACACAAAGAAGTGAATAACATTAGGCCTACTTGAGGATGGAGGCTGGGAGAAACATGAGGATGGAGAAACTACCTATCAGGTACAATGCTTATTACTTGGGTGGTGAAATTTTGTATACGAAACCCCAGTAAAACAAAATTTACCCATATAATAAACCTGCACATGTGTCTCCTGAATCTAACATGAAAGTTGGAAGGAAAAAGAAATATTTAACTCTACAAAGAAAAGAAATACTTCCAATAAAAGCGTGACATTACGTCTTTAAAAAAAGGAGTAAAAAAATCCAACTCAATCCAAATCAGAAAGGAAACAGTAAAATTTGTGTTTGCAGATGACATGACCTTATATGTCAGTCTTGAAAGTTTCCAAAAAAATAGCAGTAAAACTAATGCAGTATACAAAATTGTGAACAAAAATATCGACATACAAAAATCAGTCATGATTCTATACATGAATAATATACTATCTAAACAAAAAATGGCTACATGAAAGTATCTGCATTTAACGGCTGAAGACTTCTCAGCTTAACGAACTGTTCCTTCATTATATCTCTCATTGGCTTCTTTTCTATTTCTATATAGCAGATTAAATATCATATTGTGAACTTGCCCGTCAGTCAATCGAGGCGGGAATTATTAGGCAGGTGCAAAAGTAATTGTGGTGCTTGATAATTTATTGTTGAATTATTAAATTAATTTGTAATTAATCGTAAGATGGATATAAACATGAGTATGTTTTAATCAAACATTTATAGAGTTAGTTCATGGATTCTAGAAAAAACAGCATCAATTTTTTAGAATATGTGAGTCTGTTTCCAGCAATATGGAGTGCTCTAATTTTAAGAATACAATCTGCCTGTCTAGAGAAAAATGCAATTCAAGTAGAATGATATTATTCATTCTCTGTCAATAGTTTGATGGAAAAATGTCCTAAAAGATCTCACTCTAGACCTACTTACTAATCTAATTTGTAGTTTCAGCTTCTGACATGCAGAGAGAGCTTTAAACCAATGATTGGCAAAATTTGGCAGTTGACATACATCAGTCATCTTAAATTGCTAAACTGGCATTTTGGTTTATGTATTGGCCTCTTTTAAGTTTGATTAGTATTATTGTAAATGCTTTAACCTCATTACCTCTTGTTTAATGTGAGAATTTGAAGGTAGAATTAAGTCCCTCAAAATAAATTGCCAAATTAACCAAGTAAATAGCATCTTCCCTAGACACAAAATTCTCCTAGAAACCTGGGACCACTTATTTTCATATCTTTCTTTGTATCTTTTTCTTTATCCTTTTGATCTTACCTTTTCTCATTATTCTTATATCTAATACTCTTAGGATACCAAAAATCAAATAAAATTCATTTTACTCTGATGTTCTGATTTTTTTTCTTGATGTTTTTGGATTTCCAAAGGGAAGACATGTCATTCTTAACAACTCAAATTTTACACTAACACGAGCTTCAAAGAAAGGTAACTTATCCGTCTAAGGTAGACTAATGGAACCATTAAGGCTTTCTTGGTCAAGTCTGGAAAATGTCTGCAGACTATGTTCTGTTCTTTCTCTGAATGCTTTTAGCTTAGTTGTTGTTGTCAAATGCATCCATTACCCAGAATTTTAAAACTCTCTGGACAGCAAAAAGTTCAATAAACGATTCAAAAATAAAAACAGAGTGAAATGATGTTGATCAACTTTCAAACTAAATATAGGATCTCTACAAATGAACATTATCTTCATGGAGAGTCAACACAGAGTTGAATATCTGGACAACTGGTAATGGTTTCCCCACATAATAACCAAGAAAGAAAAAGGAAATCCTACACTTTGGGAGGCCGAGAAGGGCGGATCACGAGGTCAGGAGATCGAGACCATCCTGGCTAACACGGTGAAACCCCGTCTCTACTAAAAACAAAAATGCAAAAAAACTAGCCGGGCGAGGTGGCGGGCGCCTGTAGTCCCAGCTACTCGGGAGGCTGAGGCAGGAGAATGGCGTAAACCCGGGAGGGGGAGCTTGCAGTGAGCCGAGATCCGGCCACTGCACTCCAGCCTGGACGATAGAGCGAGACTCCGTCTCAAAAAAATAAATAAATAAATAATAAATAAATAAATAAAATCAATAAATAAACAAAATAGAAAAGACTGAGTATTATTTGTCTACAGTATTGAGCAATCATAAAAACCAGTTTATAACCCATTACAATTCTATTAGTCAGCTGAAGCTGCTATAACCTAGTACCATAAAAGCTGCAACAAATATTTGTTTTCTTACAGTTCTGGAAGCCAGACATCCAAGATCAAGGTGCCAGCATGGTTGGATTCTGGGGAAGCCTCTCTCTTTGGCTTGCTGACCACTAAATTATTTCTGTGTTCTAAAATAGTTTTCATTACCTTGTTTCTTATCTGTATAGAGTGGCTAAAAATTAAGAAAATGCTCTCAGTCCTTTGGATGATGTTTAGTATATATTTGTTTTGCCACCTTGAAATCTGCAGACATAATATGACGTGTATGCTCATTACACATGCAGGAGAAAAATAACTACATAGTTTCAAGTTTTCTGTCTTCTTGTTTTCTGTTCATCTGAAGAAAATCAATTATGGTTACTTTATATAAAGGTGTTAATGAACATAGACTATTGAGACTGTAAAGTACAATAATTAAAATGAATACAAAATATGCTCATAATGAACTTTCATATCTTTCAAGAGAACTTGAAGTTCATTAAGACGTCATATTCAATAATATATGTTTGTATTATTTTATTTATTTGACATACTGATTATATTAGTTTTTTTAATTAAGGTATTGAAAAGTTACTGTCTGCTTTCAAGTTACTGTGTGCTTTGATAGTTATAATTATTTACATTACAGTGTTTCATATTACATTATTTTTCATTATAATAATTTATAAAACAAATACAACACATATCTTAGTTTAAATACATATACATAAGATTTTTATGGAGAATCTTGAGAGTACTCTTAAAAATTTATAAATGTAAAATTAGAAGTAATATTTTATAAAATAATGAAACTTTAAGATTACTTCATTTGGGACTTTAGGTCATAATTTAATTAAATAATTTAAAGTTCCTTATATTTAGAAAATAAATATTATTTTTTATAAGTATTGATGTGCTTCCTGGTGTTAAAGCTATTGCCTGTAACAATTTCTTATATAACAATATTTATTATTTATGTTCATATCATATGCTTTCTTAAAATTGGTTTTTAAATTTTGCCTTTCACAGATTAGATTTTCAAATTCAGATTAATAAGTTTGTTTGTATAGTAAAACAAGTAAAACTGCTAAGATTCTACGGCCGCAGGAAAGCAAACATTTACTTCTTTCCTACGTGTATGTGTGTGTGTGTGTATACATACACACATTACACACATCTATATATATCCATTATATGGATGTGTGTACATACATCCACAATATGAACCAAGTAAATAGCATCTGCCCCAGATACAAAATTCATATAATAGGGATACTATTTGTTTTTTTTAACATTCTTTAGAATTTAATTATTTCATATTGATTGTGAGAGCTGTTTTGTTAACTAAGACAAAGATTAGAGAAAATAGATATTCCAAAGAGAAGTGAAATCATTCTAGGTTAATTACATATAATTAAAACATCTTAATATAGCTATGTTTAATGTCTGTGTATCTCTCAGGTTAAAAGAAGCATACTCCGGTTTTAAGCATGGTCTGGCATAATGACTGTCAACAGATCAACTTCTATATTAAAAAAAAACTGAGAAATACCTTTGTCAATCATTGACATCCATAATATATTTCACAAGATAAATTAAGGCCTCTGGAGATTTGTGAATGTCCTCTGTCACTTTCTCTCACATTATCACTATCCATCACTGTTAACACTCTGAACCCAGTGACTCCTTTAGGGAAATATTTATGCCTAGTACAGACCTTAGAAGAATTCTTTTGGATAATCCTGACTTCATGTTTTATGTCG
The DNA here is from genome assembly GCF_009764315.1 of Trachypithecus francoisi. NCBI lineage: Eukaryota > Metazoa > Chordata > Mammalia > Primates > Cercopithecidae > Trachypithecus > Trachypithecus francoisi. Next base: position 58,976,558 of record NW_022681465.1, read on the forward strand.
ATGATTCATACCAAATGGTTGTCAAGAAGACTGTAAAATCATAGTTATAAATTCACTGTTTAACTTTCAAACATCTTCCAGAAATTAAATCAATTCATTTGAATAAATTATTCATCCTTACCTAAACTTTCCACTCAACAAAAGATACAAATGCAAATATTTGTACAGATGGTAGGTATGCTTTTGGGTTGGGTCTTGATTATTTTCTTTGATTATTATTATACTTGAAGTTCTAGGATACTTGTACAGAATGTGCAGGTTTGTTACACAGGTAGCATACATCTGCTATGGTGGTTTGCTGCACCTATCAAACCATCATCTACATTAGGTATTTCTCCTAATGCTACCTCTCCCCTAGCCCCACACCCCCCGACAGGCCCCAGTGTGTGATGTTCCCCTCCCTGTGTCCATATGTTCTCATTGTTCAACTCCCACTTATGAGTGAGAACATGTGGTGTTTGGTTTTCTGTTCCTGTGTAAGTTTGCTGAGAACGATGGTTTCCCACTCCATCCATGTCCCTGCAAAGGACACGTATTCATCCTTTTTTTATGGCTACATAGTATTTCATGGTGTATATGTGCCACAGTTTCTTTATTCAGTCTATAAATGCCCACTGGTGGGCATTTGGGTTGGTTCCAAGTCTTTTCTATTGTGAATAGTGCTGCAATAAACATGGGTGTGCATGTGTCCTTATAGTAGAATAATTTATAATCCTTCATTTATATACCCAGTAATGTGATTGCTGGGTCAAATGGTATTTCTGGTTCTAGATCTTTGAGGAATCTCCACACTGTCTTCCACAGTGGCTGAACTAATTTACACTCCCACCAACAGTGTAAAAGTGTTGCTATTTCTCCACATCCTCCGCAGCATCTGTTGTTTCCTGACTTTTTAATGATCATCATTCTAACTGGCATGAGATGGTATCTCATTGTGATTTTGATTTGCATTTCTCTAATGGCCAGTGATGATGAGCTTTTTTTCACATGTTTGTTGGCTGCATAAATGTCTTACTTTGAAAAGTGTCTGTTCATATCCTTCACTCACATTTGATAGGATTTTTTTTTAATTTGTTTAAGTTCCTTGTAGATTCTGAATATTAGCCCTTTGTCAGATGGATAGATTGCAAAAATTTTCTCCCATTCTGTAGGTTGCCTTTTCACTCTGATAATAGCTTCTTTTGCTGTGTACAAGCTCTTTAGTTTAGTTAGACTGCATTTGTCAATTTTGACTTTTGATGCAATTGCTTTTGGCATTTTAGTCATGAAGTCTTTGCCCCTGCCTATGTCCTGAATGGTATTCCCTAGGTTTTCTTCTAGACTCTTGATGATTTTTAATGCTTTGACAAAAGAGGCTTCCTAACCCTACAGGATCGCCAACAAAATAGGACAAACAAATTAAAATACATTTTAGATGACTTGCTGTTGCATAAGCAGCCATAGTGAAAGTGGAATGTCATTCAAAGCATACTGGCTTAGAATCCCAATATCCTCTAGCTGATGGCCCTTAAAAAGGAGTATTAAACAAACCAGTCACCTTCAGATATGCACTGTAATTATAAACTGATTTGTTAGCTTATTGTCAGTATGGGCTGAGGTTTTTCCTTGCCGAGGAGTTATTATTTTAACCATAGTCAAAACCAAAACTTATTCATTTATTTTTTTCTAACCTGGAGAATTTCAAGCTAACTTTCCAGTGTCAAGGATACAAATGTCACTGGGACTATCACTGAATAACTTTGCATAGCTTTGTTTTGACTCAAAGTATCTATCTTCCATATCACACTCAATCCACACAGATTAAGGATACCCGGAAAACTCTAAAACAAGGCAAGCGTGCACTTATACCAGCTCCCTTGAAGAATTATCCTACTCTTCGTGCAAGCTGAATAAGCTGCAATTCCAATTGTGGAATAATGCAACTAACAAAAGGGATCAACATTTTGTTTCTGACAATTATTTTTTTGTCAAAAATGAGCATAGGTCTGCCCAAGAGGCTCAAATGAGCAGTTTATATCCATTACTTCATGTTGTTTTAGACAATCTCTTGGACCCTGATTTTTCCTTGGCTTGCGAATACCTTCTGTCGAACCTCCTGAACAACCAATGATCAGGTAAAACATTTTATGAATAGTTTTATGAAAATGACCATGTGCCCCTGGAACAGGCCTAGATATTTTTTGAGATATGCTTTCCTGATCTATGCTTGTTAATTTATTTCTGTTCCTTCAGAGTCTATTATTAGGACTCATAATTATTTTGCATCTGGAGATTGTTTGTATTGCTTTGTTACAGAAGATGATTGAACAACACATCCTACTGTTAAAAAAAAAAAGATAGATACATTCCAGGGCAGCTTCTCATCTACATAATTCTGAACATGTATGGGATTAGACCATATAAAATAAATTATGAGTTTACTCAACCCTGGCCACCAACAGCAAGCAGCTGGGTTATTACTAACAATACTCAGAGAATGCACACAAAGATCAACAAGGCCCCTTTGTGACCACTTTGTGACCATCTCTGAAATAAAACAGATATAAAGACTCTACATATTCAAAACAATGACCAGTCTTCATCTTCTGACTACTTCTCTTATACTGACATTAGTCAAGCTTCCTCTTGCTTTCTACATTAAAAAATAACAGGATAACCAATATCTTCATTGTCTCTGCTTCCGGTCAGCACTCAATCTAGAATATGCTTGGTTTCCTTAAACCTTCCCTGTAAACACACAGCCCAATTCCAAATCCTATAAATAATCTCTCTAAACCTCCTCTTCTCGAGCATCCTGGTATATTATGGGAGATAAAACAATTTTTTTCCTCATTCATTATGAGGTTCATGGCTGAGAACCCTAAAACAAAAAAACAGATGAACAAGACAAAAATATACACATTGATTCAATATGCATTTTAGGTGACATAAGGGCTTTAGGAAATGAAGAACCATGTATTATTGTGGATAGTCATGCAGAGGAAGTATGACTGAAGGACAAAAGGTATTATGTAATAGTAATAAACTGGGAAAAACTCATCAATGCCTATTTGTTCAGATTCTTTTCTGTGTCTGTGTGTGACATTTCTTCCCATCCTGTATAGGGCAGAACACCTGTAACATGAGATTCTTCAGGAAAGAAGAAAGGGAGATTGTCAGAGAGTGACCTTCCTACGTTTTATAGTCTGTTTCAGGGAGAAGGGGCAAAGGAAATTCCAGGTTTTTTGTTTGTTTTGTTTTTTTGGTTTTTTGCTCTTTTCAGGAGAGAGGGAAGAGGAGAAGCTCAGAGAGACCTTTCTGCTTCTGTGGTTTTCTAAGCTTCCTTTAGCTTAAAACACTTAGAAGGCTAAGGTGCTATATTTGGGTGGTATCTTGTTCTGAGCTCTGATTTACTTATACTGCTTTTGCTGCTGAAACCTAACTAGGCCTAACTTTAAATACAGTAGTGTTCTTGGTGATCTTTGGCTGTTGGACTTCTATATTTCTTAGGGCCTTTGAATGTTTTCTTTAAAAAATTATATTTCATTTACTATTTTAAAAATATAAAACAAATAATACATCACTAAAGACACAAAACCATTGCGCTCTTCATTGTGGTAAATATGAACGTCAAGAATCAACTTTGGCCACCAATTGGTAATTTTCTCAGGTCTAATAATGTAAGCTCATTTTCCATGTCTGTTCAGATCTGTAATGTTTGCAAGTCCTCAAGTTTTACTCCTCTCTCCAATATCACCCTCTTCTGTAATCAATGCATTTCTTGACTGTTTACTCAGTTTTGTCAAAGTCCTCTGAGTTCAAGGACATGCATATTGAGGTGAGCTGTGGAGGTAATTTCAACCATAGGGAGCACAGAAAGTTATTTACAAAAGAATGATGTTCATGTGTAATCTTTGTTAAAAGGCAGAATACATTCTTTTGATTTTACTTAATATGTAAACATCTTTTCTATAAAGGTATGGAAACATTTCACTTTTCTTTAGATAAATGTAGCTAAAGAATGGTGTTAAATGGTGAAAAATACCATGCAACTTGAATGCATTCCATGACTATGAAATATACTCAACTACACAGTTTTGGAGTATGTTCCCCATATTGCTAGCTGTGCTTGTCATTTCTTTTCTGATTGTAATGTTTTTTCTCCATTCTCCCTTCAGTCTGATGGCTAATTTGCTACACTGTCTTTGGCTCATGTGCTATCTCCTCCAGATATCTATCCCTGACCTCTTTAGACTGAATTAGTCTGCTCTTTCCTGCGATTCCACGATACTCAGTACAAATCTATCACCCCTTATACTTGCATTATTTGTTTTTCCTGAGTCTGATCTTCCCATGGTTAATGGACTTCTTGAGAGAAATCTTATTCATTTTTGTATCTGCAACACCTAACTCAGTGATTGCAAAATAATCTCCCAGTAAAGGCATAAAAAATAAAAGAGTGGTATAAGCTCTTCCTATTTAAGAAGTAAAATTTAGTAGAGACAACCAGGTGCTTCTTATTTAAAATACATCATTTTGGAAACCGGACAAATACTCCCATATTTGCTATTATGACTGATTAAGTGTTCCCTACAACATATAATGATATTACTTTCTTTGTATTGAAAATGATTCTGTTGCACTATTGAAAAAGTATCAATTAGATACTAATTAGTCTTGCTCTCTGCTTGTGGAGGGCTTGAGGTAAATGGGTGTGGAAGAGAACGGGAGCAATAATTAAGTAAACATTTAGGCAGTTCAAACCTTGTGCTCCATGCAGATAAAAATGCAAATCGGGTTTGGAATTTAACCTCCATACAGACAACCAGGGCAGATGCTAATGAATCTAGCATGTTTGTCATGAGTAGTTCAGTTTTAAAACCATTGATTTCTTTACAAAGAGAAGTAGTGAAACATAAACTAAAGTTACCATGCTGTACCCAACCTGAAAAATTAAACGCTGCTAATGGCCCTTTGTAATACATTGTGAGAATAATGATTATGAAAAAGCTCAGCAGTTTGGATGAATCACTCTCATCTGCAAGAGGTCCTGACTTATTTGACAGAAGGTGCCTTGCATAGATCATTATAGAGAAGTGAGAGATAACAGCTATTGTGTTACATAATAGTGTAATAATATAACATTTACAGGGTTTTAAAGTGCAAGTGAGAAATCATAAAAGTGAAGAATTTCACAGTTAAGGAGAAAACATACCAGTCTGTCCTTTAGCACAAAGTCACAACCCACTATTAAGGGACTCATGATTTAGGGTAAATAGTGTGGCTGCTTGTTCAAAGAAACAGTCTGCACCAATTATTCAAGTCTTATAATATTTCTTTTGTTTTCTTTTACAGTTAGAAATACGTAAACAGTCTTTATGATGCCAGGATAACAACCCTCCTTAAAGCTTATGATTTTATTTTCCACTTAAAAAAGGCAATGTCGGAAAACAGTCACGAATTTTGTGAAATGTAAGCACTCTGGCTCAGTTGTCTTGTATATTCGAATCTAAGATGACCCATTTCTCCATGTTTGTTTCCCTCTCCTCTCCAATTGCACCCTCTACTGGAATTATTATCTCCTCGGTTTGCAAAAGTCCTTAAGAGCTTTTATTTGCGCGAGTCAATCTCTCCTTGGAGTTCCTTCTCTATTTCCTATGTTTAACTAATTCGCAATATATTCTCAAGTCCATCTCAAGTCTTATAAGAATAGCTTTTTTTTTTTTTTAACTGAATGCTAGTGATGTGCCAAAATGGTCTGAGAAGTTGATGTATAGTATATTATTTAATCCTCACAATATCCTTGAAGAGGTCATAATAATTACACCATTTCACAGATGAGGAAACTCAGAAAGAAGTTACATAATGTCCTCTAGGTCTAATGTCTGGCAAACAGCATGCTTTAAACTCGACTTTGATGGACCAACTACAAATATTCCCCTGTCTTCCTTATGAAATTGTTACCATAGATTCATAGATTTAGCTTTTAATTATCTTATTACTATTTTCAAATGAATTAATTATATATCCAAGAGCAGACTACAAAGTGGAAGAAATCATAATTTTATATTTCTGGATTTCCAGAATATTAAAAATGTTTACTAAGACATGTTGAACTAAAAGGAAAAAGCTGCAGCATAAAATATTATTTTAAGGCGTTTACTTGAAACAAAGTGAGAACAGATGCTCAGGACACATTTCCAAATTGCCTAGGGAAATGATCTATTTGACCTTTGCTCCAAGCAGATTTTTAAAGGCAAAGGAGGACAAAGAGCAGGTTGATACAAAGTTGATTGAAAGGAGTTCTCATTGGTTTACAGAAAAAAGGATGATAAGTGATTGGGTATACATTGTTGAACTGTAGGGCCTGAGTTATGATGTCCAGTGCATGGCATTTTATGGCTACTTAGCTCTTCTTAGTCTGGAGCCCACATAGCAAGTAGCTTCGAGAGGTAATTATTTAGCTCAAGGTGGAGGCAGATGTGACTACTCATATTTTAAATGCTTCTCTAAATCTGATAATTTAAAAGGGATTAAATTCCTCAGATTAAAAAAAAAAAAAAAAAAGCTTCTTTCTTTTCTCATTTTTCTTCCTCAAGTTTCTTTTGATCAAAATCTTTCTTCTCGAAAGCATTGATGGTCAAAGTTCAAGTGTTAAATTGTCCTTCATCACTGGAAAGGCTCACTCCTGGATAGTCCTGTCCCACATCAAGGAAGAAGAGAAGCTATCTCAATTAGGTATTTTTCTAGTGTACCCTGAAGCTGAATTGAGATGGCGTCACAGATTGACAAAAATGAGACTCACTTAAGTCATTGATTTATATAGCTGCTGTCACTTGAATTATCTTTAGTGTTTGGAATACCATGATTTTAGTTTTCTTGGAAGAAGTAATACAATGAGTTATCCATAGCATCAATAATTTGAATAGTAGAAATATAATGCACGCATGAATTGCAATTGAAAAGAGACTTTGTAGGTGAGAACAAACCAAGAACCTATCCATTAGGGAGCCAACTAAAAATAACATGAAGAAAATTCAATTTTGGTTCTTCTTTGGAGACTTGTAACCAAAGGGCTTCTCTTACATTTTTTTCCTAGATGAATTTCTGCTTCATAAGAAATATTTATGTATACACAGCAAGTATTGCCCCCCATACGTATGCCTCCTTGTTTAGCTAATATATAATCTAAAGCAATGTGATTGTCTAGAACAACGTCAGCCAGTTAATCAATAAATATTCGTTGAGCTGCAGTGGAGGCAGCAGTTTCATCAGCAATATTTCCTGAGGTTACAAAAATGTTTCTAAATATTGTTCACAGGAAAAACAACACCTCACCACGGAAAAACTGTTCTCCCAATAAAATTCATGGAGCTGTTTTCTTGATGATCCGGCAGATAATTAGCAGATTTTCCTCCAAAGGGAATCTCTGTCTAAAGTACGTTGGTGCTCATGCCTACAGAAAAGTTTGAGGAAACCAGTACAGTGTTGAGTTTCTTCAAAGCTATACATACAGAGAGTGGTGACCAAATATCCTAAGAGACAGTGCTACTTACAATTCCATGCCTTTACACACTTATAGACCCATGGATGGTGATCTCTTCCACGGGTGAAAATAAGTCCTGATGGAGGACAGATGAGCATATTATATTTGAGTATATATTTGGGGGCATTATTAAACCATGGGTTAGAAACATTAGAACAAGGTTAGATTGAATCCTCATAGCACAAGGAATTGTTTTTCTTTTAATTTTTAAAAGCATCATGGTTTTTTTTTTTCACTGTCATTTCTGAGTAAGAACACAATCATTTGAAAACAAGATTCGCATAAGTTAAACTGAAACATAGGGCAAGCGGGTGGGGATGAGTCAGCCAGATTCAATAAACAGGTGCTGCTTTGTATGACTTCTAAGTCGTGATATGAATACAATCAGTAATACTGGTGAAATTTAGAGTAGGACATTGACCAATGTGTTACTGTGATTAAAAGTGGTTTACGGTAGCAAACCCAGCATCTTGTCAAAGTTCCAGAAGTTGCAATAGTTTCTAACAATTATTCCTCCATGATGTAGTCAAATTTATTAGAGAAAGAAAAAACTGAAACCTGATTATGGGCATTTGCCTGTGTATGTACACACAAACCATTAATAGGCATTTGTATGTGTACATACAACATAAATCTGATTGTAGGCACTTGCATGTGTGTATATACCATATGTGTATATACACATATATATCATATGATATCATAGTGTATATACACACAAACCATTGCCATAATAAAAGTATAGTATATATTAAAAGAACTATATATGAGACAATTTTAACAAAACCCCCAAGAGAGGATAACCACAGTATGAACGAGATGCAAAAGCATAAATAATTCAAAAATGGGACACCAAATATTTCAGTTGTGGTAGGCACTAAAATTGTGAAGAATAGGTTATACAATCCTGATCCAGTATCTTGGGCAGAGGCAGTTTAATGTAGATGTCAGCTGCTTGCTATTCTGGTCAGGAAGACTTCAGGTCAGCTTCAGTTGAAGATCTCCGGGGATGGCAGATGTCCACTCTGGTACAGTTGCCTTTTTTAAAATGAGAAACATGAATCCGTGAGTCAATTCCCTTAAGTTCAGTGACACAGAAATTGGTCGACAATACCAGATATGGTCCTTCCAATGGGATTGAAGAGAATTTTATTTGAAGTCATTTCTAGTAAACAAAATCTCCAGGTTGTAGGACATGATTTTTTTTAATGGCTTTTTCTTCATGGAGCTAGCTGTTCAAGAAATCTCTTATTCATTTGGAGTTCTTAGTGAGAAGTTTTGTGAGACTTTAGCAATAAAAAAGGAATCACCTCTAAAGAACATGGGTCCATAAGCTTCTTTATCTAGAGATATGGGCCTTCCTATTATTCTTTTAAAGAGAGAGAGCTGGTGTTTTCCAAATGGGGTGTGTATTAGTCTGCTCTCATGCTACTAATAAAGACATACCCAAGACTGGATAATTTATAAAGGAAAGAAGTTTAATTGACTTACAGTTCCGTATGGCTGGGGAGGCCTCACAATCATGATTGAAGGTGAATGAGGAGCAAAGTCACATCTTACATGGCAGCAGGCAAGAGAGCTTGTATAGGGGAACTCCCCTTTATAAAGCCACCAGATCTCATGAGACTTATTCACTATCATGAGAATACCACGGGAAAAACCCATCCCATGATTCAATTACCTCCCACCAGTTCCCTCCCATGACATGAGGGAATTATGGGAGCTACAATTCAAGGTGAGCGTTGGGGAAGGGCATGGGCAAATCATATCAGGGTCAATCACAGGTTGAGGAGATCCAGTGGGATAAACTTTGGCCAGGATAGGTTAATGACTGCTGTTATTTCACTAATTGAATTTTTTGAGTGTTTATTACACCATTGGTGTTTTCCCTAACTCCAGAGGATTAGAGGTGATAGGCATAATGGAAATGTTGAAATATAGGCTAAATGTTGTAAATGGATCAAATTACTTGACCAGTAAATTGTATGTTCCTTGGTCACTATGGAACTCAAATGGGATGCCTCATGAAAGAATTGTTTTCTAATATACAATGTACCAGCTGCTTGGGTCATGGCTTATTGGCATGGGTATGCTTCAGCCCAAAGAGAGAACATACAAATTAGCACCTGAACATATTTGTGACACTGAGATACAGGCAGCTGGATAAAGTTCAACTGCCCTATCACAAAGGATCCTAAAAGTAAAGGAAATGCTTCTAAGAAGCGTGAAGGGATTTTCCAGGATTATGTTTAGGACAAGCAGTACAGCAAGAATTAACCTTTGAGAAACAGTAGGGGATTGTTTCTAATAATATTGTTTTCCCCATGCTATCATTCTGTTTTCTAATAAGTCAGCTAGCAAACATACTGTAAAAGAGATAAATGTTTAATTTCTTTGTAGATTCTGGATATTAGCCCTTGTCAGATGGATAGATTGCAAAAATTTTCTCCCAGTCTGTAGGTTGCCTGTTCACTCTGATGATAGTTTCTTTTGCTGTGCAGAAGCTCTTTAGTTTTAATAGATCCCATTTGTCAATGTTGGCTTTTGTTGCCATTGCTTTTGGTGTTTTAGTCATGAAGTCTTTGCCCATGCCTATGTCCTGTGGTATTTCCTAAGTTTTCTTCTAGGGTTTTTATGCTTTTAGGTCTTACATTTAAGTCTTTAATCCATCTTCAGTTAATTTTGGAACCAACTCAAATGACCATCAATGATAGACTAGATAAAGAAAATGTGGCACATATACAACATGAAATACTATGCAGCCATAAAAAATAATGAGTTCATGTCCATTGCAGGGACATGGATGAAGTTGGAAACCATCATTCTCAGCAAACTAACACAGAAACAGAAAATCAAACACCACGTGTTCTCAGTCATAAGTGGGAGTTGAACAATGAGAACACATGGACACAGGGAGGGGTTCATCACACAACAAGGCCTGTTAGGGGCTGGGGGACTAGGAGAGGAATAGTATCAAGAGAAATACCTAAGGTAGACGACGGGTTGATGGGTGCAGCAAACCACAATGGCACGTATATAAACAAACTTGCATGTTCTGCATATGTATCCCAGAACTTAATCTATAATAACTCTTTTTTTTTTAAGTGTAATTTAAGCCTTCAAGGAAGAATTGTTCTATCAAAAGATCCATAAAGTAAGCCTGTTTCTGGAGAAAACTTTCCTCCTTTATCTTTTCAAAGGTCTATTTCCTTCTTTAGAGCTCCTGCTTATGCTTCTTTTAATAACATTTTAAATGAATAATAAGTCTGTAAGGACATTTCAAGACATCTGTTTTCTTATGTAACCTTCAGGGCTGCATCGTTAGCTACAATGTCACCAAAATGATTACGCTTGTTCTCTGGAGTATCAAGTTTTAAATTACCAGGAATTTTGATCATAGACAGAGATTTTTGTTTTTGGATTGTGTTTGAGTTCATTTGTGTTGCTATAAAGTAATACCTGATTTTCAATGACTTATGTATTTTAAAAAATAGTTTATTTGACTCAATTCTGCTGGCTTGAAGATTGGGCATCTAATGAATGCTACAGGCTGCTTCTATTAATGGCAGAAGGTCAACAGGAACTGGCATGTACAGAGGTTACATGGTAACAGAAGAAGAAAAAGAGAGAGGGGGGAGGTACCAAGTTGCTGTTGTTGTTTGTTTGTTTGTTTCTTAAACAACTAGCTCTTCTGGGAACTAATAAGAGCAATAACTTACTTATTACTCCAAAGATGTTATCAAGCCATTCTTGAGGGATTCATGCCCATGACACAAACACTTCCCATTAGTTCTTACCTACAGCCTTGGGGATCTAATTTAAACATGAGGTTTGGAGAACAAACATCCAACCTGTAGAAGAGTACTTTCAAGAGGTCAGAGACTTGTTTACCAGTTGTGATGGTTTTACCTGAAGTGGTCAGAAATTCCTCTTGCACTCATGCATCCCCAAATCATAGCATGTCTGAAGGCATGCTGCTGTCAGTATAAATATTAGTTATGTTATCTTTGGTCAATTAATAGGCATGAGTTAGAGTGATCAGTTCTTTCTGTTGAGATAATTTTATATCTGGAAAGTATAACATACAGAGTATAATCTATAACCTCAGTTAGAAGCACTATGGTCTACTCAGCCCAATAATTTTCAGATTCATCTTTCAAATAAATTATCAGTGAACCAAATTACAAATTACATCACCATTATCTATATTTTTAGGCCCTGTCTGTGAGTGATAGTTTTGTCAATTAAGGTGATGTAGTCATGATGTGGCATCTCATTAATAGGCAAAGAGAAAAGAATGGTTAGAACCATTGACATTCCTTACAAAATTAAAACAAAAACATTTTAAAATTTATATGGAATCAAAAAGGATCCTGAAGAGTCAAGAGAATCCTAATAAACAAACAAAACAACAACAACAACAGAAAAAACATTCATGCCATCCAACTTCAAATTATGCTGTAAAATGACAGTAGCCAATATAGCATGGTACTGGTACAAGAACATAGGTCTAAACAAACAAGCAAAACAAAACAAAACAAACAAACAAAATCCATGCCACCCAACTTCAAACTATGCTATAAGGCTACAGTAAGCAATACAGCATTATACTGGTACAAGAACAGACATGTAGACCAAGGGAACAGAATAGAGAACCCAGAAATAAGACTGCACACCTACGACCATCTGATCTTTGACAAACCTGACAAAAACAGCAATGGGGAAAGGATTCGCTATTTAATAAATGGTGCTGGGAGAACTGGCTAGTCATATTCAAAAAAATTAAACCTGGACCACTTCCTTACACCATATAAAAAAATCAACTCAAGATGGATTAAAGGTTTAAATGTAAAACCCAAAGCTATGAAAACCCCAGAAGAAAATCTACCCGATACCATTGACAACATAGGCATGGGCAAAGATTTCATGATAAAGACACCAAAAGCAATTGCAACAAAAGCAAAAATTGACAAATGGGATCTAATTAAACCAAAGAGCTTCTGCATGGCAAAAGAAACTATCATCAGAGTGGACAGAAAACCAACAAAATAGGAGAAAATTTTTGCAATCTATTCATCTGACAAAGGTCTAATATCCAATATCTATAAGAAACTTAAACAAATTTAGAAGAAAAAAACAAACAACCCCATTAAAGAGCGGGCAAAGGACATGAACAGACATTTCTCAAAAGAAGACATACATGGAGCCAACATATATATGGAACAAAGCTCAACATCACTGATCATTAGAGAAATGCAAATCCAACCACCATGAGACACCATCTCGTGTCAGTCAGAATGGTGACTATTAAAAAGTCAAGAAACAACAGATGTTGGCAAGGTTGTGGAGAAAATGGGATACTTATACACTGTTTGTGGGAGTGTAAATTTGTTAACCATTGTGATAGAAAGTGTAGTGATTCCTCAAAGACCTAGACCAGAAATACCATTTGACCCAGCAATCCCATTACTGGGTATATACCCAATGGAATATAAATAATTCTACTATAAAGATACATGCATATATATGTTCACTGAAGCAATTTTTGCAATAACCAAGACATAGAATCAACCTAAATGCCCATCAATGATAGACTGGATGAAGAATATGTGGTAAATATACACCATGAAACACTATGTACCCATAAAAAGGAATAAGATCATGTCCTTTGCAGGGACATAGATGAAGCTGGAAGCCGATATCCTACACAAACTAATGTAGGAACAGAAAACCAAACACTGCATGTTCTCACTTATAAGTGGGAGATGAACTGTGAGAATACATGGGCACATGGTGGGGAATAACACACACTATGGTCTGTTGGAGGGTTGGGGGTGGGAGGAGGAAGAGCATCATGAAAAATAAATAATAGATGCTAGACTTAATACCAAGGTGATGGTTTGACATGTGCTAAACCACCATGGAGTACATTTACCCGTGTAACAAACTTGCAAATCCTGCATGTGTACCCCTGAACTTAAGAGTTGAAAATAAAAGCAAAGATTAAGATCATTACGTGGGAAAATAGTTATGTTAAGGTGAAGAATGAAGAATTTCGTGGAGCCCGCTCGCAGTGGCTCATGCCTGTAATCTCAGCACTTTGGGAGGCCGAGGCGGGCAGATCACGAGGTCAGGAGATCGAGACCATTCTGGCTAATAAGGTGAAATCCCGTCTCTACTAAAAATACAAAAATTAGTCAGGCGAAGTGGCGGGCGCCTGTAGTCCCAGGTACTCTGGAGGCTGAGGCAGGAGAATGGCATGAACCTGGGAGGTGGAGCCTGTAGTGAGCCGAGATTACGCCACTGCACTCCAGCCTGGGTGACAGAATGAGACTCCGTCTCAAAAAACAAAACAAACAACAACAAAAAACAAACCAAAACAAAACAACAACAAAAATAACAAACCTTAATGGAAAGTAAGTCTATTAACAGAGTAATGTTGGGTATAATGTAAGTTCAGAATGGTTTTTGTTGAGTGGGAAACGGATGTGAGGTAAGATTTAAAAACTATTTCCTCAACAGTTTTAAAGTGAGGTGGTAGCAGAGATCACTCTTAAGCAAGGTGGCATTTCTCTAGCAATTACCTCAGTTTATTGGCTACAATATCTAGAAGGTCGATTTCCCAAAGCGTTTCTCTGATCTTCATAAAAGAACAGGGAAAACAGAAAGCTGTAATTGGGATTCCTTAAGGCAGGGGCAGTTGTAAGACTATCCTTGATAACTTGTGTAGCTTTCAGTCTTGCTGGAATTCAAAAAAGAGGATCAAGCTGAACCAGTTTGAGGAGGGTGATTAAAGGCTGTATTACTAAAAATTTGGTATCCAGTTATGGCAGTATCCAGTCAATACAGATATTGCTTTATTGTTGAGGGCTTTAAATTGCTTTATTGTTGAGGGCTTAGGGAAGGCTAGAATGCCTTTAATTCTATATGGGTTTATGAACAATCCGTCCTTAGAAATCAAATGTCCTAATTATTTTATCCGAGTCTGGCAAAATTACAGTTTCTCTCCAGAAACGCTATGTCTCTTATATGACAATTGTTTTAAGAGATCATGTTATCATTCTTACAGATTTGTGTATTCAAGGAACAAGGGAGAAGATCATACATATATTGGATGAACATATATCTCTCTAAGAAATGTACTTCAGCCAAGTCGGATTTCAATATTTGAGAAAAATAGGCAGGGCTCTCAGTGCAACCTTGTGGCACGGTCTAGGTGTACTGGTGGTCATCCTAAGTAAAAGCAAACAAGTATTAGCTCTCTGAGTCTGCTGGAAAACTTAAGATAATACTGTATAAATCAACCACAGTAAATACCTCACTGTCAATAAGAACTAGAATATAGAGGTTTTATGCCACTGAATGCTTTGGGCATCCAGTCAGCATCATCAATGCTGTTTATAGGTCTGAAATCTTGTACAAAGTTTCAATCCTCCCATTCTGAGGGAAGGATCCGGGTATTACATGAGTGCAAAGTATAATTGCATCCTTTTTAATATAATATTTTATTATGAATTTGGTTCATTCAATTGCTTCAGGCCTTAACAAGTATTGACTGATATTGGATAAATGTTTATTTAAGTTTGCTTCCACTTTAACGAGGTTTGCTGAATCTATTGTACTAATATCAGTGAAAGATAAGGATCGTAAGTGGTCTTGTGAATTTTTAGTAAGTCATCAGTGTAATTTGTTAGTCCAAGTTTAGAAAAAGAAATTGTTGGATATGTGTTTATATCCAACAATTTTGCTGGTGCAAAAGTAATCGCTGCTGTTTTTGCATTATTGAAATTTGCCGTTTGCTGTTGGAATACATTTTTAAATAAATGTGTTATGTTGTACATCATTTTAATGAGCATTTCTTGCTTTAAGTTTTTTTGCTAACAATTTATTACTTGTATATTTTATATTTATTTTAGATTATGGAAATGATGTTAGACAAAAAGCAAATTTGAGTGATTTTCTTGTTCGAGTTCAAACTGGGTCTTAAAGCAGTGGAGACAACTCGCAGCATCAACAATGCATTTGGCCCAGGAACTGCTAACAAACATACAGTGCAGTGGTGGTTCAAGAAGTTCTTTTTTGTTTGTTTGTTTGTTTGTTTGAGACGGAGTCTTGCTCTGCCACCCAGGCTGGAGTGCAGTGGCCGGATCTCAGCTCACCGCAAGCTCCGCCTCCCGGGTTCACGCCATTCTCCTGCCTCAGCCTCCCGAGTAGCTGGGACTACAGGTGCCCGCCTCGTCGCCCGGCTATGGATAATTTCCTGGACACTTACACTCTCCCAAGACTAAACCAGGAAGAAGTTGAATCCCTGAATAGACCAATAGCAGGCTCTGAAATTGAGGCAACAATTAATAGCCTACCCACCAAAAAAAGTCCAGGACCAGATGGATTCACAGCTGAATTCTACCAGAGGTACAAGGAGGAGCTGGTACCATTCCTTCTGAAACTATTTCAATCAATAGAAAAAGAGGGAATCCTCCCTAACTCTTTTTATGAGGCCAACATCATTCTGATACCAAAGCCTGGCAGAGACACAACAAAAAAAGAGAATTTTAGACCAATATCCCTGATGAACATCGATGCAAAAATTCTCAATAAAATACTGGCAAACCGGATTCAGCAGCACATCAAAAAGCTTATCCACCATGATCAAGTGGGCTTCATCCCTGGGATGCAAGGCTGGTTCAACATTCACAAATCAATAAACGTAATCCAGCATATAAACAGAACCAAAGACAAGAACCACATGATTATCTCAATAGATGCAGAAAAGGCTTTTGACAAAATTCAACAGCCCTTTATGCTAAAAACGCTCAATAAATTCGGTATTGATGGAACGTACCTCAAAATAATAAGAGCTATTTATGACAAACCCACAGCCAATATCATACTGAATGGGAAAAAACTGGAAAAATTCCCTTTGAAAACTGGCACAAGACAGGGATGCCCTCTCTCACCACTCCTATTCAACATAGTGTTGGAAGTTCTGGCTAGGGCAATCAGGCAAGAGAAAGAAATCAAGGGTATCCAGTTAGGAAAAGAAGAAGTCAAATTGTCCCTGTTTGCAGATGACATGATTGTATATTTAGAAAACCCCATTGTCTCAGCCCAAAATCTCCTTAAGCTGATAAGCAACTTCAGCAAAGTCTCAGGATACAAAATTAATGTGCAAAAATCACAAGCATTCTTATACACCAGTAACAGACAAGCAGAGAGCCAAATCATGAATGAACTTCCATTCACAATTGCTTCAAAGAGAATAAAATACCTAGGAATCCAGCTTACAAGGGATGTAAAGGACCTCTTCAAGGAGAACTACAAACCACTGCTCAGTGAAATCAAAGACGACACAAACAAATGGAAGAACATACCATGCTCATGGATGAGAAGAATCAATATCGTGAAAATGGCCATACTGCCCAAGGTTATTTATAGATTCAATGCCATCCCCATCAAGCTACCAATGACTTTCTTCACAGAATTGGAAAAAACGGCTTTAAAGTTCATATGGAACCAAAAAAGAGCCCGCATTGCCAAGACAATCCTAAGTCAAAAGGACAAAGCTGGAGGCGTCACGCTACCTGACTTCAAACTATACTACAAGGCTACAGTAACCAAAACAGCATGGTACTGGTACCACAACAGAGATATAGACCAATGGAACAGAACAGAGTCCTCAGAAATAATACCACACATCTACAGCCATCTGATCTTTGACAAACCTGACAAAAACAAGAAATGGGGAAAGGATTCCCTATTTAATAAATGGTGCTGGGAAAATTGGCTAGCCAGAAGTAGAAAGCTGAAACTGGATCCTTTCCTTACCCCTTATACGAAAATTAACTCAAGATGGATCAGAGACTTAAATGTTAGACCTAATACCATAAAAACCCTAGAAGAAAATCTAGGTAGTACCATTCAGGACATAGGCATGGGCAAGGACTTCATGTCTAAAACACCAAAAGCAACGGCAGCAAAAGCAAAAATTGACACATGGGATCTAATTAAACTAAAGAGTTTTTGCACAGCAAAAGAAACTACCATCAGAGTGAACAGGCAACCTACAGAATGGGAGAAAATTTTTGCAACCTACTCATCTGACAAAGGGCTAATATCCAGAATCTACAAAGAACTCAAACAAATATACAAGAAATAAACAACAACCCCATCAAAAAGTGGGGAAAGGATATGAACAGACATTTCTCAAAAGAAGACATCCATACAGCCAACAGACACATGAAAAAATGCTCATCATCACTCGCCATCAGAGAAATGCAAATCAAAACCACAATGAGATACCATCTCACACCAGTTAGAATGGCAATCATTAAGAAGTCAGGAAACAACAGGTGTTGGAGAGGATGTGGAGAAATAGGAACACTTTTACACTGTTGGTGGGATTGTAAACTAGTTCAACCATTATGGAAAACAGTATGGCGATTCCTCAAGGATCTAGAACTAGATGTACCATATGACCCAGCCATCCCACTACTGGGTATATATCCAAAGGATTATAAATTACTCTACTACAAAGACACATGCACACGTATGTTTATTGCGGCACTATTCAAAATAGCAAAGACTTGGAATCAACCCAAATGTCCATCTGTGACAGACTGGATTAAGAAAATGTGGCACATATACACATGGAATACTATGCAGCCATAAAAAAGGATGAGTTTGCGTCCTTTGTAGGGACATGGATGCAGCTGGAATCCATCATTCTTAGCAAACTATCACAAGAAGAGAAAACCAAACACCGCATGTTCTCACTCATAGGTGGGAACTGAACAATGAGATCACTTGGACTCGGGAAGGGGAACATCACACACTGGGGCCTATCATGGGGAGGGGGGAGGAGGGAGGGATTGCATTGGGGAGCTATACATGATATAAACGTCATGCACATGTACCGTAGAACTTAAAGTATAATAAAAATAAATAAATAAATAAATAAATAAATAAATAAATAAATAAAATAAAAAAATAAAAATAAAAATAAAAATAAAAAAAAAAAGAAGTTCTGCAAAGGAGATGAGAGCCTTGAAGATGAGAAGTGTAGTGGCTGGCCATCAGAAGTTGACAATGACCAATTGAGAGCGATCATCAAAGTTGATCCTCTTACAATTACAAGAGATATTGCTGAAGAACTCAACATTGACCACTTTATGGTCCTTTGGCATTTGAAGCAAATTGGAAAGGTGGAAAAGCTCCATAAGTCAGTGCCACATGAGCTGAGTGAAAATAAAAGAAATTGTCATTTTGAAGTGTCATCATCTCTTACTCTACACAACAACAATGAACCATTTCTTGATCGAATTGTGATGTCCAACAAAAAGTGGATTTTATACGATGACCAGTGATGATCAGCTCAGTGCCTGGACCAATAAGAAGCTCCAAAGCACTTCCTAAGGCCAAATTTGCACCAAAAAATGTCATGGTCACTGTTTGGTAATCTGCTGCTGGTCTGATCCACTACAGCTTCCTGAATCCCAGCAAAACTATTACATCTGAGAAGTATCCTCAGCAAATGAATGATATGCTCTGAAAACTGGAATGCCTACAGCTGGCATTGGCCAACAGAAGGGACTCAATTATTCTCCATGACAATGCCTGACCGCACACTGCACAACCAACGCTTAAAATTGAGCTTGGAGGTTTTGCCTCATCCACCATATTCACCTGACCTCTTGCCAACCAACTAGCACTTCTTTAGGCATCTCAACAACTTTTTGCATGGAAAACACTTCCACAACCAGCAGGATGCAGAATATGCTTTCCAAGAGTTCATCGAATCCTGAAGCATGGATTTTTACACTGCAGGAATAAACGAACCTATTTATGTTGGCAAAAATGTGTTGATTGTAATGGTTCCTATTTGTATTAATAAAGATGTGTTTGAGCCTAGTTATAATGATTTAAAATACACAGTCCAAAACAGCAATTATTTTTGCACCAACCTAACGTTTCAGTTTTATTATCATTTTGTAGTAGTTTTGTTTGTTCCTTCTGTTCCAATTTGAATACATTTCCCTCATTGGGGGGTCAAAAATGTATGCATGGTAAAGTTCCAAAAATTCCTTTCCTAAAAGTATATGGGAGCGGAGGGAATAAGCAGAAAGAAATCAAGGCCACTAAGTGAGCCTACCTGGGATTCTAAGGATTTGGATTTATGTGAAGTCACAGGTTGATTAGATAGCCCTACCATTTGTTTTGTTTTGTTTTGTTTTGTTTTAAACTTTAGTTTCTAGAGACCAGGCTGGAACCCAGTGGCAGGATCATGGCTCACTGCAGACTTGAACTATTGGACTCAAGAGATCCTACTATCTCAGCCTCCTACATCGCTGGAACTACAGGAGCATGCCATCATGCCTGACTGTTTTTTGTTGGTCAGGCTGATCTCAAATTCCTATCTTCAAATGATCTTCCTGGCTGAGACTCCCAAACCACTGAAATTATAGATGTGAGCCACTATGCCTGACACCCCTACCATTTGTATACTCTTTTTACTTCATGAAAGGGAACAGTTTAAATGATAGGGTTAAGAACAGAAAGGCTAGCTCCAGTGTCCATAAGGGTGTGTGTCTGCTCTTTATTTGTTAAAAATGTTTATTTCTCCATAGATATTAGTCAGAAGAAACAGGTCCTTGGAACAACCCTCTTCACTTGCAGGATCCTGTCTTTGTGTTGTTTCTGCAGTCAATTAATTGTTCTACAACAGTTTTGGAAATGGCAAGGTTTTTGGCAATAGAAGTAAACATCTCTTTTATCGTTAAAAAGGAGGCACCTTTCTTTTCTTAAAAGGCCTGGTTTGACTGTTGTGGTTTCAAACACATAATCTTTGAGGACTTACTTTTTTCTTCTTTCTGAATAGTTTTAGAAAGTTTATCTGCCAAGATTACAAATTCATGGGTTTATATAGTTACCCAATCAAGCTGATGTCTTTAAAAAAGATAACCAAGTCCTCAAGTAAGCCATTGAAGAAAGTAGAATTTATAAGGAAATAATTCAGATAATCTTTG
This sequence comes from Trachypithecus francoisi, assembly GCF_009764315.1. Lineage (NCBI taxonomy): Eukaryota > Metazoa > Chordata > Mammalia > Primates > Cercopithecidae > Trachypithecus > Trachypithecus francoisi. Next base: position 58,997,105 of record NW_022681465.1, read on the forward strand.
AGGCTAGCATCAGTGCCATTCTGGAATATCATTTAAAGAATTTTTCAAACCATTCAAAATAATCAAGTACATAATCGCCTGGTCTTTGAGTACATTGTTGAATTTTCCTCTAATATATATTTTTAAAAAGACCTGGGGAACGCATCATGAAGAGACATGCCTGAAGTGTATATCTTTTCATAGTCTGCTTCATTCTATTTTTTTTTAACCCTATTAAGGGTTATTTCAGTTAGCCTTTTTTAACCATTTAGTGCCCCTGCTTTCTGATATCAGCATATGAACTATTTAATAAAGGTCAGAACAAGTCCATACAATCAAATCAAATATTTTGGAAATGCTATGGATCTTGAAATTATATATTTTAGTTCAATTTTTTTCCAGGGGTTATACAAAATAGCAAGCTCACCTCTTCCTGTGGGTTTTACCTTGAACGAAGCTGCCAAAACAGAAGTTTCAGGGAAGTACCAATATACCTTGGGGGTTTCCTCAGGTAGTGATTATAGGAAAGGCAAGTCAAGACAAGAGAGTTCAGATAAAAGAGAGTATAAAAGCACAGAGGTAGAAGGAGGAGCAGTTGCAGGTGGAAGAGAGAAGGCCTTTAGTATCATAAAATTCAGAAATAGATTCAGGTATCATTGTTTACCTCTTGAATAATTAATTTTCTCAGAAAATTTTTAGAAGCTTCTAGGTGCCATTAGAAGTAAGGGTCTTACTCAATTTGTCTGGCAATAAAGCCAGCTCTTTATAATTGTGCACATAAATAAATTATTTCAGGCATTTGAAAAGACCCTCATTTTCACCATTTCTGCCTATGATTACCCTGGGTCATGTGGGTCTATTTTCCTAGATATTTATAAGAGGATGCTCCAAAGTGTTGTACATAAAGCCAACTGTTGTTTCTAAAGGAGGGTGTACTTTATAAGGCCACTTATATTTTGAAATTGGATTTTCAAAATAATTTAGGAGCTTTTCGGCTGTGACCACGTCCTGGAGTCTGTTTTGGGTGGAAGCGTGCTGCCTATGAGCGTCACTCTTTTGGTGTCAGCCAAGAGTCGGGAATCATTCTCTGACATGTCTCAGACTGCCTCTAATTGCCAGAGGGAAGAGGTGTTGCCTAAGCTGTGAGGGCCAAATCCTTACACTATACACACCTGAATGAGAAAAAAAAAAAAAAAGCATCCCTTAAAAAATGTTCTGGTGAGGAATGTCCTATGAGGTCACATCACATCCTGGAAAACACCCTTGACAACTCTGAAAAGTACCTAAGTCACTTATATAAACCAACTGGATCAGGGGAAGCTATTGTCTCTTTCCTTTGAGGTGAGAGAACTTACCCTTATGCCTTTTTCACTTTGGAATTAATAGAAACTGGTCACAAATAAGAACCTAGCTCCCAATTTCATGCAATGGAAAGCAGTTGCAATTTTAAAAGCGGGCTACATGAAGTTAAACCACCAAATTGCCAGTAGCTTGAGCCAGTACCTTGACCACTTCAATGTGAGGCAGAAACAGTAAAAATCAGCTTTCTTTCTTTTTTTTCTCTTTCTTTCTTTCTTTCTTTCTTTCTTTCTTTCTTTCTTTCTTTCTTTCTTTTTTCTTTTCTTTTCTTTTCTTTTCTTTTCTTTCTTTTCTTTTTTTTCCCTGAAACTCAAGTGTCCTGTCCATTAGGCAAAGGTGGAAATCCTCCATTTTAGGAACAGAGACTTGAAAAGAATAGCTCAAGCGAAGTCTAAACCTTCAACTAAAAAGTAACACTCATCTCTTACATTCAACTATTTCTTTCAAGCTGTGAGAACACAAGGGATTCACAGCCGGTTAGGTGCTGAATCTGGAAGGAATGTCTAATGGTTTGTGGCGGGGAGGGGGGGATCACTTTGAACCCTTCTTGCTGTTTCAGAAATGTCAACCAAAAAGAAATAAGATGAGACACAAAATGTAATTGTAAACAATTTACCTGAAAGAATTAAAGAGAGCTACTAGGGACACACTTTAAAGTTGCTTATTTGGCCTTTATTACAAGCAGGTTTTTAAATGCAAAAGAGGATGGGAAGTGGGCTGATACAAAGTTCTTTGAGAGGAACTCTCATTGGTTTAAGATAAATAACAGTGATTAGTGGTTGGCTATACATATTTGTACTACAGTGTATGAGTCATGATTTCCAGTACACAGCATTTTATGGCTACTTGGCATCAGTTCAGAGCCCACATAGGAAGTGGCTTCAAGAAGTAATTATTGTGTTCAAGGTGAGAGGGAGATGTGACTGCTGTCACATTATAAATATATTTTTGGGCCTTTTAATTTAAGTGACTCAGGTAAAAAGTCTTCCCCCCACCCACCTCAGGCACTTATTTCTCAGTATGCAGTTATAGGCAGACATACAAGAAAAAGTGATCAATTCTGATTTTAAAGGAAATATTATCACTTTGAAACATAGTATATTTATTAAATAGGAAAACTAATGGTCAGTATGAAAATGACCATAATTTTAAAAACACAATGAAGTTATATTACCAAATTTTTTTTCAAAAAAGAAACAACACCATGAAAGAGTTTTATTGAATGTCTACAATGAAATTCCATATTGAGCTGGGGGCTGTAAAATCCCCAATGTGCTTAGCGTTTATAAGGAGAGGCAGATAAGTAAGCCAGTGAGTAAAGTGCAGAATAACAAGGGCTATGAGAAACATGGACATCCAGAGGTACCGACACAGAAGCGATGGGTAGCCTTCATAGGAAAGACTTCCTAGATGCTTGAATGCCTGAGATGATCCGGGATCTCTGAGAGTTAGCCAGGGAAATGAAGTTGAGAAAAACATTTCAGGCAGAAGTAAAAGAGATAAAATAAGCACTGAGGAGGAGAGGTCAATGAACATTAATGGAAATGCAAATGATTTAATGAGACTGGACCAAGAAGTGCAAAGGTAGCCGTGGCTAGTGAGAAAGCCAAGCAAAGGGGGACACGTTCTGTGTCCTTGATTGTCTTTTCTGCCCCACTAACAGGATTTTAACTCTTCCCAAGGACTTTGGCAACTCAATAGGATATTTTACAAAAAAAAAGATGCGATTAAATCTCTAATTTGTAGAATTATTCTGTAGAAATGCTGCAGGTGATTAGAGGGGTTCAAGAATGAATTCTGCCACAAGATGTTACAAATCAAGAAGGAAATAACAAAGCAGCAGGGAAGGATATTCAAAAACTACTTAGCAACCAGAAGCAATGGAACTCCGTGAAGGATTGCATTGAGAGAGTAAAAAAGAGCAAATCACAAGGAAAGAAATCCAGTATGTTAACTTAAGAAACCGGATAGATGTGAACAACTGGCTGAGATTGCAGAACAAACATACTGATGGCACACTGTGAAAATGATAAGATCAATTTGAATATTTATATTTGTAATGCCAAGAGGAGATTTTTAGCTGACAGTCTTGACCTCATAGTGGGATTTGACATGAGTTAAAGATATGGGGAGTATTCAGTATTTAGGCAGGAGAGTGATTTCTGTCACCCGGGGAGTGTGTGCATAGCACAAAGAAAAGTAAGCCAGTAATTGATCCCTGAGGAAAGCAAACATTCAGAGGATAAGCAATAAAAGAGAAGGCAGAATAAAAAGTGGGCCAACACATGGAAGAATAATAAAGTAGAAATAGGGAGAGGAAAGCTGGCAGTCAAGGCTTTTTCTAGAAAACAGAACTACTCTGTGTATTTCAAATAGATGATTTTTAAAACAGAATTGATTGCAAATTTGTCACAAGAACTGGGAAAGCAAAAATAAAAAATTCAGGTTATTCAGAGATTAATACATTCAATAAACCCCTACCATCCTTAGGCTAAAAGATCCAGATTGCCTAATTGCTCTGCTGCTGAAGCAGGAAGACATTCTACAGCTGTCTTGGCTGCTTGGGACGAACCCTACAACTCTCTACCATACCACCACTGCCTTCCAAAAATCTAAAGGCCCACACAATTTTTCATACCATAATAGTGCGGAAATATTTAAAGTAACTGAATGATGAGCAACATTAGTAGCCTCCAGCGAAATAATGCTACTAAGGCTGCACTGATTCACACCCAGAAGGTAAAAGAGGGCCACAGGATTTCTTCCTTTTTCCCATTTCCCAGACTCCTAGTACCTTCCCCTGGGGGCATCTATTAAGAAACAAAGGTTTGAGGCTTCCAACAGAGCAGAGGAAAATAAAAGTAGAATATAGACAAACAGACAAATGCCAGATACACAGATTTTTAAGGATGGATGTTCAATATAAGAGACTTGACTGAAGAATTTTAGTTTGATTGCAAACGGCCAGCAAAATTGCTTTCTGAAATGATGCATTAAGTGTACAAGCATGCTTTTACATGTTTGTCAATACTGGATATTATCAACTCTTTTGTCTTTGTAAACACAATAGATGAAAATAGATATCCAAGTGTCACTTTCATTTGCATTGCAACAGTTAGAACCAGCTGCTAGTTGTTTTTCTTTTCTTTTTTTTTTTTTTTTTTTTTGAGACAGAGTCTTCCTCTGTCGCCCGGGCTGGAGTGCAGTGGCCGGATCTCAGCTCACTGCAAGCTCCGCCTTCCGGTTTACGCCATTCTCCTGCCTCAGCCTCCCCAGTAGCTGGGACTACAGGCGCCAGCCATCTCGCCCAGCTAGCTTTTTTTGTATTTTTCAGTAGAGACGGGGTTTCACCGTGTTAGCCAGGATGGTCTCAAACTCCTGACCTCGTGATCCGCCGGTCTCAGCCTCCCAAAGTGCTGGGATTACAGGCTTGAGCCACCGCGCCCGGCCTCCTAGTTGTTTTTCTTAAAATACCTGAGCACATTTCTGTACCATTTCAGTACCAATTCCGCTACATCCTTCTAAGGAAGACATAACCTCACATATCTGCTGATCTTAAACAGTAAAATCATGGAATCGTGGTCATGGCAATAATTCTGTTTTCCAGTTAAGCTTTATTCCTCTCAATATTTAGTGTCCCTCAAAGGTAGATCCTGACACAATGATTTGGGTGTAAGTATTTTATTTAGTGAATGAACTCAATAAATATCAAATGTACAAGGAGGAATATGTCTCAAACTTAGAAGGTTTACTAAAGTACTTCATGGTGTTTCCTTGCCCAGAAGTAACATAGAAAAAGAGTGAGAAAGTGAGAAAAGGAACGGAAAGTTAGTAAAGAATGTTAATAAATTGGTCATTGCTTTAAGAACTTGACACTGAATCCCACAGGTGTCCCTTTAAAAAGTATTGAGCTCAAAATGTCTCCCAAAATCTAAGGAAACTAGATTTTTTTTTTTTCAATTTCTAGTACTCATTTGTTGAGAGTAAACAATGGGGAGTTGACATGCTGATATTTCTGTGTATCAGTTGAACAAACTTCTATGAACAGCGAACACTTTCAGTCATAAAAAGCTAAGAAGCCATTGAAATACATTGTAACTGTTTTTGAGTAAAAAGGAACCAAGGTAAAATGGGTGTACCTCTGCTCAATTACCCCCATTTCAACACACCCAAATTAATTCACTCTTCCCAGTTAGTGACTCTTCAAGACTGCAAATACTGTAAACACAATAGATGAAAATAGATATCCAAGTGTCACTTTCATTTGCATTGCAACAGTTAGAAGCAGCTGCTAGTTGTTTTTCTTAAAATATCTGGCACATTTCTGTACCATTTCAGTACCAATTTCGCTACATCCTTCTAAGGAAGACATGACCTCACGTATTATGGAGAAATTTTGCCTCCAAAAAACGTTCAACTAGAAATTTGTGATCCCCGTGGTTCAGCTATTCATAAAGGCATAACTAATTGTCATCATTTTATTTCTCTACCACAATTCTAGATTCACTTTCACCCTTATCCAGTATTTCTGCTGATCTAGGTTGCTTCTGCAGTTAAGTGACTGAGGCTTTCATTTCTGAGGGATCTGAGCCTTGATTATTTTTTCTGTGACAGTCCTTGATTGTCACAACCATTAACAGTCTTATGTCTATGTGTGGAAGCATCAACAGCCACCCCAGTAAGTCCTCTACATTACAGAATTTCTTCTCACTTTCCCATGATATAGCACTAACACCTGTTCCCCATGAAGATCAAGAAAATTATCCCAGTTGGTAGAGTAACTATTTCCTTTATCCTTACCAGAAAAATGAGCAGATAGCAAACATGTTTTTAGCTTCCATGGAATTCTTATTGTGTCCCTGATCTTATTGTTCCTTCTGTCCTTGTGGAAAAGGTCTACCGTTCCATGGGTCTTCTTCAAACCACTTTGTCTTTCATGTTCTAATCTTCCTCATTCCAGGAACCTGAACCTTCACCCAGGTCCTTGCACACTGCCTGAGATTTTTAATGTATTGTTACTTCTGGCTACAGTCTTGTTAAATGGGACATTATCTCTTTATCATTAGGTAGGCTACACTCATTTTAGCAGGTCCAACCAATATATCAAAGTAATCTATCCACTTTTTTCTCCTTGTCCATTAACTAGTCATAGGAATTTGCTAAACGTATATCAACAAAGCCATATATATGATGTGAGAAAGGGAGAGTTCAGTGAAACCAGTGTTGTTTGTTTGCTAAGAGTATCATAATGAAAGACAATGTACTGGGTGATCTAAACAACAGAAATATACGGTCTCAAAGCTATGGAGGTTGGAGGTCCAAGACTGAGGTGTTGGACAATTTTAATTTCTTTTTTTTTTTTTCTTTTTCGAAATGGAGTCTCGCTCTGTTGCCAAGGCTGGAGTGCCCTTGCGTGATCTCGGCAAGCTCTGCCTCCCAGGTTTACACCATTCTCCTGCCTCAGCCTCCCAAGTGGCTGGGACTACAGACTTCCACCACCACACCCAGTTAATTTTTTGTATTTTTAGTAGAGATGGGGTTTCACCATATTAGCCAGGATAGTCTTGATTTCCTGACCTGATGATTCCCCTACCTTGGCCTCCCAAAGTACTGGGATTACAGGCATGAACCACTGTGCCTAATCCCAATTTTGATTTCTTTAGAGTGGTGAGGGAGGATTTGTTCCATGCTTCTTCTCTAGTATCTAGTTATTTATTGGCATTCTATACCTTTCTTTGGATTGTAGATCTTTGACTTCATCTTCACATGGCATTCTCCTTGTGTGAATATCTATGTGCAAATATTCTCTTTTTCTAATGACACCAGTAATGTTAAATTAGAAGCCCATCTTACTCCAGCATGACCTCGTCTTAACTGGTTTTATATGCCACAATCTTATTTCCAACTAGTCACATTTTTGAGACATTGTGGGAAGGGAGGCTTAGGATTTCAATGTAACAAATCTTTCCAGGGCACAATCCAATCCATAACACCTTCAGTAGATACATAGAGTCTACCTTCTCTTTTTGTGGATATGTTTGTGTGTGTGTGTGTGTGTAAATGTGTGCTCTCTACACTTGAGTAAGTCCACTCCTAAATCTATACATTATTGCACCGAATCAATGCCTTGGTGGTTCATCTAGGTAACGATGGGTAGTTATGGTCAAATCATTTCTTTATACAAACAAGAGTAGGTGCAGTGGCCTGTCAGGCATTGCTTTTTTGAATGGGCAAGAGAAATATGCTGCAGATGGTCTTGTTTGAGGATGTTAGGGATCTGCAGAAGGTCTCTCCTGTTAGAGCTTGCCAGAGACACCATATGCCATTTCTATCTACCACAGATATCAGGACTTTAGAGTCTACTGGGTTTTGTTATTGAATGCAGTGCAGCTTGTATCAAAACCTGAGCCTGCTGTAGAACTCTTTCTTTCACTGGCTGTTACCTAAATATGGCAGTCCTCTAAGTGACTGGTTAAAGCCACATTCCCAGTTTCACTATGTGCTGTCTGAAAAATTCAAGGTGATCTATCTTCATGTACTGTGTCTCTTCATGGTGGGAACTGAAACATTCAACAACTTGTTCTATATCTGGGATAGGATGACTCCAAACCATTAGATATTAAAAATGTCACTAATATGGCAGAGCCTTAAGGTTTTGTAGGGTTTATCTCTCAAAAAAAAGGTTTTGTAGGGTTTATTTCCAGGGTTTGCAGAATACTTGTTACTTTTGACTTTGAGGGTGACATTAGTCTCTCCTATACTATCTGATATATTTTTGTTTTTTAAATTAACTCTTTGACTAAAGAAGGATTAGTTTCTGGGTCTTCAGCTTCATCTTGTTTTGATCATAATCTTACTACATAAGTCATGAAACTACCATGAGAATTATGATCATTGCTATAAATATTATTTTATATTATTTAATGAAAGACCAGGTGGGTCCCAGGAACCACTGGATGCATTGTGAGAGGGACTGTGTATAAGAATCCTTTCATAACGTCCATTTATCCCACTCTAACAGAGGAGCTGTGCTTGTGTTTTGGATCCTCTGTTATCAGTGCAAACTCACCTTCTAATCAATTGCTCTTGTAAGATCTGAATATTCTCTTTACTTAATGTATAGTATTTTTCATAAATAACTGTAGATCTGTTTGGTGAAAAATTAGATTAAAAAATTCATGCCTGTATCAAAGCATCTCATGTATAATTACTACATACAAAAATTAGAAAGAAGTATATTAAAAAGATAGGTTCTTTCTGAAACAATTCACTTTCTATCCCAAATGGCATAGGACTTTCTCATTCAATCTTGCTCTGAGAATTGACTCAGTTTTAAAGACTGGGTGAGAGATAATAACCCTTCATGAAGTCAATGACCTTAGCCCTCTGATTGACAACTCTTGATTTTTGTTGTTGTTGTTGTATAAGCAAAGTCGTATCCACATTGGCTATCCATCTGTCTTTCACTGGGAACACTACGTTCTGTTATTCATTGCCACTGGTCCTGCATGCCAAGGCCAGCTGGTTTCTTTCAGTCTTGCAGCCCGTTATGACAGTTTTTACCCATCTTGCCTTTGACAGTTAAATGCTGCCACCTGGTTCAACTCTTCTAGAACCTTATAACTATTGAAACTAGCAAACTGTTTCATAGAAATTTAGTTAACTCTTGTGCTTCAGTCAGCTACTGCTATATGTACACTACATAATATACAACTTCAAAACTCAATGTCTTGCAAAACTATCATTTATTTTTCTCCCTCACTGGTGTACAGTTTAGTTGGGATGGCTCCACTACACATTGGAGGTTGTTGGTTAATAGACTTTTTACTGGATCATCCCTCTTTAATGTTTACCTACATTTTTTTCTTGGACTAGCATCTACTTGGGACATGATTTCATGGTAATCTTGGAACACAGTGAGTAGACAGAAAAATATATCTTCAGATATTGAATCAATACTGGCTCACTGTAATGTTTGCCCTCATTTTAGTAGCTGAACATGAATGTGTTTGCATCTTCCCATCTGGTGCATGTCACAATCCCATGTAAGAGGGAATAATGTGAAGAATCTAGAATAATATTCCACACTATGTCTTAGTAACAATTATTTACTTTTCTTTCAAAAGTCAGTTAAACTTATTTCCTCCACAGGATATTAAAAAGGCACATTGTATCAGGCTTGAGGCATAGGGTCTCATAATCTTAATCAGGTCTGGATAAGAATTATTCTGATCCAATACCTGTGAAATAAAAATAAAAATTATCTATTTACCACATACCCAATTTACAATGGTGAAGAAAAGGGATATAATCACAATGGTAAGCACATAATATTTACTGGTCTATAGCAATTCTGAAAATCCATGGGTTAATGTGAGGTTCTGCTACCTTGAGCTCTGGATTATTTATTTTTATTGACCCAGATTTACTCCCTGAGAGTATTCCTGGACCTTTATTTTTCATGGCTTTTGATTTTGCTTCTGGAAAACTCTTCAGTTTCCATAATCCTCCTTGGGCACAAGATAGTGGGCATTAGAGTATAGACTCTCCCTGGTGACTGAACATTACAGTCAGCATGCTTTCTGTAGAGAATAAAATCAAGACCTAAAAATATTCTTACTTTCAAACAGCTACAGTATCTTTTAATTCAAGCTGCTGGAACTTTTTTCGTATTGCCTTGGATTGCCACCAGTGAGATGTTGTTTTTTACAGTAGAAGAAAATAGATTTTTGGCATGGTGCGGTGGCTCATGCCTGTGATCCCAGCACTTTGGTAGGCCGAGGCAGGCGGATCACCAGTTCAGAAGATCAAGACCATCCTGGCTAACACAATGAAACCCTGCCTCTACTAAAAATACAACAAATTAGCTGGGTGCGGTCGCATGCACCTATAGTCCCAGCTACTCGGGAGGCTGAGGCAAGAGGATCACTTGAACCAGGGAGGCAGAAGTTGCAGTGAGCTGAGATTGTGCCACTGCACTCCAGCCTGGGTGGCACAGCGGGACTCTATCTCAAAAAAAAAAAAAAAGAAAAAGAAAGAAAAATAAAAGAAAATGGATTTTTACCAGAGAGAGAGAGAGAAGAAAAATAAATAAATAAAAGTAGCAGTGTCTGGTTGATATTTGCCAACAGGAACCAGGAGACTATGTGAGTGTGATTTTGAGAATGTTGGGTTTGCAGGATTGCAGAGAGTCAGGGGGTCAGGGGGTCTTTGTGAGGCTGGGAGCTTCTGCTTCATCACAGGGATTTAAGGCTAAGTCTGTCTCAGTCTCATGTGTCTCTCAACCTCCTGGGACCAGCAGGCTTTCTTCCACATGCTCTTCTCATGATGATGGCAGAGGGACAAGAAAGCCAGCAGCACCACAAGAGGTCTTTAACTGCCAAGGCTTGGGAGTGGCCCATTGCCATACCCATCAGCACTCAGATGGTCCAAACTTGTCTGGGAGTGAGTGAGACACTCATCTGGGGGACAAAATTTAAGGGGCTGCCAACAAACGTAGTAAGCAGTATTAAAAAAAAATTCAGTGTATTTTTAATGCAAAAAGTTCTTGGATAAACAAAATATCAAAGTTGTAAATAAAGACAGGATCTCATCTGTGTTTTCACAGTCCTGTGTTACCTGCCTTACTCTAACCTCACCCTTCAAGTCATTCAGTCAAGCCAAAGCGGCAGGATGAGAAATATTATCCCTCTATTGAGAGGGGATTTAAGGAATAGAATATTTTTGAACAACACTCTAACGAAAGTTACTAAAAAACAAACAATACTTCTAAATATTTTAATGAAGAAATTATGTCTGACGGAAATGTGAGTGATAAAATGATAATTCTAGTAATGAGAATCTGTTGGAAAGAGGAGGGAGACATTTTGTATGAATAATGACATGAATAAAACTCCACATGAAGATTTCAAGATGTATTTTCAGATAAAGTGACTTAACTAGTTTTAAATTAAATGTTACTTAAGCTTTTATTTGAAAGGCATTTTATTTTTGGAAGGAGCTGACAAAAATTCTATTCAAACTGTTTCAGTTAAAAAATAACTCATTAGTATAAATAACAGAATTGCAAGACTACAGTAAAACTTTCTAGACACCAAATGGGACTTAAGAATTCAAACTAGATGACAGGATTGTTCTGTTTTAGCCTGTGGAAGGAGAAGTTATAGCTAGCAGCCCTGAAATTATATTCATCTAGATCCCTGATACAAAAGATCACTCTCTTCTCTCAGCCACACATCAAGCACTTCCAGAAAACCTCTCTCATTGGGTAAAGAAGTCAGAGGTGGTAATTTTTATGCAATACAGAAGCGTAATGAATATAGTAGAGATTTCTACACAATAATTTGCTTGGGATAGAACACCTTGTAAAATCAGGCACCTGTCACAGTGTCTAACTTTCAGAGAAATGTTTGAGCCTGTGCATGTGAAAAAAGAAATTCTAAACTTGAAGTTTAAGCGTGAGCCATCACTACGGGCCAGCACATCCATCATGCCAGCACTGTTCATCTTTTTCATGGATTCTAACGAGTTTCATTTTCAAATAAGTCATTTTGAGGATTTGAGATGAGCAAGGAAGCAGGTAAGCCATTTAAATAATTCAGGTTTTTTTTCCCACCAATTGTTTAGAATTAGGACTCACCCCATGGACCAAGCAATCTCCCACAGTTCTTAAAAATCTGTAACAATTTTACCCTCAAGTAATGTGCAAGAATAAAGTGTGAGAAAAATTTCTATTAGTTCTGTTAGCAGGTAGAGTATGATTTACTGGTATTACCTGTAATGCTTTATGGGGTAAACCTCTAGATCAAACCTCTACATATCAAGTCTCTCTAGCTTACCCCCTTATAATTTAAACACTTAAGAGATTTAGTAGCTCTTGTGTCTTGTATTGACTCTATGTACACTATTAAGTACTTATGTTAGTCACAAGTAACATAAGAGATTTTTAGGAAGTCGCTTTGTTGGTAAATGATGAAGCTGGTATTGCACCTAGGCAGTGTGAACCTATATGCTGCAATCCTAACTATGGGTCCCTAATTGCCACTAATGTGCCTGTTGGTATAACGGGTTTGGGATCAACAGACTCGCAACATATTTACCCATGTTTAGGAGGGACCATCTCTTTTGTTTTCCAACTTTTATTTTCAGTTTTTGAGGTGCACATACAGGTTTGATACATGAGTAAACTGCAGGTTGCTGGGGTTTGGTGTACAAATTATTTTGTCACCCATGCTATGAGCATAGTACCCACATTTTAAAAGATTCATCTTTTACTCACCTTCCCCCCTCAAGTAGGCGCTGGTGTCTATTGTTCTCTTTGTGTTCATATTTAGTCTATGTTTAACTCCCACTTACAAGTGAAAATATGCAGTATTCGGTTTTCTGTCCCTGCATTAAGTTACTTAGGAATGTCCTTCAGCTGCATCCATGTTGTGCAAAAGACATAATTCTGTTTTTTTTTTTTTAATGGATGCATAGTATATCATGGTATTTGTGCCACATTTTCTTCATCGAGTCCCCTGTTGATGAGTATCCAGGTTGATCCTGCGTCTGTGCTCTCGTTAATAGTGCTCTAATGAACATGTGTATGCTTGTGTCTTTATGGTAGAATGATTTATATGCCTTTTGGTATATGCACAGGAATGGAATGGTTTGAATGGTAGCTCTGTTTTAAGTTATTGGAGAAATCTTTGAACTCTTTTCCATAGTGGCTAAACTAATTTACATTCCCACAAAAAGATATGTGTTTCATTTTCTCTGTCTTTTTAGTAATAGCCATTCTGACTGGTGTGAGATGGCATCTCATTGTGATTTTGATTTGCATTCTCCTATGATTAGTGATGTTGAGTATTTTTGCATGCTTGTTGGCTGCATGCATGTCTTTTTTGAGAATGTCTCTTCATGTCTTTTACCCATTTTTAATGGGGTTATTTATTTTCGCTTGGTGATGTGTTTCAGTTTCTTATACATTCTGGATATTAGACCTTTGTTGGATGCATAGTTTGCAAATACTGTCTCCCATTCAGGAGGCTTTCATTTTACCCAGTTGATAGTTTATCTTGATGTACAGCAGCTCTTTAGTTTAATTAGGTCCCACATTTCTATTTTTTTTGTTGTTGTTGCAATTGCTTTTGGACCCTTTACTATGAAATCTTTGCCAAGTCCTATGTCCGGAATGGTATTTCCCAGGTTTTCTTCTACAGTTTTTATAGTTTTAGGTCTTATATTTAAGTCTTGAATCCATCTTGAGTTAATTTTTGTATATGATGAAAAGAAGGAGCCTGGTTTTAATCTTCTGCGTATGCCTAGCCAGCTATCCCCGCACCATTTATTGAATGAGTCATTTTTCTTTTTTTGAGACGGAGTCTTGCTCTGCCACCCAGGCTGGAGTGCAGTGGCCGGATCTCAGCTCACTGCAAGCTCCGCCTCCCGGGTTTATGCCATTCTCCTGCCTCAGCCTCCCGAGTAGCTGGGACTACAGGCGCCCGCCTCGTCGCCCGGCTAGTTTTTTGTATTTTTAAGTAGAGACAGGGTTTCACCGTATTAGCCAGGATGGTCTCGATCTCCTGACCTCGTGATCCGCCTGTCTCGGCCTCCCAAAGTGTTGGGATTACAGGCTTGAGCCACCGCGCCCGGCATTTTTCTATTGCTTGTTATTGTTGACTTTGTTGAAGATCAGATGGTTGTATGTGTGCAGCTTTTTTGGGTTTTCTATTTTTTTCCAATGATGTAGGTGTGAATTTTTGTACCAGTGCCATGCTTTCTTTTTTTTTTTTTTTTTTAATTACTGTAGCTTTGTGGTATAGAGTTGGGTAGTGTAATGTTTCTGGCTTCGTTCTTTTTTTCTTGAGATTGCTTTGCTACTGGTTCCTTTTACATTCATATTGGAGAATATAAGGACTAGTATGTCTTAGGGATAATCATCTTGCATAGAATCTTTCCTGGATTTTCTTAAATTCCTAAATTTCATGTCAACCTCCCTAGTGAGGTTGTGGAAATTTTTGTGGACAGTGTCCTATCCTCAAATATGTTTTCCCAAGTTGCCTGTTCTCTTCCCCTCTTTCTGAGATACCAGTTAGTGACAGATTTGGTTCCTTTACAGAATTCCTCATTTCTCAGATATTTTGTTCATTTTAAAGTTCTTTTTTCTTTAGTTTTGTCTGACTGAGTTGATTTGAAGAACCAGTCCTTGAGCTCTGAGACTCTTTCCTCACCTTGGCATATTCTTGTGATATTGCATTATAAAATGTTTGTAGTGAGTTTTTCAGCTCTAGAAAATCAGTCTGGTTCTTTCTCAGGATGGCTATTTCATCATTCAACTCTTGTATCTTTGTATTGAATTCCTTGGATTGAGTTTCAACTTTCTTCTGAAACTTGATAATCTTTGTTGCCATTCAGCTTCTGAATTCTACATCTGTCATTTCAGCCATTTCAGTCTGGTTAAGAACCATTGCTGAGAAGATCGTGTGGTCATCTAGAGGTAAGAAGAACCTCTGGACTTTAGGATTCTGGAATCAGAGTTCTTGTGCTGATTCTTTTTCATCTGTGTGGGCTGGTGTTCCTTTAATGTTTGAAGTTTCTATCCTTTAAATGGGGCTTTTTACTTTTGTATTTTGTAATGTCCTTGAGGATTTGACTGTGGTATAAGTTGAATTTAGTCAACTGAGTTCATTTCTGAATGATTTCAGGAGGCCAATCTCAGTTCAGTTCAGCACTCCTGGGCTGAATGTTGTAACCCTGGGGTGCTAGTTCTAAGCCTGCAGCTTTTTTTTTTTTTGTGGCCCTTCGAGGTTAAGCACATGCTACACTGGAGGGTCCAATGTGTTTCCCGTCTGCTAACAATAACACTCCAATGAGGGGTGCCAGCAAATGTACTTCAGCAGGGTTTCAGCATGGCAGCAGTGGGTCCCATCTGCCTGCGCATGCTGGCAGTATAGTGGTGGTGGGGTCAGTATGCACATGTACTCCAGCAAAGCACAAGGGAGGCTACAGGCAAATGAGTGGTGGTAAAGCAACAGTGAGTGGGTTGAAGGCTTGTGTGAGCTGGTAGGAGCCTCCCTGCAGAAGCCCCCTGACTGTTAGACAGGGTCTGCCAGTGAAAGTAATGGAGATGGCTGCTGGCAAGTGCTTCAACTGGGCAACTGAGACCACACTGAAAGTGGATGTAACCAGGCAGACTCAGCTTATCCACTACTAACCTAACAATCATGTTTTTTTCTTCAATTTAGCGTACTTTCAGTGCTTTCTATTGACATAGTTCAGATATTTGTCCCCTCCAAATCTCATGTTGATGTTTGATCTCCAATGTTGGTAGTGAGAGATGTTTGGGTGGTGAGGGTGGATCCCTTATGAATGGTTTGGTGCAGCCTTCATGGTAATGAGTTCTCACTCAATTTACAGAAAACTGATTATTTAAAAAAGCCTGGGGTTTCCCTCCTCTCTTTCCTCCTTTTTATCTAATCATGTGATTCCTACTTTCATTCTGCTTCTGCCAACAGCTTGAGGTTTTCACCAGAAACATATACTGACGTCATGTTCCTTGTACAACCTACAGAACCATGATCCAAATAAAACTCTTTTTTTTTTTTATAAATCACACAGCCTCAAATATTCCTTCATAGCACACAAATATACTAAGATATCTATCTATTAGTGTTCTGAGTTCATTGATTCTTTTAGCTTTTACCCTACTTCTGTGTATAATCCCATAGCTATCTATTCCCTTCAAAATCAGATTAAATTCTAAGGCCTTTCATTTGAATCATTCTCCAATATGAGTGCTCTGCTTGTGGTGGGGAAAAAGTAAAACTAGGTTATATTTACCATCTATCTTCTCTGTGAACTCTTCAGGTTACTGAGTGTCACTCAGAGAAATCTCAAAATCAAACATATTGCTACATACCAATCCATGCTTATAAAGTACAATGTATCTTCAATACTGCATGGAAAGGACATCATTAATTCCTCATTATCCCTTAAAGCTCAAATGGTAAACACTCATGCCAGTCTCAGTTTATGACCTCTCTTCCAAACATGATGAGATATCAGAAGCCATCAGACATAAAATCAGGAAGATTCTGGTTTGAACCCATGTTTCTTCCCTCCCTTCATTTCAGTGCAGGCTTTTGCCTTTATCATACAATCTTATTCAACTTTTATCCTTAAGATGCTTTCTGAAATGAAGGAGTATAAGACTATAAGTAGAAAGAAAAATAGGACTGGGGACGACGGCTGGGTGCTTCTGAATGCCCACATTTATTCATATGCCTATTCATTCAAAATCAAGGTAACGAGATTTTAGTGGGAGCTTATGACAGTGCTAAATGCTGGGGATACAGGAGTCAGCAAAAGCAATAATATTTATGACACAAACAAATGCATGCATTGTTAAGGAAAACAGATAATTCACAAGAAAGAATCATAACAAAATACATTCTTGTAATAAATGATAAAAGGGCACATATTGGAAGCATTCAGTTATTCTTGTCAGAGAATTATACAGGAAACCCAACAATGTAAAGACCTAATCAACATGTAAAACTCCTGGTGAATAAAAAATAAAACAGGAAGAGAAGAATACATAAAGTTACAAATAGAGGATAGTGCTTGCAGCATTTGAAGAAAAGAACATAAACTAAAGTAAAATGAACAAGCAAACAAAACACTAAATGTTTGTAGTGGAGGGAAGAGAAGCAAGATCTGTCAAGTGAGTTGGGAAAAGTCAGGGTCTAACCTACATCTTAGGTGCAAAATAGAAAAATTTAAATATGTTTCAAAGGCAAATAGAATATATTGAAAGATGTGATGTTAATCCAAGGAATCAGATGATCCTAGTGATATTTTCTTATTTTTATTTTTGGAAGATTTTTCAGGATCTTATTTTGTTTCACTTTTTCAACTTTTATGTAAGCCTCTAAATTTGCTACTGCAAATGCACTTATTTTATGCAGAAGAAAATAGACATTAAAAGGTTTATATAACTGTGTGTATCTGTATTAATACAGATATACAAAAATATATTCACAGAGCTGGAAAAATTGTATGGAAGTACATTAAATTACTCTCAGTGGTTGTTTCTGGTTGGTGAGTTAGATATGATTTTCACTCTAACTTTCTTTTTTCCTTTTTCATCTTAACTGAGGTACAATTAACCTCAATATATAAAATACGTAAAACAAAATTTATATATATTTAAATTGGGCAAGTTGATGTTTTGATATATACAAACATTGGAACATGATGAACACAATCCTGCTAATTAACATATCCATCACCTCACATAGCAACCATTTTCAAGTATACAACATATTATTATTAAATATATCCATGAGGCTGCAGCTCAGATCTCCCGAATTTATCTTTTAACCGAAAGTTTATATCCTTTGATCAACATCTTCCCATTTCGCCCCACCCTCCTCCAGCATCTCCTCATTTCTCTCATTCTGGATTCATGGTAACTACCTTTGTATTCTGTTTCTGTGAATTTTCATTTTTTGGATTCCACATGTAAGTGAGATCATGTATTATTTGTCTTTCTGTGTCTGCATTATTTCAGGTAACATAATGTCCTCCAGTTTTATTCATATTATTGCAAATGACTATAGTTTTTTCGTTTAGGCTAAAAAGTATTCCATTGTATCTATGTCTATCAATGCCTGTAAAATACTGTCTTTATTCATCTGTTGATGAACTTTACATTGCTTCCATACCTTGGCTATATTGTGAACGATGCTGCTATAAATGTGGGAATGTAGATATTATTTTAAGATTTGATTTCAATTCCCCTAGATATATACGCAAAAGTGAGATTGCTGAATCATATGGTAGTCCTATTTATTTTTTGAGGAAACTTCATGTTGTTTTTAATAATATTTTACCAGTTCACATTTCACCAACAACGTATAAGGATTCTTTTTTCTCTATGTCCTCTCCAACATGTGTTAACTTTTCAATTTTTGATTATGGCCATCTTAGCAGATATGAGGTGATATTGGAGACTTAAATTACATTTTCCTAATGATTAGTATTTTTAAGCACTTTCCATATATAAATTTGCATGTCTTCTTTTGAAAAATGTCTATTCAGATCCTTGGTCCCTTTCTAAATGATTTGTTTTTTTTTTTTCTATTTTAATTATGAAACCAAAAGCATAAGTATAAAACACAAAAGTAAACAAATGACACTATAGAAGAATAAAAAGTTACTGCATTGCAAATGAAATAATAAAAAAAAGAAAGGCAATCTTTAGAATGGGAAAAAGTATTTCAAACCATATATTCAACAAGGGGTTAATATTATTTAAACTATATAAATAATTCATACAATCTAAATAGTATTTTTAAAAGATCACTATGGCTCCAGTGTAGAAAAGTATTAGGAAAAAAAAAAGCAAAACAGTAGGAGAAGGAGCAAGACATGCCATGTGTATTGCAATAGCAATTACAGAGAGCATGGTAGTGAGGGTTTTGTTTTTTTGAAAAAAACAAAATGTTGTAAGAATATTTGACATGAGATGTACTCTTTTAACAAATTTGTAAATGCATAATAAAGTATTATTAACTATATGCACATTGTTGTACGGATGATCTCTTGACATTATTTCTCTTGAAATACTGAAGATTCACCCATTAAACAGCAACACTCCATTTCTCTCTGTCCCATCCCCTGGCAACCACCATTTTACTCTATTTCTATGATTTGATTATTTTAAATACTTCCTATAAGTGGAATGATGCAGTGTTTTTCCTTCTGTGACTGGCTTATTTTACTTAGTAAAATGGCCTCCAGGATTATTCATGCTATTGAGTGGCAAAATATTCTTCTTTTAAAAAAGTAATTAATATTCCATTGTATTTTTACACTGATGTCTTGACAGTAGATATGCTGACATATATGGAAAATTAATGTATGTTCAATTACAGGGCACAGGAGATATAAGTAGAACTATGAGGAGGTTGTGGCAGTAACGTAGAAAGTTTGAACCATGGTTTGCCAGAGGAATCAGACTAATCTGTATTTGATGTCTGAAAAATATATGAGGTTACTTTAGAGAGAATTGTGATACATTAGGAATGGATTTGAGTAAAAATAAGCAGTATTATTTATTGACTCAAGTTTTGGACTTGTAAATCTGTGTAGGTGATGGTGGCCTTCAGAAGAATGCAAACAATAGAGAAGGCAAATCTTAGATGGAAGACAAACTCATTAATTTGTGGTGCAGTCTGTATCCTTGCATGTCAAAATGTATATTTTTGACATGCAAGATGGAAGTTCTGATAAACTGCTTATGAAAATTTTCTAGAGTTGGTACAGAATACAATAAAAATTAAATTTTAATCTTCTATAATTGTAATTTCATGGTTTTTAAACTACCATGTAACACTGTCTCTTTTCAGTATTTTCATTGTTATTTTTGAGATTATTTTGATTTTAACATTATTTATAAGGCAGTTGCTATCACTGGTATTAACTATGAAAATTTCTAACAATGAATCAATAGTGTTTAGAAATCAAGTCTGTGTTTTATCAACATTGATATCAAGGTCAAAATTTTTTGCTGCGATCCTCCTTTTTTATTTTCAAGTTATCTTTATTTCACCAAAAAAAATTTGAAACATAGTAAGTGTTGCATTGTTATTTGTCTTATGTAGAAAGACACAAATTTTCATGTGATGATTTTACACATATGTGTGTGTGTAATTTATATATACACAAAGTTATATATTTGTATATGTGTGTGTGTGTGAGTGTGTGTACATATGCATATATATAAATAATTCATTGTTAAATTTGAAACTAAGGTTCTTGTTCCTGAGAGCAACTTTTTGGTATCTCCTGAGCAAACTGTCAATTTTATCCTAGATTTTGCTAACTGATTTTTTGAGATATATTAACTGCTGCTATCTTTTAAATTTTAAAAAATTATACAGAGTTTTTATTTTTATGTTTTAAATTATTATAATCAATGAAGTTGTTAATAGGTATTTGATTTTGAAAAATTATTCAGATATGAAAATTAGTTCAAGGTCTGGGCAAAATATAAAAGATGATAACCTGATTGTAACATGGTGGAAGAAACAACACAAAGAAGACACAAAGATTCTCTGGAATGATTTCTGTGCAATTTCCAGAAATAACAAAGAATGTTATTTAGAAATAGTGAAGATTTTCTTGGTGAAACTATAAAATTCTTTTAATAAATTATGTAATAAAGAGGTTTCTGTTAAATTAGTTGTTTTGAAAAAGACACACTGGTACACTTTTTAATTTATCTTCAGTGGATATTCTGAAAAAGGTTCAACACTGATTACGCTGTTCCTTGTTACTAGCAACTTATCGGTTATGTATTGGTAAATTAAATAATTTTTTTCCTAAATGTATGATATGATGATTATAAATTATATTGTATATAAACCCAAATTTTGCTTGTTTTAATAGCAAGATATTTCAGTCATTCAGAAAAATTGGAAAGTATCAAAAATATGTAAAAATAACTAATTATAATGTGTAAACACAAAAATAAAATAAACGTTTTTTATTGTAAAGTCATATTGCTTATGATTTTTATTACGTTTTATTTTCTTGTTTTAAAACTGAGATATATAAATAATTAAAATATTTTGAGAAACGATAGTGCTTGAGATATGGATAACATTGTTGATCTACATTAAAATTTTAGATTTTTTAAACATGTATCTTTTTTGGTTAAAGTTTTGTATGTCAGAAATTTTCCTACATTTAAGTTTTTGGGGGAAATTGTACAAATATAATATTTCTTCCTTTTGAAGCAATATAGGTTCACTGTGGTCACCTGCCTAACTATACTTTTAGATATTTTTCAGGGAATATTAGTTGATTTATATGTTTAAAGACATTTCAGACCAACAATTAAAAACAAAACAAAAATAACCTAGCATTTTTAGGGAGAATATTTATTGACATTTAAAACACAAATAACATATTCACAAGACGTTGTACATATTTTACATTTTTCACTCGATCCCGATTGCCAAGCTTTGTTTTTATGTGGAATACGCAAATAAATTTCTTACGATATTCTGTGATTTTCATAACAGTAATATTGTATATTAAACACAAAATGGTTTCTTATAAAATATATTATCTTGTTGGTTTTGCTTACAGCCTATGTTCTGTAATATAGTCCTTTTCCAGAATGTGTTTAACATGTATATAGTAACATATTTATCTATAAAACCTTTAGCTAACTGAAAGTATGAAAGGGCAATTTAAAATTAATATTCAGTAGAAGCTTTATCAAGTTGTTATTAAAGTAGTTTAGCTTTATTGGTCAGAGTTGTCATTTATATGCAAAAGTGCTACATAGGATGACAGCATTTATTATGTTGAAGAATAACTTTTAAATAGCTGACACAATTTTCTTGCAATAAATCAAAATGGAAAAATGGGCCTTCCATTTATAAACTTTAGAAAAGACATTTTACAAAGCCCTAACACTATTTTTAGCCCATATATATGTCGTTCGGCAACGTTTAAGAAATTAGTCTGCTTGGACAAGTATATTATAAAATTTTATTGCAATTTAATGTTTAAAATGAATACAGTTGAATGCTGATGATACATTTTCTAAACTCATGTGCTTCATCTTTAATAATTAGTGTTCCTTTTCAATAAAATAAAAATTACATATTGAGATTTCCTTATGTAAATATTTTTCTATGTATCAAATGGCTTTCTTATTTACTTTTAAAAAGTCAGTTATATCATAACTTTAAAATTTATAATGGCAAAAAGTATCTGCTAAGATACATCGATACTAAAGTAGAAACTTTAAAATTAATTAAAATCAGTTTAATAGATAGCAGCTAATAACACTAAAAGCAATTCATCAAAATGGAGCATAAATTGTTACATTGAAATAAAAGAAAAACACATATATTTTTCTCATTTTATATTCCATAGTATCTAATAAATAAAGCACTTAGCTATATTTAGTAGATTTTTAGATATTTTGATTTAATAATATTAATCAATCAGTAATTGTTTATGTTTACCCAATATTTTTGACATTTCTCTGCTCTTAAATGATTGCATGCTTTTTTCTTTTAATATTTAATAGTATTTTTCTTCTTTTCCTTTTTTTTTTTTTTTTCCATCATTATATATCTGAACATCTTCTCACCTGGCCATGGTAAATTTTCATGCTCAGTTCTAAATAAACTTATCAACCTATCCACTTCAAATCTTTCTCTAAAATTAAATTAGCAAAAATCACTGCACTCTAGCCTGGGTGACAGAGTGAGACTCCAGCTTAAAAAAAAAAAGAAAAAGAAAGAAAAGAAATTACTCCTGGGCTGGGCACAGTGGCTCGTGCCTGTAATTGCAGTACTTTAGGAAGCTGAGGTAGGGGGTCTGAGTGAATCTAGGAGTTTGACACCATCCTTGTCAACATAGTAAAACCTCATCTCTATAAAAAATACAAAAAGTTAGCCAGACATGGTGGTTTGTGCCTGTGGTCCCAGAGCTACTCAGGAAGCTGAGGTGGGTGGATGACCTGAGCCTGGAAGGTCAAGGCTGCTCTGAGCTGTGATTGTGCCACTGCACTTCAGCCTGAGTGATAGTGAGATCTTGTCAAGAAAAAAAAAAAAAGGAAAAGAAACTACTTTGCATCTAACCCATTAGTTATTTCCTAACATAGTCAACAACAAAGAATGTCTTCTAAGTAAAATTTCTGTAATAAGAAAAGTAGTATACTAAAGCATAATAGTGAAACAATATATTAATAAACAACAAATAAAAAGAGCTCCTGTACAGGCATATGTTATTTTATTACACTTCACTTTAATGCACTTTTGTGTGCATTTTTTTTCCAAATTGAAAATTTGTGGCCACCCTATGTAGAGCAGGTCTAACAACATGTTTTCAAACAACATATGCTCACTTCTTGTCTCTATGTCTTATTTGGTAATTCTCATGATATTTCAAACTTTATCACGATTATTGTATCTGTTATGGTGTTCTGTAACTACTGATCATTGATATTACTATTATAATTGTTTTGGAGCATCATATAAGATGGTGAACTTAACCATTAAAGGTTGTGTGTGACCTTACTGCCCTACTGACTCATTGTTTCCCTGTTGCTCTCCATTTCCTCAGCCCTCCCTATTTTCCTGAGACACAACAATATGGAAATTGGGCCAATTAATAACCCTTCCATGGCCTCTACATGTTCAAGTGAAAGGAAGAGTCATATTCTCTCAGTTTCAATCAAAAGCTAGAAATAATTAAGCTTAGTGAGAAAGGCATGCCCAAAACTGAGATAGACCAAAGATAGCCCTCTTGTGCCAAACAGTTAGCAAAGCTGTGAATACAAAAGAAAATTTCTTGAAGACACTAAAAAGTTCTACTCAATTGGTGGGTGGATCACAAGGTCAGGAGATCAAGACCATCCTGGCTAAAACAGTGAAACCCCATCTCTACTAAAAATACAAAAATAAGTTGGGTGTGGTGGCAGGCACCTGTAGTCCCAGCTACTCTGGAGGCTGAGACAAGAAAATGGCATGAACCCAGGAGGTGGAGCTTGCAGTGAGTCGAGATCATGCCACTGCACTCTAGCCTGAGTGAGAGAGTGAGACTCTATCTCCAAAAAAAAAAAAAAAAAAAAAAGGAGAATATATGAATAATAAAAAAGTGAAATCATCTTATTACTGATTCTGATAACTTTTTGGTAGTCTGAAAAGATCAAACCACTCACGTGTACTTAAGCCAAAACCTAATGCAGAGCAAGGCCCTCATTCCCTTTAGTTTTATGAAGGCTGAGAGATTTGAGGAATCTTCAGAATAAAAATTTGAAGCTATCAAAGTTTGTTTTATGAGGTTTAAGGAAAAGAGCCAACTCTATAACATAAAGTGCAAGGTGAAGCATGAATTGCTGATGTAGAAGCTTCAGCCAGTTATCCAGGATATCTAGCTAAAATAAGGGATGAAGGTGATTCCATTAACCAATATATTTTTAGTGTAAGTAAAGTTGCCTTTTATGTAATCTATGATATTCATAGGGCAGAGAAATAATTGCTTCACAGTTTTAGAAAAGAGGCTATCTTCTTAGTAGCTAATGCAGTTGGTGACTTTAAGTTAAAGCACATGCTTATTTATAATACTATTCTGAAAATTCTAGAGCCCTTAAAATTATGCTAATTGTACTCTGTCTGTTGTCTATCAATGAAACAATAAAGATTGGATGACAGCACGTCTGTTTAGTGCATATTTTAAGCCCATTATTGAGACCTACCACTCAGAAAAAATATTTCTTTTGAAATGTTACTGCCCATTGACAATGAACCTTATCATACAAGAGCTCTGGAGGAGATTTACAAGTAGATTAATGCTATTTCCATGCCTGCTAACACAATATCCATTCTGCAGCCCAGAAGGCAAGGAATAGTTCTGATTTTCAAGTCTTATTCTTTAAGAAATATATTTCACAAGGCTATAGCTACCATAAGTAGTAATTGTTTTGATGGATCTAAATTGAAGGCCTACTGGAAAGGATTCACTATTCTAAATGTCATTAAGAAGACAGAATAGTCAAAATATCAACAATAATAGGAGTTTGGAAGAAGTTGATTTCAGCCCTCATGGATGATTTTGAGGAGTTGAAGGCTTTAGTGGACTAAGTAACTGCAGATACGGTTGAAAATAGCAAGATAACTAGAATTAGAAGTGGAGCTTGAAGATATAACTAAATTGCTACACTTTCATAATAAGACTTGAATGAATAAGAAGTTGCTTTTGATTGAAGGGAAAAGAATATGGTTTCTTGAGATGGAAACTGCTCCTGGCAAAGATGATCTGAATAGTGTTGAAATGACAACAAAGTGTTGGGGAACTCACCCTCAATATTTCAATATAGGTTCTTTCTATTTTCCGTAAGTGTTGGCTAGCTGAGAAATAAAGAGAAAGAGTACATAGAGAGGAATTTTACAGCTGGGCTGCCTGGGGTGACATCACATATCAGTAGGACTGTGATGCCCACCTGAGCCTTAAAGCCAGCAAGTTTTATTAAGGATTTCAAAAGGGGAGAGTGTGCAAGAACAGGGAGCAGGTCACAAAGATCACATGCTTCAAAGGGCAAAAAGGAAAACAAAGATCACATGCTTCTGAGGAAACAGTACAAGGGCAAAATCAGAAACTCCTGATAAGCGTCCAACAAAGATCACAAGACAAAGGACAAAAGCGCAGGTCAAAAGGCAAAGGGCAAAAGCAGAATTACTGATAAAGGGCTATGTTCAGTGGTGCACATGTTGTCTTAATAAATGTCTTAAACAACAGAAAACAGGGTTTGAGAGCAGAGAACCGGTCTGACCTCAAATATACTAGGGTGGGGTTTTTCCCTACCCTAGGAAGCCTGAGAGTACTGCAGAAAACCAGGGCGTATCTCAGTCCTTATCTCAACCACATAGGACAGACATTCCCAGAGCGACCATTTATAGACCTCCCCCAAGGAATGAATTCCTGTCCCAGAGTATTAATATCAATATTCCTTGCTAGGAAAAGAATTTAGCAATATCTCCCCTACTTGAACATCCATTTATAGGCTCTCTGCAAGAAGAAAAACATGGCTCTTTTTGCCCGACCCCACAGGAAGTCAAACCTTATGGTTGCCTTCCCTTATTCCCTAAAATCACTGTTATCCTGTTCTTTTTCAAGGTGCACTGATTTCATATTGTTCAAACACACATGTTTTACAATTAATTTGTACAGTTAACACAGTTATCACAGTGGTCCTGAGGTGACGTACATCCTCAACTTACGAAGATAGCAGGGTTAAGAGATTAAAGTAAGACAGGCATAAGAAATTATGAAAGTATTATTTGGGAACTGGTAAACGTCCATGAAATCTTCACAATTTATGTTCCTTTGCCATGGTCCCAGCTGGTGCCTCTATTTGGGGTCCCTGACTTCTCTCAACAACAAAGGATTTACAATATTATATAAACTTACTTGCTAAAGCAGTAGTAGGGCTTGAGATGATTGACTTCAGTTTTGAAAGATGTTCTACTAAGAGTAAAATGCTACCAAATACTGTTGCATGCTACAGATAAATCTGTCATGAAAGGAATACTCAATTGATGTGGCAAACTTCATTGTTGTATTATTTGAAGAAATTATCACAGCCACCCCAAGCTTCAGCCTCCACCCGCAAATCAGCAGTGACCAACATGAAAGCAAGATCCTCCACCAGCAAAAGTATGACCTGCTGAAGTCTCACAAGGTTGTTAGCAATTTTCACAGTATTGTATTTTATATAAGGTATGTATTTTGGAGTTTTTCAGACATGATTCTAACAGAACACTTAACAGTCTAAGATAGTGTGAACATAACTTGCAGGTACTAGGAAACCAAATTATTTGTTTGACTTGGCTTTATCATAATATTGCTTTACTTCAGTGGTGTGAAGTGAAACCTGAAATATCTTCAAGTTATGGTTATATATATTTAGCAACATTTCCAAAATAATTGTTTGCATTACATTTTGACAGCCCATAGATCTGTGTCTTTCAATATTCCATAATTCTCAGAAAAGGTGTTAATGATTACTAGCCATCTATGAGCCATAGATTGTGAAAAAATTAAATAACAAATATACTATACCATAATAAATATAATTATATTGATAATGACAGCTTATCAACATAAATTATGCTATTAATTGTAATCTTCTACCAAAATCTCTATTTTTCATAAGTGCCAATATGTATGTTTTTTACATTTTCTTGTTTTTAATTTTTACCTTTTATTTCTAATAAACCTTAGCTAATGTTAATTCACAATTAGAGGTTACTAAAATGATACCAGTTTTTTTTAGTTCTCTCTGTTATGGATATTTGCTTTAAATACGATTACAAAAGTGATAGAAAATAATCTTTATTTGAGTAAACCTTCAGATTTCATTACATAATAAGTTAAACATAGATGGCATTCAAATGCTGGACTTAGATATTTTTGCTTGGACAAAATGGTCATCATTTTATTTTTGTTTTGTAGAAATAATTTCTTCATAATCTTCTACATTGTTTGTATAAGCTTTTACCATACTGCCATTAATATATTATATTTTCCTTAAGTGGAAAGAATAGAAAGAGTCTTTGGCATTTGAGTCATGACCTACTTTTTCCCTAACCACCATCAGCTCGATCTGATGGCAGTCCTGCCCTGAGATGTATGCAATAATACTAGAATTGCTCTATCTCCAGGTTCCAGTCTAAAACTATTAATACTAATTTCCAAGGATAAGTAGGCTGCAAGTAATTCTCATCTCCCTAATTCTATGGTGTTAAGTTGCTATTTCAGGTAGGCACATATAAGAGGTCTGGATTTTTTACCTCCAACAAGAGAATAGACTCTACCCTAGACAGAGCAAGCTGAAAACAATCAGACTCCAGTCACTATCACCCCAACCTTCTAGTAAGTCAGAGTTTCCACAAAGGAAGATGAAAACTGATAGCAGAGGCTACTGTTCCCACCGGACACTGCTTATAAAGCCAGGATATCATTTCATAACAAGCGGGTTACTGTCTTCATTCCCAGTTCTTGAGTAGTGGCTCAGAGATTTTGTCCAGTAAGGTATTCAGGCTGTAAGAACACTTTTATGAACTAAAATTTTTTGCCCCTTTCCCAAATATTACATGTTAAACTCCTAAATCTCCATATGATTGCAGGCAGAAATAGGATCTGTGAGGAAGTAATAAATGTTAAATGAGGTCATTAGGGTGAAACCCTAAAGTGATAAGTCTGGTGACCTTATAAGAAGAGAAAACAACACCAGGACTATTTTTCTGTCTCTTTCTCTGTATCTCTCTGCCATGTAAGGACATAGCAAGAAGGCAGTCATGTGCAAGCCAGAAATAAATCTTTCACCAGAACCTGAACTAGCTAGTACCTTGATCTTGGACTTTCCAGCCTCCAGAACTATGAAAATACATTTCTGTTCTTTTTTTTTTTTTTTTTTTTTTTTTTTTTTTTTTTTTTTGTTGAGAAGGAGTCTCACTCTGTTGCCGGGGCTGGAGTGCAGTGGCCGGATCTCAGCTCACTGCAAGCTCCGCCTCCCGGGTTCAGGCCATTCTCCTGCCTCAGCCTCCCGAGTAGCTGGGACGACAGGCGCCCGCCACCTCGCCCGGCTAGTTTTTTGTATTTTTTAGTAGAGATGGGGTTTCACCGGGTTAGCCAGGATGGTCTCGATCTCCTGACCTCGTGATCCGCCCGTCTCGGCCTCCCAAAGTGCTGGGATTACAGGCTTGAGCCACCGTGCCCGGCCTACATTTCTGTTCTTTATACCCATTTTCTACTATTATGTTTGGGAAGCTCAAGCAGACTATTACAAACAGAGGCTGCTGAAGCTCTCCCAAATAATTAACTTTATTTGTGGCAGAGTATGGAGAAGTTCAAACCTAAGGGAGTACTCTAAAACAACAGAAATGTTCTGGTAAGCAATTAAAAGAAGGCTAGTAGTTCCACAAGAATAACAAGCTAAATTACAGATTGATTAGAAAGCTACCATAATCAGATAAAGAGACAGTTAAGAAGAGCCCTTTTGGGGTTGGAATAGGACTCAAAACTGGGATCAAAACCAGCTCCACAAAATGAATAGATATAATTAAATCAGACTGAGGAACACTTTCAGCCACAGGACAGTGTTGAGGAAAACAGAACGATCAGTTGACAAGTAGCAGATCCTAAAAGCTTGGTGTAGAAAGACAGTTTTACAGAGATATCATGGGAAAAGACCATCAAAGACAACCCATTAAAACCACTGTCATCATAAGGCAATTGTACTCATGCTAAGGGCGATACCTTGGGATGAGTAAAATTAGGAGCTTCAGACAATGAGGGTAATAGACTTTCATGGAACGGTCCAGCCAAGTCACTAAATAAATAAACAAGTGAAGGACACCAAAAACAACTCCAGAATTAAAGGAAGGGAGCAACTCTAACATATTATCTTAAAATGTTCACATTTTGACTAAAAGTATGAGACATGAAAAGAAACAGGAAAATGTGACCCATATACGATATAAAGCAGATAATAGAAGCTGTATTTCAGGGAGCCCAGAAGGTAGGATTGGCAAATAAAATTTCAAAGCTGCTATTATAAATATGTTCAAAAAACTAAAGAAAACATCAATGAAAGAACTAAATATAATGATAATGGCTCATGAAATAGAAAATATCAAAAATGACTCAATTTGTTAAAAATTAATTATAATTTTAGAGTTAAATAGTATAACTAAAATGAAAATTTTACTATAAAAGCTCTTGAGATTTAACTAGTTAAAGAATCATCACACTTGAAGATAGGCCAACAGATTATGCAATCTGACTAACAGAGAGAAGAAAGAATAAAGAAAAATATAGAGAAAGATTTGAGACACTCTAGTGGACTAACATATGCATGCAATGGGAATGAATATTAGGGAACAAGAATAGAGGGAACGCAGTAAAAAGAAAGAAGAGAGAAGGAAGGAAGGAGGAAGGAAGGAAGGAAGGAAGGAAGGAAGGAAGAAGGAAGGAAGGAAGGGGAGAGAGAGAGAGAGAAAGGAAGGCTGAAATTTCCCAAATTTAATTAAAAGCAATGATCCATATATCCATGAAGGTCAATGAACTTCAAGTAGAAAAAGTATAAAACAATATACATAATTATAGTAAACTTGACAAAAGACAGACAATATCGAAAGTAGCAGTATAAAAATTACTCAATAGATAGAAGGAAGCCCTCAAAAGACTTAGAGCTGACTTCTCATCAGAAATAATGGAGAACAGAAGGCAACAGAACACTGTATTACAGTGCTAAATGAAAAAGAAAATGAATGTATCAACCAAGAAGCTTATTGCAAAGCAGACTATCTTTCAAGAGTTAAGAGGAAGCAAAGACTTTACAGAGAAACAAAACTGAGAAATGTTGCTAGAAGACATACATTAGAAGAAATTCTAAAGGCATTTCTACAGGCTAAGCAAGTGACCCCAACAATAATTCAAATCCACATGAATTAAATATTTGTGCTGGTAGTGGTAATTATGTAATTATAAATAAAATATAATCTCATATTTTATCTCTTATCCTAATTGATTTAAAAGCTCTGAATAAAACAATATGTATGTAATTTTACTTGTGGGTGCCTTAGAGCATTTGTACTGCTATAATAAAATATCACACATCATGTAATTTGTAAACAATAGAAACTTATTCTTCACAGTTCTGGAGACTGGAATGTCCAACATCAAGGCGCTGGCAGGTTTAGTGTCCAGAAAGAGTTGGCGTCTCTTCTTCTAAGATGGTGCCTTGTGACTGGAACCTCTGTAGGAGATGAATATGGTGTTGTTACACGGCAGAAGTAATGAATGGACAAAAAGGGCCTGAGCTAGTTCCCTCAAGCTGTTTTTATTTATTTATTTTATTTTTTTGAGACGGAGTCTTGCTCTGTCACCCAGGCTGGAGTGCAGTGGCCGGATCTCAGCTCACTGCAAGCTCCGCCTCCCGGGTTTACGCCATTCTCCTGCCTCAGCCTCCCGAGTAGCTGGGACTACAGGCGCCCGCCACCTCGCCCGCCTAGTTTTTTTTTTGTATTTTTTAGTAGAGACGGGGTTTCACCGGGTTAGCCAGGATGGTCTAGATCTCCTGACCTCGTGATCCGCCCGTCTCGGCCTCCCAAAGTGCTGGGATTACAGGCTTGAGCCACCGCGCCCGGCCCTCAAGCTGTTTTATAAGGAACTAATTTATTCATGAGGGTGGAGCCTTCAGGACTATTTCCCTAAAGGCCCTATGTTTCAATACCGCTACTACAATGGAGACAAAACTTCAACTTGAATTTTAAAGGGGTCACATTCAAAGAATAGCATTGGGCTTAGAAACATAGAAAAACAATATATTTAATAAGAAAAGCATAAAAGATATGGATAGGAATAAAGCTAAAGCGAAGCAAGAAAATGAAATCAGATGATAACTTGAATCCACAAGAAAAATGAAGACAAGAGATGGTAAATAAAACAGTTAATGTAACAAAATCTATAAACATATACTTAAAGCCTTTCTTTGATCAATGTTTCTAAAAGACATAAAATGATTTAAAGTAATAATTGTGGAATTTTATTGTTGAATTTGTAACACATATAGACGTAATAGTCATTTAATTTTTATATCAGACAGTTTATGGTGGTTTATCTTCCTTGTAGTGGGCAGTGGTTAAAATATTTACTCAATTCTTTCTGTCTTCCACCCATTGTTCTCCATCACTAACGGGCATTTACCATATCTGTGTGAATTTCAGGGATTAGCCAGTGGTTAATTTATGTAACAACTTTCTCCAGAATTTCCTCCCATTATGTAGGTGTCCCTAGAGCCCTAAACTCTGTCTTCCAACTTTTAAAAGTAGTAACATGGTGTATTTCTAACTGAATTCCAGCCTTTCTGTATTGTGAGGAGTGAATGAGAAATGTCCTCAAGTGAGAAGTGGCATAACTACGTTATCACCAAAGGTAGTTTTCCTGTTTGTGAGTCTATCTTTATTCACTTTTTTACTCTCTAATTTAAACAAGTAGAATATAGACATATTCTACTTTCTACTAAATTTTGTCACCCTCCAGGGTCTTCAAGTATTTTTAAAATTTTGTTCAATGTAGGCATGTATATGTGTGTATATGATATGTGTGTTGGAGTTTCAAGAACATTGTTTTAATCAAACTACTCGACTATTATCAGAAATTTCTTGAACTCATAAATAAAATTTTAGTGAACAGCACTGAATTTTTTCCAAGCTTTTTTTTCTTCAAACATTACTATATATAATGGTCTGTGAACTACTGATTCAAGCTCTACAATTTAGTTATTTCAATCACCCATAAACTGAAACACTTTCCAGCATGCACATATAAATAATTTACCTAACTCTGCGTATTTTACATCATTAATATTATTGGGTGTCCAAATTGTCATTTGTAAAGTTAATTTTTGTAAAAAAAAAAAAAAAACAGTTATAATCTCTTCTCCCTTTAACACACACACACACACAGTTTATTTGTGATTACCTTTTCATCTAATTAAATAAATTTGTGATGTAACTTTTTCAAAAAAATCATGTTTGAAGAATACATATAATCTTAGACTCCTTTTTTGTTGTTAGAATGTTTGCTTCTTGCTGGACATTGTTTTGTGCTTTTATCATATCAAATGAGAGCTCATTGCATTTTAATGGAAGATTACTTTGGAACTTTGATTACTTTCTTCTAATTTTGATGATTTTGACAATATGTTGTAATATACAGTTCAATGTTGGCTGGAGTGAATCAGAGAATCAATATACTGTAATTTTGAGACAACAATATTACATACATATATTTTTAATATTCAAAGTTGTGCTTTTATTTTTATTTTACAAAGCAGTTGCACTGGCCGGGCGCGGTGGCTCAAGGCTGTAATCCCAGCACTTTGGGAGGCCGAGACGGGCGGATCACAAGGTCAGGAGATCGAGACCATCCTGGCTAACACGGTGAAACCCCGTCTCTACTAAAAAATACAAAAAAAAAAAACTAGCTGGGCGAGGTGGTGGGCGCCTGTAGTCCCAGCTACTCGGGAGGCTGAGGCAGGAGAATGGCGTGAACCCAGGAGGTGGAGCTTGCAGTGAGCTGAGATCCGGCCACTGCACTCTAGCCTGGGCGACAGAGCGAGACTCCGTCTCAAAAAAAAAAAAAAAAAAAAAAGCAGTTGCACTGATAAAATTATTTAGTATACATTAGTTATTTCTAACTCAAGACTTATTTATTATTTATGTTGATAGCATTTAAAGACCAATATTTACTTTGCTGTTTTCATCAAAAAATTAAATTTAAAAAACCATTTATGAATAACTTATCTAGTTTCCATTAACAGAAGACATACCATAAGACAGCAGTTGCACTGAAAAAATAAGATTTAAGACATAAAAATAAGTCAAACCATGCTGGAACGAATAGTAATAAAAAGAAATATTAAAAAACAATGGATAAATTACGTGACAATTTTCACTCTGTTTATTCAAGGTTAACTAAGGTCAGTTGTACAGTGGAGTCTTTTCTGGGAATGTGAACACCTTCAAGATGTATCTTGAAGGGCATAAAAATATCCAAGGAGATTAAAATATTTTATTAATTAAATTATTTCACATCGTTAAATATGTGAAATATGTATGTGCAAGATTAAATCATCTTTTCCTCCGACTTCACCAAGAAGCTGATTGGCAGATCATTGGACTGTTCGAGTATCTCCCACTGATGAATACTGATAGTTATTAGCCATAAAAATATCAGTGTAAGAAAAATTATTCCATAAATATTATTCATCTGTATATGTTTCTCAGTATCATAGAGCTTTCAGAACTGCCTCATGTTCTACAAGCATAACATTGACATTTTAGTAATAACACTTATTGTTCTCTTTTCCCTTTATACACATTTTACATTGGTTTGAAGCAAAAATTAGTAATAAAATTATTTTTTCTGAAGTGCATATGAAGTATAAGCTAAAAGTATAAGATAGAACTATAATAAAAATTGCATTTGTCTTAAAGCTATCTCTATATGTAACAAACTGCATCCTAACTTACAATGTAAACAAGCCGTAAACTATCAAGCAGCTGAATCTCAACCAATCATAGCAGCCAAGCTTTAGCCAATCACAGGCTGCCAATGGATTAGATCATGTGCATTTAAGGTAAAAGTCAAGCTGTAATCAACCAAACTGTTGCTGTACATCACTTCCTTTTTCTGTCCATAAATACTATCTCCCCACATTGCTAGGTGGAGCTGTCTGAACCTCTCCTGGTTCTGAGTCCTGCCTGATTCCTGAAACTTTCTTTGTTCAGATAAACTCTGCTAAATTTAATTTGTCTAAGGCTTTTCTTTGAACAATTTGGCATTATAAGTGGAATCCAAAGTAGACCTCCAGTAACCCACAGGAGATCCAGGTGGCCAAGTAAGTGAAGGTAGTGCTGGGCCAATTGGGCCTATAGCTCTCTGGTAGCAACTGGAGTCATGGGCAGATTCTGTCTCCGAATAGAACTCCAAAAGCTTGTGTTTTGAGCATTCTGAGTTAGAGTATTCTTAATCCAGACTAAATTTGGAAACCACAATAGAAACAAGACTGGGTCTATAGGGAGGCTTCAATTGTTTGATTAGGGGAAAGAGAAACTGGACTTTGTTCAGTAGGTAGGCAAGGTTGCTAAAAGAAAGGAAATCATGGATTTATCTTTATCAAAGGATAGTGAAATTTTTCACCTGAAACTCCAGGCAATTTCATCTTAAGAACATAGACTCAAAGCCTGTGCTTGTATAGAGAAATGGGTAAACTGTGCTAAAAGTAACTTGGAGTTACAGAGGCCACAATGAGGAAATGTCTTACCAAAGAAAAATCATTATAGCTAAAATAGCTAAAATATCTTACCAAAGAAAAATCATTATAGCTAAAACAGCTACATGAACAAGAAAATCTACTCTCAGATATTTTTAAACCCAACCTGAGAGATCTCAACTAAAGAACATGTTCTCTGAGAAGGCTGCCTTTAATGTAATTAGCCAAGTCACTGGATAAAAAACTGTCTACTCTTACACCAGCAATCTGATGGAACCACTCCCTTTGTCCTAGACTGCTTCCCCACTTGAGAAAGCCCCCAAAGGTTTTACTCCTGGGACAGTAATCAACCAATCCATCAGAGAGAAAATATAATATTTCTGTATTGGAGGTTTCAAATCAAGACCAAAGTCTCTGTGTGTGAACCTGTGTAATTGACACATGGATGATTTTTATAAGAATGTTTTAAAAATTTAGTCATCTCTGTTTTTTCTGTTTCATCCTGCGTCTCCCTTGGGAATCTTTCAATTGACTGAAACTTCACTTCTCAAACTCCTGCTGACTGTGTGCTCTTTCCCTTGCTCATATTGTCATAATCTTTGCTATGCTCAAAAACTCATTCTTGAAAAAAAATTGATTTGTCTGTCATTCAAATATCTTGAAAATAAACAAATAAGGCTGGGCTCTGTGATCCCAGCACTTTGGGAGGCCTAGGTGGGCAGATAACCTGAGGTCATGTGTTTGAGACCAGCCTGACAAACATGGCAAAACCCCGTTTCTACTAAAAATACAAAAATTAACTGGACATGGTGGCACACACTTGTAATCCCAGCTACTGAGGAGGCTGACACAGGAGAATCACTTGAACCCGGTAGACAGAGATTGCATGAGCCAAGATTATGCCACTGCACTCCAGCCTGGGCAACAGAGTGAGACTTCTGTGAAAGAAAGAAAAGAAGGAAGGAAGGAAGGAAGGAAGGAAGGAAGGAAGGAAGGAAGGAAGGAAGGAAGGAAGGAAAGGAGGGAGGGAGGGAGGGAGGGACGGAAATAAAATGAACAAATAAACAAACATGAGCTTTACAGTGTACATGCTGAGTCTAGACACAAAATGCTTGTATTCTTGTACCTGGCACGTGACTGAAATGAATAGTTTCTGTCTACATGTTTATTATGTCTATACATATGACATATATGTGTGATATTTTTCTGTCTTCTTATGA
This sequence comes from Trachypithecus francoisi, assembly GCF_009764315.1. NCBI lineage: Eukaryota > Metazoa > Chordata > Mammalia > Primates > Cercopithecidae > Trachypithecus > Trachypithecus francoisi. Next base: position 59,033,021 of record NW_022681465.1, read on the forward strand.
TATTGCCAAAATCAAATTGTAAAGGAGTTCCATTTAATTGGCCTGAAGAAAAACATGTGCTTATATAAATTGTTCTCTCAGGAAAATAAAAACTAATCCAAATGCTCTTCAGGTTCATGTGACTTGGATCATTTACAGCAAATAAGGATAATGTTGGTTTGATTAAAACAGGCATATCTTCAGGGTTGTCAACATTAAATAGAATACAGACATAGGGTTGAGCACAGTGATTCATGCTTATAATCTTGGCACTTTGAGAGGTGGAGACAGGTGGATCACCTGAGATCAGGAGTTTGAGACCTGCCTGGCCAACATAGTGAAAGCCTGTCTCTACTAAAAAATACAAAAAATTAGCCTAGTGCGGCGGTGAGTGCTTGTAGTCCCAGTTACTTGGGAAGCTGAAGCATGAGAATTGCTTGAACCTGGGAGGCAGAAGTTGCAGTGAGCCAAGATTGCACCACTGCACTCCAGCCTGGGTGACAGAGCATGACTCTGTCTCAAAAAGCTAATACAGACACAGGACTTTTCCTGCCTAGGTGTACTGGTAAAATAAGTTTATGTTGCTTCTGTATTACAAAATTTGTCAGCAAAATAAAAAGAAAAGGGGGAGAGAAAATGGGTAGCCACCTAACATCTCATATTCATAAGCAATCCAAGCATGATTGTTAAAAACAAGTGAGTTAAATAGATGTAAATAAGATAAAATTTTCATGTAAAAGATGTCCTCCCTATATCAGAAGATAGTAACATTCTTATTATCAAGAATGAAAAGTTGAGGCTGAGGGAAATCTTTAAAAACAACAACTTAATTCTCAAGCCTAGCCAAAAGTACCTAAGGAGATAGAGGTAAAATTCTGTCTCCCCTACAGTTTCTTATTACAGGGAGACTAAAACTACGTGGGATCATTACTAAACAGGCTCTGTTCCACACTGACAAATTATACCACAAGAAAAATCATGCTCCTAAAAATTATGAATTATATAACTTCTAACCATGCAATATTTTGATAACGGAGCCTTGGAAAAATACTACTAGAGAATTTCTACTGGCGAATTCCAATGAAGAAGGCATCCCACATGGAACTGTCATTGTGCCTGTCTAGGATATACTATTACTTGTGCAGAATTTAACTACCTACCATATGTGCAGGCAACTATGTGTCTCAATACATGAAAAATAAGCAACCAATGTGGATTAGAAATTCTAAAAACACCTCTGTCACTCAATAATCAATTAGAAATTAAACATTGGTCAACACCTCTTAATTTTTACTATGGAATAAAGATGAAACTGTCAGAAAGAATAAATCCCTTTAAATGAGCATCTTTGGAGGAGAATGCGTCTTCCCTGGCTTGGCATACATGTAAGTAAATTTATAATTAGAAATCTATTTCAAACATTATCTGCTGTAGCTGACTCTACTGCAAAGACCATAGTTGCTCAGCAAACTTTAAAAAAATTAGATTGCTAAAGTTGTTTTTAATATCAGGATTGCTTTGGACTATGAGCTGAATGGGGGATGGTGATAGCTAACACTTCCTGCTGCAATTGAATAAATACATCTTCTATGGTTAAAAACTCAACTGCAAGAAATCAACAAACAAGTTACTTGGTCTATACAAGTAGATTGCTCTTCCAGATGATTTGTGATATGTTTGATTTTGATTGGTTCAATTCCTGGGGGTCCCTGTTAAGAAGTATATTTTAGTCTGTTAGTATTAGCCTTCTGATAGCCAGTATAATAGTTTCCCTGATGCACCATATCCTCTCACGTATTAAATTATTGTATGCAGCCAGCCATTATATATCAAATGGTCTCATAAACATTAATGGAGAACACAAAGAAAACTTAAAGAAATATTTAACTGACCTGACGTTGTACATTTTATATTCTATACTGAGAAATTATAATACAGTAAAATTTAAATTCTATACTCTCTCACCGTCTTTTTGACAGTGACAGAGAGTAGTGTCAATTTCCAAGGTTATTGTCACTGTCTCAAAGTTAAGAAGCTGACTAAAAGGGGGAAATTGTTAAGTTAATTAGTTTGGTCTAAAGCTGTCTCTATACTTAGTAAACTAAAACCAACTTAGTGTGTAAACAAACTGCAACCTAACTTAAGAGTATATTCTTGTAACAAATAGCTAATTCTCAGACAATCACAGCAGCTGAGCTTCAGCCAGTCACAGGCTACCAACTGATAAGACCATGTCTATATATGAGGTAAATATCAAGATGTAACCAATCAAGTTGTTTCTGTGTGTCACTTCTTTATTCTGTCCATAAATACTGCCTGCCCACATTGCTGGTTGGAGCTGTTGGAACATCTCTTTGTTCTGTGTCCTAAACTCTGCTAAATTTAATTTGGCTAAAGTTTTTTTTTTTTTTTTTTTTTTCTAAGAGAAGGTAATATCACTGAGCAATTTAATTTTATGAATCAGACAATAATCTGCAATTACAGAAGTTTATTTTTATTTTGAGTGATCTATGATAAGTACATCAGATATCTATGAAGCATTATAACCACTAAATAATGAGAGGGTAGAAGATAGTTTGATTTTTATATTTATCATGAGAGTAAAATGTTTGTATAGATATATAAGATGACATTGGCCAGGCGCGGTGGCTCAAGCCTGTAATCCCAGCACTTTGGGAGGCTGAGGCGGGTGGATCACGAGGTCAGGAGATGGAGACCATCCTGGCTAACATGGTGAAACCCCGTCTCTACTAAAAATACAAAAAACTAGCCGGGTGTGGTGGCGGGCGCCTGTAGTCCCAGCTACTCAGAGGCTGAGGCAGGAGAATGGCGTGAACCCAGGAGGCGGAGCTTGCAGTGAGCCGAGATCGCACCACTGCACTCCAGCCTGGGCGACACAGCAAGACTCCATCTCAAAAAAAAAAAAAAAGATGACATTTATAGAAAACTGTTATTGACTCAGTACTTACAGTTTTCATTAGAAATTAACAATAGTAAGCATACCTTGTAAGTTTTTAAATAACAACAGAATGAAATACATTCTGGCATTCAGGGAAAAATTTAAATTGAAAATAAATTTGATAGTTTTGGAACATATTCAGGGTTTTTTAAATAAAAAACTTACAGCAAAAGATACAATAAAGAAGAAAAAGAAACATCTGACAACTTACGGTCTAGAAGCAGTGCACTGAGTATGAGTTATCAACATTGAGTTTTAGTTAGCACAACAATGAAAGACATATAAAATATATAGAAAACATTAGACTATCATATAATTTTATTTAGTAATTATAGCTATACTAAATATCTCTATTCAGTTACAGTTTCTACAACTTAGGATAAAACAGGATCATTTGGGAAAGTACAAAGAAGAGTAATAAAATGATTAAATGATCATTATTAAATGCTATGTATATATGTATGTTATATATATATAAATTTATAAACAAATTTATAAATATATAAATAATATAAATTAAGGGATGTTATATTATTCAACCATAAAATAAGTAGTCTTTGATAATGGTGGACTACTCTTATATCCTATACAGATAAGTTGAACCTCTAATGCAAACTTGAGCTTGTGTATCTGTTATTAATTAGTATTAATTGTATTACTAATTTTGCTTTAATTGAAAAGAGTAGCAGCAGCAGCAGCAGCAGTAACAACAAACAATAAAAACTTCTTATTCAAAACCAGACTGTTTTCTTGTTGAGGTGTTTCTTACCACCTACATTTGCACATTGACTTCCAGCCTCACTAAACATGCTTGTACTATCACTTTTCTCACAAAGTCCCTGGGAAAACACAGAAGTTTTGTCATGCCTTGTCACTCAGCACTTCTTCTTCCATAGTCATCAGTCTTTAAGGGTTCTCCTCCTTCAGACTCTTCTTCCAGAACCGGGGCAAATATATGTCCACTGTTCATCACAGTAGCACAGTGTCTCTTTATTGGAGTCGTGGAAAGCTCTGATGATCCAGAGCAACTCAGAGACAAAAACAGCATTATCTTATCCAAATAAGCACATTCCTTCTTTGCCATGAGGCTCTCAGTCTAATGACAAATCTTTAGAAACCAATCTTTCTCATCTGGACCACAGAACAGAGAAAAATATTTGTGACTATTCTCTCAATTCTCCAAAGAATGGTACTAATATTATGCTAGGTGCCTGGGAAGTTTTATTATACTTAATGGATAGACACTTTAATAGATAAGCCTTCATTCTTAATGAATCACTGGCAGAGAAACTCTAAGTCTCTATGTCATGCTTGTAACGTTTTTCAGGTAATGTTCCATACTTATCTGGATATTGACCCTGAAGGTTGGGGGTCTGGGAGAAGATTCTGATTAATCCCTTGTTGATTATTTCCTTCCTACTCTCTGTCAATGAGAAGAGACAAGAGTATCTTTTCTGATCTCTTTTATAATTTGGGGGGGAGGGAACTTCCCCTGTATCATATTCCTTTTCCTCTGCCCTGAGGGGTAAGTTTGGGACAGACAGCAGACTCTGGATTCCTCATAACTAGTGGGAGTGTCTGAATCTGTACATTTTTGAAGAAGCTGTATAGGTTTGAGTCAACCACAAATGATTTTTGACAAAAGACTTTTAGGATAATTAAAAATTAGAGAAAATAAGAATATATTAGTTTAATGTTGACTTGACATTCCTCAAACATTCACCTTGTAAGGCAACTATATGACTTTAAGTAGCTTTATCTAAAATTTTTGAAGCTCTGTATAACAATTTATATTAATCAATGTGGTGGGACCCCAGTAAACTACCATGCAGATTTTCACACATATTATAGTTTGAAAATATCTCAAAAAACCAGAGGATAAGTTTTCACATATTCTGTTACAAACTGTTAGGTCCTGACAAGTTGCCAATTTTCTTTGAGTTTTGTTTTCCTCATCAAAAAAAAAAAAAAAAAAAGTAGAAATAATGACCTTCTTTGTTTCAAAGTATTAAATTCAGAAAGTATAAGTTTTTTTAAAAAAAGACATATAAAGTTATAAATCACTTTTAAAAATTCTCATTTTCTTTAAACTTTTGAATAAGGTAGGAAGTCTCCTCTTAAGCATGCTTGAACGTTCAGTATCATTTTATTTGGAGAAACCACCGGTAATTAGTTCAGATTTGGAATTCATTGTCACAGCTTGTACTTTCTAAGCTCTCACCCATACGAACTGCGTTCATTTCCTTCGCACAGCTTGACCTTTTCTAATTAATGCACAGGATTGCCTAACTGCAACGTGCATTGACGTGCTGTGCCTATCAGGAGCTGAAAAAGTTTCAGCTCTATAAATTTCCCAAACCTTTGCATTGGAAAAACAGATCTTTAACTTTTCGTTTGTTGGATAGTACTCAAATTAATCTTTGCTTATTATTTCCTATTTTCAGAAATGAATATTATCTACTCTCTTTATTAATATTCATATTCTCCTGAAATCCATATAAAGAAAATAGCTTCATTCTTTATGATTATCCTTTTGAAATTGTGGATGCTCTTATTGTTGATAACAGAGGAGAGTGATGCATTTAAAACAAAGTAAGGTGACATAAATAAAAATTATTAGGATCATCCAACAGAAAGGAATAACTTAGATCAATATAATTAAGTCATATATCTTATGTGCTTTCTTTCTCAATTTCTTTTTATTAAAACATCCTAGGTGTAGAACTGGTTTTTTCTCTTAGTTCTTCACAGCCAAGCAAAGGATAAGATTTAATTAAAAAATGATTGACGATTGAAAGCAAGATAAAACAGATCCTAAATTACAACTACTACACAAGTCCAGGCATCTTTAGGGTCACTTAATGAGCTTTTTTCTGGCTTGCTTCTTGCCTCCCTGCATATGGTGGATGCTAAGCTGTGTACTTCTTCCAAAGCCTTCTGGCATCTCTTCAAAGTTCAGGTAACAAATACTCAAGAATACCAAGTGATCATAAAACATAGGCATAACTCAGAAAATTTGTAAGTATCCTTTTTAGTTTCCTCTACCCTCTTCTTACCAACCAAAATTACAATGGATGGCCCAAGCAATTGCACCAGCTTTAACCTATGACTTCTCTTATTCCCTGGCACATCCATGTATACATTTACAGTTTAAGAAACAATTCAATAAATGAATATCTTTTGATGGAAAAGAATATATACTGGGTTGTGATACTAAATTGCTGAGAGCTGACACTTATCTTTCCCCTTCCTTAGAAACATATCCACTGCTAAGAGAAAGATGTCCTGAGAGGCAGGGAGGTAATTGCTGGCTATTTTGGATGAGCTCAGCAAATTTCAAAATAGGAATATCACTACCGTACATCTTGTAAGAAGAGGAAACTAAAATTTACACCCAATGTCTGGTCTTCTTTTGAAATGAAAGAAAATGATAACAGAGTCTCAGATAAAGGGAGTATGACAAAATCAACTTTTTAATTTGCATTTAAATTTTCAAAGATTTAATGATGTGGCATAATATCCATGTTATATTACTAAGCAAAATAAAAGTAGGTAATGAAATAGTATACAGGAAAATATCGTTATGGAAAATATTACATAGTCACACTTATACATGGATTTTACATGTCCTGTTATCAAAATCTATGTGTATGAAATTACTTTTCTTGTAATGCTCAAATAAACTGTATTTAACTTAAATTTTATTACTGTATTTTAATTTAAATGAAATGGCGTTTCCAGCAGCATGATTTTTGTTTCTTGGCCACCACTTCTTACTTTTGAATGGTCTCTTCTTACTTTTGAATGGTCTCTTGGGATGACTCATTCCAGCTTGCCATCCACCATGTTCACTACATTAACCCTGTGGTCTCTGCCACGATGCTTTTGCTAGTCACCTTCTGTGACTGATGCTTACCCCTCAGAGGCTGCCTGAAGGACTCTCTGAGAAGACACTGCTAATAGTGTCCCTCATTAAATCCCAACTCCACGACAAGTGTGCTCTGTCAGAACTCTCTTAAATCTGTCATGCTCAGGAGAGAGGGCAGTGCTGGATTGCATGTAGTGCTTACTGGATCAGACTTTTCCACACCACCCTGCCACAAGTTGTCACTTAGGTTTCTAAGCAACACTCGTCATTTCCATTGCCTACCAAATTCATAAAAGCAAAACTTTCAACTTTTCCTTTTCAATCTCGACTACAGCGTCAACAAACCAAAAACAAACAAAAAATTCAAAAAACTAAAAAATATACAAAAATGCATTGTCTAGTTAAACATGGAACTGTTTAGGTACAGAGCTGTGCATTTATATTCTGTTTAGACATTTGGTTATTTTTGTCTCCTAATAGTCACCCAAGAAAAAAGAATTTTTGAAATTAAAATACTATTCTAAGTCTTAGAATGTAATCTAACAAGTATCAATATCAATTTTCTTAAACTATAATATAAATGTCTAATTCAGATTAAGATAACTTCAGTTTCTTCTCTAAAACTGTGAATATATACTTCATTCAAATTTACATAATAGAATGGTCATTTCAGTTGAGTATTTTTTCTCAAGTAAAGAAAAGATATTTTCAATTCAGAGAAAAGAATAAATAAAAAAGTCTGTAATAAAATACAACAGATTGAAAGTTAAACGAGTTATCTCTGAATTATAGAAGTATAATTTCTATTTATTTTTAAATGTTCTACAAATAACATACATTAAAATAAAAAACATTATTAGAAAATGATTTCATATTTATGTGTTTCAGAATTGTGAAAATGGGAGGGGGAATGTTTGCAAATGTTTGTACTTAGCCTGTCTCTTACTGCAATTTAGCATTCAAAGCAGTAGGATACGTGCTGTGGAGAAGGGTGAGTATTCTGAAGCTTGAGTTTAATTTCAGTTCCAATTCTTACCCCACAACTGCTAGCCTTAGCATTACTTGGGCTTCTGATATCTCATCTGAAAATAGTTACAGTGAAATAGTTAAAGGTTTTTTGCATAGTTAGTTGATTCACTAAGTGAAAAATTTTAATTAGGTAATGTTGGAGATTATAAAGAAGATCCAATACACTGGTTGTGTGCATAGGCCAGTGCATGAACTTAATGGTGAGCTTAGTCCTCTGTTGAGTGTGTTTTGATGATTAAGTTTGTGCACTTAGTTCGCTTCCATGATTCTGAACATACACTCTTATATTGCAGAATCTAGATGCGGTATTTTTTCTCTATCTTTACAGAAGAAGAAATTTCGATGTATAATATGTTTAGACAATTTTTGAAGTCCCTATATAATTAAATTGTCCTATTTGTACATTTTCTCCCAATGCATAAATAGCTGCCACAACTGGTGTCATTTCTCAGTCTTAAGTTACAATCCAGTGCTCATGCTGCCTTGTACAAACCGTGTACCACATGGCAGCCATGCCACCATAGCCTCTGGAGACGTATCCTTCCTCCTTTCTTCAGCAATTAGGACAGGCTTTTCTGTGTTAATGCCAAAATCAACTTACTTTTTTAACTTTTACTTTCCCTGCACATTGTTTTCTTCTTTGCATTAGGCTGTATTACCTGATATAGCTTCAGATTCTTAGCCCCGATCAGGCAGCCGTGTCTCTTGGGTTTCCCTCCTGTTGTGATCTGCAGCCGGCTGATTACAACAGTCCGCTGTTCTTGATGGGAAATTGAACACCCCAAGGAGCCTCTGCTGGTCTGGTAGAGTAGCTAGAGCTTTTCCTGGTGTTTCTCCCATTGGGTTCTCTCTTCTTTAATTAAATATGATTGGTAATACACATAGGGCCCTCAGTGCTCCACCATTCTGTTGGGAAACTATCCTGCAATCAAGAATCAAGCCAGGTGAAATAAGAGTGATCTTTTTTGTTTGTTTGTTTCTTTGTTTAAAAGCTTCTCCAGAGACATGATTAGTAAAAGCTGCGATCATGTGTAGTAGTAAGAATACTGGGAAGTAAGGAAGCAGAAAAAAAATGCTAACTTTTCTCTAAAAATCTTCAACTACATCTACAGTAGTCAAATACACTATGTAACTTCTGGTTTAGGATCATTTCAGTGTGCCTCATGAATCTCTCCAAAAAAGTACAAATTTCTCAAGGAGAACTACATTTAAAACAGTCTATTTCCAGGACCTTAAAAGTGTAGCTATGAAAGGTTGTTTGATACCATACTTTCTTCACTTATCCTGGTTGCTTCTTTTCAGATATGTGCAAAATATTTGAGGAGGAATAGCAGTGAGAGCTCGACAAGTAATGCCGCTGTAACAGCTTTAGATATGAAAGGAGTTAATATTTTTGCTAGTGCTTTTGTTTCTAACATATCAGAAGTTTCATTCCCTTTAACCTTTGCAATCACCCTCAGTCTTTCATTTGAGAATAAAAAGAATATAATATTCTTGTGAATAAAACCAGAGTGAACACTGTTACTCTGATGACTTGAATGTGTATATAATTTTATATAATTATTTCTCATATAAAAATTGATTTTTTTTCAGCCTTTCAATATCTGTGAATAATGGCATCTTTGAAAAATGTTGCTGCTTGCTAATTACTTTGTAACATGTCATCTAGGTTCCTACAGGGTACTTGTGCAAATGCAGCTTTGTTATGTTTTGCATTCCTCCTCTGCCCCTCCATTCCTACTAGGTCACTTCTTTTTAGCTTATTATAGATATTCGGTGCATGTAGAGCTGGGTGTGTGGGTTGAGATCATTCTGCCTTTTTATATATACAGATGAAAGTGGGAACAATAGTAGCAGGTAGGTTCATGATGACAAAAATAATCCTGCAGTATTTGGGTCCAGTTTTTATATTTTATTATATTTCATTTTTAAAGTTTATTTTACAGGTAACCGAAAGTCAGTAATTCAAAGAGTCAGGGAAAATAGAGTGCATTGATCATCACCATAATAGGAATTCTTCAACACAAAGAATGCTGCAAATGTCCCGGACATGGTGTGTTGCAAAAACAAGAAATTAATTGAGAAATGATGGGATATTGCCGAGAAACATAAATATGCCTCTAGGAGGCAAAGCCATTCCCTGGGTCGGGGTTCCCAGGGAAAGATGTGTCAGAAGCCAAGTAGAGCAGGGCGAGGCCAGTGGTTTCAGAGATTTCTGGGCCAAAGTCGTGGAATGTAAATGTGGCATGGCTCTGTTGCATTAAATGGAGCTCTTCTTTCAGGAAACCAGATAATTATCCATGTTGACCTCACAGGGTCTCATAAGTCATAAAATTAATACTTAACCTAGAAAAAACTTGAATGTCCATCAACAGTATTATATTTGAATGAATTACCATGTATGGATACTATGCAGCCATAGATCACAATTTTGTCCACATTTTTAGTATACATAATTAGGCATCTATAGTTATGAATTTTTATCCATATCTGCATACACAAGTAAATGTCTAGGACATTTTTTTCCAGTGGCAAAAAGGAACAAGTTCAAAAGATAATACTTTACTCATATAATATGATTATGGTTTATCAAAAACTTAGAAAATGTCTGTGAAAAGTGAAGGAGAGAGAAAAAGAGAAAAGCATGAGAAAATAAATTTCAGTCTCTAAATATTAATTTTTTGGTGGGAAAGTAAAGAATGTAGGCAAATTATTTCTGATGACATGCAATAAACCTTTAATTTCCAATTAGAAATATTTATTTTTTAAATTTAAATAATGAATATGTGAACATAGAAAAATCAAGAACATATTTTATTATTCAACCGTATTTATAATCTTTGCGATACAAGATCTTACAATTTCTTTTAGTAAATCAGTCATACTTTACTCTTTTCTTGGATTTTATGTTTCAATGTCTTCAATTTATTTTATGTATCAGTGATTTACAACAGGGTTTGTTTGGGCATAAATTGAGGAATGTGCCTGATATCTGACTGAAACCAATTGTGTCAAATTCATACACTCAGCATGCAAGTAACATCACTATAAACATCTTTTATAATAATCACACTGACTTTCAAACTTAAACCATACATCTCCTACTGATTATGTTTTTTTGAATATAGGACATATGTTTAAACGTTCTGAAAGTGCTTTAAATAACCATTCAAATAAAAGTGCATAATGTTACAAGAGGTGATAGGTTTAGGAGTATCAGAAATAATTTTATATGTAATTTACACATGTGGTAAAGTGTCGTTCATGTTAAGAAACTATGTAGGCTATGGGATGTGTGTGTGTGTGTGTGTGTGTGAGAGAGAGAGAGAGAGAGAAAGAGAGAGAGAGAGATTATCTTAACAAAGTTTAAGAACAAAGAAAGTTTAAATGATTTTTCTGGCTAAGGGTACATTCTCAGTGCTTATGACTTCTCAATCAAAGGATTATTAATGAATCTGAAAGAGTTACAAAATTGAATCTAAAATGATCTTTTATATTCTCTTCATGAAGTTGTAATTTATATTTCATTATGCATTAAAATTAATAATAGTACATTTTAGACATTTGTTACACTTGAGTTAATATAATTATGTAGTCTTTATAACAAATGTTACCCACCACTGTTCTTCAACTCCCATCACTCGATAAAAAAATAACTGGTGATTTGAAAAAAGTGATACACGCAGACACACACACACATACACACACAGAGGGTGAAGTTTAATTTTTAAGTTACAAAATCATGCATAGTGTTCTTTCTTTGTGTTGAAAATATAATCAATTTTGCTAGTTCTGATTCAGATGAATTAGTTCTTCATAAGCTTTGATGGGGATATGGCTTAGTAGATTAATGTAACTTCAGCCCATTACACATAATGATGGTCAAATTAATTCACTAAAACTTTGACAACATTCTAGATAGTAAAGCAAGAAAAAATTAATCAGCTTGGGGCTGTGCATCATATTACATGTAGAACTGAATCATATGAGTGTAAATTATACACGTTATTTCTATGCCATTTCAAAACAGTAGAAAGTATAACATGCAGTTTCACCAGTGTAAATTATGTAATTATTGGACTGTTTCATTATATACCAATTCTATTATAAAATAATCAAATAGTTATAAGAAATTGTGCAATCATGTTCCTTATAAATGAAGGTAATGTACTTTGATACATTCATTAATGAAAGCACTTTAATTTCAACTATAAGAAAGAAAAGTATTACAAAGGTATTCGGTAAAATAGGTTAGCAACATACATATAATTAAGTTGATAAATTTCCATCTGTTAAATGTGTTAGTTGAGAAGATATTATGAGATGAATCCAAAGACGCAATCATAAATTTGTTAAATTCTGTTTAAAACATATATTTATTTATGACTTTGATTCAAGACCATTGTATTCACAGTTTCCACTATTTCTGATTCACTAATTTTGGACATATACCACTGAATATGACAGAACAGTGGAAAGCATTGCAGAATAAAGCAAAAGGCCCTCTAATTTCAGACAGATGCTCCCCTCAGTTTGTTTAAAGCTTTGGGCAATTCACTGAATCAAATGTCTTTCTTAAAGTATAAATGGAAATAGAATAATAAACATCAAAATCTGAATAAATTAAATGGCAGAAAACCCATGAAAAATATTTTTCCTGGAGCTCTTGACAAATATCTATCAGAGGGTAAGAATGCTTCAATGTTATTAAAATTAAAAAGAATACCAAACTTTGGTTTCCACATTGTCTATTGTTTACTCAGTATCAAGCTGTGTTTTGAACATATGCTATGTTTATGTAACATTTGTGTTTTATTACCATCTTCTCAGTCATCTATTCACCCATCCATTTATTAACTAATTCATTCATTTGTAGTATGCCGTATCCTAATATATTAATATTTGTGCTATTCTTGAACATCTTTATAAATGTTGTTCTACTCACCTTGCTCTAGGTGGATTATGGTTGACTTTCTGAGAATGTAGAGATTAAAGCCATAAATATTGATATTTTGACTACCTACATAAGCTCATGAAAATAAACTATAAAATAGCAAGAGAATCAAGAAATAATATATTCTTTTGAAATGAAGATAAAGATATACCTTCAGCTATCCCTGCTGTTCCACTGGAGACTAGATGAGGGATTTGTAGATTGGGAGACATGAAGAGAAATAAATGGGTCATGGCTCTAGTTGAGGTCACAGCAGGAGCTGAAAACAATCGAGTTTCTCAGGTGATCAAAGGAATAAAGAATGGAGACAAGGAGAGGCTGCTGAACAAGACTCATCAAGTGTCAGAGCCCAGTGGAGCTGAAGCCGCATCTGCATATCACCAACTAGCATTGAGAGTGCACCTCTTGTTTCCCATTATGATCTACTGGAGCTATTCTACCCTTTCGTGTTGGTAAGATCTTCTTCCAAGAGTTGGCACCAAGTCATGTTTCTTGCATGTTATGGATCATGCAAGAAAACTACCCCTATGACCTGAGACGTGGCTAAGATAATTTAAACCACTCTGTTTGTACATCTGCCTCACCCTACTTGTTTGTAATCACCCAGGAAATATGAAATGTCATCACAGAAGTGTTTTTAACTAAGAAAGACTCTGATGAAGAGCAAAGGAAAACATCACAACACCTCCTTATTAATGAAACACTTTCTTATTGTTCATTCAATAAATATATTTTGGTCAACTTTATATCTAAACCTTGGAGGAACAAGCAACACTATGAGAATAAAGCCCTTGATCCTAGACTTGCGAAGAACTGACTACTGCCGACAACCTGAGTGAGAATGAAAGTAGGTCCATGCCCGGTAGGTAAACCAACGCTTGAAATCTGTTCACAAAAATTATGAAAATAAATATGTGTTGATTTACAATACTAACTTCATGGCAATAGGTATATATTGTAATAAATAATACATTTTCTCAACTTTTTCATGTTGAGTTTTTCATTAATAGTGACATTTAACTGATAGCCATTCATGAAATATCTCCCATTGCCATTTTAAAATGCTTATTACTGAAATGCATGCCTCGTGCTTATATACAGAAATATGTCACAACACTCCAAACAAAAAACAAAAAAAAACCAATAAGCTTCAGGATAATATCTTTTCTAAAATTAAATCATAATAACATCGGGTTTAAAACAATACTTATTTATGGCTTATGAGTCTATGACCATTTTATGTAGTCTCCAGACACAGGATGCAACCCTCCCCCACCCAAAATTTATTTTTAAGTTAAAACTGATAATAGAATACACAACAGAATATCATAAGGCATATTACTCATACAATGAGCTTTTGGGGGAGAGCAGGGCAGGAAAAGCTTTGAAACTGTTCTAAAAGTGGCTCAAGAGTTCATGGAAAGGTGCCTGCTTGGAGTTTTAATGGTGGGCACAGAGTGGGGCCAGGGCCGGCTCTCCATCTGTGTGCAGGGGATTATATGGTTTGATTTCCTGACAGCGCCACAAGAGGGAACATGCAGATAATCTCATCAGCTTTCTCAGATTAGAGGCAGAAGTGGGAGAGGGAGGTTTGAGACTTAAAGTAGTGAGTGAATATCCAAAAATGGAGTTAGCTTTGTTGCCATAAGTTGTGTGTTGTTTGGTTTCTGCTCTGCTCTCTCTCTCTTTTTTTTTTTTTTTTTTTTTTTTGTCTGGAGTTACTTATAGGCAGCTCTGCTGAATGCTGGTGGAGAATCCACATGCTTGGAAAACTGAGTTCCTCCAGTAGTTTTACAATGGCAGTGTAAGGAATATAAAGGGAGAGGGGAAACACTAGGATATTGGAGGACTGTGGTTTGGAACTGGAACTCTACAACTTCATGTTATATTAACTGAATTAAATTATAAGGCCTGTTTAGAGTAAAAGAGTGGAGGAGACTCCTTTTCTTCATTTAAAAAACCATTGCAAAATCAAATGGCAAGGGGCACAATTAACTACAGAGCAAACTCAAAAAGAAAAATTTGTGTTTCACTTTATTGTATACAAATTTCAGCACATGGAATTCAACAGAAACAAAGGGAAAAGCATCAGTTTACATGTGACATTCTGCCCCTGATTTACAGTATCAGGATTGTAGTAACCAGAAATTTGAGTAGCCATCTTTTTACAATGGAAGTTAATTTTCAATCACTGATTTCTTCCTTGAAGATATTGAATAACAGTACCTGACAAACTGTGGCTGAGTCCTTTTAAATTAAACTACTCAGAAATAGCAATATCTAAGGAAAAGAATGCTGAGCAGGGCTAGGGGACAGTGAAATTTATAGAACCCTTAATTAAACTAAGACTTAGTAACACAAAAAGTAAGATTCCTGGAGCAGTATATCAACGGATTGCATTTTCTTTCTTTCTTTTTTTTTTTTTTGAGACGGAGTCTCGCTCTGTCGCCCGGGCTGGAGTGCAGTGGCCGGATCTCAGCTCACTGCAAGCTCCGCTTTCCGGGTTTACACCATTCTCTTGCCTCAGCCTCCCGACTACAGGCGCCCGCCACCTCGCCCGGCTAGTTTTTTGTATTTTTTTTTTTTTTAGTAGAGACGGGGTTTCACCATGTTAGCCAGGATGGTCTCGATCTCCTGACCTCGTGATCCGCCCGTCTCGGCCTCCCAAAGTGCTGGGATTACAGGCTTGAGCCACCGCGCCCGGCCCGGATTGCATTTTCTCATGTATTTGATCAATTCAAATAATTAGAAAATGAGGCAATCGTGTTAGGGATTTCTCTCCTTTGTAGTGTATGTCTGAATTCAAAGAATGTATACTAAAAGTAAGAACTTAATTGGCCAGACCTAAACCTACTCAAAGTTTATGATTTAATAAGGACTCTCACTATAATATCATAAATTAAATCTAAGCCAAGTTCAAGCTTCACAGGCTGTCCATTGGGAAATATAATGCAATGATGTCAGTTTATCAAGAAATTACTGACATGATACATATGATCAAGGAGCTTCTGAAAAGACATTTAAGCATAAGTTAATAGATTATTTTAGAAAAAAAGGAAAAGATAATTTGACATAAAAGACAATCTGGAATATTGTAATAATTAAATTAATCTATTAAACAGTAACCTATTTAATGGCAAATTAATAGCAGCAGCCTACTGAAAATTGAACACAAGAAAAGAGTGCCCACAACAATTATTTAATGATGTCCTGGAAAAACTAGAAGAGCAATGAATAAGATTGATAAATATTGGCTAGTTGTTCTGATTAACCGATTATATGGTTGTCTACCTGGAAAGAATACAAGTAGTTAAAATATCATTATAACATATATAACATTATAAAGTTTTGGTACATTGCTTTACGTAACATATAATTACAAAAAACAATAGCTTTCATTTACATTATCAATAAGATCAAATTTACATGTGTTTATAAAAAGGTATAAACTGAAATAGAATGAATATTTCAGGCATTAGAATAACCTAAATAGGAGGGTTTTTCTAGAAGCTATCTCCATCATGAATATACAGTACTGATCAAAGTATAATAGAACAATGAGATTGCACATGTGCCTAAATGTTACTATAAATATTTCTGAATCAAATGTCTGTACAGATCTATTATATTACCTAACTCTAATATATTTATCAACTATGTAATGTTATTCAAAACTCAATACAGGCATAAAGAGATAGCAGAAACCAAACATGTTTGAAAAATGCAGAATATTTGTACTATCATGTATTTAAATATATTATTGCCTTACAAAAATTAAAACAATGTTGTACTGAAACAAAATATAAGTCTATTAGAACAATTAAAATAATAGAAAGTGTAGTAACAGAGTATTGTTTAATATGAAGTAAGATAAGAGAATGTATTCATGTGTACACACATACGTAGACCTAGACAGACACACACCTAGACTATGACAGTGTTTTAAAATAGATGTTATTCTTCTATTTTATATAGTAAGTATATAATATAATATGATATTAAAAGAGTCCATGAAACATTACAATTTATTATTTGTGCATACTGAGCCTTCAGATAATTTTAACATTATTATTTATACTCTGTTATTCATTTTTTTCTACAAAGAATACAAAATTTTACACTTTCATTTCAAAAATAAAATTTTAAAATATGAAGACTTATTGAGAAAAGTAATCATATTTGAAATATTAAAGTACAGTTTAATTATCTGAAAAATACAAAACCAAGAGACTAAATGATTTTGTACCTGCATAAGAAAATATTATGCTTGCAGACTTCCTTGGTTTGAGACTGTTTGAGATATGTATCTTTTCCTTTATTTGTATTCATGTCACAGACATATATATCATAGAAAAGAAAAGAGGCCTACAGAGTGAACAATTTCCTAGGAAATAAAATAAATTTGAATGTTCTAAGAATGGAAATCATTCTATAAACTAGTGGCTCTCAAAGTGCGAGGCAGAATCCTTTGAGACAGACTCAAAGTCAAATCTATTTTCACAATAATACTAAAATATTATTTTTTGTTTTAACTCCTATTGTCTCAAAATTGTAGCTAGAGGTTTCTAAAAGCTGCATGACATGATAGTTTAATTGCTCATATGATGTGGGGAGTTTGTGAAGTATTAGAAATTGTATATTCTTATGTGTATTTCTGTGTTTCCTAGAATATTCTGAGATAGCAGTTGGATATAGAGAGAAATAAGTAGAGAGATATAATATTTAATGATTAACTCAATTTTATTTCAGAGTTCTTATTGTGCTCTTACTAGCTATTCTTAATTATAACAATTATCTCTGTAACTTCATAATCATCAAATAAATACTTTAAAATCCCAGTGTGAAATACTGGGAAAAATACAACAATAAATATAATTTTCTCATTTTGCAATATATTTAAATTTTTTCCAGAACTTTTATTTATCTAAATGTGTTATTTCAGAATTTTATGTGTATTTTCACATAATTAAAAATAGACATTTTGTGTAAAAAGAGAGATTAGGCCAGGCATGGTGGCTCATGTCTGTAATCCTAGTGCTTTGGGTGACTGAGGCAGTAGGATCACTTGAGGCCAGGAGTTGGACACCAGTCTAGCAACAGAAAGACCCCAACTCTACAAAAAGTAAAGACATTAATGCGTATTGTTTTGTGTGCCTTTAGCCCTGGCTACTGAGGAGGCTAAGGTGGGAGGATTTCTTGAGCTCAGGAATTCAAGGACACAGTGAGCTCTAATCATGTCGCTGTACTCCAGCCTGCACAACAGAGCAAGACCTTGTCTCTGTTAAATAATAATAATAATAATAATATAAAACAAAAAAATAAAAAGACAGGTGAGATGACTTGCTTTCTTAACCCACACTTGCATCATCTATGTCTAAAGATTCTGACACAAGATGAAATGAACACATCTGAGTTCTCTACATTAAACATAAACATGATCTTTGTTTAAAAAGCCAAATATTGTTTTCACTTTTCAAATGACAAATAAGAAAGCCACCAGAGTATACCAGAGTATAATTTATGTCTTGACCTTGTGTGCACATCTTTCCAACTTTCTGTGTTAACAATTAGGAAGTACACTTCAAAGACTTCTGATGGTTGTGTCTAGGAAAAGTATAGGTGTAACTGTTTGCATTGCGAGCTGAAGTAGAAACTGTTTGGAATGGAGTAGAAACTTTTTTTGTTTTTATCAAGCAAGATCAGTTTTATTGAAATAATGACTTGACAAATAATGATAAATGAGACTATGGTATTTTACAAATATTTTCTTGAAAATATAAAATGAGCCACTCTCTTCCAGGAAAACGATTTTGTGTGCTCCTTGCTAATGACAAAATAAATGTCTTGGAAAAAAAATTAAAGTTTTGGAAACTGAGCTAGTGACATTTCAATGTTTTTTAAAAATAACATTTTTATTTTTGATAAGTAAACTTAAAAATAAAATTCGTGTTTTTGATTGATTTCTTTGAAATCAATGGTGATATTTTAAAATGTGATATCAACTTTTGAAAGAACTGTTTAGCTACGTTACACAATGTTTTCCAAAATAACCAATGACAAAAAGTACCTGGGTAGGCTGGGCGCGGTGGCTCACGCTTGTAATCCCAGCACTTTGGGAGGCCAAGGCAGGCGGATCACAAGGTCAGCACTTTGGGAGGCCGAGGCAGGCAGATCACGAGTCAAGACCATCCTGGCTAACACGGTGACACCTTGTCTCTACTAAAAACACACAAAAAAATTAGCCAGGCGTGGTGGCGGGCGCCTGTAGTCCCAGCTACTCAGGAGGCTGAGGCAGGAGAATGGCATGAACTCAGGAGGCGGAGCTTGCAGTGAGCAGAGATGGCACCACTGCACGCCGGCCTGGGTGACACAGCAAGACTCTGTCTCAAAAAAAAAAAAAAAGTACATGGGTAACGATCCATTCCATTCACAGACGAAGAGACATATTAATTTCAATATATTTCAATATAATTGAGTATGGAGTTATTATATATTTTCAGATTCCACTTCTCTAGTTTTAGCTTATATCAGATGAATATCTACAATGATCACAGAAGATTGTAAATTGCTTATCCTTTTCCTGAATTTCCATTATATCCTTCAGTTCATACACGTTTTGTAAGACATTGAAGGCACAAACGGATATAAGAATCAAGCTATCCTGTACTGAGCCGAATTTAAGTAGATTTTTCTATTCTTTCTTTTCTTTTTCTTTTGAGACAGAGTCTCTGTCACCCAGACTGGAGTGCAGTGGAATGATCTTGGCCTCCGCCTCCTAAGTTCGAGTAATTCTCCTGCCTCAGCCTCCCGAGTATCTAGGATTGCAGGTGCGCGCGCACCACCGCACCGGGCTAATTTTTGTATTTTAGTAGAGACAGGGTTTTACCATGTTAGCTAGGCTATCTCTAACTCTTTACCTCAAGTGATCCGCCTGCCTCCATCTCCCAAAATGCTGGAATTAGAGGGGTGCGACTTGACCAAATAAATTTTCAAAAATATAAAACAATATTCCTTTTAATTTTTTTTTTTTTTTTTTTTTTTTTTTGAGACCGAGTCTTGCTCTGTGGCCCAGGCTGGAGTGCAGTGGTGTGACCTCGGCTCATCGCAACCTCCACCTCCCAGGTTAAAGCGATTCTTCCACTTCAGCCTCCCAAGTAGCTGGGATTACAGGCATGCACCACCATGGCCGGCTAATTTTTGTAATGTTAGTAGAGACGGGGTTTCGCCATGTTGACCAGGCTGGTCTTGAACTCTTGACCTCGGGTGATCTGCCTGCCTTGGTCTCCCAAAGTGCTGAGATTACAGGCATGAGTCACCGCACTGGGTCCCTCTTAGTAATTTTTTGTTGCTTTATAAAAGATAGTTTTTTAAATGTGTTGTTTATGTTAGTAGGTAATAGGCTTATTTGTATTTTAAAATTAATTTATAAATACATATTTTAAAAATATCATTTTAAAATTTCCTTTACAATTAAAACTGATAAATATACACCACATGGGTATATAGTAGATGTATATATTTATGGGATACATGAGATATCTTGATACAGGCATACAATGTGGAATAATCACATTCAGGTAAATATATACCATGTGTGGTATATTTATTAAAATAAATAAACATATTAAAATGATGGTAAATATATCATCTAATTTATGATTTTAAGAGTAAAGTATGTATATTAAAAAGTATTTTCACTTACATCAGTTGGAGCATTTCAGTTGGTACAGGAGTCTGTGCATTTCCTATGGTAGCTTAATTCTACATTTTATATTTAATACCAATCATTTTATAATAGTATCACAGCCTTTTAACTAAGACATTCTCTGTATCATTAATGCAAGCATCAAGCAAAATATCTGTATGCATTCTTACATTATGTCATTTATATTGTGGCTGTTTTAATCTTTTACACACAAAATTTTTTCAGCAAATATATATTTTTAAATCAACAGTTCTCAAAATTTTTGGTCTTGGGAAAGAGAGAAAATAATCCCAAAGATGTGTTTACCGTATTATTTTTGTTATTTTAAAGTGTACAATAAATTATTGTTGACCGTAATCACTCTGTTGTACTTTCAAACGCTAAATCTTATTTATTCTAACTATATTTATTCTAACCATTAACCATCCTCGCTTCCGCACCCACCTCACTACCCTTTTCAGCTTCTTGGTAACCATCATTTCTACTCTCTATCTCCACGAGTTCAGTGGTTTCGATTTTTAGCTTCCACAACAGTGTAGTAACATGCAGTTTGTCTTTCTGTGCCTGGCTTAATTCATTTAACATAATTTCCATCTGTGTTGTAGCAAATGACAGAATCTCATTTTCTTTTCAGGTTGAATAGTACTTTTTTCGGTATACATACCACATTTTCTTTGTGCGTTCATCTGTTGATGGACATTGAAGTGGCTTCCAAACCTTGGCTATTGTGCATAATGCTGCAATAAACATGGGCATACAGCTGTATCTTTCACATAATGATTTCCTTTTTTTTAGGTACATACCTAGCAGTGGGATTACTGGATCATCTGGTGGTTTTACTGATAGATTTTTGAGGAACTTCCATATTGTTCTCCATAATGGATATATTAACTTACACTCTCATCAATAATGTATGAGGGTTCCCTTTTCTACCTCAGACACATTATCGCCAGCATTCATTATTGCCTGTTTTCTGGATAATAGTTGTTTTAAATAGGATGAGATAAAATCACACAGTAGTTCTGAATTGCATTTCTCTGATGATCAATGGTATTGAGTACCTTTTCGTATACTTATTTGCCATTTGTATGTTTTTTTTGAGACATATCTATTCAGATTTTTTGCCCAGTTTTTAAACAGATTATTAGATATTTTTCCTATTCAATTTTTTGAGCTCTCTATATATTCTGTTTACTAATTTTTTGTCAGATAGTTTGCAAATATTTTCTCTCATTTTTTGGGTTGTCTCTTTGTTTGCTGTGCAGAAGTTTTTAAAATTGATGTGGTCTAATTTGTCCATTTTTGTTTCGGTTACCTGTGCTCTTGAAGTGTTACTCAAAGAAATCTTTGCTCAGACCAATGTCCTGGAGAATTTTTCTGATGCTTTCTTTTAGATGTTTCATAGTTTGTGGTCTTAGATGTATATCTTTAATAAATTTTGATTTATTTTTTGTGTGTGGTGAGATAGGGCTCTAGTTTCATTCTTCTGCATATGATATCCAGTTTTTCCATTACTGTGTATTGAAGAGATTGTGTTTTCTCCAATGTATGTTCTTGGCATCTTTTTCAAAAATGAGTTCATTGTAGGTGTGTGGATTTTTTTCTGAATTCCATTCATCTGTGTGTCCGTTTTTGTGCCAACATCATGCTGTTTTCGTTACAATTGCTCTGTCGTATAATCTGTAGTATAATTTTAATCCAAATACTGTAATTTCTCCTCTTTTATTTATTTATTTATTTATTTTTTGCTAAGAATGGCTTTGGCTATTCTGGGTCATTTGTGGTTCCATAAAAATTTTAATGTTATTGTTTTCTATTTCTGTGAAGAACGTCATTGGCATTGTGATAAAGATTGCATTGAATCTGTAGACTGATTTAAGTAATGTAGACATTTAAACAATATTGATTTTTCCAATTTATGAACACGGAATAACTTTTCACTTTTTGTGTCTTCTTCAGTTTCTTGCACCAATATTTTATCATTTTCACTACAGAAATCTTTCACTTTTTTGGTTAAGTTTATTCCTAGGTATTTTGCTTTAAATGTAGCTATTGCAAGTGGAATTACTTTTATGATTTCTTTTTTAGACTGTTTGCTGTTGGTGTATAAATAATGCTACTGATTTCCATATGTTGATTTTGGATCCTACAACTTAACTCAGTTTGT
The DNA here is from genome assembly GCF_009764315.1 of Trachypithecus francoisi. Lineage (NCBI taxonomy): Eukaryota > Metazoa > Chordata > Mammalia > Primates > Cercopithecidae > Trachypithecus > Trachypithecus francoisi. Next base: position 59,055,682 of record NW_022681465.1, read on the forward strand.
TTATAAGATAACTTTGATATTTGACTGCCATAGCCTGTTTTTAAAAATAGTAAACGTAAAAGTAAAATAAAATTTAATGATTGAAGTTTCCATCATAGATGATTAAAATAGACTCATAATGGTAAAAAAAAATAGTTATGCATTTAGATTCTTTTAAATGTAGGAATAGTCAATATCTACCAAAATGGGCTAAAAATTAGGGCTACAAGTGAGTTTTTAGGAACAACATAACATGCTCTAGTGTGAAGAAAGTTCACCATCTATTGGGCTGTGATTTAGCCTCCAACCTTTTACTCTCAGTCTCATCTCACTACCCACTGTTGTTACCAATACAATAGTGTATCTAGGTTTTGTTTAATATAGAATGACTCAGTTTGCTGTGTTGCCTCCAAAACTCCAACTCATTGTAGAGAGTCCCATTTTCAAGCATTTCTGCCAATTTTGCTGATGATACAGCTATTTTTGTTTTTTAACCTCACTGTTGCCAAAATATTTTACTCAAAGAGATAATTTTAATTTTTATTCACTCTTTATTATACATTCTTTGCTAGAGAGAAACACAGGTTTAAATCCGATGATGATTGTCCTGTGGAAGAAGACAATCAGAATACCAGAAACTGATGATCTTAGAATCTTCTCTGACACCTACCTTCCCCTTTTGTTTCCTTGAACCAAACTTGCACTTCATCTGGGCTTTTCCCATAAAATTAGGTCATTGTCAGATGAGTCTTTTGGTTCATTCTAAATAGAGAGCATTGTTAAGTTCTTCAAAAATTTCTATAGGTATCTAAATTCTTGGTAAACGCTATTTAGACCTAGTGTTTAAAAAATACAATCACCTCCAATTACTAGGAGTAAGCAAGTGATTTTGGAACTTGTCTTTCAATGTATCATTTAATACGTGTTTTATTGGTGTATGAAAAATAACTTTCTAAAGCAGGTATAACTGCCCTTTCTTAAATATATTTACTGTATTTTACTGACTTTGTGTTGTTGTTTTTGGTGGTTGTTGCTGTTTGAATATCTGTTTTTATGTTCTGATAGGCTAACTCTGTATGGAAAGATTAGATTATTTTAGTTTAGAACACATGCCAATTACCTTTTCTATTTTACTAAAAAAAATCTGATCTATAGTAAGCACTAATAATGATAGCTATTTGCAGCAGGAAATTCTAAAAAAATCAATTCTATAATTTTTTTCAATTAACTTTGAAAACATGAATTTGATATATTTACATATTAAATAACATATGTAGTATGAAAACAGGTTACAATATATAATGCAATTATTGCTCTGAGCTTATAAGAATTATAAAATTAATGAGATCATGGAGGTTATTTCATAAATTGTATTAATACTTTATTTGATTTGCCACCATTTTGATTAACACATTTGAAGTCATCTTCCCAGGTTAGAGAACCCTATAATGTTCTTTCAGTGTACTGTTCTTTTCTGGTAGGAATAGTACCCTCTTTTTAAAGAATGATTAGTTTATATGGGACAGGAATGATTTTCCCTTCAGAGTTTGATATTATCTATGCAGATCTTCACAATGCTCTAGTTCTTTGTGGAAGAATCTTTCTAGATATTGCTTCAATTTCTTCATGATTGTCCTACAGCACTTATTTCTCACTCATTAAGTTATTTAAGGGCCATTATTCTGTCTATCACATAAGAGATGGAAGAAGGGTCTATAAATAAATAAGGAGAATGAAAACAAGTTTTTGTCCGTCACAGTCTTTGAAAGAACGGTTTTTAATTCCTACCTTGCCTTCACACATAATTTCCCAGTGTTATGATTAGTAATTATAGTGTAACAAAAATATAAATTTATTAGATATGAGTTACAGTGAATGGTAACATACAATTACAGCTTCCACAAAGTATATTAAAAGATTGGCATTTTGTGAAGAGTTATATTCCAGAGACACTAAAGTATTTTTCTCTAAGTTGTGTGCGTGAAGAAAAGAGCTGATGTGATAGTAGTGATGTTTGTTCAACGTTCATTGAAGATTCAGGGTTTCTGAAATGGGACATAAGTTGGCTACTGGTTGTGATTTGAAAAATCTGTGTTCCATTTCTGGATAAATGTCACTTTTGTAAACTTGGTTGAGATATTGTCTTATAATAAAAATCAGGAAATAAATATGTAATATTTACTCCATATCTAATTGCCATACTGTCAATAGAACACCTGCTACATATGGTACAAATTATGTATATATTGAATGAATGATTGGCTGAATCTCATGAGAACTAATTTAGCCTGAACATATGCTATAAAGATTAATTACATGAAATCTGTTAATGTTTTTCAAGGGCATTCTATCTATGTAAACAAACGGAGCTTATTACTCTGTCATTTAAATATGGCATTAGGACAATACAGTCATCTCAGCTTTCTTTGGTTCTAAGATTTGGGGTCACATGCCTAATAAACCAATAGTTAAATGAGACTGGAATTGGATTGTTTTGGTAAATAAGATTTTGATTAAATTCTTCAGATTATATTATTCAGATGTGGGGAATTATTAATATACATTAATATTTTGGTCAAATTTTCTGATCTATGTCAGATTAGTCTCTGATTCAAATTTTGGATTTTAGATTTTAGAGATCAAAGCGATTCATTTGGACAAATCCATACTTACCTTAGGAAGTTTCAGGTTCTGTATTCAACACGAAATGGAATCCATAGCATATCATATAAGAAAGAACTGGCCCTATTATTATGAATTCAAGACTGGCTTTTCATAAAGTATCATATTTCAGGGCTGATAAGCATGCAGAACTGAATAACATAGAGATTAAGAATTGTTTATTCCCATCAATTATTTTATTGGCCAATAGAAGCCAATAAAATAACCTATTATGTAGTGATTGTTCAAAAGACCTATGGTTGTCTATGATCCACCCGATATTTTGAGATTCACTTTCTAAAACTGGCAAAACAATTAGAGCTCTTATGATGCTCTCATGGTAGCCTTGCAGAGTCTACCAAATTTAAAATACAGTATTCATGTTAGGGGAGGAGTTTTCAACAAACATGTGCTGCAGTAATATGAGAGAGCGAGAAAGAGAATGAGAGAATGAGTAGGACAACTGTGTGGAGATGAGTGTATGTATGTGTGTACGTGTGTGTGTGTGGTGTGTGTGTGTGTCTTTCCACAATCCTAGTAAAGAAGGGTTTTATTTTGGTTTAAGGCACATAAAACTCAGATGTCTCCCAAGAGAACAGATTCATATTAATGATATGTATCCATTACTTACCTAGTCTTTACAGGTTTGTTTTTACACTAGTTTGGAGGAAGAAGGAGAGTTACATAGAGATGAAAGTAGACTTTAATATAAGTCCTTTGCAGTTAAAATGAATACCTACTCACAACCTACAAATGCTCTACAGTATTGTTGGATTTTCTAACTTATAAAATCCAACATGAGAATCATGCTTTACAGAACTCAGATGCTCCAAATTGTCCTATTGCATAAAAATAAATTCAGTGCTTATGCATTTTTTTATTATGTTTATAAACAGTGAGCTTAAACCAGGCACCTAAGCCTGGAATTGAGGTAGATCTTTGTATACATCATACCATCCAGGCAACAAGAAGTTGTTTCATTGTTCAGTGTTGATCAATTATGTCGACCATCATAGGGAAAGAATATTGACTCAATATTTGTTTTCCACTTAAATTATCTGAATTGCAAGTTTAGAGTTGTTTAAGATCACCAATAAGGAATTTAGGCCTGCATTGTATCCTGACTGGATAAATTACAATTATTATGGAACAAGTTCTCTGAATTTTAGCTAACACCAAAATAAACTTTCCTAAGAGTCAGATATTTTTAATTAGCATTTAATCAAATTCAATACCATCTAAATCAAAAAACATTATTTATAAATTCTTATATGATATTATTTGGATTTGTGTCCCCACCCAAATCTCATGTTAAATTGTAATTCCCAGTGTTGGGGGACCTGGTAGAAGGTGAATGGATCATAGAGGTGGATGTTCCCCTTCTTCCCATGATAGTGAATGAGTTCTCATGAGATCGGGTTATTTAACAGTGTGTGGCACTTTTACCTTTGCATTCTTTCTCTCTCTTGTCGCCATGTTAAGATGTGCTTGCTTCCCTTTTACCTTCCACCATGATTGTAAGTTTCTTGAGGCCTCCCCAGCCATACCTCCTTCACAGCCTGTGGAACTGTGAGTCAATTAAACCTGTATACTTTATAAACTACTCAGTCTCAGGTAGTTACCTATAACAATGTGAGAATGAACTAGCACATAATGTGTGGCAAACACCTAGCATAGTTTTGGCCTTATTATTTTCAAATATATACTGTAACAGAATGTAAATAAATATTCAGTAGGTATAAATCAAGCTACTTAGATTTTCCTAAATGTATTCTTAACCATGTTAGAAGCTAAGTTGGTTAACAAAAATCAATGTTTTTATGTCTACATAAAGTAGAACTATGTAAAACAGGTTATATTGAATTGCTTGTTTTTTGGTTTGCTGTTCTTGATTTTTTATTTTTTTTTTCCTGTATGTGTGTAGCAAATTTTGGATAATATTGATTTTTTAATTTCATATACATATTCTAATAATTATGAGATTATTAGACATGATTGATGAACCAAAATAAGCTGTGAATATTAAGGCACTGATTAATACAAATCACAATCAATTTTAATTTTAAATAATATTATTGAATTCAATTTTTGTTTTTATATGTACAAACTTCTGTCTATACATGAAACACATAATTCTGATACAAACAGGTATGTATGTGTGTATATATATATGCACATACACATATATATAAGTAACAAACATATGTTTTATTGTTGTAATTTTTCAGATAAATAAATGAAATTCACATTTGTTGAGCAAAGAAAATTGTTTTTTTCTTTCAATTTTTACTTAACAATAACACATTTAAACCAAGGTCTGCATGCTGAAAAAAAACGTGGTCGTTTCAATGCATCACCCTGCTTCTCTTTAAGATAATATCCACACCTTTAAATCTAAGAGGTAATATTTGATTTTGTTTCTGATTGATTCAGAACTACTGGGTTTTATTTTAATCTCAGAAACAGCCAGGTATTAGAATTTTTATTGCTTACATTAAAAGTCTAGGGAATTACTTGAGTAAAGATTGGGTTTCTGGTACTACAGTAATAAATATTATGTATTTCTAATCCAAAGTAGACAATTCTTTTCAAATATATATTTTGAGTATCCATAATTAACTTCACAGGCTTTTGTGATTGATTTGTTAAAATACTTTACAAATTAAAGCAGTTGATTTAATTTTACTGAATTTTGACATTAATAAACTATTTCCTTATCACTTTTTCTCCCATTTAAGACACTATTTGCTTTTTTTTTTCTCATCTTCTCTCCTTTTCTTCCTTCCTCTGTTCTCTCCTCTTCTACTCTCTCTCCCGTTAGATATAAGCAAAAAACTTTTTATGTGTTTCTATAGTTAAAATGTTTTGGGGCAATTCTAAGCTGTTACTGAGTGTCAATTTATGCAACTGAATAGCTTCCAAATAGCCCAACAGACATGACTGAATTTATTTTAGTACTGAGAGAAATTACATTTTTTTCCCTAAGACTCTCAAAAAGAAATATAATGGTGAATAGTTAAGTGCAAAATACAGTCTATAGTTAGTAAATCCCTTTATAGACTGTGTCTTTTTCCCTAAATTGAATATGCTATATAAACATAAAATGCCTCCCTTAAAGGTTTAAAATCAAAGGTTAAAAAATAATAGTCATGATTTAAAGTCAAAAGTAGAGGCATGTCAACTCTATTCAAATCACTCAAATATATTTTAGTTCAGTTTATTTCAAATTCATGACAGATAGGATATTATTAAAAATACCTTCGAATCCTGCCCTACTTTCTGGGGCCAACTAACTTTAAAAAAATCAATGATGACCGGACTCCGTGGCTGACGCCTGTAACCGCAGCACTTTGGGAGGCCAAGGCGGGTGGATCACCTGAGGTCGGGAGTTCAAGACCAGCCTGGCAAATGTGGTGAAACCCCGTGCCTACTGAAAATACAAAAACAAAACAAAACAAAACAAAACAACAACTAGCCAGGTGAGATGGCAGGCACCTGTAATCCCAGCCACTCAGGAGGCTGAGGCAGGAGAATCGCTTGAACCAGGGAGGCAGAGGTTGCAGTCATTTTAGATCGTGCCATTGCACTCCAGTCTGTGTGACAAGGACAAAACTCCTCTCAAAAAACAAAACAAACAAATAAACAAACAAAAATCAATGCTAGGCCATCACTTCAGTGGGAAATATGTCTAAAGTCCTTATTTTAATTAATTATATTTTCCTTGTGTTGGGTTTGTAGGAGGAGTAGAATCAGTTTATTGATTCACAAACTTTTTCCTAACAAACCAGCTGTTTCTAGTATTGTTGGTATGAAAGACATACGTGATTATCCACATAACATTTGTTTCCTTTCTTCTATGGAGAGCTTCTATTTGTCCATACTGAGACAAATTTGTCTCATACTGAGAATGGCAGAGTAGAATGATGAAAAACAAAACAACGAACCCTACATAATGCATGCTGATTTTGATGTTTATGAATTAACACGTTAAAATAGCCATACCTCCAGATTTTGAAGTGAGCTAATGAATGTCTTCCTGTTCAAACCATTTGGAGTTGGGATTCTAATACTAACTTTCATGCATATCCTATTGGAAAGTGTTAGGTGGTGTTGTGTGCATTTGGGTTTAGAAAGGCTGATGTTTTTTAACTGTCATAAATATAAAACTAAGCCATCTTCTTTTAAAATTACATTAAATTTTATACTAAACTAAATGGAAGCATAAAACAATGATTTTTAAGGGGTTTTTTTATAACTATATTTGCCCTAGAGGCATAATGTCTAGTCTAGCGAAAATCGGTACTCTGAATTTTAGTTATAAACTTTTCGTGTTTTCCGGGATAATCTTTGATTATAAAGTACATGTCAGCCTTCAAGTTTGTTTGGTTTTGCTGATATTTGCTTAAAAGTAATAAAAAAAAGCAATATTGATTATCTACCCTAATTAAAATGAGCCATAAAACTTCACTTTTATTACACTAAAATGATGAAAATCATCAGTAATCCTATGAAGGTTGTAAATGCAGTAATATATTACTCTCAGAAGTATTAGATATGAAATATGTCAGGGCAACGCTCTGCATACTTGGTGCCTGTACAACTTACGATCTGATACTGATGGTTTATAATACAGATTACCTCCAGGATACCTAGCATGTATGCTGGAAATTAAGTTTGGCTTAGTAACTTTTTTTTTTTTTTGAGATGGAGTCTTGCTCTGTGGCCCAGGCTAAGTGCAGTGGCTTGATCTCAGCTCTGCCTCCCAGGTTAAAGCGATTCTCCTGCCTCAGCTTCCCAAGTAGCTGGGACTACAGGCGCCCGCCACCACGCCCGGTTAATCTTTGTGTTTTTAATAGACACGGGGTTTCACCATATTGGCCAGACTGGTCTCAAACTCCTGACCTTGTAATCCACCCGCCTTGGTCTCTCAAAGTGTTGGGATTACAGGCGTCAGCCACTGTGGCCGGGCAGTCACGTTTTTATTGTTCTATTGCTTCACTTGTTTCACTTGTACTTCTCTGATTAGGGACCATCAAATTGCTCCTGGGGTTCAGATCAATAAAAATCTGTGGGTGGTTGTAACAAAAGTAAATACTGAAAGAAGTATTTCTTTTCTGACTTTTTTTTTTTTTTTTTTTTTTTTTTGTAGAACGGTTTCTACATTCCACTTGACTTCAGCTAAAGAAACTGGTCTGTAAAAATGGCTTTTAAAAAATTATAGACTGAAATGCCACTGAAAGGGCTACATTTCCAAAGCCAGCCTCTCTAAATGACCCCTACGTCCCGTGTGCAAAAAGTAATCGCCCTCTTTTCTGCAACACAGAATTTTATTAATTCCCAAAGTTTTATAATCTTTATATTCAGTATATTACCTACTGTATCCATGACTTAAACTTCTTAAAAATCAGGACAGTGTTCCGAAACTGATATCTGACCTTTACTTGAATGAAAAAAGCCATCATTTAGCCTGAACTTTCATTTTGATCTTTCCATACCCTGATTTCCTTCCAATCATTTTTTGCTGCTTTATAGGCTCAAAACTAGTATTCACTGAACATGCTTATTTTTAAGTGACTCATCTAAGAAATAGAATTTATTTATGCCCTCGATGCCCAAAATATAAACACTGTAATATTATATAGTTTTTCTAACAGCAGGGTGATTATAACTAAAGATCTAGAGCATGCATTAGATCCTGTGACATTCTGTACTTAGGGGATGCAGTTTAATGTGAATGAAATTAGTGAAGCCTGAAGGTTAAATTGACATTTAGGTGCCAGATACAAACTCTAGGTGCTATGCTCACATGGTAAAGAGATGAAGTAAATAATTGTTTTAAAAGGGAATGGTCAAGCTCTGTAGTTTCTCTCACTATACTTTAATATGCATACTAGCCTTTCATTTTTCCATTTAGACATAAAGTCAATAAATATATGACCACCAGTAATATACTAATTTTCCACAGCAAAAAAAATCGATAACTTTACAACTGACTCCTATATTTGGACGAATAACTGGAAGACTCCATAACCCTGAACAAAATGTCTGTGACTTTAATTATGTACCTGACTTAAAGAACTTACTGGGTGCTAAAATATTTTAGATGCAGTAAGTTTTAAGTGTAGACACTTAACTCTTAAGACTATACATTTGACACTCAAAATTGCAAATTATTATTATTGTATAATTTCTTACTTTTGTGGTAAAAGATAGAGAAATCAAATAGAGTTTAAAAAGAGATGGGTTGGGTAGTTTTAGAATATATATTACATTTTTACTGAATTTCCATTTTTATGATACCTAGTTTCAATATATTTACTTTCAGACATAAATATTTTTACATGTAATCTTCACTGAATGGAGACATTCAATGGTGTTAAGATGAAATTGAAAATGTTTATATTTATAATAGTTAAACACAGGAAAAAAACATAAATATATACAGTATTAGCTTGCACATAATGATAGACATACAACGGATATCTAACCACAATTCAACATAGGTCTAATTATCTTTAAAGCCATTATTATAATTCTAATTTTTCATTGTGTAAAATAATGTTTCGCAATTTAAGTTTATAATCTAACTCAAGTTAGTTGCTTTTTTCTTTGCCAAGTTCTGAATTATTTTCAGCATGAATCATAGCTGCATTCTGGAGGCTCCTCCACTGTTTTGGGGACCTAATTTGAAATTCCTCATAAGATAGTAGACGGATCCATCCATTTTAAGATACGCATTTGCAACTCATTAAATTCCAAGCATTTGGTGAAATTCATGATGAGGAATCTGCTTCCCTAATTCCCGTAAATAAGTAACCTCCTTCAATTCCTCAATCACTTCCTAATTATGCCGCTTATATTTCCAATGCTTCTCACTCTCGAAATTCTTATAATAGTCATCAGTTTACAGTCGCTTGTCTGTTTCAATTTTTGTAAGTGCAATAATTGTGTTCTTATTACTCACTCATTAGTTTGTCCATTACTCATCACAAAAGCCTCATGTATCAAGATCTTCAATAAATATTTGTTGAATAGTTTACATATTTTGAAAGTGGAGAATGCCTTAATGACATTTCATAATATTAAGGATAAGCTTTTGAAAATATATGTGTTCACATTCTCCAATATTTGTGGTCTCGAACATTTGTTCGATAATTTATAATTGTGAGTTGAATTCTCTAAATTCTATGGTTCACTTAAATTTTGACTTAATTGCATTCATTTTGATTACAAGATTATACTCTGCAAATATTTAATTAACCATTTTTAGATAAATGTTTCCAGGTGTCGATTCTTAGTTGTGTCTTGCAACATTTTTCTTCTCATCCCTGCCTAGTTCAACTCATTTTGTACATCTTAGATCTTTTAAGAGATATATTTTATAAATATTAAAAGACCAATAAACACTAGAAAGAGTATAAAATGATTGGTATGTATCTTGTGGCCCCAAATTATAATTAAAAAGTAATTATAGACACCAGAAAATATGTCCTCCCTAATTATTACTCATGTGGTTTTAGTAAAAAAAAAAAGACAAGACAGAGAGAGAAAACAAAATACCTCAATATCTAAGCAAGAAGAATAATGTCTCTTCAAAACATACATATTCAATGTCATGGGTACTTCAGGTCAATTTTTATATTGATGTATGAAACATTCTCACCTTTTCACTGTTTTGAAGTAAAAACTTTTACATTGTATTGAAAGATTTTCAGTCTTGCAAATTTCTTCTGAGTTAGTGAATGAGTTTTATTCAGGTATTTTTACATATAAGACCCTGGTTCTCAAGTTCTGTGTCCTGATAAAGTAAACTTAAAAAGAAAGAATTAGGGTTATATATATATGGATTTAACCAAATGTGATAAGCCATTCATATTTTCCCAAACAATCCTACTTACATAATATACTCAATTACAACTGGATGCTTTTATTATTAATTATGGCTAATGATGGTGTTCCAAAAGCAAGCTATATCTTAAATTGTAACCTGATTAACACATTTATTCATCATATAATATTTTAGTTAATGATTTTTGTAAAATGGAAGATTTCTATTTTTGTAGTTTGTAATAGTGACCTTGAGTCCATAAGAAGAGTTTTCAAACAAAACTCTATTTTAAGAATATAATAAATCGATTTTACACAAAACTATCTGAAGTAATATATCAAAACTATGATAAATAGCAATATATTATATCAAGGAGCTTGTCTTATGGTCTGTCACTAGGGTCACTCTTTGCCTCCATCTGATTTAATATCCCATTTAGCATTTTAATTAAGAATTTAGAAGTGCAAGTAAATGGAATATTAATAAGGTTCTCATAAGATACAAAATAGAGAGGTGCTACAAACTATTTCAAAAACAATAAAATGATACACATAGACATGATGAGGTTAGTAGCAGGGACAGTATAGAACAAAATGAAATCTGCTTTAGAAAATATGAGTTAATATGCATTTCAAAAATCAGGCATGTAAGTAATATGCACTTCAAAAATCAGGCATGTAAGTTTTTCAAAAAAATGTTTAGTCAAAAAAAAACGGAAAAAGGAAAGATTATTGTACCTAGAGAATACTTGGACATATTGTAATATTGTACCTTATACAAAGATGTTACCAAGGTTCAACCTTAGAAATTAAGATCCCAATTGGTGAATAAAATACTAAATTCAACCCAATATTTGGAAAGTCTTGAACAAGAGTATAGATTAAGATCCAGATATATTTGATTAAATAATTAAAATATGTACACAAGCTAAAACACGTTAAAAAATAATATTCTAAGGTCGGACTTGGTGGCTCATGCCTGTCATCCCAGCACTTTGGGAGGCTGAGGCAGGCAGATCACGAGGTCAGGAGATCGAGACCATTCTGGCTAACACGGTGAAACCCCGTCTCTACTAAAAATACTAAAAACACAAAAAATTAGCTGGACGTGGTGGCGGGCGCCTGTAGTCCCAGCTGCTGGGGAGGCTGAGGCAGGAGAACGGCCTGAACTCGGGAGGCGGAGCTTGCAGTGAGCCTAGATCGCATCAATGCATTCCAGCCTGGGCGACAGAGTGAGACTCCGTCTCAATAATAATAATAATAATAATAATATTCTATTTTCCTACCTTAAAAACATATATTTAAAGTCACCTGAAAAGTCAGGGATGAGTTTCCAATACCAATCCTCACCTTTACGATTTCTTTCCTGAAATTTGATGATATGAGTAGAACCAGCATGTGGACTCCTAGAGCCCTTACCTCAGTCTCATCCTATTAGAGGCTCTGTAGAACAAATTGTCCCACTGATTAGTCTCAACTTGAGGCCTAGGGAAGTTTTCAGTATTCATTGACTGCAGCCTGCCCCCTGTGGTGGAGTATAACCTATCAGGCAATCCGGTGGCTTCTATTTATACTATAGCAAATCTTTGAAATAGGGAGCAGCTGTGTACCATTAAAAGCAAACTCCCAAGGCAGCTGGGATACACTGTTCCAGTGCAGGGAATCCAAATGGGATACCATTAGTCTCTGTCATGGTCACTCATTGTACTCCTCAGGTCTCCTGGCTTCTCACATTTGGTTTGTTGCATCTAAACATGGCTTCTCTAAGATGTTGGCAAGCCACAATTTCTGGAAAACTTTAAATATAACAGTTAGTTCAGTCAATGTCAGCATGCACTGCTGCAGTTGGTCCAAGGCCATAATTGATACTCATCATGTACCTCTTCTGCTATCCAGTCAAGAGTCTCTTCAACTAGTACTTCTTTTGGTCTATGTAGTTGCCTTGTGAGGAGATGTAGGGGATCTGATCCCTGAAGGTTTTACGCCCTGGTTACCATGCACTTATGAGGCGGTGTTACTTTATCGGCCTATTTACAGTTAGAACTAGGCAGAGGAATACCACTAAACACCTCCTCACTTCGAAGTACATTTTGCCTTGCCCGTATTATGTAACAGCAGCTTTCATGAGGATTACAGTTCATTACCTTTTTTAGCATGGTAACTTCCTTCTGCATCTGCTGGTCTACTGGAACAAAGAGCCCCAAATCTCCAGGCAGCAGTCATAGCTTTAAGTCTAGTGATACTCTTACTACATCTCCTTGTGGAAGTGACCCACTTTAGACGGAGAAAGCATAATGATGAGAGAACAGGAAACACAAATGCCTCAGGTGGTCCCTGGGTGTACTGGTGAGTGGGATCACTGATACTTCCCCTCCTTCATTACCAGACTCATGTATTCCATCCACTGGAAAAAAAGCACTACATCGGGGCAACCGGTTCAAGAATTATACCACATTCTCAATAAGAGAATCTCATCCTTTTATAGTTTCATTTTCAAGCTGGCTTCTCAACTGTTTTTTCAAGAGGCTTTCCCCCTGCTTTATCAGAGAAGCAGTTTCAAGATAGTGTAGTTTCTGGCTGAACTGTGGTCATGTGTACACCATTGCAGCACGTATGCTTTAAAGCATCATTGGTTTGAAAACTTTAGTTAGAGGAACTTCCATGTTGGTAGATCAGACATGGTATAAGTATTTAAATAGTGGTGCTGGCTGAACAACAGCACAAAGAAAAAAAAAGCCACTTCTAGAGTACATTACAATCATATTTAAGATGAATCACTGCCTTTTCCAGATCCTAATGAGTTCATTGTAATCAGATTGACACCAAATGTTTTGCTGTGTTCTACATGTGCTTTATTATGGACTGAGCTCCATCCCCTGTTACTGGCAGATGAAGTACTCAGTAGCAGCCAGACCTAGATCACATTAGCATGAGAGAGAATCCACGTTACTGGACCCATACATAGTCTCTATGCCCCCATGACTATTTATTTCATGATTTCATGGTACAAACACTGGAATACTTAAGGACAAAGACTGGCTAGCATTTAATGACTGATGTATTATGTGCACTTGGTGATTCTGTGCTCTCTGATGGAGATTAAGTTGTGATGCAGATATTTGAACACTATAATTTTATGCTTTACAGGTACATTGTTGTGACTTCTCCCCAGACTGCCTTATAATCTTGCACATATTTACCCCAGGTTAAATCTATTTCCACACAAAGTGGATGATCAGGTACACTGCTCAAATTCTGCCTGCTGGGGGTATATCCCTCTCCATTGGCTTTCAGAGCCACGCCTACTTGGAACAATTGTGCAGCAACACTCCATGACATGCAGACACATACTGAGCTAACTCATCCTTGCATTAATTTTGGGCTTTCTCATCTTCCATCATTTAGGTGTAGGATATCTCAATGAGGCCATAGGTGTCATCTAACAGAGAGGTATCAGTGCAACAGTGCAGGATGACATAGGAATTTAATGATCTGCATGTCCAGCTTACATATGACCTCTGTGCCCTCCTGGGCCACTTTTTAAATGTATCACTCTATTTTACAATGGATGCCTTACGGGCTCATCTGAACTTACTCTTAGTGAGCAGTCCTGGCTGCATGGAGAACTGATGGCAAGTTTCTAAGAGGGTATAGTAGCAAGATTTTCAAATGTGTACAATTATCTGTTAGAGATGTCAAGATCTTGTGCCATACTCTAAGGGTCAGTGTGTAACTCTCCTATTAAGCCTTGTCGTTGGCTTCACACAGCCTCATCTCTTACCGGATGGTATGGTTCGGATGTTCGTTCCTTCTAAATCTTATGTTGAAATATAATTCCCAATGTTGGAGGTGGGGTTTGGTGGGAAGTGATTGGATCATAGGGCCAGATCCCTCATAAATGGTTTAGCATCGTCCCCTTGATGATGAGTGAGTTAATCACTCATTATTTCACAGGAGATCTGCTTATTTAAAACATTCTGAGACCTCCCTTTTCTCTTTCTCATGCTCCTGCTCTCACCAGATGACAAGCTGCCTTCCTTTCACTTTCTGCCATGATTGTGAGGTTCCTGAAGCCCTCATCATAAGCAGATGCCAGCACCACACTTCTTGTACAGCCTGCCCAACAAAGAGCCAAAATAAATTGATTTTCTTTATAAATTATCCAGTCGCAGATTTTTTCATAGCAATGCAAGAACAGACTAACTCACGAGAGACACCTGTAAGACCATGGGATCAACTTATTCATATGGCCCAAGTGGAATGGCTGCTTCCACTGTAGTATGGACTTGCAGTCATGTACATTTTTTGCTCAAAGTCACATGCAAGCAGTTTTCAATTAAATGTGATTTAAATGGATCATTACTTACAGCCCTGTCTTCCAAGTGTTCAGAACACTGTCGCTGAATCTCAAAGAGGTCTACCATTTGTTGTGTTTCTTTCTGAGTGGTGAGAAGTACAAATGGCACTGTCTGGTCTTTAACTTTTCAAGGGATGTCCCAGTATTCCACAAAAATATTAAGTCCTCTAAAATATCACATCCCTGTATAATTTTATGGATTTTCTTACAGTAGACCTAAATCACCTGGATATTCTGCAAAAAAATCACATTGAACATCTAAACTGATAGTGTAATGTTAATTACACCTGATGAGAGGAAGTGACAAGTACTTGGGACACCATGATCACACACAGACACACACACACAAACACACACACACAATGAGTATAATTCTTGAACAAGTCAGCTCCCATTTGGCTGAAAATTAACAAGTCAGTAAATTTTCTGGAAAAGGATGAGAATCTCAGATTTCATCAGACAATATTTAACAGCAGCTGGAAAATGGGTAAATTGGACCAATAAAGGGGAGCCGCATAGAGCACCAACAGTGTACATGCAACACAGCTATGTAATTAGTGACCCAGGGTTGAACTCCAGGTATTCTTGCTCAAACCACTATTTTTATTGTATAATGCAGGTAATATATATGTGTGTATTGGGCATATGCTAAAAATTTTATTACATCTTATATGCCAATAAAACTACATATGAGTGACAAACAAAACAGAAGGTTATGATTTCTTTTTTTCTCTCTCTCTTCATGTAAAAGAAGTAAGTGAAACACTTGACAAGGACTCTCAATAGAACCAGGCTTTTTTTTTTTATTTTTGATGGAGTTTCACACTGTTGCCAGGCTGGGGTGCAGTGGCGCGATTTCGACTCAATGCAGCCTCCACCTCCTGGGTTCAAGTCTCAGCCTCCCGAGTAGCTGGGACTACAGGCAGGCACCACCATGCCCGGGTAATTTTTTGTATTTTTAGTAGAGACAGGGTTTCACCATGTTAGCCAGGATGGTCTTGATCTCCTGACCTCATGATCCTCCTGCCTCAGCCTCTCAAAGTGCTGGGATTACAGGTGTGAGCCAACGTGCCCAACGAAATCAGCCTTTCTTAGTGGATTGGGCTATCAAGAGTGTTCTTGATATTCAAGAAAAAGGAAAATAGTAAAGAGCACAATGATGTGTACCTTTTGAATCTAGACTTCCATTTAGAAAGCTACTATGTAAGTCCTTTCCAACAACTTTGTCAAATGATTTAAGAATTGCGTCCCATGATCACTCTAGCTGAAAAAATCCTGTCAAATATACATTTTTATATCTGTAGGTTGCCACATGCAACATGTGTTGTGAGTGGTCAATAATAAATCAAATTAAATAATTGAATAATATAAACAGTAATAACTTAAATGCTTCTATGTATGTGTGTTTGCACAGCTCAAAGGAAGACATGCATATAGATGCAAATATATAAAACAACATAAAATGCAAAAAGACACTAAAAAGCTTTTAATAGAAAGCAACATTTTCCAGCTCTGCCATGATTTAAAATAATACACTTAAAATAAGATTTCTGCATTTAATAACTATAAATACTATATTTTCTAAAAATACAATTTAAAAATATACTTCCAAAAAATAATAATTTATTTCATAGGCATGTCCCTGAATTTCAGCACTTCTTTATATTTTTATTATTTATACTTCTCCTAGATTCTTTAAAAATTTTGTAGATAATAGGTTGATGGGTGCAGCAAACGACCATGGCACGTGTATACCTGTGTAAGAAACCTGAACGTTCTGCACATGTATCCCAGAACTTAAAGTATAATAAAAAAAAATTCAGCTCTATGAAGATATAATTGATAAATAACACTTACTTAAGGACATTTGGTAAGGTTTGTCATGTGTATATACCTTTAAAATCATCACCACAATAAAAATAATGAACATATCCATCATTCTCTAAAGTTTTTTTATAGCCCTTGTAATCCTTCCTTCCTGTCTCTCCTCAGACCTACACATATTAACAGGAACCACTAATCTGTTTTCTAGGGTGACAGATTGGTTTTCATTATCTAGAATTTTAAATACTTGGAATTAAGCAGTATGTACACCTTTCCATTTCTGGTTTCTTTCAGCACAATTATTTAGAGATTCATACACTTTTGCATGCATCAATAGTCAATTATTTTATGGTTTAATAGTATTTTATTGTGTAAATATACAATAATTTGGATTTCCTTAACCTACTGATGAACACTTGGGCTCTCAGTTTTCGCACATTACATATAATATTGTGATAAATGTGCAATTATTTGTGTGGACACATGCTTTCATATGTTTTGGACATATTTTATTATAATTATCACAGTATGTTTCATATTTTCATGCTACTTTAAATTGTATTGTATTTTTATATTTATGAATTATTTTAATTGATAATATATAATATAATCTATTTTATTTTATTTGTATATTAATATATTAAGTATATTGATGTTAATATATTAATTTATATTAATATGTTAAAATATTAATATATATTGATATATTTGTATATCAACTGTAGTTTTGCTAAAGTTACTTTGTTGGTAGATTCCATAAAAGTTTCTAGTCAGATGATTACATCACCAGCACGTAAGAACAGTTTTAGTTTTCAAAGTGGATGCCATTTATTTCTTTTTCTTTGTCTTATTATATCAGCAAGAACATCCAGGAAAATGTGTAGGAATTGGTGAGAAGTGACATCCTTTCCTGGTTTCTGAACTCAGGTTGTATTAGTCTTCTAATACTGCTATAAGTACATACCTGAGACTGGGTAATTTTTAAAGGAAAGAGGTTACATTGACTAACAGTCCTGCAGGGCTGGGGAGTCCTCAGGAAACTTACAATCATGGCAGAAGGAGAAGCAAAAATGTCCTTCAGATGCTGGCAGCAAGGTGAACTGCAGACTGAAGCAAGGAAAAAGCTCCTTATAAAACCATCAGATCTCCTGAGAACTCACTCGCTATCACAAGAACAGCAGGGAGGTAACTGTCCCCATGATTAAGTTACCTCCCACCAGGTACCCCCCAAGACATGTGTGGATTACAAGAACTACAATTCAAGGTAAGATTTGGGTGGGGACACAGTCAAACCATATCACAGGGGGAAAGCCTTCAGTCTTGCACCATTAAGTATGGTGTTTTCCTTAGATTTTCCATACATTCTCCTCGTATTCCTAGTTTTAAGAGAGTTTGTATTAGTAATGAATGATGGATTTTGTCAAATGTTTTTCTGTGTCTGTGGAAATGAGCATAGGCATAAGGGAGATTTATTTCAGGGAATTGGTTTATGAGGTTGTGGGAAATTAACAGCATATTTTCTATCAAACAAGCCAACAACAGCCTGGGAACTCAATGGCAGGTGCTTGTGCTGCAATCTTGAGGCAAAATTTATTTTTCCTCTGGGAAATTCAGTTCCATCATTAAGCCTTTTATCTGATAAGATGAGGACCAAAAATTAGCTGGGCATGGTGGTGCATGCCTTAGTCCCAGCTACTCAGGAGGCTGATGCAGGGGAATCACTTAAACCTGGGAGGCAGAGGTTGCAGGGAGCCAAGATCATGCCACTGCACTCCATACTGGCAATAGAGTGAGACTCTGACTCAAAAAAAAAAAAAAGAAAAGAAAAGAAAAGAAAAGATGAGGACCACCCAAGATTACTGGAGATAAACTCCTTTATTTGAAGAGAACCAATTGTAGATGCTAATGGCATATATAAAATATTTTCACAGCAATACGTGTATTTTGGTTTACAGACATAACTTTGAGATATTGTGGGTTCAGTTTCAGACCACCACATTAAAGTGAATATCACAGTAAAGCAGATGTCACACTTTTTTTGGTTTCTCAGTACATGTAAAATTTATGTTTATGTTTACACCATAGTTTTGTCTATTATGTGTGAAATAGCATCGTGTCTACAAATATACATCCCTTAATTAAAAAACTTCATGCTAACACATGTTAACTATCAACTTCAGTGAGTTGTAATCTTTTTCAGATATATGGTCTTGCTTCAACATTGATGGCTACTGACTGATCAGGATGGTAGTTGCTAAAGGTTAAGGTGGCTGTGGCAATTTTTTAAAATAAGAAAGCAATGCAGTTTGTTGCACTATTTGACTCTTCCTTTCATGAAAGATTTATGTGTAGCATGTGATGCCATTTGATGGCATTTTACCCACAACAGAACTTCTTTCAAAATTGAATGGAGTCAATCCTTTCAAACCTTGCTACTGACTTATTAACTAAGTTTATGTAACACACTAAACTCTTTGTTGTCATTTCAACAATGTTCATAGCATCTTCACTATGAGTGCATTCCAACTGGAGAAGTCTTTTTTGTTGTTGTTGTTCATCTATAAGAAGCACTTCCTCAACCATTAAAATTTTATCATGAGATGACAGCAATTTATTCAAGGTCCACTTCTAATTCCAGGTTTTTGTTATTTTCACATCTGCAGTTACTTCCTCCACTGAAATCTTGACTCACTCAGACATCCATGGGGTTTGGAATCCACTTCTTCCAAACTCCTGGTAATGTTAATGTTTTCACCTTTTTCCAAAAATCATGAATGCTCTTAAAAGCATCTACAATGATGACTTCTTTCCACAAGATTTTCAATTTTCTTAGCACAGGTCCATCAGAGGAATCATTATAACAGCTATAGGATTATGAATTACATTTCTTAACTAATAACACTTGTAAGACAAAATTATTCTTTGATCCATGTACTGAAGAATAGATGTTGTGCTGTGTATGCAAACAACATTGATCTCTTTGTAGGGCTCTTGTGTAACTAGGTGCATTGTCAATGAGCAGTAATATTTTGAAGGAAATCTGTTTTTCTGAGCAGTAAGTCTCAAAAGTGGGTATAAATTTTCAGTAAACCATGCTACAAACAGATGTGCTATTATCCAGACTTTGTTGTTTCATTCATAGAGCACAGGCAGAGTAAATGTAATTATTAAAGGCCCTAGGATTAATGGAAAGATGAATGAGCATTGGCTTCAACTTATCACAAGCTGCCTCAGCCCCTAACAGGAAAGTCATCCTGTCCTTTGAAGGTTTGAAACCAAGCAATGACTTCTCTCTAGCTATCAAAGTCCCAGATGACATCTTATTCCAACAGAAGGTTGCTTTATCTACAATACGAATGTGTTATTTAATGTGGCCACCTTCCTCATTTATCTCAACTAGATCGTCTGTATAATTTGCTGCAGCTTCTATATCAACACTTACTGCTTCATCTTGTACTTTTATGTTATGGGGACAGCTTCTTTCCTTAAATCTCTTGAACTCACTATGATTATCCTTAAATTTTCTTCTGCAGCTTCCTCATCTCTCTCAGCCTTCACAGAATTGAAGACAATAGAGCCCTGTTGTAGATTAGGCTTTGGCTTACAAGAATCTTATGGCTGGCTTCGTCTTCTATCTAGATCATTTGAATTTTCTCCATACCACCCATAGGTCTCTTTGGTTTTATCATCATTCATAAAGTTCACCGGAGCAGCACTTTAACTTCCTTCCAAAATTTTTCCTTTGCATTTACAACATAGTTAACTGATGCAAGAGATCTAGTTTTTGGCCTGTCTTGAGTTTTGGCATGCTTTCCTCACTAAGCTTAATCAATTCTGGCTTTTGGTTGAAAGCAAGAGACTTGCAACTCTTCCTTTCCCTGGAACATTTAGAGACTATTTTTATATTATTAAATGGCCCAATTTTAATATTGCTGTGTCTCAGGAAATAGGGAGGCCTAAGGAGAGGAAAAGAGATGGCGGAATGACCTGTCAGTAAAGTCAGAACACACAGAACATTTGTTCATTAGATTACCGTTTTATATGGGTTTGGTTTGTGGAATCAAAGTAATTACAATAGAAACATGGAAGATGACTGATTGCAGATTACCATAACAAATACAATAATCATTAAAAATTTTGAAATTTTGCAGGAAATTACCAAAATGTGACACCAAGCTGCACAATGAACACATGCTATTGGTAAAATGCCACCAATAACTTTCTTGATGCAGCATTATTACAAACCTTTAATATGAAAAAAATACAGTATATGTGAAGCACAATAAAGTGAAGGGCAATAAATAAAAGGATGCTTGTATGCGAAAAATTGGGGACTACATTCTAGCCAAGTTGCTACATAAACCTGGCAACCACATTTACTGAACAGATTTGAATATAGAATTCTTTCTTTTATGATTGATCCTACTCTGTAAACGATTGTCCTATTTAGGTTAAGTTCGAGCTCCTTACCTTGGTTACTGAGATGCTGACACTATTTTCTTCTACACTCTGTATTTTCCTTTAGCTTATGCTTTATCCGTGCTCTTGCTCTAATCTCTTGAAATCCTCTCATCTCAATGGATCAGAGATCGATTTGTTCTTCCTTTTCATTACGGCCACACATACTTTGTTGTGCATTTAGAACTTAAATTATATCCTTAAAATATCCTTTTAATATCTGTATACATGGTTTCATGAAATTGCAATCTCTCCACAGGCCAAGGCTTATGAATCCTGTGTCATCTAGATTCCATACCAAGAGAAGTTACACACAGTAGATATTTCTAAAATAGTTTTTTAATTAACATTATAGAACTTGACAGAATGCCATAATACTAGAATTTTACTCTGGTAAATGAATAATTAAAATTGTAATGAATTCAAGCACAATGGTTTGAAATACAGGTTATTTTCTTCCTGATCACTTCTTTCTTTTTTTTTTTTTTTTTGAGACGGCGTCTGGCTCTGTCGCCCAGGCTGGAGTGCAGTGGCCGGATCTCAGCTCACTGCAAGCTCCGCCTCCGGGCTTTACGCCATTCTCCCAAGTAGCTGGGACTACAAGCGCCCACCATCTCACCCGGCTAGTTTTTTTGTATTTTTTAGTAGAGACGGGGTTTCACCATGTTAGCCAGGATGGTCTCGATCTCCTGACCTCGTGATCCGCCTGTCTCAGCCTCCCAGAGTGCTGGGATTATAGGCTTGAGCCACCGTGCCCGGCCTCTGATCTCCTTTCTTCATGGGACCACACGGAAACACTTTATACAGTATTGCCAGGTTCCTGTTTCATTGAAATGAACCAACCAAATTGATAACATCTATTAGAATGGTTCAAGAAAAAAAAAAATCACAATTTGCTTTAGCAAATACAACTTTTAAAAGTAGGCCAGGAGTGGTGGCTCGCGCCTGTAATCCCAGCACTTTGTGAGGCCGAGGCGGGGGGATCATCAGGTCAGGAGTTCGAGACCTACTTCTACTAAAAATACAAAAATTAGCTGGGCATGGTGGCATGTGCCTATAGTCCCAGCTACTACAGAGGCTTAGGCAGAAGAATCACTTGAACTCAGGAGGCGAAGGTTGCAGTGAGCTGAGATCATGCCACTTCTCTCCAGCCTGGGCAACACAGTGAAGCTCCATCTCAAAAAAATAAAAGAAAAGAAAAAGTAATAATTGTTCTTTTCATAGGTAACTTAAAACGATCATTTGAAATTAGTTCAATATTGTATTACATTGTATTATGTGTTATTACTTCTAATGGAACTATTTAAGTGTAGAAACAATCATTCATATAATGTACCATTTGTCAGAAGATGTGAATAATAATCAAGTGCTTCCTAACAAGTACACATGGTCATCAACATTCATCAGGATAGACAGAGTAGGAAAAAAAAAAAAAAACAAAAATAAACATACCGTGAAAACATCCACCAAGCCTACAACTAAATTTATTCTCTAAAATAATGCTAAATAAAAATATTAACAAATATTAGAAACAGATGGAAAGAGATACATTACATTAAGGGCAAAACTGCACAGAGAAATATCACCACTGTGCCTGGTAATATTTGAAAATATTTTTCTCATATTGAAAATTTGAGCAAAATTTGAGTAGTAAATATCAAATATTACTACTGGTAATACTTATACTACTAATATCCACTATATACTTAATTAAAATATGCCTACACTAGCCATATGCAGAAGACTGACACTGACTCCTTTCTTACACCATATTAAAGAACAACTCAAGATGGTTATTGTTTACATATAAGACCTAAAACAATAAAAACTCTGAAGACAAACTAGGAAATTCCATTCTCGGCACGGGTTCTGGCAAAAATTTCATGACAAAGTCTCCAAAAGCAAACGCAACCAAAACAAAAATTGACAAGCGGGATCTAATTAAACTAAAGAGCTTCAGTGCAGCAAAGAATCTATTAAAAGAGTAAACAGACAACCTACAGAATGGGAGAAAAAAATTGCAAATATATATGACAACGGTCTAATTCCACAATATATAAGGAATTTAAACAAATGAACAAGCAAAAAGGAAATAATCCCATTAAAAAAATAAGCAAAGGACATTACTAGACAATTCTCAAAAGACGACATTCATGAGGGCAACAATTAAAAAATGCTCATTACTACTCACTAGAGAAATGTGAATCAAAAGCACAATGGGATACCATCTAGTACCAGTTAGAATGACTACTGTTATTAAAAAAAAAAATGCTATTGAGGGTGAGGCTGTGGAGAAAAAATGTTTATAGGTTGTTCATGGGAGTGTAAATTAGTTCAGTCACTGTTGAAAGTAGTTCAGAAATTTCTCAGAAAACTTAAAAATAGGAATATGATCTATGATTCGACCCACAAATCCCACTATTGAGTTTACTCTCAAAAGAAAATAAACTACTATATCAATAAGATGCACCCACTCAAATGTTCATAGCAGTTCTCCTTTCACAGTGTGTCCGGAATTGGTGAGTTCTTGGTCTCACTGACTTCAAGAGTGAAGCCGTGGATTCTCACGGTGAGTGTTACAATTCTCAAAGATGGTGTGTCCGGAGTTTATTCTTTCAGACATTCATATGTGTCTGGAGCTTCTTCTTTCTGGTGGGTTCGTGGTCTCGCCATCAGGAGTCAAGCTGCAGACCTTCACAGTGAGCCTTACGCCTCTCACAGGCAGCGTGGACTGAGAGTGTGAGCAGCAGCAAGATTTATTGCAAAGAGTGAAAGAACAAAGCTTCCACAGTGTACGACAGGAGCCCAGCTGGTTGCGGACTAGCTGGCTGGCTGGGGCGGCCTGCTTTTATTCTCTTATCTGGCCCCACCCACATCCTGCTGATTGGTCCATTTTACAGAGAGCTGACTGGTCTGTTTTACAGAGAGCTGATTGGTCCTTTTTGACAGAGTGCTGATTGGTGTGTTTGCAATCCTTGAGCTAGACACACAGTCACAGAGTGCTAGTTAGCTAGATACAGAGTTAGGGAGATACAGAGTACCAATTGGTGTATTTACAAACCCTGAGCTAGACACAGAGTGCTGATTGGTGTATTTACAAACCCTGAGCTAGATACAGAGTGCTGATTGGTGCATTTACAATCCTTGAGCTAGACACAGAGTGCTGATTGGTGCATTTACAATCCTTGAGCTAGATGTAAAATTTCTCCAAGTCCCCATCCCGCTCAGGAACCCAGCTGGCTTCACCCAGTGGATCCTGCAAGGGGGTGCAGGCAGAGCTGCCCACCAGTCCCAGGCCTGCACTCCTCAGCCCTTGGGCTGTCCATGGGACCAGTTGCCCTGGAGCAGGGGGCGGTGCCCAGGGGAGGCTCAGCTCCAGGGGAGGCTCAGGCCGCGTGGGAGCCCACCGCAGGGCAGGAGCTCAGACATGGAGGGCTGCTGGTCCTGAGCCCTGCCCTGCGGGGAGGCGGCTAAACCCTGCAAGAATTTGAGAGCAGCGAGGGCAGGCTGGTCGGCCGGCACTGCTGGGGGACCCGGCACAACCTCAGCAGTTGCTAGCCCGGCTGCTCAGCCCCTTACTGCCCTGGGCCGGCAGTGCCGGCAGGCTGCTTGATGTGCGGGTGCCCGGAGCCCACGCCTGTGCCCACAGGAATTCACAATGGCCCGCAAGCACAGCCCCGGTTCCTGCCCGCGCCTCTCCCTCCAAACCTCCCAGCAAGGCAAGCAGAGGGCGGCGGCTCGGACCTCAGCCAGCCCAGAGAGGGGCTTCCACGGTGCTGTGGCAGGCTGAAGGGCTGCTCAAGTGCCACCAGAGTGGACACCAAGGCCAAGGAGGCGCTGAGAGTGAGGGCTGCTAGCACATTGTCACCTCTCAATAGCAAAGACATAGAATCAACCAAGATGCCCATTAATGGTGGACTGGATAAAGAAAATATGGTACATATACACCATGGAATACTATGCAACCATTAAAGAAATGAAATGATGTCCTTTGAAGCAACATGGATGGAGCTGGAGGCCCATATTTTAGTGAATTAATGCAGAAACAGAAATCCAAATACTGCATATTCTCACTTGTACATGGAAGCTAAATATTGAATAAACATGGGGACAAAGATAGGAACAACAGGTGGTGGGAACTGCTTGAGGGAGGAGAGAGGGAAGTGGGGTGTGGGTTGCAAGGCTACCTATTGGGTACTATACTCACATCCTTAGTGACAGGGTCACTTGTACACCAAGCCTCAGCAACATGCAACTTAACTATGTAACAAACCTGAACATGTACCCTCTGAACCTAAAATAAAAGTAGGAAAAAATATATACCTAGACGTTCTTGGGCCATTACATATATTTTATGATTAAATGGCATACTCAGGAATATCTGTAGATGCATATCTTTTAGAATTCTATTCAGGACTTGATTTTGTTCTCTCTGGGAAGAGTGAAAACTAAACATACTATATGCACACACATACACAATGCACGTGTATGGATAATACCTACATTGGTGAGGGCAGAACTTGTTTACTCAATCTACTGATTCAATTGTCATTTTTTTTCCCACAAAACACTTTCACAGACATACAAATAATGTTTTATCAGCTACGTAGGCATCCCTTAATCCAGCCAAGTTAACACATAAA
Organism: Trachypithecus francoisi; assembly: GCF_009764315.1. Lineage (NCBI taxonomy): Eukaryota > Metazoa > Chordata > Mammalia > Primates > Cercopithecidae > Trachypithecus > Trachypithecus francoisi. Next base: position 59,081,431 of record NW_022681465.1, read on the forward strand.
GCTAACCATCACAATAGTCTTTGTTTCAAATGGATGCTCATTCTGACTTCCATTACAGGTAACATAATCAGTTTATAGCAGAAGGAATGATTGGCTAATCTTAAAATACAGAATAAAAAAAAGCAATGAAATCATTGTAAATCAAATTTCCTTTTGCTATAACAAAAATATTAATTAGAACTATAAATGGATTAGCTAAATTTTAAAGTGAGTATAACCAGAAAATTTTACATTTCAAAGCAAATAACAAATATTCAAACACAAAGTAGTCAAAATTCCAAACTCACTCAAAGTACTGAGAAAATGGCTGTTTTATTTTGTTAATTTTTAAACTTTTGTTGTGGTTCTTGTTTACATCATTTTATTTTCAAATAATTTACCTAAAATTGTACATCTATACATGTCTGTGATTCAAAGTTCAGTGTAGAAGGCTACTGTCAACATTGTGAAAATAAAATAAAATAAAATAATGAGAGTATGGCTACCTGCTTTTGAAGAAAATGCTCCTATAGTTTTTGATGTTTTAAATTGTTTGGAAGATAGTGAAATAGATCTAGTGAGAAACTAAGACTTTTTGTTTGCCATAAGATTAGTAATTAGGTTTATTTTTTATTTGTGCTTTAGAAGATAATACAAGAATACCATAAATTTTGGAGAAATTAATCAAAATCACTAAACTATACTAAGGGGTTTTAATCTATAACTTACTTCTTTTTATTCAAGTTTTTTGAATAAGTAATTTTCTAAACACCTATGTTTTCTTATAGAATTATTAATACAATTAATAATAATGCTTTCACAGCAATCAGAGTTGTTGTAAAATTATACAAAAACATGCATGTATTTGGAAGTCTCATGTAAATATATTTATAGTAAACATTTTAAATTTAATTTCTAGCTTCTTTTAAGAGTTTACCTAGAAAGAAAAGTGTAACTAAGGCAGAGAGACAAATTGGAGTAGATGATCTCTTTAGGAAAACAGCAAAATAAAGTTGAAAAAGAAATAAATGGGACAGCACTGGATAGATGTAAGAATAATAAATATACAGAGAGTTAAAGAATAAAGACGTTAAAAAAATAAAGAACAGATAATTTTTGTAGGTGCAATGATTCTCATCCTAAATTTCTTTATTTCTCAAGATTACTATAGAAAGAATTCTCTATGCTCTTGTGTCTCCATTTCTATTCAAACTCATTTTCCCTTTCAGTCACTGCTTTCCCTGAGATTTCTCCGGTCACCTCTCTGTGAAAGGAGTATTGATTGAGTGATAAAGCAAATCCAGTTATACGGCTGTGGTGATCTCATTTCACAAAAGAGTCTGGAGATATAAATGTGTCCTTAGAGTAAACTTAAGATCACTTAACAGTTTTGAAATCCTGAAATGCCAACCAAAAGAACATTTCCAGGGGAAAGAAATGGCTAAAAAGAGCATGAGTCAGAATAATGCCAAGAGACAGAAAAAGCAAATGTTCAGCCTAGAAAGAGAATCTGGATGAAGAGAAAGAGTGACCAATGATGTACAAATTTCCTCTGAAATTTTTCCGTGTTAGGAACTAGGCATGCAATAGGATTCAAGATATTTTTTTAAGGGACACCAGGATACAGTTTATTCTCTTTTTTTTGTTTTCTGGTGTTCCATCCTTTTTATCTTTGTTTTCTGTTTAGATATTTCAGACAATTTATTTTGAAGATATACGCAGCTCTATTTGTAATGCCTTCAGCATGTGGATTTCATTAAAATATGATAACAGTATCAGAACTACCTGAATAGAGACGGTTTAAGGGAATAGGAAAACATGAATTTATAGTAGAATCAAATAATTGAATCTGGGGGAACCTGCCAATGTAAGGGACATTTGTAACAATTAAATGGTCCAATTTGGGAACTTAGGGCCAAGAGTAAAATCAATTATTGCAGAAGCTTCTTAATGCTAGTGGAATGGGAGTGTCCAGATCAGCATGAAATCACACCTAGGACAAGTCAATTATGAGAGCAGTGATGGGATAAGTGATGGAAATGGGAAAGCAGTGATCAACAGTTGATTAACTTGGCATGTTAAGCAAACAAAAATATAAAAATAAATCACATTAGCAATAATACAAGTGATGTTCCAAAATTCTTGTCTATGTTTACAAGGTCAGATGAGAGCCATACTTCCTAGCCCCCACAGTGTGAAATAAGATTTTAAGGGAATTTAATGTCGTTGTCTTTGTTTTTCTCTTAAACAACTGACAAGGACCCAAAAACACCCCCATGATAATTAGCATTCAATTCATTTTTTCAATTTCCTCCTTCATTTGCTTTATCTCTTTGCATGAACCAGACAAATCTTATTTCTGTATGTTGGACCTTTGTCTATGCACCTAAAATTAAAATTGATTCAGGCCGTCTTAGCACCAACTAGTTTCCTATGAATAATATGTCTTCTCAAAGGGTCCATTCGTCCAAAATATAACACTTTGTGGAATCAAACTTTTGACAATGTCACTTTGAGTGTTATCAAAATAAATGTAATGATAATAGAAGTAACTACAACAGCACACTTAATACTGTAAATGATGATATAAAAATCTTGAGTATTATACAGTATCTAATTTGACAACAATAGGGTAGGTGGTTCAGAATCACCTTCCTGCTGAAAATTAGTAAAGCTAGACTATATATGTGTGTATATGCAACACATATGTACTCACATATAGAAACAGGTGTGTCTACTTGCATGGCCTTAAGAATGAGTCCCAGCTTATAACTTCAGGTTACATGCCTCGCTTGCCTTACCCTCATCTTGACCCCATTAAAACTTCAAAAAACCAAAGGCAAACTCATAAAATCATATAGAACAACAGGACAGATTTCCATCAAATGATAAAAAAAATGAGTTTGTCAGCTTATTAATTGACATTAAAAATTAGATCACAGACAATAGTAATATAAAATATTTAAAGTACTAAAACTATCAACCTAAAATTCTATACCTATTGACAATGTCCTTCAAAAACGAAAGAAACAAGAAAATATTAACAAACAAAATCAGATTAAGTTTTTATTTTTAACCTCATATTATTATCTTTAAACCTCATATTACTATCTTTAAATGAATTAATATGGAAGTTTTGAGATGCAACATAAAATAAAGGGCAGCAGAAAGTATAAAATGTGCTATTTCTGAATGTACACTACTGTTAAAACAGATTTGTGGAATTTAATGCACACTCACATAACATGACACACATACACATAGGTGTACACTAGATGCATATAAACACAAAGATAGACAGATATAATAGAAAACAATAGTACCATATGCAATGGGAGGATGGAAATTCGAATAGAAATTTTGTGATGTTATTTAATTACCTAGCAAGTTGAAAAAACTATAGAGGCAAATTAAAAACTACAATTAACCTCATTGAGAAGCTTAAAATAATGTATAACTACAAAACCATATAGGAGTAAAAAGCAATTTAACAATCCAAATTAGAGTAAGGAAATAAAGGCATATGGTAAAGACGTGGCAAATAAAAAGCAAATGTTAAACAAATATATCCATAATTATAATCCATTCAATTAAGTAAATTTCATAATTAAATCAAAAACATTTTCCAGAGGGAATATAAGGAAATAACTAACTCTTCATAATTTATAAGAAACCAACTACTACAAGATAAGAAAAATGGAAAACAAATAGGATCGAACATATATAGCATGTGAGCACTAATGAAAGCTAGTTTAACTCTTGTAAGGGTGATGAAGAAGGCTTTGGAGAAAGATTTAACCAAGGGAAAAGCAATGTTACACCTTAATGATCAAAACTTAATTCTACTGGAAATACAATATTTAATTTGGCATGTACATACATTTAATATACATAAAGAAATTTGAAAACTAAAATAAACATTCAAACACATGAAAGTTAGTTTTTAACATACTTCTCTCAAAAATTTTTACAGCAAGCATATTACAATATTAAAAAGACACAGAATGTTACAGCCTAATACACAAATTGACATATATGAAATAATGCATCCTACAACTGAAAAGTACATTTTTTTCAGTGTATTCAGAATATTTAACTGTAATTTGCTTGGCCACAGAGTCAGCCCCATTTAATTACAAATATTTTAAAATATGTGCTATGATCTCTCTATATATGGAATTAAGATACAAGAAAAGTAACAAAAAGTTAACTAAAAAATAAATCTCCAGCTGGGCATGGTGGTTCACGCCTGTAATCCCAACATTTTGGGAGACCGAAGCTAGTGGATCACCTGAGGTCAGGAGTTCAAGACCAGCCTGACCAACATGGTGAAACCCCCCCGCCTCTACAAAAAATACAAAAATTAGCTGGGCAGCATAGCAGGTGGCTGTAATCCCAGTTACTTGGGAGACTGAGGCCGGAGAATCGCTTGAACCTGGAAGGCAGAGGTTGTCGTGAGCCGAGATCATGCCTGTGCACTCCAGCCTGGACAATAGAGCAAGATTATGTCTCAAATACATACATATATACATGCATACATACATACATTCCCATGTGTTTGGAAATTAAGCAAAACAGATGACTAACTTATACATGAAAAATTTAGCCACCATATATTCACAAAATAATTTGAACTGAATGCTACTGATATTATTTTATGAGGCTAATATAAATTTGATTTAATAAGCTAAGTCATTTTAATTATTAAAGATAGATGAAATATGCCAAAGAAAACATTAGCAAATCTAATACAGTGAAACACAAAATTGTGAAAAAAATCTTGCCCAAATTTATTTTAATTTAAAAGTCCACATTTGACTTGCCTGAATGTATTCACCCAGTTAATATTATTAAAATAAATCTATCATCATCTCAATATAAGCAGACAATGTTGATAGTTAACATCTATTTGTGGTTTTTTTTAAAAAAATATTAGAACATACAGAGACAAAAGGATCTTTCTGTATTGAAAACAAACTAGGTATCTATTAATAATCTATAGAAAACAATTTTGTCAGCAATTCATTTATTCTCTGAAATCAGGCAATTTTAAGAATGTTAGCAATCTACAAATTTTACCAGTGTTAAACATTTTGCATATGGTCTCAGTGTTTGTAATGAGAAAATAAAAAGAAATCAAAGTTAGATAGATTGACCAAGAATTGTAACTATCTATAACTATCACTGTTCTCAGACAATTGTGATTACAGTACCAAAATTATTTACAATTTAATTATAAAAATTCAGTTAATAAATGACTTCAACAATATGACTGATTTTTTCCCCTCATAGGGTGGAAACAAAGCATTGGAAAATAAAATTTTCAAAAATAATACTGCTCATTTCATTATTAAATTACTGGAAAAAAATATTATAACATGGTAAAACCCTGTCTCTACTAAAAATACAAAAAATTAGCCAGGCGTGGTGACATGTGCCTGTAATCCTAGCTACTCAGGAGGCTGAGGTAGCAGAATCACTTGAACTTGGGAGGCGGAGGTGGCAGTCAGCTGAGATCGTGCCACTGCAATCCAGCCTGTGTGACAGAGCAAGAATTCATCCAAAAAAAAAAAAAAATTATGAAAGTTATGGAAGATATCTACAAAGAAAATTTTGAATTATCACAAAGTTAAAAAGAAAAATAATTGAAGAATTTACAATATGTGTGAATGAAAACTCAGTGTTGTGATAATTTAATGCTCCCCAAATTATTCTAGCAATTCAAAAAATCCTAAATTCCTGAAGTTTTTATTGTTGTTTGTTTTTCTGTGTTTTGCATAAAGAGAGTGGCTGGTTCTACAATTTACATGGCAATGTAGAGGGATGTGATTATTCAAGACAGTATTGAAAAAATACAACAAAAATCAGAGGATTACCTCCTCTGACAAATACTACAACATACTATAGTGTTACAGCAAATATTGAGTATTTGCTATCATTTCATGAGTATCAGGAGTCTTGGTGCAAGAAGCGACAAATAGACCTGTGGAGCAGAAGGAAAAGTGTAGAAACAGACCAATGCATTTATGTACAGATGGCCTATATCATAGGAGGCACAGAAGAGCAGCGTGGAAAGGACCGTCTTCTCAAAAATGATGTTATATCAATTAGATATTACACATCTATAAAATAATACAGAAAAAATAGCTCCTATCTCACAAATAAACTAAATATTTTAAGTGAATTGTAGATCTAAATGTGAAAAGTAAACAAAAACTTCAAGAAAATAACTTAAATGGTTTCACAATTCTGAGACAAAAAAATGACTTGAGACAATAAAAACCCACAACACCAAACAGAAAGAACATAATTGCAAATTACACCATATTAAAGAATGTTGACTCTTCTTCAAAATAAAATAACATTAACTCAAGAATAAAGGCTATGAGAGAGTAAAACAGGTATTTTCCTGTTCCATTAAAGATGGACAAATATCCCAGCCCTTTGGGAGGCTGCAGTGGGCAGATCACGAGGTCAGGAGATCGAGACCATCCTGGCTAACACGGTGAAACCCTGTCTCTACTAAAAATACAAAAAAAAGTTAGTCTGCATGGTGGCAGGTGCCTGTAGTCCCAGCTACTGGGGAGACTGAGGCAGGAGAATGGCGTGAACCCGCGAGGTGGAACTTGCAGTGAGCCGAGATCCAGCCACTGCACTACAGCCTGGGTGACAGAAGGAGACTACGTCAAAAAAAAAAAAAAAAAAAAAAAAGGACAAATAAATGTGTTACATAAGTATCATAGAATACTATGGAAGTAAAAATGGGAAAATGAGTTACGCACAACCACATAAATTTCAAAAGTATATTAAGATTAGAAAAACAGATGCAAAGATCCAAAGGTATGCATGCTAAATATTTCCAAAAGCGTATTTTCAAAACAGGAAAAACTTGTCTATTATATTAGAAGTCCAGATAATATTTACTTTGGGCAAGCAAAGAACAGATAGATACTGGGAAGAAGAAGAGGGAGAATTCAGTATTATTGGCATGAATGTACTTCTTGGCCTGACCTGGGTGATGGGTAAATGTCAATACTCAGGCTGTTATAACTTATTGATACTATTCCTAATGAATTTTGTACTTTTTATATGTTACAATTCAATAAAAATAAATAAGCAAAACATCAAAAAATATTTCCGGCCCCTGTCCTATGATCCTCTACATATAGTAACTCACTTAACACTCACCGATTTACGAGGTAGATGTAATTACTCATGTTTTAAAGAGTACACAATAAGATACAGAATATTTTAATAACTTAATGAGGAAGTTGCTGAACCAGAAAGTAAATCTAGACATTTAGTTGCAAAATATGTCCTGATAACTACAATATTTTACTATATTTCAAATTAAAGGTTTTCATTAATAAAAATCTTTCCAGTCTCGTGTCCCATGTCCTTTGTCTCCCAAGTCTCAATTTGCTTATTGGAGGAGATAAGTTTTAGGTCATGCTTTTCCCTTTCTGTACCACCCACATATATGCAACACTCTGTGTTTATACATGCTTATAGTTTTTTTTTAAATAATGGCATCTCAAATATAATTTTTGTAATATTTAAGTTTAAATGCTTTATATAAAATCATTGGCCATATTTATACTTGAACAAAAATACTTTTGTATCCCAGGAGAAAGCAAACAACTTGGAAAACATATTTTAGGAAATCATCCATGAAAACTTCCCCAAACTTGCTAAGGAGGCCAACAGTCAAATTCAAGAAGCAGAGAGCTCCCACAAGATTCTGCACAAGAAGATAATCACCAAGACACATAATCATCAGATTTTCCACTGCTGAAATGACGAAAAAAAAGAATGTAAAAGGCAACGAGAGAGAAACAGCAGGTCATCCACAAAGGTAACACCATCAGGGTAACAGCAGACCAACCAGCAGAAACCCTAAGGCCAGAAGAGATTTGGGACCTATATTCAATGTTCTTAATGAAAAAATATCCTTAACCAAGAATTCATATTGAGACAAGCAAAGCTTCTTAAGCGAAAGAGAAATAGGATCCTTTCCAGATAAGCAAATTTAGGTAAGGGAGTTCTTTACCTCCAGACGCAGCCCACAAAAGATCTTGAAAGGAACACTAAAAATAGAAAGGAAACATTGTTACCAACTAATACAAAAACACACTAAGTACACAGACCAGTGACACTATAAAGCAACCACACAAACAAGCCAGCATAATAAGCAGCCAACAACACAATGACAGGATCAAAGCCACACATCTAATACTAACCTTGAATGTAAATGGCTAAATGTTCCAGTTAAAAGACAAGTGACAAACTGCACAAAAAAGCTGATCAAATGGGGCTGGGCGTGGTGGTTTATGCCTGTAATCCCAGCACTTTGGAAAGTCGAGGCGGGCGAATCATGAGGTCAAGAAATCAAGACCATCCTGGCTAACACAGTGAAATCCCGTCTCTACTAAAAAGAAATACAAAAAATTTAACCGGGCGTGGTGGCAGGTGCCTGTAGTCCCAGCTACTTGGGAGGCTGAGGAAGGAGAATAGCATGAACCTGGGAGGTGGAGCTTGCAGTGAGCCGAGATTGCGCCACTGCACTCCAGCCTGGGCAACAGAGCAAGACTCTGTCTCAAAAAAAAAAAAAAAAAAAAAAAGTTGACCAAATGTCTGCTGTCTTTAGGAGGCTGATATCACATCAATGACTCTTATAGGCTCAAAATAAAAGGATGCAGGAATTATCTACCAAGCAAATGGAAAACAGAAAAAAGGGTTTGCAATCCTAGTTTCTACAAAATAGAATTTTATTTTTATTTTTATTTTTATTATTTTTTTGAGACAGTTTCATTCTTGTTGCCCAGGCTACAGTGCAATGGCTTGATCTCAGCTCACTGCAACCTCTGCCTCCTGAATTCAAGCAATTCTCCTGCCTCAGCCTCCCAAAGTAGCTGGGATTACAGGCATGTACCACCATGCCTGGCTAATTTTGTATTTTTAGTAGAGAGGGGATTTATCCATGTTGGTCAGGCTGGTCTCAAACTCCCGACCTCAGGTGATCTGCCCACCTTGGCCTCCCAAAATTCTGGGATTACAGACATGAGCCACTGCCCCCAGCCCAAAACAGACTTTAAACCAACAAAGATCAAAAAAGACAAAGAAAGGCATCACATAATGGTAAACAGTTCATTCAAAAAGAAATCTTAACGATCCTAAATATATATGTACCCAACAAGGGAGCACCCTGATGCATAAAGCAAGTTCTTAGAGATTTGCAAAGAGACTTAGAGTCCCACAAAATACTAGTAGGAGACATCAACACTCCACTGACAGTTATAGACAGATTGTTGAGACAGAAAGTTAACAAAGGTATTCAAGACCTGAACTCAACACTGGACCAAATGGATCTGATTGGCATCTATACAGAACTCTCCACCCTAAAACAACAGAATATACATTCTTCTCACTGAAACATATACATACTCTAATATTGACCACATAATCAGACATAAAACAATCTTCAGGAAATGCACTCTTAGACTACAATGCAATAAAAATAAAATTCAAATCTAAAAATTTGCTGTAAGCCATAAAACTACATAGAAATTAAACAACATCCTCCTGAATGACTTTGGGGGTAAATAATGAAATTAAGGCAGAAATCAATAATTTCTTTGAAAGTAATGAGAATGAAGAATCTCTGGGGCACAGCTAAGGCAGTGTTAAGTCGGAAATTAATAATCCTAAATGCCCACATCAAAAAATTAGTAAGATTTCAAATTAACAACCTAAAATCACAACTGAAAGAATTAGAAAAGCAAGAACAAAGCAACCCCAAGGATAGCAGAAGACTAGAAATAAACCAAATCAGAACTGAACTGAAGGAAATTGAGACATGAAAAGCATTCAAAAGATTATGGAATCTGGTCTTTGAAAAAAAAAAAAACATCAATAACATAGATAGGCTACTAGGTAGATTAATAAAGAAGAAGAGAGAGAAGATCCAAATAAATACAATTAGAAATGACAAAAAAAAATGTTACCACTGACTCCATAGAAATAAAAATCACCATCAGAAACTACTATGGGCCTGGCGCGGTGGCTTACGCCTATAATCTGACCACTTTGGGAGGTCAAGGCGGGTGAATCACTTGAGCTCAGGAGTTCAAGACCAGCTTGGCGAAAGTGGCAAAACCGCATCTCTACAATAAAATGTGAAAAATTAGCTGGCATGGTGCTGAGTGCCTATAGTCTCAGCTACTTGGGGACTCAAGGTGGAGGATCACTTGAGCCCACGAGATAGAGGACATACTGAACGACGATCATGTCAGTGCATTCCAGCCTGAGTGACAAAGTGAGAGACCCTGTCACAAAACGAAAGAAAGAAGAGAAAGAAAGAAAGAAAGAAAGAAGAAAGAAAGAGAAAGAAAGAAAGAAAGAAAGAAAGAAAGAAAGAAAGAAAGAAAGAAGAAAGAAAGAGAAAGAAGGAAAGAAAGAAAGAAAGAAGGAAAGAAAGAAAGAAGGAAAGAAGGAAAGAAGGAAAGAAGGAAAGAAGGAAGGAAGGAAGGAAGGAAGGAAGGAAGGAAGGAAGGAAAGAAAGAAGGAAAGAAAGAAAGAAAGAAGAAAGAAGAAAGAAAGAAAGAAAGAAAGAAGGAAAGAAGAAAGAAGGAAGGAAGGAAGGAAGGAAGGAAGGAAGGAAGGAAGGAAAGAAAGGAAGGAAAGAAAAGAAACTACTATGATCACCTCTATGCACACAATCTAGAAAACCCAGAAGATCAGAAGATATGAATAAATTCCTAACATACACACTCCCAAGACTGAACCGGAAAGGTATTAATTCCCTGAGAAGATTAATTATGAGCTCTGAAATTGAGTCAGTAATAAATAGCCTAGCAACCAAAAAAATTAAAAAATAAACAAACAAATAAAATTAAAAAACACCTCAGAACCTTAGGACAAGATGGATTCACAGCTGAATTCTAACAGATGTATAAAAAAGCATTGGTACCATTTCTACTGAAGCCTATTCCAAATAACTAAGAAGTTCTCCACAACTTATTCTATGAGGCCAGAATCATCCTGATACCAAAACCTGGCAGAGATACAATAATAAAAGAAATTTTCAGGCCAATATCTTTGATGAACATCAATGCAAAAATCCTCAACAAAATATGGAAAATTGAATTCAGCAGCACATCCAAAAGCTAATCCACCATGATCAAGTAGGCTGCAAGTTTGGTTCTATGTATGCAAATCAATAAATGTGATTCATTGCATAAATAGAACTAAAGAAAAAAAAAACTCGTGATTATCTCCATCGATGCACAAAAGGCTTCCAATAAAATTCAACATCGCTTCATGTTAAAAATTTTCAATAAACTAGGTATTGAAGGAACATACTTCAAAATAATAAGAGCCATCTATGACAAACCCACAACCAATATCACATTGAATAGGCAAAAACTGGAACCATTCCTCTTGTAAACTGGCACAAGACAAGGATGCCCTCTCTCACTGGTCCTATTCAACACAGTATTGGAAGTCCTGGCCAGAATAATCGGGCAAGAGAAAGAAATAAAGTTCATCCACACAGAAAGAGGGTAAGTAAAACTATCACTGTTCGTAGACAAGATTATTCTATATTTAGAAAATCCATAGTCTCAACCCCAAAAGCTGGTTAAGCTGACAAACAACTCCAACAAAATTTTAGAACACAAAATCGAGGTACAAAAATCGCTAGCATTCCTATACACCAACAGCCAAACTGAAAGGCAAGTCAGGACTGCAATCCCATTCACAATTGACACACACACACACACATACACACACACACACACACACACAAAGATAAATATACAGCTAACCAGAGAGGTAAAAGACCTCTACAATGAGAGCTACAAAACACTACTCGGAGAAATCAGAGATGACACAAACAAATGAAAAAAAAACATTTTATTCTCATGGATAGGAAGAATCACTACCATTAAAATGGCCATACTACTCAAAGCCGTTCATAGATTCAATGCTATCCATATTAAACTACCAATGATATCCTTCACAGTACTAGAAAAAAAACTATTTTAAAATTCATATGGAACCAAAAAAGAGGCTGAATAGCCAAGGCAATACTAAGGAAAAAGAACAAAGCTGGAGACATCACACTACCCAACTTCAAACTATACTAACAGGGCTACAGTAACCAAAACAGCATAGTACTGGTACAAAAACAGACACATAGTCCAATGGAACAGAATAAAGAGCTCAGAAACAAGGATGCACACCTACAATCATCTTATTTTCCATAAAACTGACAAAAATAAGCATTGGAGAATGGACTGTCTATTCAAAAGGTGGTGCTGGAATAACTGTCTAGCCATATGCAGAAGATTGAAACTGGACCCCTCCCTTACACCATATACAGAAATTTTTAAAAAGGCTTACATGTAAAATCAAAACTATACAAACCCTGGAAGACATCCTAGACAACACTATTCTGAACGTAGGAATGGGAAAAGCTTTCTGTACAAAGACACCAAAAGCAATTTCATAAAAAGCAAAAATAAATAGGATCGAATAAAACTAAGCTTCTGCACAGCAAAAGGAACTATCAACAGAGTAAACATACAATATACAGAATGAGAGAAAATATTTGCAAACTATGCATCTGACAGAGGTCTAATATCCAGGATCTATAAGAAATTTAAACAAATTTACAAGGAAAAAATAACCTCGTTAAAAAGTGGGCAAAGGACTTGGACAGACCATTTTCAGAAGAAGATATACATATGGCCAACCATCATATGAAAAATAGCTCAGTATCACTGCCCATTAGATAAATGCAAATCAAAACCACAATGAGATACTATCTCGTATCAGTTAGAATGGCTATTATAAAATAGTTAAAAGTTAGTATGCTGGTGAAATCGTGGAGAAAAAGGAACCTTAATACACTCTTGATAGTAATGTGAATTAGTTCAACCATTGTGGAAAGCCACATGGCAATTCCTCAAAGAGCTAAAACATAACTACCATCTGACTCAGCAATCCCATTACTAGTATATACCCAGAGGAATATAAGTCATTCTACCATAAGAACACATGCACACTAATGTTCATTGCAGTATTATTCACAATAACATCATCATGAAATCAACCTAAATGCCTATCAATGACAAACTGGATAAAGAAAACGTGGTACATACACATCATGGAATACTATGCAGTCATAAGAAAGAATGAGACCATGTCTTTTGTGGCAACATGGATGGAGCTGAAGGCCATTATTTTAAACAAACTAAGACAGGAACAGAAAACCAAACACTACATGTTCTCGCTTATTAGTGGGAGCTAAATAATAAGAATACATGTAAACAAAAAAAGTTAACAACAGACACTGGGACCTACTTGAGAGTGGAGAGTGGGAGGAGGGAGAGGAGTCAGTAAAAATTACTATTGGCTACTAGGCTTAGTAACTGGGTAATGAAATAATACGTACAACAAATCTTCATAACATGAGTTTACCTATATAAAAAACCTGTACATGTAGCCCTAAACCTAAGATAAAAGTTGAAAAATAAATAAAAATCAATATATGTCCCTGAGAATACTAACTTTCAGAATTCAGCTCATTATATTGTTAAAAATTGGTTGAATTTCCCTTTCCTAATAATTCATTGAGCAGGATATGTACAGATACACTTACTGCGTGAGTTACACTAAAGTTATTGGCAAATTGCTAGTCCGTGGAAGTTCTGGGGTTAATAACATGTGCCACACTACTTATCAATAGAAAGTATAACTGTGCTCTAGTGTTTACCTATTTCTCCGTGTGACTAATAATACATACCAGTGTAGCATTTGCAGAAAACACGATTAACTTGTACCACCTCATAATTTGAATAGATTGCACTAAACAATCTTAATAATAACTTTGAAACTGAACTTCATAAAATTACAGGCTTTCTAGCCTCATTATCATGTGACTGCAGTTTCATCTAGTTGACACTAGGTGGAGTATATATATTAAATAAATAACGTTTGACTTGTGGCCAAAATTTTCAAATTCTTTGACTTTCAGAGAATCCCAAGACAGCCATTCTTCAAATATTTGATCATTTTTGATTTATATGAACTTAATTTAAAACCAAAGTCAGAAATAATTAACATACTTATAATTACTAAATTTGAACTACAAGAATTATAAAAAAGACTATATGATGAACTCCCAACAGAACATATTCTGAGCACTTTAAATTATCTCTGTGATCTTGGCGAAATTTTTTGCGTATCTAGGACTCTCTTGGGTAAAGTTACATTAGTGTTTTTTAAAGATATTTAGTAGGAGGATGCTTTTGAAGGAAAAAAAATTATATACCCACACACAAAGCTATTGATGTTTAGGCTAAATTGGGCGTGGAGTATACTTGCTTCTCCCTTTCCTAGTCTTCCATCTGATGTCATTTCAGGTGCTGCTGCTAAAATCAAATTTTCACAAAACACTCTAAAAATCACTGACCCTCACTTTTCCCTGAAGATTTCTGATGAAATATTGTTGCTTTTCCTAGGTAATTGCTGCCCAAACCTGCCAACTTTAGCATTATCTGGAGCTTTGTAAAAAAAAAAAAAAAAAAAAAAAAAAAAGATAATAATAATACTGATGCCTGGGTCTTACATCAGAATACATAAACTGAATATGTACAAATGGACACCAAATATTGTTACTTTAAATACTTTCTCCTCTAATTTGGGTGTATATTATATACATGAAATATTATACATGTAGCTTTAACTCTTTAATGCCTTTAGAAATCTGACATTTTATTAAGCTCTTGTATTAGTCCATTCTCACACTGCTATAAAGAACTACCTGAGACTGGGTAATTTATAAAAATTAGACTGGGGAGTCCTCAGGAAACTTATAGTCATGGAAGAAGGTGAAGGGGAAGCCAGGTACATCTTACATGGCAAGAGGACAAAGACAGAGCAAAGAGGAAGTGCCACTTTTAAACCATCAGATCTCATGAGAATTCACTCACTATCAAGAGAGTAACATGGGGGAAACTGCACCCATGATCTAATCACCTCCCACCAGGTCTCACTCTCAACATGTGAGGATTGCAAATCAAGACGAGATTTGGGTGGAAACACAGAGTCAAATCATATAATTCTGCCCCTGCCCCCTCCCAAATCTCCTGTCCTTTTCACATTTCAAAACTTCTAGTGCCTTCACAACAGTTCCCCAAAGTTTTAACTCATTCCATGATTAACTCAAAAGTCCAAGTCCAAAGTCTAATTTGAGACAAGGCACGTCCCTTCCCCCTATGAGCCTGTAAAATCAAAAACAAGTTAGTTACTTTCAAGACAAAATGAGAGTACAAACATTGAGTAAATGCTCTTGTTCCAAATGTGAGAACTTGGCTAAAACAAAGAGGCCATAGGCCCCATGCAAGTCTGAAACCAATAGAGCATTCATTAAATCTTAAAGTTCCAAAAAAATTCTCTTTGACTCTAAGTCTCACATCCAGGGGACACTAATGTGAGAGGTGGGCTCCCAACATCTTGGACAGCTCTGTCTTTGTGAGAAATAAGTCAAAGAAGATTATTTTTACTCTTCAGAGTACAACTCCCACAGTTGCTTTCTTGGGCTGACATTGAGTGCCTGTGGCTTTTCCAGACACATGGTGCTAGCTGTCAGTGAATCTGCCATTCTGAGGTCTAGAGGATGGTGGCTCTCTTCTCAGAGCTTCACTGGGCAGTGCCCCAATGGGGACTCCAACCCCACATTTCCCCCTCTGCATTTCTCTTGGAGAGGTTCTCCATGAGGGCACCATCCTTGCAGCAGACTTCTGCCTGGACACCCAGGCATTTCATACATCCTCTGAAATCTAGGCAGACTCTCCCAAAAATCAACTCTCATCTTCTGGACACCCACAGGGCTAACAGCACATGGGAGCCACCAAGCCTTGCATTCACTGAACCAACAGCCTGAGCTGTACCTTGGCCCCTTTTGGCCACTACTAGAGTTGGAGCAGTGAGATGCAGGGTGCCTTGTCCCAAGATTACAGAGAGCAACCAGAGCCTGGCCCGTGAAACCATTTATTTTTTCCTCCTAGACCTCTGGGCCTATGATGGGAGAAGGTTCCTGGAAGATCTCTGAAAAACTCAGAAGACATTTTCCCCATTGTCTTGGCTATTACCATTTTTTTCTTGTTATTTATGGAAATTTCTGCAGCCTTGATTTCCTCCCCAGAAGTGTTTTTTTCTTTCCTACCACATGGTCAAGCTGCAAATTTTCCAAACCTTTATGCTCTAATTCTCTTTTAAGCGTAAGCTCCAATTTCAAACAATCTCTTTTTGAACACATGTGACTGTATGCTTTTAGAAAAAGTCAGGTCACATTCTGAATGCTTTGTTGCTTTTAAATTTTTTTATGTGAGATATGCTGGCTGAATCATATCTCTTAAGTTCAAAGTTCCCCAGATCTCTAGGGAAGGGGGAAAATGCTGCTAGTCTCTTTGCTAAGGCATGGCAAGAGTCAGTCACCTGTACTCTAGTTCCTAACAAGTTCTTTATCTCTATCTGAGACCACTTCAGCCTGGATTTTATTGTCCGTATCACTACCAGTATTTTGGTCAAAGCCATTCAACAAGTTTCTAGGAAGTTCCAAACTTTCCTTCATCTTTCTGTCTTTTTCTGAGCCCTCTAAACTGTCCCAGCCTGTGCTGGTTACCCAATTCCAAAGTCACTTTCACATTTTCAGGTATTTTTATTGCAATGCCCTACTACCTCAGTACCAATACCTTATATTAGTCCATTTTCGCACTGCTATGAGGAACTACCTGAGACTGGGTAATTTTAAAAGAAAAGAGGTTTAATTAACTCACAGTTCTGCATAACTGGGGAGGCCTCAGAAAACTTACAATCACGGCAGAAGGTAAAGCGGAAGCAAGGCACATCTAATATGGCAGGAGAAGAGAGCGAGCAAAGAACAGAGTTCCACTGTTAAACCATCAGATCTCATGAGAACTCACTCACTATCAGGAGAATATCATAGAGGAAACTGCCTCCATGATCCAATCACCTTCCACCAGGTCCCTCTCTCAATACATGGGGATTATAATTTGAAATGAGATTTTGGTGGGGACACAGAGCCAAACCATGTCACCTCCATAAATGACTCGAGTAATGATTACATTGACAAATTTACATGTAAGAATATACAGAAAATATTATATCTCTAATTATATTATTATTATTTTCTTTGACACAGAGTCTTGCTCTGTTACTCCGGCTGGAGTGTGGTGGCACAATCAAAGCTCCCTGCAGCCTTGAACTCTTGGGCTCAGGAGATCTTCCCCCCTTAAGCCTCCCAAGGAGCTAGGAATACAGGTGTGCCATCAAGTCTAGCTATTTTTTAAATTTTTATAGAGATGGGGTCTCACCATGTTGCCCAGACTGGTTTAGAACTCCTAGCCTCAAGCAATCCTCTTGCAACAGCCACCCAAAGCACTAGGATTACAGGGATAAACCACCACAACTGGCTTCCATATATACAATTTATGCCCAAATGTGGACTGCTCAGAGACTTAGCTAAACATGTGACTATCCATGATCAGGTAAGCCTTGTCATACATAATAGGAGTAGAAAGAAGAGACTAAACCCAAGCCTTTTTAAAGAGACAAAATGACAATTTTTTCTTTGTACTCCATTTACATTTATATGCCTCATATATGTTATTTCATATTGCTATATTTTCATGCACCCTATTATTTTCTGAAATTCTTTTAATCAAATTTTAAGTTTAATAAAAATCTTAAAATCACTGGTTTTGCTTTTTGTTTAGGTGATCAGATAATTTTAAGACAGAATTATAAAAATATATACATTATATTGGGAAAGTTATTGCTTCAGTCACAAAATATTGAGCAAATTTCTTCATATTGGATCATGTTTTTCTCTTCATTTTAATATTTCAAGTAAAATGGTTCCTTCAAAAATAATAAAATTTACTCTAAATATATTGAAATTATTACAGATTTAACTATGACAGAATAATATAATCATATGTCAAAATGTTAATACTAGTCACACTGACATGTGAACATATAAATAGAATGTATTAATCTTGATTATGATAATTTTAATATATGAACCATCTTTTAGAAGCAATACAAACTTGCCTTTTAAAAATAGTCACTTTTGAGATTTTTAAAGCACATATCTCTTAAATTACATTGGATAAATTTATTATACCAGTTTTTAAAATTCAAATATATATTAAATAAACACAAAGTATTGAAATATTTGGAAATTATAAGCAGTAGAAAGTGTAAGGTGATAAAATCCATTGTATGGTTTGACTGTGTCCTCACCCAAATTTAAACTATTTTGTGCCTCCCAGAATTCCCTCGTGTTGTACGAGGGACCCGGGGCGGGGGTGGGGTGTCGGTAATTGAATCATCGGACCGGTCTTTCCCACCCTATTCTCCTGAGAGTGAACAAGTCTCATGAGAGTTGATGGGTTTATCATGGATTTCCACTTTTGCTTCTTCTTCATTTTATTCTCTTGCTACCACCATGAAAGAAGTGCGTTTTGCCTCCCACCATGATTCTGAGGCCTCCCCAGACATGTGGAACTGTAAGTCCAATTAAACCTCCTTTTCTTCCCAGTCTTAGTTATGTCTTTATCAGTAGTATGAAAATGGACTAAAACATCCGTTTTATGTTGCTTGAAGTCAAAACTAAACCATGGAATTTGTTCTACATTACAGATGAGTACAAGCTCCTCCATCCTCATTACAAACTCTCCTGTGTCATATAATATGAGAACAGCCCACCATCCTGTGCCCTTAGACAAATTAAAGTTATTTTGCTCTGCATCACTTTTGAATGAAACCCCTGTAAAGAAATTTATACCACAGAATTTCTGCCAAATTCATTAATCTTTTTTATTATCTTTTGACTTTTATATACTTTGATGATTTTAAAAGATTGAATCAACCACTAATTTAGGGAAAAGGTAAGTACAATACAAAGACATTTTCCCCTGGAACCATTTAAGTGTGGGTTGCCACCATAAAGACCCATTACCCAACTTTAGTTGGTATTTTCCACAAGTAAAATTTCTACACTGAATGACCACAATACAACCAGTAATATCAGAAAACCAACATTAAGGCCAGGCATAGTGGTTCATGCCTGTAATCCCAGCATTTTGTGAAGCCGAGGCAAGTGGATCATGTAAGATCCGGAGTTTGAGACCAGACTGGTTAACATGGTGGCACCTCATCTCTACTAAAAATACAAAAACTACCCAGGTATGATGACTTACACATACAATCACAGCTACTCAGAGGCAGGAGAATCATTTGAACCTGGAAGGTTGAGGTTGTAGTGAGCCGAGATAGCACCAACCTAGGCGACATTGCACTCCAACCTGGGATAGAGTGAGACTCTGACTCCAAAAAAAAATTAAAGAAAATAGAAAACCAACATTAATACATTACTACCGTTGACTCCCTAGACCCTATTTAAGTTTCAGTGACTATCTCAATAATGTCCTTCCTAGCAACTGATCCACTTTACAGTGATACATTCCATACAGTTGACATGTTTATACTCTTTCAATATAGAACATCTTCTACCTTCTGTTTTGACATATGTGACCCTCAGACTTTGATGATTATAAGCCTGTTACTTTATAGTATATCCGTCACCTTGTATTTGTCTTCTGTTTTCTCACGGTTAGACTCAAGGTATGCATGTTTAGTGAAAATATGACAAAGAGATGCTGTGCTCTCTTTACATGCTCTCAGGTGATGCATGTTTTTGATTTGTCCTGATGATATTTACATTGATGACTTGATTAAGATAGAGCTAGGTAGGCTTCTCTACTGTAAAGAAAGAAACGCTCTATAAATTTACCATTCTTAGGTATTTTAGAGGAGTCTATTTTGAAACTATGTTTCTAATTAATCTTTCAATATATGCATTTATTTATTTATAACAACATGGGCTCATGTTTTTCTCTTTGATTCAATGAGCAGTAATCAGTTTTCCCATTAATTAATTAAATTCTCAAACTGACAACAATTTAATCTTTCAGGATGACCTTATTATCCTTTAACATTGTCTTGATTTTTAACAATATATATTCCAGGATCATCTTGTAATTTTTCTGTGCCAGCCCCAGAATCAGCCCTCATTCTTTTCAATGGGGCATGTTATTGAGAACCAAGATCTGGGGACTCAGTGTCCTCATTGCGATTAGGGTATCACTTGTACCAGTTACTTGGCCCCTCCCCCTGTCTGTCCGTTTCTCTGTCTCTCTCTCCATATATGTATACATACACATTTACATTGATTTTTTTTTTTTTTAGATTCCATGATTTCATTACTGGTACATCCAGTTTAATTATCAGGCTTCATACCTGTTTAATTCTATTCCATACTTTTAATCCTTTCTCTGGCTTTGAGAAATTTGTCACCTGGTTTTGTTTTATTTTTTCAACTTATTTTCTTATTTCATCTATTCTCTGTTTAACCAATGTCATATCTCTTCCACCTTCTTCCTGACACAGATTCCTCTTCACCACGCGTGTGCTCTGACATCTTGTGCCAAAATGGCATTTAAAATCCTTAATTACATGAGAAATGAAGAGAAAAATACAACAGATCAAAAAACAAATGCTTAAAATCTTGCATCATTGTAACAGTCTGAAGTTTACTCCAGTATTTTTTTCTCAAAAAAAGTGAAACAATGTATGTGACAAGGATAGAGCAAATGTTTTCTAAACTGATGATAGCTCTGAGAGCTTTACCCCAAGTCACATTTGTTTGTGTGAGAGATTTGAAGATCTATCATCTAGTTGTCAGTCCCTAGCATGTCATGACACTCAACTTGTCATCTCTTATTCTGTGAAGTTCATTCATGCGCTCATGCATTCAACAAATGTTCACTGAGCATGTATTTGAAACTGAAGATGCCAGGGATGTACAGGTAGTCCTAATCCCTCCACTCTTGCACCCTGCCTTAGAATGGTGAAAATAAAAATAGAGAGAAATAAACAAATGATAATAGTGTGATGGGTTGTGCTGTGCATTATGTGGGAAGCATTTTTCTGAGAAATAGAATACCTAGGGAGACCACATTTGGATTTAGTTGTACAAAGACAGTTTCTTTAATACAGTGATATACAAAATCATAGTAAATTGGAAATATAGGTAGAAATTGAAGAAGCTTTATTTTGTCCACTATAGTATATATGAAAAACCACTGATGTATTTCAATTGAGAAAAGGACAGTATCAGATTTATATTTTATAAATAAAGATCTGCAGTTCTGTGGGGCACACATTACAGGACATTTTAGCTTAGGTCAAGGGTCACCAGTGATGGTCTGTAGCTTAAATCTGACACACTGACTGTGTAAATAATATTATATTGAAATGTAGCCATCTCAGCCTGTTTTCTGCTGCTATAACAGAACACTACAGAGTAGGCAATCTATAAATAACAGAAGTTTGTTTGGCCAGTGCTTTTGGGTGCTGAGAAGTCCAAGAGTTTCTTACCATTTGGTGTTAGCAAATGGTAAGGGTCAACCCATAGTGGAGGGGCAGAAAATGGACAGGTGAGAGAGAATGAGAGAGGGCAAGAGTACGTGAAGCAGAGATGAAAAGACGATCAACTCCCAAGATAACAGACCCAGTTTTGAAAAAATGGCATTTGCCCATTTAGGAAGATGAGGTCCTTAGAAACTAATAGCCTGCAATAAGCTCCATCTCTTACAACTGCCACAATGGCAACAAAATTTCCAAATTAAGAATTTTGGGGGGCACATTCAAACTGTAGAAGTAGCCATCCTCACTTTTGTGTATATGACTGCTTTTTTCAGTCTAATGGCAGAATTAAATTGTTGCCACAAAGATCCAATGATCCAGTAAGCCTAAATATTTATTGTATGTATCTTTCTAGAAAATGTTTCTTGACTCTTGGTTTAGGCAAAAAATAATAGTAACTGGTTACCAAGGTTTTGGTCATATAAATGGAAACACTTGGACAGATTTGAGATCTAAATTGGTAAGGATGAAAATAGAAGATAATTCCTAGTTTTGCAGATTTACATGTTGATAAATTGTGGTATTTTTTACTGTGATGGTACCATGAATTTTATATTTCACATTTCAATTTTTCTTTTCCTTATACTTTCCATCTCTGTTCTGAAATTTCTCATGTGTTTATGTGTGTTGCCCTCCTAGCAACTTGAATATATGAATCCCAGTTATTTTGTCCCACTACTCAGAAGTTGAGCAGGTTTGGGATTTTGTCTTTGTCTTCCTTGAATCATTACCTTCAAATATTTTCAGTGTCACCATGTGCTTAATGTGGGCTGTGGTTTTCCAAAGGATTTTCTTGCTCTATGCTTAGATTTAGGTCTTCATTATGTGCTTGTACCTAGAGGGCATCATTCCATTCTCTTTTTTCCCCCCCACAGCTATAGATTGCTATTGTTTGTTAATTAGTGCTGACTAACCTGGTGGGGGTTGAAGAAGGTGAATTTTCTCTGACGTCCAGTTTTAGTCTCAATCTTAGGCAGATCCTGTGTTACTAAGTCTCAGATGTGGGGTTTCATCAGGGTTTCTGCCACTTTCGTATCACTAAGAGGCTTCTGATTCTCTTGGCAGATTTTTTTCCCTTTCCCAGGAGTAGAGAACTTTTTTCTTTTCCTTTGTCTCCAGCTATAGCAAAAATTATCCTGTTCTCTCGGAATAACAATATTGTTGCTCCTGTCCCAGCAGTTTAAAGCTTTTGCTCCTTGCAAGAAACATGACGTAAACAAGACTTTCTCCTTCTTTCTACAGTAGCAGCTGCTCCCCTTCTCCAGTACTGCTCTGTGGAAGCAACTGTTTCCAATCTCACAACCTGCCCCCAGCTTCATTCTTTCTCATGAGCACCTAGTGGAGGTCATTGGAGCACAGCCTGAAAGTAGGCGTGAATCCCCCTATGACTGTGGCAATGAGATATTTCATGCTCTCACAGTAGCCAGTATTGGTACAGCCTTACAGTTCAACCACTTATTTTAATCATTATTATATAATCAAGACCCCAAATAGTGGGTCTATTGAAAACAGGAGGCATGTAGTAACTATTTTTTAAAAATTAACCCATATTTTACTGATATTAATCATTATATGGTTATATAATACGTTTCAATAATTTTCCTATATGTGAGAATTCTAGTTTTTAATTATCATGAAATATGGTGCATTTGTGTTTTTGTGTTTATTCTATGTTTGCAGTTAAATTTATTTCTGCAGAATAATTTTCCAAAAGTAATATTACTTGCTTGAGCATATAATAAGCACATTTAATTGAATTTAAAAATATGCTTCTGGATAATGTTTCTAAACACTATAGCATTTTACAGTTCCACCAGTAACGTACCAGGACTCCCATGTGCCCTGCTTTAACAGGCATTGGATACAATTACATTGTTTGATTTTCCAAACTATTCATTGATATTGTAGCATTTTTGATAAGCTTTTCCCTAATTAAATAAAGACTTTTTATATGTCAGTTGGATATTTGCATCATTTTCTGTGGAATTTGTGTTTCTAATTTTGATCCATTTTACATAGGATTATTTCATTTTTCTATCATTGTTAAAGGCTATTTTGAAATATTGGTATCTAATATTCTCCATTAGATGCTTTCTATATCTACTTTTGACCTTTAATCTTTGGGCTAAATCTTACATAATTATAAATCTAATACCAATGTATAATGGGAGAGGATGAATATATAAGGAGACCTATTATTAGTCTTTTAAAATATTAATTGGACAACTATTGTAATATACCTGGAATATCTTTATTATACTCTTCTTTAAACTTTGGTGTGTGTCCATATAGCACTTTTCATACCAAAGTTTCTACCTGTTTTCCATGGCCTTTTCAGATAGAGATCAAAGGAAGACTATGCAATATAGATCCCTAACACAGAGAAAAGATCTGAAGCAGGAAATCAAAGAAGTTCCCCTGAGATTTCATTTTCTCATTTATTCTCACTGTGGTGAAGAATAAAAATGTTAAATTCCAAATTCTAAGGAAAAGATTAACCAAATATTGCACCATAACACATTCAGTGTTCAGATTTTAATCTACCATCAAATTGATCATTTAGTATTTTCATAATTTTTTTATCACCTAAATTATGACTTTATCTGCCTTTTTCATATATATATATATATATATATAACACAAATATGTATGCGTGTGCTTGAGTTATTTGAAATACTGTACTGCAGACCAATATCTTATGCAAATTGTTTCATTTAATCCTGAGAGTAATTTTGAGATGTGAATAATCTTTCTCCACATTTTACAACTCAGAAAAATACCACAAAAGGCTGTGCCACTTTCAAGATTACACAAAGGCTAGATAGAATAAGAGAACTGAGACTAAAAGGCCATTCTTATATTTTTGAGTGAATTTATCTTTCCAAACATAATTGATCATATTGAGATGACTACTTCATGTATCAATCACAGAGATAATGTTGTTTTCTTTCAAGATATATTTGCATGTTACTTCCTGTCTACATTACTATACAGTTATTCTGGGGCAAAGATGGTCATCTTCCTCCCCCGCTACCAGGTAAACTCTTCTGCCTTGCCCATTATTGTATTCCAATACCTGGCATGGAGCCTGGATTGAAATAGAGGAGTTCTGTAATAAACGTATTTAAACAAATGCTATTAATGAATGTCGAATGGTACAAGCATGAATAAAAATAACAAAAGCCTTCTCTTTAGTGGCCAGAAATTGCTGCAACAGTTTTAAAAGAAAATTTATTCCATATATGCTTAATTGTGTTTTTAAACTACTACAGAAATAAAGTTACCTATGATTTTATCTTAGTTTTGTTAGTGGATTAAATAACCAGGACACATATGAGAAAATCAACATTATGTTATCATTGCAGAATATCTCATATATTGTTTATTTAAGCATATATAAAATTTGTATGCCTTCAAGCCTATAGTGAATTAAATAAATAAATATTATATACAATGCACAGCTAATGTAAAATAAATTAAAAACATTAAAATTTTTTTTTTTTTTTTGAGATGGAGTCTCGCTCTGTCGCCCAGGCTGGAGTGCGGTGGCTGGATCTCAGCTCACTGCAAGCTCCGCCTCCCGGGTTTATGCCATTCTCCTGCCTCAGCCTCCCGAGTAGCTGGGACTACAGGCGCCCGCCACCTCGCCCGGCTAGATTTTTGTATTTTTTTTAGTAGAGACGGGGTTTCACCGTGTTAGCCAGGATGGTCTCGATCTCCTGACCTCGTGATCCGCCCGTCTCGGCCTCCCAAAGTGCTGGGATTACAGGCTTGAGCCACCGCGCCTGGCCAAAACATTAAAATTTTAAATGAGGCAGGGTGCGGTGGCTCACACTTGCAATCCCAGCACTTTGGGAGGCTGAGGTGGGTGGATCACGAGGTCAGGAGACAGAGACCATGGTGAAACCCCGTCTCTACTAAAAATACAAAAAGTAGCCTGCGGTGGCAGGCACCTGTAGTCCCAGTTACTTGAGAGGCTGAGACAGGAGAATGGCGTGAACTCGTGAGGCAGAGCTTGCAGTGAGCCAAGATCACGACACTGCACTCCAGCCTGGGCAACAGAGAGAGACTTCGTCTCAAAAAAAAAAAAAAAAAATTAAATGCATGTGACTAATTCGTTATCTGTATCAGTATAACCCATTCACTACTATAAATTATCCAGCTTGTTAAACATTTTATTTAACTAAATTTTAATTCACTTATTCTTCCTTTAAATGGAAAAATAAAAACATTCAATTTTTACATTAAATAATCCAAGTATATTATAAAATACGAACACAATTATTAAAAATAATTTGATGGTTTCTATAAGTTTTGTACATGTATTGTATAAGATTTACATGTATATGTATAAATATACTCTAAATCATCAGAGTATGTTAATAAATCAAGTTGTGGAAAACATTTTTTTCTGTTTACCCATTATAAGACTACTATGTAATATTTGTATTCAGTAAAATCATAAGTGACAATCTATTCTGCACTTATCATTCTAAACCTCCTAAGATTTATCAAAAACATTTGTTGGGAACTGGAGCAAAAGTGACTCTTGTTATGTTGTAGCAAAGAGACTGGCGGCATTTTGCCTCTGCCCTAAAGATTTGTGGAACTTTGCACTTGAGAGAGATGATTTAGGGTATCTCACAGAACAAACTTCCAAGCAACAAAGCATTAAATAGATGATTTGGTAGATGTTAAAGGCATTCAGTTTTATAAGGGAATCAGAGCATAGAGGTTTGAACAATTTGTAGCCTGACAATGCAATAGAGAGAAAATTCCATTTTCTGAGGAGAAACTCAAGCCAGCTACAGAAATTTGCATAAGTAACGAGGAGCTGAATGTTAATCCCCAAGACACTGGAGAAAATGTCTCCAAGGCATGTCAGAGGTCTTCATGGCAGACACTCCCATCACAGGCCTGGAGGCCTAGGAGGAAAAAATTGATTCATGGGTTGGGTCCAGGGTCCCCATGCTATGTGCACCCTAGGGATTTGGTGTGCTGCATCCCACACACTCCTGCCATGACTAAAAGGGGCCAAGGTACAATTAGGGCCATGGATTCAAATGGTGCATGCCCCAAGCCTTGGCAGCTTCCACAAGGTGTTGAGCCTACAGGTGCACAGAAGTCAAGAATTGAGGTTTGAGAACCTCTACCTAGATTTCAGAGAATGTTTGGAAATGCATTGATATCCAGGCAGAAGTTTGCTGCAGGGGCAGGGCCCTCATGGAGAACTTCTGCTAGGTCAGTGAAGAAGGGAAATGAGGGGTCAGAGTCCCCACACAGAGTCCCTACTGGGGCACTACCTAGTGGAGCTGTGAGAAGAGGGCCACCATCCTCCAGACCCCAGAATTATAGATCCACTGACAGCTTGCACTGTGCATGTGGAAAAGCTGCACACACTCAGCACCGCCCCATGAGAGCAGCCAGGAGGGAAGTCATACCCTGCAAAGCCAAAGAGGTGGCGCTTCCCAAGGCTGTGGGAGCCCACCACTTGCATCAGCATGACCTGGATGTGAGATATGGAGTCAAAGGAGATCATTTTGCAACTTTAAGATTTGACAGTCCAGGTGGATTTTGGACTTGCATGGGGACTGCAGCCCCTTTGTTATGGACAATTTCTCACATTTGGAATGGCTATAGTTACCCAACCTCTGTACCCGCATTGTGTCTAGGAAGCAACTAACTTGCCTTTGATTTCACAGGCTTATAGGTGGAAGGTTCTTGCCTTGTCTGAGATGAAACTATGGACTACGGACTTTTGAGTTAATGCTGAAATGTGTTAAGACTTTGGGGGGATGTTGGGAAGACATGAATGATTTTGAAATGTGAGGACATGAGATTTAGGAGGGCCAGGAGTGGAATTATATAATTTGGCTGTGTCCCCACCCATATCTCAACTGAAATTCCCATGTGTTATGGGAGGTAATGGAAACATGGCAGCAAGTCTTTCCTGTGCTGTTCTCATGATAGTGAACAAGTCACACAAGGTCCGATGGTTTTAAAAATGGGAGTTACCCCGCACAAGCTCTCTTTTCTCTTGTCTGTTGCCATGTAAGATGTGCCTTTCACCTTCTGCCATGATTGTGAGGCCTTCTCAGCCACGTAGAACTGTAAGTCCATTAAACTTCTTTCTTTTGTAAATTGTCCAGTCTTGGGCATGTCTCTGTCAGCAGCATGAAAACAAACTAATACATCCTCTAACCACGAAAACCACAGCAGCTCCTATCCAGATTGTGCTAGCAACTTATTCCAAGTGAGTGTTTATATTTCATACCATAATAAGAAATTCTGATTTTATAATTTTAATGAAAACATAGAAACAGAGCATATGTTTCACAAATTACATAGTTATACTCTGTAATTTTGACACTTTGTAATATTTAATAGAGATACCACATGCTTTATTCCTTTGAGAATTTGTGTGTGGTTGAGAAAGGCACACAAACCTTGCCTAAGTCTACACTGGGTAATTATGGATTGTTTGGGCGCATGTATTCTGAGGAATGGAAAGAAATGAACTGAAGGCTAGAATGGCTCTTCCAGAGTTTATCTTAAGAAACATAAAGCCACTAGTGATTCTACATTCTTAGGTAAGCCAATAGATATTTTCTTAAGACACAGTCTTGCTGTATTGCTCAGGCTGTAGAACAGTGGCACAGTCTTAACTCACTGCAACCTCTGCCTCTTGGGTTCGAGAGATTCTTGTGCCTCAGCCTCCCAAGTAGCTGAGACTACAGATGTGCACCACCACTCCTGGTTAATTTTGGTATATTTAGTAGAGAAGTGGTTTCTCCATGTTGACCAGGCTGATCTCAAACTCCTGTCATCAAGCAATCCACACTCTTTTTTCTTTCAAAGTGCTGGGATTATGAGCATGAGTCACTGTGCTTGGCCACCAGTGGATAGTATTTTAGCTGATTATGTCTTGAGATGTCCCTGATGAGTTATAAAAATGTCATAAGCTTTGGCTCTGGGCGCGGTGGCTCATGCCTGTAATCTCAGCACTTTGGGAGGCCGAGGCCTGTGGATCACTTGAGACCAGGAGTTCGAGACCAGCCTGGCTAACATAGTGAAACCCAGTTTCTATTAAAAATACAAAAGCTAGCCAAGTATGGTGTTGGTCACCTGTAATCCCAGCTACTCGGCAGGCTGAGGCAGGATAATCGCTTGATCCCCAGAGGCTGAAGTTGCAGTGAGCCAAGACCCCACCATTGCACTCTAGCCTGGGCAAAAAGACTGAAACTCTATCTCAAAAAAGAAAAATGTCATAAGTTTCATAAGTTACTGAAAATCAGGTAACAACATGCTAAGATTTTCTGCACCAATGTAGAATTGAAATATGATAATTCTCAGAGTGTCACATTGAGCTAATAAGGTAAGTTGGAGAAATGTTGATGGTCACACTACCTTATCATTCAGGATCCTTTCAGTTGCCAGTTTGGCCAATTGTGCATTGCTTCACTCAGAATAAACTTTAGGATTTTCTGTAGTGCCTCTTTGTGCCATAGAGTCTGGAAAAGAAAGAAAAACATTTCCAATATTTTCTCAAAGCTAAGATCCTCAGAGTAGACACACAAGATATAAATGCAAAATCGAGCAATGTGAGATAACATTCATCTGGGAAGAGGCCATCTCTTTTCAAGTAGAGCAGTAGTAACATATGTTTTTTCTGGGGATGCCACAGTGGAGTTTCTAGTACACAGTTCCCATCACCATGGAGGTTGCAAGTTGGACAATGATATAGTATAGTCACTTTTCCTGATGGGGAGACTCAAAGTTTTTTGCTTCTCTATTCCATAAATTCTAAAACTTAATAATCTGTAATATATTTCTGTATGATTAAGCTAGTTAGAGATTGCAATACAATAAACAAATCTGCAATAGAATAAAACAGTTTCTGACAAATCAGATTATATGGCTTAAGCAAATAAATTTACTGAGACATGAAAATATAAAAGCAAGTTAGTTATGTTCAAAAATGCCTGGACCCAAAGGCTCAAACAGTGTTTGATTTTCCTCCTCTACTTCCATGTAGTATTCACTCTTAGGCACTATCTATGTGGTCTCACAACTCAAATCTATGTATCTTACAATCACAATAAAGAAAATACTTTTACCCAAATTTAATTAAATTTCATGCAACTCATTCTCACTGGATTAAGTGTAGTCCCAGACCCATCCCGAAACTAAGTACCATGGCTAGGTTGTAAAATAAACAGACCAGTGCAAGGCCATGAGCCCACCTCCGTAGCAAGAATGAGCAGGGCTTCAGTCCCATTTGGACTATATATATGAGCATGAAGAGGGATGGTTTTTTGAAAGAAAGTAGCTATTACTAAAACAGAAAATGGATGCAGGGCAAGAAAATACAAGCACACAAAACCCTCTCCCAACAACCTCCCTCACTATCTTTCTCACACACACACATATTACGTTAAGAATCTCGGCCGGGTGTGGTGACTCATGCCTGTAATCCCAGCACTTTGGGCGGCCGAGGCAGGTGGATTACCTGAGGTCAGGAGTTCGAGACCAGCCTGACCAATAAGATGATACCCCGTCTCTACTAAAAATACAAAAATTATCTGGGCATAGTGGTGGACACCTGTAATCCCAGCTACTCGGGAGGCTGAGAAAGGAGAATTGCTTGAACCTGAGAGGTGGAGGGTTGCAGTGAGCTGAGATCACGCCACTGCCCTCCAGCCTGGGTGACAAAGTGAGACTCTGTCTCAAAAACAAAACAAAACAAAAAAAAAACCCTTAATTTCAGAGAAAAGGAAATTCAAACATTGTTGATAAAATCTACGTATTTTGATACATAATGTCAGTTATTGCAAAACTTACATGTCATTTATTGCAAAACTTAAAACACGAATAGGTTTTGTTTTTGTTTTTTAAAGAGGAGTGTTACTTAAAAAGCTGCAATTCTGAAAAAGTCTTGATATCTAGAAACGCTCTCTATGGCTTAATTATTTTAATTGCGATTTATGAAATAAAATATTTCTAGGTTTAAATCCAAAATCAGACACTTACTAATGTATGACCTTTAATAGTATAATATAAATAAACTACAGTTTATTTAGTTTCAAAATATCAGTAATAGCACTGTTGACTGAGCTAGTGTAAGAAATAAGGTAAATTGCTTGGGAAAATTTAATTGCCTAATATATAGTGTCTTTGGTCACGATGACTATATATAATTTTGGGAGGGAAGTAAATGTATTAATTGAGTAAGTAAAAGGTGATATCCCATAAAATTAGAATTTCACAAAGTTCAGTATCATAAAATGTTGTGTTCTATTGTTTATATGATGTGCCTTATATATTTCTTGAAGTTTAAATAATTATTTATTAATTGGAGCTATATGACATTAATTTATATATCAAAATTTGCAGTATCATGTAGTTGAATCTTAGCAAGTACAGATAATGTGTATCAAACATATCAGATTTCTTCCTCAGCCTTTCTGTGGCCACAAGAGCATTCATATAAATCGAATAAAATGAATGAACACTATTAATGTGTTAGTCAGTATAAGTAAGGCATGAGGAGCTTAAAATACATTATACCATGTCCTCCCTGTGGCGTGAGGAGCTTAAAATACATTATACCATGTCCTCCCTGTGTCATGAGGAGCTTAAAATACATTATACCATGTTTATTCCACTAATACTATTTTGTGGTGAAGTTAAAGCTAAATTAACCATGTGTGACAAATTTAATGGCCTAAAAGAAACGACTAAAATCATACGAGAGATGTGAATACAGTTGCTATTGTCTCGGTAAATTTGTGGACACAGTTCTGTTCAGATTATATATGAACTGCATGAATCTAAATTCATCATTGTCATCTTCGGGAAATAAATTCTACGTTGGTAATGGATATGATAGTGATAAGTACAAATTTAAATTAAACGAACAAAATAAAATTAAAAAAAAATACTGGGCACAACACGATAACCTTAAAGAAAAAAATGTCAATACATATGTGCCTTTACAAAAGTTTCATCAAAAATTTCTATTGTAAAATGAGATACCAACACAAATCTGAAAATAATAAAATCACAAGTAGAACATAGTCATCCTTTCACATACACGGGATTGGTTACAGAACCCAAGTGATAATCCAAATCCATGGAAACTCAAATTCCTGACATAAAATGGCACAGCATTTGCATATAACCATTGCTCATCCTCCGGTATACTTCAAATCATCTCAAGATTATTTATAATATGTAATTCAATGTAAATGCCATATAAATAGTTACACTGTATTTTTAAGTATTATTATCTTTGTATTATTGTGTCATAATTTTTATTGTGTTTTTAAAAAATACTTCCAATCCATAGTTGGTTGAATCTGTGGATGGGGGGACCTATAGACTCCCAGCGAAAACTGTACTTGAATATAGAACAGTAATCAGAGGCCCCCAGTGTGTCTTTCCTTCCCGCTGTACTTATCCTTTACCTGCTCTGAGCACTTAGTCTTGTCACTCTTTGCTCTCAGTTCCTACTCTATTGAAACACAATAAACGAACAAAAAATGGAGGGCAAAGGGGAATCAAAACCAGTAGCAAGTCAGAAGAGTGAAAAGAAGAAACATATTTCAAAGCATTGTGGTTTTGGATAAAATAATTTGGATAAAGGCAAAATAATGATAACAAAGAAGTTAGCCCTAGTATAAAATAAGGAAGCCAGGAATAAGCTCTAGAATCTAAAATTCTCTAGGAAATAATATGTCTCTTAGTCACAGTTGCAGGCACTCAATGTCTTTCTGGAATATTCCCAGTATTTCTCAGCTTTTTATTTACAATGTGTGTTTAATTATTAAGTGTGATTTTACATTATGTAAGACACAATGTACTCAGAACAAGGCTAAAATGATAAATAAAATTGGCTAATTCCAATTAAATTGGCTTATAGTGAGTGGGAGGGGATTCTGATACCTTAGATGTAAACAGTCATGAAAGTGCAGTGTTGTTAGCAGCCTGTAGTGGACAAAGTATCCATGTTCTCATTCCTGAAACTGAGGAATATGTTATCTCATATGACAAAGGGAAAATAAGTTTGCAGATGAAAATAATTTTGCTAACGAGCTGATCTATAAACAGAAAAATTATCCTTCATTATTCTGATGGGTCCAATGTAATCAAACTGGTTCTCATAAACGAAAGAGAGAAGCAGGAGAGTCAGTCTGAAATCATCCACGGTGAGAAGCAAACGCCACATCCATTGCTGGTTTTGAAGATGAAATGGGGCCACTAGCCAAGGAATGAGGGAAGCACCCAGAAGCTGAGAAAGCCAAGGAAATGAATTCTATCCTACAGCCTTGAGAAAGGAACACATCTCTATTGACAACCTGATTTTAGCCAAGTTAGAAATGATACTTCTGATCTACAAAACTGTAAGATCGTACATTGTTTTAAGCCACCAAATATGTGGTAATTTGTTAAAGGAGCAATAGAAAACACAGCCCATGGATTTCACTGAGGAGTCACAGAAGCTATCTGAGAAATAAGCGTCATTTTAGCAGACAACTGAATGCTCCAAATATTCTAGGTAGGACGCAGTAAGCACATTGTACAAAGTAAATAGGAATAATTGTGCAGACAATGGATAGGAGAGAGAACAATACACATTTTGAAAAACTAAAAAGGAGTTCAGTGTAGTTGTATCTGTTGTACTCTGTGTGGTGTCTGTGAGGGAACTGAACAGTAGCAGGAAGCATCCAGAAATGAAAAATTAGAAATCTGAGATTAATATATGAAAAGATAATGAGGCTTTGAAAGCCATGATAGCAAATTTAAAATTATTTCTAACAGCACAGGAATGTCATGGCACTTTTTTTTTTTTTTTTTTTGAGACGGAGTCTCGTTCTGTCACCCAGGCTGGAGTGCAGTGGCCGGATCTCAGCTCACTGCAAGCTCCGCTTCCCGGGTTTATGCCATTCTCCTGCCTCCGCCTCCCGAGTAGCTGGGACTACAGGTGCCCGCCACTTCGCCCAGCTAGTTTTTTGTATTTTTTTTTTTAGTAGAGACGGGGTTTCACCGTGTTCGCCAGGCATGGCACATTTTTAAAAGGGAGTGTGTGTAGGTGTTGGGGGCAGGTTGATCAAATGTTCATTCTAGACATATTGCTGAAGCTGCTCCTGAAAGAGGCTGGCGAGGGCGGCTAAAGTTAGGAGGCCTTGCACTAACCCAGGACAAAGTCACAATCGAAGTCTTGGCTAGGACTGTGACAAATGGGATCCAGGCATGGGACTTGAAATCCTCAGGAGTTGCCTTTTTTTCTTTTTTTTTTCAAGAAGGAGTCTTGGTCTGTCACCCAGGCTGGAGTGCAGTGGTGCAATCTTGGCTCATTGCAACCTCTGCTTCCTGGATTCAAGCGATTCTCCCGCCTAAGCCTCCCAAGTAGCTGGAACTACAGGTGCCCACCACCATGCCCGGCTAATTTTTGAATTTTAATAGAGACAGTGTTTTGCCATGTTGGCCAGGCTGGTCTTGAACTCCTGACCTCAGCTGATCCACCCATCTCGGCCTCTCAAAGTGCTTGTATTACAAAGGCGTGAGCCACCATGTCCAGTCCTGTAGTTGCCTTTTCTTTCAATATCTTGATTAGAAGGAGGCATATGTGGCCGGGCGTGGTGGTTCAAACCTGTAATCCCAGCACTTCGGGAGGCAGGAGGTGGGTGATCAGGAGGTCAAGAGATCCAGACCATCCCGGCCAATGTGGCGAAACCCCGTCTCTACCAAAAATACAAAAAATTAGGCGGATGTGGTGGCAGGCGCCTGTAGTCGTAGCTACTTGGGAGGTTGAAGCAGGAGAATCACTTGAACCTGGGAGGCGGAGGTTGCAGTGAGCCAAGATTATGCCACCATGCTCTAGCCTGGGGACAGAGCAAAACTCTGAAAAAAAAAAAAAAAAAAAAAGGAGGCGTGTGGCCCCACCTGAATTTATATCCTTAGGCTTAAGAAAAATGTATCCTGACATAGAAATAGACTAGCTGTCTAAAAATTTCCATCACATTTTTTATGCACACAAACTCATAGATGTTCACTCCAGTATATGATTTATAAACAAGTTTTTACTTGATATTTTGTAGAATAAGCCAGAGTATTTTAATAGAAGTCAAAATGTCCTGCTTCTATTTCCATCCTGTTATTGAATTACTGTCAACCTCAGAAAAAAATTTGAATCTCTTCTGGGCCCCTGTTATCGTTTGGGGGAGATTAGACAAATTGAATTTGATAGTATAGGTTAAATTAAATAAAATTGGTAATATTTGATCGATTTCAATTTATAAGATCGGCAAATTTATATGGCTCCGCTTACTATTTTTTTCACTTAAAATACTCACATGTAATTTTTCAACATGGTAGAGAACCACAAACCAGGACCCTTATTTTTAGTCTTAAGGCCAGTGGAAAACAAAGAAACGTGCCTCTATATTTACTTAAAAATGATTGATGAAGACATATCTAAATATCTATAAATTAAAATTATGTTTTTCTATTACAAATAACTCATAACACCAGCTCTTTAATTCTGCCACAATTACAGATGCCTTAGGCACATCTCTAAGGGTAGATTATTGTTTAATAAATATGTACTATATTCATAATTATAGGAATGAAATGTTAAAATTAATTTCTTGGCCATTTTTTTCCTTTTTGTAATCTTAACAATGTGGAGCCCTATGTTCATTATTTCTTGCAATAAAAGTACTCAAGAATGCCTTAGGTAATTGACCTATAATGGTGATAATTTTCTTTCTGCCTGAGAAAATTACTTTCAATTTTAAATTTCTTCCTAATCTTATGGGAATGATTCACCTTGTCAATTCACTTGTTTTTGATTTCCCATTTTAATTAGTCTCAATTTAATTACAATTGATTGAGTTGAAATATCAAACATAAACTCCCTGCATGAATAGAAAAATATCGTTTTCTCAATAGGCATCAACTTACATGTTAGAGAAAAATATACACGTAACTCCTTTGCATGTGGTTTTGTACATGAGCTTCCAAGTTTATTTTCCAGAGATTTTAATAAATTGATTTTTTAAAAGAACAATAACATCATCCCTGGGGTCTAAGTTACTCTCCTTCACTCTTCTTTTGCAGACAGAGAGCAAGAGCAAGAGAGAGAGAGAGAGAGAAAACCTACAGGTGATTCTTATACACGATCAAAGTTAAGAGCTAGAAATTCTATACATTTATTCTCTGTCATTAATTCCCTCCATTTCTTAGTCTAATTAGAATATATCGATATAGTTAAGCACTTTTTAAAAAACATAATTGCAATTAGACAGTATTAGAAAATTAGGTTTAACTTGTTTTTTCTTTCCCAGCTGATTATCACCATAGTTGTCATTTATCCTTATTCTATGTTCATCCATTTTTCCCTGTTGTATAAATGAGATTTAAGGAATTAGTGCCAAAATAGTATTTTTAAGAGAAAGTCTTATTACACATTGCCACGTGGGAGACATAAATCCAGGGCAATTCTACCAGGACAGCAGCCTGTCTTTATTCCCCATCCTGCCTCAATACCAATTTATCCACTTAGTGTTCATTCCCAATTGTGAAAGAATATTTTAAGTTTTATTATAATATTTTTTATAAGATTCCCAAATTATGAGTATAAAAATGTTTAGTAGAATACAGTATATGTGAAGATTAATATTCAATATCTAGTTAAAACAAAAGTATAACCATGAAATTTTAATTACAATTGCAGTTGACTTTCACACTATTGGGCAGTGAACATTCTTAATATTCTATATATTTTTTTATTTTTATAAAACATGATCAGTTTTCAATGGAACACTTTTTTAAAATTTCAAAAACTGTTAAACAATCTGCTAAAATGAAAGGCGTTATGAATCAAGAAATACAATTAAGCAGAATTTGAGGTGAACGTGTGTGTTTTCTGTAAGTGATGTATTTTGTATTACATAAGTATAAAATAAGGTGCTTATTATAAATCAACTCTTCCACTTTCATGTGTCTAAATAAATGTTATGCAATTTATAATGTTTCCTTTGCAAGTATATGTAGTTTAAAAAAACGTATGGCCAACTAGCTTTTGACAACTCTTCGACTGAATGGTTCTTACAGATTTTACTTGTTTTCAACAACAGGCAAGAAGAGATATCACGAATGAACTCCCATTCACAATTGCCACAAAAAGAATAAAATACCTAGAAATACAGCTAACAAGGGAAGTAAAGGACCTCTTCCAAAAGAACTACAAGCCACTGCTTAAAGAAATTTCAGATGACACAAACAGATGGAAAATCATTCTATGCTCATGCATAGAAAGAATCAATGAAAATGGCCATACTGCCCAAAGCCACTTATAGATTCAATGCTGTTCTATTAAACTATCATTGATATTCTTCACAGAATTTGAAATAAAAAACTATTTAAAAATATATATGGAACAAAAGACAATTCTAAGCAAAAACAAAACAAAAACAAACAAAAAGGACAAGCTGGAGGCATCACACTACCCAGCTTCAAACTATGCTACAAGACTACAGCAACCAAAATAGCATGACACTGGTACAAGAACATAAGCCAAGAAAACAGAATAGAGAACCCAGAAATAAGATGGCACACCTATAACCATCTGATCTTCGACAAACCTAACAATAAAAGACATGCAATGGGGGAAAGGATTCCCTATTTAATAAATAGTTCTGCCTGGCCATCATGGTGAAACCCCATCTCTACTAAAAATACAAAAAAAGTTAGCCAGGCATGGTGGTGTGTGCCTGTAATCCCAGCTTCAAGAGGCTGAAGCAGGAGAATTGCTTGAACCCAAGAGGCAGAGGTTGCAGTGAGCTGAGATTGTGACACTTCACTCCAGCCTGGGCAAAAAAGCAAGACTTCATCTCAAATAAATAAATAAATAAATAGTTCTGGGAGAACTGGCTTGCTGTATGCAGAAAATGGAAACTGGACCCCTTTCTCCCACCCTATGCAAAAATCAACTCAAGCTGCATTAAAGACTTAAATGTAAAGCTCAAAACTATAAAAAGCCTAGAAGAAAATCGGTGCAATATAATTAAGGACATAGGCATGGGAAAAGATTTAATAATAAAGACACCAAAACCAATTGCGATCAAAGTGAAAATGGACAAATGGGATCTAATTAAAGAGCTTCTGCACACACACACACACAAACTGTCATCAGAATGAACAGAAAACTTACAGAATGGGAAGAAATGTTTGCAATCTATCCATCTGACAAGGGTCTAACATTTTCAGCATCTACAAAGAATTTTTTAAAATTTTGCAAGAAAAAAACAAACAATGCTATTAAAAAATGGGCAAAGAACATGAACAGGTATTTCTCACAATAAGACATACATGTGACCATTAAACATGAAAAAAAGCTCAACATCACTGATCACTAGAGAAATGCAAATCAATACCACAATGAGATGCCATCTCACAC
The DNA here is from genome assembly GCF_009764315.1 of Trachypithecus francoisi. Classification (NCBI taxonomy): domain Eukaryota; kingdom Metazoa; phylum Chordata; class Mammalia; order Primates; family Cercopithecidae; genus Trachypithecus; species Trachypithecus francoisi. The sequence goes on from NW_022681465.1 coordinate 59,119,451, forward strand.
CAGTCAGAATAGCAATTAAAAAGTGAAAAAATGCCAGGCCACAGTGGCTCATGCCTGTAATCCCAGCACTTTGGGAGGCCGAGGCAGGCAGATCACAAAATCAGGGGATCAAGGCCATGGTGAAACCCCATATCTACTAAAAATACAAAAATTAGCTGGGCATGGTGGCATGCACCTGTAGTCTCAGCTATTCAGAAGGCTGAGGCAGAAGAATTACTTGAACACAGGAGGCAGAGGTTACAGTGAACTGAGATCACACCACTGCACTCCAGCCTGGTGACAGAGCAAGGCTCCGTCTAAAAAAAAAAAAAAAAGTCAGAAAACAACTGATGGCGGTGAGGTTATGAAGAAAAAAAAAAACACTTTTATACTGTTGCTGGAATTGTAACTTAGTTTAACCACTGTGAAAGACTGTGTGGCAATTCCTCAAAGACCTAGAGGCAGAAATACCATTTGACCCAGCAATCCCATTACTGGTATATATTTAAAGGAAAATAAATCATTCTATTATAAAGATACATGCATTTGTATGTTCTTGCAGCACTATTCACAATAGCAAAGACATGAAACCTACCCAAATGCCCATCAATAATAGAGTGGATAAAGAAAATGTATTACATATAAATCATGGAATACTATGCAGCCATAAAAAAAGAGATCTTGTCCTTTGCAGGAACACGAATGGAGTTGCAAGCCATTATGCTCTGCAAACTTACACAGGAACAGAAAACCAAATACTGCATATTCTTACTTACAAGTGGGATCTGAACAGTGAGAACACATGAGCACATGGTGGGAAACAACAGATACTGGGGACTTTCAGAGGGTAGGGGTTGGGATGAGGGAGTTTGTCAAAAAGAAGAGCTAATGGATGCTGGGCTTGACATGTAGGTGATGGGATGATCTGTGTCACAGATCAACATGACACAGGTTTACCCATGTAACAAACCTACACATCCTGCAATGTACCTCTGAACTTAAAATAAAAGTTGAAAAAAAAAAAAAACTAAAAAGAAACAAATGTAAGTAGGTCTTTTTTAGCAAAAGGCATTCATTTCAAAATTATATGTTGAGACATACGTTTCTGGGATGAAGGATGAAAGAGATCAAATCCTACCCTTCTGGTACTCTTTGTATAGTGGAAACAAATATCAAATTAAGTTTGCAAAATGTTCAGCAATAGTAGATTATTTGAAAATTAATTATAAGACAGAAAGTAGAGTGCTGGTTGCCAGGGGCTGAGAGGAGAGGGGATTGGTGAGTTGATATTTAATAGGTATGGGATATTTCTTTTTTAAGATGAAAATAGTTCTGGAGATAGGTTGCAAAACCATATGAATGATACTTAACACTACTGAACTGTACACTTAAAATTGATTGAGGTGATAAATTTTATATTACATATAGTTTATGACAGTCAAAATTATAAAAAAAAATTACAGCACTTTCATAAAATGGACCAATATGCAGTGTTTAAAATATAAAACATAAGAATACCAAAAGACTATAATCCATGTGACACCACAATTAGAACTTCCTAAAACCTAATAAAATAGAAGAAGAGAGAAGAAGAAGAAGAAGAGGAAGAGGAAGAGGAAGAGGAAGAGGAAGAGGAAGAAGAAGAAGAAGAAGAAGAAGAAGAAGAAGAAGAAGAAGAAGAAGGGGAGGAGGAGGAGGAGGAGGAGGAAGGAGGAGAGGAGGAAGAAGGAGGGAGAGGGGGAGGGGGAGGAGGAGGAACAAGTGGAGTTAAAATTTTATCAGGAAGTCAAATAAATTCAAAGAACTAAATGTAGAAATAAAATATGGACTGGACAAGTGACTTTTTTTCAATAGAGATGGGGTCTCCACATATTGCCTAGGCTGGCCTCGATCTCCTGAGCTAAACCAATCTGCACCTTGGCCTCCCCAAGGGCTGGGATTCCAGATGTGGACCACCATGCCTAGCCCAAATCACTTCTTTTTTTTTTTTTAATTTTATTTTAAGTTCAGGGATATAAGTGCAGATTTTTTACATAGGTAAATTTGTGACATGCGGGCTTGTCGCACAGATTATTTCATCACCCAGCTATTAAGCATAACGCCCATAGTTATTTTTCCTGATCCTCTCCCTCCTCCTCATCTCAACCCTCTGGAAGGCCCCAGTGTGTGCTGTTCCCCTCTATGTGTCCATGTGTTCTCATCAGACAAATGACTTCTTCACTACCATTAAGATATGTACTGAACAGAAAAAGGTGATTAGACAACCTTCCTGTCTTAGTCCATTCAGACATCAATAACAAAATACCAGAGACTGGGTGGCTTAAACAACAAACACTTATTTGTTATAATTTTGAAATCTGAGAAGATTAAGATCAAGGTGCCAGCAGATTCAGAGTCTATTGAGGGCCCTCTTCATATTTCTAGGTTTCTGTCTTTTTGCTGTAACCTCATATGAGAGAAGGGATGAGGACGTTCTCTGGTACCTCCTTTATAAAGGTACTTACCTAATTAATGAGTATTCATCTCATCATGACCTAGTCAATATCCAAGAGCTCCACCTCCTAATACAATCCCACTGAGTGTTAAAATTTATACATGACTCCACATCACCAAAGAAACAAGTTAAAAAAAAAAAAACTAATAAACAACAGATACACAAAAACTTCTCAGTCTGATATCTCCTATAGAAGAATTATAATAATGTACTTTTGATTTTGTCACATGATTAATAACCTATAATCCCCCAGATGCTGAATAAGATACTAAAATATTACATGAAAATATATTTTCTCTCTCTGGGAAAAATTAGAATAATATCAGAAGAGTAATTTTCTATAATATATTTTAAATAATTTTCTCCATTTTATTATCTCCATTACCATTATCATTTCAAGAGGAAAAAGAAAAGACAAGAACAGCAACACATTACTGTGTTTTGAATGTTTGTCTCCTCTCAAATTCATGTTGAAGTTTAGTTTCCATTGTAACAGTATTAAGAAGTAGAAACTTTCAGAGGTCCACGAAAGTTCTACCCTCATAAATGGATTTATGCTGTTAATTAAAGAGTGAGTTCCTTATAGATGAATATTTCAGTTCCATCTTTTCTCTCTTTCTCCCACCCCATCCTTGCCCTTCTGCCATGGCATGACACAGTAAGAAGTCCCTTGACAGATGCTGGTAGCTTAATCTTAGATGCCCCATCCTCCAGAGCCATAAAGCAGTAAATCTGTGTTCATTATGAATTTATCAGTCTGTGGTATTCTGTTATAGCAGCACAAAATGGACTAAGACACATGTACATGTTGCCATAAACATAGTACCAAAGCTTCAAAGATTTGGAGATTAGAGCTCATATTAATATTTTAAATAAAATAAAAACATTAACACTTAGAGGCTAACACTGTACTAATACTAAAATTTATCTAATCCAGATATGAATAGAAGGAATTTTTAGAAATACCTTGAAACAAATGAAAATGGATATACAACATAATAAAATCTATGAGATATGGCAAAAGCAGAACCAACAGGGAAGTTTATAGCAATAAATGCCTATATCAAAAAGTAAAAATAAACAAGCTAACAATAACACCTCAAGTAGCTAGAAAAGCAAAAACAAACCAAATCAAAATTAGTAGAAGGAAAGATATAATAAAGATCAGAGCAGAAATAAAGGAAATTAAGACTAGAAACATAATACAGAAGATTCAAGAAATAGAAAGTTGGTTCTTTGAAGAGATAGAATTGACAAATCTTTAGCTGGACTATGAAAAAAGAGGAAAACCTAAGTAAATAAAGTAAAAAACAAATAAAGAAGGAATAATAACTGAGACTTCAGAAATACAAAGAACCATTAGAGACTATTGTGAACAACTATACATTAACAAATTGGAAAACCTAAAAGAAATGGATACATTCCTAGATACATAAAACCTACCAGGATTGAACCATGAAAAAATCGAAAATCTCAACAAGCCAAAAAAGGGGTAGTAGATTAAGACTAAAGAGTCTAAAAAAAAAAAAAAAAGAAAAAAGAAAAAAGAAAAAAAAGAAAAGAAAGCTCAGAACTTGGCCGGGTGCGGTGGCTCAAGCCTGTAATCCCAGCACTTTGGGAGGCCGAGGCGGGTGGATCACGAGGTCAGGAGATCGAGACCATCCTGGCTAACACGGTGAAACCCCGTCTCTACTAAAAAATAAAAAAAAATAAAAAAATAAAAAGCTAGCCAGGCGAGGTGGCGGGCGCCTGTAGTCCCAGCTACTCGGGAGGCTGAGGCAGGAGAATGGCGTAAACCCGGGAGGCGGAGCTTGCAGTGAGCTGAGATCCGGCCACCGCACTTCAGCCTGGGCGACAGAGCAAGACTCCGTCTCAAAAAAAAAAAAAAAAAAGCTCAGAACTTGATGGTTTTATTGCCGAATTCTACCAACCACACGAAGATAAACTAATGCCAATCCTACTCAAACTCTTCAAAGAGATTGAAGAAGAGGGAGTAACTTTCAGCCTCATTCTATGAGCCCAAAATTACCATGACACCAACACCACAAAGGGACACACAACAAAATAGAAAACTACAGGCCGATATCACTAATACTGTTTGGCTCTGTGTCCTCACCCGATCTCATCTCGAATTGTAATCCCCATGTGCTTAGGGAAGGACCTGATGGGAGGTGATTGGATCATGAGAGGCAGATTTTTTTCCATGCTGTTCTTGTGATAATGAGTTCTCATGAGATTTGATGGTTTAAAAGTGTTGCACTTCCTCCCTGGCTCTCTCTTTCTTCTGCCACCATATAAGATGTGCCTTGCTTTTCCTCCTGCCATAATTATAAGTTTCCAGAGGCTCCCCAGCCATGGGAAACTGTGAGTTAATTAAGCCTTATTTTATTGTAAAGTACCCAATCTCAGGTATTCTTTATAGCAGTGTGAAAATACTAGCAAACTGAATTCAGTGATGCATTAAAAAGATAATACACCATGATCAAGTGGGATTCATCCCAGGGATGCAGAAATGTTTTAACATATGCAAATCGATAAACATAATACATGATATTAACAGAATCAAGAACAAAACTACATAATTATTTCAATAGTTGCCAAAAAAGCATTTGATACAATTCAACATCCCTTTATATGACAAAAATCCTCACCAAAATAGTTACAGATAAAAATAACTCAAATAATAAATATTATATAGGACAAACATACTACTAGCATCATAATGAATGGGGCAAAATTGAAGGTCTTTCCTGTAAGGACTGAAACAAAGCAAGGATGCCACTTTTACCACTTTTATTTAATATATAGTACTGGAAGCCCTGGCCAGTGCAATTAGGTATGAGAAAAAAATAAAGGGTATCCAAATTGGAAAGGAAAAATTCAAATTATCTCTTTGTTTTCAGGTGACATGATCTTATACTTAAGAAACCTAGAGACTCCACTAAAAATTTTTACAGATGATGAACAAATTCGGTAAAGTTGCAAGATAAAAAATCAACCTACACAAATCAGTAGCATTTACATGTGGCAACTACAAACAATCTGAAAAGAAATCAAGAGAGTAATCCCATTCACAGTAGCTACTAAAAATCAAATATTTCAAATAAATCTAACAAAAAAATGATCTATACAAAGAAAGCTATAAAATGCTGATGAAATAAATTAAAAATCACAAAAAGAAAAGATATTTCATGCTCATAGAATGGAACAAAGCTAATATTGTTAAAATGACAAAACAACCCAAAACAATTGTACAGATTTAATACATTACCTATCAAAATAATAATACTCTTCACAGAAATTATTAATAAAGTTCTAAAATTTATCTGGAATTACAAAAAACTCCAGAGAGCCAAAATATCCTTGACAAAAAGGAACAAAGCTGGAAGCATCAAACCAACTAACATCAAAATTTACTACAAATCTGTAGTAATCAAATGGTACTGTCATCAAACAGACACACAGACCAATGGGACAGAATAGAGGACTCAAATAAAAATCTATGCATTTACAGCCAACTCTTCCGTGACAAAGACACCAAGAACATATAATAGGGAAAACTCAGCCCCTTCAATAAATGGTATAGGAAAAACTGGATAACTATGTTCAAAAGAATAAAACTAGGCCCCTGTTCCTCATTATACACAAAAATTAAATCAAAATGGATTAAAGACTTAAATCTAAGACCTTAAACTATGAAACTACTAGAAGAAAACACAGGGGAAGTGCTGCAGGTCTTTGGTCTGGGAAAAGTTTTTTGTGTGTAAGACTTCAAAAGCACAATCAAAGCAAAAATTAAAAAAAAAAATAGGATACTAAAAAGCTTATGCGCAGAAAAGGAAACAACCAAGAAAGCTAAGAGACAACCTACAAAGTGAAAGAAAATATTTGCAAACTATCTATCTGACAAGGGCTTAGTAACCAGAATACATAAAGAGCTCAAGCAATTCAATAGCAAATAAAACAAAGAAAACAAAAGCAAAAGCACCAAAATAATCCAACTTGAAAATGGGCTAAAGTTCTTAATAGACTATTTTTTTCAAAAGAAGACATACTAATACCTAATATAAGCATATGAAAAAACATTCAACATCACTAATCATCAGAGAAATGTAAATCAGAACCACAATGTGATATCATGTTGCTTGACTTAAAATGTACTGTATCAAAAACACAGACAGTAACTGATGTGGATTAGGATGTGGAGAAAGGGAAACCATCTTAACTGTTGGTGAGAATGTATTTTAGTACCACCACCATGGAGAACAGTATAGATGTTCCTCAAAAAACTGAAAATAGAACTACCATATAATCCAGCAATTCCACTAGTGAGTATATAATCAAAAGAAAAGAAATCAATATATCAAAGAGATAGCTGCACTCCCGTGTTTACTACGGCACTATTCACAATAGCCAAGTTAGGGAATCAATCAAAGTGTCCATCAATGGATGAATGAAGAAAATGTAGTACATAAAGACAATGGAATGTTATTTAGTCATGAACAATAAAATTCTATCATTTGCAACAAAATGGATGAAATTGAAGGCCACTATGCTAAGAGAATTAAGCCAAGCATAGAAAGACAAATATTGCATAGTCTCACTCATATGTCAGAGCTAAAAATGTGGACCTCAAGAAGCTAGAGAGTAGAATGATTGTTACGAGTCTAGCAAGGCTAAGGGGAAGGGGAGATTGAGGGAAAAAAAGAATGTAAATATATTTATTACCACTGAAGTGTACACATGAAGTGGTAAAGATGGAAAATTTTATATTATATGCATATCTTACTTCAACCAGTAAATACAATTAAAAAATACATACCCTTAAAATAAATACATAAAAATAACTGCAAAAAAATTTACATAAATAAAATAAATAATAAATAAAGCAGATGAATATTAGAAATATTAAAATTTGGCCTTGAACCAAAGAAGCTAAATCTGAAAATTAAAAATAAACAATGAAATAACTATTTTTGAAACTAAAAACTTCCATCACACACAGACACATGAACAAAATCATTTTAATGTTTTTGTTAAAAAAGAATTAAAAGATAAGATTTAAGATTTAAAAACATTACAATTTTAAATCATTAGCTACATAGCCATGTATTAAGGCTAAATCTTCACTCAGAAAAAAATACATATCCATAATATCTTAAATTTCTAAATACATCAAAATGGGAATACATATATGAAATTTTTTCCAAAATAGTTAAAAATTATAAACAATTACATGGTAAGGAATAATCTATGGATGAATAAAAATAAAATTAGAAATGAATGAAATGTTAAAAGTCCATTACTAAGTAAGTGCTCAATAAATAAACTGCTAAGTAAATGCCAAAATCTAACCACCTGAAAACCTAAATTTTTGTCTCTTCCACAAAAAATGCAGTAATACAAAATGAAATGAAATAAAAACACAAACAGAATTAATTATAAATGAAGTTAATTATAAATGAAATTAAGTTAATTATAAATGAAAGCAAAGAAAAATCGTAAACTCCTATGAAAAGTAAAATAAATGATTTATACACTTAAAAATATTGTTCATAATACAAATGAAATTAATGTCTTCAAATAAAAATATAGAGTATAAAATATACTGAAAGGCAATAATAAAGCTATGTATATTGATTAAGACACTGAAAATATCCTGAGGAGTTTTATTATATTCACTTTTACCACCTACCATTTAAAGCAATAATATATTCTTACATTACCTTTTCCAAAGACATAGTTCTGTTACTAAAAATGTAAGAAAAACAAATAACAAATAAAACAAAAATGAAGAATGTGCCGATAAGTGTTACAAAACTATATTAATGAAAAAATCATTTTAAAATATTTTCACAATGACAGTATTATAGACTCAAAACTAGTATATAATTCTCAAGTTGTCTTAATTTTGATTATGACTATTGTTATTAGTAATTGTGGTGATATAATGCACTGTAGCATTCATTTAAAAGAAAAATGTATAGTCGTCCTATTAGTTATACATGTATTTTTGATAAAGTATGTTGCTCAAATTCAAATTAAGACTAAAATACTCAAACAAAAATTACATACTTTTAGTAAATGAGAGACGGATGCATAAGTAATTGCTCTCTGGATTGCAATTGTCATGCAAAAAGGTTACTTTTTGTTCTCCTCACATCTCTAGGACTGCCCCAGGATCAGCCCCAGCTACACTGCACAACTTCCTGTGAGCTCAATCATTTTGACACATCTACTTCTTACCATCAATTTCTTGCTTTTTTTTAATTTTTTTTTAATCCCACAGTCTTTTCCAAAGTCTAGGGAGCCTACTTGATCAACACTGAAGAACAGCAAAGTTAAGTTTTCCAGGGCAATCCTCAAGTAACACAGGATAGGAGCCAATGGATGTAGGTCCAGGACTTTTCCTTAGGATGGGCAATTCTTAAGGTCATTCTTTATGCTTCAAAATAGTTTTACAAGAATTGAGCTATTCTTTCCCAAGAAAAAAAAATGCCCCCAATACAACCTAATATTAGCTTTGTATTATGCCTTTTCTAAGTCTTTCTATTTTCTCATTCCTATATGGGATCACCTTCCAAATTCAAATGAATAGGTGATGTGAGACTGAGATAGGCACCCAAGTTGTCTCATAAATGACTTTCAAGGAACCCAAACTAACATACGTGGCAATAAACTGGTTTTAGGAAAGAGACCATCATTATGGAATTCCGGAACTGGACCTTACTGGCTAGATGACAACAGGTTCCTATTATTGTTAATAAGTGTGTAGTGACAGCTCCTCTATTATGCTATTATTTCAAAATTACAAAGACTTTAAATTTTAGTCCATTGCATCATATATAGAAGAAAAGTTTTGAGTTGTCCAGAAACTATAACAGTTTAACAATTTTAGAGCAACAGGAATTATAAATACTGTAGAGTTAGATAATTTTTGTCAACTTACCTTAAAAGTCTTGAAAAAAGCAAGTGGCAGATTCATGTCAGCCAACTATTAACTCAAAGTTGGCAGTGAAATCCAGAATCCCTCCCTGACAGTTTACAGAGTCCCTCATCTTTTACAGTCAGAAGGCAGATTATTAAAAGTCAGACATGCAACTTAATTTTAAGTCTGCAGAGTTGCCAAAGGAAGTGTATGCCAAGCTCAACGTGAATCCTGTGTTAAAATCAGGGGCCTCCTAAGCAGGAGTAGTTCCCTTAGACATCGAATGGGGATGTTCTGAAGGGGCAACAAAAACCTCCTAATTCTGAAGTTTTCCTAAAACATCCAGATTACCAAAAACAGGCAAACAAAATCCTCTTCTTACAGGAGAATGGTAGCCACTCATTGTCTGGAGATGTTAGAAATTCTAATCTGAGGCAGAAGTTCCTGAAGATGATGCTTGTCCTCCTCTAACCCTGTTCCTATCTCTCTTAAGACTTCCAGACCAATCACTAGAGTCAGATTACTCCCTGAAGATTTGTAAGTCCTGGCAAACACATATTAGCAGGAGCTCAGGGAAAGTGTGAGGGAGCAAATTTTGAGAATTTTTAACTAGAAGTGGGAGGTATGGCTCAGATAATCATTTTCCTGTGAATCCAAACTTAAGGTTCAGGCAAGAACCCCAGGAGAGGAATTTTTTATATGTTGCTGCTGAGATGGCTTTTAGTAGGTGAGTTGGAGATGCTGTCCTCATTTCACAAAGGCTATCAGCATGCACTATTGATTAGGACTTCCAACGTCTCAGCAACTGTTGCCACGATTTGGCCAGAGTTGTTAGCAGGAAAAGGTGCCATGAAACTATTCTGCCAAATGATAATGGGACAATATTATTTTCAAATATCTCAGACTAGGTGGTAACATCTATCATTAGAATTAATATGGGTATGGTAACTGAATTTTGCAGCAATGCCAGAGGGACAAGCAGGATGTCTTTTATGTAAGAGTCTTTTATGATATATAACAGACTGATTTTCCTAGGGGTGAAATGAAGAGCCGACCAGGATGTTTATGGTTTTGCAATTAGAACAGAACCTGAACTGGCAAGCAAAAGACTGGCATTGGCTGCTGTGATGAAAAACCACAGTTTCTCACCCACCTACCCAGACTGAGCTGGTTCTCAGAACTGGAGCCCATCTCTTGAAGTGAAGTCATAACAACCTTGAGGAAGGACTCTACAATGACAGTACAAGTACCAATAATAAATATTGAGAACCTACAGCCTTATACCTTAGTGAATGTATACAAGGAAAAGAACACTATTCAGAACATTTAAGAGCTGTTGGACTTGAAGTCTGAGATTTTATTGATACAACATAACCAAATTCCTTCTTCAGTTAGATTGAGTGCTCATGAATAAAAAGTACTTAATGGACACATGATTGAAATCAGATTCCAGCCCATAGTTATCTCCCCAGATGCTGAGTGCATAGTTGAGATGGATAGACTTAGTTGCTCAAAGAACCTGCACATTGGTTACCTGATTTCTGTAGTAATATGTACTCATAGGATTCACTACATATTGCATATTAAGTATGATCAAATATAAATCCTTGAAGCTTCCGCAACCCTTTCCTAGCCAGGGCAAGAAATCAGAAATAATACTTAATATCAGAATTAAATTACATAGATTCATACTGCCTTCAAACAGTTAATGAATTGGTGGTAGTAGTGATTTTCTTTATTCCCCTGTTCAATTTAACTGTAAGATCATTGGGAAAAAAACATAAAGAGCTGGTAGTGGACTGCTGTAAACTTAACCAAGGGTGAGTCTAATTTACTGTTATTATACTGGATTTGGGAATTTTATTGGAACAGATCAATTTTAGTACTTTATATGTGGCAGTATTCTGGAAAGTATGTTATTTTGTTCTTTTTGATCTTCATTAAAAGTAAAGATTTTTAAAAACATTTTATGTATATGTGGAAAATCAGTATTAGCAGGAACACAGGAAAAGTGTGTGAACACACATCTTCTCCTAGGTCTTAGGTATATGTCAATTCCTTTGCACTCCAACAGAGTATAGTCCGCAGAGGCCTTGATCAACTTTCTATTCTGGGAAATGTTATGATAATCCAATAAATTGATGGCATTGTGCTAATTGAACCTAGTGAATAGAAAGTGGCAGGTGCCCTGAATGTCTTAGCAAGCTACAACACTAACATAGATAAGAGCAAAACTTTAGGGTCCAACAATCTCTGGCATTCTGGGGCATCCATTCTAAGGTAAAGTTTATATTATATACTTTGCATAGCCTACCACTAGGAAATAGATAGAAGATTTTGTAAATATATTTGACTGTTGGAAACAGCATCTGTAGCTTTAGGGGATGTTGTTTAAACTTTTATGTTAGATACTTAGAAGAAAATATTTTTAAGTGGGTCATTTGGAAGAAGATGGCTTTGCAGCAGGTTTAGGTTACAGTGAAAATGGCCCTTCCCCTTAGGATATAGTAGGGTGCTAGTAGTACACATGGCAGCCAAGACCCTGTGAGAAACCCTCTGTGGAAGAGTTGCAGCAGAAACCACTGGGTTCTGTATCAAGGTCATGTTCTCTGCAGCAGATAACTCCTTGCCATTTGAAATGCTGCTTCTGATGTACTACAAGACCTTAGTAGAGACTGAGTGCTGGATCTTAGAATATCAAGAGATTATGAGACAATGGCTTCCATCATGCACCAAGAATCACTCTATCCCATAATAATAATAATGCATTTTTAATCTTCTCTAAGTATATCCAGAGGCACTTATGACCTAGACCCTCATGTCACCAGCCATTGTTTCTTTTTAATCTCTTCCTCTGATCACACCATGACCTCATGGATAATTCATTTTGATCAAAAATGAAGAAGGAAAAGATTTGCACCTGGTTTGTGGATGGATTGATTGAATATGTTAGTGCTAGAAGATAAATGGACCATTGGCACACACAATCATAATAAGAATTAGCCTTAAAGGCTCTTTGGCAAAAGGATAATCCTCCTCATGGGCCAAGCTATGAGCATCACATTTGGATTTCCATTTACATGGAAGGAAATTTATTGGAATTACAACGTGTTTAAATGCTTGGATATGGATGAATGGCTGACCTGATTGCACATAGACCTGGATGGAGTAAGACAGAAAGATCAGATGTACAAAGAAGGGACATGTGGATGGATCTAGAAAAGTAGAAATAAACTATGCACATCTTTGGTTTTCTTTTGCTTCAATGCTTGCCTGAGATCATGCATAACATTGGCCACTGGACAACTGAAGCTATGTGCCCAACCTGTAAGCAGTAGAGACTGGGATTAAGCCTTTGATAATGTTCCATTCATTATATGAGAGCAAGCAACTACTTAGAATAAGTCAGTTACTGGACACTTTCAATTCTAGAAGTGGGTCATAATTCATCTTTGCTGAAACAAAGTCTTATTTTAAAATGTATTTATATTTTTTTGTTCACAATGCCTTTGCCAATACTATGATTTGGGAGCTTACTGAAAGCCTAATTTAATTATGTAATGTCCTACATAATATCACTTGAGGTCAAGTAATGCATTTTATGGTAGAAGAGGTATAACAATAAGGATATAATGATGGGGGCCTTCTGTTCCAACCATATTTATCAGCATAACCCAGTCTAATAAGATAATGAAATGATATACTAAAGTTTCAGCAGGGATGTCAGCTCAGGGAAGGTACCCTGCAGTGGGTGCCAGTCTCTAGGATGCAAAATATACCATATACAATGGGTAGTTAGCATATACAGTTTGAGAAAAGAAAAAAGTAAAAAAATAAGAATGAACAATTTTTATATTAGTTTTCTTATGCCAGTAGACCTGAATCAGACGAATGAATTACTACATCGGAAGACAAAATTATGGATCATTATTTTGAAATACTAAGATGAACAATTTTCTCTAGTTCTAATTCTATAGAATCAAGGCAGGTCATTATCTCTAGATCTCAGGGAATCAACTGATGTGCCCCTTGCAGCGAGATTGAATAAGCAATTATTGCATCAAAAATTGGCTAGGACTAGTCAAACATGCCTGGTTTATTTCATGATAGGGAAAATCCAGAATAGTTGCTACAGTGTCCAAGTTCTTGGAAGAGATGGAAACGTGGTAAAAAAAAGGAGATGGGCAGGATATCAATTTCTGCCTTTAGGCCACTTGTAACAGCAGATACTGTGGTTTATTTCTTTAACATTTTGATACTTTCAGAGCTCAGACCCAGCCACCAGTTTCAAAGTACATGGCAGAGGAGAATTTGCTGTGTAGTAGCATAATCAAACTCCAAGAGCCCTCACACTTGATACTCAATATCACATCGCATTGGCCCTTTTCAATTTCAGCCACAACGGAAGTGGACAGCTACTGGGGGACACAAACTCCTGTTTATTACCTGAAGACCAAAAAAATATTTCCCTGCTTTTTGTCCTCAGGACCTTTCCCAAAGCTGAGAATAGTCTGCATAAATACAGTCTATAAATATAGTAAATTTAATGACCCCAAAGGTAACCCTCAAATAATGAAAGATGGAAGTCAGTGGATAAAAACTCCAGCCTCTGCCTTTGTATTCCTGGCAGAATTATGCTCTCATTGCCTACAATCGGTAACCTCTATTACAGAGCCTTATATCAGTTTTTCATTCTTACTTATCTAATGCTCTTCTCTGTCACTCCTTCTTCTTCAGAGTATTTACTAAACTATCTGCAACTAAGGTCTTGTCTCAGGTTCTTCTTTTAAAGAAAGTTCTTTTAAAGAAACTAAGATATCTGTGTTTTATACTGAAAATCTTTTCTAATCCAAGAAGAGTAACTAACATGTAGCAGCTTTCATGAAAATTTTATTGAACAAAGAAGTTATACTATGTAATACCAAAGCCAGAATTGTATGTAATGGCCAAACACTAAAAGGGTTTCAATTTATTTCAGAAGTGAGAGAAATATGCTTACTATCATCACTATTTTTAAAATTATTTTAGAATTAATAGTAAATGCAATTAAAAATATAATCAATATATAATGCTATGGTATGACAAAGCATCCCAAAATATAGTCTCTCTAAATAACATAATTTTATTATTTCCCAGATTCTTCAATCTGGATTGCACTTTGGCTCTTCATGATGACTGCTGAGATTAGAATATCCAAGACAGCTCCTCCACTCACGTGTCTGGTGCTTCATATGGAAGGGCAGAAACAAATGGAGGTGATTCAGGTCTTTCCCCTCTCTCCATAAGGTAACTTTTCTATGTGGCAGTTAGATTGCCCTAGCTCATACTGTGGTGGTCTCATGATGGTACATTTCTTACATGGCAGCTGATTTCCAGAATAGAGAAAGCAAATGCTTCTTCGTATGAGTGAGGGCATATGTACACAGAGAAGAGAGGAAGTGATGACAGCCATCTTTGAAGATTATCCACAGCAACTCTTATTGAAAGAAGAAATTTCATCATTGCTTTTTAGAAAATAAGTTGAAAAACTGAGAAATTCAAAATGCAAAATTTAAAATAACTTTTGTATGGTAGCCAGACACATAATTTATATAAGAATTGTGGATACACTTAATAAAAATATAACTAAATGGAAATATTGTATGAGACTTTGAGTTACACATGATAGATTAAGCATAACCCCCTTCATGCCATTTCTTTTGCAATTGAAATGATAGATTTAAAATTTTCATAGCAACTATATTTCTAAAATATTTGAAAGTAATAGGGAATATCAATTGAGCAATATTGATAAATTTCTGAGAAAATTGGAATTATATTGTTTAATAATCCATTGCAGGAGATCCCATATAAGGCACATTCACAAAATTTTAGCAGTTCTATTTTAGAGCAAAGCTCCCAAATTTTGAGCACTACGGACACTATGGAAAAAAGGAAAGATGGCAATCAAGGTGATTAATCGAAGGCGCAGCCAAAATCAAAATTATCCTTAGGGTAAAATCAGAGAAATACTCTCAAAAGAAGGTGAACATACTTCTTTGAGGAGTCCACTGCTTCTAGAGTGGATATTGTGATGCCAAAGAAACAACCTTCATATTTTATCTCAAATCTGTTTTTTATCTAATATGTATTACCATTGTTTTCTCAAACCAGGGTTTCAGAAAAGAACACATGTTGTGTTTGGTTGTTATGTCTTACAGAGTTCATTATATTACAACTGCTCTCTTTCTCCATGACCTTTTCTCCCCATGCCATTTATTTGTTAAAAAAATTGTATATGTTTGTAAATGTGGATGGATTTCTACAATCTAAAATTTTTCTTTTATATTTTCGTGTAATTTAGTATGTTCCCAATTCATCCCTATTCCTCTTAATAGGCATGTAGAGACTTGATCAGATCCAAGTAATTCTTTGCTTTTGTTGTTTTGATAAGATAAATTTATAGTTGATTCTTTGTTCCATCATTTTTATTTGTCCCTCCATTGGTGATATAAAGACTGGCTAATGATTTCATGCAATTTCATTGTGCCAACCTTTCAGTGAATGGTTTATATAACATTAATGATTAATTTCTGTATCCATTATTTATTATTGTTAAAATGTATTAATTTTCTAATTCTGGCATTCTTTATACACTTATTATTTTTGATTTCTAAATAGGAAAAAATATTCTCATCAACTATCTTAATACCCTGAAACAAAACAAAGACAGAGAAATGCTTGATTTTTTACCCAACTTTCAGAGAAAAAACCATCTGCACTTCACAGAATATTATGCTGAAGCAAACATTTCCTTTGGGCATTTAAGAAAGCATTGTTAGTATCAGACCACAACAAACAGAAATTGAGGGAAAAAAACTTATATGAGCTGAAAATGAGTTGAAGGAGAATGTTATCATTTTGTACCCTTAAAAAGGGGAGAAAACCTGAAAATGGTGAGATACAATAAAAGTTAAACTTGGGTAAAAAAAAAAAATTAAAATCTCCTCTAATTTATTAAGAGTAAGTCGATTCCTCAAGAAAATTTATTTGTTGGTTTCTTTTTTTTTTTTTTTAATAAATCCTCTTATTGTGGCTTACAACTTACACAGACCCTTCGTGACATGTTTGAACTTTTTTATTTGTCCTGAACATCTCTTTCTTAACCATTTTATTATAGGAATAAATCTACCATATAACATTGTTTCTCATATAAAATTATTTCTTTTTAAGCTTTCTTACCAAAAAATCACTATTTTTAAAATTTTCTTTACATCTGTCTTATTTTCTGGTTTCTTTTACACAGTTTTTACCTAGCTTTAAATAAGTTTTGAAATAGAAAAAACTGGTTCCCCCTTTTAAAAAGGACACACTTTTTTTAGAAAGTATGTTTTCTAAATATATATTTATAAATATATTTTATAATATACAAATTAATTTGGATATGTATAATATAGAATATATTTTATTATATATCAGGTATTTATAATATATAATATATTTTATTGGAAATATCCATATAATAAAATACTATTAAATTTAATACAACTTTAGATTCTAAATTATGACTAGTTTTTCTACATGTATTTATACTATTACATTTACCTAATCATTTTATTTTAATCATTTACCTACCTAATTTGTGAAAACTGTGATAGTCATTATTTAAAATTATAGAACTGCCATTACAAAATTATAGCTGAGACAATGAAAAAGATCTGACCTAACTGACTCCATCTTGCTTCTAACCTCAAGGCTGTTCTTGTTCATTCCTGGGCCTAGGCTGACCTAACTTTGGGAGTAAATTAATTTATAATTTAGGTTTGAAACAAAGACAATAACAGTTCCGTCCTAAAATAAACCTCACTGCCTGTGGACTAGATTGCCTAAAGCCACAAGTTAGAAGTTGTGGTAGTCTTACTAAGTGCAAGATGTAGCTATTGTTATAAAACCAATATCAACATCTTTTTTATTAAAGATTACACAAGCAAAGATCATTCTGCTTTGGGCTCAGGTTATACATTTGTAAACCTGATGCCAAATTTTGACATATTATGTTATTTGGCAAGAATAACTAATAAATTGCTTGATTAAATTTAAACAACAATGTCTGCTGGCAATTTTTAAGACATTTCTAACATAACCAATAATTTTAAGTCTAGCTTATTTATTAAATATTTTACTTGTTATGTTAACTTGAAAAAGCATTTGACTAGTTTTTTCCCTTTTCCTGATAAAGTATTTGATTCAAGTGCTTTTATTTTCTTAAGCCAATGAATTAGAGTTCTTTTTTTTTTTTCAGTAGTGAAATGTTGTGTATACAACACATAAATACATAAATGTATTAGGCATGCTGATAGAAATACATCTTATAGATTCATGATAAACTTTTTTTTCTTAAACTTTCAAAGTCTTGATAACATGTTTTACTACCCTAGGTAGTTGTTAGCTAAATAACCTCAAATTTGCATATTAAAGGAAATAACTCAGTTGAAAATCCAAGAGCAAAATTTACATCATAAGATACAGTGAGAAAAATTCTGATGTGCTAGAGTGAAATTAAAATAGGTTTAATTGCCAATTGAATATAAAATTATAGAAATTATGAACACACACACACACACACACACACAGAGAGAGAGAGAGAGAGAGAGAGAGAGAGAGAGAAAGAGAGAGAGACAGATCCTAAATCTTTTACTCCATAACTTTAGCCATGAGATAAATACAAATTCACTGACTTGCAAGAAGAACATTTTGGAGCCAAATAGTGGTTTTTATCTTAATGAAAAAATAACAGCAGATTTAAAGCAGGCAGAAAAGAAAAACAGAGAAAAAGATAACTTAGGAAGTCTATAGTTTTCAGGTGGACCTTAGGGCTCTTTTACTTTAAGGTAAATGTGCACAAAGACCATATTACTTCCATTTTACATAAACTCTGGCAAGTAGAAGTACCATAAAACCTATGGAGTGCTTGAAAGGGGGTCATTCTCCTTGTTTTCTCCTCATTCTTAGATTGTTTTCCACTCTTTTTCTTAAAAGGAAGAATTGAGCTGTGGCCTATTGTGGGGGATCAATGTGTGCTGCTTGTGGGCAGGACTCCACAGTATATCAACACTGAGTCATTTCCACCCTCTCACTTGTCTCAGTTTCTCTCTCTAGAGGTCTATGACCTTAGAAAAGACTCAGAATAGCAGGTGATCAGCCCTTATATGCATTTTCTGGACAAGTAGGTTTTTTTTATTATTGTTGTTATTGTTGTTTTGAATTAATTTTTGTTGGGGATTTCCCTGTGGGGCTGCTGCACATTGTGAGGGTTCAACTCCCCAGACACTCCCACGAGGCCCCCAGTCACCCAGGGGTGCCTTTTGGCTGGGAGGAACAAATGCACTTTCTCTTTGGAGCGGAGAAAACTCAGTCTCTCATTTTGCTACAAAAACAGCAGTTCAGTTCCTCACACCAATGCACATACAGAAGCTGAATTGAGAGTAATTTGGGAGAAAAAGCATTAGGGAAGACCCCTTAGAATGTATCTCCAAACTAGAATTAGAATCCTTACACAATAACTTCCCAGGAAAGAGAAAAAGACAACAGCCAAGACCACTTTATTTAAACTCCTGCTCAGCCACTCCTTCTTTGCAGCTCTCATCTGCCGTTACACATGCCAAGGTCAAATCCCCTCACAGTACAAAGTAATCTCTGTAACCTCCAAAGCCAAAGAGGCCAGGTCATGTAATACAGAAAAACAGAGCTTCAGACCTAAGAAGAATCTGCCCATGACTCTTGAAACTCCACAAAGAAAACAGAATACCCCCAAGCAGGTGAATTATTTAAAGGGGTTCAAGTCTAGACATTTTGGTACTACAGATGGCAAAAGGGGTAGGAGGTATAAGGTGGAACAGAAACTCACAAACTAAGTGCATGTTTTCCCTCCTTTGCAGTTGTGAGGAATGTTGTCCAAATTAGAGGGACTTAGTTACCCAAAACTTGGAATTCTCACACAGATTTGACCAAATCAGGTAAAATTGGTCAAATCTGATGGGTGAAAATCCAGAACAAACAACAACAGTAAAAACCCAACAATAACACTGCGTGCTCTAATGGTAAGTAGAAATTAATAGCAGCTGGTTGTTAAACTTTAGCCAAGACAAAACTCCAATTCAGGTACTTACCTAGGGATGGGTCTCAGGCTGAAGACTGCTTTCTCCCATTCTAGAAGCAGGAAAACAAAAACAAAAACAAACACAAACTCATCTTCCCTGCTAAGAGGGAGCTCAAACGCCATAAAGAAGTTACCTCCTGCTTTCCATTGTGATGGATACAGGAAATCTTGCCTTCCTTGTTTGGAGCAAGTAAATCTCCAAAATACAAGGGAGGTGTACAGCAAAATGAACTTTAGATCTTGACCAAATTTTTGGAGATCAGAGATTCTCTGGAGGGGGTGCTCCTAGACCTCTGCAAATTCTCCCACTGGTTTGAACCCTAAGGTTAGCTCATGCTGGTGACAGGAGGTGCCAGCTGGGCTTCCTGGGTGGAGTAGGAAGACGCTGCTCAGAAAGCTGTGAAACTCACTTATTTCCTGCATCAGGACTTACATCGGTCCTGGATGAATAATATTGAAGATATATGCTTAAAATATTCTTATCACCAGGACTTGTGCATGTGTTTTCTTCTTCAAGAAAGCTATAAACAGCTACAAGTTTGCTATAAGTTTCCCTGTGTTCTCTCTCCCTTCCCCATCCGCGGAAACTAAAATAAAAGAAATGTTAACTTCCCGTTTTTCTGCGACCAACAGACCTTATCTATACTCCGTATTCCAATTCCTTGTAAACATAGTTTGTTAATTCCTATAAGATTCTGTCTCCTTTGCCATGCTGCTGCAAGGTCATAAAGTAGATAAAACCGAAGTTGCAATTCTGGTTTTCCTCAAAATCTAAGATATATCACAAAATAATTTACTGCCTTGGTTTCTCATTCCCGTAACATCTTCCTGCTGCATGTATTTCCTGCCTTAAACAGTTTAAAAGGCAATCACCCAAAACCAATAGTGCCTACCAGTTCAGGACCCCTTCCACGCTGTGGAAGCTTTATACTTTTACTCTGCGCAATAAAGCCTACAGCTTTTTCTCTCTATCGTTCCGTGTCTCTATCACTCATGGTGGGCAGCCGCCATACCAATTCTTTGCCATGGCTAGGCAAGAACCTTAGGCATTACACTGGTACCAAGCACTGATAGATTTGCCAAAGGTCAGGGGCATCTCTACCCAGAATTCCTCTGGGGTTACCAAAACGTGAATCCCCAAAATCTAAGACAGGTCTCAGTTAATTTAGAAAGTTCATTTCACCGGCCTGGCGCAGTAGCTCACGCCTGTAATCCCAGCACTTTGGGAGGCCGAGTCAGGTGAATCACAAGGTCAGGAGATGGAGACCATCCTGGCTAACATGGTGAAACCCCATCTGTACTCAAAAAAAAAAAAAAAAAAAAAAAAAAAAAATTAGCCTGGCATGGTGCAGGCGCCTGTAGTCCCAGCTACTCGGGAGATTGAGGCAGGAGAATGCCGTGAACCCAGGAGGTGGAGCTTGCAGTGAGCCGAGATCGCGCCACTGCACTGCAGCCTGGGCGACAGCGCGAGACTCCATTTCTTAAAAAAAAAAAAAAAAAAAAAAAAAAAAATGAAAAGAAAAAGAAAGTTTACTTCACCAAGTTTCCAGACACGTGCCCACGACACAACTCAGAAGGTCCTGATGACATGTGCCCAAAGTGACCAGAGCACAGCTTGCTTTTATGCATTTTAGAGAGACATGAGACCCCAATCAATATGTGTAAGATGTACATTGCTTCAGTCTGGAAATGTGGGAGAACTTGAGGCAAAGGCGGGACAACTTAAAGCTGAGAGGGGACTTCCATCCATTTCATAGGTAGGTAAGAGTGATTGCATTCTTTTTCTTTTCTTTTCTTTTCTTTTTTTTTTTTTTTTGAGACGGAGTCTCGCTCTGTCACCCAGGCTGGAGTGCTGTGGCCGGATCTCAGCTCACTGCAAGCTCCGCCTCCCAGGTTCACGCCATTCTCCTGCCTCAGCCTCCCGAGTAGCTAACACAGTGAAACCCCGTCTCTACTAAAAAACAAACAAACAAACAAACAAAAAACTGCATTCTTTTGAGTTTCTAATTAGCCTCTCTAAATGAGGCAAACAGAAATGCATTCATCTCAGTGAGCAGAGGGGTGACTTTGAATAGAATGGGAGACAGGTTTGCCTTAAGCAGTTTCCAGCTTGACTTTTCCCTTTAGCTTAGTAATTTGGGGGCCCCAAGATTTCTTTTCTTTTCACAATAGTACACTATACATACTTTTATCTATATTGCATTCATCATTGAACAATATATTTTGGAGTTAACTACTTAGTAAATTATGGAGTTTATTCCATTTTCTAGCAGTACAGCATACTTCTTGATTTTTCATTGTTTACTCAGTTTCCTAAGCAACGTAATTTATCCAACCAGTCAACCTAAACAGCATTTAGGTTGTTTCTGGTCTTTTGCTATTTTAAATAATGCTGCAATGAATGTTGATAAGTCATTTTCTATTTTTTGTCAATTTAACTTTGAAGAGATTCCCAGGATTCTGAAATAGGTTTGCTGGTTCAAAGGATAAAGGAATGTACAATTTTGATAAACATTGCCAAATCCCCCCTAAAGAGTGATATGCCAGTTTGCATTTCCATAGTGATATATAAATGTCCTTGTGATCTACAACTTCAACCTTCAGATTTGTAAAAGCTTGAGAGATCATGAATGATATTCAAATGAAGTTTTATTTGCTTTTCTCTTATTATTATTGAAGTTGAACATATTGTCACACATGTAAGAGCCACTGACATTTCTTTTTCTGGCATTTAATATTCATACTATTTGCTCTTTTATTATGATACGTTTTTGGTTTTTTCCTGATTAATTTTAGAAGCCCTTTATAAGTTTAACAGTCAGTTGTAAAGAAGTTGCAATTTTATTGTTCGGTTTGTGATTTGTCATTCTTATCTATGGTGTTTTTGTGATGAAATATTTAGTATAATCAAATTTATATTTTCCGTTACTATGCTGAATTTTGAACACTTATTAAATTGTACTACTTGTGCATTACTAAGAATTCACTCATTTACTAATTTTCATAGTAACTTCATAACTGAAATTTTATACATTTATATATTAATCTGCTTACAATATATGCTAATGAAGAGATGAGACATGGATCCAGTTTTTCCTTCTAGATCCACCCAGTTATCAAAACATCAGTTATCTTTTCCTCACTGATTTGAGATGCCTTGTTAGTGCACACTGAATTTCCAAATATAATTTGTCTGATTCTGGGTTTTCTATCTTATTTCATTGGTATGCCTGTCAGTTCTAACGTTGATACTAAACTGCTTTAACTATACAGACTTTTATTATATTTAAAAGCTTGGTATGGTTGGCTTCCCCACATTGCTTTTCTGAATTTCCTAACTACTCTTTTAAAAAAACAATTCTTCTGAATAAAATTTACAATCAGCTTCCTCAGCTCTTAAAATAAAAGTGAAAATATTTACTGGAACTGAATAACTCATCAATGAACTCAGAGGGAATTTCTATCTTTTTAATATTAAAACTTCTTATAGAGAAACATGGTTTATTTATTTATTTATTTATTTACATTTTTTTTTTTTTTTGAGATGGAGCTTGGCTCTGTCACCCAGGCTACAGTGCACTGGTGCGATCTCGGCTCACTGCAATCTCTGCCTCGTGGGTTCAAGTGATTCTCCTGCCTCAGCCTCCCAAGTAGCTGGGACTACAGGTGCATGAGACCACGCCCAGCTAATTTTGTATTTTTAGGAGAGATGGGTTTTGCCATGTTGGCCAGGCTGGTCTCAAACTCCTGCCCTCAGGTGATCCACTCCCCTTGGCCTCCCAAAGTGCTGGGATTACAGGTGTGAGCGATTGTGCCCTCCTGGTATCACTTTTTTGTTGATGAAGTTACTGAATTTTCAGTAACATTCATGATTTTTTAAAAAATATATTTTAAAATAGTTTCAGGGATAAGATGTTATTAAAAACAAATTAAAGGACAAGGAAAAGAAGGGCTGGAAGGAAAATCGGAGAAAATGCATTTAACTAGAGTAAAAATACCAAGATGGGGAAATCTCAAAGGAATGTTCAAATACAGGGGGCAAAATAAGATTGTACATACACTAAGTTCACAAAAGCAAGAATAGGATAAACCCATGATTTTTAGGAATAAAACAAAATACCCACCTATATCACTGGGATATTTCAGATCACCAGAGATCATTTTTTAATCCTTGATAATTTGGTGCTTGTTGGTACTATAAATTTGACTAAAAAATACAAGATTATTGAATAAGAATTAAATTATTGAATAAGAATTTAATTGCATTAATATCATGTTAATAATCATGTTAGTTGTTTTGATTAGCAATTGTATTAATATAAAATTAATATTATTTTAGGAAAAAATGAATCATATATACTTCTTATTTCTCGTTACACAAATAACTGGTCCTTAGGACAAAAGGGTGTCTAAGTTCAACACAACAGTTCAATAAGAATCATAAAATGATAGCTGCATAGGAAACATAAATAGCAGATTCATATGGCAGAATCAGTAGAAGTTTTTAAAGTTGATGATCTTAGGCATCTTAATGATTATTTAACGATTAGAAAAACGGGCAAAGAGAAGAAATATGGATGGGGAAGTGAGGAACAGCATTAAGCTATTTTGAACAATTGATGAAGTGTGAGAAAATATCTGTTAGATCTCAATGCTTAAGACATTCTCTGAATGATATTAATAAAAGGCTTTTGTGATAGATCAATTGAATTTGCCTGATTGTGCAGAATGTAAATATAATATTAAAATTAAAAGTAATATTTAAAATATTAAGTTAATATTAAAATCTTTCAAATTGATTTTCTATTCTCAGAATAAAAACAATAACAAAATTTATAAAAATATATAAAGGTGATGTAACTATTATATATATTTAATTATAAATATAATAGTATGGCTGACATATTTGCAATGGAAGATAGAAATTAATGGGGAACATAAGGCTTCTGTTACCTTACTGAACAGCAAGCAAAGAGTAAGTTTTAAATTTTGTAGATAATAAAGCAGAGATTTTGTTTTAAAAGTAAAAAGTTTACTAATAATCTTTGTGATCAAATAAAAGTCAAGTGGTGAATTAAAATTAAAGGTATACTATGAAATTTGTGAAGGGAAGTTGGAATAAGATGGTTTCTTAGTATAATTCTTTGTCTTTTATTGAGGGAAGACATTAAATACCATGTCATGTTTTAGGAAGAAATCATGGTACAATAATATATTTGAGAATTCTATAACAAAACTCATAATATAGTCATGTGTTGCTTAACGAAGGGGATATATTCTGATGTGTTCTTGGGCATTTGTCACTGTAGAGTATAATTACACAAACTAGATAGGAGAGCCTATTACACACCTAAGCTATACAGCATAGCCTATTGCTCCTAAGCTACAAATTTATACAGCAGACTACTGTATTAAATACTGTATGCAATTATAATACAATTTTGAGTATTTGTGCATCTAAAAATATCTAAATCTAGAAAAGGTACAGTAAAAATATGGTATAAAAAATGTGATACAGCTGTATAGGATACTTACCAGGAATGAAGATTGCAGGGCTGGAAGTTGCTGTGGGTGAGACAGTGAGTGGTGAGGAAACATGAAGGCCCAGGCATTATTGTATACTTTATAAACACTGTACATGAAATCAACACTAAATTTATTTAGACATTTTTCTTTCTTCAACAATAAATTAATCTTAGTTTAGTATAACATTTTTTCTTTATAAACTTTTTATGTTTTTAACATTTGTTTTGTAATAACACATCTTAAAACACACACACATTGTACAGCTGTAAAAAAAATTATTTTTATATCCTTAATATTTTTGTATTTGTAACATTTTTATATATTTTTTAATATTTAAAACTAAGATACAAAAATAAACATTTACCTCAGCCTAATCAGGGTCAGGATTATCAATATCACTGTCTTCTACCCCCACATCTTGTCCCCCTGGAAAATCTTCAAGGGCAATAACATGCATAAAGCTGTCATATTTTATGACAACAATGCCTTCTTCTGGAATACCTCCCGAAGGACCTGCCTGAGGCTGATTTACAGTTAATTTTTTTTATAAGCAGAAAAGTGTAACTTTTCAAAATTTTACACTAAAATAACGATAGAAAGTGTAACATAATAAATATACAAACAAGTAACAGTAATTTATTATCATCAAGTATTATGTAATGTACACAGTTACATGTGCTATACTTTTATACAACTGGCAGTGCTGTAGGTTTGTTTATACCAGCATCGCCACAAACATGTGAGTAATGCCTTGAACTGAAATGTCAGAATGGCTACAATGTCACTACAAGATAAGAATTTTTCAGCTCCACTATTATTTGATAGGACCACTGTCCTATATGTGGTATGTTATTAATTGAAATGTTGTTATACAGCACGTGACTGCACTTAAAAAAATAAATGGTGACCATGCCAGAGAGTGGCAAGTGTATTAAGAATAACAAAGTGGATATTTGTATACAATAAACATACACAATTTATGTCAATTTAAAAATTCAATTAAAAAAGAAAAGAGTTGATGAAGGATAAAAGGTTCAATTAAAAAATGGGCAAAGGAGGTGAACAGGCATTTCTTAAAAGAATACATACCAGTGGCCAACAAACATAAGAAAAAAAATAATTAACATCACTAATCACCATAGAAATGCAGATCAAAACCACAATTTGATACCATCTTACATAAATCATAATGGCAATTATTAAAAAGTCAAAAAACAATGAAAGTTGGCGAAACTAAAGAAAAAGGCATACTTGTAGACTGTTAGTGGAAATACAAATTAGTTCATCAACTGTGGAAAGCAGTTCAGAGATTTCTCAAGGAACTTAAAATGGAACTACCACTGAACTCAGCAATCTCGTTACTGGGTATATACTCAGAGGAAAATAATTCATTCTATTGATAGATGACAAAGTGCTAGCAGCCCTCACTCTCAGCGCCTCCTCGGCCTCAGCGTGCGCTCTGGTGGCACTTGAGGGGCCCTTCAGCCTGCCACAGAACCGTGGGAGCCCCTCTCTGGGATGGCTGGAACCGGAACCTCCTCCCTCTGCTTGCGGGGAAGTGTGGAGGGAGAGGTGCGGGCGGGAACCCGGGCCGCGCTCGCGGAACAGTGTGAGTTCCGGCGGGTGCCGGCTCGGCGGGCCTTGCACACGGAGCGGCCTGTGCCGGCCCAGGGCAGTGAAGGGCTTAGCACCCGGGCCAGCAGCTGCGGCGGTTGTGCCGGGTCCCCCAGCAGTGCCGGCCTGCCGACGCTGCACTCAAATTCTCACCGGGTTTGGCTGCCTCCCTGCGGGGCAGGGCCCCGGACCTGCAGCCCATCGTGTCTGAGCTCCTCCCCGCTGCGGTGGGCTCTCTCGCGGCCTGAACCTCCCCGACTGGCGCCGCCCCCTGCTCAGTGGCGCCTGGTCCGTTTGACAGCCCAAGGGCTCATGGGTGCAGGCGTGGCTGGGGACTGGTGGGCAGCTCCGCCTGCAGTCCTGGTGCTGATGGTTTTATAAAGTGTTTTCCCTTTCACTTGGCTCTCATTCTCTCTTTTCATGCTGCGATGGAAGACGTGGATTTTTTCTTCATCTTCTACCATAACTGTGAGGCTTCCCCAGTCATGTGGAACTGTGAGTCAATTAAACCCGCTTTACTTTATAAATTACCCAGTCTTGGGTATGTCTTTATTAGCAGTGTGAGAAAAGACTGATACACCATCTATCTAGGGCTCTCTTCTATTTGAAATCTTAGTCTCACATTTTGTTGAGCTTAATGCTAAACAAAATGACACGTTTTCAAAAAAAAAAAAAAATCTGAATTTGAATTATAAATAACATAGTTTCAAAATAGAAAAAAAAGTCTGCTTTAACATTTTAAAATGACAAATTTTACTTAAACAATTTAATTAAACTATTAATACTAACTTAAAAGCATTTCATAATTTTTTTTTACCCAGAAAAATAATTACTTCATGGAAAATTTGGTTTTCTATTGGAAAAAGCAATAATGAACCAAAAATAATATGAACAAGAAAATATATAATAAATATTTTTAATAAGTTTCCAGCCATTGTTTTAGAACTTGTGCCTGTAACTTGTCCAATAATTTTCTCAAAGGTATTGTTATTTGTCCTTGCAGATTAAAAAATATATATTGAAACACCCGAAAATGTCTAAGTATTTCCCTCTTTTTGTCCCTCCTTCTTCTTCCTGTATAGACTCTCTGCTCACGGTCTGTCATTAAGTTCTACTATTCTTAAATAATAAATGTTTATCTCACTCTTGATCTACCTCTCTCATTTAAAAAGCAAGAGAACAATTTTATCTTGAACTGTTAGTTCAGTGAAAAAGAGCTTACATAAGAATGCACACAATTTAATGCTAGCAAATTTCTGTTGAAGAGATAAACACATAGATAAATGATGGCTTGATGACTTTGAGGCATTTAATATTTCACTCACCTAGTAACACTTTACTCTGTTAGATTCAAGTCTTGGAGATCACAATTCTATAATCATGTTGAGATAAAATTAATTATAATGAAATAATACCTATTCTTTTTCTCACAACACACATGCAATTAATTAAGCTTTATCAAATGAAGTTCAACAATATTTTCTTAATAACATACACAAAGACATATTCCAGCAACACTTAAAGAGCCCCTTTCCAACACAATAAGGGAATTACAATATAGACATCTGCATTATAAATATTTCAAAAGTAAATAAGAAAGAAATTATTCGTAAGCAGGCAGAGAAAAGTAGAATAAGAGAAGGATGGCTTGACTTGTTAAACTCTTCTCCATCCTTAATTCCTATACCATATACTTGTGAAAAGAGGAGAGAATTCTAGAGACTGAGGGAATATTATATGAAGAGCAGCAATAAATGTATAGGCTCAAAAAATAGATATGTTTATTTTTAATAAATATTAAATATATATAAGCTATATATTATTAAAGATGATTTTTATAATCATCAAAATTCATCCTGAATAAGACATGTTTTTTAAAATGAGTGAATACATTTTAAAAGGAACAACACAGATACAAAGTATATTATTAGATACACTTCATGCAGAGGTTTATTTGTTTATTTACTTATTTATTATTTTACTTTAAGTTCCAGGATACAGGTGCAGAACATGCAGGTGTGTTACCTAGGTATACATGTGTCATGGTGGCTTGCTGCACTTATTGACCTGTCCCCTAGATTCCCTCCACTCGATCCCCAACCCCCAACAGGCTCTGCTGTCTGTTGTTCCCCTCCCTGTGTCCATGTGTTCTCATTGTTCAACTCCCACTTATAAGTGAGATCATGTCTTGTTTGGTTTTCTGTTCCTGTGTTAGTTTGCAGAGGATGATAGCTTCCAGCTTCATCATGTCCCTGCAAAGGACATGATCTCATTGGTCTTTATGGCTGCATAGTATTCCGTGGTGTATATGTACCACATTTTCTTTTTCCAGTCTATCATTGATGGACATTTGGGTTGATTTCATGTCTTTGCTATTGTAAATAGAGCTCCAGTAAACATACATGTGCATGTGTCTTTATAGTAGAATGATTTATATTCTTTTGGGTATATACCCAGTAATGGAATTGTTGGGTCAAATGGTATTTCTAGTTCTAGACCTTTGAAGAATCACCACACTGTCTTTCACAATGGTTGAGCTAATTTACATTACCACCAACAATGTAAAGTGTTCTTATTTCTCTGTAGCCTTGACAGCATCTATTGTTTCTTGACTTTTTAATAATCGACATTCTGACTGGCATGAAATTATATCTAATTCTGTTTTTGATTTGCATTTCTCTAATAATCAGTGATGTTGAGCTTTTTTAATGTTTGTTAGCCACATAACTGTCTTATTTTAAGAAGTGTCTTTGCCCACTTTTCAATGGGGTTGTTTCTTGTAAATTTGTTTAAGTTCCTTGTAGATTCTGGATATTAGAGCTTTGTCGGATGGGTAGATTGCAAAAAATTTCCTCCATTCTGTAGATTACCAGTTCAATCTGATAATAGTTTATTTTGCCATGCAGAAGCTCTGTATTAGATCTCATTTGTTAATTATGGCTTTTGATGCAATTGCTTTTGACGTTTTCGTCATGAAGTCTTCGCCCATGCCTATGTCCTGAATGTTATTGCCTAGGTTTTCTTCTAGGGTTTTTATGATTTGGGGTTTTACATTTAAGTCTTTAACTCATCTTGAGTTAATTTTTGAATAATGTGTAAGGAAGAGATCCAGTTTCAGTTTTCTGCATATGGTTAGGTGGCTTTCTCAGCACCATTTATTAAGTAGGAAATCCTCTCCCTATTGCTTCTTTTTGTCAGGTTTGTCAAAGATCAGATGGTTGTAGATGTATGGTGTCATTTCCGAGGTCTCTGTTCTGTTCCATTTATCTATATATCTGTTCCATTTATCTATATATTTGTAGCAGTAGCATGGTGTTTTGGTTACTGTAGCCTTGTAGTATAGTTTGAAATCAGGCGTGATGCCTCCAGCTTTGTTCTTTTGCTTAGGATTGTCTTGGCTATACAGGCTCTTCTTCGGTTGCATATGAAATTTAAAGTAGTTGTTCTGAATTCTATGAAGAATGTCAATGGTAGTTTGATGGTAATAGCATTAAACCTATAAATTACTTTGGGCAGTATGGCCATTTTCATGATATTGATTCTTCTGTCCATGAGCCTGGAATGCTTTTCCATTTGTTTGTGTCCTCTCTTATTTCCTTGAGCAGTTGTTTGTAGTTCTTCTTCAAGAGGTCCTTCACATCTTTTGTTAGCTGTATTCCTAGGTATTTTATTCTCTTTGTAGCAATGGTGAATAAGAGTTCATTCATGAGTTGGCTCTGTGTTTGTCTATTGTCAGTGTAAAAGAATGCTTGTGATTTTTGCACATTGATTTTGGATCCTGAGACTTTGATAAAGTTGCTTATCAGCTTAAGGAGTTTTGGGGCTGAAATGACAGGGTATTCTAAATATAGAATTACATCATCTGCAAAGAGAGACAATTTAACTTCCTCTCTTTCTATTTGCATACACTTTCTTTTTTGTTGCCTGATTGCCCTAGTCAGAACTTCCAATACTATGTTTCATGGGCGTGGTAAGAGAGAAGGCATCCTTGTCTTTCACTGGTGTTGGAAGGGAATGCTTCCAGCTTTCGCCCCTTCAATATGATATTGGGTGTGGGTTTGTCATGAATATCTCTTATTATTTTGAGATATGTTCCATCAATACCAGGCTTATTGAGAGTTTTTAACATGAAGGGATGTTGAATTATATCAAAGCATTTTTCTGCATCTATTAAGATAATCATGTGGTTTTTGTCTTTTGTTCTGTTTATGTGACGGATTGCATTTGCTGATTTGCATATGTTGAACTAAACTTGCATCCCAGGGATGAAGCCAACTTGATTGTGGTGGACAAGTTTTTTGATGTGCTGCTATATTTGGTTTGCCAGTATTTTATTGAGGATTTTCACATCATTGTTCTTCAGGGATATTGGCCTGAAGTTTTCCCTTTTTTGTTGCGTTTCTGCCAGGTTTTGGTATCAGGATGATGGTGGTTTCATAAAATGAGTTAGGAGGCTGGGTGCAGTGGCTCACGCCTGTAATCCCAGCAATTTGGGAGGCCGAGGTGGGTGAATCACGAGGTCAAGAGTTTGAGACCAGCCTGGCCAGCATGGTGAAAACCCTGTCTCTACTAAAAATACAAAAAATTAGTCAGGCATGGCGGCACCCAACTGTAGTCCCAACTACTTGGGAGGCTGAGGCAGAAGAATTGCTTGAACCCGGCAAGTGGAGGTTGCAGTGAGCCAAGATTGTACCACTGCACTCCAGCCTTGGTGACAGAGTGAGACTCCATCTCAATAAATGAACAAACAAACAAACAAACAAACAAATAAATAAATAAATAAAATGAGTTAGGGTTAGGGAGGAGTCCCTCCTTTTTAATGTTTGAAATAGTTTCAGAAGGAATGGTACCAGCTCCCCTTTGTACCTCTGTTAGTATTCGACAATGAATCCTGCTGGTCCTTGGCTTTTTTTTTGGTTGGTAGACTATTAATTACTGCCTCAATTTCAGGGCTTATATTGGTCTATTTAGGGATTCGACTACTTCATGGTTTAGTTTTGGGAAGATGTATGCGTCCGGGAATTTATCCATTACTTCCAAATGTTTTAGTTTATTTGTGTAGGAGTGTTTATAGTATTATCTGATGGTAGCCTGTATTTCTGTGGGGTCAGTTGTGATATCCCCTTCATCATTTTTTATTGTGTCTATTTGGTTCTTCTCTCTTTTCTTCTTTATTATTCTTCTAGCAGTCTATTTTGTTAATTTTGTTGTTGTTGTTGTTCCAGAAAAACAGCTCCTGGATTTTTTGGAAAGTTTTTCATGTCTCAATCTCCTTCAATTATGCTTTGATTTTAGTTATTTCTTGTATTCTGCTAGCTTTGGATTATTTATATCTTACTTCTCTAGATCTTTTAACTGTGTGTTAGGGTGTCGATTTGAGACTATTCTAGCTTTCAGATGTGGGCATTTTAGTGCTATAAATTTCCCTCTTAACACTGCCTTAGCTGTATCCTAGAGATTCTTGTACGTTGTCTCTTTGTTCTCATTTGTTTCAAAGAACTTCTCGATTTCTGCCTTAACTTCATTATTTACTTAGGAGTCATTCAGGGGCAGCTTGTTCAATTTCCACGTAATTTTGTGGTTTTGGGTGAGTTTCTTCATTCTGAGTTCCAATTTGATTTCACTGTGGTTTCGGTTTCCATTCTTTTGCATTTGCTGAAGAGTGTTTTACTTGCAATTATGTGATCAGTTTAAGAATAAGTGTTATGTGGCACTGAGAATAATAATGTATATTCTGTTGATTTGGGGTGAAGAGTTTTGAAGGTATCTATTAGGTCCACTTGATCCAGAGCTGAGTTCAAGTCCTGAATATCCTTGTTAATTTTTTGTCCTGTTGATCTATCTAATATTGACAGTCTTGTCAATATTAGATATCTTTTTTTTTTTTTTTTTTTTTTTTTGAGACGGAGTCTCGCTCTGTCGCCCGGGCTGGAGTGCAGTGGCCGGATCTCAGCTCAATGCAAGTTCCGCCCCCCGGTTTACGCCATTCTTCTGCCTCAGCCTCCTGAGTAGCTGGGACTACAGGCGCCCGCCACCTCTCCCAGCTAGTTTTTTTTTTTTGTATTTTTTAGTAGAGATGGGTTTCACCATGTTAGCCAGGATGGTCTCGATCTCCTGACCTCGTGATCCGCCCGTCTCGGCCTCCCAAAGTGCTGGGATTACAGACTTGAGCCACCGTGCCCGGCCAATATTAGATATCTTATTGATCTATCTAATATTAAAGTCTCCCACTATTATTGTGTTGGAGTCTAAGTCTCTCTGTAGGTCTTTAAGAACTTGTTTTATGAATCTGGGTGCTCTCATATTGGATGTGTATGTATTTAGAATAGTTAGTTCTTCTTGTTAAATTTATCCTTTTACCATTATGTAATGCCCTTTTTGTCTTTTTTTAAATCTTTATTCATTTAAAGTCTGTTTTGTCAGAGACTAGGATTGCAACCCTTGCTTTTTTTTTTTTTTTTTTTCTTTCCATTTATTGGGTCAGTTTTCCTCCATTCCTTTATTTTGAGCTATGCGTATCTTTGCACGTGAGATGGGTCTCCTGAATATAGTACACTGATGGGTCTTGACTTTCTATCCAATTTTACAGCCCGTATCTTTTAATTGGGGTATTTAGCCCACTTACATTTAAAGTTAGTATTGTTATGTGTGACTTTGATCCTGTCGTCATGATGTTATCTAGTTATTTTTTTTTTTTTTTTTTTGAGGCGGAGTCTCGCTCTGTCGCCCAGGCTGGAGTGCAGTGGCCGGATCCCAGCTCACTGCAAGCTCCGCCTCCCGGGTTCACGCCATTCTCCTGCCTCAGCCTCCCCAGTAGCTGGGACTACAGGTGCCCGCCATCTCGCCTGGCTAGTTTTTTGTATTTTTAGAAGAGACGGGGTTTCACCAGGTTAGCCAGGATGGTCTCGATCTCCTGACCTCGTGATCCGCCCGTCTTGGCCTCCCAAAGTGCTGGGATTACAGGCTTGAGCCACTGCGCCCGGCCGGATGTTATCTAGTTATTTTGCACACTAGTTGATGCAGTTACTTCATAGTGTCTTTGGTCTTAAAATTTTATGTGTTTTTGCAGTGGCTGGTACTGCCACTGGATTTTATTTCTTCTTTGCTCATGAAGCTTAGTTTGGCTGGATATGAAATTCTGGGTTGAAGATTCTTTTCTTTAAGAATGTTGAATATTGGCCCCCACTCTCTTCTGGCTTGCATGGTTTCTTCTGAGAAGTCCAATGTTAGTCTGATGGGCCTCCCTTTGTAGGTGACCTGGCCTTTCTCTCTGGCTGTTTTCCAGCTTGTTTCTATTCTGCCTGCCTCCTTCAGGTAGTTCAATTAATCACAGTTTTAGTCTTTTTATGTAGTCCCATATTTCTAAGAGGATTTGCTCATTCCTTTTTATTCTTTTCTCTCTAATTTTGTCTGCATACCTTATTTCAGCAAAGTGGTCTTCAAACTCTGATATCCTGTCCTCCGTTTGTTTGATTCACCTATTGATACTTGTGTATGTTTCATGAAGTTCTTGTGTTGTGTTTTTCAGTTCCATCGGGTCATTTATGTTCCTCTTTAAACTGGTTATTCTAGTTAGCAGCTCCTCTAACCTTTTATCAAGCTTCTTAGCTTCCTTGCATTGGGTTAGAACAGGCTCCTTTAGCCCAGCAGAGATTGTTATTA
The DNA here is from genome assembly GCF_009764315.1 of Trachypithecus francoisi. Taxonomy (NCBI): domain Eukaryota; kingdom Metazoa; phylum Chordata; class Mammalia; order Primates; family Cercopithecidae; genus Trachypithecus; species Trachypithecus francoisi. Next base: position 59,153,792 of record NW_022681465.1, read on the forward strand.
CCCATCTTCTAAAGCCTACCTCTGTCAATTCGTCCAGCTCATCCTTCGACCAGTTCTGCGCCCTTGCTATAGAGGTATTGCAATCATTTGCAGGAGAAAAGGCACTCTGGTCTTTTGGTTTTTTGCGTTTCTTCACTGATTCTTTCTCACCTTCATGAGTTTGTTTAGTTTAGATCTTTGAGGCTGCTGAATCTTGGATGGAGTTTTTTTGTGGGGGCTTTTGTTGTTGTTGATGCTGTTGTTGTTGCTTTGTGTTTATTTGTTTTTCTTTTAATGGTCAGGTTCCTCTTCTGTAGGGCTACTGCAGTTTGCTGAGGGTTCACTTCAGGCCCTGTTCATCTGGTTTGCTCCCGTGCCTGGAGATATCACTCAAGGAGGCTGGAGAACAGCAAAGACAGGTGCCTGCTTCTTCCTCTGGGATCTCTGACTTCGAGGGGTACCAACCTGATCCCAGTAGTATCACTCCTGTATAGGGTGTCTGGCAACCCCTGTTGGGTCTCACCCAGTTGGGTCGTATGAGGAACAGGACCCGTTTAATGAAGCACTTTGTCCTTTGGTGAGACGGAGTGTGCTTTGCTGTGGGGAAACCCACTTGCCTGGACTACCTGGATTCCTCAGAACTACCAGTAGGAAAGGCTAAGTCTGCCACTCCTCTCCCTAGGAGCTCAGGCCCAGGGAGATCAGAGTTCTGTCCCTGAATCCCTGGCTGGAGTTCCTGCAGGGAGGTCCTGCCCAGTGAGGAGGGATGGATCAGGGTCAGGCCTGAAGAAGTGCTCTGTCTGTAGTCTGCCACAGCTGGTGTGTTGGGCTTTTGGGGGCACCTCTTGGGACCAAGCTGTCCAGCCTCCCTGGCTCCAGCAGGGTAAAAGCGCAGCCTGGAGCTATAGAGGGGACTGCCGCCCTTCCCCTGCCCAGGGAGCTTAGCCTATTAGGCAGCTATCAGTCCCAGTGCTGTCTGCTGCCCCTCACCCAAGGAGCTCAAATGGCTTAGACAGCAGGCAGCTGCAGCTGCGGTGCTGCTGGTTGTCCCTCCCCGTAGGAACTTGGAAGTCTGAAGCAGATTATAGCTGAGAGGCTGTTGAGAATCTGCATGGCTCCAGAGTTGGGACCTTAGGCCCCCGTGGGCATGAGTTCAAAAGTGGGATCTTTCGATCTGTGAGTTGTACAGTTCTGTGGAAAAAGCACCGCTTCCCCAGCTGGGTAGACACTCACCGCCTCTCTTGACTGGGGGATGGGCGCCCCCTACCCCATGTGACTCTCAGGTGGGCTGCCACATCACACTGCTCTTCCTTCCTCCCATGGGTGACACCAGTTGCCTAGTCAGTTCTGATGAGAGAACCTGGATACCTCAGTTGCCGGTGCAGGATTCACATGTATTACATGAATACATATACGTATGTGGGAGCCTGTGATTCCTGCTGCTTCTAGTCGGCCATCTTGTCCCTGCCCCACCTCACTGAGGTGTAATTATTTTTAGTTATTTTTCCTTAATTTTAAGTGCTGAAAATCTGAACTATTTGAATTTAGTTTATAATTAAAATTGTAACAACTAAGCTTATATGATGTTTTGGCTTTTCCCATGTTAATCATAGTTTAAATATTGTAATACAACTTTTTATTTTTAATACAAGCCTATTTAGTTAAATTAAATTTTTTCAGAATATTCTGTTTTGTATTTATCCATCGCATAATTCTAGAAATTAAGGGAAGGAAAAGCTAAAAATTTTGTTTAAGAGCTCACATTTCTTAGCTCCTAATATGCTAAATTAATTTACAATTGATAATTAATTGTAGTTTAAGTGTAAAACAAACTAATAAAATATTATCAATAATTTACAGTTAAATTTTAAACATTTCCTGTTTTCTATTAGAATATTTTAAACACAAACTTAGATTTTAATGTACCTTGTATCATATTTTTACAACCTCTATGTTTAACGTATACTCTAATGTATACTTACAGTAGAGTTATAATTTACTATTTTTTTCGCAGATATCCTTTTCAAGCTATCATGATCTATTTACTTAATGTGTATTCAAACAGATTATACTATGTCTTTTATTCTGAGTGATTCATACAGCTACTATTATTTATTAGTTTGTTTGTACTTTATTTTCACTATCAATGCGCTTTCACACCTCCTTGATATTGAGGATTGCTTCTATGCACTACTTCAGCTGAGGTGCCTTAACCTCTGGATGTGGCTTTTCTAAGCCAATGCGAGATAGGAGTAGAGAAAATTAAGATACATGCTACCCTGGTTGCTCTCCTTGGTAGGCCATGGTTTGCTAATGGCTGCTTGGTAAATCTTATGCCATAGTGACTACTTTTTACTGTCTGCTGTAGCTTCTGCCCTAGCATAATGTGGACAACTTCATTCTACATTTACCCTTCAGTTTTAAGGGTAATAAAATTTTCCTTTCTATTAGTCTTAATTCTATTTTTTATACCTTCTCATATCTAGTATAGAATGCTTTTATTAAACTGTCTTCAACTATCCCTTTTTTTCAATGTGACACCTGTTTCTTGCTAGGATGCTGACATTTTCAAGTATCTAATTTTGGAAAAACTGAAGTTCAAGATGTATAGTAATATGGTAGCATCTAATGTTGTCTTAGATCAGCTGGCAATTTAGAAGTAAGTAAATAGTACTTTGAAAATGATTAATGAAATATATATTGAAGTCTTGGAAAAAATGAGCACATTAATGAAAGTCTATACAGGTAATTAAAATGAAAATAAAATACCTTAGAGGATCCCAATAAAATAATGTCTATTTGTCTTTAGAAACACAGGTGAATGACGCCAACAGGTTTTTTAAAAAAATGATAAAAATCATTTTTTATGATTTTTAAATGAGTTTTTATATTAAAATCTCATATCAAAAATGGTATTAGATATCATTTTTAGTATCTAATGATATCAATAGATTTTTCAAAAAAAATGAAAAAATGGTGAGTTTTTTTTTCTTATATCTGACTCCATATTCAAATAATGGTAACATGATACCATTTCTTTTATTTTAATTGTATTTTGTTGTGTCAAGAACACTTACCATGAGGTCTACCCTCTTAACAATTTTTAAAGTCTACAATACTGTACTGTTGACCACAGATACAGTGTGGTAGGGCAGCTCTCTAGAACTCATTCATCTTATTTAATTGAAAGTTTATGCTCTTTGATTAGTAGCTCCCCATTTCCTCATCCACCCAGCCCCTGGCAACCAACATCCCACTCTCCAATTCTATGAATTTGACTATTTTGGATACTTATTTATATAAGTGGAATTGTGTAGCATTTGTCCTTCTGTGATTGGCTTATTTCATATTATTTCATAAGGTCGTCGAGGTTCATCCATGTTGTTCCATATTGCAAAATCTCCTTCTTCTAAAAGGTGAATAATATTCTGTCATATGTATGTATATACCACATTTCTTATCTTTTGTATATGGTAAGGTATTTAGGTTGTTTTTATACCTTGACTATTGTGAACAGTCCTGAGAGTTTTTCATATGTAGCTTTTATTTTGATGAGGAACATTCATTATATGATTTATGGTTGAGGGTTTTTTTTGTTTTTTTTTTTTATCCTAAAAGTGTTTTCAGTTTTGTCAAATGCCTTTTCTGCGTCTGTTTAGATGACCATATGGTTCTGTCAATGTGGTGGATTACATTTATAGATTTGCATAGATTGAACCATTTTTGCATTCCAGCATTAAATGCCACTTAATCATGATATGACCCTTTTAAGATGCTGATAAATTCAGATTGCTAGTATTTTGTTGAGAATTTTTACACCTATGTTTATCAGGGAAATTGGTCTCTAATTTTGTTTTCTTCGAATGTCTTAGGCTTTGGTATCAGAGGAATACAGACCTCATAAAATGAGTATGGAAAATTTTTCTTAAATTCTTTTGACGAGTTTGTGAAGGATTTGCATTCTTTCTTCTTTAAAGGTTTGATAGAATTTAACCATGAAATTATTAAGTTCTAGACTTTGTTTTGATGTAGGGTTTTTTATTACTGATTCACTCTCCCTGCTTGTTCTTGGTCTGTTCAGATTTTCTTCATTATTCAGGTTGTATGTTTCTAGGAACTTATTCAATTATTTTAAGTTATCCAATTTGATGACCTGTAACTGTTTACAGTACTCTCTTATTTTCTGCATTTCTGTGATGCAGTGATATGGTCTGGCTGTGTCCCCACCCAAATCTCATCTTTAATTCCCATGTATTGTGTGAGAGACCCAGAGGGAGGTAATTGAATCACGGAGGCCAGTCTTTCCCATGCTGTTCTCAAGACAGTGAGTAAATCTCACAAGAGCTGATGGTTTTATAAGGAGAAGTCTCCCTGAACAAGTTCTCTCTCTCTTTTTGCCTGTAGCCATCCATATTAGATCTGACTTGCTCCTCCTTGCCTTCCACCATGATTGTGAGGCCTCATAGCCATGTGCAACTGTAAGTCCATTAGACCACTTTTCCTTTACAGTCTCAGATACGTCTTTATCAGCAGCATAAAAATGGACTAATACATGTGGTGTTAGGCATAGTGTTTCCTCTTTATTTTTTTTTATTCATTAGAGACTCCTCTTTTTTTATTAGTCTAGCTAAACTTTTGTCAATTTTTAAATATTTTTAAGTAACCATTTCTTTATTGATTTGATTTTTGTCTATTGTTTTTTCTAGTCTCTATTCCATTTACTATCTAGTCTCTATGTTTTTGGCTTTTCTAAACTCTACATTTTTTTATTCCTGCTCTGATCTTTGTTATATTTTTTCTTCTACTAACATTGGGCTTTGTTTATTATTCTTTCTCTAGTTTCTTGAGATGTAATGTTAGGTTATATACTTGAGATGTTTTTTCTTTTTTAATGCTAGTATGTATAACTATAAAGTTCACATAGAAAAATGGGATAGAATGGAGAACCCAGAAATAAACCCACACACATATGGTTAATAATTAATTTTTAACAAATGAACCAGGAATACACAATAGGGAAATGATAGACTCTTCAATAAATAGGTTGGTAAAACTGGATATCCACATTAAAAAAAAAAAAAAAAAATTGAACCCTTCTCTTACACTATACATGAAAACTAATTTAAAATGGATTAAAGATTTAAATATAAAACCTGAAAACATAATACTGCTAGATGAAAATGTTGGGGATAATCTCCTTGACACTGGCCTCAGCAATAATGTTTTAGATTTGACCTCAAAAACACAGGCAATAAAAGCAAAAATTAAACAAGTGGACTACATCAAACTAAAAAATATTTTGCATATAAGAGGCAACAAGCAACAAAATGAATAGACAACCTATGAAATGGGAAAAATATTTGTATACCATATGTCCAATAAGTAACTTAAAATCTAAAATTAAACAAGGGCAAAAAATTTGAATAGACATTGTCCCAAACACATACAAATGTCCATCAGGTAATGCAATGATGCTCAACTTCACTAATCATCAGGGAAATGCAAACTAAAACCACAATGAAATACTACCTTGCACCTGTTAGAATGGCTATTCAAAACCTAAAAGATAAATGTTGCTGAGAATGGAAAGAAAAGGGAAGTCTTTTACAAGCAGGCTGTAGATTGGTACCGCCATTATGGAAAACAGTATGAGTATTCCTCAAAAGGTTAAAATAGATTTTCCATATGATACCACAGTCTTACTTCTAGCTGTGTATGCAAAGGAAATAAAAACACCATCTTATAGAGACATGTAAATTCCTGTGGGAGAATTATTCAAATAGCCAAGCTATAGAAATGATGTAAATATCTATCAACAGATGAGCTGACAAAAACAACATTGGTATACTTCCACTATGAAACTTTGTTGAGCCATAAAAAAGAAGAAGACCCACCATTTGCAAGAACATGGCTGAAACTTGAGGGGATTATGCCAAGTGAAATGAGCCAGACACAGAAAGATAAACAGTGCATAATCTCACTTTTTTATGGAATCCTAAAAAGGAGGTTGAACTCATAATAACGAAGAATAGAATGGCATTTACCAGGGAATAGAGGACTTGGAGGAAAGTGGAAACATTGGACAAAGGGTACAAATCTTCAGCTACAATATAAATAACTAGGAGAGACCAAATGTCAGCCTGGTGATTATAGTTAATAATAACATTGCATATTTGTAATTTGCTAAGAGCAGATCTTAAGTGTTCTCATCGCACATACAAAAAAAAGGTAATTATGTGAGGTGATGGATTTTTTTTTTTTTTTTGAAACAGTCTCGCTCTGTCGCCCGGGTTGGAGTGCAGCGGCCAGATCTCAGCTCACTGCAAGCTCCGCCTCCTGGGTTTACGCCATTCTCCTGCCTCAGCCTCCCGAGTAGCTGGGAGTACAGGCGCCTGCCACCTCGCCCGGCTAGTTTTTTGTATTTTTTAGTAGAGACGCGGTTTCACCGTGTTAGCCAGGATGGTCTCGATCTCCTGACCTCGTGATCCACCCTTCTCGGCCTCCCAGAGTGCTGGGATTACAGGCTTGAGCCACCGCGCCCGGCCGATGGATATGTTTATTAGATTATGGCAATCACTCCACAATGTATACATACATTAAAATGGCAAGTCATACACACCAAATGTGTTCAATTGTCATCTGATTTCTTAACAAAAATATGAAGTTATATAATTATATATATAAAAGATGATAATAGAAAAAATTAGTTACGCTGGGTATCTTTCCTAAAGGCTTTAGTGTATGACTTTCAAAGATTATGTAAGTTTTGCTTTTCTTTTGCAGTAGTTAATAAGAAAAGAGGGGAAGTAGAAGATTTCTCAAGTTAATTTCAAGAAAAGTAATTTCTTTATACCTGAAAGTGCAATATATTTGATTATCCAACTTGTAAACACAATTTTAAGATATATTTACTTTTGAAAATAAAAGTAAAAAATGCCTCTATTCTAAAGTCTAATTTTAAATTAAAATTTAGTCAAAATAGTTTTGATTATATTTTTTCCAACTGTACTAAGTAAAGTATATGAGGATGATGCAAAGGGGAAAAAAAATAAAACGTATCAGCATCCTGAGCAATCTCAAACACAGGGAGCACAGGAAAACAAACCATGCATTTAAAATATTCAGAATGCTTTGCAGTGTTTATTTATCCTAGGAGCCACAGCTCTTCAAATCTAATGATGAAGTAGGTGACCAACCACCAGGAACACTAATCTTTAATCAACCCATATTTGAAGCATGAAATTCCCACCCCAGGAAGATGATTAGTTAATTTAATGGCTGTAGAATTGTCAACTAGGAAATGTGTATAGAAGAGTGATTTAGAATAGTGCTGTCTGTTATTACTCTCACAATTTGAAGAATAAAATGTCTTTTTATCTGGAACTTACATGATAATTTTTCCAACAAAATAATACCCAAATAGATCACATAGAAAATGTATCTTTCAATATGCTTCACAATAGTAAAATTATAACGTCTCAATTGATTTTTTTAAAGTAAATTTGAATAATGGTTTAGGTCATTTGATAAATATCACCATGTAACTAATAAGATGAAACAAAGCTAAATAGGACCAATTAAGCACGTGATTTAAATATCAATATGTGGTGAGTAAAAGAATAATCCAACTACCAGTAGAAGATTACTACATTAAGTACTATAACAAATGTAACACTGTTCCTTAAAAAAGTGCTTTATTATGTTTATTTAAGATTTATTTTAATGTCAAACACAAATAATTAGATCTTTAAATGAACAATTTGGGAGTTAAATCCATTGTTTCTGATTTTTATAGATTTTATGGTCTAGGAAATCTATACTGTCTAATTTGATCCCATTTAACTGTAAGAGTTTTACACATGTTGCACTCTACTAGCTCACAGGAAAATTATTTTAATTGACTGAATGAAAGAAAATGAAAGTATTATTTCATGTAAAAGTTTATTATATCAAGGAAATGATTTCGGTCAGAAACTAGAATCTATATAAAGTCAGGTTTTGAAAATAAATAAAGACAAATCTTTTTTTTTACATCATTATAAAAGGCCTAAATTACAAACAACTATCCCTAAGACCAGACCATTTTCTTCTGGAATAAGTATGACATAAAACTAATGTTGCTAATTTTATGGCTTTATATTTTGGCATTTAATTCTTGGGAAATTTTTAAACCTTTGTGGAAATTGTGCAATAAATCTGGTCAACTGAAACTACCGAACTATTTCAATACATTATAATTATTGTCCTTAAAAATCTTTAATTATTTGGAGGTGGTATTTTTTATTTGATACAGATAAGATTATACTTTTAAAGAGTCTATTATTCTGTTTGATTATTGCTAATTAATAAAAATTGAAGGCTTTATTTTGTTTTCATTTGATTCCAATTTCTTAACATGATTTATTATGCTATTTATATAGATGCAAACAATTATATGACAAGATTATATTTAGAATGCATTACTGAGTTTATTTGAAATGTTCTAACATATTGCCACTATTTATACTTCATACATGTCAAAATACTGACATTTTAAACTCCTATTTTCAATTTTTTTTTTTTTTTTGAGAGACAGAATATCACTCTATCAACCAAGCTGGAGTGCAGTGCTGGTCACCGTTCACTGCAGCTTTGACCCCCTGGCTCAAGCAATTCTTCCACCTCAGCCTCCACATACTGGGACTAGCAGTATGTGTCCATGCCTTACTAATTTTTACTTATTATTATTTTTTTTTGTAGAGATGAGGTCTTGCTATGTTGCCTAGGATATTTAGAGGATATTTTTTGCTTTATAAAAGAAAGAGAAGTAGAAAAATAGGCCCTCAACAACTTCTAAAATAAAATGAACATGTTACACTGCTGAGAGACAAATGGGAAATCTTTGGCAAAGGATACATTGTAATATTGAATTGAAATTAGAAATGAGTTATGTTTCTGTAACTACATGTTCAAGAGGTAAAAAAAAAACTAACATATTTTGCTTTATAAATTACTAATCAAACCATGCAACTTTGTAATATTAGAACAAACTATGTTGCTGAAATCCATTGTTAATAACATTAGAAAAGCTGAGTTGCTTGTACTGTGTGTATCTGATTTAAAACTAACCTATTTTATTTGATTGTGGTGTGCAGGTATAATGTGACTAGTTTAATCACATTTTGGTTTTGCTTTTTTTTTCTTGCAATTGTATATAGATACTTACTTTAATATTTACTCTATCATTGAGTAGATTATTGGACTATTTCCTCATACATTACAAGCAATTGAAAAATAAACAATTCTCAGAAAAATAAAATGACTCTATTTTCAAGTGAGAGACATGTTTTTCAGTCTGTCATATGAAATATTTGGGCTTCTTGTTTTTCTCCTACCATACTACTCACTTCTTTATCCCAAACATTATTTGACTGACCAACTTTGTGAAGTGTAATTGTTATGAGTGAGGTATTTAGAGTTCACTAGGAGGCTGGGGAGACATGGAGATGGGGTGACATGAGTGGTTGGAGCCAGATTGTGAAAACAGTGGCTCTCTCACTGAATTGTACCCCAAAGACAGATGTAGAAATAAAACATATAACCTAGACTTTTTCTCACTCTCTATGGAGACCCAACCAGTTAACTAGTAAGTTTACAAAGAGCAATGATGGGGTTTCTAAGAACATTACCATTGTGAAATAAAGATAAACTAAAGCTGTAATGGGTAAAAGAGTAGCAGTCTCATTAGTGGAGAGGGGATTGCTTGACTATTGTGGTTTACACAGTGAGCTGGTTTTGTCTGTATTTGGAAAAGATGAAGACGTGGTCTTGTTTCGTCTCCCTTCATCACAACCTCCATAAATCAGTACTTAACAATTTGCACAGATTTTAAAACGTTGAGACATAATGATAACCCGTAAATTCTAATTCCATTTGTTAACCTAAAAGAAGCACTTACTTATGCTCAGTTTTTCCCCTCTCAGTTGAACTTTAGATAGTGTCCCTAGTTTTGTTTGTGCTGGTGTGTGTGTATGTGCTTGACACATGGGTTTTGTGATGAACAATATTAGGTGTTGACTTGATTGGATTGTGGAGATCCAGAAGGCTTGTAACACATTGTGTCTGGGTGTGTTTATGAGTATGTTGCCAGAGGAGACTGACATTCAAATTGGTGGACTGGGAGAGGAAGACTCAACTTCAGTGTGGGTGGACAACATCCAATTATCTGCCAACCCTGCTAGAACAAGCAGGTGGAGAAAGGTGTGATCACTTTGCTTTGCTAAGTGTTCTGTCTTCTTTCTTCTTTCTATGCCTGATGTTTCCTTCTGCTTCTCCTGAGCTTGGACATCAGACTCCAGGTTCTTCAGCCTTTGGACTCTGGGACTTGCACAACTGGCTTCCCCAGGGCTCCCTGGTCTTCCACCGCAGGCTGAAGGTTGCAATGTCAGTTTCCCTGGTTTTCAGGCTTTCAAATTTGGTCTGAGATACTACTACTGGCTTCTCTTCTTTCCTCAGCTCACAGACAGCCTGTTGTGAGACTTTGCCTTGTAATCATGTGAGACAATTCTCCCTAATAAACCTTCTTTTGTATATACATATTTTCTATTGGTTCTGTCCCTCTGGAGAACCTCAACAAATACAGTTGTGTGTGTGTGTGTGTGTGTGTGTGTGTGTGTGAATCTTTTTCTAACAATTTGCCATTATCTTGTGGTTTCTCCTTCTCCACTTGAGTTTTGGCAACCAGGATGAACTACAGGCTAAATGTGTAGATGCCTCCTTTCTACTTTGGGTCACTTACATCTTTCCTGTAAGTAGGTTCTACAGGAATCTTAAAGGAAACTCCCATACATTCTAGTTCCCTGATTGGAGAGATGCCTTCTGGGACAGCTTTTCCAAACTGCCTCTCAGCTGCCCTGGTAGGTTGTCCAGCCCTACTGTTTCGTGTTGCTGAAAGCCTCTGTCTAGCAATCAACTTTTGTAGCAAAGTGGCACAAACCCAAGTATACTCAAGGCTCATGGAGGACTCACAGCCTTGCCCCAAATACTAACAGTGCATGTTTCTCCCCTGCTTCAACTCTCAGTTGCAATGCTGTAATGCTTCCCTACCCCATTCCCTTTCAAGAAAAATTTTATCAAAAAGAAATAAACTGGTTATGCTGACATTCAGCATTCATCCTAGGTGTGATTACCATGAAAACCAGTTCACTTGACTTTTATGGATGGCCAAAGGCACCACATGGTAGGAAAGACAGGGGAAAGAACACATTATTTTCTTGGCATACTAACAATTATCTCCATTTTATTTCTGACTTTTTTCTTTCTCTTTAATACACATTATGTATATTTATTAATATTAATCTATTTCTATAATTATCTATATATAAGCTTATATCTATATATCTATTTTAGATATTTATATTAACACATATTTATATTAATGTAGATATATATGTTACATATGGTACATATTATATATCTATGTAGATATGATGTGTTGTATATATCTCTATATATTTGCAGTATATAAGCATATAAATAGACATTCATATGAGTATAGATATAGATGTATATATTATATATTATATTTATATACATGAAAATGAGATAAATGAGAAATTTGGATAGATATAGATGTATTATATAAATTATATTTATATACATGAAAATGAGATAAATGAGAAATACACTATAAGTTGAATATCCTGTATCTGAAATGCTTAAGGTCAGCAGTGATTTAAATTTCAGAATTTTTTTGTTTTGAAATACTTTCATTATACTTAGTGATTATCCTTAATTCAAATTTCCAAAATCCAAAATTCTCCAGTAAGCATTTCTTTGATTGTCACATCTGTGTTCAAAAAGGTTTAGATTTGGCCAGTCGCAGTGGCTTGCGCCTGTAATCCCAGCACTTTGGGAGGCTGAGGTCATCAGATCACGAGGTCAGGAGATCGAGACCATCCTAACTAACATGATGAAACCCCATCTTTACTAAAAATACAAAACAAAATTAGCCGGGCGTGGTGGCGGGTGCCTGTAGTCCCAGCTACTCGGGAGGCTGAGGCAGAATAATGGCATGAACCTGGCAGGCAGAGGTTGCAGTGAGTGGAGATGGCACCACTGCACTCCAGCCTGGGTGACAGAGCAAGACTCCATCTCAAAAAAAAAAAAGGAAAAGATTTAGATTTGGAGCACTCTAAATTTTTGGATTTGGGATGCTCAACCTGTATTTTGTGATAGTGATTGTTACTGCTCTTAATAAGTCCTGCAGGGATGAGTCTTATACTTTTTTCTCTTATATCTTTAGAAGGTGAAGCTAGTTAATATTTGTTGGTATATTAGTTTTAGTAATTTATTCACTATTCTAGAAAAAGAGGTACAATTCTACTTAGGAGGTAGTGTTACTATTTTCCCAGTCAAGGAGTTTCAAATGTTTCTATGTCATTCACTTTTGATGGCATTATCTGAACCGTAATTGAATCTTCTTCTTTTTTCCCTTAATATAAGCTTATATCTATACCCCACTAATCATATTTCTTAAAGTGATTGTCTCTTCCCTGCATTCTTGTAGTTTTCATTATTTTTTCCATATCTAGTAGCACTCAGTTTGTGAATATTGGTTCATTATATTTTCAAAAATTGCACCTCTGTTTGTATTACTGTCACATACTGCAAAACAATAGTTCAGTGAACATCAGACTGCATATAAATTGTGGTCCCCTAAGATTAAAGTAGACTTTTATTATATAAGTGTATATACAGGTCTACTATTTTTAATCCTTTATAACATATTTTACTGTATTTTTATATGTTTATATACACAGATATTATTGTGTTACAATTATCTACAGTATCCAGTACAGTAATATGCTGTACAGGATTGTAGCTTAGGAGCAATAGGTTTTCCAATCTTGCTTAAATGTGTAGTAGGTTGTATCATTTAAGTTTTGTAAGTACACTCTATGTTGTTCACACAAAGACAAAATTGCCTAACCAGTAATAAAATGATGCATGACTGTATATTTATCTCCATCATAATGAAAGACATTTTACTTGCATTCCAAATGAATTTAAATTGTTACACCCTCCCACGATCCAAAGTCAAACCACTCTTCTTCCTAGAAGGCAAACATAAAATTCATTCCTAAACATGCTCCTGCTTTCTAATCTCAGATACACTTTTGCTATTTATTTGTTATTTTTATTATTTCCTCTGCCCATGTCCACTTTATATTTTGTTTTCTATTAATACATTATCCACCGTTCCAAATCCATCACAAATTTCACAACCTACAGCTTTGAAATGATCTCACATTTCCGTTTAAATCTGATATGGCAGTTAGTGCCTCTAATAGGACGTTATGTTATACCATATAGAATCATTACGTTTGTCCTCTTATTTCTCAACTAGAATACATGTTTTCTTTAGAAACATTCAGTGTTATGTCTCTAGACTTGTCCAGATACTAATCTTCATTTTCATAAACTACCAAAGAATAATTTAAATTAATGAAAACTGGAACTATATTTTCTTTATGTATGTGAAATGCTAAAGAATATGTATTTCCATTTTGACACACAGTTGTCTCCCTTCCAATTTAGGATGGTTTCTCTAAAATTATTTTTATCATTTACAAGTACATTAATGCATATTGGTATGTCACATCTAAGGGAAGGAAGTTAGAAAGTTGCTGTTAGCAGAAGCCTATTCAACTTTTAATTACCTTCTCCTAGTTACAGATAGAAATACTAAATGGTTAACAATTTGTGAAAAAGACTATATCAGCAGCAATGTTAGTTTTTCATATAATGCCCTAAGAAAGGTTTACATTTTGGAGAACAAAAGAGTAAATAAATTTTACAAATAAAATTAAAATCATATTCAGAAATCAAAAGAAGTGTTAGTTAACACTTTAGGAATAATATTCCCTTCACGGCATTTATATAATTATACATGAATATGATATAATATGACAGATATATCTATCAAATAAGTTATTATACCTTTTTTCTATTGTTCAAATCACCGTGATGATCATAGATACGGTCCAGTGGAAATAAATATACAAACCTTAGTAATGTGAGATGTGTGGGATGTGAGAGAAGGAGAGAGACCGGAGGAGCATAGACAGTTACAAATTATCCAGAGAAAACATTCTAGGTCCTTTATTGGGGTCTCATTTGTTTGATTGATTGACTTTTAAATGATCATTTTTAATTGAAAAAATTATGTATATTTATTATGTAAAGCATGATGTTTTGAAACATGTATGCCTTGTAAAATGACTAAATTCAACTAACGTACACACTACATTGCATATTTAACATTTTTAGTGGTGTCAACACTTAAGATCTCTCTTAGCAATTTTCAAGATTATAATACACTGTTATTTACTATAGTCACCCTGTTGTACAATAGATCTGTCGAACTTATTCTTTGGTGTAACTGCAATATTGTGTTCTTTGACCAACATCTCTCCAGTTTCTCACCTATAGCCCTGGGTAACCACCATTCTACTCCACTTTTGTGAGTCTGACTTTTTAGATTCCACATATAAGTGAGGTCATGTAGTATTTCTATTTCTGTTCCTGGCTTATTTCATTTAGTGTAATGTCCCCAGATCCATCTATGTTATTGAAAATGGCAGGATTACCTTCTTTTTTCTTTTTTAAGACTGAAGAGCATTTCATTGTGCATGTATATTACATTTTCTTTCTATTTATTTATTTATTTATTTAGAGATAGTCTAGCTCTGTCACCCAGGCTGGAGTGCAATCTCAGCTCACTGCAAACTTTCGTCTCCCGGGTTCAGGCGATTCTCCTGCCTCAGCCTCCCAAGTAGCTGGGACTACAGGCACATGCCACCACACTCGGCTACATTTTTTATTTTAGTAAAGATGGGATTTTGCCGTGTTGGCCAGGCTGGTCTCGAACTCCTGACCTCAGGTGATCGACCTGCCTTGGCCTCCCAAAGTGCTGGAATTATAGGCTTGAGTTACGGCACCTGGCCCATATTTTCCTTATTCATTCATTTGTTGTTGGTCATTTTGGTTGATTACATATCTTGACTACTGTGAATAATGCTACAGTGAACACAAGAGTGTAAATAACTTCTTTGACATGCTGATTTAATTTTTTTATGGATATACACCCAGAAATGAGATTGCTGGATCATATGATAGTTCGATTTTGAATTTTTGAGGAGTAACCATACTGTTTTTCATAATGGGTGCACCAACTCATCTTCCCACCAACAGTGTACCAGGGTTCCCCTTTCACCGTATTTTCCTCAACATTTGTCACTTTCTATTTTTAATAATAGTGATCCTAACAGATTTGAGGGGTTATCTCTTTGTAGATTTAATTTGCATTTACTTGCCGGTTAGAGATATTGAGCATTTTTTCATACACCTATTGACCATTTGTAAGGTTTTGCATTAAGGACTTGATTGATAAAGAGTAGAAACAATAGCCTTGGAGAATACCAGAAAAATTGTTATATTCCAGTTAGAGAGGAATTTCAATGTGAGAGACATACTAAAAACACAAGCTTCAAAAATGGTACAGAGAATCCACATATTTAACTCGAATTGTGTAAACTGTAAAGAATCAGCAAAAAACAGCTAATGACCAGGAAACAATTAATTTCAACTGTTTTTTGAAAATGTTACCGATGAGAAATGTATTAATCCATCTAAACTATAGGTAGAAGTAATTAATTCCTCTCCCAAATCATAACTCAATTGGGAAATGCAGAGGATTCAATTGTATTCGTACTCACTCTCAGCAAAATCTCAGTACTGTTACAGTGAATCCAGTCTTCCCTCTATTTCATGCATTTCTTTGGACCCAAAGATCTCACACCCTTTTCACTTACATTTTCTGTTCTGTTTTCTTTTTCTTTTTTTTTTTTACCAATTCCATTCTTAACATATTTTATTTTCTCAGCTGAGAGTGCAGTTTTCTTCTACTCTCAGAAAAATACCACTGCATATGAATAGGTTTCGATAAATTGTGGCAAGAATTCCACCATAAATACTTAAAGTGTGGTAAAGTACCTCTTTCTATTTATATGTTAATCCCTTTGTTTCAAGAGGTTGGTGTCTCCATATGTCATGCTGGAAATAATTCATGTAACATTACACTGTGCCTCCTTCATGTTACCTTATCTGGAGGTAAAGGAACCAGGAACTAAGATGTAATTCAGCTTCCAGACTATTTTCTACATATGAATTACCTGCATAAAGTGGTCTATGATGTCCTAAGATCAATGCATGTAGGTCCACCTTGTAACTGTTTGCTAGTCAATTGTCTTCATGCAAAGGAATGTAAATTGCTTCGCAGCCGGGACTGCATATCTTTTATCACTAAAAACCTAGTTTTAAAAATTCTGCTATGATTATTCAGGTTTCGGGAAATACCGTTTACCCTTGTTAATATGTACGTATATAGAGAATTACACGTTATTTTATCATAACTTTTTACTCTCTTTATCGATAATTTATCTTATCTAAGAAATTATATATGAGTATATTATATATTATTTGTGTAAAATACATAGAGAGATCCCCACAAACAATATACACTAACACATACACAATTATTGTTTTATCTGGCAGTGATGTAAAACATTGTTTACCTAATCTGCAGGCAAATGCAGGGAGTATCAGTGAATTTAACCCACATATAAAGGTACTATGTATCTCAGGATTCTTTTATAAGATGCACTACTTCATATGATTTTGCTTAAGAGCTTGTTGCTAAAACATTAGCATAATTTTATCTCTTTTTAATTTGCTTAGATCATTATAGGCCTGCAGGCTGCCTAGGATGCTGAGGTCAACCCAAGGATTGGGTTGTGCTGCTGTTGTCAGCACTTCAGTTTCCACTGAGATCATTCAGTTCAATTTCATATTTAACCTTTGACTTCAAGCTTATCTTCATCCAAAATGCTTTGCAGACACTTTGAAACAACACATCATTTACATATCATTGCCCCAGTACAAGCCAAAACCATAGTTATCAGAATGTAACAGCAGTGTGAGTTTTACTTCAAGGACACAGGATGTTTCTTCTGAGCAAAATAAAAAAGAGAGTTTCCTAATGGACCAAGGGACATTTAAGACAGTAGAATAAATATGATAAAATCTTGAATAAAAAGTTCTATTTTAAAAGGAAGTGGATAGCTAATAAGAAAATGGAATTGAATATCTTGATATTCATTATTACTACATTGTATGAAATCACGCAGTAATGATTTCATCTTTATAAAAATCAATACATTCTTTCTCTTTAAACATTAATATTTTATGAAAGGTTTAATGTTTTGGATGTTCACTACAGAAGACAATGTTATTTGCTGATGGATAGTGAAGAAATATGTTAGCACATTAAATAACTTACTAATTGTTTCAAATATGTAAATATTGATGTTATGAACTTAAAATATCTTTATGCTATTACTAATGTGTTTATGTTTAAAATGCTTCTAATTTTACTGTAAACAATGTAATCTGTATAAGATGGCTAATTAGAAAAAAGTCGCAATTATTCTTTTCCTGCTTATTGAATTGTTGAATTTAAAATAATCAATTTATTTTGGATTGAATGGGTAAAAATACAAATGGCACCGACTGGTTCTTTCCTCTGCCATTTTTAAAAAGTTTACATATGTCCCCCCCCAAAAAATACACAGATTCTAATAGCATTTTCTATAGAAATTTGTCATTCTGGATTTTATTTATTCATGTCTTAAAATTCTGTGGGTAATAGTTTGCTTGGAAATAACAATATTTACTAAATTTAAACAAAACACATTAAATGACAATATTGGGTATATTTTCTCCTAAGACTATATAGATACATTTAAATTTTAATCACTTTGATCATAGGGCCTAATGACCATATTACTTCCATTATAATGTTTTGAGTTACTTCTTAATAAAAATTTTAAGTAAATTGTAGTTTTTAGAATTGTTTTTAATTTACAGAATAATTGTGAAGAGAGTGCAGACAGCTCTCATATACCCAATTCCCTACCTTTTCCCCTCTATTATTAACATATTACATCAGTATGGTATATTCATTCTTACTAATGAACAAAAGTTAATACATTACTAACTAACCACATTTTATTCAGGTTTTTTATTGTTTTGTTTTTTTACCTGTAGTCCATTTCTGTTCCAGCGTTCTATCTAGGAGACAACATTATTTTGTGTTGTTCTGTCTCCTTAGGCTCCTCTCCTCTTGATAGTTTCTCAGATTTTTCTCATTTTTTTTGACTTTGGCAGTTTTGAGACACACAGTTCAGGTGCTTTGTAGAATGCCCCTCAGTTGATGTTTGTCTGGTAGTTTATTCATGATTAGACTGGAATTATACATGTTGGGAGTGGAAGATAACGGGGTTAATACCATTCTTATCACATAGCAAGGTTACTTACTATCATCATGAGTTTTCACTGTTGATGTTGATCCTATTCACATGACTGAGGCAGGTGAATATTATATATTACATATAATTATTATATGTATTATATTTACATAGGTAATAATTATATGTAATACATAATATAGAATATATAGTATGCATAGTATTGTATACTATATATTATTATACAACTTACATATATGTAGTATAAATACATATTTTATATTTGAATGTAATATATTATATAACTATATAATATATTACATTTAATATATTAATGTTTATATAATATATAGATTATATATTTAATATATTATACATATAATATATATATATATGCTATATATAACATTTTTATGATCTCTATATTATATATGCTATATTCTATATATAATATATACTATGTTATATAGTATATATAACATGTATTATAAAAATATAGGAATGTATTTTTATGTGATATATTTATTTCTCTACTATCAAATTAAAATTAACATCAATTGGGAGGCCGAGACGGGCGGATCACAAGGTCAGGAGATCGAGACCATCCTGGCTAACACGGTGAAACTTCGTCTCTACTAAAAAATACAAAAAACTAGCCGGGCGAGGTGGCAGGCGCATGTAGTCCCAGCTACTCGGGAGGCTGAGGCAGGAGAATGGCGTAAACCCAGGAGGTGGAGCTTGCAGTGAGCTGAGATCCGGTCACTGCACTCCAGCCTGGGTGACAGAGCGAGACTCCGTCTCAAAAAAATAAAAAATTAAAAAAAATTACATCAAATTAGTTAATATAAATTCGTATATAGCATCCTATTTTTTCTTCCTTGTTATGTCTTTTTGCCATTGAAATATCCTTGTGTTTTTCCTCATGTTTGTAATTAATTAACACACAACTTTTAATTTATCAGTTGTGCTTTTTACTACTTTTTTACATTTCTTACTTGTTGATTAATTGTAATTTATTAATCAATATTATTTAATTGTTATTGTGTTAAATTTATTTATCAACTCATACATAAGTAATATGAGTATAAATTTAACTCTAAATGCAACTTTAAAGACATTTTAAACATTGATATATGCTAATGTCTTTTTACATATTAATAGTAAATTTTAGTTGCAAATCTAACTAAGGAAGAAAAATTTGGAAGCTACTATTTCATATATTAGGTTTTTAAAAAAAATTTTTTTTTTTTGAGACGGAGTCTGGCTCTGTCGCCCAGGCTGGAGTGCAGTGGCCGGATCCCAGCTCACTGCAAGCTCCGCCTCCTGGGCTTTCGCCATTCTCCTGCCTCAGCCTCCCGAGTAGCTGGGACTACAGGCGCCCGCCACCTCGCCCAGCTAGTTTTTTTTTGTATTTTTTAGTAGAGACGGGGTTTCACCATGTTAGCCAGGACGGTCTCGATCTCCTGACCTCGTGATCCGCCCGTTTCGGCCTCCCAAAGTGCTGGGATTACAGGCTTGAGCCACCGCGCCCGGCCTTAAAAAATTTTAATATTATCACATTGTTCACAAATATTAAAATTGCTTTTTTTTTACTGAAATATGCATTTTTCCTTGTTTTCTTAAGGTATTATAATTTTAATGTCATATATTAATTTGTAAATACGTTTCTATATAGAGAGTAATGTGAAAACATACATACCATCAGCTGTGTTTGTGTATGTGCAATTACATATACAGAGAAACTCAATAAATCAAGATGATTATATTTTTCAAATCATAAACATCAGTGTTAATTTGTCAACTTGATTTTTCAAACACTAGGAAAACTTTTTTAATGAGAAGTAACTCATACCCTCTGAGAGCATTCAGCATTTTTTTAACATCCACATGTCTATATTTATATATGTTGAGTATACATCTATGCATATACATGTAAATGTATATCACTTTTTTATATATATTAGAAATTATTTTAAGTAAGTAGCACAAGAACAGTTTAAACTTACACTTCAAAGACAGATTATGCGTTTTACTAATACCACGTAATCCGTTTTGTCTCTTTTGAGGATTTCCCTTTAATTCCACTTTGATATCATCATTATTATTATTTAATACAGCTATGGGTGATAGAACTTGTGAAAGATGAGAACATGATTTTAGTTTTGCTTTTAGATTCCTGTTGAGGTAGATTATACAAGAAAGATAATTAAATTTAAGTATCAATAATTTATTTCAAAAGAAGTAGACTTGAAAAAGTATATGATGCAGAAAAATGTAGATTTTTTTTCCAAAGAGTAATTTGTTTTTTTCTATTAATAGTTACTATTGAGGAAAGTGTAAATTTATAAACAAATAATTAGATAATGAAATAAATAAATCCGTAAGTAAAAACAAAGAAAGAATTGTGAAATGCATACACACTCTCTTTGTTTACTTTTTTCCCTAACCATACTACCCAACTAATCCTGCGTATGTTTTTCACATTTTCTTATAATTCTAATTTATGCTTTCAGAAATTAAATAATTAAATCTCCTTTATTTCTAGTAGTCATATAATTTTACCTTAAATCTACCTATTTGATTTGTTTTATAATGATAAAATGTTTTGCAACAATTTGAACAATTTGAAATAAAGAAAAAGTCAGTTTACCTTTGTGTGTGTCTTTCTATGAGATACTTATTACAGATTACTCATTAAATCATAGATAAAAGGAGACATATATTTCATATGTTGCATGTTTAGTTCTCAAATGGTATCATGATGTATACACAGAGATTGTTATTTTCAATGTGTAAAGCTAAATTAAATGGCCATGAAACATTCTATTACTACAGTGAATACCTACACACATAGAATACAAATAAAGAAAAAAAACATTATTTGTGTTGTTGAAGCCACCTGGATTACCCTCTCTGGTTGCACATGTGTTCTTGCTTTCAGAGTTAATCACTGTCTTGAATTTGTTTGTTGAGTCGCATATACTTTCCTATACATTTATTATGTGGTAGTTTTACTAGATAATCTATGCATTATTTGCTTCTTTTATTCTGTATGTAAGTCATGTCATATGGATATTCAGTATTCTCAGGAATGTTGCTTTCTAAAATCCACATTAAGTTTTAATCATATATCCTTTACCTAACAGACCTATAATGGCCTCACTTGACCTGTTGATTTGCCAGGCAATACTGATTCGCATTAAGAGCTACCCCTCAATCTCATAGCCTCAAGACATGTCACTAGATTCACGTTTCAGCCAGCCCCACAAAGGAAGTTAGGTATTGTGATTCATGAGTTGTAGCATACATGCCAATAATTACAAAACAATAAACAGAAATCTCGGAATACTCATGAGAAACAATCTTACAGGTGCCAGCTTAGGGTGAAAGGGATGATGTAATGTTGGATCAGGCTGAAAATATTGACAGGAAAAAATACATACATATATATGTAGATATATATATGTGTGTATGTGTGTATATGTGTGTGTGTGTGTATATATATATATTTATATATATATATGGGTTCCGCCTATTAACCTAGGAGCTGGCAGCAGCTCTAACAATTAATTGGTTGACTGAAATCTAAACCCCAACCATAATCTCCATTAAAATTCAGGTATTAGAACATCCTTTGTGTACCGCAGAAGGAAGGTTTAGGGTTTAGGGATATGAAATGCTGAAGCAGATTTATGATGTTGAATCTACTCACTTATTACTAATTAAATCCCAGAGGGTACAAAATATATTGCCTTTATTCAGGCTTTGGAAAATGCATTGATAAGACAAGAACCAGCATCTTTCTAAGTGTTTACAGTGGTCTTCAGGCCAATCTCACCGGCAATGGTTGCGGATATATATCCAGTTAAGGGTGAAAGACTGAAGAATTTTAGCAACATTCTACTACACCAGAAGTACAAGATATTTGGTAAAGGGGTTCAGATATTAACATCAAATAATGTAAGCATACATTCTTCTCTGGTTAGATTTTTGTTTGCTTTAATTTTTAAATTTACAAATAATATGTATTTGTAGGTTGCATGGTGACATTTGGATATATATGATGTATAGTGATTAGATCAGGGTGGATAGCATATCTATAATCTCAAACATTCATCATTTCTTTGTGTTGGAAATCTCCAATACCTTCTTCTAGCTATTGGAAACTATATATTATTGTCAACGATAGTCATCCTACAGACTTATGGAACACCAGAACTTATTCCCCCATCTAGCTATAATTTTGTATTCTTTAACAAATCTCTCGATGTATCTGATTTGGGGAGGTCACTTTCTTTTTATCCACCAAAAGCTGTAGCTTTTCAACCTTTGGTAGAAGTTTTTGCCATCAGTTTCCCACCTGCTTCCACTAAGGTAATGTTTTATTATTTGTTTTAATCCTAAAGCTTGGTACTTCCATTCCTAGAGGCCAGAGGCCTTACGGTAGAATTTTTTGGCATGAGCTATTCTGCCTTTTTGTTTTTGTTTTTACTTTCATAGAATTTCAAGACTGTGGTGCATTTTTGTTTTTGTTTCCCCAAAATGGTTGTAGCAATTCATGTTTCTATCAGTAACACCAAAGACAGTACTTTACTGGATGATACATTTCTAACGACAGTTAGAAATATATATACACACACACATATTAGTTATATATATATACACACACACACACACACACACTCTCATACACACACATAAATACTTAAAATATATATATATATATATATCTGTGTGTCCATATCTACAATTTGTTTTTCTTCTCCATGAATTCTGATGAATTTGGCTATTTATGTGTTTATGCTCCTTTTGGTATTTTGATATGCTTGAGAAGCAGACCATGTTCTTCTCTTTTTGTTCTACTTGAGTGATTTTAAGTGAATTATAGAAACTTTCTGTATATTCCTCTTTATTCATGCATTTGTTTTTCTTTTATTCCCCTAATTGAATTATGTCTAACTACCTATTATGATACCTTATTTCCATACAAAAACTTTATTTTTTGTATTATCAAATATTTTGCTTTCTATTATAATTAAACTATTATAACTCAAATAATTAAAATCTTTACTATTAGAATATTCCTGTAATTTCAGTTTTATATGTGTTTTGCTTGGATTTTGCCCAATGGTTATTTTCTTTTAGTTTGCAGAACTGTTTAATATGTTTGGAATGTTTAACTGTCAAATGTGATTACCTTTTCACTTACACTTCATTTATATTTGTAAAAATTACTGAATTTCCACATATACTTTATTTTAAGAGCTTTATGTTTTAAGGTATATGAAAGCTTGAGAGTGCCCACACAATACTTGTATAATGTTATTTCCTTGATAACAGCTGCTAAAATGTAATTATGTGTTTTAAAATTTTGTATATTACCTATGTTTAGCTTGAAGATTTTGACTTTAGAACTCTGTAGTACAGTTCTTGTTTCTCTTTTTAGTGACAATTATGCTTTGTCTCTCAAGCACACTGCTAAACCACTGCTGACCTCAGAGTCAGGAAGCTAAGGACATTAGACATTACTAGTAAAGACAATAGAATTAATCAGATCCACTCCCTAAACTTTGTCATTATTCATAACTTTTTCACTTTAGATAGATGCTAAGGACAATTATTTTTAATACACAATCAGACTTTTAATTATATAGGTGTCTAAATAAAGATATCAAAACAAATTAAAATCACTATTTCTATGATGTCTCCTACACGTGTAGATGTAATCATATCATCTTTACTCTTTTAGGATGTGTTTTTAACTTGTATACTTTAGTATGTAACACAATATGTCAATATAAAGTATAATTTCACTATTTATGTATTATTGTAACTTTTTTTTGCTGAAACACTTCATCCAGTAACTTTTATTAGATATTTATTATATCTTAAATTATTCTCTGAGATAAAGATGTAAATTATTGTCCATATACTTATTTATTACCTTAAGAGTAATTCTTAGATTCTGATTCCACAATCATTTTTGAGACTGTTGATATGCATTGTTAAATTTCTTCTACAAATAACTGTATTATAGTGGCAACCTGTGGTGGAAATAATTGCATGTTTTTGTCTACTTTATTTGGAACACCAGATTGGATATGTTAATAATAGCTTTTAAAAAGCACATGCTACTGAAAGATTTTGAATAGTAAATTCACATAAAATCAGAGTGACTTATAATCCCTTTCGTTTCTTACTCCCCAAGAACAAATATGAATTTTTTGATATTTTTAATTTAATCATATTTATATTGCTTGGCACAGTATATATGTTCAATATATTTTGAATGAATGAATAGTTAACTTCTGTGGTTCTAGATCTCAAATATTTTGTCTAAAAAGGAGTGACACCTTCCTTTCTAAAGAGAAACTGTGTTTCCTACCTGAAAGTTCAATCTTTTCTTGAGTTTAAAAAAATATATTTGAAAGACCCTCAATTTTTACACAGTTTCACAGTTGTACATGGGAAATGTAAGATGAAATAGACTTTTTGTCATACAGAAATAGCTCCTGATAATCCTTTTGACCTACCTAATGCCTGCTTCTGCCTTCCGGATCAGCTCACTAAGTTTTTCAAGCCAGCAGCCTGGTGCATCTCTCTGATATGAGACGTTTTGAAGAAATGCCTCTATTAACCACTGCAGGTGAAGCCTGCTCTCAGCTCTCATCAGTCTCTGACAGTGGGGCTCAAGACACGGTGCAATACTCCACTCATTCATTCAAGCCACACTGACTTACAAAACAAAGCAGGTCACTCTTTCCCAAGTCACACATGGTGAAGGTTGTCTTATATCAAAAACTGCTAGTCTTACTTTTCAGTACCTCCAGTTTACAGATGGGCACACACTTTGCAGAAACTCTTTTTTTTTTCCCTAATACATAGCCAACAGCTCTGTGAGCTATACCTGGCCATTCTGTGACCAAATAATCACTCTTCGGTATTCATCTAACTCTAGTGAGGTGCTTAATGATTCCATCCTCTCTCACCATTATGGCAAATTATGTCTCAGTCACTACATTGCCCCTTTGCTTTCATTCACCTTGATCATTGTGACCCAATTCATTCAAAGAATTTCTTATTCAATAACATTTAATTAAAAAGAGATGTAGCTGTGGAACTCTTGCCCTTCTAGGCAAATTTGGACTATTGCATTCCTGAAATAGCCAAGTTCTTTGGTGAGGAGTAACATGGAGGCATACATTTATGGAATTTTTTTCTGTGTTATCGGTGTGGCCTGATCTACATGCTCTTATTAAAATGAGTACATTCTTGGCTTGCAAAAGAGAATATCCATTCTGGCCTGGTTATTTCCAGGCCAGAGGGAGACTTCCCCAAGATGGTTATTTCCAGGCCAGAGGGAGACTTCCCCAAGATAAATTGATGTGTCATTTATGGATAGAAAATTTAAAAAAATGACTTTTAAATGATAAAATGTAGTGTTAAAGTTTCTTCTCAACAAGTTTTTTTTTTTGTTTAGACAATGAATACATAGAATTGCATTTTTCAAAAACAAAACAAAATGGAACATAATAATAAGAAGAAAATTCTTATTGCTATTTGGCAAGGGAATTTGTGTGTTTATTTGATTAGAAAAAAATTAATGATCTGAATGAGAGAAGCTCAGATAAACATACTAACTAGATTTTGACACTATTTATAGCTTTAGGTAACCAAGTACTTAGTGGGACCTTTTGTGGACCTGTGGCCATGTTTTCTTTATTCCTATTCTTTGTCCTTAATGGGAGATGAAAACATTTCATAGCCACCCTACAAATAAGGAACTCATCTATAAATGTCACTGGAAAGTTTATGTGTCTAGAAATTATATAGCTTACATCAACACATATGATGAAACAAGGCACTATTTGTTATAGAACTTTCTATGCTAACAGAGTATACATATCAAAAACAAATTTTGTGAAAGGTCATTTTCTGAGAAAAGTAAAGCATTAAAATACTTAAGTAAACAAAGTAGGCCTGTTTACAGATGTATTTGTACCTTATGCTGAATTTTGGGATAACAGCTTGGTTATTATAAGTAACACTTTTACACCCCGTTAAGTGGAATATTTTTCTTGCTTACATTTAAGTTAAAAAAAAATGGATGGATAAACTAAATTTATAACTTCTGCAGCTGAATGACCTGGTAAACAAGATCAGAAGTATAATATTCCTTATATATCTGGAAAAAAAATTAAAAAAAAAACTTTGTTATTTGAATACCAGGCAAGGATGGTAAATTGAAACTAGTACACTGCTTATGTTTGAGGACATATTCCTGGTATATTAAATTTTATTCAGATAGATATTGGAACTCAGTAAAGTACTCAGTAAAAATAATGTCAATTTGGGATTTGAGGAGCAATATTTTTTTTTCTCCTTAGAAAATAGCATTTCATTCACACCTTTCAAATATGTACACCTTTTATTAATTGAATAATTCACTAGGAGAATAAATAAAATAAAATAACATGTTGATTTTTATATAGTGGTGAAAATTTGTAAAATATTTAAATGGTTTTTTTCAAGGAAAAATTAAACATGAATAATTTCAAATTAACATATGAATGCAACAAATGCTTTTAGGGCTTTATTAATTGGCTTCCTTCTTTTATTTGCTTGACCTATTATTACAATTTCCATAAAATGTATAAAGAATTTAACAGCGATTTGCTCTAGTATAATCAACTAAATGTCATGAATTAATCATGGAAATCAAAAATCAAGTACTAAAAAAGAAAAGAATAACAAATATACTTTTCTGTGAAAATGTATAAGGTTTAATTATTCATTTTTGATGGATTAGCTACAATATATCAGTCATTTTTGAAGCCTAGAATACCAGTGATAATAAGATTCACATTTAAACATCTTTAGTTTTGGTTATGGTGGCAAGATGACTGACTACACAAAGCCAGGATGAACATCTGCCACTAAGGGACCAGGACATTGGGATGACAGGCCCACTTCTAAGAGATCTTCAGAGGGAAGGCATTGAGAGTGGATGCAGAGAAGGCACAGATGCTGGACTGAAGGGGGAGAGCCCCCACAACCACCAAGGTCACTTGAATTTGAAAGGAGAGATGCTCAGAGAACTGGTAAAGGCAGAATTCCAGCCAGTGCAGAGCCCAGAGGTTTTGATGTGGGAGTGTTTGTAGTGGAACACAGCCAGGGACTCCCATCATCATAGGGACGACTTGCTCTCATAGGAGACAAGCGGAAACTGTTGGACCTGAACTCTTCAGAGTGAGCTTGCCCATGAGACGAGGCCAGTCCAAACTGAGCACTTCTCAGTCTGCTCTATCCACAAGGTCGTCAAATAGGATAAAATAAATTTTTTAAAAAGCCCATCCAAAGGACAGCAACTTCAAAGACTGAAGGAACATCAACCCACAAAGATAAGAAAGAGCCAATGCAAAAACTCTGACAACTCAAGAAGTGAGAGTGCCCTATTTCTCTCACAAAACCATACTAGTTGTCCAGCAAGGGTTCTTAACAAGGTGACTGAGGAGGCAGGAATAGAATACAGAATATGGATATGAGCAAAGAGCATTGGGATTCAGGAGAACATTGAAACCCAATCCAAGGAAGGTAAGAATCACAATAAAATGATACAAGACCTAACAGACAACATAGCCAGTATAGAAAAAGAATGTGACTGGTCTGATAGACCTGAGTGAACAAAGATCACACTGCTAGCATTTATAATGCAACAGCAAATATAAGAAGCAGAATAGACCATCTTTTCTCAAGATGAGAAAAGAATCTCAGAGCTTGAAAACTGGCTTTCAGAAATAAAACAGACAAGAATAAAGAAAAAAGAATGAAAAAGAATGAATAAAACTGACAAGAAATATGGCATCATGTAAAGAGACAAAATCTATAACATATTGACATCTCTGAAAGAGATCAGGAGAATGAAAGCAAATTGCAAAACGTATTTCAGGATATTATTCGTGAGAACTTCCTGAACCTAGCTAGAGATACCAACATCCAAATTCAGGAAATGCAGAGAACCCTCACAGGATACTTCACAAAAAGGTCATCTCCAAGACACATAATCATCAGATTCTCCAAGGTCGAAATGAAAGAAACAATGGTAAAGGCAGCTAGAGAGAAAGGACAGGTCACCTACAAAAGGAAGTCCATCAGACTAACAATGAGCCTCTCAGAAGAAACCTTACAAGCCAGAAGAGATTGGGGGCCTATATTCAACATTCTTAAAGAAAAATATTTAAAATAATAATTTTATAACTGGCTAAACTGTAAATCATAAGTGAAGGAGAAAAAAGTTCCTTTTCAGACAAGAAATGCAGAGGGAATTTGCTACCAGGAAACCCACCTTCCAAGAGTTCCTGAAAGAAACACTAACTATGGAAAGAAAAGCCCATTACTAGTCACTGCAAAAACACTCTTAAGTACAAAGATCAGTGACACTATAAAGCAACCACACAAAAGTCTGCATAATAGCCAGCTAACAACAAAATAATGGAATCAAATCCAAACATATTAATACTAACCTTGAATGTAAATGGGCTAAATGACTCACTTGAAAGCCACAGAGCGGCAACCTGGACAAAAAGCAAGAGCCAACAGTATGTTGTTTTCAAGAGACCCATCTTACAGGCAATAACACTTATAGGTTCAAAACAAAGGAATGGAGGAAAATCTGCCAAACAAATGGAAAACAGAAAAAAAGCAGGTGTCAGAATCTTAATTTCAGACAAAAAAGACTTTAAACCAACAAAGATCAAAAAAGACAAAGAACGACATTAGATAAAGGTATAAGGTTAAATTCAACAAGAAGACCTAACTACTCTACATATATATGTATCCAACACAGGAACACCAGACTCATAAAGCAAGTTCGTAGACATTTTCAAGGGGACTTAGACTCCCACACAATAATAGTGAGAGATTTTAATACCCCACTCGATGATATTAAGGATCTGAACTCAACACTGTTCCAAATGGACTTGATAGCCATCTACAGAACTCTTCAACTAAAACAACAGAATATACATTCTTCTTATGACCACATAGCACATACCCTAAAATTGTCCACACAATGGAACATAAAACAATCTTCAGCAAATGCAAAAGAACCAAAAATATAACAAACACTTTTTTGTACCACAGACCAATAAAAACAGAAAACAAGACCAAGAAAATTATTCAAAACTATAGAATTACATGAAAATCAACCAATCAGCTTTTTAATGACTTTTGGATAAATAATGAAAATAAAGCAGAAGCCAAGAAGGTCTTTGAAACTAATGAGAACACAAGTGACAACATGCCAGAATTTCTCGGAAACAACTAAGGCAGTATTAAGAAATAAATTTATACCACTAACTACCCACAATATAAAGTTAGAAAGAATTCAAATTAACAACCTAACATCGCAAGTAAAACAACTAGAGAAGCAACAGCAAACTAACTCCAAAGCTAGCAGAAGACAAGAAACAGCAAAAATCAAGGCTAAGCTGAAGGAGATTGAGACAAGAAAAAAAAATTGAAAGATCAGCAAGTCCAGGAGTTGTTTTTTCAAAAAAATTTTAGTAAGACAAACTACTAGCTAGATTAATACAGAAGAAAAAAGATCCAAATAAACACAAATAAAAATGACAAAGGGAATGTTGCCATAGACCCTACAGAAATACAAAAGAAACCAGAGACTGACTACTAAGAACATGTCTATAAACAGAAACTAGAAAATACAGAATAAAGGATAAGTTCCTAGACACATACACCCTCCCAAGACTAAACCAGGAAGAATTTGAATCCCTGAAAAGACCAATAATAAGCTCTGAAATAGAATCAGTAATAAATAGCCTACCAACAACAGCAACAACAACAAAGGCCTGGACCAGATGGATTCACAGCTGAATTCTACCAGATGTCCAACGAAGAGCTGGTACCATTCCTACTGAAACTACTCCAAATAATGGAGGAGGAGGCACTCCTCCACAACTCATTCAATGAGTCCAGGTTCATCCTGATGTCAAAAGCTTGCAGATACACACACACACACATACACACACACACACTTCAGACCAAAATTCTTGATGTACATTGATGCAAAAATCCTCAACAAAATACTAGCTAACTGAATTTAGCAGCACATCAAAAACTAATCCACCATGATCAAGTAGACTTTATCCCTGGATACAAGGTTGGTTCACCATATGCAAATCAATAAATATTATTAATCAAATAAACATAACTAAATTCAGTAACCCACATGATTATCTCAATTGATGCATAAAAAGGCTTTTGTTTAAAATTTGACATCCCTTCATGTTAAAAACTGTCAATAAACTATGTATTGAAAGAACATACCTCAAAATAATAGGCACCAGCTATGGCAAACCCAAAGCCAACATCAAACTACATTACCAAAAGCTGGAAACATTCCCATTGAAAACTGGCACAAGATAAAGATGCCCTTTCTCACCCCTCTTATTCAGCATAGTATTGAAAGTCCTGGCCAGAGCAATCAGGCCAGGAAAAGAAATAAAGGGCATGCCAACAGGAAGAAAGGAAGTCAAAATATTTCTATTTGTAGACAATATGATTCTATATCTAGGAAACCTCTTATTCTCAGCTTAAAACCCCTTAAACTGATAAATAACTTCAAGAAAGTGACAGGTCACAAAATCACTGCACAAGAATCACAAGAATTTCTATACATCAACAACAAACAAGCCAAGAACCAACAAACAAGCCAAGAACCAACAACAAACAAGCCAAGAACCAAGAATGCGATCCCATTCAGATCTGCCACACACATGAAATAAAATACCTAGGAATAGAACTACCAGGGAAGTGAAAAATCTCTAGAAGGAGAATTACAAAGCACTGTTCAAAAGAATCAGAGTTGACATAAATAAATGGAAAAAAATATTATTTTCATCGATAGGGAGAATCAATATCATTAAAATGGTCATACTTCCCAAAGCAATATATAGATTCAATGTTATACCTATCAAATTACTAATGATATTCTCCAGAGAACTAGGAAAAAACTATTTTGAAATTTATATGGAAGAAAAAAGTAGCCTGCATAGTCAAGGTAATTCTAAGGAAAAGAACAAAGCTGGAAGCAGCACGTTACACGTTATGCAACCTCAAATTATACTATGGGGCTACAGTAACCAAAATAGCATGATATTGGTACAAAAATAGACACACAGGCCAGTAGAACAGATTAGGGAGCCCAGAAACAAGGCATCACAGCTACAATCATCTGATCTTCCACAAAGTTGACAAAAATAAGCAATGGGGAAAGGACTCCTTTTTCAATAAATGGTGCTGGGATAACTGGCTAACCATATGCACAAGATTTAAACTGAACCCCTTTTTACACCATATGAAAAAATCAATACAAGATGGATTAAAGACTTAAATATAGTGCAGGTGCAGTGGCTCATACCTGCAATCCCAGCACTTTGGGAGGCCAAGGAGGGTGGATCACGAGGTCAGGAAATCAAGAATATCCTGACTAACATGGTGAAACCCCGTCCCTACCAAAAATACAAAACACTGGCCAGGCGTGGTGGTGGGCACCTGTAGTCCCAGCTACTTGGGAGGCTGAGGCAGGAGAATGGTGTGAACCCATGAGGTGGAGCTTGCAGTGAGCCGAGATCACGCCACTGCACTCCAGCCTGGCTACAGAGTGAGACTCCATCTCAAACAAAACAAAAAGACTTAAATATAAAACTCAGAGCTACAAAAACCATGGAAAATGACCTGGAATACCATCAGGGCGTAGGCACAGGCAAGATTTCATGATGAAGATGCCAATAACAATTGCAACAAAAGCAAAAATTGACCTATGGGTTCAAAGTAAACTAGAGAGCTTCTACACAGTAAAAGAAACAATCATCAGAGAGAACAACCTACAAATTTGGAGAAAATATTTGCAAACTATATAACTGGCAAAAGTATAATATCCAACACCTATAAGGAACTTGAATTTACAAGAAAAAAAAATCCCATTAAATAAGCAAAGAACGTGAACAGACACTTTTCAAAAGAAGACACGCAGGTGGCCAACAAGCATATGAATAAAAGCTAAGCTGGGTGCAGTGGGTCAAGCCTGTAATACCAGCACTTTGGAAGGCCGAGGTGGGTGGATCATTTGATATCAAGAATTCAAGACCAACCTGGCCAACATAGTGAAACCCCATCTCTAACAAAATTTAAAAAAACAAAAATGAGCTGGGTGTGATGGTGCAAACCTGTAATCCCAGCTACTCAGGAGATTGAAGCAGGAGAATGACTTGAACCTGTGAGCAGAAGAGTGCAGTGAGCCATGATGGCACCTTTGCACTCCACCCTGGGTAACAAGAGGCAAAACTCCATCTAAAAAAAAAACCCTCAACATCATTGATTATTAGATAAATGCAAATAAAACCACTATTATATACCATCTCACACCAGTCAAAATGTCTATCACTAAAAAGAAAAATAAGAGAAGCTGGCAACATTGTGGAGGAAAGAGAACGCTTACACATTGTTTGTGGGAGTGAAATTAGTTCAGCCATTGTGAAAACTAGTGTAGTTATTCCTCAAAAGCTAAAAGCAGAACTACTATTAAACCCAGAAATTCCATGACTGGTAAATACCCAAAGGAATAGAAATTGTTCTGTCATAAAGACACATGCATGCACTCATATGTTCACTGTAGCACTATTCATAATAGCAAAGCATGGAATCAACCTGAATATCCATTAATGGTTGAATATATAAAGAAAATGTGCCATGTATATGCCATGGGATACTATGCAGCCATACAAAAAAAAATGAGATCATGACTTTTGCAGAAATATGAATGGAGCTGGAAGCCATTATCCTCAGCAAACTAATGCAGGAATAGAAAACCAAATACCACATGTTCTCACTCATAAGTGGGAGCTAAATGATTAGAACATATATTAGTCTATTTTCATGCTCCTGATACAGACAGACCTGAGACTGGGCAATTTAGAAAAGAAAGAGGTTTAATGGAGTTACAGTTCCACATGGAGGCCTTGCAATCATGGTGGAAGGCAAGGAGGAGCAAGTCAAATCTTACATGAAGGGCAGTAGGCAAAAAGAGAGCTTGTGTGGGGAAACTCTTATTTTTAAAACTATCAGATCTTGTGAGACTCATTCACTACCACCAGAATAGCACAGAAAAGACCCACCTCCATAATTCAATCACCTCCCACCAGGTTCCTCCCACAACACATGGGAATTGTGGGAGTTACAATTCAAGATGAGATTTGCATGGGTCCACAGCCAAACCATATGATTTCAGGCCTGGCCCCTCCAAAATCTCATGTCCTCACATTTCAAAACCAATCATGCTTTTCCAACAGTCCCCCAAAGTCTTAACTAATTTTAGCATTAACTGAAAAGTCCATAGTCCAACGTCTCATCTGAGACAAGGCAAGTCTCTTTCGCCTATGAGCCTGCAAAATCAAAAGCAGGTTAGTTACTTCCTAGACACAATTGTGAGTACAGGCATTGGGTAAATACAGCCATTCCGAATGGGAGAAATTGGCCAAAGCAAAGGGGCTACAAGCCCCATTCAAGTCCAAAATCCAGCAGGCCAGTCAAATCTTAAAGCTGCAAAATAATCTTTGACTCCATTTCTCACATCCAAGTCATTCTGACGCAAGAGGTGGGTTCCCATGGTCTTGGATAGTTCCAGCCTTGTGGCTCTGCAGGGTACAGCCTCGCTCACAGCTGCTTTCACAGGCTGGCTTTGAGTGTCTGTGACTTTTCCAGGTGAATGGTGCAAGCTGTCAATGGATCTACCAGTCTGTGGTCTGGAGGATGGTCACTTTCTTCTCATAGCTTCACTAGGCAGTGCCACAGTAGGGACTCTGTGTGGGGGCTTTGACCCCACATTTCCCTTCTGTGCTGCCCTAGCAGAGGTTCTGCATTAGGCTCTGCCCCATAACAAACTTTTGCCTGGGCATCAAGGCATTTCTGTAAATCTTCTGAAACCTGGGTGGAGGTTCCCAAACCCTGATTCTTGACTTCTGTGCACTCACAGGCTCAACACCACACAGAAGCTGCCAAGGCTTTGGGCTTGCACCCTCTGAAGCCATGGTCTAAGCTCTACATTGGCCACTTTCAGCCACAGCAGGAGTGGCTAGGACTCAGGGCACCAAGACTCTAGGGTGCACACAGCACAGGGACCCTTCACTCAGTCAACAAAACCATTTTTTTCCTCCTAGTCCTCCGGGCCTGTGATGGGAGGGGCTGCTGTGAAAACCTCTGACGTTCCCTGGAGACATTTTCCCCATTGTCTTAGGAATTAACATTTGACTTCTCATTATTTATGCAAATTTCTGCAGCTGGCTTGAATTTCCCCTCAGAAAATGGAATATTATTTTCTATAAAATTGGCAGGCTGCAAATTTTCCAAACATTTGTTCTCTGCTTCTCTTATAAAACTGAATACCTTTAACAACAGCCAAGTCACCTCTGGATGAAATAATCTGTACAGCAGACCCCCATGACAGAGCTTACCTATATAACAAACCTGCACATGTAGTCCCAAACCTAAAATAAAAGTTTAAAAATAAATAAAAATAAAAATTTTAGTTTTAATTCATTTTCTGCCTATGAGTAACACTCTCGTTATATGTGGTTTTTCAACCATGGGATATTACTAAAATAATAATTTTGATTTTTCTTATTTCTTTGGGAAATAGCATCTCAGATCATTGTTGATTGTTTTCTTATAGGTAAATACATATTCACTAAAGGATCATAAATGCATTAAATACATACCTCCAAATAAGGAGAATAAACTTGAGTTTGATTCAGTTATTTATAATAACACAGAAAACAGAAAATAGGCTCTCATTGGATAATGGCTCATACTCATATTTGAATAAAAATACTTTATTTAATATTTTAATGAATCAATAAATTTTATCTATTTTTTACTGTTTTTTAAATGTTTCCATTTGGACATTTTTTTTCTTTCATTTTCAATTATATAAATCAAAAATTGTCTAAAAGAAACAAAATTATTAAGCATTTTTTTTAGTTATTCCCTAGTTAGTGTATATTTAATTACTCATAAAAGCCATTTTACACCTCACTATATATTGCCTGCATGTTCTTATATGTGGATATCATCACTTTCCATCTCTTCTTACTTATAAATTCACCTTTCTTAAGTCACAGAGAGAAGACTCTGTTGCTTACTTTCATGGTAAACCTCATCAAATGTGATCATGATTCTTATCATTTTCTATCTTTTACACTCAAGTTCATTAGTTACTACATATATGCATTAATTGCTACAAGATCAATCTAGACATATTTATGAACTAACAATGTGTGTTTTACACTTGTCAACTTTTCTATAAATATATATATATAGCCAAAATCTCCATTTCATATATTCAGCTGAAAGGCAAGTTGGTAAGATTTACTTTGAATTAAAATGTTCTAGCTGGCATTTATTTAAAAAAAGTGTGACCATCTTGGTTTATGTTATGTCTATCCCCACAGCCAGATCTTCAGTATTTTGAAGTAGTAAAGTAAAAGGCATCAACTTCTCAGCATGCATTGCTACTAAAGTTTTTCTTTTTTGTCAACAAATCTTACTATAGATACTACTTCGACTACATTATATTATTTTCAGTACCTCCCACTCCACTGCCAATCCCTTAATTGCTTCATTATCCAATTAAAGTAACCAGCACTCTTTAGAGAGGAGTAGAAAGTGGTCTTGATATAGAGAAAGCCAGTAAGTGTGTAATATTTAACTGATTTTTGGAAAGAAACATTCGTTTTTAAATGCTTGGACCAATGTGAAATTGTGCAGAGACCAATCTAAGGAGGACTATCATATATAATATTTTTCAAGTTGTGATAATATAAACTTATAAACACATACATGTACATAACCATATGCAGTTGATTCAATGAATCAGTGTGTAGTTCACGAAAATAAATAAAAATATAAAGTGTATTAATTTTTTTGTGATGCATACTACTCTAACATCCAAATCTTTATCATAAATATTGCATATGAATCAGTTTAAATTATGTATCTCCTATGTTCAAGATTTGATTGATGGCTAGTTTACTAGCCCACTGTTGTAAATTTTAAATGACAAAGGAAAATATTTAAATCAGAGCAGTAATTATATTCGGGGAATATTGTTTTGCATAAGATAATGTAAACACATGACATGACAAAACAGCTTAGTAAGACAGTATAAAACGTTGCGAAAACAAAAACAATTTGTAAGGCTAATTTTTAAATTATTTTTGAAAGTGATCTGGAATCATGAACCTATATGCATTTATCTTTGATAATATGTAGAGATAGATATCTCTATTTGTGTTAGCAGAAACAGATGGATAGAGAGTAAATTGTGTAGAGTCCAGATAGTTCTAGAAACAGCAGGATCTGTACTAAAATAGGAATTCATACCAGTAAGTCACACTCCAAATTCAGACTAAATGGAAAGTTCAAGATTGTTGCATGGTAAACACTCTTAGGAAAATTTTATTTGGATTGCATTTCTCATTTTGGAGGTAATACATGTAGGGGACAAGCAGAAGGTCAGAGCAGAAGAGAGGAGATACCTGAACTTGTATGTCTATGTCCAAGAATGGATTTCCTGGATGCTTTCAAATCTTGCCAGGCTTGGACTTTCAAATAACAATCAAGTGAAAGTAATATCCCTTGGGCTTTTTCAAACAGGGAACAAAAATATCTGAGATAACTGGAAAACAATACTGCTGATAGAATTTGATATTTTGCTATAAATTTGAAGCTGCCTAAAGTCATAAAACTAGGTTTCCAACTAACACCAGTGGCAATTTGGAGAAGAATTGTATTTTCTTTGCTATCATTTTCTTTTTAATATACTTTAGTCAAGATTTCATCTTACGCTTCCACTAATTGTTTCATGGAAGAACTCCTCAATTATTTCCTAATTATAGAAACATTGAGCTAATTTCATTTCCCAACTAATATTTCCATTATGAACTTCCTCTTATTATTGCCTCTGTCTTGGCTTTTGATCATTCTCAGTAGGTCCCCATTTGCCCTCCCTTAAATACTGATGATTCTCTTGTCTCATGTTATGTATTCACGTAGAGTTTCATCACAATACTGCATCCTTATATTTTGTGAACCCCAGTAAAATGGATCCAACATAAATGACTCCTGGATATCAGCAAGTCATTATATTACACACTCTACTCACCAGCAGTAACACAGAGCACCTTTCACTTCTATGTCATCTGAAAGTCTGATATTTTCATATCATCAGTCAAAGAAGGTAAAATCCAGGAGCTGTCTTAGACAGGCCTCATTCTCATTCCACCTACGTTAACTTTGACACTTATTTCTTTACATGTACTTTTGTGACATTTTTCAACACTCATTTCTGACTTCTATTTTTATCCACTCATGAAATATTATAATAGATTCCTAAATTTCCCCCTGCCTAAAATTCTATATCTAAACAAATGAATTCTCAGCACTTTAGTTATACATAGTTTCTAAATTATCTGCCCATCTACCAGCATTGGACACATACACTCTGCCTTTTCACCTGTTATTGTAGATAAGAACAGCCTTCCAATTCTGTGTGAGATATCACTCACTATTGCCTATTCCAGAATGTAATTCCAAGTATTCTCTCTGCAGTCTTATAGTTTTTACTCTCTACTGCATTAACTTTATCTGCATGACAACATACTGTTACCTTTATCTTATCCTAAAACCCTCCCTTGACTTGACCTTTCTCTAAAACTTAGTGCTCTGTTATATCCCTCTGATCCCCTTTACAGAAAATTTCCTTGGTATCGCCTATACTCTGTGACTTCTATTCCTCCTTTCTTAATCTCTCTTGAACCTCTGGAATAAGTAGACGTATGCTCCAGAGAATGACATGTTCACTCCCTCACTCCCAATGCCCTTTTCCAACTTTACTCTTTCCCACATACCATGTTCCACTTAATAGCAAAAAAAATTATTGATAATTTTTAGTTTTTATTTCTCTATCTTCAGGACATAAGTTCTATTTGCCCAGGTTTTGTCTATAGTATTTACTGACTTTTCTAATCTCCTGTGATAAATTCTGGAACACAGAATAGGTTCAGTAAATGTTTACAAAATGAATTTATATATATATATATATATATTTGTGACCATAAAACTGCCATATTTGAAATTCATCTATGGATTTTCTTAGGTACACAGAAGTACCTACTTCTTTCTATGGCTACAAGTTTTTTTACATGGAATCCTAGAAATTTTCTCTCAGCCGATTCGTCCTCACTTGTTTTCAAATTCCTCAGATTCATTCTTTACACTGCTGTCGTGTCAAAACACTAATAATTTCCTTACTGTGTCATATTTTTTTCATTCACCAATGACCTTATTCAGAAAAATCCTTATGCTTGTAATTTTTCTTCCATAGCTAGCCCTTACTCTTATTAGTCTTAGCATACATATTTATCTTACATGCTTCATCTCTGAATACTTGCCTGGCCTACCAAATGCATCTGATTTTGTCCTCCATTGGATACTCATTATGTTCCATTTAGTTATCTAATGCATTATTACTATACCTAAATAAGTATACTTGGTCATCAGAAATAAACATTGTATATCTTTGTGTCCAATATAAGACACAGTATATTAAATTCATTCAATTCCCGACAATTAGATTTGAATATATTGAATATGTTAGGGCTACATCTATATGTCTACACTTAGATTTGCATAACTATTTATACGTGTGTCAGCCACGAATATGTGCTTGTAAGTTCTCTGACTATGGAGAGTACTGTCAATTGACTGATGGCTCTAGCTGCTGCACTTTGCAATTTATCACTGTGTTCACACTAACGCCCCACTTCACACAAGACTTCATCCAAAAACTGAGCATGGCAGAGATATTAAGTTCATTTTGTTCCTGGGAGACATGAGACTAAACTGAGAGGTAACTTTGGATTAAAAATGGCCTTCCTGGACTCTTAGACCTTCTTTGCACTGTAAGATCTCACTCAATCTTCCTTTTTTATCACTCTCCTTCATCTGAGATCTGATCTATATCATAGTCTGGTAGCTCTCCCAGTCTTTCTTGGCTCTTTCCCCATTTTCCTCCCTTAATCAATCACATAGACAACTAATTCAGTCTAGGAATCTACTTCTTAGAGGATTGAGACTAACACAAGTGACATCTGAAATGTTTCAAGAATACAGGTGATAAGATGTGGAATTAGGGACTGGCTCAGGCATCATGCATTACAGGTAGGATACAGTTGCTAGGTTAGGTGCAGATTATTCTGGCACAAGATAGCGTCTCAACCTCTAAATATTCCACAGGCAATTACTTTGGTAAAGTTCCAGTGGAGGGGACTTCTGTAGCATATGTGACATCCAAAAAATATTTGCAGTAGAAGGAGCAGTGCCTGTAAAGACCAAAGAACTGACTTTGTTCTTTGCTTACTGCTTACTGCTTACTTACTTACTTGCTTACTGCTAAGTTGTATTGATGTTATCAGAAGGTTATTAGGACTCTGTGGACCATACACCAAGAATTATAACAAATAGCCAGCATCTATGGACTGGAGTCAGGAGAACATTCTTAGGATTGGATCTTGAGACTTTTTTTATCAAGGGGACAAAAATATAAGACTAAGTAAGGAAATATTGATTGAATCGGGGATCCTTTTCCAGGGCATAGAACTTAATCTACTAAGAGCAAATTCAAACAATTGAAAAAAAAAATTGTTAGTGCCTTGGAACCTGGGAAAAGCAATGGCTAGCAATAAGTGAGGATAAATTATCCAAGCTGCCCTAGGAGATGGCAGAAGGAAGAACGAGGTTAAGGGATGTAGGTATTCTGGTTTGAATATATTATATAAGGTCAGAACACCCATCAGAGATTTATGTTCTGTGGGAAAGATCAAAAGGCTCATCATTCACGAAGACCATGAGGTGAGGGAGAACTAACATCATGAAGTTTTTCTCTGCAGACCAGGGCTGACATAGGAGGGGCAGCCACAAACCTGGATGATGGGATCCCAATGTGATAGAATTCAAGAGTCAACACTTAACTGTCAGGAGGCTCCAACTACTGTTAGACTGGCAAGGTCAAAGGGGAAGACGACGGGCTTAACTGACAAAGATTTGTGAAGATGGTTAATAGTGTACGGCCTTGCTAGGGGCAAAGTAGAGGAGCAGCCCACACACATGCTGCTTAATTTGTCACCAAGTGACTTGTTGGTCTCTGTGAGCAATAGCGTATACCTTACCCAGAGCTCAACATCAATCTGTCATGACAGGTTGAATTCTCACAGGCACAGTAGCTAGACCAGCCTTGATACATGGGACTTCTTATCATGGGACCACATTAAACTTGGTCATCTTGGCTGCTTAGTTCATATGTTCATAGTGCCACTTCACTGACAGAAGTAATAGAGGTGGATTTAAAATTTATGAATTTATATTGATATTTAAAATTCATGTTTATTATTTTAAATGCTTATATAATTTTCTTGATTTTGAGTTTACATTTCCTTATTCTTTTATACTGAAAAATCTAACTTTAGTATAATTACCTATTTGTTATATTTACATCTATCTATATTCAACATACATGTCTAATTTCAAAGTAATAATAACAGTGTTACTTTCAAAAATATGATAACAGAATAAATTCTGAGATGTATTTGCATTTTGTTTGACTATAAAACATATTCAGCTAATAATAAACTATAAGAATACAGTAGTCTAAAGACATATGAAATAATTTTTATCCAGTGTGGTTATATAAACAACTTGATATACAGTTATATTCATTTGTTTTGATAGCCTTTCAATTTTTATGAAATGTCTTTTTTTCTTGTTGTTTTAATCCTCAATAGCTTCATATGCTATATTGTCACTATGATGTTTTAGCTGAAATTTCTTATATCTATTGACTTAATGAACTGTTTTCTAGAATTATTTACATACAGTTTGAAAACATACATTGGTCATGTGTGTTCCTGTTTATTTTTCATACGTTCATATGTGAATAACTTTAACAATTATTAAAAATTTGGGGAATACCTAACTGTGTAACAACCATGCAGGCTAAGAAATATTAGAACTGTCCCTGCATGCTCCTCCCAAACACTTGTCCTTCCTTCCCAAAGTGATCACTAATTTTACTACTTCTAATATCATAAATCCATAATTATTTTTGATTATTTTTGACATTCATAAAATAAGATTTCTGGACACATAGCAGTACCCATTATACTGGTATAAGAAGATATTTATTTTTTATTTACTTTTCCGTGTAGTAATGTATTTTATACACACATAATTATTCTTCCATTCATTCTGTTATTGAAGGGTTGTAGTCAGTGTTTGGATATGAATGTGTTTCAGATGTCTTTTGCTATATATATGCATGCATATCTGCTAATTTAGCAGATAACTATTAATGTATTTTCAATAGTCTATACTAACTTACACTATTCTGGAAAAAAAATATGGTAATTCTCTTTTCTTTCCTTTCTTGCAAACTCTTGGTATTGTGAGTCTTCTTCCATTTTTAATCTTTCTTTTTGATTTATAGTGTTATGTCATTGAGGTTTTAATAGAAATTTCCCTGGTGATTAACATAATGGAGAAAATTTTCATAGGTTTACTAGCAACTTGTTTATCTTCTGTTTTGAGGTAACTCTTTAAGCCTTTTCTCTATTGAGTTTTCTATCCTTCTGTAATTAATTTATAGATATTCTCTGCACCTTCTCAATATGAGACATTTATGGCCTATATGTGCTACAAATAGCTTCTGTTACATGTTACTGGCAGAACACAACACAATAGAAATCCAGAAACAGATTTCCACAGAGCTGGTCATTTGATTTATGACAAAGAACAATGGAAAAGGTTTGACTTTTCAATACTGGTGCTGAGTCTTTTGGATTCTATAAGAAAAATAAAAACAAATGAAAAAGAAACTTGACCCTTATACATGCCAAAAATAAAAATCAATCTAGGTAAAATGGTAAAATAATAACACCTCTGAAAGATAACATTGGGGAATATCTGCTGACTTTGGAGTAAGGATTGGTTACTTAAACAATAGTATGAAGTAGAAAATTGATATGCATGGCTACATTAAAATAAATAAAGCTTCTCACATTTAAATGCAAATGGAAAACCACAACAGAGCAAGAGTAGCAATACTTGTATCAGATAATAGAATACAAATCAAGGACTGTATAAAGAAATAAAGAAGGCCACTATATAATGATAAATGGATCCATTTAGTAAACAGATATTACAATTTTAAAAACCTATGCACCCAACATCAGAACTCCTAAGTATATAAAGCAAATATTAACAGCTCTGAAGGGAGAGATACACTGTAATACAGTAAAAGTAGAGAACTTTAACACCCCACTCTCAGTGATGACAGATCATAGAGATAGAAAATCTATAAGGAAACCTCAGTTAAACTACACACTAGACAAAAGAGGCCTCACTGAGACTTACAGAACATTTCACCCAACTGCTGCAGAATACATATTCCTTTCACCTGCATATAAAACATTTCCAAAATGGACCATATCTTAGGCTACAAAACAAATCTGAAAAAATTCAGACGCAGTAGAAATTACATCAAGTATTTTTTTCTGATCACAATGGAATAAAACTAGAAATCAATAACAAGAGGAACCTCAGAAACTTCACAAACACTCGGAAATTAAACAACATGTTTCTAAATGACCAATAGGTCAATGAAGAAACTAAGCAGAATATTTAAAGAATTTGTTAAAGCAAATAAAAATTAAAATACAACATGCCAAAATCTATGGGATACATAAAAAAAAAAAAAAGAAACAGTACTTAGAACAAAGTTTGTAGCAACAAATTCTCATGTTTAAAAAGTAGTACTTCAAAAAACCTCAAGGAACTAGAAAAGCAAGAACAAATCAATCCTTACATTAGTAAAATAAAGGAAATAATAAGGATCAGAGCATAAATAAACAGTTGAGACATTAAAAAACAATATAGAAGATTAATGAATTAAAAATTTGTTCTTGAAAAGATAAATAAAATTTACAAACCTTTGGCTAGATGAAGAAAATAGAAGAAGCCCAAATAAATAATATCAGAAACAAAAAAGGAGACATAACAAATGAAAATAAAAAATATAAAGAATCATTATATCCTATATGAACAACTTACACCAACAAATTGAAACACCCATAAAAAATTAATAAATTCCTGAACACATGCAACCTACAAATATTGAATCTTGAAGAAATAGAAAACCGAATTATACCAATAACTAGTAATGAGATTGAAGCCATAAAAAAAGGTCATAACATGATATCTTTACTGCTGAATTCTGCTAAACATTCAAAGGAGAACTAATACCAATTCTACTAAAACTGTTCAAAAAAATTGAAGAGAAGAAAATATTTCCAAATTCATTCTATGAGGCCAGCATTATCCTGATACAAAAATGTTGTATTTTGCACAGACATGGGTGGAACTGGAGACCA
The DNA here is from genome assembly GCF_009764315.1 of Trachypithecus francoisi. Classification (NCBI taxonomy): domain Eukaryota; kingdom Metazoa; phylum Chordata; class Mammalia; order Primates; family Cercopithecidae; genus Trachypithecus; species Trachypithecus francoisi. The sequence continues at coordinate 59,197,674 of NW_022681465.1, forward strand.
TTATCTTCAGTAAAATAACCCAGAAACGGAAACTCAAATGTTTTCACATATAATCAGGAGATAAATAATGTGTTCACATGGACATAGAATGTGGAATAATAGACATTGGAAAGAGAAGGGCAAGAAGTTGTAAGGGGGATGAAAAATGAAATATTGCCTAATGGATACAATGTACATTATTCAGGTGATCCTGACACTAAAAGCCCAGATTTCAATCATTATGCAATATATTCATGTAACAACACTGCACTTGCATCCTTTAAATTTATACAAGTAATAACTTTAAAAAACAGGAAAAAAATGCTGGGTGCAGTCGTTCATACCTGTAATCCCAGCACTTTGGGATGCCAAGGTGGACAGATCACCCGAGGTCAGGAGTCTGAGACCAGCCTGACCAACATGATGAAACCTCGTCTCTACTAAAAATACAAAAAATAACTGGGCATGGTGGAATGTGCCTGTAATCCCAGCTACTAGGGAGGCTGAGGCAGGAGAATCTCATGAACCTAGGAGATGGAGGTTGCAGTGAGCCAAGATCACATCACTGCACTCCAGCCTGGGCAACAGAGCAAGACTCCATCTCAACAAACAAACAAACAAACAAAAACAGAAAAAAAAACAAATAAAACTAATATCTAGATGAACACAGAGATAGTCTTAACAAAACAGTAGTAAATGAAATTCAATAACATATTAAAAAGACCATTCACCCTGTTCAAGTGGGATTTATTCAAGAATGCAAGGATGGTTCAATATATGAAAATTAATTTACATAATACATCATATTAGCAGAATCAAGAACAAAACAGGAATTTTTAAATATATGTGTAAAAGTTATTTAGTAAAATTCAGTATTCCATTATGATAATATCCCTCATCAAACTAGGTATAAAAGGAACACACCTCAAAATAATAAAAACCATACATGAAATGCCCACAATGGTATAATAATGAATGATGAGAAATTAAAGGTCATTTTTCTAAGGACTGGAATAAAACTGGATGCTCACTTTCACCATCTTTTTTATTAGATTGATGCAAAACTAATTGCGGTTTTTGCCATTACTTTTAAAAGTTGTAGTGGAAGTCCTGACCAGAGTAAATAGACAAGGTAAAGAAATAAAGGGCATTCAAAAAGGAAAGAAAGAAGCCCATTTTTCCTTGTTTGCAGGTAGCATAATCCTATACTTAGAAAAATCTAAAAAACTCCATCAAGAAACTGTTAGAATTGATGAATGAATTCAGTAAAGTGGTAGGATACAAAAATCAACAAGGAAAAATCAGTAGTATTTATATACACCAACAACAAATGATCTGAGAAAGAAATCAAGAATGCAATCTCACTTACTGTAGCTGCAAATCATATAAATACCTAAGAATCTATTTGACCAAATAAGTAAAAGATCTATACAAGGAAAACTATTTAACACTGAGGAAAAAAAGGACACAAAAAATGTAAAGATATTTTATGCTAACAGATTGGATGAATGAACATTGCTGAAGTAACCATACTAACCTTGCTAAAATGACCATACTACCCAAAGCAATTTACAGATTCAAAGTAGTCCCTATCAGAATACTAACATCTTTCTGCATGAAAATAGAAAAAAGTCCTAAACTTTTTATAATCACAAAAGATGCTGAGTACCCAAAGTAATTCTGAGCAAAATAGAATAAACCTGGAGGCATCACATTACCTAACTTAAAATTTACTACAAAATTATAATAACCAAATCAGCATGGTACTGTCATCAAACAGACACACAGACCAATGAAAGAGAATGGAGAAGCCAGATATATAGTCATGCTTTTAAAACAAATAATCTTCAACAAAGGCACCGTGAACATACAATGAGAAAATGATGATCTCTTTAATAAATGGTGCTGGGAAAACTGGTTATCTATATGCAGAAGAATAAAACTAGACCCTTATCTCTCACTATACACAAAAATCAAATCAAAGTGAATTAAATACTTACATCTAAGACCTGAAACTATAAAACTCTTAGAAGAAAACACTGGGAAAACACTTCAGGACATATGTCTGTTCAAAAGTTTTTATCTAAGACCTCAAAAGCACAGGCAACCAAATAAAAAACAGAAAAGTGAGATTACATCAAGCTAAAAGCTCTTGTATAGCGAAGGAAACAATCAACACAGTGAAGAAAGAACTCACAAAATGGGAAAAAATATTTGCCAACTACTCTTATTAAAAGAGTAAAAAGCAATATGTTGGCAAGATTCAAATCCCAATAAATACATTTCACTTCTACTGGTATGCTTTACTTTTTCAAAATATGCTTTCTTGTTTAATTTTTTTTTATTTGTTTCCATTTCATATTATATAAAATAAACCTTTGTCATCTCTTGACATTTACCTATTATTTTACATTCTTGGAAGTAATAATTCTTCATTATTTTTCTGAAGACTCTTAAAGTGGTTCAATAGCCTGTGATGATGGTTATAATTTCTTTTCATAACACTTCTTAAACAGTAAATCATTTTCTATCTTTACTTAGATTGTGTAAAAATTCCATTTAAAAAGTGTTAGTTTCCTCTATACTGCTAAGATCTCCACATTCTTCTGGTACTAAACTTTTAAGCTGATTTCTTTCAATTGGATTCTGATTTGGAAAATTGCATTTCAAGTCTATGCAATTGTGGTATATAGCTTGGGGTTCTCTTCCCTTATGGTAGAATACCCCAACCAAAGTGAAGTCCCACTGTAGGCCATATATTAGCTGGCTAGGTCTACCATAACCAAATACCAAAGACTGGGTGACTTACACAACAAAAATTTATTTTCTCACACTTCTGGATGAGCAGAATTGGTTTCTTCTAAGGCCTCTATATTTGGCTTGTAGATGGTCATTTTTACATTTATATGGTATATTTCTTCTGTATGTGTCTATATATAAATTTCCTCTTATAATGACACCAGCGATATTTAATTAGGGCACATCCTAATGATCTAATTTTGACTTAATCACCCCTTTAAAGACTCTATCTCCCAATATAGTTATTTGAAATATTAGAAGGTGGAGACTTCAACATACTGATTTTTTGAATGAAATAACTCAGCCCATAATAGGTCGACTGTCTCATTAATTTAAAAGTCACTTTATTAAAATGTTAAGGGATTTATTACTACCTCGAATGTCTCAGTTTGCTAGATAACTGCTCTGAATTTAAGATACATTTTCAATTATGTTTGTCAGATTTTTCACCATTATTTTTCTGGAGGTTTCATACATTGTCAATCAATTTTGTACTTTTTCATGATATGATATGTATATCTGCTCAGTGGAATATGTTGATATAGCCAATGGTGAATACATGACTCTTGTAAATCATTTATCCACATTGATTTAAATAATATATCACCATTGTTTGTAATATATTAAATTACAAAGTCAAGTTTCAAAACAATATTTAATAAAATATCTGTCTATAGCTGCCTGTCTGTCATCTACCTACATGTAGAGGTTTTGAAATAAACAATAAAAATAATGATACTCAATAAATTAATCGTGGTTAAATTTGGATGCTTAAATCTGGTGGGATATTAAATTTTGTCTTTTCTGAATGACTCCAGTAAGCCTATTTGAACTCCACAATGAACATTTGTAGGCAGCTTTTATTTACCATAGACTTTTGTTTCTAAAATAAATTTAAATACTTTTTTCAGACTACGTAACAAGATACAAAAGTGCCTATAAACCCAGTAATTCTATCACTCATCATCTATAGTGCACGAAATCAAAAGTATTGAAAGAAAAATTGCATAAACAAAGAAATTCATTCCAGCTCCAAAATATTTGAAAAATCAAATACCTGACAAAATGGATTACCTACAAATAGTTTATATATCTTTTAAGTTCCATATGATTATTAAAATATGGATTATGTGGAATTTATAGTAGTATTGGTATAATGTTATGTAAAAACAATTAGGACATATAATATCTATGGAGAAATGTGTGTCTGTGTTACATGATCTCCATGACACTGTACAAATAACACCACATTGTACATTACATGATGGGTGTGCACAAAAATGTACATGTTAATATATGAAAACATAATACATTATTTCCAGTAATGATCTAATTATGTATGTCTCATCTAACTTTCTGATAATTTTCTGAGGTTTTTGATAACTTTCAGTAGAAGAGCTGGAATGCTATTTGATGTGACTGTTTGTTCTTTTAAAATAAACTAGATCAAACATGTATGTTATAAACAAAGTAAAATAGTTTATCGTATGTATCCAACAGGTAAATTACAAATAGGTACATAGTTTCAGCCGCATGTGTTTATAAAATTCTATTGAAATTCTGATGTTTTAAACAAAATATAGCACCATTTACTTTAGTAGGACTAACTAATCTGTAAAAGTAGAATTAACCAGGCAAGGCAGATGTGTATAAAACATTTGACCTCTCTAAACACAATAGTTAACAATTCCAATAAATTTTTCTCTATTGACAAAATGACTAGTTTTACCTTTGCTGTTCGATATTATCTGCAAAGCAGTGATTAGGACATCAGAATAACCACTGATGGAATATGAGTTTTATGCATTCTATTTTAACAGTCCATTGGGCAAAATAAATTTGAGTAGAATGTGCATTGAAATAGAAAGACTTTCTGATGGAGAAAAGTAAAAAACTGTGATGATGCTGGTTGAACTTTATCCCTCTCTAAAAGTAGTGGTTTCTCTACTTAGTGATGTAAACTCTTCTGCATCATTCAGTAGAGAAGCCACTTCCAGAGTATATTTAATGATATTCTAAAATAAACTCTTCTAGGAATCCAAATGCCCCCGACAGCAAGAGGTAACTGAACACATTGTCAGTTAAGGTTCAATTTTAAATCTTCATAGAACATACAAAACACTCTTTTAAAAAAATTCTTTATACACTGCTGACATTCATCCAGTAGGCAAGACTTTAGCCATATTTATTTTTAAATTATTGAAATGCTTTCTTCCTTTTGGTCAATAGTTACGCTGCCTCAGTTCCTAAACCCATACATCCTGCCTCTGCCATCATTATAAAGTCCTAGATCCCCACCCCTGACCTCTGATGTCTTTAGTACCACTTACAACCAAATTGTTAATTCAACAACTAAATTGTTAAGCTGGGCACAAAAAGGTCCTCCTCACCCATATTCCCACACCGTGATGGATGTCTATCCTTATTTAATAATGACTGTGTGGTATTGCTTATTGAACGATTTGAATGTCAATCCTTCTTATATGTGGTTATGTAATACCTTAAAATATGTTATACATACTTCAGGGGTCCTTGATATTGTTTCCTTTCAAATTTACTTATTTTTAAAATTTACATGGTGACGCTGTAAATCTTCAAGTTTTATCTGCTACAAGAGGTTTTTATTCTTGACCCTTGCCCACTATGAATTTCTCTTCTTTGAATGCTCAGAGTGAGGCCCTGTGCAGCCCGAGCCTCATTTAAATGTCTGCAATGAACATCTAGCAATCTCTAGTCTGCCATAACTTGCTTGGAGCAAAAGGGTTCAGCCTGGAAGGATGTCAGTCAGTCAATGCAGTTTAGAAACATGTTCTATTATTAATTGACTTAGAGGTGAGGTAGCTAGAAGGTAAACACAAGTACAACAGAATTTCATATGCAGGAACATTTGGGATTTCCTGCCTGTGTTATAACACTTCTCCAGCCATATCACTGGTCAGCACTCAGCTTCAGATCAGGGCAATTGGGAACCTGATTGTGCCTCAAGGGTCTCCATCATGATCTTTTCTCACCTACCTGGGGATGCTTTTCTTTGATACTTCTGGAACTGCTTTCCATTTTCTTGGACCATCAATTGTGCTCAATGTTGCCTTCTCTTTGAAACATTTTTTGATAGAGAAACATGAATTTGAGAGTAAAATTGTTATTGATGGTGTTTATAACCTGTAATTTATCTTCCCATAACAGACACTTGTTAACGCATACAAATTATTTTAAGTACTCAAATACAGTAAAAAAAGCAAATATAATTTTTGATATTATTAAGTTTAAACCTAGCCTTCTGCATATCTCAAGAAGCTAATCATCTGAGTGATAAAAATAACACAGGCTGACATGCTCAATAAATGTGTTTTGAGCCAATTAATACATAAAATAATGGATATCTGTACACTGTGGTAATGCTAAAAGTGGTATGTCTGCATATCATTAAGAGGTCTATTAAGTATACCCTCCATATATATATATATGTATTTTGGGGTTCTTATTTCAATAAGATGATATCTCTATTTAAAAAATCAATGCCTTAAAACATTTAATTTCTTTGGGAGGCCGAGACGGGCGGATCACGAGGTCAGGAGATCGAGACCATCCTGGCTAACATGGTGAAACCCCGTCTCTACTAAAAAATACAAAAAACTAGCCGGGCGACATGGCGGGCGCCTGTAGTCCCAGCTGCTTGGGAGGCTGAGGCAGGAGAATGGCGTAAACCCAGGAGGCGGAGCTGCAGTGAGCTGAGACCCGGCCACTGCACTCCAGCCTGGGCGGCAGAGCGAGACTCCGTCTCAAAAAAAAAAAAAAAAAAAAAAAAAAAAAAACATTTAATTTACTTGTACATTACATATGCCGGAACATATCTTTTTCTAAAGCCAAACCATACATAGAGAAATCTCCCATCTTAATGATTACTGAGGGACATCCTATTGTTCTGTTTTCAATCAAGCTATAGATGTAGACCTCTCATTTGAAAATATTATTTTTGGAGTTTGCTACTCTTTGCTTTTTAATTTTACTATCAATTTTCCATTGGGGTCAAATATATGTAACACGAAATTGACCATTTATACTATTTTAAGTGTACAGTTCCATGGCATTAAGTACATTCACGTTGTTGTGCAGACATCACCACTATCCATCTCCAAAACATTTTCATCTTTTCCAACAGAAACTATATACTCAAACACTAACCCCCTTCCACCTCAGACCCTGTCAACCACTATGTTATTTTTGTCTCTCTGAATTTGTGTCTAGGTGCCTCATATAAGTGGAATTACAAAGTATTCATCCTGTTGCAATTGACTTATTACACTTAGCATAATGTCTTCAAGTTTCATCCACGTCGTAGCATGCAATTCTACAGCACAGAATTTCCTTCCTCTTAACGTTTCCCTTTTATCTACATGCCCCATTTTGTTTATTCACTTATCCATCAATAGATACTTGATTGTTTTTTCATCTTTTATCTATTGTAGAAAATGCTGCTCTGAATATTGGTATACAATATCTGTTTGAGTTCCCTGCTTTGCCCTCTTTTGGATATATTACCAGAAGTGGAATCACTAAATCACATAGTAATTTTATACTTATTTTTTTAAAGATTTGACATACTGTTTTCTACAGTGCCTGGACCATTGTACAGTCTCAACAGCAATGCACAAGGGCTTCAAATTCCCTACATCTTTTCCAACACTTACTATATTCTGCATTTTTGATAATAGCTATCCTAATTGGTGTTAAATGGCATGTCTTTGTGGTTTCATTTGAGTTTCTCTAATGACTTGGAATGTTGAGCAGTACTTCATGTGCTTATTGGCCATTTATATATCTTCTTTAAAAATATCTATTCAGGTCTTGTTCCCATATATGTTATTTTATTGGTTTTATACACATGAAAGGAAACACTGAAAACATAATTACCAAAAGGCAGAGAAAAGTCTATGGTGAATGTGGAAATCCAAGAAAATTATGTTACCTAATTATTGAGAATATGTGACTTAAATGAAATATATTCCCAGCACTACAGACTTTTGTTTTTGTATTAAGGTCCTCATCATTACATTGTGCTGATCCAAAGCTACAAATAAATATACACATACTCTGGCCATTAGAAGATCAATAGTTACGTAGAGAAAAGATTTGATGTCTCCAGTAACATAACTTGGAATGGTGTAACTAAAGCGTAGGAGCACCATGATGTAAACTGAGGGAAACTTGATGGGCCAATATTTTTATAAGGCTTGAAGCTATACACACACATGAAGAACAAAATAAAACTGGCTTTTCTCTTCTCTCCAAATACTTCCTTACTTAGAAATTCATTTCAGAAATCTAATGCAGAAGCTTGGATAATCCAAATGGGAGGAATCATTGTAGGTAAACAAAGGCTGAGTCATAGCCAAGAACCAAAGAAACACAAAAAAATTAACTTCTTTATTTTTTCCACCTGACTCTCCATGTCACCTCTGTAATTTGAGCATAAAGTATGTTTCCAAAGCTAAGAAGTTAATTCATATTTATTTCCATGTTTCAGGAAGAACTGGTCTAGACACAAGTAGTGTCCTGAGTACAGATATTTGTGCAAAAAGCTCTACTTCGGGGCCTTGGGGAAGAGAAAAGGAACATGTACCATATACAAATGCTTTTAATCATTTAAGAGCTTTAATAACTCTTTCAACCAATCTATGGTGGTCAAGTTCAAAATTTTGAAATTTGGACAATCCAGATAAACTCTCTTCTTGAAGTCTAGGGAGAGATTTATCAGCACAAGATTTAGGAGTGGAAGGCAGTGCTTTAATGACACATGCTGTAACAGTTTCTGACAAGTTGATTGGTATCAGTGATTCAAACTAGCGACATAGGTTGCAGCCAGGTTATTGAAGGTCATAAATTCTAAAATGTGCAGTCACAGTTAGCCTATTAGTAATAGAAAGTGAAGAAATGACTTTGAACAGGAAAGTTAAATGATAAAAGGAGAAATTGACAAAAGTAATTTAAAGGAAATGTGCTAGATGAATTGGGATGGGAAGTCGTTGAAAATGAGGAAGCCACTTATTATGACATTTTCAGGATATATTGTCTCTTTTCTTTCTTGACATTATTGTACATATACTTTTATTTCCTTGCACCATTATTCTTTCATTCATAAATAAGTTTGTCCCTTTCTTATCATTGTATTACCTCAAATTTCCGTATAATTTAATAACTAAGTGCAATTTAATGTTGATCTATCTTCTTTGGTTTTAATTATTCCCTAGCACTTTAACCTCTCAACATTTCACTAAACAGTATAGAGTATATTCCTGTCTTTTGACATACATGCCTGTACCACAAATGTTTCCTTATTGCTTTATCAAGAAAGCTGTGTGTTTATACACTAAGTCACTAAAAAGTTAAGTGAAAATGATAAATTCTTATCAACAACTACTACTAAGATTCTGTAAAAATAAATTAGATCTCGACCCAGTGCAGTGGATCACCCCTATAATCTCAGAACTTTGGGAAGCCAAGGCTAGTGGATCACCTGAGATCAGGAGTTTGAGGCCAGCCTGACCAAATGACGAAACCCTGCCTCTACTAAAAATACAAAATTAGCTGGGTGTGGAGGTGGGCACCTGTAATCCCAGTCGCTCAGGAGGCTGAGACAGGGAGAATATAGCTTGAACCTGGGAAGCAGAGGTTTCAGTGAGCCGAGATCACACCATTGCACTCCAACCTGGGCAACAGAGCAAGACTCCATCTCAAAATCAATCAATCAATCAATCAATCTCATTGAACTTTTATAGATATTCAAATGAAAAAACGGCAGAAAATTTTATATATATTTGAATTTGCTATTCAGAAATATTCCACAGAAATGGTCAATAGTAATTTAATATAAAACCCCAATGTATTTGATTAGTAATAATTACCCACATAATTGTTATAAAATAAGGAGAAAATTCAACCAAGCCGAAATAGAAAGTTAAAAATTACACATGGTTATAGACTAGCCAGATAAAGCTTTATATTTTGGAGTATATCATCATATATGTCTATATATATGTTGAAACATACATTGATGTTATCTAAATAAAGATTATAGATATATAATAATCATGAACCTGGAGTTCGAGACCAGTGTAGGCAACATATGGAGATCCTGTCTGCATAAAATTTTAAAAAATAATTAGCTAGGCATGGTATAATGTACCTGTAGTCCCAGCTACTTTGGATGGAGGATGGCTTGAACCCAGGAGTTTGAGGTGACAGTTAGCTATTATCATACTACTGCACTCCAGCCTGGGCAACAGAGTGAGACCTGGTCTCTAATAATAATATTATAATAATAAATCTGAATTTTCTATATATTTTATAATCTTTAAAACTCAAAATCACTGCATGCAAATATAATATAAGAGATGTGTATTTTTGTTTTGTTTTGCTTTGTTTTTTGAGATGAGTCTCCCTGTCGCCCATGCTGAAGTGCAGTAATATGACCTTGGCTCACTACAACCTCTGCCTCCCAGCTTCAAGCAATTCTCCTGCCTCATCCTCCTGAGTAGCAGGCTTGAATAATTTTTTTTGTATTTTTAGTAGAGAGGGTGTTTCGTCATGTTGGTCAGGCTAGTCTCAAACTCTTGACCTCAAATGGTCCACCTGCCTTGGCTTCCCAAAGTGCTGGAATGACAGGCATGAACCACTGCTCCCAGCCAAGACATATATGTTTGTAATATATTTTATTTTGAACTTTTACTTGTATGAATCCCAGACAACTTATTTGAGTTACCATCTAATATTAGATCTATATATACTGTATCCCTTGCTTTATAAGCTATTATGAATAAAGCATATTGTCCCTTTATAGTTAAATCTTTACTTATATACTCAGTTATTTGCTACTGCTGAATTCCTAGGAATAGAATTACAAGGAAAAGATAATGCATATTTTTTGGTGGCTTTTGAAAAGGCCATATGACTTGACTTTTCCACTCAGATGCTATAGAAAATCGAACCACTAAACCTTTATCAAGCATAATAGTTATTATTATCTGAGTTATTTAGGTAAAAGAAGCACCTTTCTACATACAAAACAAAACAAAAAAGGAATTAGCAAACATCTTATACTTTGTATGGTGTTGCTTCAAATCATAGTAAAGTCATTTTCACCTATAACTTTAATCTCCTTTAGTATTTGTTTGGACGACATTATTTTTATCTATTTTACAGATCTAGGGCTAATGAATATGTCATTAGTGGATATGTGAAATAAAAATGTGCTTTCTCAAACCGCCTTCATCTCTATCTTTATTTTTCTTTTACTGGCCCTACTAACCCTTTGCTTGGATTTTCCTCTCCTGCTCTCTCACCGATGCTTATTCACTGTCCATAGCTCCACTTAAAAGTCACAAAAAGGCATGCCCTGAAAACCTGCTGAATGGCATTTTGACTCTGATATGGTTATTACAGCAAACTTTAATTTTTTTTAATAGCACCTCACAATGCGTAGCCACACATTTATGTGTGTGCTCTTAATTTGATTGATCGATTCATCTTTGTCTAAATTTGCCAGTAACTTTTCTGAAAATGGAAAATCCTTGCTTTTGTTACTCACCAAATAATAGAGTACAGGAAAATTTTAGGTATTCAAAGGTATCTGTTGAATAACTTCATGGCTGAGTTTAGGCAAGGAGAAGAATTGCCAACAAATAACATTATTATAACCACTGTACTAGAGTTCAGGTGTAGGACACCAGATCCTGGGAGAGCTATGTCTTAGAAAGAGAACAGCAAAATACTGCCTTAGACACTCTGGGGGACTTTTAAATACAACTGACACTTATTAGTCTTTTTCTCTAGTGACCTTTCTATGCCATTTGATAGTGCTGACTCTTCACTTCTTAAAAATTTTTCCTTCCTTGGCTCCCCTAATTCACCTATTTGTAATTTTCCTTCGAACTTTTCATTTTCTATAGGCTTCTTCTTATTAAATATAATTATAAATGATTCCTAGACAAAAGAGAAATACCCATTATTTAAGTTAAAAGATGACAGATATTTATACTTCTACATAATCAAACACCAATGCAAAGAAACAAAAAGGCACAATAAAAGAATCAGAATATGTTTATGCTAGAAAATAATAAATATGAAAATATTTAAGATTTTATTAATGGAATTTTTGATATTGATAGAATTGATTAAATATGATTAAAGGTATGGAGTTTCCACTAATATATGTGATAGCAAAATAGTGTGTGCAGTAGGAGTTTTTTTAAAAATGTTTTTCAGATTACTAATGTAACTTGTCCAGGGTGCCCCAGTGAAAATTCTTTGGAATTTTGGAAGCTAAATCAATGTTTCTAAGTTAAGACCTTAAAATCTGATTGTTTATAGTGGCTGCAGGAATGGCAGGATTGGAAAAAGGTTTAGGTCAGCAGTCCGCAGCCTTTTTGGCATCAGGGACCTGTTTCATGGAAGACAATTTTTGCATGGACTGAGGCTGGGAAGTGGGAGATGGTTTTGGGATGATTCAAACGCATTACATTTATGCACATTTTATTTCTATTATTACTGCATTGTAATATATAGTGAAATAATTATACAACTCACAATAATGTAGAATAAGTGGGAGCCCTGAGCTTGTTTTTCTGCATGTAGAGTTTCATCTGGGGGTAATGGGAGATAGTGACACCTGAAGTGTATTGCTTATGTCCAGTCTGCTTGGTAATCTCGTTTTGGTTGATGCCACTGCAGAAAACCCTGCTTCATAAAGATAGGATGTCAGAAATAAAAGCAGGCTTGTCCGTGCTGTTGTGGCAATCTCAAGATAGCCTTCCTTGACTTTAATCCAAAACGTATGGACTTTTGAAATTATCTCAAATATACTTTTCAGGTCACTGACATTTGCAATTTCAAGCAGTTGATCCTCTTCTAACACAAAGTGGCTTTGTGGCTTATTCACGTGGCTTATTCACAAATGCATTATGGATCCATTACTTTCCACTGCGGGGGTCTTTTGTGGTTGGGAAGTAATGCTCAAACTCTTTTGAAAGTTGAGATGGGTGATCATGCACCAAATGGGAGAAAGAAGGCCTTAGCTCAGGCTCTTTCAAAGTCTCTCCTAATATTTGAAACATGTCAGAAATTTCAATGTTCACTCATCGTCCCCAGAATTCCAGTTTGACTTTGAATGCCGCCACTTCATCTGCCAACTTGAACACAGTTGTCATTCTCCCTTGAAGTGACAGATTGAGTTTGTTGAGCAGGCTGAATATGTCACACAAGGAAGCAAATTTTGCAACCCCTTTTGTTTTCCTAAAAGAAATTTCTGCAGTAGCTCTCATAACTCAAAAACTCTGGCCAGTGATGTATCTTTAGAAAGCTATCTTGCTTCTGTATATAAGAGAAGATGTGTGTGCTCTGCGTCCATCTCCTTACAGAGCTGAGCAAACAGATGTGAGTTAAGGGCACGCACTTTAATGTGGTTGATAATTTTAACATTGTTCAGTTCAAGTGACAACTTTTGGCTAGCCAGCATTTCTCCATGGATGACACAGTGGGTAGACTCATTTTCAAAAGCAAACTCTTTGGTCTGAGTAGACTCATATTCAAAAGCAAACTCTTTGACCTGAGTAGTCAAACCAGAAAGCCTCCCAGTCACGGAGGCCACTCTAGTCATGCGTATACCTATCAAAAATGACTAATTCCTTTTTTTCCTGGTATGTGATCATTTAAATACTTGAATAGTTCTGCGGCTGGGCTGTTGGTTGGCAAAAAGATGCACATAACATATTATCATGCACATTCTCCTGAAAAATATATTGCACGAAAACAAAGATTGTTAATTTGTTGTCAACATTGGTAGACTCATCAACCTGGATTGCATACCACAGTGACTCCTTAATCCTGTCTAACAATTGTGCCTCAATATCCTCTGTTATTTCTTCAGTTTGTCTCGTTATGGTGCTAGCTGAAAGAGGAATACCTGCCACCTTTTGAAATGCAGCCTCTCCTAAAAGTTTACAACAAATTTTCTTAGCAGCAGGTAGGATCAACTCTTCACCAATAGTAAAGGACTTCTTAGCTTTAGTAATGTGGTTAGCTGCTAAGGATGATGCTCTCAGTGCAGACACATTTGATGAAGTTGTGGCCTTCAATAATTGCTTCTGTTCTTTGTCTTCATGTTTTGTTTTGTTTTTCTTTTAAAAACCTCCTAAGGCTTGTCTTTTAATGCAGGTGCTTGGTTTCCATGTGTCAAAGCAGTTTTGAAGGTTTCATGACTTTGTTGAATAGCTGATAGCCTCATAGTATACAAACCGGACTTGGACAATGTGAATTGCCTATTGCAATAGAATCAATAATTTAAATACGACTCTTGGTATTTTCTTTTAAATGCAGCTTTCTCTTTTTTGTCAGTCTTACAGTCTTCTGCTGCCTCATCATTGGGTCTTTCCCTGTTTTTAAAGTAGCTGCCAAGTGATGTCTGTTTTTCACTCATTTTGGCTAGTGTTAGCTCATGGGCTTACCAAAACTGTGACTAAGACAAGTGTGCAGTGCAGAAAAGAGGCATAGAGGGAAGTGGTACATAAAATAATGGGCCAACCACATGCAGACTAAAATAAGTGTCGGATTCGAACTTAAAGCCTGACACCAGATGCAGCTTAATTGTTACTTGCTATTCACTGATAGGATTTTGCTATGGATCTGCAAGCAACTGATTCATTATGGTCTTTGTGCAGTCAAACCTCTCTGCTAATGTTAATCTGTATATGCAGCTACTCCCCAGTGTTAGCATCACCACCTCAGCTCCACTTCAGATCATCAAGCATTAGATACTCATAAGCAGTATGGAACCTAGATCCCTCACATGTGCACTTCACAATAGGGTTAATGCTCCCATGGGAATCTAATGCTACCACTGACCTGGCAGGAGGCAGAGCTCAGGTAGTAATGCAAGTGATGGGGAGCAGCTGTAAATACAGATGAAGGTTAGTTCACTGGCCCTCCACTCACCTCTGCTGTGTGGCTCAGTTCCTAAGAGGCCATGGACTGGTACCGGTCTGTGGCCCTGTGGTTGGGGACCCCTGCTTTAGATTATGTGTAGGCTTGAGTAGGAAAGATTTTTGTAGTCAACACAGCTTCCATTCATTGCCTGAGCATTTTGATGGCCTGTCATTCGCCTGGAAGATAATTTACAACACCCTCCACTTAGCAGCACCTAACTGCTTATGGTTAGGAGTTGACTTATAAATACCCAAATTCCCTCACTTTTCAGGGGATCACTGAGTTGTGTATTTACTATAGTTCTTGGATTTTCCATGCAGGATTGATCTCATATAACCCACAATTGTATGTGTAATAACGGAAGATAACCTTTATCAATTGCCTTCTCTTCTCTGTTTCCCTCACTCCTAGGACCAGATTTGCGTCACCAATAAAATAATCAAATTATATGCAGAGTCTTACCTCAGAGACTGCTGCTGATGTAAATCCAAACATAGGATAAACTTTTCAGTGGATGAAGGATGAAAATGTTCTAGCATGTGTTTGTTTAGTTTTTGCCTTTACAGATTTCCCTTTTAAGAACAAGTTCTGAAATATGCAAAGATGAAAATCATTTCATTCACAGGCTAGTAGACCTAAACTTTATATTCAAAATAAAATGTGTTTATAGAATATATTACATAAATTTATAAAAGACTAACTTCTAAATAAAGGCAATTTTTTAAAAAAGGCATTTGAATTTCTTCTGTGTATACCCCTATCTTTTGGTATTAGTTTCAGAGGATAAAATGTGACCTCCATAAAGTATTTCTCAGAGATTCTAATAAGGCACAATACTAGGTAGCCAGATTATGTGATACTCATTAAAAAGTCTTATTATATTATGTACAGAATTATCTAATTTATATTTTTTGTCATCAGACTTTATAGAGTTTTAACCTCACATAGTCATGTGAATAGATCTATAATTAACGATTTTAGAATTCTTTTTGAGAATTCTTAGTCATATTTGAGGGACATAAAACATACATATTATCTATTATCTCTCAACATTTACATTATAAGTAATTAAGAATGTAAATATACACATTTCAAATTAACTTAAATTTATAAAATATCAATGGATTAAACATGTTAAATAATAAAATCTATCTTTTTAATCTCTTACAAATGCTCATAATGTGTATATTTTCAAGCATATTGCTGTGACGGTTAATTCTGAGTGTCAACTTGATTAGATTGAAGCATGCAGAGTATTGATCCTAGGTGTGTCTGTGAGGGTGTTGCCAAAGTAGATTAACATTGGAGTCAGTGGACTGGGAAAGGCAGACACACCCTTAATCTGGGTGAGCACCATCTAATCTGCTGCCAGCACAGACAGAATGAAAGCAGGCAGAGGAAAGTGAAAAGACCAAGGCTAGCTTTGCCTCCCAGCCTACATCTTTCTCCCCTGCTGGATGCTTCCTGCCCTCGAACATCAGACTTTAGGTTCTTCAGCTTTGGGACTTGGACTGGCTTCCTTGCTTCTCAGCTTGCAGGTGGCCTACAGTGGGACCTTGTGATCATGTGAGTTAATACTACTTCAAAAACCTCCCTTTATATCTATCCTAGTATTCCTGTCCCTCTAGAGAATCCTGATGAATACAATTGGTATTATAGAAAAGTAATTATTTAATAATTCAGGATTGGGTTTTCTATATAGCTTATTTTATGATTTACAATTTAAGTATCTTAAAGTAAAAGGAAGCTAATCTTTTTACTTTATCCTAACAAGAATGTGTGTATTCTAATTTCAAAAAAAAAAAAAAATGAACTCATTAGTGTCACCTTTCTTAGGACTCAATTATGCCTAATAATTAGGAAATAATTATTTGTAATTTACACAACAAACATAATCCTAGTGGTATCCAGGGCTAAAAATTTTCCATTTTTACATCTTACCCCATAAACAGTCTTATGTGTTTAAAAATAAGTCATTCAAAATAAGAGGCACTAATAATTTTTTTAAAAAAATATTAAGAATTAGGGGTTGAGGGCGGTAGCTCATGTCTGTCATCCCAGCACTTTTGAAGGCCAAGGTCAGGAGTTCGAGACCTGTCTGGCCAACGTGATGAAACCCCTCTGCTATTAAAAATACAAAAATCAGCCTGGTGTCTTGGTATGCACTTGTAATCCCAGCTACTTGAGAGGCTGAGGCAAGAGAATCAATTGAACCCCAGAGATGGAGGTTGCAGTGAGCTGAGATCATGCCACTGTACTACAGCCTAGATGACAGAGTGAGACTCCATCTCAGAAAAAATAAATAGATTAAAAGGAAATAATGAATTAGGTCATTGATTATGATAGGGGGCTCCAGAGACCTAGTGCCAGGGTGTCGTACTTATGTACTTATTGTAAAATAAAATTTACACTGGTACCTGTTAAAAAACATCAAGTATAACTTTATTCAAGATTCTTAGTACAGGGCTTCAAAACTATTTTTAGACATTGAGTGAGCTAATAAAAAAGTTCTGGAGATCTTGGTCAATATGATTAGGTCACCTGTGTTTGCTAATAGTCACCTATGGAATTCAGACTTCCACCCTACTCTGGAAACTTGGAGACAGAGCCCTAAATTTTTTGATGAGTGCATGTCAAAGAGATGGCTTCCAGGTTGTGGGGAAAACATTTCTGTATTGTGAATTTATATTTCAGAAGAACAGAGTAGAAAATAACGGTTGCAAGTTTTCTAAAGTAAATATTCTCACAAAAGGAAGGTTAAGTACTTACTGTCAGGAAGAAGTCTCAAGTACTGTCAAGCTGAGGAAAAGTGTAAGGCTTTCTTGCCCATTATCTACAGGGGTTAAACATGGTATAATGCTTTCACTTTCATAATTACACACACATATGCGCAAATTCCATATTTTATGGAATTGTAGATATGACCATGTTAAATGAAGTACTGCCAGGAAGTTGCACCATTTAGGCTTATGTTTGGAGCACCAACCAATCACGAAACATGGCAATACTGGATGCCTGTTGCGATGTTTCCTAGAGTTGGGTGCACAGATACATTATCAATCACAAATATTCTGAAATTTCAAAAACACTGGACTAGATCAATAAAAGGTGGCCTCTAAACTTCAGAATCTCTTTGCTTTACCTCATTAGTACTTGTCCTCTTAGTAGTTAGTCAGGGCCAGGGAATTCTCTATTGATGCATTTTTACATTGAATTATTCAACGAAAGAGTCCACCTATCACAGTTGTGTCCTTTTCTGGGCCACCATAAACAAAACCCCAATACAAAGCACTCACACGTTACAATATTGGTTGCTGCTAAAGCCAATTATATACTCAGACAAAAAGCTGACAACATAATTAGCATGAAGAAAAAACACTGCATTGTTGTATACTTTCATTTTACCTAGTGTTATTAATGGTTCTATTAAAAGAACAGAAA
This sequence comes from Trachypithecus francoisi, assembly GCF_009764315.1. Lineage (NCBI taxonomy): Eukaryota > Metazoa > Chordata > Mammalia > Primates > Cercopithecidae > Trachypithecus > Trachypithecus francoisi. The sequence continues at coordinate 59,215,872 of NW_022681465.1, forward strand.
AGAAAGGTTATAATATTTGTTCTCATGGTAACTCTCATGAAATATATAAAGGAAGGCAATGATGAATCATTTTTATTCATTTAATATTCAGTGTGTTCCCTCGCCAAAGCACAAAGGCCAGAAAAGGAATTAACCTTTGCTCTTGGTTTGATAGGAATGCAACTAAAATAAGAATCACCTAGCATTAATATTGTTAAATTGAAGGTGCTTAGAAGACAGATGTGGCTTTAAAGTAATCCCAGATGGTTTCTGGTATATCCCGCTCAAAACAAAAATGCCAGTCTGCTTGGTTCAAAGATCGTTAGTTCCCTTATTTGACGATTTGGGATTTTACATCTCATAATGTGAAAAATGCACTGTGTTATCTAGCAGAGTGTGTGACCCTAGGCTAATTAAAAGATACACAGGAGCAGGGCAGGGTGAAACAACGCTACTTCATTACTGGTGGTGGTAGACCCCTAGAGACAGAAATACCAAAATATTCCTGGAAGTGATCCCGTGCATCAGTCAAAGGCATGCACGTCCCAGATAGCAAGGCGGCTGAGTGAGCTCACAGCACCAGGAGCTATTGGAGCTGAGTATGACTTTTATTTGTTTGTCAGGTTGGTAAAATAGGAGACCACAGAGGGAATTGAACATGCAGATGAAGCTGAATGTGACCTTCTCAGCTGACAGGCCAGGCTTGGGGCTGGGGATATTGGGTGGGCATTAGCACCAGTATGTTCTGGAGCATCTTCAAGTAAAACGTGACAGATTAATGGAAAAGGGGAAGGAGAGAATATGGAGATTCTTCTCATGCTGGGGTTCCCAGTCCTTGGCCCCCTGACCTCTCGAGTTAGTTCTTTATTTCTGTCCCTATGTTATATTCTAACTGGAAGCCAGGCATTCAAGGAGAAGCAAGGCCATGCATTTGACCAGACTGGAGCTAAAAAGAATCAGGCAGAGCCTGAAAACCTGTGATTTCCATCACTAGAAATCTCTCCAAGAGATTAATCCAACTTATGCACAAAGACAGACATTTCAAAATTATTTGTAGAGGCAAACTAAGACACTTAGAAACTTACCAATAGGAGGACAGAGGTGAAATATGTAACATCCATGCCATATATCATATATATAATATGTAATTATTATATTATAGAATATATAAATATAAAAATCCATATAATAGACAACTAAGAAACATAAAAACAAAAGCAGTGAATGGATGTACTAATGTAAAATCATGGTATATAAACATAGGTGTTTATATATAGTTATAAGGCAATATGTAAATTCTGTTCATTTTTTATTATATATGCACTATAGTATGTACATATATGCACACGTGCACAATGCATTTTGTAATATAAATGTACATATTCTAAATATTATATTTGCACATACACTCACACACAAAGAAATATACCATATCATACACAGAATTTATAGTGGAAACTTCTGTAGATACTGAGCAGGTCCAATTGATCCAGTGCTGATTTCAGGTCCTGAGTATCTTAATTAACGTTCTGCCTCAGTGATCTGTCTAATATTGTCAGTGGGTTGTTAAAGTCTCCCACTATTATTGTGTGAAAGTCTAACTCTCATTGAAGGTCTCTAAGAACTTGCTTTATGAATTTGGGTGCTCCTATGTTGGATACACACAGATTTAGAACAGTTTGCTCTTTTTGTTGAATTGAACCATTTAGCATTATGTAATGCTCTTTTTGTCTTTTTAAATTTTGTTGGTTTAAAGTCTGTTTTGTCAGAAACTAGGATCGAAGCCCCTGCTTTCTGTTTTCTATTTGCTTTGTAGATTTTTCTGCATCTCTTTATTTTGAACCTATGTGTGTCATTGCATGTGAGATGAGTCTCTTGAAGACAATGTACTAATGGGTCTTACTTCTTTATCCAGCTTGCCACTCTGCATCTTTTAATTAGGGCATTTAGCCTACTTTCATTTTAGGTTAGTGTGGACATGTGTGGGTTTGACGCTGTTATCATGATGTTGGATGGTTATTTTGCAGACTATTTTATGGGGTTGCTTTATAATGTCACTGGTCTGTATACTTCAGTGTGTTTTTGTAGTAGCTGGTATTTTTTTCTTTCCTATTTAGTGCTTCCTTCAGGAGCTCTTCTAAGGCAGTATGGGTGGTAAAAAAAATTCCCTCAGTGTTTGCTTGTCAAAAGAATCTGATTTAACCTGACATCAATACTAAAAGAACTAGAGGGCCAAGAACAATCACATCCCAAATGTAGCAGAAAACAGGGAAAAAACACAATCAGAGCTGAACTGGAGGAGATAGAGCCACCAAAAAAAAAAAAAAAAAAAAAATTTCAAAAGGTCAAAAATCCAGAAGCTGGTTTTCTGAAAAAATTAATAAAATAGGCCAGACGCGGTAGCTCATGCCTGTAATCTCAGGCCGAGGTGGGCAGATCACAAAATTAAGCCACTGAGACCATCCTGGCCAACACGGTGAAACCCCATCTCTAGTAAAAATACAAAAAAATTAGTTGGGGGTGGTGACATGCACCTGTAGTACCAGCTACTCTCCTGCCTCAGAGGCTGAGGCAGGAGAATCACCTGAACCCGGGAGGCAGAGATTGCAAGTGAGTCGAGATAGCACCACTGCACTCCAGCCTGGCAACAGAGTGAGACTTGGTCTTAAAATAAAATAAAATAAAATAAAATAAAATAAATATATGTAGAGAGAAGATTCAAATAAACATAATCAGAAACGACAAGGAGGGATATTACCACTAACCCAACAGAAATACAAACAGCCATCAGAGAATATTATAAAGAATTCTATGCACATAAACTAGAAAATCTGGAAATATACACCCTCTCAAAACTCACCCAGGAAGAAACTGAATCCCTGAGGAGACCAATAATGAGTTCTGAAATTGAGGCAGTAATAAATAGCCTATCAACCAATACAAGCCCAGGGCCAGACAGAGTCAGAGCTGAAATTGACCAGATGTACAAAGACGAGCTGGTACCATTTCTGCTAAAACTAGTTTAATGAATTGAAGAGAAGGGACTGGCAAGGACACAATGAAAAAAGAAAACTTCAAGCCAATATCCTAGATGAGCATCAACGCAAAAATTATCGACAAAATACTGGGTGGCCGGGTGCAGTGGCTGACGCCTGTAATCCCAGCACTTTGGGAGGCCGAGGTGGGTGGATCACCTGAGGTCGGGAGTTCAAGACCAGTCTGACTAACATGGAGAAACCCTGTTTCTACTAAAAAAAGAAACAAAATTAGCTGGGCCTGGTGGCACATACCTGTAATCCCAGCTACTAGGGAGGCTGAGGCAGGAGAATTGCTTGAACCTGGGAGGCGGAGGTTGCAGTGAGCCGAGATCGTGCCATTGCACTCCAGCCTGGGCAATAAGAGTGAAACTCTGCCTCAAAAAAAAAAAAAAAAAAAAAAAAAAAAAACTGGGAAACTGAATCCAGCAACACGTCAAAAAACTTGTCCACCATGATCAAGTACGTTTCATCCCTGGCATGCAAGGTTAGTCCAACATACACAAATCAATAATTGTTATTGATCACATAACCGGAACTATTAAGAAAAAAAACACATGATATCTCAATTCACACAGAAAAAGCTTTTGATAGATTTCAACACCTTTTTATGAAAAAAAAAAAAAAAAACCTCTCAGTAAACTAGGTATTCAAGGAATATACCTCAAAATAATAAGGCCCACTTATGACAAACCCACAGTCAACATCATACTTCATGGTCAAAAACTGGAAGCACTTCTCTTGAAAACCAGCAAAAGATAAGGATGCCCTCTATCATCACTTCTATTGAACACAATATTGGAAGTTCTGGCCAGGGTAATCAGGCAAGAGAAATAAACAAAGAGCATCCACATTAGGTAGAGAGGAAGTACAACTATCCCTGTTTGCAGATGACATCATCCTGTATCTAAAAAAAACCCTATAGTCTCAGCCCAAAAGCTTCTTAAGCTGATTAACAACTTCAGCAAAATCCTAGGATGCAAAATCAATGCGCAAAATCACAAGCATTCCTATACACCAACAACAATCAAGCTGAGACTCAAATCAGGAATGAACTCCCATTCACAATTTCCATCAAAAGCATAAAATACCTAGGATTACAGCTTACTAGGGAGATGAAAGATCTCTACAAGGAGAATGACAAAGCACTACTCAAAGAAACCAAAGATGGCACAAACAAATGTTCATGGATAGGAAGAATAAATATTGCTAAAGTGGTCATACTGTCCAAAACCATCTATAGATTCAATGCTATTCCTATTAAACTACTGTGATGGCTAATACTGAGTTTTAACTTGATTGGATTGAAGGATGCAAAGTATTGTTCCTGGGTTTGTCTTTGAGGGTGTTGCCAAAGGAGATTAACATTTGAGACAGTAGATTGGGAATGGCAGACCCACCCTAAATCTGTGTGTGCACAATCTAATCAGCTGCCAGAGTCACCAGAATTAAAGCATGCAGAAGAACATGGAAAGGCTAGACTGGTTTAGTCTTCTGGCCTACATCTTTCTCCCTTGCTGGATGCTTCCTGCCCTCAAACATCAGACTTCAAGTTCTTTAGCTTTGGAACTCAGACTGGCTTCCTTGCTCCTCAGCTTGCAGATGGCCTATTATAGGACCTCACCTTGTGATCCTGTGAGCCAACACTTCTTAATAAACCCCCTTTCATATATACATCTATCCTATTAGTTCCATCCCTCTAGAGAATCCTGACTAATACAACTACCATTGAGATTCTTCACAGAAATAGAAAAAAAAAAAATTAATTCATATGGAACCAAAAAAGAACCTGAATAGCCAAGGCATCCTAAGCAAAAAGAACAAAGCTGGAAACATCACACTACCTGACTTCAAACTATACTACAGGGCTATACGAAACAAAACAGCACAGTACTGGTACAAAAACAGACACATAGACATATGAAACAGAATAGAGAACCCAGATAAAACACTGCACACCTGCAGCTATCTGACCTTCAACAAACCTGACAAACACAAGGGATAGAGAAAGGATTTCCTATTCAATAAATGGTGCTGGGATAACTGGATAGTCATATGCAGAAGATTTAAACTGGACTCCTTTTTATGTCATATACAAAAATTAACTCAAGATGGATTCAAGACTTAAATTCAAAACCCAAAACTGTAAAAACCTTGGAAGACAACTTAGGCGGTATCATTCCGAACATAGGCACGGGCAAAAATTCCATAATGAAGATGCCAAAAGCAATTGCAACAAAAGCAAAAATTGACAAATAGCATCTAATTAATCTAAAGAGATTCTGCATAGCAAAAAAAAAAAAAAAAAAAGAAGAAAGAAAAGAAAAACTATCCACAGAGTAAACAAACAACCTACACAATATGATAAAATTTTTGCACACTATACATCTCACAAAGGTCTAATATACAACATATACAATAAACTTAAACATGTTTTTTTAAAAAAACCAAAACAGCCCATTAAAGAGTACGCAAAGAACATGAACAGTTTTCAAAAGAAGACATACATGCAGCAAGCGATTATATGAAAAAAAAGTTCAACATTGCTGATCTTAGAGAAATGCAAATCAAAACCACAATAAGATATTGTCCCACACCAGTAAGAATAGGTATTATTAAAAATTCAAAAAATAACAGACGCTGGGCAGATTGTGGAGAAAAAGGAATGCTTATGCACTGTTGGTGGTTGTATAAATTAGTTCAACCATTGTGGAATACAATGTGGTAATTACTGAAAGACCTAAAGACAGAGATACCCTTCAACCCAGCAATCCCATTACTGAGTGTTTACCCAAAGGAATATAAATCATTCTATTATAAAGATGCATGCATGGGTATGTTTATTGAAGCACCTTTCACAATAACAAAGACATGGAATCAACCTAAATACACATCAGTGATAGATTGGATTAAAAAATTGTGGTACATATATTCCATGGAATATGACTTCCTGTGTAGTCATAAAAAAGGATGAGATCTTGTCCTTCATAGGGACTTGGTTGGAGCTGTAGGCCATTATCCTTAGTGAACTAATGCAGGGAGAAAAAATACCACATATCCTCACTTAAAAGTGGGGCTAAAAGATGATGGACACACAGAGGAGAACAACACACACTGGGGCCTCTCAGGAGGGTGAAGGGTGGGAGGAGGAAAAGGATCAGGAAAAATAACTAATGGGTACTAGGTTTAATACCCGGGTGATAAAATGATCTGCTCACCAAACTCCCACGACACAAGTTTACCTATGTAACAAACCTGCACATGTATCCCTGGACTTAAAATAAAATTTAAAAAGAAGAAAAAGAAAAATTGGTTAAGTGTATATTTCCTAAATTAAAGATAAACACTAAATTTCACTTAAAATATACACAAACATTTTATTCTCTCAATGTTGACAAAAGCCTTTGTTTTGAGTATGGGGGATTATACTCAATTGAGTTTCATATTGTCTTTCTTGTATACCCAGGAGACTTTTTTAGTAACTAATTTTATTTTCCTACAGTAGCGAGAGAATGTGAGTACATTTTTGTAATACTTTGGTCTCATCATCCTTTGAGTTTTATAATCCTTTTTCCTCAATTACGTCTTATACTTGTCTCAAACTACCTTGACAGTGATTATTCTGATTCACCTTTATTATTTCCAAAGCATGCAATTTTCTTAATAGAACTCTTTTTCTAATGATTTTTAAGTGCTTATTTAATTTAATTAATGCATATAATTGAAAAGAGCAGTAAAACTGGCTTGAACAGTTTTATAAGAGCTGGCTGAGTCTTAATAAGCGTTACACTTAATGCAGAGAGAAGTGTGTGGCTCACTAGAGAATAGCTACAAGCTTAGCGAATTAAGAGAGCTTTGGACCTAGACAGGAGGTGTTACAGAGGAATGGCTCTCAAATATGATTGATTTTTCCCCTCAGGGACATTTGGCAGTGTCGGGAGACACTGGCACGACTGTTCAGGGGAAAGTTTGTTATTGGTATCTGGTGAGTAGGAGCCAGGGATGCTGGTAAACATCATGCAGGGAACAAGGCTGCCCCCAAAACAAGGAATTGTCTGTTCATAGTTTCACTGTGAAGGTACCTTGCTTATAGAGGAAATGGAGAACTTCTACGCCTCTAATCTCTTTAAGAGGAATATATATTGGGAATGTTATTGTTTCAACTACTAGGGTTTGTTCGAATCCAGAGGCAAATTGAAAAGTCATATATTCTTCAACCTTTCATATTCTGTACCAAAATAAATATTAGGTTGTACATAGAAAGTACTTGATAAATTCTTGTTTGATGATACAAATAAAGGATGCAAAAATGATTTATTACAAGCCAAAGGGGAGGTAAAGAAAAATGTTATAATGAAAATAAAGATGGAGCATGTGAAAGCCTTAAGAAGGTGGAAAAGTGGCAAAAGTCAAGGATATTTTTCCAAAAAATTTCTGATATGCTCTCATTTGTGAGCAAAAAGGCTTTTCTATTATAAACTGTTTAAAACAACCTAAAACATCATGTTCTGTTATTTTAGAAGGTTACAAGTATGGGGCCAGATGCACAATATATGTACTTGAAATTAACCTGAATTACTGCTAAATTTAACCTTCCTTACACATAAATGTGAGCTATACAAGCAAGTTGGATTGTTTTAAAAAGAGATGAATAATATTGAAAATAATTTTATACCAATAGGACTGAAAAAAAGGACATTTCTTTAAAATATATTTTATATAATGTTACATCTCTCTACTTGGAAGATATTTTTACTTCTAGATTTAGAATTAATTTTCTAAAAATTATACTTGTTTGAATTTTCAAAAATCATTATGTTTAGCTTAGGCTATAATATTTATAAAGTGAACAAAATGTTATCCTATCAATAGTTTTACCTCATTTGTTAAACTTTGTACCTAATTTGGAAATTTGGCATACCAGCAGAATTTTTATAAGCAGTAATCCATTCACTGTTTGCAAAGCAATTGGTGTAACAACTAAGAGACATGCCGTATTGGTAGAGGGATTAAATAGTCATAGCAGAAGTGCAGTTCATATTTGCTTTAGTAATATTGGCAGAGAGATAACATCTATTTGAGACTTACTAATGGGGTTTCATTTCCTTCAGCTACATCATACTCTATTTTGAAGGAGAATGACTTCAGCAGGCTTTTGTCTTATGCAAGCAATACTAGCAAACCCAGCAGGATGATGAGTGCTAGATAGTGGCAAAATTAATATTATGAGAAATTTAAGCAATTAAACTGTAACACCTTAGTATTGACTTTTGTCTGGCCTTTTACATGTAATACATTTATTATGCATGAGCAGATGGTGACATTCATGTTGGAAAGGTGAAAATCTTTGGAAAACTAAACTTGAGATCTCCCTGATAACTTTACTATTTGATAGTAACATCCTTTTCTGCTTGATCTTTATCTACAAATGACTTTTAAGAATATTATTTGTCTTAATTTGCTTTAAAAACTCTTAAGTTTTTAATCCCTGTGCTGGTTTTGACATTATGCAACGTCAGCCACATCTTCAGCCTGACTTCTCTCTCTTCCGTAAGAACCAAGTACTGAGTCATGAGAAACTAATCATTTGCCTCTGTTTTAGGATAGATTTATAGGCAGGTCATAGGTCTAGTAAAGTACCATAGCATCATATTCTGATCTCAGTGTGTCTGAATTACAGACACAAAGTCTCCTGAGAAGATAGCCATGTTCTGGAAGGTATGCAAACCCTTAAATGTCATTCCAGTTGTAGCATTTATATAGTTGCAAAATGTCACATTTACTTTTAAATTTCTTGTATCTAATACCTACTGAAACAGAATAGCATTTTTTAAAGGATGAAATTGAGATTTTTAAGCTGAAGGTGGTAAGTCAGATACTGAACTGAGAACTAAAGTTTTAAGAATACAAGAAAATAAATCCCAGCATAAGTAACAGAATGATTTGAAAAGTGCAAAGATAAATGTAAAAAACCATTGTGCAGAGGCAATCGAACTAAAAGTAACTGCTAGAATCCCAAAGATGAAAAGGACTTTAAGTCATCATTACCAAACCTACTCAGAAGGAAGCCTTTTTAAAGTAACGTGCACAAAGAATGTTATAAACTGAGAATGTGCAGAGTGCCATGGACAAAAACAATATAAGCAAAATAGCAGAACCTGATATGATGCTACTTTTTCTAGAAGCTTGCAAAGAGTCCACGTTAAAAGGTTGCTCTATGTAAAAATATTCTGAGGTATTCTGAATCTTTGTCCTAAGCATAATAAAAGAGTCCACCGGTGAACTGTGGGATGTTTTCACCCATTTTTGGAAAAAGCCTAAGGTGGTCTAAAAAGTAAGCTGAAAGCTTTTTACCTTTGTAAGTCCAAATCAGATTCTTATACCTTATAGCTCCAAAAATGAGGAAATGTCTAACATAGTAAGAAGATTATATGATGTAACTAAAAAGACGGAGAAAAAAGAAAAGTACAAGAAAACTTGCAACTGAGCAAGCCTAGTTCATGCAACAGAGAAAAATTCCACAGTATGTTTTATCTTTTCCTTTTGGGGTAATGAGGATAAGAAAAATGGTCCTAAGTTGAGATCAATTATAGCAAATATGAATTGCTAAATAAAATATAATATAGCTAGAATGTGAAGAGTGTGGAGATGAAGCGTAAAATAAAGATGAAAACAAAAAGATCATAACTGAGAGGGTCGCGTGTTAAAGATTCCAGTCTTCCGCCGGGCGTGGTGGCTCACGCCTATAATCCCAGCACTTTGGGAGACTGAGGTAGGAGAATCACAAGGTCAGGAGATCGAGACCATCCTGGCTAACACCGTGAAACCCCGTATCTAATTAAAAAAATACAAACAACAACAATTAGCCGGGAGCGGCGGCAGGCGCCTGTAGTCTCAGCTACTCAGGAGACTGAGGCAGGAGAATGGTGTGAACCCGGGAGGTGGAGCTTGCAGTGAGCCGAGATCGCGCCACTGCACTCCAGCCTGGGCGACAGAGGGAGAGCGAGACTCCATCTTAAAAAAAAAAAAAAAAAAAAAGATTCCAGTCTTCAAGACACTAAGGAAAATAAGAAGTAACGAAGCAGATGAGTGAAATGATTATAAATAGAATAAGGTGATAGTGGTAGACACTGGGAATAGTGAAGAAACTCAAGAGATATTTAGGTTATAGACTAATGAGATATTGTGATTGATTTGATATTGGTGAGAGAAAGAAGAGAGTTTTCTGATTTTTAAGGTTCTTTCCTGATTTTTTAAAAAATTTAATATTTTCTGGCTTTACTTTTTAAAAAAATTTTTCTGCTCAGGTCTTCTCATTTGGGTAACCTGATGCGTAGTGCTGCCAGTACTGGAATTAAGAAGTTTAAATTTTATGCTTGGATTGATGGTATGATAATTTTTATTCATTTTGAATTTTTGTGTTCCTCTGAAGCATGAATGAGAAGAAATTCCTTAGGTTTTGTAATCAGAAAAGGCATCTGGATTAAAACGTAAATTTGAGAGTTGTCAGCACATAGATAACAATGACTTCACAATAATTAATAAACTTCTTTTTAAAAAATGTGTGCTAAAAACCCAATTAAAATGCAATCTTCTGAAAAGAGAAAAGAATTTGGGGCTAAATATATAAAAAAGATGAGAGAAACATAATTGTGGTAGGAAACAAACACCAAAAAAGCGTTCATTAATTCTCTAGACTTATTTTGTTCTATTTCTTTTTCTTTTAATTTTTTGAGTATATAGTTGTAAGAAAACTACCTAAGAAATTTGAAATTTGAAGTTAATTACTAAACATTAGTATTTCCTCTCTTAACATTGAGTTTTTCCTTCACTGTTCATTTACAATATCCTATTATTCATATATTGATAATTCTACACATTTTACATTAATGCATATAAATACGAGTGGTCTAAATAGTAATATAAGTAATTGATATTACTCATAAATATGAGTAATATTAAAATGTTTATATATTAAAAGAGTAATATAATTTAATATATAGGTTGCCCTACTTTTTACTTTCTCTCATTCTAATAAAGAATCTTTGCTTTCTCACTCTTGCTTAGTTCAGAAAAAGGGTAATGGTTAATAGAGCAGCTCCTAGATGTCCGTAATGCCACATCAGAAAATGGACAGGCCCTTGCTATGGTCTGAATGTTGATGTCTCCCCAACATTTATAAGTTGGAGGCTAATATCCAATGTGATAATATTGCTGTGTGGGGCCTTTGGGGATTTGAGTCACCAAGGATCCACCCACATTAATGGGATTAGCAGCCTTTTTGTGCTATCGCTAAGTGAGGGTGCAATCATAGGCATCACATCATCTTTGAAATCTTCACTACTCACTGAGTGAATCTACTGGTGCTTTGATCTTGAACTTCTCAGCCTCCAAAACTGGGAGAAATACATTTCTGTTATTGTATTAATTACCCATTCCAAGGTATTTCATTAGAGCAGCCTGAAAGGACAAGACATCCACCAATAGGGGGAATTGATTAGAAAGAAAACTGCATTGGTCCACATCACAGAGAAACTGGTAGTAGGGAGGGAGAAAAGGGAAGCTAGGAAAGAAAGAAAGGCAATTTTATGTGTGTTTTTGGTTAGTGTTTTTTGTTGTTAGACATGAAATGATGGTAAAGACAGAAAAAAAATTATAGTCATGAGTTATGAATTTAATCATATATATTTTATTTTTTAGTTGATTTTTTAAAAAATTTGAGCAATGTACATTGCATTTTTCTTACATAATAGTAAGTAAAATTTACCATTTTATTTTAGTGCTAAACTATTCCTGCATAGTTATTTTATTTTTTAATTTTTATTTTTAATTTTTTTATTTTTATTTATTTATTTATTTTTATTACTATAAGTTCTAGGGTACATGTGCACAATGTGCAGGTTTGTTACATATGTATACTTGTGCCATGTTGGTGTGATGCACCCATCAACTCGTCAGCACCCATCAACTCGTCATTTACATCAGGTATAACTCCCAATGCAATCCCTCCCCCTCCCTCTTCCCCATAATAGGCCCTGGTGTGTGATGTTCCCCTTCCCGAGTCCAAGTGTTCTCATTGTTCAGTTCCCACAGATGAGTGAGAACATACGGTGTTTGGTTTTCTGTTCTTGCGATAGTTTGCTGAGAATGATGGTTTCCAGCTTCATCCATGTCCCTACAAAGGACACAAACTCATCCTATTTTATGGCTGCATAGTATTCCATGGTGTATATGTGCCAAATTTTCTTAATCTGGTCTGTCACTGATGGACATTTGGGTTGATTCCAAGTCTTTGCTATTGTGAATAGTGCCGCAACAAACATACGTGTGCATGTGTCTTTATAGCAGCATGATTTATAATCCTTTGGGTATATACCCAGTAATGGGATGGCTGGGTCATATGGTACTTCTAGTTCTGGATGCTTGAGGAATCACCATACTGTTTTCCATAATGGTTGAACTAGTTTACAATCCCAACAGTGTAAAAGTGTTCCTATATCTCCACATCCTCTCCAGCTTGTTGTTTCCTGACTTTTTAATGATTGCTATTTTAAGTAGTGTGAGATAGTATCTCATTGTGGTTTTGATTTGCATTTCTCTGATGGCCAGTGATGACGAGCATTTTTTCATGTGTCTGTTGGCTGTATGAATGTCTTCTTTTGAGAAATGTCTGTTCATATCCTTTTGCCCACTTTTTGATGGGGTTGTTTTTTTCTTGTAAATTTGTTTGAGTTCTTTGTATGTTCTAGATATTGGCCCTTTTTGTCAGATGAGTAGATTGCAAAAATTTTCTCCCATTCTGTAGGTTGCCTGTTCACTCTGATGGTTGTTTCTATGTTTTCAAACGTACACTAATTCTGTTAGTTATTTTCTTAAATTTGGCTTTTAGTTTAGCTATAACTCACTGAAGAGACTGATCATGCTTGTTCTTGTTTCATAAAAAGAACATAAAAAATGGATTTCTATTCATGGCAAACAGAAGATCTCACTTCTCAATCTACTGCCATCATGGGACCATGGTAAGGACACTATCTATGGTGTACTAATTGTTGGATAAGATCCACAGGAACAATGAATGCTTCTCACTTGCCGTTTAAAATTATATCCTAAACCAGACTATGTTACTGCTGATGCAAGCCATTTTAAAACTATTAAAACAATAACAATGTGTATCTTTAAATGAAATGTGTATGTGACACCACACTTTATAATTATAGGTATGCTGTTTTCTTTTGGTTCTGTAATTACACAATAAGACAATTGATATCCAGTTTTATCTGCATAGTTATAGGAAAGTAGTGTTGACATCTATCAGCTTGAGGAAACCACACAATGAATTATCATAATATAAATTATTTGTGTTAGGCTCCATTATGTGTACTTGAAGCTGGTGTATAGATTGATAATAGGTTTATTTTTATTCGTAACCTCTGACACGACTATCATAATAACTTTGAAAAGATACATCAAATGTCAATAATCTCATTTTGTAGATTTGAATGTTTTATTGTAGAAATTAATATATATGCATTTTCAATATGCACATATAATGTAGTATATCGATAAATGTATGTATGTAATACTATATATGAATACATGTATATATGAAAATACAAATAGAAAGAGTAATGTTTGTTTATTAAATCCATTGTATCCATCTTAATATTTTCTAAAGAGTCAAGATTTCATGTTATAGCCAATGTATTTTAAACTACTAACTGCTATTATAGGTCAAAATCTTGCTAAATGAAATATTTTATTTGATTCAAAGAAGTTATTATATATATTATTGATGGCCCAATTGGAGATACTTCTCATCACACATATATATTTTTTTCTTTCTTTGTTATTTCTTTCTATGTTGTAAGATAACACCACATTGTTTGTTTGTATGTTTTCCAAAACATAACAGTAACAAAATTCACATTTAAAAATGTGTATGATTAAAATAGATATAAGATTTTACATGACAGTTCCCTAGACTACATTTCTATGACACATGTCATCCTCTGATTGATTGACTGGTCTATTGCTTAATACAGAGATGACTGAAAATATTTTTTATCAAGAGACATCCTGCACTTTACTAAAACTCAGAAAAATATATTTGCAGCTGTGTATTGGTGTCTTCTAGCTCTCATTTCCACTGTCACATTTGCTACCACTTTCTATGAAGGCCATGAGAGAAATGTGAGTAAAATGTAGAAAGTCTGAAATTTATCCAAAGAATGTTAAAATATATAGAATGTGTTGATGTTTAATTACCCATGTCACCAAACAGTATAATAAAAGTATCAGTAATAATAGCAATAATTGAAGTACAGATCTTAAAAAGGTTATATGAGTTTAACCAGAGTTATATGGATCTTCTTATATTTAAAAACATTAAAATTAAGGAAATTAAGACAGTTATGACTGGTAAATGATGGGTAATTAAAATTTTTACCTAACACTTTTAGGTTAGGTAGCTTAGGTTAGGTAGATAGATTAGGTAAGTAGGTTAGGTTTGTTAGATAATCTTAATAACCTGACAAAATTACCTATATTTTTAATGTACCATTATCTAACACAATTTTCCTTTGTATATCGACCTAAATATCTCAACTTAAGGCAAGAAAATAAAGTACAAGCAAACCAAGCTTGAATTTTTCATGTTATAGAAGATGCATTCAATATATTATTTTATATCATTGAGAAAAAGCAAAAGGTAATTACGTAGGAAACCATCTTATTTAGGGGAGTGAGAATAAAATTGCTATGATTATAATTAACACAGGATCTAAAATTGTCTCTTCTAGTCTCAAAAAGCTGGATTAATGTGGGGTCCAATTGGAGTAAAATGACAGGTAGGACAGTAATACACGGAGACAATTTGTCTGTCTTTTCTAAATAAAAAATATGAAAAATATTGTGAGGCCACTCTATAGCTGAAGAGAAATGCTGTTCACATTCCTCGAAGCATTGGAAGTCTAGTCTTTTCAAAAAAAAATTGACCTGTGTTTCCTGCAACCAAAATGAACTTGTCCTAACCACCCCTCAAAGTGTGTTTTCTGGTAATTATTTCAAATAGAGTAGGCCTTTGAACAACAAAAGTTTGAACTGCACAAATTCATTTCTACATGAATTTTTTCAAAAAGGATAACACCAAATATGCCTATGTCTTCTGCCTCGCCTTCTATCTCTACCACTGCCTCTGCCTCCCCTGACGGCAAAACCAATCCCTCCCCCGTCCCTCCTCTTCAGCCTGTTCAAAGTGAAGACATTCAGAAAGAAGACCTTTATGATGATCTAACTTCTACTTAAATAATACATACATTTTCTTTCCTCTAACTTACCTGGTCATACAAATGCATTATATAATACATATTGGATACAAAATATTTGTTAATTGACTGTTTACTTTTGTCCAGAGCAGGCTATAACTGGTTAAGTTTTGGGAGAGTTAAAGTTACAAGCAAATTTTCCACTGTGAGGGGGTGGGGGGTGGCATCCTGACCCTTGTATTTTTCTTTGTTTGTGTCTGTGTGCTAGTCTTAGCCCTTTTTTATTCAGTTATAACTTTAGATGACAGTTATAATAGCCTTGAGTTCTTTTTTTTTTTTTAATAGTTTTTTTTATTATTATACTTTAAGTTCTAGGACACATGTGCACAACATGCAGGATTGTTACATATGTATACATGTGCCATGTTGGTGTGCTGCACCCATTAACTCGTCATTTACATTCGGTATATCTCCTAATGCTATCCCTCCCCCGTTCCCCACTCCCCACAATAGGCCCGGGTGTGTGATGTTCCCCTTCCTGTGTCCAAGTGATCTCATTATTCAATTCCCACCTATGAATGAGAACATGTGGTGTCTGGTTTTCTGTTCTTGCGATAGTTTGCTGAGAATGATGGTTTCCAGCTGCATCCATATCCCTACAAAGAACATGAACTCATCCTTTTTTATGGCTGCATAGTATTCCATGGTGTATATGTGCCACATTTTCTTAATCCGGTCTGTCACTGATGGACATTTGGGTTGATTCCAAGTCTTTGCTATTGTGAATAGTGCTGCAATAAACATAAGTATGCATGTGTCTTTATAGCAGCATGATTTATAATCCTTTGGGTATATACCCAGTAATGGGATGGCTGGGTCAAATGGTATTTCTAGTTCTAGATCCCTGAGGAATCGCCACACTGTTTTCTATAATGGTTGAACTAGTTTGCAGTCCCACCAACAGTGTAAAAGTGTTCCTATTTCTCCATATGCTCTCCAGCACCTGTTGTTTCCTGACTTTTTAATGATTGCCATTCTAACTGGTGTGAGATGGTATCTCATTGTGGTTTTGTTTTGCATTTCTCTGATGGCGAGTGATGATGAGCATTTTTTCACGTGTCTGTTGTATTTTTCAAGAGTCAACTGTCCTATCATTACTGATACCATCAACTGTCCAAATTAAATAAAATAATGTATCATATCTCTTTAGAAATGGTGATATCTCAGTACGTTAACTTCAAGTTAGTAAATTATCTGGTAAGTTTGCTGGATGATATTTATGTCTCGTTAGGCAATACAAAAAACATTTGGGATCTGAACAAAGACAAGGAATAGTAATGGACCTGCAGGAGTTCATCACCCAATGGAAGATTAGCCTTTGGTTGAGAAATCCTCCAAACGTAAGCCTCAGTGAACAAACCCCTTGCCTTGAAAAAAAACACATTTCCAAAACAAGAATCTGATCCATTTTCAAATCAATTTTGCTTGATTTAACATATTTTCTTATATAAATCAATGAATTCACATTTTAAGAAATGTTTGAAGATAAGAATATGAAAGCAGCGATTTAGGCTCATAACTTGCTTTTATATCATTTTTTAAAATCAGAGAAACAAGTTTCTATGTGACAAAAAGAGTATTTTATGATCTCGATAATCACGTAAGTTTTCTTTAAGTTATTCCCCGGTTGGGGAGGTTGGGGAGGTGGGCGGGAATAGACCAATACACAATCTACAAATGTATTCTGTTAGAAATTAGTGTAAGGAGAGTATGTTCTATTTTATGTTTGGTTATTCCTTTTTTTAGTTTTATTGCTTGGGAATTATATCACTGTGTAATAATTATATGTGACTCCAGACACAAGGAATGCTTCCCATTTTCCTTCTCTTCTTGGAAGAAAATAATGCCTTTATTTATATGAAAATCTCCTTGATAATAGAATGATAATGAATATTCAACAGTTTTTGTGTTTTTTGTTTGTTTGTTTGTTTGTTTGTTTGTTTTTGAGACGAAGTTTTGTTTTGTTCCCCAGGCTGGAGTGCAGTGGCGCGATCTTGGCTCACTGCAAGCTCCGCCTCCCGGGTTCATGCCATTCTCCTGCCTCAGCCTCCCGAGTAGCTGGGACTACAGGCTCCTGCCACCATGCCCGGCTAATTTTTTGCATTTTTAGTAGAGACGGGGTTTCACTGTGTTATCCAGGATGGTCTGCACCTCCTGACCTTGTGATCCGCCCGTGTCAGTCTCCCAGAGTGCTGGGATTTCAGGCGTGAACCAGCGCGCCCGGTCAGCAGTTTTTTATTTGTCCAATGCTTTTCAGCAAAATAAACACTTTGCATGTACTCTTTAATGCAAGAAATATTTACTCTGTACATAGTTACATATATTATATATATATTTGGATGTCAACGTTGTCTTTCTGCTGTTATGCACACTTCCTCACAGCTGCATTCATGAACACCCACTACCTACAGTTCTTACTCATATTTGGACTCAAAATATAATAATTTAAATATAATTTCCCAGTAGCCTAACAAATGAGTCTATGTGGTGAACTTGATTAAAGTGTTCCACTTAAAGAGTTTCCCAAATTGTTTTTAAGAAACAGACATTATACAGTTTCAAACTGAGAAAATCAAAGTTTTTGTGGTTTTGTGTTTTAATGTGGAAACTCTTTCTTTTCATTTTCTATCCCCTACAAAGAATATTCAATATCTAGGTTTTATTTCAATTGTGTCTTGAAAATTCTGTCCTGGTAAATTAGCTTCTACTTTCTTAAATTCAATTATAATTTATGTTATTTATAGTCTATAGTTCAGGCAATTAAAATTCTACCCAGTCTTGTTATGTAGCTCTTTTACAGAAAACGTCTTTGAATCCTAGATTTCTTTCAAAACTGTGATTCCATGTAACCCTTTCTAGCAGACCTCAAATGATGTTGAGGTAGTATTCCACATCTTGGTGCTTATACATTAGCTAAATATAATCCCTGATGTTTCCCTACTGCTGTTTTGAAATGAGAGTGTTGGAACAAAATATCTTTCACTGATAACTATAGAAGATTTTATTTACTGCTATCAAGTGGATATGGAATGGTTTACCATCATTGCCGTTACCCGGTTGGTCAGAATTAATTCAAGACTTTAGCTGTTAACTTTTACAGCTTGTGCTGTTTAACTCATGCTTATAGGATCCTAATACACATGGAAGGCATAATATATTTTTCTCAGGCCGGGCGCGGTGGCTCGCGACTGTAATCCCAGCACTTTGGGAGGCCGAAGCAGGCAGATCACCTGAGAAGTAGCCTCTCCCGGACTGGGTTTAGCTGTCTCACCACCCATAGTAGTGTTCTTTTGTTGTAGGAGTGTCTCCTTAGTTCAGCTGAAAATGAGGTCCTTCTCAAACGACTATGAAAAATTAAGCCTGTGAACATTTTGAAAGGTGAAAAAAAATTGAATTTTTAGGTGAAAAGGAAAAATAAAAAAAGGGAAACAGGAACTCAGCAAAGTGAGAGTCCTTCAAGCCTGTTTCCTGCCTTACAGATTGAATCCCAGGTACCACCCTGGAACAGGAGAGATCAGGCTCCTGATCCCTGCAAACGGCGCAAACTTTCCAAAGCTCTACCCCAGTGCACACTCCTCCCAGTGTGCGGGCCAGACACAGTGGCGCAATCTCGGTTCACTACAATCTATGCCTCCTGGGTTCAAGTGATTCTCCTGCCTCAGCCTCCTGAGGCTGACCGATTACAGGCGCCTGCCACCACGCCCAGCAATTTTTGTATTTTTAGTAGAGACAGAGTGTCACCAGGTTGGCCAGGCTGGTCTCGAACTCCTGACTTCAAGTGATCTGCCTGCCTCGGCCTCCCAAAGTGCTGTGATTACAGGCGTGAGCCACAGAGCCCAGCCCAGATTGGACATTTTCAGTTAGCTCAAGATGGATCATCTTTGTTGCATATTTCGGCCAGCGGACTAAACTGTCAGAGCCCTTACTAACTCCTGTAGCTTCAACAGTAAATGCAGATTCTCTGCTCAGTGAGAATATACCAATACATTAAAAATGATTCAACTTTGTGTTCTTTCAACCATTATACTAATGATTTATATCCATTCCCACATTGTTCTCCAGAATTTGCTTGTAGAACTTTAAAAACTCACGTAGATTTTTTGGAGTTAGCATACTTCCCGATGGGTCATGCTTTGTACCTCGTGTTTAGGTACCTGCTGATACTTGAGTCTACTTATATTTCTCAAAGCAAGGAGGAATGACAAGTGCTGGCTCTGAGCTCTGAGAAGAATCAGAATTGTCTTACAAGGTAACTACCTTAGGGGAGGCCATTCCCTTTCCCTCAGGAAATGTGGGATTAATACCCTCAGATTGGAGATGGAAAAAAATGAGATAGCCAAGTATAAAGGGATCACCGAAGAACCTCCATCACTCCAGCCTGGGAGACAGAGCAAGATTCTATCTCAGAGAAAAAAAAAAAAAAAAATGGCCGGGCGCGGTGGCTCAAGCCTGTAATCCCAGCACTTTGGGAGGCCGAGACGGGCGGATCACGAGGTCAGGAGATCGAGACCATCCTGGCTAACATGGTGAAACCCCGTCTCTACTAAAAAAAAAAAAAAAATACAAAAAACTAGCCGGGCGAGGTGGCGGGCGCCTGTAGTCCCAGCTACTCGGGAGGCTGAGGCAGGAGAATGACGTAAACCCGGGAGGCGGAGCTTGCAGTGAGCTGAGATCCGGCCACTGCACTCCAGTCCGGGCGACAGAGCGAGACTCCGCCTCAAAAAAAAAAAAAAAAAGAAAAAAGAAAATGTCCTGCTCCATTGATTTAATATGGAGGAGAGCACTCAAAGGCTTAGAAAAAGAATTATGTTAAAATTGAGTTTGTTATTTAAGACATACTCATCCACACTGGGAGGGACCAGAAGACATAATTTCATGAATACTTTGAGAAATAAATTGGTGAGGGCACCCCAATATTCTTAATGAGTTCAGTGATCACTCTTCTGTGTAGGCCAGACCCTGCAATAAAAACTGGAAACACTAAATAGAAAACTTAAGTTCAATAATTAGACGTTGGAGTGCCAGGGGCCAAGTGACAGCACCCAACCTCCAAAGTTACTGTGAGTGTGATTACTGTGAGGCCCAATAAAGTCAAAAAAGCTATCAGAATAGTCTCACCCATAGACCTCTGGCATTGGCCAGTTAACTATGGCATTCCGGGCAGTGAGAAAAATAGGAAGATTACTAAATTTGTGCTTTATCTGTACGAGCAGAGAACTTTTAGACCAAGTTAACAGAAATCTAACTCAAATTATAAAACAGAGAGTCGCAGACTCTCAGTGTTCAGATTTGAACCAGTTTACAGAGCCAGAACCCTTTGAATGAAGCAGAGGGATGGCTGCGTCTCCTCATAGAAGAACCCTGGAAAACTACCAAAACTAATAACTTATACAGTTAATCTTTCTTCCATCCTTCCCCAACACACACACACACAAACACACCACGCACGCAATTTTGTTTTCTTTTTTTTTCCTCTGGAGAACCCTGACAAATACAACCATCAAACTATCAAATCTGAAGGCTGGCAACTTCTGACTCTACTTTCATATCCTTTTCAATGTTTGCACTCTGCTTCCCATATATAACTTATTTAAAATATTGCATGCACTATTCTGCCTCTCATTCATAGCCTTAGGATAGTTATTTGTTCAAAAGTTACATGTTCCTATTTCATAATCTTTGGTGTACTGTTTACAGAAGTGTTACGCTTAAGATGCAATTAAAAAGAGTTTTTTTCTCTGCAAGAAATGAATAAAAATGTAAAACACCTCCTGAAATAAATATTTACCATCTTAGCATAGTTTATGAATTACTACATCGAATATATGATATTGTTTTGAAGTTCAAAGATGGAGTAGTTTTCTGAATAGATGCTCTCAAAATGATTTATTATTAGTTTTTCTCAGTGTTTTATTATTACAGATATAAAGATATAAAACAAAATCAATTCTAAAGCAGAGCATTAAGAAATAAAACAATGTTAAATGAATTATCATGTTAGAGCATAATGCAAAGAAGAAATATTTAAAAGCTTGAGATATTTTAATAACTATAAAATGTATTTAGATACATCTTAATAATAAATTGTATTGCATACACAATTGAATGCATCACAACTAAAGAGACTAAAATTGGGTGTATTTTAAACTAATAAAAAGATAGTGTGTGTGTGTATTTTTGCAACATTATTAAAGATTAAGAGCTATTCAAAGTTTTCAAAGAGAAATTATAATTTTCAATCATCAAAGATAAGTTAAAAATAGAAAAATATATTTACATGATATATGTCTCCAATATTCCCATATAATTTTGTATTTTAACTTATCTTACATTTTAATTTTATATTTAAAGCTCAATGTAACTTTAAATTTTGAAAACTTAACTTTTAGTGTTGATATACAGAAAATAAATTTCATAGTGAATATGAATACAATGTTTTTACTAAAATTGCTATTAACAACTTACCAGTTATATTTTATTGTATAAAATTCACACAATAATGTTTATAGAAAGTAAATATATTTCTAACACATGATTAAAAATTCTCAGTGAAAACACTACACAGGTGGATAAAGAAAACACTGCCAGTGCCTTCCTCCCTTTAAGAATATCCTTCCTCTCATTCCAAAATCACTATTTAAATTTCATTTAAATATTTTCAATTTTAAAAATAATTTATGATTCTAAAAGCAATGGTCTTTTGTGAATTTTCCAACTTTTAAAAAATGTAAGCTTCGCTTATGTCATTGTTTTCTTTGTTTTTATCTTTTAAGTTCAGGGGTACATGTGCAGGTTTGTTACCTAGGAAACTTTTTATCATAAGGGTTTGTTGCAGAGATTATTTTATCACCTGGGTATTAAGCCTAGTACCTATTAGTAATTTTTCCTAATCCTCTCCCTCCTCCCACCCTTTACCCTCTGATAGGGCCCAGGATGTGTTGCTCCCCTCCATGTGTCTGTGTGTTTTCATCGTTTAGTTTCTACTTATAAGTAAGAACATGCGGTATTTGGTTTCTGTTCCTGCATTTTCACTAAGAATAATGGCCTACAGCTTCAAACATGTCTCTTCAAAGGACATGATCTCATTATTTTTTATGGCTGCATATTGTTCCACGGTACACATGTACCACATTTTCTTTATTCAGTCTACCATTGATGAGCATTTAGCTTGCTTCCATGTCTTTGCTACTGTGAATAGTGCTGCAATGCACATACCCATGCACATGTCTTTATAATGGAATGATTTATTTTTCTTTGAGTATATGCCCAGTAATGGGATTGCTGATCCAAATGGTACTTCTGTCTTTAGGTCTTTCCAGAATCCTCACACTGTCTTCCACAATGGGTGAACTAATTCCAACTCCCATCAAAGGTGTATAAGCATTCCTTTTTCTCCATAACCTTATCAGCATGTTATTTTTTGACTTTTTAGTAATAGCCATTCTGACCAGTGTGACATGGTATCTCATTATGGTTTTGATTTTCTTTTCTCTAATGATCACCGATGTTATTGTTGTTGTTGTTGTTTTCCTATGCTTAGTGGCTGCATGTATGTCTTCTTTTGAAAAGTGTCTGTTCATGCCCTTTGTCCATTTTTGATGGGTTGCTTGTTTTTTTCTTATAAATTAAGTTCTTTATAGATACTAGATATTCAACCTTTGTTGGGTGTATAGTGTGAAAAATTTTCTCCCATTCTGTAGATTGCCTGTTTACTCTGTTGATAGTTTTCTTTGCTCTGCAGAAGCTCTTTAGTTTAATTAGATTCCATCTATCAATTTTTGCTTTTGTTGAAATTGCTTTTGGAATCTATGTCAAGAAATCTTTACCCATGTTTATGCCCTGAATGGTACTGGGTAAGTTGTCTTCCAGGTATGTATATGTATATATATATATATATATATATATAGTTTGGGGTTTTAAATTTAGTCTTTCATACATTTTGAGGTAATTTTTTTTATATGGTGTAAGAAAGGGATCCAGTTTCAATTTTCTACATATGGCTAGTCAGTTATCCCAGCACCATGTATTGGATAGGAAATCCTTTCCCCATTGCTTGTTTTTGTCAAGTTTGTGGAAGATCAGATAGTTGTAGGCATGTGGCCTTATTTCTGGGTTGTTTGTTCTGTTCTATTGATCTATGTGTCTGTTTCTGTACCAGTACCATGCTGTTTTGGTTATTGTAGCCCTTTTGTATAGTTTGAAGTCAAGTATCATGATGTCTCCATTTTCGTTCTTTTTGCTTAGGATTTCCTTGGCTATTTGGGCCACTTGGCTACTTTTTGATTCCATATACATTTTAAAATAGTTTTTTTCTACATCTGTAAAGAATATCAATGGCAGTTTAATAGATATATCATTTAATTCATGAATCGTTTTAGGCAGTATGGCCATTTTAACAATATTTGTTTATTCTTACCCATAAGCATGGGATACTTTTCTATTTGTTTTTGTCATCTCTGATTTCCTTGAGCAGTGGTTTGTAGAGTTTCTTGTAGAGATATTTCACCTCTCTAGTTATCTGTATTCGTAGGTATTTCATTCTTTTTGTGACAGTTGTGAATGGGAGTTTATTCCTAATTTGACTCTTGGCTTGACTGTTTTTGGTGCGTAGGAATGCTTGTGATATTTGCACATGGATTTTTTTACCCTGAAACTTTACTGAAATTGTTTATTAACTTAAGAAGCTTTTGAGCTGAGACTGTGGGTATTTCTCGATATAGGATCATGTCATGTATGAACACGGATTGTTTTACTTCCTTTGTACATATATGGATGCTTTTATTTCTTTCTCTTTCTTCATGGCCTTGGCCACAACTTCCAATACTATGTTGAATAGAAGGGGTGAGAGAGGGCATCCTTGTCTTATGCCAGTTTCAAGGGGAATTCTTTCAATTTTTGCCCATTCAATATGATGTTGGCTGTGGGTTTGTCATAGATGGCTCTTACTATTTTCGTGTATGTTCCTTCAGTATCTAATTTATTGAGAGTTTTTAACATGAATAGATGTTTAATTTTATTAAAAGCCTTTGTATCAATTTAGATCATTATGTGGTTTTTGTCTATAATTTTGTTTATGTGATGAATTATATTTACGGAATTGCTTATATTGAACTAACCTTGCATCCTGGGGATAGAGCCTCCTTGATAGTGGTGGATAAGTTTTTTGATGTGCTGCTGGATTCAGTTTACCAGTATTTTGTTGAGAATTTTACATTGATGGTTATCAAGAATATTGACCTGAAGTTTCATTTTGTTGTTTTTGTATCTCTGCCAGGTTTTGGTATCAGAATGATGCTGGCCTCATTGAATGAGTTAGGGAGGAGTTCCTCCTCCTCAATTCTTTGGAATAGTTTTAGTAGGAATGGCACCAGCTCTTCTTTGTACATCTGGTAGAATTCAGTATTGAATCTGTTTGGCCCTGGGCTTTCATTTTGTTCATGGATTCTTTATTATTGCTTCAAATTCAAGGCTCATTATTGCTCTGTTCGGGGATTCAATTTCTTCTTAGTTTAGTCTTCGGAGATTGTTTATGTCCAGGAATTTTTCCATTTCTTTTGGGTTTTCTAGTTTATGTATGTAGATGTGTTCATAATATTCTCTGATGGCTATTTGTATTGCTGTTGGGTAAGCGGTAACATCCTCCTTGTAGTTTCTGATTACATTTATTTGAATCTTCTTTCTTTTTTTCTCTATTAGTCTAGTTAGTGATGTATTTTATTAATTTCTTCAGTAAAAAAATCCCAGCTCCTGTATTCCTTGATCTTTTGAATGGTTTTGGTGTCTCAGGCTCTTTCATTTCAGCTCTCATTTTGATTATTTCCTGTCTTCTGCTAATTTTGTGATTTGTTTGCTTTTGGTTCTCTATTTCTTTTAGTTGTGATGTTAGATTGTTAACTTAAGATCTTTCTAAGTATTTGACATGGGCTGTACATTTCCCTTTTAACACTGCCTGGACTTTGTCCCGGAGATTCTAGTATCTATTTTATTCTAAAAATTTTGTTTAAGATCTGTCTACACAGATGCTTGCAACTTTATTTCATTCATTTGTTCATCTCCAAGATCTGTAATTTTCCATTGTATAAATAGATCACAATGTATTTATCAATTATATTAGTATATATTTCTTTGACACTTTTTTCCTACCTGTGCTTTTTAAATTAACAACAGTGCTGTTACTGACATATTCAGGTAATGTGAATCCCCTGATACATA
Organism: Trachypithecus francoisi; assembly: GCF_009764315.1. NCBI lineage: Eukaryota > Metazoa > Chordata > Mammalia > Primates > Cercopithecidae > Trachypithecus > Trachypithecus francoisi. Next base: position 59,241,421 of record NW_022681465.1, read on the forward strand.
TAAAACCACTGGTTTAATAAAAGGCAACATAATAATAGGTCAGGATATCTGGTAGGGACTGTCCCTTAACATGTTTTCTGTCTTCACCAGTGTCTTGGCTTTAATTCTTGCTTTTCTATAAAAAATAAAATAAAATAAAATCCACCCTCTTAATCTCTTTTAAAAGTCCTGTTGGAATTCTCTTTTAAACGTATTTTAATGTCATTCAGGTAGAAATTCTGTTGTTCATGCTGTGAAGATTAGGGATGGATTTCAGGGAATTCTTTTTTTCCTGCCATGTTGTTTAGGATAGGGTAGAATATGTTCATTCCATCTTTGCATGACCTCTCCCAATTGCCACTCTAAGTTGTTTTACAAATATCAACATCATCAACTATGTATGAAAATTTCCGTTGTTTCAATAATTCAAATTTAAAATGGTACCTCGTGTAGATGAATTGGAATTTCCTTGACATCTGGTTAATAGTGAGTTGTCTGTGTTGTGATTTTTCTAGAAAATGTCTGATCATAGGTTTTGCCCAAGTTTTCTCAAATTGTGATATAATCATTTGCTTTTTAAAAATTTGTCTTGAATCAGTGAATTTTATTTATAGTTGGAATTTTTAGTTTAGATATTCATCGCCTCCAAATCTCATGTTAAAATTTGATCCCCGTTGTTGGAAGTAGGGCCTGCTGGGAGGAATTTGGATCATGGAGGCAGTTTACTCATGAATTATTTGGTGCTGTCTTCGTGGTATTGAGTGAGTTCTCACTCCAAGTTCTCATGAGATCCAGTTGTTAAAAGAATCAGGTACCTCCCTCATCTCTCTTGCTTCCTTTTATTCACTCTGTGACGCCTGCTACCCTTCACCTTCTGCCATGAGAGGAAGATCCCTGAAGCCCTCACCAAAAGCAGGTGCTGGTACCATGCTTCTTATACAGTCTACAGAATTACGGATTCTTATACAGTCATGCTTCTTATACAGCCTACAGAACTATGAAACAAATAAAGCTCCTTTCTGTATAAATTACCAAGCTTCAGGTGTTCTTGTTTAGAAACACAAATGACTTAAGACAATTTGTAGCAATGTTTCTCTATGATTTCTCAGTTTACTTTGTTCAGAATATCACACGGTTATTTTGCTATTAAAACATTTAGTATTAATTTACTCAAAATTTTGAACTTTTTCTTTGTGGTTTGCATTTTGTGTCTTAAGAAAACCTTCCCTAATTATAGCTTTTCTTTTACATTTTTTCACATATTTCAAATTTTTTTCTTACATTTTGAAAGAACCTCTAATTTATAGTTGCATGTGTTATAAATTAGGAACCTACATTTAAAAAAATCTGGATAACTACTTGTCTCTCAAAATTATTTACTTATCAGTTAAAATATTAATTCCACAATTTATTACTTTTTATTGTGTAGGACAGTTTCTAATTGCTTGTTATTCTTATTTTAATACTAATCAATTTAATTGCTATGATATTTCAGCAAACCTTGATATATGTTCAATTATTCATGCCCTCTTATAATTGGGAACGAAACTCACTAATTATTTGTAATTCGTAAGTTAATATTTCACTTTATTCCTTCTTTTCCACTTAAGGAGGATTTGGGGAAAATAATATTAGCACAAGCAAAAGTGGCATACTATTATATTTAAATAGAAGTTATTTTTAAACCTGCCTTTCAGTGAGATATAAACATAATCTTATATCATGAAATATAACTTTAATGGACAATATAATATTAGAACATAGGCAATACTTTTAATGTCTTTTTTGAATATTAAAATTATTAAACAAATTTTTATTTAAATATTGCTACAATACTATCATTTAAAGCTCTTTGCAGTGAAATCACAATTAATGTATAAATAATTTGGATATTTTTCAGCACTGTTGTATTCTGTAAGTCAGCATTTTAAATATACATTATCACAGGGACAAATTATTCCAAGAATGTCCCAATTCATCTCTACACTTGACACTTGACTCCCATCTAACCCATTCATATGTATATACACACATATGTATCATATGTGTATATATAGAGATATAGATATAGATGTATGAGGTCATGTCACAGCTCTTCCTAAAACCTACATCTCCTTATTTTGTCTTATTTAAAATCTAAACTCCATTTTCTGACTGAAAATACATATATTAGATGATGTTTATATTTTACTGAGAAACAAATTTAAAATAACTATGTTATCTGATTCATACTGTCCTCCTTGACCGCTTCTCAGGTTCTCTGCCTTACTAACTACTATATTTTTATGTTTCAGAAAATGTAATGTATCATTACATATCTTCTTTAATCCCCATGTATTCAATGCTCATCCTCCAAAATTTCACGATTACTTCTTTCTTGTCATTCAAAGCTCAGCTCAAAATTTAAACATTAAAGTTAGTTTGACCACTACTACATTAGACTGTCTCATAATTTTCCATGATGTTAGCCTCTCCCACATTTACTAATAGCGTTAATGTACATTTAAGTCATTTTGTAATATGTGCATATTACTTCCTGTCTCAAATAATAGAGTAAGTTCTTCACTTGTTTATTGATGTAGCTCTGTGTATAAATACCTAATATACACTCAATATTTAAAAATTATTTTGATGAATCAAAATGTTATATTACCCAGCCCTAAAAATGTCAAGCTAATTTTTCCTTCATGGTTCATGATACTCTTTGCTATATGGTAATAAAAATGAGTACAAAACAAGCAAACAAGCAAACTATATATAGTAGCATGCTGCTATAGTTTGAATGTTTGTGCTCCCTACAAAATTCATGTTGAAACTCAATCCCCAGTGCTACAATATTAAGAACCAGGTGTTTTAGAAGGTGATTAGGTCATGAAGGGAGAGCCCTCATGGATGGGATTAGTGCCTTATTAAAGGGTTGGAGGCAATCACCTAGACCCTTTTGTCCTCCTTTCCTTCTGCCATGTAAGAACACAGCATTCAAGACAGAATCTCAAAAGCAGATATCACCCCTCACCAGACCCAAAACCTACAAACACCTAGTTCTTGAACTTTCCAGGCTCTAGAACTATGAGAAATAAATTTCCATTATTTGTAAATTACTCAGTCTCACGTATTTTGTTATAACAGCAAAACCAGATTGAGAGGCATGCAAACTACCACTGGCAAATGACAGGTGGAAGTGATGTTGATGTTGACTTGATAACCTCCCAGAACACTCTTCACTCTCACGTTGTCTTTAATGCTGTCCCTCTTCCTACATTGATGCAGAAGATGCCACATATGATAAATAATAAAAACTGGAAAATGTTGATAGAATTTGTATAGTAGGTAACACATATCCCTTAACTTAAAATAAGAACAGCATTAAGGTTCAAATAATAAGGAATAGACTTAGCTGTTAATATTGGAGATACATAGATATAGATTATTCAAAAATGGGTAAGAGTAAGTCATTTAAACTAGTCATTATTTCACTACCACATCAATGAATACCTACTCATCACTGGCAATTCTTTTCTATGAAAGAGGAGCAGATGCTATGTGGAGATTGCATATTGATTGAGATCATTTAAGTTGAGTAAAGAGAAGAAAGGTGGTCTAAAAATTAAAAATTATTCTAAAATGAATTTCATGAAGAAGTATCAAGTGATTTTAAACAAATACAAAAATTGTAATTATGATACAAAATTCAAAATTCAAATACACATGCTACCTTACAGCATATCTATGACATGTGTTATCCACTCACAGTTACATGCACATAACTATGTGTGTGTGTGTATATATATATATTCACACACACAAGTATATATGCATAAGTACATATATAATTCATCAATGGATAGTCTCTAGTAATATAAACCATATCCACATCCATATGGATTACTATATAGTTTCACAGGATAGGAAAAACTACTTGGAACAATAAATGAAAATATTAGCATAGGCTCTTGCCTGTGTTGTGAGTTAGTGGAGAATGACTTTTAAAGATTTATAGACTTGCATTTGTGCACTTTCTATATTTTTATTAATTTGTATTAGTTTTAAAAATCCTTTTTATGTAAAATTAGAAAAGATGTTTAATGTATAATAACATGAAATATAATCCTAAACCTTAATACTTTTGTTTGTTTATTTCAGTATGTGTATCACGTTGACAAATTTTGCCAAGGTAACAAATTGTTATATACAGTAAGCTTTCTAAGCTGAGGGAAATGTTTTTAAAATGTTATTTGATTTATTATTAAATGGAAATAAAACTCCAGCACAGTTAAACTGAATATCCACACTGACCCTGAATAATGAGACTGATTTAGATTTATCTAATATATTTTATACCATAAATTGTCACAGATACTGGTTAGGGAGTTTATTTATGTGAGCAACTGTTTTCTTTAAATCAATTACTGACTTTATGACACCAACCAGTTTGATAATACAGCCAAAAAACGAAGGGATAAAAATGTTTTACCCTTAGGTTGATTCATCAAGGGAGATATAGTGGAAATATAATCACACAAATCATCATTATCATGATACCTGTGACAAAGAGACATCACAGTTGCTATGTGAGGGGAAGAGGGAAATGGGGAGCAAACCCACTATTTGGATGTGATGTTTAATCTAGGACCTGCACTCTGTTAATAAATTAAATATTAATGTATGACTTCTAATAATTGCTACTTCAAAGTACATAGATGATGATGAAATATAAACAAATACAGACAGATCTATAGATATATATGGAAATCACCATAAATGTATACTATTTTTAAAATTGCCAATGTGTCTCTTATTTTTTAGTTAAAATGGTACAGAAAAATTTTACTCTTTCTCCATATACTTTGTGTCTTAACTGATATGGAATGAATATAAATGGAAAGGTAGGATATGGAATAAATTACATGTTTTTGTTTGTGTTTCTGGTCTACAATAGCAAATCTAGAAATTCATACTATATTTTTTCATGTATATATGTACATATACATACACACACATATATATACACATGTGCAATTGAGAAATCAACTAAGTTATGCAAAATATATTCAAAATTATAAATTCTTACCTAATATAATAAGTGAGAGCTTTTCTAATAAAGCACACTAAGTTAGAAATATATAATATCTATTTAGTAAGTTTTGGAAAGTCAATATTTAGTCTCATATTTGACTATTTTAAGAAAATAAATATTTACACATTAATACTAATGAATACAATTTGTTTAAACAATGAAGCTTCTACATTTCTCTCAAATGGTGAATAATGAAATGAATTATTCCAGAGTAAGGAGCTTTCTTTTATTGCACAAATCCTTTGCTTTTATACCTAGAAAATACTACATTGCACACTTTATTAGGTAAAAACAAAGGTTGCATCTCAGAGAAGATACATTCACAAGGACATACACAGGGCATCTCAGTGGTTCACCTTTTCTCCTTAGTGTGCCTCACTGCAAGTCACCTGTGTCTTAAAAACAATACCCAAATCAAAAATTACTGTGCATTAGGAAAACATACACTTTTAGTCACTCTAAAATCACTGTACCCTCTAGATGATAGTAATTTTCAAGATTCATTTTGTTGCATTTCTCAATCTGTTTCTTGTAAATTTATTCATCAAAATAACAAGCATCTCTTCTCCTTATTTGCAGCATGTGGTCTAAAACTTTAAAAACATAAACAAAACACCAGGGAGCTTGAACTCCATCCAGTTTATGGACTAGGTTGCATGAACACAAGACTGTTCTAGCGGTTCTAGTTTCCTGGTGTTTTGTTATTTTAAAAATAATGGTATTGTTGGTATTTAATATTGAATAAATAACTGATGTGTGAAAACATTTGGCCTGAACTTTGATTTAACCTAGTATTGAAGTGGTGGAAGAATCATTAACTTTCACTTTGTCTTATAATGGATGTCTATTTCCAAAAAAATAAGTTAACTATATATATCCTCATTAGCTATAGAAATTTTCAACACTATCTTCCTTCTCATGGAACTGGCCTCATGTCTTTTGCCCTCTATAGCCATGGATAAGATGAAGCGGGCAGTAGCATCCTCCTAGAGCTGAAAAACACTGCCTAAAGAGAGAGTCAGGGAATTTGAGGAGATCCTTGTATGCTGAGTGTCTCAGGCTTGCAATGATAGTTTGGATTGCTTTGCATACCTGCCCCATCAACCCAAGGGAATTTTTCTCTTAAACCTTTTAGCAACTCCCTCAAAATAACAGCTTCCATCTTGAGCACTGAAAAACAATGAGATTAATCAGCAACTTGATTAATGTGAGTGGCTTTTTAATTAAATTTTCCAGTTTTAGGAACTTTTTTCCATTTCTAAAATACATTCTTAATGCATGTGCCATAAAAATGTGCTTTGCTATTAAATTTTATGTTAGTATTTAAATATAACTTTAAAAATTAATTTATAACTTTTTTACATGCCTGAGTAGTTTCATAAAAGAGGATTTTCAAAAATTTACCAAATATTATGCATTCTGTATGTAATTTTTTGGGTATATGCTTACTCATCTAAGAATTACTCTGGTTGATAAAATAAAAATTACCAATGATTATTTCTGTGTTTTTAATCTGGAACTTAAAATATAGTAATGACATATTTTATAGTTAATTGGATGTGCTTTTATATATACTATAACTATTTTATGGAAGAAATGTTAAATGAGTGTTCATAAAAAGTTAGTATGTACCCTAGCTATTTACATATAGAATAAAAGTGATACAGTATGATATTCTTTGAAATAATTTTGTCCTTGATGATATATAGCAGATGGACCTAGAGTAAATGAAGTCAAAATTGTGATCAGTTTTGACATACTTTTATAGGGACAGATGATACTAGGGAACTCTTAAATTTCTCTTTGTTTTGCATACTATATAAAAAATCTGTAATTTAAAGAATTTAACACACTTAGGTTCATCTCAGTGAATAATTAAACATTCTTTTAGGTCATTTGATTATGGACATATCTTAATAAGGAAAATTGGTAATTTGTCACAGACATTATGGCACAATAGATGTTATTTTCATAATAATGATTAATTAGGGGAGGGTTGTTTTTGGTGAAATAGTATGTAATTCAAGAAAAAATACTTCCGTTAATCAGAAAATAATATTATGTCTATGTATATAATATGTGAGGAAAGTGCCAAAGTTACGGAGTTAGAAAACTAGTAGTTTTTAGATATGACTTACCAGACTCTACCGCTGCGGACAGCGCACAGCTGCAGTCCATTAGGGGAAAGAGCGGGGCCGTGGCAGACGCGAACGACTCTGTCTGACAGCTTTGGGGAGAGCCGTGGATCTCCTAACGCGGAGGTTGAGATCTGAGAACGGACAGACTGCCTGCTCAGGTGGGTCCCTGACCCCTGAGTAGCCTAGCTGGGAGACATCCCCCACTAGGGGCAGTCTGACACCCCACACCTCACAGGGTGGAGTCACCCCTGAGAGGAAACTTCCAAGAAAGAATCAGACAGGTACACTCGCTGTTCAGCAATATTCTATCTTCGGCAACCTCTGCTGCTGACACCCAGGCAAACAGGTCTGGAGTGGACCTCAAGCAATCTCCAACAGACCAACAGACAGTCCTTCTGACTGTCAGAAGGAAAACTATCAAACAGGAAGGACACCTATACCAAAACCCCATCAGTACGTCACCATCATCAAAGACCAGAGACAGATAAAACCACAAAGATGGGGAAGAAGCAGGACAGAAAAGCTGGAAATTCAAAAAATAAGAGCGCATCTCCTCCTGCAAAGGAGCGCAGCCCATCGCCAGCAACGGATCAAAGCTGGTCAGAGAATGACTTTGACGAGATAGAGAAGAAGGCTTCAGTCCATCAAACCTCTCAGAGCTAAAGGAGGAATTACGTACCCAGCGCAAAGAAACTAAAAATCTTGAAAAAAAAGTGGAAGAATTGACAGCTAGACTAATTAATGCAGAGAAGATCATAAACGAAATGACAGAGATGAAAACCATGACACGAGAAATACGTGACAAATGCACAAGCTTCAGTAACCGACTCGATCAACTGGAAGAAAGAGTATCAGCGATTGAGGATCAAATGAATGAAATGAAGCGAGAAGAGAAACCAAAAGAAAAAAGAAGAAAAAGAAATGAACAAAGCCTGCAAGAAGTATGGGATTATGTAAAAAGACCAAATCTACGTCTGATTGGGGTGCCTGAAAATGAGGGGAAAATGGAACCAAGTTGAAAACACTCTTCAGGATATCATCCAGGAGAACTTCCCCACCTAGTAGGGCAGGCCAACATTCAAATTCAGGAAATACAGAGAACGCCACAAAGATACTCCTCCAGAAGAGCAACTCCAAGACACATAATTGCCAGATTCACCAAAGTTGAAATGAAGGAAAAAATCTTAAGGGCAGCCAGAGAGAAAGGTCGGTTACCCACAAAGGGAAGCCCATCAGAATAACAGCAGACCTCTCGGCAGAAACTCTACAAGCCAGAAGAGAGTGGGGGCCAATATTCAACGTTCTTAAAGAAAAGAATTTTCAACCCAGAATTTCATATCCAGCCAAACTAAGCTTCATCAGTGAAGGAGAAATAAAATCCTTTACAGATAAGCAAATGCTTAGAGATTTTGTCACCACCAGGCCTGCCTTACAAGAGACCCTGAAGGAAGCCCTAAACATGGAAAGGAACAAGCGGTACCAGCCATTGCAAAAACATGCCAAAATGTAAAGAACATCGAGGCTAGGAAGAAATTGCATCAACTAACGAGCAAAATAACCAGTTAATATCATAATGACAGGATCAAGTTCACACATAACAATATTAACCTTAAATGTCAATGGACTAAATGCTCCAATTAAAAGACACAGACTGGCAAACTGGATCAAGAGTCAAGACCCATCAGTCTGCTGTATTCAGGAGACCCATCTCACATGCAGAGACATACATAGGCTCAAAATAAAGGGATGGAGGAAGATCTACCAAGCAAATGGAGAACAAAAAAAAGCAGGGTTGCAATCCTAGTCTCTGATAAAACAGACTTTAAACCATCAAAGATCAAAAGAGACAAAGAAGGCCATTACATAATGGTAAAGGGATCAATTCAACAGGAAGAGCTAACTCTCCTAAATATCTATGCACCCAATACAGGAGCACCCAGATTCATAAAGCAAGTCCTTAGAGACCTACAAAGAGACTTAGACTCCCATACAATAATAATGGGAGACTTCAACACTCCACTGTCAATATTAGACAGATCAACGAGACAGAAAGTTAACAAGGATATCCAGGAATTGAACTCATCTCTGCACCAAGCGGACCTAATAGACATCTATAGAACTCTCCACCCCAAATCAACAGAATATACATTCTTCTCAGCACCACATCTCACTTATTCCAAAATTGACCACATAATTGGAAGTAAAGCACTCCTCAGCAAATGTACAAGAACAGAAATTATAACAAACTGTCTCTCAGACCACAGTGCAATCAAACTGGAACTCAGGACTAAGAAACTCAATCAAAACCACTCAACTACATGGAAACTGAACAACCTGCTCCTGAATGACTACTGGGTACATAACGAAATGAAAGCAGAAATAAAGATGTTCTTCGAAACCAATGAGAACAAAGATACAACATACCAGAATCTCTGGGACACATTTAAAGCAGTGTGTAGAGGGAAATTTATAGCACTAAATGCCCACAAGAGAAAGCAGGAGAGATCTAAAATGGACACTCTAACATCACAATTAAAAGAACTAGAGAGGCAAGAGCAAACACATTCAAAAGCTAGCAGAAGGCAAGAAATAACTAAGATCAGAGCAGAACTGAAGGAGATAGAGACACAAAAAACCCTCCAAAAAATCAATGAATCCAGGAGTTGGATTTTTGAAAAGATCAACAAAATTGACAGACCGCTAGCAAGACTAATAAAGAAGAAAAGAGAGAGGAATCAAATAGTCGCAATAAAAAATGATAAAGGGGATATCACCACCGACCCCACAGAAATACAAACAACCATCAGAGAATACTATAAATGCCTCTACGCAAATCAACTAGAAAATCTAGAAGAAATGGATAATTTCCTGGACACTTACACTCTCCCAAGACTAAACCAGGAAGAAGTTGAATCCCTGAATAGACCAATAGCAGGCTCTGAAATTGAGGCAATAATTAAAAGCCTACCCACCAAAAAAAGTCCAGGACCAGATGGATTCACAGCTGAATTCTACCAGAGGTACAAGGAGGAGCTGGTACCATTCCTTCTGAAACTATTTCAATCAATAGAAAAAGAGGGAATCCTCCCCAACTCTTTTTATGAGGCCAACATCATCCTGATACCAAAGCCTGGCAGAGACACAACAAAAAAAGAGAATTTTAGACCAATATCCCTGATGAACATCGATGCAAAAATTCTCAATAAAATACTGGCAAACCGGATTCAGCAGCACATCAAAAAGCTTATCCACCATGATCAAGTGGGCTTCATCCCTGGGATGCAAGGCTGGTTCAACATTCGCAAATCAATAAACGTAATCCAGCATATAAACAGAACCAAAGACAAGAACCACATGATTATCTCAATAGATGCAGAAAGGCTTTTGACAAAATTCAACAGCCCTTTATGCTAAAAACGCTCAATAAATTCGGTATTGATGGAACGTACCTCAAAATAATAAGAGCTATTTATGACAAACCCACAGCTAATATCATACTGAATGGGCAAAAACTGGAAAAATTCCCTTTGAAAACTGGCACAAGACAGGGATGCCCTCTCTCACCACTCCTATTCACATCGTGTTGGAAGTTCTGGCTAGGGCAATCAGGCAAGAGAAAGAAATCAAGGGTATCCAGTTAGGAAAAGAAGAAGTCAAATTGTCCCTGTTTGCAGATGACATGATTGTATATTTAGAAAACCCCATCGTCTCAGCCCAAAATCTCCTTAAGCTGATAAGCAACTTCAGCAAAGTCTCAGGATACAAAATTAATGTGCAAAAATCACAAGCATTCTTATACACCAGTAACAGACAAGCAGAGAGCCAAATCAGGAATGAACTTCCATTCACAATTGCTTCAAAGAGAATCAAATACCTAGGAATCCAGCTTACAAGGGATGTAAAGGACCTCTTCAAGGAGAACTACAAACCACTGCTCAGTGAAATCAAAGAGGACACAAACAAATGGAAGAACATACCATGCTCATGGATAGGAAGAATCAATATCGTGAAAATGGCCATACTGCCCAAGGTGATTTATAGATTCAATGCCATCCCCATCAAGCTACCAATGACTTTCTTCACAGAATTGGAAAAAACGGCTTTAAAGTTCATATGGAACCAAAAAAGAGCCCGCATTGCCAAGACAATCCTAAGTCAAAAGGACAAAGCTGGAGGCGTCACGCTACCTGACTTCAAACTATACTACAAGGCTACAGTAACCAAAACAGCATGGTACTGGTACCACAACAGATATAGACCAATGGAACAGAACAGAGTCCTCAGAAATAATACCACACATCTACAGCCATCTGATCTTTGACAACCTGACAAAAACAAGAAATGGGGAAAGGATTCCCTATTTAATAAATGGTGCTGGGAAAATTGGCTAGCCATAAGTAGAAAGCTGAAACTGGATCCTTTCCTTACCCCTTATACGAAAATTAATTCAAGATGGATCAGAGACTTAAATGTTAGACCTAATACCATAAAAACCCTAGAAGAAAATCTAGGTAGTACCATTCAGGACATAGGCATGGGCAAGGACTTCATGTCTAAAACACCAAAAGCAACGGCAGCAAAAGCAAAAATTGACACATGGGATCTAATTAAACTAAAGAGCTTTTGCACAGCAAAAGAAACTACCATCAGAGTGAACAGGCAACCTACAGAATGGGAGAAAATTTTTGCAACCTACTCATCTGACAAAGGGCTAATATCCAGAATCTACAAAGAACTCAAACAAATATACAAGAAAAAAGCAAACAACCCCATCAAAAAGTGGGGAAAGGATATGAACAGACATTTCTCAAAAGAAGACATCCATACAGCCAACAGACACATGAAAAAATGCTCATCATCACTGGCCATCAGAGAAATGCAAATCAAAACCACAATGAGATACCATCTCACACCAGTTAGAATGGCAATCATTAAGAAGTCAGGAAACAACAGGTGTTGGAGAGGATGTGGAGAAATAGGAACACTTTTACACTGTTGGTGGGATTGTAAACTAGTTCAACCATTATGGAAAACAGTATGGCGATTCCTCAAGGATCTAGAACTAGATGTACCATATGACCCAGCCATCCCACTACTGGGTATATACCCAAAGGATTATAAATTACTCTACTACAAAGACACATGCACACGTATGTTTATTGCGGCACTATTCACAATAGCAAGACTTGGAATCAACCCAAATGTCCATCTGTGACAGACTGGATTAAGAAAATGTGGCACATATACACCATGGAATACTATGCAGCCATAAAAAAGGATGAGTTTGCGTCCTTTGTAGGGACATGGATGCAGCTGGAATCCATCATTCTTAGCAAACTATCACAAGAAGAGAAAACCAAACACCGCATGTTCTCACTCATAGGTGGAACTGAACAATGAGATCACTTGGACTCGGGAAGGGGAACATCACACACTGGGGCCTATCATGGGGAGGGGGGAGGAGGGAGGGATTGCATTGGGAGTTATACATGATATAAACGTCATGCACATGTACCCTAGAACTTAAAGTATAATAAAAAAAAAAAAAAAAAAAAAAAAATAGATATGACTTACGCTTATGTGCATTGAGATTTAGATGCAACAATGATGTTGACAATCATTACAAATTAATACCTAATTTATCAATTCATCACATATACTCTGTTTTGTATATGTATGTATATATGTATATGTATGTCTTTATTTGTGGCAGTACATATATTATATATGTAGATACATATATTATTCTTAATATAATGTATATGTATATATACACATATAGCATATGTGTAATATGTGTATACATATACATGTATGTGTATACATTATTCTTAATATAATATTACATATATGTATATGCATGTTACATTAATCTTAATGTATATGCATATTACATTAAGATTAATGTAGCATGCATATACATATACATTATTCTTAATATACTACCACAAAAATAGATACTTTTGTAAACATACAAGCAAATATATGTCAATGGTGACTTTGTAAATATTAAATATGGAAAAGAAACTAAAACAGAAGGTATCAGGTAACAGAAGGTATCCTGCTGCTTGCCCTGCTGTAGTTTTCTTATAATGCATGCATTTTTCAAATTATGTTATATGATCTATTTCACAAATGGTTATTTTTTGCAAACATACTGATGTTGTGCATTTCATTTTCCCTATGAGAGAAATGAATATTATTAGGCAATAAATACATATTTAAAATGCTCACAGATTCCATTCATTTTATTCTTGGACAAATAGAATAATGAGGGCAATTACTTCCATGTCAATTATAGATCATTTCATATACTGGTTGTGCTATCCACAAATCATTTTATTTTTTCACTTATTTATTTTTTTCAAACTATCACTTCTTCACTTTTAATGCTTTTTGTTAGCTAATTTTATCCTTGAATAATCTAGCCAATTGATATTCCTTAAACCTGCACCATAAAATAAAAAAAGATATTAATTTATGATCAAATAAACAAAGAAAATAATTATATATACATATCTGATGGATATGTGTATCAATTATGTGCAAAACAAACCATTTCAACATTTAGTGGCTTTTATGTAACAATGATTTAAAATTTTTAAGAGTTATGGATGGATATGCAGTACTGGTCTGGGACAACTCTGAGTTAATTGTCTAAGATAGCTACGGTGCTTTAGACCTTAGCTGGGATTAGTGAAACAACGCTGATTGCTATACCTCTGCCTCCATGCTATCCTTCATGCTCTCTTTTCAAGTGATCTCTTATCCTCATTTTTTGACGTCTTCAAGCATCTCACTGAGCTAATAAAAGCTGCATGACCAACTTCTGATTCGAGAAGCAGGGAGATAGATTCTTGTCTTGACAAATGGGATGCTGAAATAACATTTAAAGTGGATATGCATGCAAGCATGGGAGGAATTTTGGGTATTTTTTTCAGTTTATCAGCAGGTCCCTGGCCGGTGATTACATTCTTCACTCTAGTGGATAATATGATCTGTCCCTTAGATCCTTCTTTAATGACAAAAGCAATCTTTCCCCTGGCTGCAGGAGAGTTTAATTCAAAAAGCTCAAAGGTTAACACCTTCCTAGGAACTGACTTCATACTGAGAGAGTGCCTCTGCTAATACATCTTTTAGTGAAGGTTGCATAAGTAATCTATGGATGCTGGGCAATAAAGGCTTGGCCTCATTGTCACAGCCTGAGTCAACTTCGAACATTTACCTCTCTTCATTAGAGTTTAAATTTTCTCTGCTTAAAGAGGTTTCCATTAAACCACCAAAGACCTGTTTCTAAGAGCATTTACAAATAAACACCAAGCAAGCAATTTCCTCAGAGCATGTTTTGTAGAATTCAATCTAAGCCACTAACCCATAAAAACATGTTCATCTTTATCTCAGGAACCCCTAATTCTTTTTCAGTTTGGACACTGGGTTTACAATTCATTATCTCACCAACTGCATTAGGTCCAGATACAGATGAAGTTCATTGGCTGTAGGTCCTTAAGAGCATTGTTTCTTATTCCAAAGAAATAAATGAAAAAGACACGTTATTTACCCCCCATAGATCCAACATACAAAGTGAAGCAAAAAGAAAGTAATCAACATGGATGCTTGTGTTCAAAATAGAGAATATTAAGCAATTACAAATTCAAGCTGGATATTTCATCTCTTTCCTGGAAATTTCTAGTATTTCTCAAGAAACTTACAGTTATCTGAGAAGTTCTTTCCATCTAGACATATGCTGACAACATAGCATTGGTTCATTTATATGTCTGGAACCTCAGATAAGATGTCTATGAAAGGCTAAGTCTTATTCTTCGTATGGTTGCCTTGAAGAAAGTTCCAGAAATGACAAGTTATAGTGCAAAAGCATGTTTAAAGCCTTCACTCTTGTCATATCTGCTAATGGTTCATTGCCCTATGCAAATTACATGACAAATCCCAGAATCAAGTGGTGGAGAGATAGATTCCACCCTCTGAAGAAAGAAGACGCAAGTTCACATTCTAACATCTTAAGTATGCAGGAATGGGAGGAACTTTTGACCACCTTTTTCATCGACCAACTATTGTTTAGAAAAAAAAGATTTTCCCTTCAGTAATATTAAATTCTATATTCCCAATAACAGTGTATCCATTTATCAATCAGAAGTTATCTTCTCTTACAAGCGGGAAATATAATGTGCTTCTCGTGTACTCTTTATTTTTGGTGCTAGAGTCATATTCTGCATGAGCAAAATTTAATTCATTATTTAATTTCAAATCTCCCCTCATATTGTATGCCTTATTTCATTTAATGACTTCACAATCCTTTAAGGTATTTAGGCTTGAAACCTTCAAGCTATCATTGTATCATTGTGTACCTCATTTTAATTTGAATAATCAGTTCCTAGATAATGCTGACTCTAGTTCTGCAATATTCCTTTCATTACCCCTTTTCTTCATATTCCCAATGCAAATGCTATTCTTCAGGACCTTATTGTCTCAATACCAGAACTAACAGAACACTGGCTGTTCTTAAATCTCTCCTTGAGAAAATGCTATCAAAATATTTCTAAAGGAACAATATTCAAAGACCTGGGAAAATATCCAAAGACACGTTGAACAACTCAACAAATTTTTTACTACTTCACGCTGATAATCAAGGTCACTAAAGACCGGACACAAGCTTTTTGTTGTTGTTGTTGTTGTTGTTGCCTTGCTCTAGATGTTTTGACTAAATACATCATGGTGATTGCTTATACTTTCCCTGGGCTTCTACATAATTTGTTCCATTTCCATTTCAGTCCCCAACAAACAAATCAAATAAAAATTTCTGGAAACTGACCTTTTCAAATTTTAAACATCCCGTTATATTCCCACCGCCATCATAACCACTATCACAAACAGATGGAAATTACTTCTCCCTCTGAACTCAAAGAGCTATTTAGGACCTTTCTTGCAGCATTAGAATTCTCAAGCTTATAATAAAAATACATGTTTAATTGTCTGGTAGTTCTATGAGGACAGAAATAATGTCTACATCTTTTACATATTCAAAAATACCTTGTGCAGTGCCTTTAAAGATGAACTTAACAAATAATGGTGGAACAGAATCCTTTTATATATGGAACATTAGATTTTGAAATAAATGTAATGAACTTCATAAAGTAATAAAATAATTTTATATTAAATTTATACTGCATTTTTCTAAGTATACATTCTTAGCACTCCTTTCCTCAACTGTATTAGTATACTTACAAGCAACTACAAGCTCTAAAAATTCTTACTCCCTCAATCTATTCTGTGTTCTTTCAAGTAATGGCTTCCACACAACCTTATTCAAACACCTTCAAAATCATCTTTCAAACAGTGTAAAATCTCTAAACATGATGTTAAACACACTTCTTGATTAATGCCAAACTAACTATAGGCTATCTAATTATCTCTTTCACATTCTCTACATACCTACCAAGGAAACATTACACTTCTTTTTGACTTATTCTTCATATGACGTATTTCCTATGCCCTTTGAAATGTGACATTGTTATAGAAGTGTACATGGTGTATATCATTTTCAAATGTAAACATATAATAGGATCATGGTTCTTTTGTGACCCATCATTATATTTTAGGTCTTAAGTACATGATTTCTGTGTCATCAGCAATAAAATAATAATGGTTCATATTGTGTTCAGATTCTTTAGGGATCCAAGTATTTCAAGATAGAATTCTGTAAATCTAGACTTTGCAATTTGAGCTACTTAAACTGAACTTTTTCTATATTATATAAGAAACTTAAATCTATAATTAATATTGAGCTTATTGATTCTGGGCTAGTATTACTTTGCTTAAAAATACCTATGAATGCTGCCTTGTTCATATACTGGACAGTGTAATTCTACATTATATAAAATTCTTTTATTAAAATGTGCATGGCTGAATAAGGAATAGAATATTTGAGATGATAAAAAACAAGCAAAAAAATCACTATAGTAGAATCAATTGCTTTATAATATTTGCCCAACATTCTTATATATTGTTAAGTAATTACCTCACATAGATTTCAGAAAATTCTCAGAGCATCTCTCTTAAATTATAATTCTGTCCCACTATCTCTGTCTCTTTTATCTTTTTCTGAGACTTTAATTATATGTATATCAATCTATTTACTCTATGTCATATAGCTTTCATACTATTGTATCTTTTATTTTCCATCCATGGAAATTTTTGCTCATCTGACTTCTAGTTCAGGAATCCTCTTACATTGTAACCAATCTCATGCCCAAATAATCTATTGTGTTATTAACAGCCATTACTTCCATTCTGCTTCTAGTATTTGTATTTGGTTCTTAATTATTTCTGTCCTATGATAAAATTTTCTATTCATCCTTTACAATGGGGAACATAGTATTCACATTTATTTATTTATCTATTTTATTTTTAATTTTTAAAATCATACTTTAAGTTCCAGGGTACATGTGCACAAAGTGCAGGTTTGTTACGTATGTATACATGTGCCATCTTAGTGTTCTGCATCCGTTAACTCATTTACATTAGGTATTTCTCCTATTGCTATCTCTCCCCCTTTACCCCACCCCACAACAGGCCCCAGTGTGTGATGTTCCCCACCCTGTGTCCAAATGTTCTCATTGTTCAATTCCCACCTGTGAGTGAGAACACGCAGTGTTTGGTTTTCTGTCCTTGAGATAGTTTGCTCAGAATGATGGTTTCCAGCTTCATCCATGTCCCTACAAAGGACATGAACTCATCCTTTTTATGGCTGCATAGCATTCCATGGTGTGTATGTGCCGCATTTTCTTAATCCAGTCTATCATTGATGGACATTTGGGTTGGTTCCAAGTCTTTGCTATTGTGAATAGTGCCGCAATAAACATATGTGTGCATGTGTCTTTATAGCAGCATGATTTATAATCCTTTGGGTGTATGCCCAGTAATGGGATGACTGGGTCAAATGCTATTTTTTTTTCTAGATCCTTGAGGAATCGCCACACTGTCTTCCGCAATGGTTGAACAAGTTTACAGTCCCACCAACAGTGTAAAAGTATTCCTATTTCTCCACATCCTCTCCAGAATCTGTTATTTCCTGACTTTTTAATGATGGCCATTCTAACTGATGTGAGATAGTATCTCATTGTGATTTTGATTTGCATTTCTCGCATGGCCACTGATGATGAACATTTTTTCATGTGTCTGTTGGCTGCATAAATGTCTTCTTTTGGGAAGTGTCTGTCTGTTCATATCCTTCACCCAATTTTTGATGGGGTTGCTTGATTTTTTCTTGTAAATTTGTTTGAGTTCTTTGTAGATTCTGGATATTAGCCCTTTGTCAGATGAGTAGATTGCAAACATTTTCTCCCATTCTGTAGGTTACCTGTTCACTCTGATGGTAGTTTCTTTTGCTGTGAAGAAGCTCTTTAGTTTAACTAGATCCCACTTGTCTATTTTGGATTTTGTTGCCATTGCTTTTGGTGTTTTAGTCATGATGTCCTTGCCCATGCCATGTCCTGAATGGTATTGCCTATGTTTTCTTCTAGAGTTTTTATGGTTCTAGGATTAATATTTAAATTTTTAATCAATCTTGAATTAATTTTTATATGAGGTGTAAGGAAGGGATCCAGCTTCAGCTTTCTACTTATGGCTAGCCAGTTTTCCAGCACCATTCATTAAATAGGAAATCCTTTCCCCATTTCTGGTTTTTGTCAAGTTTGTCAAAGATCAGATGATTGTAGATGTGTGGTATTACTTCTGAGGGCTCTGTTCTGTTCCATTGGTCTGTATCTCTGTTTTGGTACCAGCACCATGCTGTTTTGCTTACTGTAGCCTTGTAGTATAGTTTGAAGTCAGGTAGCATGATGCCTCCAGCTTTGTTCTTTTTGCTTAGGATTGTCTTGGCAATGCGGGCTCTTTTTTGGTTCCATGTGAACTTTAAAGTAGATATTTCCAATTCTAAGAAGAAAATCATTGGTAACTTGATGGGGATGGCATTGAATCAATAAATTACCTTGGGAAGTATGGCCATTTTCACCATATTAATTCTTCCTATCCATGAGCATGGAAGGTTCTTCCATTTGTTTTTGTCCTCTTTTATTTCTTTGAGCAGTTGTTTACAGTTCTCCTTGAAGAGGGCCTTCACATCCTTTGTAAGTTGGATTCCTAGGTATTTTATTCTCTTTATAGCAATTGTGAATCAAAGTTCACTCATGATTTGGCTCTCTGTTTGTCTGATCTTGCTATGTAGGAATGCTTGTGATTTTTGCACATTGATTTTGTATCCTGAGATTTGCTGAAGTTGTTTGTCACCTTAAGAAGATTTTGGGCTGAAACAATGGGGTTTTCTAAATATACAATCATGTCATCTGAAAATAGGGACAATTTGACTTCCTCTTTTCTAACTGAATACCATTTATTTCTTTCTCCTGCCTGATAGCCCTGGCCAACTATTCCAACTCTATGTTGAATAGAAGTGGTGAAAGAGGGCATCCCTGTCATGTGCCAGTTTTCAAAGGGAATGCTTGTAGTTTTTGCCCATTCAGTATGACATTGGCTATGGGTTTGCCATAAATGGCTCTTATTATTTTGAGATATGTCCCATCAATACCTAGTTGATTGAGTTTTTAGCATGAAGGGCTGGTGAATTTTGCCGAAGGCTTTTTCTGCATCTATTGAGATAATCATGTGGTTTTTGTCTTTGGTTCTGTTTATATTATAGATTATGTTTATTGATTTGTATATGTTGGACCAGCCTTGTGTCCCTGGGATGCAGCCAGGTTGATTGTGGTGAATATGCTTTTTGATGTGTTGCTGTATTCAGTTTGCCAGTATTTTATTGAGGATTTTTGCATTGATGTTCATCAAGGATATTGGTCTAAAATTCTCTTTTTTGTTGTTGTGCCTCTGCCAGGCTTTGGTATCAGGATTATGCTGGCCTGATAAAATGAATTAGGAAGGATTCCATCTTCTTCTATTGATTGGAACAGTTTCAGAAGGAATGGTACCAGCCCCTCTTAGTGTTTTTGGTAGAATTCGGCTGTGAATCCATCTGGTCCTGGACTTTTTTTGGTTGGTAGGCCATCAATTATTGCCTCAATTTCAGAGCCTGTTATTGGTCTATTCAGGGATTCAACTTCTTCCTGGTTTAGTCTCGGGAGGGTGTATGTGTCCAGGAATTTATCCATTTCTTCTAGATATTTTAGTTTATTTGCATAGCGGTGTCTATAGTATTCTCTGATGTTAGTTTGCATTTCTGTGTGATCTGTAATGATATCCCCTTTGTCATTTTTTATTGTGTCTATTTGATTCTTCTCTGTTTTCTTCTTTATTAGTCTTGCTAGTGATCTATCAATTTTGTTGATCGTTTCAAAAAACCACCCCCTGGATTCATTGATTTTTTGAATTGTTTTTTGTGTCTCTATCTCTTTCAGTTCTTCTCTGATCTTAGTTATTTCTTGCCTTCTGCTAGATTTGAATTTGCTTGCTCTTGTTCTCTAGTTCTTTTAATTGTGATGTTAGGGTGTCAATTTTAGATCTTTTCTGCCTTCTCTTGTGGGCATTTAGTGCTATAAATTTCCCCCTACACACTGCTTTAAATGTGTCCCAGAGATTCTGGCATGTTGTGTCTTTGTTCTCATTGGTTTCAAAGAACATCTTTATTTCTGCCTTCGTTTCATTATTTACCCAGTAGTCATTCAGGAGCAGGTTGTTCAGTTTCCAAGTAGTTGTGTGGTTTTGAGTGAGTTTCTTAATCCTGAGTTTTAATTTGATTGCAGTGTGGTCTGAGAGACAGTTTGTTATGATTTCTTTTCTTTTCCATTTGCAGAGGAGTGCTTTACTTCCAACTGTGTGGTCAATTTTGGGGTAAGTGTGATGTGGTGATGAGAAGAAAGTATATTATGTTGAGGTGGAGTGGAGAGTTCTGTAGAAGTCTATTAGGTTCCCTTGGTGTAGAGCTGAGTTCAAGTCCTGGATATCCTTGTTAACTTTATTTCTCGTAGATCTGTTTAATATTGACAGTGGGGTGTTAAAGTCTTCCATTATTATTGCGTGGGAGTCTAAGTCTCTTTGTCGGTCTCTAAGTACTTGCTTTATGAATCTGGGTACTCCTGTATATGGTGCATATATATTTAGGATAGTTAGCTCTTCCTGTTGAATTGATCCCTTTACCATTATGTAATAGCTTTCCTTGTCTCTTTTGATCTTGGTTGGTTTAATGTCTGTTTTATCAGAGACTAGGATTTCAATTCTTGCTTTTTGTTTTGTTTTGTTTTGTTTTCCATTTGCTTGGTAGATCTTCCTCCATCCCTTTATTTTGAGCCTATGTGTGTCTGCATGTGAGATGGGTCTCCTGAATACAGCACACTGATGGGACTTGACTCTTTATCGAAGTTGCCAGTCTGTGTCTTTTAATTGGGGCATTTAGCCCATTTACATTTAAAGTTAATATTGTTATGTATGGATGTGATCCTGTCCTTATGATATTAGCTGGATATTTTACTCGTTAGTTGATGCAGTTTCTTCCTAGCATCAATGTACTTTACAATTTGGCATGTTTTTGCAGTGGTTGATACCTGTTTTTCCTTTCCTTGTTTAGCACTTCCTTCAGGAGCTCTTGTAAGGCAGGCCTGATGGTGACAAAATCCCTCAGCATTTGCTTGTCTGTAAAGGATTTTATTTCTACCTCACTTATGAAACTTAGTTTGGCTGGGTATGAAATTTTGGGTTGAATATTCCTTTCTTTAAGAATGTTGAATATTTACCCCCACTCTCTTCTGCCTTGTAGAGTTTCTGCTGAGAGAACCACTGTTAGTCTGATGGGCTCCCTTTGTGGGTAACCTGACCTCTCTCTCTGGCTGCCCTTAACATTTTTTCCTTCATTTCAACCTTGGTGAATCTGACAATTATGTGTCGTGGGGTTGCTCTTCTCAATGAGTATCTTTGTGGGATTCTCTGTATTTCCTGAATTTGAATATTGGCCTGTCTTGCTAGGTTGGGGAAGTTCTCCTGGATAATATCCTGAAGAGTGTTTTCCAACTTGGTTCCATTCTCCCTGTCACTTTCAGGTACACCAATGAAACGCAGATTTGGTCGTTTTCACATAGTCCCGTATTTCTTGGAGGCTTTGTTAATTTATTTTTTCCCTAAACTTCTCTTCTGGCTTCATTTCATTCATTTGATCTTCAATCACTGATACCCTGTCTTCCACTTGATTAACTACTGAAGCTTGTGCATGCGTCATGTAGTTCTCATGCCATGGTTTTCAGCTCCGTCAGGTCATTTAAGGTCTTCTTTACACTGTTTATTTTAGTTAGCCACTCATCTAACCTTTTTTCAAGGATTTTAGCTTCTTTGTGATGGGTTCAAACATCCTCTATTAGCTCAGAGAAGTTTGTTATTACTGATCTTCTGAAGCCTTCTTCTGTCAACTCGTCAGTCATTCTCCATCCAGCTTTCTTCCATTGCTGGCAAGGAGTTGCCATCCTTTAGAGGAGAAGAGGCACTCTATTTTACAATTTTTAGCTTTTCTGCTCTGGTTTCTCCCCATCTTTGTGGTTTTACCTACCTTTGGTCTTTGGTGATGGTGTCCTACATATGGGGCAGGCCTCCTTGAGCTGCAGTGGGCTCCACCCAGTTCAAACTTCCTGGCAGCTTTATTTACCTAGTCCAGCCTCAGCAATGGTGGGTGACCCTCCCACAACCTCGCTGCTGCTTCACAGTATGACCTCGGACTGCTGTGCTAGTAGGGAGCAAGGCTCTGTGGGCGTGGGACCTTCCGAGCCACGCACGAGATATAATCTCCTGGCGTGCTGTTTGCTAAGACCGTTGGAAAAGCACAGTATTAGGGCGGGCGTGTCCCAATTTTCCAGGTACCATCTGTCATGGCTTCGCTTGGCTAGGAAAGGTAATTCCCTGACCCCTTGCACTTCCCGGGTGAGGTGATAGCCTGCCCTGCTTCAGCTCACCCTCCGTGGGCTGCACCCACTGTCCAACAAGTCCCAGGGAGATGAACCTTGTACCACAGTTGGAAATGCAGAAATCACCTGTCTTCTGTGTCGCTCATGCTGGGGGCTGTGGACTGTAGCTGTTCCTATTTGGCCATCTTCCCCACTTTTTTTAAATACACATGTGTAACTCTAGTATATTATACATCCTGGATTCTGTGTCTAGTATCCACCTTTTTCTTCTTCTTTTGGTCTTCTTTACTGTACGACTAGACATTAATGTTTTAATGTTTACTGTATGAGTCAGGAATCTCCCAATAAGATATCTATCTATCTGTCTATCTATGGAGGCAGAGGAGGGGAGAGAGAGAGAGAGAGGAGGGGAGACTGTGTGTGTGAGAGAGACAGACAGAGAGAGAGAGAGAGAGAGAGAAAGAAAGAAAAGACAGAGAAAGGGAGGGGAGAGACAGAGACAAATTTTGATAAATTCATTCACACAACTGCGAGAACTCACAAGTATGGAATCTGTAAGGTTGGCCCGTAGGCTGGAAATTCCAGTAAGAGTTGATGTTTCAGTTTCTAACTAAAAGAGTTCCTTCTACAGGAAACCTCAGTGCTTCCTCTTATGGCCTCAGATGAATGAATAAAATCTATCCACATTATTACAAGTCATTGCTTAAAGATAACTAATTGTAAATGTCAATCATATCCAAAAAGTACATTCACAGCAACATATAGTTGACTAGGATTTGACTAAACAACTGGGCACCATAGTATAGCCAAGTTGGCTCACAAAATTAATCATTACAGTTATGCATCAAAAATATAAAGGATTGGCCGGGCGCGGTGGCTCAAGCCTGTAATCCCAGCACTTTGGGAGGCCGAGACGGGCGGATCACGAGGTCAGGAGTTCGAGACCATCCTGGCTAACACGGTGAAACCCCGTCTCTACTAAAAAAAATACAAAAAAAAAAAGCTAGCCGGGCGAGGTGGCTGGCGCCTGTAGTCCCAGCTACTCGGGAGGCTGAGGCAGGAGAATGGCGTAAACCCGGGAGGCGGAGCTTGCAGTGAGCTGAGATCCGGCCACTGCACTCCAGCCTGGGCGACAGCCAGACTCCCTCTCAAAAAAAAAAAAAAAAAATATATATATATATATATAAAGGATTTCAATGATGATTTATAATTTTGCAAAGAGAGATAATATTATTTTCTGATAGGAATGAAAAATAAGATCATATTAATACTGATGTAAGGCATGATAGTAATTGAGTGATTCTTTGGTACTCTCTGGTTTGATTTTCTAGTACTTTTACCCCTGTGATAGAAATAAAAGATATTAACATTGGTTGTATAATTGAGTTTCTTCTTTTTGGCAAGTACTGAATTCAATTTTTTTTCTCCCAGCAATTTTGTTTCCATTTGGTGTAAATTACCAAGAAAGGCCTAGTCTCTTTTTCCGATTCTTTCTTCTTGATTTTCAACATCTTTTCCAGTACAATAATATATAATGGCAAATGGTTCAAGAAGAAAATGTACTAATTCTCCTGCTCATATCTTTGTAAC
This sequence comes from Trachypithecus francoisi, assembly GCF_009764315.1. NCBI lineage: Eukaryota > Metazoa > Chordata > Mammalia > Primates > Cercopithecidae > Trachypithecus > Trachypithecus francoisi. The sequence continues at coordinate 59,266,116 of NW_022681465.1, forward strand.
TTTGTTTTGTTTGGGACCTTGGCCCCCAATATTTTTTTACCTTGGTATTCACAAATGCCAAAATTGTGTCTTCTCATTCCAATGAAGATTAATGAAATCTCTTCTGACTTCTCGACTTATGGATATTTCAGCTTCTCACTCTATATGAAGAACAGTGAAATCCTAAGAGGAGAATAAAAACAGTGGTGCAACAGAATATTGATTCATTCTTACTAGGTTCCTTTCTATCTTAGATACTGGATCATAATGATTTGATTGCCGCAAGAGCATTCTAAGGGACTTATTCTTCAGTGACATTATTATTTTCATTGTTCTCATTATTTTGTCTAGCTTTTCTATCCATTCTGGATAGGACTTTTGGCTTATCAAAATTACTCCTTCATAGCAGAAACTGGAAATCTGCGTGAGATTTTTGCCACTCAAATCAAAGTCAGAGACTACTTCAAGAAGAAGCAAATGATAAATAGTTCCAATTGAAGCTGAAATGTTAACAAGTTGACTAAAGAATATCCATTAAAAAGTGTCACGGAGGTCATCATCTTTAACAAAAACTGATAATGAATGTGGAATGCTGTGGGCCAAAGTCATGTTAAAGTATGTTGTTGAATATTAAACATTATCTCTGATAATGTTTGGAATGTATTATGCATTCCAGTGACTAAATGAAAGCACATGCAGAGAATGAAGGTGGCCATTGCGGACATAAGTACATAAGTAGTTTATTTGCCTTTCTCTTCTTCACTAATTTCCCTCTAGGGCTTGATGAGTGATTAAATCTAATAAATGAGTTTGGAAGAGAAAATAAACATGAGCTAACCAATACACGATGCATTTCAGCTGACTATAGTAATTGTAAGGCTACATTGACTCTTCATGCAGCCTGATTTTGGATAACTGAAAATGTAAAGTGATGTGGGTCTTTGAATCAATAAAGTAAAGTTTTATAGACCACTTCCCTCAGTGTGAGCTGCATCAGGAATTAAAGTCTTATTTAGTCTTCTACTCTGCTTACTCTTTTGTCTTACTTCTCAATTGGTTCAGACTTGAATAAAGACAAGAGGTGCTATTTATTTCTCCTCCTTCAAATATCAATAACTACATTGGGGATTATACTCTGTCAACTCAGTATAGCCAAAAAGACTACAGCATCATTTTATCCTGAGAGCCAAAAAGCGCTGAGAGCAAATAAAATCAGATTTGGCTGTAGAACTTCCTTCTATCTTAGAGTGAGTGAAAAAAAAGGCTTTTTTTTTTTTTTTTTTTTTTTTTTTTAAGCGTAGCATATCCAGTATTCCCATTGGGATAATTGTCCCTTGATTTAAGTGTGCTACATTCATTTTTGAGATACAGTGAACTATGCTAAATTAACTTGGTTAGGAGTTATAGAAGGGAAGTAGTAGGCTGTATATTGCTTAAGACTTTGTTCATAAAGCATGAAAACTATATGAAATTCTAAAACGACCATCTAAAATACTAACATAGGTTACAGACAATTGTTATTTTTTGATTCAGAGTTCTGAAATTTAGCAAAACCATTAGTTTATAAATTCCAGAATTCAAGCAGCCTAACGTGTTTTGGGCATGGCACATATTTTACAGACAGTGTTTTATCATTTTGCCCAAGAAACCACTTGCAGCTATCATATTACTCCCGGACCTGCTCTCCTTTTTAAATAATTCACATTTGGTCATCTTTACCCAGACACCATATTATTTCTACCTCAAGGATACATTGCTCAGGTTCTATGAATGCTTTCTATAAATTTTCCCTATAGTAGCAATATTGTCTAAATAACAACAAATGCCAACAGCACTTTGTAGCTCATGTTCAGTGTTGTTTGGCTAGGTTCCTCAGGCTGTTGACACCACTCTACTGTAATCTATTCAGCCAGAGTGATCTTTTTGAATTTACAATCCATCAAGGGATATGAATCATACTAAACTCCGGCATATGCCACATTTCTAAATGTGCTAGTCCTTGATCTTTTCATGACTCTAAAGCAGTCAGCACTTACCAGCATGGTGGTTTTGCCTAAACCTTTCTCTCTGAAAATATTGATTTAGTTGAATATCTGCCAAGCTCTCTTTTCTCTCTCATTCATCATCTTCTTGGAGTCTCTACCCACATAGTGTATAGAAAGATGTCTTCAGTTATAAAAATGGCATAGCATTAAAAAGAAATAATAAATAATAATGCAAGTTATCTAAATATGTGTTTGTTCATTATATATTCAATAATTTTGGTGCCTTATATAATTACTTGCATATATTAATTTTTTACTAAATATTTATATAAATAAATTATTAAACAGTCCATCTTTAATAAAATATAACAATGTTTTGCCTACTGGTCATAAGAAGATGTGGGAAGGAGATCAAGAAATTGCTAGATGAGGAAGGCGAGAAAGGAAAAAAAACACTATAATGTGTCTTTTCTCTAAAACTTACACATTAAAAAATATATTTTAAACTCTGTATTTTTGTCTCTGAATTTTGTTTGGTTTCTGTTCTGTGTTTCCATGCATTTAAGCACTGATTTTGAGAAGTTTATAAAATAAATTTGAAAACTTGTTTGTTTCTTATCTTAACCACAATTTTATCCTTGATTTTTACATGATTTATATTTAAAATATGATTTTTGCTTATGAAATATCCATGACAGCAACAAGTTATTTTTGCTAAGTAAGTTAATTGGGTTATATGTAAATTCACAGAAAAAAACACACTACAAATATGAAAGTTTAAAAAAATTATTTTCACTTCTCACTATACTAAAATATAAACTTCATATTTTTTAATGGACATTCTCGCACAAATAGTAGGAGTAGCAGGGTGTCCATTTCATATCAGCTTTTAATTCATGTGAGAGAATATTAGACTCTGAAACATCAATAAAATTATCCTGATAAAAGAGGAGAAGGTGATCAGATGATTTAGTATATATGATCTCGGGAAGAAGAGTTTGGTGAATAAAGAGCTTTTTTTGTTTAATCTACTTTGAGTTTCCCCTAGAGTTATGTTAGTACCGCTGATGAAAATTAGAAAAATAGAAGAATTTAAGTAAATCTAAAGATCCAGCACAAAAAATGTAGCAGTTCAGGAGGGACTCAAATATGCATAGGTCCAAAGATCATTAACCCCAAAACAGAATTTTTTTTTTTTTTTTCATTTGGCATGGATAGCACTTCCATTTCACCTTCTGGGGTAAGGGTGACCAACAAAGAACGTTTTGCCTCTTAGTACTGAGTGTTTTATTCCTCCATCAGAGATCATACTTTATTTCACTCTTTGAATTAATTAAGAAAAAGTACTGCTAGTTTATAATTCAGAAGGCACTATTGATTCCTAGGTAAGAGTCTTTCATTGCTCTAAAGCCAATAATTGTTCATTATTGCAGTTTCTTTATTTAAGGAATTTTACTTGCATTAGCTCTGTGAATGCTTGTCACTAGATCTGTTGCTTGGACACCCAGTTTGCTTCTGATCCCTTGTATCAGTAATAACGCATGTTTTCTAAGCCAATGGGTAACAAAATTGAATTTATTTTTCTCTCTGAGTAAGTAAGCATAGTCTTTTATGCTTTCTCCTCATTTATTGCTTTTTTATCCTTGCTTTCAATGTATACTAATGTAATTATGTTTTTCAAAATCTGAAATTTTCTCCTCAAATATAAGAACTGGGTCTGTGAAACTACATAGTGCTTGGAAACTAAATATAATGAATGAATTAAATGTCATAAAGATAATAATTAGATGCAGTTTCCTAAAAAAGTAACCTCAATTCCAAAATATTTTGGTATTAAATTCATTACTGGATTTAAATCTAATACATTATATAAAACACCTTGTTCAGTGTCATCCTTGGCTGAACAGTAATGCATGTTTTATTTTCAAATACAGAAGAATACATTCTAAAAAGATTATTCTAATTTTCACATCTACATGCACTGCATGAGAATGTTTGTTAATGCTACTCTATTGTTAAATGTTCTCAATAAATTGACTTTTATAAATCGAAACAAAAGCAGTATAACAATATACTAATTTGAATATATTTAATCATCAGTTACTAACAATATTTTTGGACATCTGTCTTTATCTTCTGTCATTAGTTGTTCATATGCTATTTTTATTAATTTGTAGAAATTATTCTTACTTTAGGAATGCCAATCTTTTATTATAATTATTTCGGACATTTTCTCTCAATCTCATATTTGTACATACTTATAAATGTCTTCAAATATACACAAACACATACAAATTTATATTGTAAAATCTGTCCATTTTTATTTTCACATCTGCATTGTTTTATTGATTCAAACTCTTTTTTTCAAATAAGTCACTGTAAACATATGTATATGTATTCTCAATTGCGTTTTTAAATATCCTCAAGAAATATCTTCAGGATAATTTCTCCCTTATTGCTCTTTTTTTTTTCAGTGTTTCCTGGGAAATTCTTGAAACTGCACATAATTAAGGCATACAATTTGGGGAGTTTGGATATATGTATTCATTTGCATTACTGTCACCATATTCTAGATACTAAACTTGTTCATCAATACCAAATGTATTCTTGCATTCCTTTGCTTTATGTTTCTGTGTGTGGATGTGTAGATGTGTGTGCGTGTGTGTGCTTCTGTGTTAAAAACATTTAATATGAGCTCTATCTTCTTAAATCCTACAATATTTAAATAAGAGCACTATTGTGTATAATAAATGTCTAAAACTTACTCATCTTGTAGAACTGTAATTTTGTTTTATTTTATACCAATAAAGTATTTTTAATTTCAGCTTTTATTTTAGATACAGGGGGTACATGTACAGGTTTGTTATATAGATATTGCACCCAGGCAGTAAGCATAACTCCCACTAGGTAGTTTTTCAATCCCCCCATCTCCATTCCTTCTATTGACCAAGCATCCAGTAGTCTGCAGTGCCTATTATTCCTATGTGTATGTTCATATGTACTCAATGTTTAGCTCCCACTCATAAGTGAGAAAATGTGGTATTTGGTTTTCTCTTCCTGCATCAACCCAGAATTTCATATCCACCCAAACTAAGCTTCATAAGTGAAGGAGAAATAAAATCCTTTACAGACAAGCAAATGCTGAGGGATTTTGTCACCACCAGGCCTGCCTTACAAGAGCTCCTGAAGGAAGCACTAAATATAGAAAGGAACAACAGGTACCAACCACTGCAAAAACATGCAAAATTGTAAAGAGCATTGATGCCAGGAAGAAACTGCATCAACTAACGAGCAAAATAACCAGCTAACATCATAACGACAGGATCAAATTCACACATACAATATTAACCTTAAATGTAAATGGGCTAAATGACCCAATTAAAAGACACAGACTGGCAAATTGGATGAAGAGTCAAGACTCATCAGTGTGCTGTATTCAGTAGACCCATCTCATGTGCAGAGACACACATAGGCTCAAAATAAAGGGATGGAGGAAGATCTACCAAGCAAATGAAAAACAAAAAAAGCAGGTGTTGCAATCCTAGTCTCTGATAAAACAGACATTAAACCAACCAAGATCAAAAGAGACAAAGAAGGCCATTACATAATGGTAAAGGGATCAATTCAACAAGAAGAGTTAACTATCCTAAATATATATGCACCTAATACAGGAGCACCCAGATTCATAAAGCAAGTACCTAGAGACCTACAAAGAGACTTAGACTCCCACACAACAATAATGGGAGATTTTAGCACCTCATTGTCAACATTAGACAGTTGAACGAGAAAGAAAGTTAACAAGGATGTCCAGGACTTGAACTCAGCACTGCACCAAGCAGACCTAATAGACTTCTGCAGAACTCTCCACACCAAATCAACAGAATATACATTCTTCTCAACAACACATCACACTTATTCCAAAATTGGCAACATAGTTGGAAGTAAAGCACTCCTCAGCAAATGGAAAAGAACAGAAGTCATAACAAACTGTCTCTCAGACCACACTGCAATCAAATTAAAACTCAGGATTAAGAAACTCACTCAAAACCACACAACTACATGGAAACTGAACAACCTCCTCCTGAATGACTACTGGGCAGAAATAAAGATGTTCTTTAAACCAATGAGAACGAAGACAGAACGTACCAGAATCTCAGGGATACATTTAAAGCAGTGTATAGAGGGAAACTTATAGCACTAAATGCCCACAAGAGAATGCAGGAAAAATCTAAAATTGGCACCCTAACATCACAATTAAAAGAACTAGAGAAGCAAGAGCAAACACATTCAAAAGCTAGCAGAAGGCAAGAAACAACTAAGATCAGAGCATAACTGAAGAAGATAGAGACATAAATATCCCTTCAAAGAATCAATTAATGCAGGAGCTGATTTTTTGAAAAGATCAACAAAATTGATAGACCGCTAGCAGGACTAATAAAGAAGAAAAGGGAGAAGAATCAAATAGACACAATAAAAAAAGATAAAGTAGATATAACCACCGATCCCACAGAAATGCAAACCACAATCAGAGAATACTGTAAACACCTCTACACAAATAAACTAGAAAATCTAGAAGAAATGGATAAATTCCTGGACACATACACCCTCCCAAGACTAAACCAGGAAGAAGTTGAATCCCTGAATAGACCAATAACAAAATCTGAAATTGAGGCAATAATTAATAGCCTACCAACCAAAAAAAGTCCAGGACCAGATGAATTCACAGCCGAATTCTACCAGAGGTACAAACAGAAGCTGGTACCATTCCATCTGAAACTATTCCAGTTAATAGAAAATGAAGTAATTCTCACTAACTCATTTTATGAGGCCAGTATCATCCTGATACCAAAGCCTGGCAGAGGCACAACAAAAAAGGGAATTTTAGACCCATATCCCTGATGAATACCAATGCAAAATCCTCAGTAAAATACTGGCAAACCGAATCCAGCAGCACATCAAAAAGCTTATCCACCATGATCAAGTTGGCTTCATCCCTGGGATGCAAGGCTGGTTCAACCTATGCAAATCAATGAACGTAATCCATCATATAAACAGAACTAAAGACAAAAACCACATGATTATCCTGATGCAGAAAGAAAAAGCCTTTGACAAAATTCAACAGCCTTTCATCCTAAAAACTCTCAATAAACTAGGTGTTGATGGGACATATCTCAAAATAATTAGAGCTATTTATGACAAACCTACAGCCAATATCATACTGAATGGGCAAAAACTGCAAGCATTCCCTTTGAAAACTGGCAAAAGAGAGGGATACCCTCTCTCACCACTCCTATTCAACATAGGAAGTTCTGGCCGGGGCTATCAAGCAGGAGAAAGAAATAAAGGGTATTCAATGAGGAAAGAGGAAATCAAATTGTCCCTGTTTTCAGATGACATGATTGTTAGAAAACCACATAATCTCAGCCCTAAATCTCCTTAAGCTGATAAGCAACTTCAGCAAAGTCTCAGGGTACAAAATCAATGTGCAAAAATCACAAGCATTATTATACACAAATAATAGACAAACAGGGAGCCAAATCATGAGTGAACTTCCATTCACAATTGCTTCAAAGAGAATAAAATACCTAGGAATCCAACTTACAAGGGATGTCAAGGACCTCTTCGAGAAGAACTAGAAACCATTGCTCAATGAAATAAAAGAGGGCACAAACAAAAGAAGAACATTCCATGCTCATTGATAGGAAGAATCAATATCGTGAAAATGGTCATACTGTCCAAGGTAATTTGTAGATTCAATGCCATCCCCATCAAGCTACCAATGACTTTCTTCACAGATTTGGAAAAAATTACTTTAAAGTTCATATGGAACCAAAAAAGAGCCCGCATTGCCAAGACAATCCTAAGCAAAAAGAGCAAAGCTGGAGGAAGCATGCTACCTGACTTCAAACTATACTACAAGGCTACAGTAAGCAAAACAGCAGAGTGCTGGTACCAAAACAGAGATATAGACTAATGGAACAGGACAGAGCCCTCAGAAATAATACCACACATCTACAACCATCTGATTTTTGACAAACCTGACAAAAGCAAGTAATGGGGAAAGGATTCCCTATTTAATAAATGATGGTGGGAAAACTGGCTAGCCATATGTAGAAAGCCAAAACTGGATCTCTTTCTTACACCTTATACAAAATTTAATTCTAGATGGATTAAAGACTTAAATGTTAGACCTAAAACCATAAAAACCCTAGAAGAAAACCTAGGCAATATCATTCAAGACATAGGCATGGGCAAGGACATCATAACTAAAACACCAAAAGCAGTAGCAACAAAAGCCAAAATTGACGAAAGGGGTCTAATTAAACTAAAGAGCTTCAGCACAGCAAAAGAAACTCCCATCAGAGTGAACAGGCAGCCTACAGAATGGGAGAAAATGTTTGCAATCTACTCATCTGACAAAGGGCTAATATCCAGAATCTACAAAGAACTCAAACAAATTTACAAGAAAAAATCAAGCAACCCCATCAAAAAGTGGGTGAAGGATATGAACAGACATTTCCCAAAAGAAGACATTTATGCAGCCAACAGACACATGAAAAAATGTTCATCATCAGTGGCCATCCGAGAAATGCAAATCAAAATCACAATGAGATACTATCTCACATCAGTTAGAATGGCCATCATTAAAAAGTCGGGAAACAACAGGTTCTGGAGAGGATGTGGAGAAATAGGAACACTTTTACACTGTTGGTGGGACTGTAAACTAGTTCAACCATTGTGGAAGTCAGTGTGGTGATTCCTCAAGGATCTAGAACCAGAAATACAATTTGACTCAGTCATCCCATTACTGGGCATACACCCAAAGGATTATAAATCATGCTGCTATAAAGACACATGCACACATATGTTTATTGCGGCACTATTCACAATAGCAAAGACTTGGAACCAACCCAAATGTCCATCAATGATAGACTGGATTAAGAAAATGTGGCACATATATACCATGGAATACTAGGCAGCCATAAAAAGGATGAGTTCATGTCCTTTGTAGGGACATGGATGAAGCTGGAAACTATCATTCTGAGCAAACTATCTCAAGGACAGAAAACCAAACACTGTGTGTTCTCACTCACAGGTAGGAATTGAACAATGAGAACATTTGGACACAGGGTGGGGAACATCACACACTGGGGTCTGTTGTGAGGTTGGGGGTGGAGGGAGGGATAGCATTAGGAGAAATACCTAATGCAAATGATGAGTTAATGGGTGCAGCACACCAACACCAAGGCAGATGTATACATATGTAACAAACCTGCATGTTGTGCACATGTACCCTAGAACTTAAAGTATAATAAACAATAAAAATAGAAAATATGCATAAAGGACATAATGGACATTTCTCAAAAGAAAGCATACAAGTGGCCAAAAAACATATAAAAATGTTCCACGTCAGTAATCATCAGAGAAATGCAAGTTGAAGTCACAATGAGATGCCATCTCACACCAGTAAGAATGGTTCTTATTAAGTTGCAAAACAACAGATGCTGATGCGGCTGCAGAGGAAAAGGGCAACAATCATGCAGTTTTCGTGGGAATGTAAATTAGTTAAACTACTCTAGAAAGCACTTTGGATATTTCTCAAAGATCTTAAAATGGAGCTACTATGCAACCCAGTAATCCCATTATTGGGCATATACCTTATCCCCCAAGGATGACAGATCAGTCTACCAAAAGACGCATGCACTCGTATGTTCATCACCACCCTATTAAAAATAGCTTAGGATTGTGATTTCATATCCACTGAACAAAACACATATCTCCTTTCCCCATTCCCAAGTAACTACCATTCAATTGCCAACTTCTATACATGTGACAATTTTATATGCTTCATATAAGAAGAATAATGCAGGATTTGTTCATCTGTGACTGGATTATTTCATGTAACATAACATCTTCTAAGTCCATGTATGTTGTTGCAAAGTGCACCATTTTTTTTTATTTTTAAGGCTGAATAATATTCCATTTCATAGGTACACCAAATTTTCTTTCACTTTTTGATGTGCATTTGGGTCATCTCCATATCTTGAATATTATTGAGAATAATGCTTCACTGAACATAGGAGTGCAGATATCACTTTGAGATTCTAATTTCAATTCTTTTATATATATGCCCAGAAATATCATTGCTAGATCATATGGTAGTTCTATTTTTAATTTCTTTTGTGGAACTTCCATGTTATTTTCCATACCAGCTGCACTATTTTACATTTTCATCAACAGTGTGAAATGGTTTTGATTTCTCCACAATATAGCCAATACATACTAATTTTTGATGTTTTAATAATAGCCATCCTAATAGTTGTGAGATGATAACTCATTGTCATCTTGCTTTATATTTCCCTGATGATTAATGATGTTGATCTTTCTATATATACATATATACATATCTGTTGACCATTTGTATATCTTCTTTACAGACATGTCTAGTTAAGTCCTTTGCCCATTTTTTAAAGTTTATTTATTTATTTGCTGTTGAGTAGGAGTCTCATGTATTTTGGAAATCAACTCTTATCGAATATATGGTTGCAAATATTTGTCCTGTTCTACTCAGTAAAATAATTTTTAAAAAATTCTAATTACTGTTATATTTTATTAGTTTGTAATTTCAAGAGTTGGTGGCTTTACTATATTAACTTTTAATCAAGAATATGTTAATCTCAGGCCATATAGAGTGGCTCCCAGCACTTTGAGAGGCAGGAGCTGGTGGATTACTTGAGCCCAGGAGTTCGAGACTAGCCTAGTCAACATGACAGAACTCCAAATCTACAAAAAATATAAAAATTAGCTAGGCATGGTGGCACATGACTGTAGTCTCAGCTACTCCGGAAGCCGAGGTGGGAGGATCACTTGAGCCGGGAAGGTCAAGGCTGCAGTTAGCCTTGATGGCACCACTGCACTCCAGCCTGGGTGACAGAGTGAGATCATGTCTCAAAGAAAAAATTTAAAAAAAAAAATGTTAATCTCTGTGAGACACAAAGGTCTAGATTTAACAATTGGTAAGAAATTTAGGGACTTCTGAGATACTTTCCACTCGTTTTACTACCACGCTAGTAAATAAGCAATCATGTGTTTCTCCAAGACATCCATTCTTGCCTAGTATGTCATAAAGTTGTGTCTCAAAGTTGAGTAGCCTTAGAAGCCCTGTTAAGTGAGGACACAACTGATCCAAAGGATTCCAGACCAATGTCCCTACTGTTTTTATGGGGCTTCAGGCTAGAAAAAGAGCAAGATGAAGGTGAAGACCATGATTTATGCATTCTTTATTTAGGATTTCTGAATCAATAGTAATAAAAGTAAAATCTGCATCATGTTTCTAGTTTCATTTATTATTTGAGGGTATCTTCACATAATTTTCTCTATAATTTTGAGTAATCTCTCTCTCTCTTTTTCTTTTTTTTTAGTTTAACAGAGATCTTTTTAAAATGTAAGTGTAGAATTTTATCTTATTCTAGGAACATTTTGGATAAAGTTTAATAATTTCCTGGTTTTTCCTCATCATTAAATTCTTTCTTTTACTTCAGTAATATTTATTGACATGTCTTGTATGTCAGAAATAATAGTAAACAGAAAAATGTGACACTTTGACAAAAAAGAAGCAGTGAGGTTAACACATAAACACAATAGGAAATTGTAGTAAGTACTGTAAGTCTGGCGTCCCCAACCCCCTGGCCACAGACCTGTACTGTCCATGTCCTGTTAGGAACAGGCTGCACAACAGGTGAGTGGCGGATGAGCAAGTGAAGCTTTACCCATATTTACAGCCATTCCCCATCATTCACGTGATCACCTGAGCTGTGCCTCCTGTCAGATCAGCAGAGGCCTGAGATTCTCATAGGAGCGGGAACCCTATTGTGAACTGCACATATGAGGGATATAGGTTGTGCACTCCTTATAAGAACTTAATGCCTGATGATCTGAAGTGAAACAGTTTCATCCTGAAACCATCACCCCCAATCCTCTCAGCAGTGGAAAAATTGTCCTCCATGAAGTTAAAAAAAAAAACTCTGATTGGTCAATCAACTGATTTCCAGTTCAAACATGAGTCCTTATTGTATCTTCTAAGTTCTCTCAATAATCTCCATTACAACATTGTTGCAGGCCACTCTTTTATACAGTTCATTTCCTACATCAAAAGAACATTCAAACTTCATGCATGTCTTTTTAACTGGAAGCTTTTTCTATGTATTCCCATGTTGCCCAAGTTTAATTTTCTTAATTTCACATACTCCTTTAATTTCCAGAAATATAATGCTTTCCTATGTGCGTCATATATTACATTTTGGTAGATGATCCAAGCTTATGTCACCTTGGAAAGCACAACTGGTGAGAGCAAAGTTTGGTATTCTCTCTGACAGTAGATCAAGTTGCTATCTTCCATCAGATTTGGGAAGTACTTTTTAACCTGACTACCTTGTTGAAAAATGGAGCTGATAAGCCTTTCTGTTTTTCATAATATTCTTTTTTTTTTTTTTTTCAGGACGCTTTGGCTTATTCTCAGTTCCCTGTGTTTAACCTTCTTTATTTTTTTACTTGGAAAACTGTTCCCAAACTTTAGATTTTATACAGGCAAATGCTTAACATTGTGAGATAATCAGAACCACATATAAACCTGTAACATCTAATAAAGGCCGGGTATGGTGTCTCTCACCTGTAATCCCAGCACTTTGGAAGGCCAAGGCAGGAGGATCACCCGAGGTCAGGAGTTTGAGACCTACTCAGGAGGCTGAGGCAGAAGAATCACTTGAACCCAGGAGGCAGAGGTTACAGTGAGCCAAGATTGCACCACTGCATTCCAGCCTGGGCGACAGAGTGAGACCCCATTACAAAAAAAAAAACAAACAAATGAACATCTAATACAATTATTTATTTTTTAATAAAGACAAATTAATAAAGATGTATAGTACTACTAATAATGTCACCTGTCTTAATTTTTTATACATTTTTCATTTATAGTTTTTCCATGTGAGCATACTGGTGGAATTTTACTATGTCAATATCTTCTGAATATTTCTAATTTTTATTCCATTATGTTGTCCATTATCATTGCCTAGTCAATGACTTTCCTATTAACATTGGCCCCTTTAACATTTAGGTACATCTCTCCTATTCTTTTTTTTTTTTTTTTTTTTTTTTTTTTTGAGACGGAATCTCGCTCTGTCGCCCAGGCTGGAGTGCAGTGGCCGGATCTCAGCTCACTGCAAGCTCCGCCTCCCGGGTTTACGCCATTCTCCTGCCTCAGCCTCCCGAGTAGCTGGGACTACAGGCGCCCGCCACCTCGCCCGGCTAGTTTTTTGTATTTTTTAATAGAGACGGGGTTTCACCATGTTAGCCAGGATGGTCTCGATCTCCTGACCTCGTAATCTGCCCGTCTCGGCCTCCCAAAGTGCTGGGATTACAGGCTTGAGCCACCGCGCCCGGCCGTCTCTCCTATTCTTGAAAGCATCTTCGCTTTCTGGAGCAAGGTGTTCCGATAACATCTTTATATCTACTTGAGAACAATACATATGTTTGTGAAAAACCTCGCTTTCTGTAAAATCACCACAAATGATTCCAGAGTTTATGAGGAAAACGACACTGGCCAAAACCTGTGCAGCCATGTAAACAGAACACTAACAAAAATAATAATTAGAAAATAACTTGGCAGACCATGCAAGCAGCTCAGGTTTGCCTGAAAGTAGCCTAAGGAAATATTAAACTTATGCAAAAACAATTGAGGTGAAAGTCTGGCTTGTGCAAGGTACTGAATCAATGCAGAAAGAAAATGGAGCTCAGAACACCGGAGCAAGTAAAATCTGCTCTCAGTCTAGAACTTTGTATGGCTGTGGTTCTGGCTCTCCAGAGTGAGTATATTGCACACAGGGACTCACTGTCAATTTCTCTAAAGTAGAGCTGAAAAAATTACTGGGTATGAAGCACCCAAGCAAAATACTTACTACATTTTTTTTCCTTTATTTTTTGTTGAGGGTTTAATTTTTCTCACACTCTTTTGGCTCTTCAGAACAATCAGATATGAAAACAGATACAGATATGAACCCAAATTATATTTTATAATTTTCCCTAACAAATAATGGTAATAAGCAACATTGGTTATTAGATGTGTCTTACAACAGAAAAAAAAAAAAAAAAAGTCTGCAAACATCCTGAAATCAGCTACTCTGAAATAGTTTATGTACTTACTTTTCAATTTGGAAAGTGTTAAATATAAAAACTGAGAGTTTATATTTAATTTTTTAAGGGCTAGGAGCTTATAAAAAATGATTTGAAAGACCACATCTTAAAATGCTGCCATTAACATTTTGACAAACTGCAAAAGTTTTTTTTTTTTTTGGCTGAGGTTACAGTTTACAGTGATACTTCCAATTCTTGTATTTCCAAATGCATAATTAAAAAAATTTTTTAAAGCTAGTTAATTTTCTCTATATCATGCTTATTTAGTTTTTGTTTCTTCTCTAAATTGCTATTATATCTTTTTCATGGCTATCAAAGTTCTTAATAACCAAGACAAAATATCTCTAAGATAGAGAATAAGATAATAAATAATTCTGATAGGCTTTTCTAATAATAGATTACCCTGAATTCCTAGCACAAACTCTGTGTATCCTGATTCATTTTGTTTTTAGTACAGTCATATACTGCATAATGATATTTTAGTCAACAATAGACCCATATACAACAGTGGTCCTGTAAGATTACGATGAAGCTGAAAAGTTTCTTTCTCCTAGGGACATCATAGAAATGGCAGTCTGGTAGGGCAGCACATTACCCATGTGCTTGAATCTTGGTAATACTACTAGAAATGAAAGTGCTCCCCTGGGGGAAATTCGTGTGTGTATGTGTGCATGCGTATGTGTGTGAATGTTCTATTTTTTAAATAAAACCAGCTACTTTTAGAAATAAATGATAATGTAAAATGGAAATTTAAGCTTTTTATCTATTACAACCATTGATTTTGGCAAATGTAAACTAAAATCCTTCAGAGGTCTAACACATTTTTCCCCTTAACAAGAGTTTTAACATCCACATATCAAAATCTCATTAACTTTGTCAATATGACCATGGATGCATCCTCAATAGAGAAACTTTTCTAGAATTTTCCCCTTTGATTAATACCTTTCATTTTTCTCATTCGATTAAATTAATTCAATTGAATAAAGAACTCCAGGAAGCCCTTTTTGGCATAAAAAAATTAACCCTTTTATGAGTGACAGTACCAATATTTGTTAAAGGTTAAATTTAATTTCTCAAATATAATTTATTTGATTGACACTGGATTTATTAAGTGTTAAAATCTCTTCTTACAATTTATAGATTTAAAAAACTAGTGTATTTTTAATTGTTCAAATTCTTAAAATACAGTAATATATTCAAATAAAACCTTTTAAATCAAGGAATAAAATTAATTGAATAGTCTTGTCTTTCTATAATACTGCAGACTCACAGTCTTTTAAAGGGCTATTGATACTGGATTCTTGATAATATTGCAATCAATAACTATCACTGTCCAAAATCAGTACTGATATTGATAATATGAACTCAAAAAGTACAAGGTACGTGTGATATTACCATTTGTGTGGGAAGCATTATAGTATATTGGCTTGGAATTGAAAATAACTAGTTTTAATCCAGGTTTGTCACCTACTATCTCTTTGAGTATGGTAAAGTAAATTATATATCTACAACAGTGGTGGTCAAAACAACACTTGCAATTTGCTTCATCTATAAAATGGGAATAATTATAAGAATAATAACTTAAAAGGTTATTGAAAATAATACATGTACATAATAAACATGCAATGCCTGATAAGTACCTTGTGCTTTATCTATTGTTACTATATTGAAAAGAATGGGCAAGACAAGTATGATTAGAATTTAGCATAAAATGATAGAACTTTTTTTCATCTTTTTCTTTAAATCATATTTAAAAACCTGAAAGTAAAGTTTAGAAGAACACTACAGGATTGCCTATCATGAGATAGAAAGAAAAATGCCTTATGCCGTCTTAATAATAAATTTGAAATAGTTCCGTTAACTGGAGATTATTTTAGCTATATAATGGTTTATTATGTAATAAATCCATTCTGACTGTTCTATAGGAATTTGTGTAGGGGTAGTGTAACTTAAAATCAGGTAGTCTACCAATATAGATGGCTTTTAAACTTTGTCTTGATATTTTCTAAGAAAATACTTAGATGTTTTTACATTACTAGAAATCCAATTCAGAATTCATTCACACATCTCACGTCTCACACATTTCAGAAAATCAGAAATTTGTATTGATGAAAAAAAAAAAAGTTGTTCTGGGCCAAAAACATCAATCAGCCTCATCTCCAGAGTGATCCTCCAAACTCAGGGAGAATTGGTAAGTGTTTTTGACTTTCATGATACATCTGAAAATTGTCACCTCAATTTTTTAAAAAGCAACACAGTACCAGTGTTGCCAGTCTCTTGTATTTAAGCTTGAATTGACTCGGTACAGTTCTTTTTCCAAGTCTATATAAAAATGACCTTCAGGGAATATCATTTAATTGTGCGGTATGTTCTTTGTACTGTTCATTCCATCTTTTCTGTTATTTGCTATCGTTCTAAATCAACAACCATGTAAACCCATATGATCAAATTATGTGCATTAATAAATTTTACTTCAAAATGTTTCTATTTAAAATGTCCTATGTTTTCTATGAAATTATCGTTGAAGATATTACCTACAATGTTGTTCAATGTTTTCTTAAGATTTTATTTTTTTTTTCAGAGTAGTTTTAAGTTCACAGCAAAATTGGGAGCATGGTACAGGCATTTTCCATATAGCCTGTGACCTCACACATGTTGTATATCTTGCCCTGGAGAGGGACTATGAATATCCCTCACCGGAAATTCACCAATTTGTTACCATTGATGAAACTACATTGACACAGTGTAATCATCCAAATGCTGTAGTTTACATTAGAGTTCACTCTCAATGTTGTACATCCTAGGGATTTGAACACATGCATAATGTAATACTCATTTGCAATATCACATAAATATAATTATAGTAACATGTAGAGTTTACACAATGTCCTTAAACTATTTGCTTTGCCTTTTCATCCCTCTTGCCTCTACGTCATCTGTCGGCAACCAATTCTCTTCTGCTGTCTTCACAGTTTTGTCTTTTCCAGAATGTTATATAGTTGGAATCTTGTAATATATAAAGGCTTTATATGGACTTATTTCACTTAGTAATGTGCATTTAAGTTTCCTTGCTGTATTATCATGTCTTAATAACTCATTTCGTTTTACTGTTTAATAATATTCCATTGTCTTGATGTACTGTGGTTTATTTATCCATTCACCCACTGAAGTACATTTTGATTGCTTCCAAGTTTTGTTATTTATAAACAAAGCTACCATAAACTTCTGTGTGCAGGTTTGTGTGGAAATTTTCACCTCCTTTGGGTAAATGCCAACAAGTGTGATTGGTGGATCATATGGTAAAGGTATGTTTAGTCTTGTAAGAAATTGCCAAAACTGCCTTCTTAAGTGACTGTCCCATTTTGTATTCCCATCAGCGGTGAATGATAGTTCCTGTTTCTCAACATCATTGTCAACATTTGTGCTTTCAGTGTTCTACATTTTGACCAGTGTTCTAGATTTTGACCATTATAATAGGTGGATAGTGGTATCTTGTTTTAACTGGCCATTCCTTTATGACATATGATATGGAGCATCTTTTCATATGCTAATTTGCCATACATGTATCTTCTTTGATGAAGTGTCTGTTAAGGTTATTGAGCTATTTTTTCATCAGACTTTTTCTTATTGTTGGGATTTAAGGGTTCTTTGACCATTTTAGACAACTGCCCTTAATCAGATTTATCTTTTGCAAACATTTTCTCCCAGTCTGTGGCATTTCTTTTCATTCTCTTGACTTTGTTCTCCACAGAGCAGAAGTTTTCAATGTCTGGCTTATTAATGACTGATTTCTTTCATGGATCATGGCTTTGGTGTTCTTCCTAAAACGTTATTTCCATACAGATGATCATCTAGATTTTCTCCTTTGTTACCTCTTAGTTTTATAGTTTTACATTTTACATTTGGTCCTATAATTCATGTTGGGTTAATTTTTGTGGAGGGTGTAATATCTGTGTCTAGACTCACTTTTTTTGCATGTCTAGTTATTCTGGTACCACTTGCTGAAAAGACTATCTTTGCTACATTATATTGCATTGGTTTTTTTTTTCAAAAATCAGTTGACAATATTTATGCAGATCTATTTGTTGGTTATCTATTCTGTTCCATTGAGCTATTTGTCTCTGTTTGTCAATATCAGACTGTCATGATTACTGTACCTTTATAGTAATCCTTAGAGTTGAGTATAGACAGTTCTTCAATTTATTCTTATCAATCAGTATTGCTTTGGCTATTCTGTGTCTTTTGCCACTCTATATAAACTTTAGAATTAGCTTGCTAGTCTCCACAACATACATTACTGGAATGTGATTCGAATTTTATTGAATCTATAGACCAAATTGGGAAGAACCAACATATTGCCAATATTGAGTCTCCTGATTCATGAGCATGGGGTGTTTCCATTTATTTAGTTCTTTTCTGTTTAGCTCATCAGAATTTTACAGTTTTTTGTATAAAGCTTGTACATATTTTCTTCAATTTATACCTAAAGTATTCCATTTTGGGAGAAGCTAATATAAATGTAATGTTATTGCTTTTTAAAAAATTTCAAATTTAACTGTTCATGGCTGGTCTATAAAAAATCAATTGACAATTATAACAAACTGTCTCTCAGACCACAGTGCAATCAAACTAGAACTCAGGACTAAGACACTCAATCAAAACCGATCAACTACATGGAAACTGAATAACCTGCTCCTGAATGACTACTGGGTACATAACGAAATGAAGGCAGAAATAAAGATGTTCTTTGAAACCAATGAGAACAAAGATACAACATACCAGAATCTCTGGGACACATTTAAAGCAGTGTGTAGAGGGAAATTTATAGCACTAAATGCCCACAAGAGAAAGCTGGAAAGATCTAAAATGGACACTCTAACATCACAATTAAAAAAACTAGAGAAGCAAGAGCAAACACATTCAAAAGCTAGCAGAAGGCAAGAAATAACTAGAATGAGAGCAGAAGTGAAGGAGATAGAGACACAAAAAACCCTCCAAAAAATCAATGAATCCAGGAGTTGGTTTTTTGAAAAGATCAACAAAATTGACAGACCGCTAGCAAGACTAATAAAAAAGAAAAGAGAGAAGAATCAAATAGACGCAATAAAAAATGATAAAGGGGATATCACCACCGACCCCACAGAAATACAAACTACCATCAGAGAATACTATAAACACCTCTACGCAAATCAACTAGAAAATCTAGAAGAAATGGATAATTTCCTGGACACTTACACTCTTCCAAGACTAAACGAGGAAGAAGTTGAATCCCTGAATAGACCAAAAGCAGGCTCTGAAATTGAGCCAATAATTAATAGCCTACCAACCAAAAAAAGTTCAGGACCAGATGGATTCACAGCTGAATTCTACCAGAGGTACAAGGAGGAGCTGGTACCATTCCTTCTGAAACTATTCCAATCAATAGAAAAAGAGGGAATCCTCCCTAACTCATTTTATGAGGCCAACATCATCCTGATACAAAAGTCTGGCAGAACACAACAAAAAAAGAGAATTTTAGACCAATATCCCTGATGAACATCGATGCAAAAATCCTCCATAAAATACTGGCAAAATGGATTCAGCAGCACATCAATAAGCTTATCCATCATGATCAAGTGGGCTTCATCCCTGGGATGCAGGGCTGGTTCAACATTCGCAAATCAATAAATGTAATCCAGCATATAAACAGAACCAAAGACAAGAATCACATGATTATCTCAATAGATGCAGAAAAGGCTTTTGACAAAATTCAATAGCCCTTCATGCTAAAAACGCTCAATAAATTCGGTATTGATGGAACGTACCTCAAAATAATAAGAGCTATTTATGACAAACCCACAGCCAATATCATACTGAATGGGAAAAAACTGGAAAAATTCCCTTTGAAAACTGGCACAAGACAGGGATGCCCTCTCTCACCACTCCTATTCAACATAGTGTTGGAAGTTCTGGCTAGGGCAATCAGGCAAGAGAAAGAAATCAAGGGTATTCAGTTAGGAAAAGAGGAAGTCACATTGTCCCTGTTTGCAGATGACATGATTGTATATTTAGAAAACCCCATTGTCTCAGCCCAAAATCTCCTTAAGCTGATAAGCAACTTCAGCAAAGTCTCAGGATACAAAATTAATGTGCAATAATCACAAGCATTCTTATACCCCAGTAACAGACAAACAGAGAGCCAAATCATGAATGAACTTCCATTCACAATTGCTTCAAAGAGAATAAAATACCTAGGAATCCAACTTACAAGGGATGTAAAGGACCTCTTCAAGGAGAACTACAAATCACTGCTCAGTGAAATAAAAGAGGACACAAGCAAATGGAAGAACATACCATGCTCATGGATAGGAAGAATCAATATCGTGAAAATGGTCATACTGCCCAAGGTGATTTATAGATTCAATGCCATCCCCATCAAGCTACCAATGAGTTTCTTCACAGAAGTGGAAAAAACTGCTTTAAAGTTCATATGGAACCAAAAAAGAGCCCACATTGCCAAGACAATCCTAAGTCAAAAGAACAAAGCTGGAGGCATCACGCTACCTGACTTCAAACTATACTACAAGGCTACAGTAACCAAAACAGCATGGTACTGGTACCACAACAGAGATATAGACCAATGGAACAGAACAGAGTCCTCAGAAATAATACCACACATCTACAGCCATCTGATCTTTGACAAACCTGAGAGAAACAAGAAATGGGGAAAGGATTCCCTATTTAATAAATGGTGCTGGGAAAATTGGCTACCCATAAGTAGAAAGCTGAAGCTGGATCCTTTCCTCACTCCTTATATGAAAATTAATTCAAGATGAATTAGAGACTTAAATGTTAGACCTAATACCATAAAAACCCTAGAAGAAAACCTAGGTAGGACCATTCAGGACATAGGCATGGGCAAGGACTTCATGTCTAAAACACCAAAAGCAACAACAACAAAAGCAAAAATTGACAAATGGGATCTAATTAAACTAAAGAGCTTCTTCACAGCTAAAGAAACTACCATCAGAGTGAACAGGCAACCTACAGAATGGGAGAAAATTTTTGCAATCTATTCATCTGACAAAGCGCTGATATCCAGAACCTACAAAGAACTCAAACATACAAGAAAAAACAAACAACCCCATCAGAAAGTGGGCAAAGGATATGAACAGACATTTCTCAAAAGAAGACATTCATACAGCCAACAGACACATGAAAAAATGCTCATCATCACTCGCCATCAGAGAAATGCAAATCAAAACCACAATGAGATACCATCTCACACCAGTTAGAATGGCAATCATTAAAAAGTCAGGAAACAGCAGGTGCTGGAGAGGATGTGGAGAAATAGGAACACTTTTACACTGTTGATGGGATTTTAAACTAGTTCAACCATTATGGAAAACAGTATGGCAATTCCTCAAGGATCTAGAACTAGATGTATCGTATGACCCAGCCATCCCAATACTGGGCATATACCCAAAGGATTATAAATTATTCTACTACAAAGACACATGCACACGTATGTTTATTGCGGCACTATTCACAATGGCAAAGACTTGGAATCAACCCAAATGTCCATCAGTGACAGACTGGATTAAGAAAATGTGGCACATATACACCATGGAATACTATGCAGCCATAAAAAAGGATGAGTTTGCATCCTTTGTAGGGACATGGATGCAGCTGGAAACCATCATTCTTAGCAAACTATCACAAGAAGAGAAAACTAAACACCGCATGTTCTCACTCATAGGTGGGAACTGAACAATGACATCACTTGGACTCGGGAAGGGGAACATCACACACCAGGGCCTATCATGGGGAGGGGGGAGAGGACAGGGATTGCATTGGGA
This sequence comes from Trachypithecus francoisi, assembly GCF_009764315.1. NCBI lineage: Eukaryota > Metazoa > Chordata > Mammalia > Primates > Cercopithecidae > Trachypithecus > Trachypithecus francoisi. The sequence continues at coordinate 59,288,107 of NW_022681465.1, forward strand.
ATTATACCTGATATAAATGACGAATTGATGGGTGCTGACGAGTTGATGGGTGCAGCACACCAACATGGCACAAGTATACATATGTAACAAACCTGCACATTATGCACATGTACCCTAGAACTTAAAGTATAATAATAAAAAAAATCAATTGACATCTGTACATTAGCCTTATAATCAGCAACCTTGCTATAATTGATTACCAGTTTCACAAGTTATTTGTTGTAGTTGTTGAATCCTTTAGTATATTTACATAGATAATCTTGCCATCTGTAAACAAAAATAGGCTTATTTCTTTTTTTCCCAGTACACACACCTTTTATTTCCTTTCTTATTGCATTAGCTAGATCTTTCAGTATGATACTGAAAAGCTGTGGTGAGAAGATATCCTTGCCTTTCTCCTAATCTTAGTAGGAGAGCTTCAAGTTTCTCAACATTAAGAATAGAGTTAGTTACAGGGATTTTGTAAATATTCTATTTCTGGCTAAGGAAGTTCTCTATTGCCATTTTATTGAGAATTATCACAATTAGGTGTTGTATTTTATGAAATGCTTTTTCTGCATATAGTGATACAATCATAATGTTTTTGCAAAAACCTATGAAGTGAGTACTTTTTAAAATGCTACACATTTCCTGTGGAGAAACTAATGTATTTTGAAGTATCTATAAAAGTTGCAAACTATATTATATCTTACATTTTGCCATGTTTGACAGGTCAGTCAAAGATCTTGATTAATCACAACAGGAATATTACCCTGGATGATTTTAAAGTTTGCTCTTATTGCAGTTTATTTTTTTCTTCTCATGATTTTACAAGTTTCTATACATTTCTTTTGAAAAACTGTGAGAATCAAAAACAGAAAAATGGGTCTTTAAGATAATCTGGTGATTTTACATTACCCTAAATCTATATTTAATCAACTTTTTCTATTTTTAATATGCTGTATCACTAATCATTATATTAAAAGGTATAGTAATTTATAACTTTATGATCTATTTCAAAAAATCAACTATTAGACAAGAAGGGTAACAAAAACTTTCAAAAGACAGTATTTTCCAATATCATTGCTAGATAAGATAATTCAATTATCTTTCATTTTAAAATTTCTATTTGATTATTTCTCTTTATGTCAACAGCAGTCATAAATCTGAGAACCTGAAAGTTTAAGCCACTAAATAAACATTGTATTAATTAAATAAATTTTTACATAGCTACTAAAAGGTACCGCAATTTATGGACTGATTTTGTTTAAATGTTTTATTTGAAGGCTTATATTCCTTTTTTTGCATAATGTAAGCATAAATATAATATTCTTTACTCAGCTATGAGATCATAAAATTTCTTCCCAGAAATATTTTTATGACTAATTGCTTCCCATTTGTGGTCAGAAATCTTATTTTATGCATTTAACTTATTTTTCATACCAATTTTTAATATCACCATCTTCCCAATTTTAAAATAATGAATGCAGTTCCATTTCAAACATGTATACTCCTCTCTGTAACTTTGTTATTTTTTTTTTCCTGTTTGAATGCAATTCTTACTATTAAACCTCCATTTGTGTTACTGTAATTCCACTAAAACTCATGGTAACAAATTTAATTGTTAAAACTAATTTACATTTTTAAGGTAAAATTATAGTTGCCTGTTTAATAGTTTGACATTCAATAAAATAAAATATAAAAAAGCATAGTACACGTTTGCATTTTTGAGTGTGTGTGAATGCCTGTGTATGTACAATACTCATATGAGTTTGTGGATAAGACTGTGCATTGTGTGTGTGTGTGTGTGTGTGTGTAGGAAAAGAGATATTAAATATAATTTTGTAACTTTTTACAGTAAGTACTTTTGTAAACATTCAAGTGAATACATATGGTTGGAAATAGTTTGGCTGGGAGCTACCTGAATTTGAAACTCAACCTTATGTGTATGGTTGATGAAACCACACATTGTTTGAGACAAGCTAGGAAAAGTCTAAATAGTAAGTAAAGATAATGTTTAGCAAAACTGGAATCCTGATAGTTAGTCAAGCAGGCAAACCATGTTGGAAATTAGCCATCCAAAAGAAAAATCCTAAGATAGTAGTGTCTTGGCAATAAAAGAAATAGAACACTGTAAGAATGTAGTGACACTCTGGTTGAATATTCTCCATCACTTTTGCCTCCACTTCTTGGATGTGTTTTCTTCTCAGTCATCCTCCTTAGCCACCTCTGATGAATGCATTGAAGAGGATGACCTGCTTGGTTAGTCTGCTTCCTGAACACAAAATATTAGGCTTCTGAAATGAAGCCTACAAAGTTATTGTTGCTTTTATTCCACATTCTCAAATACTGTGAATTTCTATGTGTTTGATTCAAATCAACACCTTTTACATAAACTTATAATTCTGCCGGAGACATCTATCACTATAGGTTTAATTACAATTATTTGAGATGAGAACACCTAAAGTCTACCCTCCTAGAAGTTCAAGAATACAAAACATTGGTTTTAACTATGGTCACTGCATGGTACTGAGAGGTGGCAACATGCTAGCAGCCTTCACTCTTGGCACCTCCTCCGCCTTGGAGTTCACTCTGGCCATGCTTGAGGAGGCTTTCAGCCCGCCACGGCACTGTGGGAGCCCCTCTCTGGGCTGCCTGAGGACAGAGCCGGCTCCTTCTGCTTGCAGGGAGGTGTGGAGGGAGAAGCCTGGGCAAGAACTGACTCCCTCTGCTTGCAGGGAGATGTGGAGGCAGAGGCCTGGGCAAGAACCGGGGCTGCATGCAGCTCTTGTGGGCCAGCGTGAGTTCCGGTGGGCATGGGCTCGGTGGGCCCTGAACTAGGAGTGGCAGGCCAGTGCTGCGCACCCAGGCAGTGAGGGCTTAGCACCCAGGCCAGCAGCTGCAGAGGGTGCGCCGGGTCCCCCAGCAGTGCCGGCCCTCTGGCACTGCGCTCAAATTCTCTCCAGGCCTCAGCTGTCTCCCCGCTGGGCAGGGCTCAGAACCTGCAGCCCACCATGCCCAAACTCCCCCCTCACCCATGCTGCCATGGGCTCCTGTGTGGCCAGCCTCCCTGACGAGCGCCACCCCCTGCACCGCTGTGCCCAGTCCCATTGACCTCCCAAGGGCTGAGGAGTGTGGCCACATGGTGCAGGACTCCCGGGCAGCTCCGCCTGCAGCCCCAGTGCGGGATCCACTGGGTGAAGCCAGCTGGGCTCCTGAGTCTAATGGGGACTTGGAGAATCTTTATGTCTAGCTAAGGGCTTGTAAATACACCAGTTAGCACCCTGTGTCTAGCTCAAGGTTTGTGAATACACTAATCGGTACTCTGTATCTAGCTCAAAGTTTGTAAATACATCAATCAGTTATCTGTGTGTAGCTCAAGGTTTGTAAATACACCAGTCAGTACTCTGTATGTAGCTAATCTAGTGGGGACTTGGAGAACTTTTCTGTCTAGCATTTTGTGTCTAGCTAAAGGATTGTAAACACACCAATCAGCACTCTGTGTCTAGCTCAGGGATTGTAAACACACCAATCAGCACTTTGTCAAAATGGATCAATCAGCTCTCTGTAAAATGAACCAATCAGCAGGATATGGGTGGGGTCAGATAAGGGAATAAAAGCAGACTGCCCGAGCCAGCAGTGGCAATCAGGCTGAGTAACCTTTCACACCAGGGAAGCTTTGCTCTTTTGCTCTTTACAATAAATCTTGCTGATTCTGACTCTGTGGGTCCACACTGCCTTTATAAGATGTAACACTGACCCTGAAGGTCTGCAGCTTCACTTCTGAAGTCAGTGAGAGCGCAAACCCACCAGAAGGAAGAAACTGTGGACACATATGAACAAAGAACCAAACTCTGGTCTACCATTTTTAAGAACTGTAAGACTCACCCGGAGTATGCGCAGTTTCATTGTTGAAGTCAGTAAAACCAAGAACCCACCAATTGTGGACGCAATACAGTAGATCTCTTCAACTTATTCTTGCAATTTAACTAAGCTTTTGTATCTTTTTACTAACAACCCAATCCTGCTGCCCTCAGCCCTTTGTAACCACCATTCTCCTCTCCACATTTTATGAGTCCAACTACTTTAGATTCCACATGTAAGTGAGGTAATGTACATGTTAATTAACTCAATTTAATTCTATAATGTTTATATATTTCAAAACAACCTGCTGTATACCATAAGTTTGTATAATTTTTTGGTGAATTAAAAATAAACTTTTTGAGATGTGTCAGGCTTCTGTGGAATGATGCCTATGAGATATTCAACTTACAGTTATTATTTTCCTAGCCTGTTTCATCTCTGACTTGAGGTCATTTTAACTCTACCACACTGCGTACAATTCTCCAAACAATACTGAGGCTAGTGTCTGGCGCTTCTCCATAAACTGTCCCATCTTCATTAACTAAATTTGCCTCTTACCTGTACTCTAGTCACTAAAGGACTTCACGCCTGGTCACCGTGAGCACATTCCTCACCTACCCAATGTACATATACCAATTTAAGAAGAAAAAGTTTTTTGTTTTTATTTTAGTAGCAAGTTATTAATCACAGTATTTAGACAAACATTTCATCTAAAAGAAAGGATACTATGTAGTTAAACCTAGAATATGTGGTAAGTTAAAGAAACATTAATTTTGGTTTCAGGTATACTTTGTTACTTTATCTCATTAGATTGATTTTCTAGAGCTAGGAGCCTAGAGAATAATAATTTGTATATAAAGAATTATATAAAGCTTTTACATAAAAATTATAGAAACATATATTTATGTGCATTCCAGTTATTAAACACAACTATTTCCTCCTCTTTTAAGTTTTGAATGTACCTTTGATACCTGTGTGTATTGCATCCTATTCGTTACTTAAGCTATCCTTAACTAAAAGTAAGAGCTGTAGAGTTTTGGTAAAATATATATATGTATGCTTGAAGTTCATTTTACTTATATCCAAACCAATCAATGCTAATAGTATCACCAATGTGATTTTACCCACATAAAATATTTCAATATGGATTTCTGAACCTATTCTGGTGACAAATTTTTATAAATAAATTGCTTTTATTTGAATGTTAGTTTTTTACAGTTGCAAGAATCCCTTCAAATCATGTAAATAAGACAGAGAAGAGAAACGGATGTACATAACTGAACCTGAATAGATAAATAGACAGATGATAGATAAATAGGAGAGAGAGCAAGAGAGAGAGAGAGAGAGAGAGAGACATGATAAATGATGGAATCTTGGTAATGGGAAAGTAACTGAATTAGAGATTAGGAAGTATACTTATGTAAATACTAAAAAGAGACGTTTATGCCATGAATATTCAAGCAGAACCATAAATCTCATGTTTAAGTTTTAATATATAATATTAATAATTTTTTAAGTAAAAAGTAAAATATTACCTTAAACTTTTCACTTTTTATAGATTATCATTTCAAGAGAATCATTTTTAAATATTGTATTACTTTGCTTGTATCTATAATTTTTAAATATTTTATCTTCAAAATTCCTGAAATGCATATGCCACATAAAATATACTTAGTATTTTCTCATTCTAAAATAAATTTGAAAAGCTTTAAAGCATGACAATTATACTTAAGAATATTACTACCGGTTTCTTAAATGGACATCTTTTTTTACTCTCTGTTTTGCATATAAAATTGCATAGAATAGATTCACATTATTAATTTCAGCATTGCTGAGACTGAAAAAGATTTAAAGTGATAAAAATGCTGTTAATTTTCTTACATTTTGTGGCCATGTACACTGAGGCAAAGTAAAGAATTGATCCAGGGATTTCAAATAGTGTTAGCAAATGATTCAGCATTATAACAGGAAATGTTTTATCCAATATATTTTTAGTAAAGTATTCATGTCAGAGTGAACCGAAATGATTTACAAAAAAAAATGAAAGAACAGTTTACGTAACAGGGATACCCAGCCCCCTTTTAAAAGGCATATTGTATTTTTAAATTGAAGATTATATACATTTATGTCCTAGAAAACGTACTTTAATTAAATATATATAACATATATGTGTACCTGTATTTTCTTTCTCTCTCTTTTGTTTTGTTTTGTTTTCTTTTCTTTTGGCAGAGTCTTACTCTGTTGAACAGACCGGAGTGCAGTGGTGCAATCTCGGCTCACTGCAACCTCCGCCTTCTGGGTTCAAGCGATTCTTCTGCCTCAGCCTCCCGAGTAACTGGGATTACAGGCACACGCCACCATGCCCGGCTAATTTTTGTATTTTTAGTAGAGACAGGATTTCACTATGTTGGCCAGTCTGGTCTCGAACTGTTGACCTCAGATAATCCACCCACCTTTGCCTCCGAAAGTGCTGGGGTTACAGGCGTGAGCCACCACGCCTGGCCTTTACTTAAATATGAATTCTGAGTGTTGTATGTATCTTGAGATATTCACTGAGAAAATGTATTTGAGTATTTAGATTAATTCACTACTCAAAAAATCAGTTTAGCCTTTAAAAGCATCAACATCAAAAAATATGGGCATTTTCATCCATCAAATATATGTCATTAGTTTTGGCAGTAAATTTTAATTTGAACAAGAGGAACATATTAATATAGATTAATCTAATTTTATTTTAATTTATAGCTTTATTAATATTAAATTACAAAATGTTTTAAATAGCTTGACTTTCAATTAAACATATTAAATAATGTCAATATGGTAACAAAATAATTGAATAGCTATTTGCCTGTTTAAATTGATGAGGTAGGTATTTTGAGGCACAAAAACATATTTACAGTGCATCATTAGGTGAAAAGACAAACTTCTAAATATGCATAAATATGCATTCAATTCTGAAAGAAACTAGATATGTTTCTTCTATATGTGTGTATACATAATTTAAAAATATATATATGAACATTATTACTTTTTAATATATGCTACTAAATATGTATTGTGGCTACATGTGTTATACATTTACATATATAACCACTTCTAAAATGCATAGTGTTTATGACAAATATATTAATTTGAGGTAAATCAAATAACATTGATTTTACTAGAATTTAAGCCTGATGAATGTGAGAACATTTGTTTTTCTGTTTTGTTTCATCATGTTTTCAAATGTCACCACTTCTTAGCATATAGTACTTAATAAATACTGAATACAGAAGAACTGGATAATTAAATTCCTATCTGTATGTATATATCTGTATCTCTGTAGATATTTGTACCTATATGTAGATATATGTCCATATGCACCAAGGTTAATCTTTTTTTTTTTCTTTTTTTTTTAAGAGATGAGGTCTCACTATGTTCCGCAGGCAGGTGTCTAACTACTGGGCTCAAGTGATCTGCTTGTTTCAGCCTCCCAGAGTGATGGGATTAGAGGCATTAGCCACTGTACCCAGCCTCAACCAAGGTTAAATCTTAATAATGGCTTCTTTATAATTTTCAGACAATATACATTTTATAATTTTCTGTTTCTAATTTATTTTTCTAACAAGAATATATTACCCTTATAGTCTTGAAGTGCTCATTAAATTTTATAAAATAAATGTTAATAAGCATAACTAGTTCTATTGAAGTTCATTTACATTCTTCTTACAATTAGAGTTTAAAATATGATAGTCTTCTGTGTGAATGCCTTCTGATTTATAACTACAAAAAGCATTTCAATAAGTATGTTATTCTTTTCTCTAAGTATGTAATTTTAAAGTTGACACAAATTAATTTTAATATTGAATGAAATTTTCATTAAGGGTAAACATTAAATATAGTTTACATAAGTATGAAAAAATATTTTAAATATTAATTAAGAACTAGATTAGATAATTTCTTGGGATGCTCTTCCTAGTATGTATGAAATATTTTAAATCTCGAAAGAATATCTTTTTACTTATTTCTTTTTAAAACAACTGTATGGTAAGTAATCATTAGGGCTACTGACAATTTATTTTCTCTGCAGCATGTGCATTATGCTTCTCTGAGCACTTTGAGGTCAGTTGTGTCATTTTGACTAATGTAGGGAAACACACTATGAGAAGAAAATATGCTGCTTTCCCAGAAAGTTTTTTCTTATCCCAAGTTGGCGATTGCAGAATCACCTGTGCCAGCGGACCTGCCGTCACCTGCATTGCATTATAGCTATGTTGAACAGAGCAGATCTGCTCATTGAGTCTTTTATGTATATATATTTTTTAAGTTCTAGGGTACATATGCACAACGTGCAGGTTTGTTACATATGTATACTTGTGCTATGTTGGTGTGCTGCACCCATTAGCTTGTCATTTACCTTAGTTATATCTCCTAATGCTATTCCTCCCCTCTCTCCTGACCTCATGACAGACCCCGGTGTGTGATGTTCCCCACACTGTGTCCAAGTGTTCTCATGGTTCTATTCCCACCTATGAGTGAGAACATGCAGTGCTTGGTTTTCTGTCCTTGTGATAGTTTACTCAGAATGATGGTTTCCAGCTTCATCTATGTCCCTACAAAGAACATGAACTCATCCTTTTTTATGGGTGCATAGTATTCCATGGTGTATATGTGCCACATTTTCTTAATCCAGTCTATCATTCATGGATATTTGGGTTGATTCCAAGTCTTTGCTATTGTGAATAGTACTGCAATAAACATACGTGTGCATGTGTCTTTATAGCAGCATGATTTATAATCCTTTGGGTGTATGCCCAGTAATGGGATGCCTGGGTCAAATGGTATTTCTGGTTCTAGATCCTTGAGGAATCACCACACTGTCTTCCACAATGGCTGAACTAGTTTACACTCCCATCAACAGTATAAAAGTGTTCCTATTTCTCCACATCCTCTCCAGCACCTATTGTTTCCTGACTTTTTAATGATTGCCATTCTAATTGGTGTGAGATGGTATCTCATTGTGGTTTTGATTTACATTTCTCTGATGGTCAGTGATGATAAGCATTTTTTCCATGTGTCTGTTGGCTGCATAAATGTCTTCTTTAGGGAAGTGTCTGTTCATATCCTTCACCCACTTTTTGATGAGGTTGTTTGATTTTTTTCTTGTAAATTTGTTTGAATTCTTTGTAGATTTTGGATATTAGCCCTTTGTCAGAGGGGTAGATTTCTCCCATTCTGTAGGTTGCCTGTTCACACTGATGGTAGTTTCTTTTGCCGTGCAGAAGCTCTTTAGTTTAATTAGACCCCATTTGTCAATTTTGGCTTCTGTTGCCATTGCTTTTGGTGTTTTAGTCATGAAGTCCTTGCTCTTGCCTGTGTCCTGAATGGTATTGCCTATGTTTTCTTCTAGAGTTTTTATGGTTTTAGGTTTAAAGTTTAAGTCTTTAATTCATCGTGAATTAATTTTTGTACAAGGTATAAGGAAGGGATCCAGTTTCAGCTTTCTACTTATGGCTAGCCAGTTTTCCCAGCACCGTTTATTAAATAGAGAATCCTTTCCCCATTTCAAATTTTTGTCAGGTTAGTCAAAGATCAGATGGTTGTAAATGTGTGGTGTTGTTTCTGAAGGCCCTATTGTGTTCCATTGGTCTATATCTCTGTTTTGGTACCAGCACCATGCTGTTTTGGTTACTGTAGCCTTGTAGTGTAGTTTGAAGTCAGGTAGCATGATGCCTCCAGCTTTGTTCTTTTTGCTTAGGATTGTCTTGGCAATGCAGGCTCTTTTTTGGTTCCATATGAAGTTTAAATAGTTTTTTTTTTTTGTTTTTTTTTTTTTCAAATTCTCTGAAGAAAGTCATTGGTAGCTTGATGGGCATGGCACTGAATCTATAAATTATCTTGGGGAGTATGGCTATTTTCACAATATTGATTCTTCCTATTCATGAACATGGAATGTTCTTCCATTTGTTTGTGTCTTCTTTTATTTCATTGAACAGTGGTTTGCATTTCTCCTTGAAGAGGTCCTTCACATCCCTTGTAAGTTAGATTCCTAGGTATTTTATTCTTTTTGTAGCAATTGTGAATGGGAGTTCACTCATGATTTGGCTCTCTGTTTGTCTGTTACGGGTATACAGGAATGCTTGTGATTTTTGCACATCGATTTTGTGCAAATTGATGAGTTTGCTGAAGATGCATATCAGCTTAAGGAGATTTTGGGCTGAGACAATGGGGTTTTCTAAATATACAATCATGTCATCTGCAAACAGGGACAATCTGACTTCCTCTTTTCCTAACTGAATACCCTTGATTTCTTTCTCTTGCCTGATTGCCCTAGCCAGAACTTCCAACACTATGTTGAATAGGAGTGGTGAGAGAGGGCATCCCTGTCTTGTGCCAGTTTTCAAAGGGAATTTTTCCAGTTTTTTCCCATTCAGTATGATATTGGCTGTGGGTTTGTCATAAATAGCTCTTATTATTTTGAGGTACGTTCCATCAATACCGAATTTATTGATCGTTTTTAGCATGAAGGGCTATTGAATTTTGTCAAAAGCCTTTTCTGCATCTATTGAGATAATCATGTGGTTTTTGTCTTTGGTTCTGTTTATATGATGGATTACGTTTATTGATTTGTTTATGTTGAACCAGCCTTGCATCCCAGAGATGAAGTCAACTTGATCATGGTGGATAATCTTTTTGATGTGCTGCTGGATTCAGTTTGCCAGGATTTTATTGAGGATTCTTGCATTGATGTTCATCAGGGATATTGGTCTAAAATTCTTTTTATTGTGTCTCTGCCAGTCTTTGGTATCAGGATGATGCTGGCCTCGTAAAATGTGTTATAGAGGATTCCCTCTTTTTCTATTGATTGGGAGAGTTTCAGCAGGAATGGTACTTTTTATACTTCTGGTAGAATTCGGCTGTGAACCCATCTGGTCCTAGACTTTTTTTGGTTGGTAGGCCATTAGTAATTGCCTAAATTTCGGATCCTGTTATTGGTCTATTCAGGGATTAAACTTCTTCCTGGTTTATTCTTGAGAGGGTGTATGTGTCCAGGAATTTATCCTTTTCTTCTAGATTTTTTAGTTTATTTGCATAGAAGTGTTTATAGTATTCTCTGATGGTAGTTTGTATTTCTATGGAATCAGTGGTGATATACCCTTTATCATTTTTTTAATTGTGTCTCTTTGATTCTTCTCTCTTTTCTTCTTTATTAGTCTTGCTAGCGGTCTATCAATTTTGTTGATCTTTTCAAGAAAACAGCTCCTGGATTCATTGATTTTTTGAACTGTTTTTTGTGTCTCTATCTCCTTCAGTTCTGCTCTGATCTTAGCTCATTGAGTCTTAATGGAAACAAGGCTTGAGGGATTATTATAATAATCCACCAGATTTTGAATTATTTGTTACTATGCAAAACCAGCTAACAGCTGATTGATGCAAACATACTATGGCTACATAACAGATATAGGCCTTATATGACTAGCAAGATGTCAGTAATTGCAATAGAATCTCCATTTTTGACTTGTTGGTTCCAATATATTCTGCATATACATTGATTTCTTAATCTGAGAAACAAAGTATATTCATTTGGCCCATACAGAAGGATAGGAGTTGAAATTTAGGCCTTGCCGGGCGTGGTTGCTCACGCCTATAATCCCAGCACTTTGGGAAGCTAAGGTGGGCCAATCACCTGAGGTTGGGAGTTGAAAATCAGCCTAACCAACATGGAGAAACCCAATCTCTACTAAAAATACAAAATTAGCCAGGCATGGTGGCCCATGCCTGTAATCCCAGCTGCTTGGGAGACCGAGGCTGGAGAATCGCTTGAAGCCAGGAGGTGGAGGTTGCAGTGAGCTGAGATGGAATCATTGCACTGCATCCTGGGCAACAAGAGTGAAACTCCGTCTGAAAAAGAAAAAAGAAAAAGAAAGGAATTTAGCCCTGACTGTCAGAACTTTTGCTGAGAGGAAGCCTTTGAGTATGATGTGGTAATGGATGCTTTGCTTGTCATAGCATAGATTTGAAAACATTATCATTGGTTTCTGCAGCATTGAATGCACCTTTCTATTTGCGTAACTCTATCCTGTATGCCTCTGGATATCTAATTTATATTTTTAACATATTAGACTCTATTTGCTGTGGTTTTTTATTTAATTTGCCTTTCAGTTTATTGATCCTAGTTTTATCTGTATAAAACTATATTATTATATCATCTGTATATAAACTATTATTAACCAAGTCATTGTGTTTGTACTTCAGTTTTCTTATCCAATAATTCCATTTAATGTGTTTTATGTGTACCTAAATATTTCTGATTACTTAATTTTTTGTTTCTCATTCTTCTTTTATTTATTATTATCAATTTATATTGTAGTATTAGTATATCCAACAAAGATGTGCTTTTTTTTTTTTTTGAGTCAAGAGTCTCGCTCAGTCGTCTAGGCTGGAGTACAGTGGCACCATTTCAGCTCACTGCCACCTCTACCTGCTGGATTTAAGTGATTCTCCTGTCTCAGCCTCCGGAGTAGCTGGGATTACAGGCACCTGCCACCACCCCAGGCTAATTTTTTTGTATTTTAAATAGTGACAGGAATTCACAATGTTGGGCAGACTGGTCTCGAACCCCTTACCTCAAATGATTCACCTGCCTTGTGAAGTGCTAAGATTACAGACATGAGTCACCTTGCCCAACCAAGATGTACTAATTTAAACAAATATTTATATTGATGATCATAATACATCCATCTTTGTTGGACGGACTAATAACACAATATAAATTGATAATATTAAATATTACCAGTTCTATCAGACTATCAGATATTCAGTCATCTGAAGTCTTTGTTGGTATCACTTGCCCATTTTTAATGATATTTGTTCACAATATATGTTTATTTCTTGTCTATTTCAACAGTTGTTTGTGCTAATGTGTCAGGTTATGATTGTATCTAGGTAACTTTACAATAGAAACCTGAATTACTTTTATTTGTTTCCCCAAATGATGTGTTTTCTTCACCAATAAGTGCAATTTACAAGGACAACTTTGTATTAAAATCTTGCCTTGCTGTTTCTTTAGATAGACAAGTAATAGTAATTTGAATGGTTTAAACTCAAATCTGTTAGGATAGCTAATTTTGGTTCAAAATTTGAGTAAAAACATCACTTCTTCACCTCATATGGTATCCAAACCAAAAAGACAAATTTCCTGCCTGATTCCTCTCTTGAGATGGTGATAATGACGCTAATGAGGATGATGATGATCATGATGATTGTGCTGTCAATTCAACATTTCATTGATGATCTGATTTATTTGCTAAGGTTTTTCCTTGACCGATTTACATGCATCTTTTCTCAAATCCCCTAGGTAGTCGTTAAACTCTGCATGACCTGGCAGGGTTCGGTGGCTCATGCTTGCAATCCCAGCACTCTGGGAGCCCTAGGCGGGTGGATCACGAGGTCAAGAGACCGAGACCATCCTGGCCATCATGGTGAAACCCCGTCTCTACTAAAAATGCAAGAATTAGCTGGGCATGGTGGTGCACCCGCACACCTGTAGTCCCAGCTCCTTGGGAGGCTGAGGCGGGAGAAACAGTTGAACCCAGGAGGCGGAGGTTGCAGTGAACTGAGATCGGGCCACTGCACTCCAGCCTGGCAACAGAGTGAAACTCCATCTAAAAAAAAAAAAAAAAATCTGCACAACCTTAAACATTGTGTAGGTTATGTAGTGTCACGTTCCAAACAACTATTCATTTACTGATTGCTGTGTGGGCTCAGGAATTTGAGCTTTCCTAAGCTGAGGAACTCTTGTGCTATTCCCATCTGGGATCACTCATGTAATTCCAATTACTTGATAGCTAGACTATGACTACATGGTATGAGGAAGCCTCACTCACATGTTTCAGCATTGCCAAAACCTCTTAGCTGGGCTTCTCTGTCTCCATGTGGTCTCTCATCATCAGGGACTATACTTAGATTTTCCCCAGGAGAGTCTCAGGCCAGGTTTTCAGCTGAGCATGAGCAGAGGTTATACATCCTTTTGAAGTCTAGATTTGAAATGCACCTAACATCAATTCTATAACATTCTATAGATTAAAGCAAGTTTATTGCAGTTCGGAATCAAAGGGTTAGAGAAATAGTGTTTATTTGTTCAAGGCAGGAACTGCAAAGTCACATTGCAAATGAACACGCATTATAGTGATGGGGAACATTTGTGGCAATGTACCAATAATTCACAGGAAAAAGGACTTCAAAAGTTGAATAAACATATAGAAAAACTAATAAATAACACTGATAATCAGGAGTATGAAAAATAAACATTTAGACATTTAACAGTCCATGGGTAAAATTGCTAATCCATCTATATTGTGTTGGGAAAAAACAGAGGAATAGTGACATTTTATATCATGTTGGTGAAGTTAAAATTTGGAGCAGGTGCTTTGAAAGCAGCTTGCAAATAGCCAGAGTAGTAGGCAGCATCAGAAATAGTTTCCAGTGATGCCCACCCCTCGGTATCCACGTCTTTATATAATCTTCTCTCCCCAAGTATAGGCTGATCTAGTCACTGGCTGCTTGTAAAAGGAATAGAGCAAAACTGATGGGATGTCACTTCTGATTACATTACAAAGCTATTCTCTTTCCTTCTTTTTCACTTCCTCACTTTGACAAAGCCAACTGCCATTTGTGAACTGCCCTGTGGAGAGGACTAACACTAGCCTTCAATCAACAGCCAATCAGGAAGAGACCCTTAGTTCAACATCCTGTAAGGCATGGAATCCTACAAAAGACTACATCAGGTGATCTTGCAAGCAGATCCACCCTCAGTCAAACCTTGAGATGACTACAGCCTTGAGAGAGACAGAGCCAGGAGAGGATCCAGCTTAGCTATGCCTGCATTCCTCACCTACAAAAGAATGTGATAGAATGTTTTGGAAACAATTATTACACAGTGATAGATAACTAACACATCTAGTAAATTTGAAAGATCTCATTAGACTGAAAAAATCCAGATCTAGATACATGCTGTGAAAACACCATGGCTCATGTGAAGTTAAAAAATGCATTAAATAATAAGTAATTTATAAAATAAACTATTTTTACATATATAAACTTAGATCAACCTGAACACAAAATTATTAGTAGAATCACTAAACTATAAAAATTGCATGTACAGATGATTTTATTCCTGTACAGTGAAGTAGCAAAATATTATCTTATATGTAAACATATATGTTTATAGCAAAAATTTTACAAAATTAATCAATGTTATAAAAACCAACACCAGGATAGTGCCTCAATGAATAATTATTGAGAAATCAAAGAATACACCCCTTCATCTATAATATTTTAGATTTTTAAAATAATAGGTTTGATGCAAATGTATCCAAATGCTAAGTTTTCTTGTATCCTGATAGGTTATGCATGGATATTCCTTATAGTGTGTTATGTTTTTCTTATTCAAAATATTTTATAAATTTTGAAAATATTTTTATAAGGAAAAGTTAAAATATTATAAATGTGATACTGTATAATGATATTGTCATAAATGCTGTTAACATAAAAAATATTGGAGATAATAGCACCTGCCTTTTGTTTAGGGAAGTTACAAGAAGATCAAATTAGATACAGATCTTGTTTATTATAGTAATCTGATGACAACAGAATCAGCAACCATAATACATAAAATAATTTCCAAGACATTAAACAAACAAATCATTTATATGGAGTAATGTAAACAAATCATTTATAGGTCTATTGCACACAACGCATCTCTAAACTATGTCTCTGAGACATCCAGTAAATAGTAGAAAGCAGAGTAAATTTATCAGATTTTGTTATTGTTGGAAAAAACAATTTAAAATGGCATATAATCCAAAAAACCAAAAATACATTATTCAACTGTGTAAATCTATCTAGAAATATTATTATTATGCTAATTAGAGAGTAACATAAATATTCAAATGTTTAGTCATCAGATATGCAATAAATGACATTAAAGATGGGCAGTCCTAGAAATTTTTTTATGATTCAATTTGTTGTACCAAACTGATAAACTTTTCAGGTTTATGTTTATATATTTTTTTGGTAATTTTTATCCTTTTTGGATGATGAATTGCTAATTGAGAACATACAAAGCATCAAAATATTAGTTTGCGATGTATATATTTTGTCATAGTCACAAAAGCAGTCACAATAGTCACAAAAGCAGTATAGGAAGAAACAATATGTATATGATATTGGGAAACAAAAGCAGCTTGAGACTTGGAACAAAAGCAGGGAGTACTTGGAAGATTCAATTAGCATAATTTACAGACTTTGTGTAGATTGCATTAATGGCCCCATTTCCTTACTACTCCATCCATCCATAACTTCTAAGTTTTCAATGCTCTCCCAATGCGGATAGGTATCATTCTTTGTCCCTAGGCTTGGTTTGTGATTGCCTTTGGCCAATATGACCAGACACTAGCAGTGTCTTGAAAAGTTTTTGCAAGGTTGATCTCACTAGCTTTTGAGCTTCCAACATCTCCACATCAAAACCATGCTTGGGGTAGCCCTAGGGTGCTGTGAGGAGGATGAACAACATCTAAAGCAGAGAAATATCAACTGAGGTGCCCTAGGCAAGCACAACCTAGAGGAGGGCCCTGACCAAAATTTAGATGCATAAGTAAACCAGCCATCTACTGACACTCTAACAATCCCATCCAACATAAGCTAAACTCAACCTAGATCAGTCTAAGGTCCTGCTCCCACATAGGCAAGTTAGTAAAAAAAAAAAAAAAAAAAAGTGTAGTTGATATAAAGTAATCCATGAAACGGAATAATCATAATCCATAGTTATTCCATATTATACTGTTACAGAAACATATAATATGTTATTTGTCTTAGTTTTTATTTCCTCAGAATATTTTGTTCTAAATAGAAAATATGAATATATACAATTACGCTGATGTATGCAGGTGTATATCACAGGTTTGTGATCCTGTATCAAAATAAAGTCATTCATGTCAAGTAGTATTGAGCCCACAGTTCTTCACTCCTTCTTCAAAATGAAAAACGTTTGTGTAATGGACTGAGGTGATAACACCCATTTTTTCCTGGTACCATAGGAGGCCTGAAACACACCATAGAAAATGAAGAGTGGCTGAGATAATGAGCATAGACCAACCTGCAGAAGATATAAAAACAGCCAAGTCCCGACCTTGTCTGAGATACCTGTGGAGATTCTGCCCGTAAGAACTCTGAGGCTTTTTTCCAACTTCAGCAGTTGTTACCTAAGACTCTGCAGGAGAGAAGCAGTGACCCACTCACTGACCTGCATTCAAAGGACTTCAGGATCCACTGGACTAGTCTGTTGGCTTGGTGTTGTCTGTCAGCCTCCTTTTACTATCACTGTGATTTGTTAGCTACCTTTTACTATCACTGTGGTTTGTTAGCCTCCTTTTGCTACTGCCTCTAAACTATACTGTCATTTGTTAGCCTTCTTTTACTGCTGCCTCTGTGCTGAATATTAATTGCATGATTGTGGTGTGTGAAGGCCTCACAATTAACTATGAATTCCAGCATAAATAATTGACTATTAAGCCAACATAAAACCTTACAACTTAGGTGGGAACTTTCACAACTTGGTAGTGAGAACACAATTAACGTATCAATCAGTGTGGCTTACAACAGGAAAAGCCTAAAAACCTTTAATAGGACAGACTTCGAAAACATCTAATGATACGCTTTAAGAACAGACAATTATAACCCAGAAAACATGCAACTTAGTGGAAAATATAAAGTAATAATACTTTCATTCTTTTTTTTCTGACCTGACATTGAAACTTAAATAATAAGATTAAAAGTACAAGGAAAAATCATTCACGTTGTTAGGATGAGTAGGACATGTTGAAAATTTTGAAATATCCAACATAGCATTCCATGGATAAAGTAGAAAGAAGATGCTAGAAGTTGGAAAGCATACTTCTTTTCTGAATACGTGGAATAGTACTGAGAGTAGTAGATCTTTTAATACACTTCACTTTTATGCCATATTTCCCAACAGATGATCACCAGAGTCTTCCCTTGAATCTGAGACATTTCCTTAAACTTGAGATTCAGATATTCTCCTCTTCGCTGATAATTCCACTTGAATGTCTAACAGGCTGTTCAAACTTTACATAAATATCACCCTTCCCTGATCATCCTGTCTAAAATGTAAAATCTCACTTTCTAGTTACTACTGAATTAGACCATCCCAAAACATGGTGGAATATAAAACTGTCATTTTGTTAAGCTCACAGATCCCTTGGATCGAGAATTGGGAAAGAAAAAGAATAGAATAGTTTATCTATGGCTGTGAGGACTCAAAGACAAGAAGATGAAACTATCTGGCCATATCTTCAATCACATATTTGGATTTCAACTGGATCCTCAGAAGGGATTTTCAATCAGATGATTTACAGTAGATGCCCTGGGCTTACTAACCAAATAGAAATTGTAGGATAATCGGAATTTTTAGATGGGAGCACAGAGGTCCAAAAGCTAGTGTACTAATGTGCAAAGTGAAGTGTTTATTGTGAACCCACCTGCAAAGCCACATATTGCCAGTTCAACTGCATTCTTTTGAATAAAACAGTTTTAAGTCCATCAAGGTTCAGGAGGATGTCACCTAGATACTACTTTTAATGGCAAGGTGGTAACATTATCACATGTAAGTTGGATTATCTAGTTGTCACTGTCTTTGAAGGTAACATCTGAGAGAACCACATACTCTTTTGGCTTCATTTTCTCCTCATCTCCCAACATTCAGTATGTTTTATCTTTTTATTTACTGTACATCTTCTCAACAGAATGTAGGGGTTTTGTTGTTTGTTTCATTTATCTTTCACAACACATAGAAGATCTCCTGGAATAATTCATAGTTTAAAAATTGTTTGTTGAATAAATAAATGAGAGTTGAGGCAGGTCACTGTCCAGAAACAGAAAGTTTATTTTACCTTAGACTACACACAAGTCAGTTTCTTCACTAGCTCCCTTAGATTGCTGAACAGCTGAATCATACTCAAAATTAATATCATCTGGCCCTTAAATTGATATTCACCAATACATTTAAAGAGATATCTCCTACACAATTTGGCGGGGGAAAAAAAAAAACTAAGTAGATATGACTCCACAAACAAAGATGAAAAAAACAGAAAAAAATAACAAAAAATGCATATATAAAAATTCCAATATATGAAAATGGAAGTTGGTAAACGGCTTTAGCAGAAATACAAGTATATTTTAATAAAACATTTCAAGAAATATAAAAGATTATAGTCAATAAATGTTATTGATCCTTGAGGAAATACAAAGTATTATGACAAATGAATAAATTGTAATTGAATATGTTAAAAATGGAGCTATAAGAATAGAGGACAAAATACAAATGAGCTACTATAAATAAAACAAGAAAAAATGGCATTGGATGAATTAAAAGGTTTCATGAGTCTATAAAATAAATTTTAAAGAAGGACTTTGTATTCAGAAGAAGAGTAAATTTTAAAAAATTAAAGAGAAATGATAAACATTTAGGATAGAACACAGATAATCAATTTGTCCTACTTAAGTTAGATAAAAGAAAATTTTTCTTAAAAGAAACACTGGACAGATTTGAATACATAAGTAAACCCTGAAGGGCTGGGATAGCTATGTAGGATGTGGAAGGAGGAATGGCAAGCAATAATGTCAACATGGCTCATTTTGTCCTCACTCTCAAGCCATATATTCCAACATATTTTTAATCAGTCTAAAGGATAACATTTTGATCTTAATCTGTGTTCTGTCTCTATCTAGTACTCAGCTGTTCCAAAACTTGAACAGAGACAGGGACGTGTTATGCTATAGCCTTGCCATTCATAACTATCTGGGTTCTGAGACCAGGAATCTTGAGAAATAGAGGTTTAAAATTAGCCATCAAATTAAGTTCACTGTTATTTAACAGGGTCACGTGTTAAGTCTTAATTCCCACCATATGGGCTTTAAAAGTTGTTGAGGCAGATTTGTCCAATGTGCAGTAGTTTGTCCTCAGGCGAGAGGTGGGTAATTTTTATGTAGGAGATGAACTCTTTACATACAGGCAGAGCTTCTACTGCAGAGATTTGGAAACACATATGGGCTTCTCTAGCTTTAGCAGATGTAAAGTCTGCCTTATTTTATCATCCTTTCTTTATACAGGCATTTTAGATATTACATTAGAATGTTATTTGCTGTTTTTACTATCTTAGCCATGTTTATAGGAGTCATGGCCTTTAAATTGCAAAGGTCTTTGTTTTCTATGCATGAGGTATCATGCACAAGTGAGAATCTGTTGTTAAATATTTAGAATGAGACCTAAGTTGATAGCACTTGATCAGGTGATGCAAGTTTAAACTCCCACCCCTACCCATTACTACCATTTGTAGCTAAATGTTTAATTTATGGGAAGGACTCAAAATTTGAAAATCTAAACTGTAGATTTTCCTTTGAAAGGTGGTATATTTTATTAAGACAAAACATATATTAGAAAGTAGAAACCACATTATAATGTTGCAATCAAGTAGAGAAATAATATCTATAAAATTATTTCAAGTATAAAGAAGCTCATCATTAATACTTTTTTCTAAAAGCTAAGTTTCTTCAGGAAAATAAATAAAAATGGAATTATTCAAAGAATTAAAAATAAAACTTGCTAGTCTTACAGTCAGAACATGTGGGTAAATATGAAAAGAGTGAATAGTTAAGCTGGCTCAAGAAAGAGATTTAATTGACAGAAAAATTAAATTTCTAAAGGAGCGTCTGGGTCAATTTAACCAGTAAGTGAAAACTTAAAGTCCAATCTAAACATATATAAAGGAATCTATATAAACTATATTTGAAACCTGGATGGGTGTGCTCTTCAAAAAGTTATTAGATAAGTTTTAGATATCATAAATATTATCAGACCAGAAATAATGTATGGAACTCACAGTTATCTAAGAAGAAAAGAGGTGGGATCTCAATAATCATGCTCTGATTTCCCTAAACAATCAGAAGAGCTCAGAATTTATGTAGCAGTATCTCCTCAAATCAGAAAGTAAAGGATGCACACAAAGAGGAATCTGGAAAACCTCCCCTTTATCACTGAATGACTATATAATGTTCTTACTAAAAATCTGAGAAGATGTTTGGGAAAATAAGCTTGGTCTACTTCAAGTATTATTAGGTGGTCTTCAAAGTCTTAGGTGCATTGAAGAAATATTTTTTACTGTATTATTGAAATGGTATTTGAATGGAATATTTTGCAAAAATAAAGCGCGCACACACACACACACACACACACACACACAAAACAGCTAGATAGGAAAAATATAGAAGAAGTCCAAAATTGATTTTGCAAGTTGATCATATAGCGGAATGTCAAGGGTCAGATGTCTAAATCAGAAAATGGATTGGTGGCAGATTTGTTGGAACTGTATGTAATTTTGACAAAGCCACCTTTCAATGTAATCTCCTGCCAAAGTTGTCACCTTTATCTCTCAGTCTCTTTTCTTCACATCAATCGTAAAGCTTTTGCACATTCCTTTTAGAAGCACATCTGGATTTATGCATGAATTCCTTGTTCTTGTCATTTGTTCACAAATAAAGATTACCTCATGTAGAAGTTGTTTCCTCTCCACCTGCTAAAGTTATTATTTTGCCAATCACATACGATTATTTTATCATTTTTAAATTATCAGTACATGAAATTATTATTCACTTTTTTTGTTATAATCTTACCATGTCTTCAGTGCCTAGAACAGGACTGTCATACACAGTGGCTCAATACACATTTACTTATGAATGATTCCCTGCCTGACTGTTACAGGCAGAAGGACCAGGAAAATCAGATCCGGAGTGTCCTCTAAAGTAATGAAGACTAGAAGGCATTGAATAATATTTCTTAATTATACAAGGACTTCAGAATTAGATCTCACACAGATATCTACAAATGTGTATGGATTCGAAAAACAATTAGATGGATAAAACCTTTAGGAAAATATACATTTTTGAGTTAAATGTATATAAAATAATTATTATCAATGACTTAAAAATATGATGATACTGTTAAATGTGTCTTTTGTAAATTATACAAATATGAGTTTTATTTGTTAAAGCATTTCAAATGTTCAAGAGTTATGTATGTTCTGTCATTTAAAGTGACTCACATGAGAAAAAATAACCACAAATTGTAATTTTCTAGAATTAAAATAGTATATTAATGAAGTATCTCACCAAATACATAAGTATAAATAAAAGAAGAGAGAATAAATTATTTAAAAACATTTGATCGTTTCAACATTCATTACAAATATACAAAACCAAACCCAACCCTTACAAGAATTACTATAGAATTTAAAGAATATTCAAATACTTGAACAAATAATTGGCAAGAGGTGTCCACATATGTGTGAAGGAATATAATTTGACAAATATAAAAATAAACTGTGATGTATTAAAACAGTGCATAATATTTTAATATATCTATTTTATAATATAAAATATTTATAGTTGTAATATATTTATAAATTAATAATATGTACTTATAAATTATCTTAAAGATGTTATTTCTTGAAAATATAACCAGCAAATATAAGACAATCTGGATATTTTCCAGTAGCAGGATTTTCACCTGGAAAAAAATGGTCTTTAAGTTTGTGAGGAAAAATATTGAAAGAACATTTCAAATTTATTTTAAACTAAAAAATGATCATGTGTAGCTTACAGAAATATTTAATAAATAAAAACAAAAATAATATAGTTTGGCAGAGGGAAAGAGCAGGATATATTTGCTTGAACCATAAAAGTTACCATCTTTTGGTTAAGGCATTAATTAAAGAATGTAAAAAGACAGAGATGAAAAATGCAAATTATTTTAGCATAAATAGCAAGAGGGATAGAGAGACTTAGAATTAGTTAAAATAATATGTTTTTAATGCTACACTTTTTCTTATATGTTCAACTTTGACATTTTAAAATTTGATGATTTCCTTACATTATCATGACATGTTATGGCCTCTTCAATTGCTAACATTTTTATACTGTCTTTCCCTATGCCAGAAAATAATAACGTCACCATGTACTATGTGATTTATAATATTTATCTTCTTCTTTCAATGAATAAAAGTATGAATTTAGCTCTGAGATCTATTCATTGCTATTGAGTGGCTACATTGTACCAAGAAAATTTCTTGGCTATTGAAATATACATATTATGGACAAAGTGTTCTATGAATAAGTGAGCATGATAAGCTTGCAGATTGCAAGGTATAAGGAAATAAAATGTTTTTTTGTTAAGTATATGTGTTAAAATAGTGTATGTTGGAGGTAATGGTATTGATAAAAATTTATCAAATGTAAAAGTAATAAAAATAGTGAAAGATGAAAGATGCAATATGTTAAAATACTCAATGACTTTCAAATAAGAAATGAGAGAGCAGTTGATTTTAGAACAGTGTAAGAAAAGATTCAGCAACTGAAATAGAGATTTGAGGTAATTATAAAGTAGAAATAGTAAGTGTGGTGGTTTAAGTAGCATGAAAACACAAATCTGTAAACCAGAGTATATATGAAATGAGAAATACATATATGATGATTTCAGCATTTAAGACCTTGTTTCATGCATCTCAAAAACTATATTAGATGATAGCTAGACTATATATGTAGATATATATATGTGTGTGTGTGTGTGTGTGTGTATAGGTAGATATCTTTATCTATATCTATGTAGATATACTTTTTTTTTTGAGAAAGGATCTCACTCTATTGCCAAATGTGGAGTGAAGTGGTGCAAACACAGTGCACATCAGCCTCCAGCTCAAAAATTCAAGCAGTTCTTCCACATCAGATTCCCCAGGGTACTACAGGTATGTGCCTGGCTATTTTTTTATTTTTTTTTGTTTTACTTTTTGTAGAGACAGAGTTTCCCTATGTTGCTCAGGCTGGTCTCGAACTCCAGGCATCAAGTTAGCCTCTCACTTTAGCCTCCCAAAGTGCTGGGACACCACCATGCCTGGCCCAAAATACACTTTATAGATTAATTCATTGTTCTATGAATGAACATCAATACAGTACTTTCACAAATATAAAGTTTTTATCTATAAATCTTTTTCCTGCTGTTCAACTAGACAGTTAAATCAAAACATTTACAGTATGAAAAGACAGTAAGTATTTTCCCCTGGTTCAAGTCATTTTCTCCATTCTGCCATACAGACAAAAAAGTAGTATGGTATTATACATTCTCAAATTATTACTTCCTCTTTATCTCTCTCTGTTTCTCTTTCTCTCTCTCCCCTGTCTCTTTCTCTCTCATATTTACCTGTGCATACATAATTAAACAAGTATGCACATTTTCAAGTGACTTTTAAAATTGCAGTTCTTCATGAATGTTTTCCTTGGCACACAAACAAGATCAAATCCTTGTTTTATGTCTCATAATACCTTCTAATTCTCTTTTGGGGACTTCATACAATTTAAAGTAAGTAAATATTTTGGGAGATGTTTTTAATTTTATGTTGCTACACAAGGTTAGAATGAGTACACTTTGTCATAGCTATAACTCTCACTTCATAGCAGTCTCTATCACAAACTAGAACTCAATAAATACATTTTGAATGAATACATATACTTAAACCCACGTGCTTTATTCTCCTCGATTTAGAACTGGAGATGATAATACCTCTGCAATGCATAAAACATAAAATGTGTCGTTATCTTTTTTATCATATTCACTCTCATCCTTATTGT
Organism: Trachypithecus francoisi; assembly: GCF_009764315.1. Taxonomy (NCBI): domain Eukaryota; kingdom Metazoa; phylum Chordata; class Mammalia; order Primates; family Cercopithecidae; genus Trachypithecus; species Trachypithecus francoisi. Next base: position 59,312,683 of record NW_022681465.1, read on the forward strand.
TAATTTTTAGCTTTCCGGAATTGATTTTCTATCTCAGTGCTAACTACTGTGATTCCAGGACTTTACTTAGATTTGCAGCTGCAAGCCTATATAACTGTTGTCAAATCTCAGGAAGTAGAAAAATGTTTCTTTTTCTCCGCAGTTCCACATAATAATCCATATTATAGAACTACTACTATAACTTTAAAGGTCAAATGTTACCTTCTAAGAGAAATAAAATTTTGATTGGGTATTTAATAATTGTGGCCCTTAAAATAACATTTAATTTTCTATTTTATGATAGTAATAAATGTAAGTTTCATTTGTCAAACAATAAGTTCATTGGCCATTATTATTTTCTTCCTACATGCATCACACTTGCAGCATAAGCAACAATAATAAACATGAAAATGATGGCAATGAAAATAAAATATCTATTAAACATACATGATTATGTATTTGGAAATATTTGATTTACAATATCTCATTTAAATTGACATTACCTTCTAGTTTTGGTGTAAGGATTGGCTATAAATAAATCATTAAGCAACCATCAGAGTGACAAACTGAATTAAATGCTCAATTAAATCAGTCAACGTGACATAATGAAAAGTACTTCATTATGTGGAGAGGTCATTAGCATCTGGGGCAATTTTTACATATGATTTTGCTTGTTGATATGTGGATACCAAAATACATAGTGTCACAGTGAAATGACAACCCTAATGTGATGTTTTTCATGAATAATTTCTCTCCAGAATAGAGGCAAAGTTAATATTGAATTTTTAAATAATTACTTTAAACTAATTAAAAATAGAAAGAAAAATCAATGAAAGGAAGTCTTCAAGATATGAAAGAAAATAATGATCAATCATTGGCTACATTGTTTCAGAGCAGACAATTTCCCTGAGTACAAATTGAACCTCATACTCCCAGTTCGTTTCCAGTACAAAGTCAAAGTGTCACATTGTATTAAGTGAATAATAAGACTCCACAGCTTATTAAAGCATAAATTCATTTCTTTACTTCTCTAGTGGTGTATATGTGTTTGCATTTTTGCCCTGAGGACAGATACTAACGTGAACATTTATCTGTAATTAAAGATTCACAGACCATTAACAGCATAGCACTTTCACTGCCAGTTAAGGCGAATAAATAAAGCTGTTTCAAAAATTATATCTATCCCATGTGAAAGTTATCCACCTTTCCTCCAGGTTTCCTCCAGAAGACTACCTTCCTACAATAGTTTTCTCCAAACTAAGACAGAAATGTTTGATAATCCACCATCTGTTATTTTTTTTCAATAATAATTAGGGTTTTTGTGTGTTTCTGTTCTCTGTAAGGACTTTTAAAATTGATTGGAGAAAATAAGGGCTAATTCTAAGTCTGCCTGTTTATATACTAAATGGTATGTGCTAGAACAGATAAAGATGAAGATCAGGAAGCTTAAGGGACAGATGCAAGGCTGCACACCTACTGATCAAATCCGGAATGGAAATACTTTATTGATATGAAACTGAATATCTACAAAAAATGTTCTAGTAATGAAAGATTACAATGTGCCTAGATTATACTTTACTAGCGATCTTAAGATGTCAACAAGTGACTGCCAAAAACAGTGCTTTACGTCAAACATCTGGGTAAAATTATCTTCTCTAGATTCAATCACTCAGTAATGGTCTATTGAGAAAAAAATCTGTGTTCTAAATTTTGGGTTACATTATCTGTTTATTCTACAGCCATTCAGCTAGTTAATATGTATTGAAAATTGTGCATTGAGTATAGCAAAGTGGGTAAGAACAAAGAATGTGAAGCTAATTTTCATGGGTTCAAGTTCTTTTTCTGTCATTTTTCTGTGTGAACTTGAGCAAGCTGTTATTTAAGCTCTCTCTTTCTTGATTCTTCCTTACAATGTGGGCTGTGACAACTGCTGGAACTCATCACTACCCGTTTTTTCCTTTTGTTCGTGAGTATAGAGTCTACTTACATTCCTCATTCCATATACGTTCACAACAGTCCAGGAAATAGTCCCTGCAAGTGAAAAGTAAACATAAGTAGTTAAAACACTTCCATGCCTGGCCCATAAAAATCTATCTATGCATAATTGTGTTCTTCTTCCCCATCAATATGTAATAAAATGGAAAGAACTCTGAGGATGTACAAGGCCAAGTCTGTAGGATGGGAGATAGCAATGCGCCTGCATGACTGTGTGGGGAAGAAACTTTCTGGCACCATGTGGAACCTACAATGATGTGAAAAAACAATATATTTTCTTTATGTAAAGCTACAAAGATTTAAGACTTTAATTTGTTTGTAATACAATTATTCGTCTCTACATACAAAAGAAATGAGGGTGTAAATGTCTTTATGTCATAGAGTTAAGTGAGGATTAATGGGTTAATAGATATAACACCAGGAACAGAGCCTGCCATTAGTTAAGGTCATACACATATCTTCTATTTAATCGATTAGAATAACTGTGGTTGCAATGAGTAGGATTCTCCAAACATTCACATGCTGCTCCACATTGCCCAGCTTCCTTTGCTGTCGACTTGGGGACTCTGGTTGAATTTGGACCAATGAGATGTGAGCAGAGCTAAAGGCAGACACCACCATGACTGCCTTGAAATGTATCTGTATGCACACCTCCTGTCATTCTTGCCCTGTTGTGGGACCTGGGAAAGCAAATGATGAAGATGGTGTTATCAAAAATACAAAGAGTCCAGAACCCTCAATTCCTACTGGAAACAACACTGGACTCTGAAAATAAACCTTTACACCAGAAAGCCACTGAGATTTTGGTGTTCACTTGGACCACACCAAAATCTGTCCATCCATAACAGTGATGATGATGATCAAGTCTGTCAGGGATGCAGTAACATAAGTAGTAGTTTCTGTGTTCTTGGAAAATTTATAGTCTACTTAGGGAAACGAATCATATGTATTTTAATTGTAGGGAAGGTGTAAGATTATGCATAATAACTACATTATTATTTTTAGGAAGAATGAACTTTTTCAACTATCCATGTCAGTTAAAAGTGTGGCATGAAAAAAAAAAGGGTTTCTATTTGGTGATTGTTAAGGATATGTACTTATGTTAATTCTACAGGTAATAAATATATATTTTATTTTAGTTTCTTTTTTATTAGTATTTTTCTATTGGGAAAATAATTTACTATCTATCAAAATATACATTTGTATATAAAAATCATGTTTTCTAGTGTAAAATCAAAAATAATCTTTCTAAAAAACAGTATTAAACAAAATTATAGGATCCCATTGTTTGAACTGTGTGCCTGCTTACCTTTCAATCGACCAAACCAAATCAAAATGGATTCACTCATGCTAAGTGTCACGTAACCTAACTGAAAAATTAGGGAAGCAGATAGATTCTAAAACAGAAACAGTTTTTCCTGAAAATAGGAGATTCCAGTCTAGCTGAGTCAGCATAATGAGAAAGTCCCCTTTGTTTCAATCCTTACAAGAAAAATAACCTGAAGTGACCTGATGTTAACCAATCAACTTATTTCCCATTGTTCCCACTTTGCAAAATCCACTGTTCTGCCTTTGCCCAGAGGGAACTCTCATTCTCTTTTGTAGAATGGAGGCTACCTTGATTCATGAAGCATGAATAAAAGCCAATAAATCTGTAACTAAATTTGTCATAATTTTATCTTTTAATACTTAAATATATCTGTTTGAAATTTTTTCTGCCAGTTTTAAATAAAATGACTTTTGAAGATCTAGGCCTTTGGGACTCCTGTTATCTCCATTAAGGTTAACTCCCTTTTAATTTGGGGCCTACACGTTCCTACAGCCCTTTCCTGATGTGCAAGAGATGATTCAGTTTTCGTCTACTTTTTTTTTGTGTGTTAAGCATGCTCTAATAAATTTGTTCTCCAAATAGGCAATCTAGAAATACAAAATTCTAAACCAAATAAATATAATTAATAAATAATATGTTCTCAAAAAAATATAAACCTTTCTTCTCCTACCAATATGTGACCTTTTACCGGCCATTTCAAAGAAATAGTCTCAGATTTTATTCTCCTTTAGAATATTATGGTTATGAATGGCATGGTTTCTCACCAGAGTTAGAAATGTTATTCTTTTGATTGATTTTTAACAGTGGGAAATAGCTTTAGAAATGTGAATGATTCCTATTTTCAACCTCGTATTGAGGAAAGGATGACCCTCCAGAATGAAAAATAGGTATGTTGGTATCTCTTTCATTCTCTCATGTCATATGCCAAATTTTAGATACTGTTTCTATTATTGCATTCTTTATAACATTCAACAGTCTTAATTTTTAAACTGTTTAAAATGTTAAACAGTTTAACATTTAAATAGTATTATCTTATATGTTCTAATGATTTTTTTTTTTTTATATACTATGTAGTTATGAGTCACTCCTCTGTTTAGGTAAGACTCCTCTATTTAGGGTAGTAAAAAACAAAATAGCATGATCTCAGAATGGGGGTCACATTTAGGATTAGATAGAAACTAATGTAAAAATTATTATTTATGAAGTTTAAATGAGAAGTAAACAAAGCAGAGCAAAGATAAAGGAACTCTGGAAACTTTGGTAAAATTAAAATACATCAGTAAAAGTCATTTTTAGCTTTTTTTCCCTTTCCTTTAAATTCAACAGAGTCAAAAGATTGTGACAAGTTCAGTGATATTTACATGTGGCAGTCTTACAAATTCAAAGGGACAGAGTCAGTATGTTTGGAGGTTTAAAAGAAAAGCTTTGGTTTCAGATGCTTGAGCAAAATTTTATGTTGAATCCCATGTATTCACTGTTATAACTGTAGGGTACTTTTTAATATCTTTACATGATTAAATTTCTTAAACAAGTCAAGCATTTAATGAACTGTTTCTGTAAAAGTTTTCTGGAATTTGTGTGTGTTATATTTGAAGCCATGGCAGTTCTTGCAGATATCATAGAATCATATTCAGACTCGTGTGTTGCCTTGAGACTTTGGCCACACACAAGTGCCTCCACAATACAGCTGTTTTTCTCAATTCATGTGTTATTCAATGTATATTCATTTTCCTAAAATATATAATTGGTTTTGAAAAATACCTCAATTTCAAAGATAATATAAGCATAAAACATGAAAATGAAATCACCTACAATGTATTTCTTGTTTCTTTCTTGCGTGAGTGGTGCAAAATTTCCCCCCTCAGATTATACAATGAATAACTCGCAGTTTTCTATTTTCTGTTATACATTCTGTTTGTTTGTTTTTGTTGGTAAGGAGAATAAGGGACAAGGAGATTTGCCACAATGAATTTCAAATATATCCAGCTGTAGATTATTTCACCAGACTCCAGAAGATGCCCCAGTGATTTTGATGGCAGAGGTGACCAAATTTCTTTGTCAGTCGTGTTTTTGTCTATAACTACTCTAGGACATTTTTACATTCACAGAAAATTGTCTTGTTTTGATCCTCTTCAAAAGATGGATTACAGTCCTCCAGTGCAGACTTCTGGTAACTTTGGAAATTGTGAAAAAGTATTGACTAGGTGGACTCAACTAGTGGAAGACAGAAGTAATCTTTTTTGAGTTTTGACTTTTTGTTTGGAACATTGCTGATCCTTTGTTTTGTTTTTCAGAGTCAAAGAACCTTATTTCTTTCTTTCTTTTTTTTTTTTTTGAGCATTTACATCTTTTGTCAATTGTGAGGTGAACCAACCAGTGATCCCCGACTAGAGCTCAGAAGAAACAAAAGGAATGGGCCATCAAACTCCAAGCAGTCATGAAACTGGAGTCTTGGATGATGACTCCCTTTTTATTGGGGACCTTTAGATGTGCCTCTGAGAGGATCTCTGACTGCTGTTTTCCCCAAAAACAATGCCCTTTGTCAGCATGAAGCAGTTAAGAGCTGTAATTGTCCTTATCCTAGTGGCAGCTAGATGTACCTCTTCAGAGGGAGGATTGATGGTAGCAGAAGCTGGTCTGAAGTGGTCACTGGCATGACACCAGTTGCAGTAGGGTACAGGCACAGGCTGTGGGTCCTCAGGTACAGATGCTGAGGCAGACCGTTCCCAGATCCTGCCCCTGGGAACTTCCCCAAAATGCACCACCCTGGGAACCTGCCCCTGGGAGCTGCTGCAATGGTGCCAGGCTGAGCTGCCTGCCAGCAAAGTAGCAGCATGATCGGGCATGGAGGAGCAGGCAGGGAGGGGTCACAAAGTGGAGCTGGCCTGGGGCAGTGCCGGGCTTGCACATGGAACATGGGTACTGGGCCCAAGATGCAGATCTGAGCCCATGCTTCAGAGGCCCATGGCAGGAAGTGGGAGTACTTGCTTTGAGGACCCAGCCAGTGATGATGCCACTGCACTCATTGTGTGCCACATTGTGTGTGCCACACAATGAGCTGTGCCACATTGCTGCACCTCAGGGAAAGGCTCTGTGTGGGGTTGCTCAAGGTTGCACACCCAGGATCCACCCTGGATCCAGGTGACCACCAAGCATGATGCTCCAACAGTCAGATGCAGGGCCCATGATCTATTCCTGGAGGTGCTCCCTAGGAAGGGCCATGAACCAGGTGAAGGCGAGCCCCAGGCAGCCTCTGAATGCCAGGGCCACAGGAAAAACTCACGGCAATGTCACCTCTGCCCTGGACACTGTCCAGGACCCAACAAGGACCTGGAGTCCCTGCTGCAGGCTGCAAGGAGGCATGGCTGAGGCTGCACATTTCACAGAGCCAGTGGTTGCCAGGGACAAGTGGGAACCCCTCCCCTTCCAAGGTGGTGGGGAAGGAGCTCCCTGGTGCAGCTGCAGCCATCCTGGAGGACTTGTGGATCCAGGCATCTCAGCACTCACAGGGGCCTGGGAAGGCTACCTCCTGCCCCCACAGGCTCAGAAGTGCCTGCTCCTGCTGCCTGGCTTCTTGTTGGTGCCCACTCCATTCTCAGTGAAATGTTGCAGCAAAGCCCAGGCGCTGTTGCAACCTGACTGGGTGTGCGCATACTCAGGGCATAACTGACATGCTGGGCTCCTGCTGCCTCAGTGCCTCTGGACTTTGGGCATCGATAATCACAGGAGGGAGACAGATAGGGGGGCTGCAGACAGCCTGGTGTTGGCCTGCAGGTGCCCCTTGGCATTAACAGCCTGGGTGTCATGAACAGCAGCAGGAGACAGATAGGCACCTGGATGGAAGGCCCCAGTAAGGACTCACCTTCAAGCCAGGGAGGGCCTAATGCATGGAGACCAGGTTGCCAGTCCTGTGGCCTGGAATGGGGACTCATGGTGCCTTTCTTGGTCTGCCCATGGCTGTCCATGGACTAGTTGGTGAACACTTCCTCCACACTGAGGCCCATAAAAGCCCAGGACTCAGCCAGACTCAAGGAGGTGGGACAACCAAGCGCTGAGAGGAGCTGCCCACCCCAGGGTCTCCTCTCTCCTGAGAGCAGAGGAGACAATGGGATGACCAGCCGCAGAAAGGAACTACCCTCTCTGCTGAGAGACTAACACTCATTGGACGACCTGGCTGTGGAGAGGAGCTGCTTACTGTGGGTCTCCTCTGAGATCTTCTACTGCTCAATAAAGCTCCTCTTCATCTTACTCACTTTCCATTTGTCTGTGTACCTCATTCTTCCTAGATGCAAGACAATAACTGGGGACCCGCCAAATGGTGGGACTAAAAGAGCAGATAGGGCTGAAACATGCTCCTTGCACTCCATGTTGCAGGCCACAAGAAGGAGAGAGGAGAAACCTAGGAGGTCCCTGAGTCAGGGCTGTGACATCCTCTTTAGGGCTCTGTTGTTCCTGGCAGAAACCACAGAGATGTAGATTATTATAATAAGCTACACATATAGATGCAACCCATCAAAGGAATTGAGTAGTTTTCCTTATACAAGCAAAATCCACATTGAAAACATAATAAAAAATGAGATAGAGTCAGGCTTGTAACTCCAGCATTTTGGGAGACCAAGTCAGGGGGATTGGTTAAGGCCAAGAGTTTTAGACCAGCCTGGTCAACATAGGAAGTTCACATCTCCACCGAAACTTCTAAAAATTAGCCAGGCATGGTGGTGTGTTCCTGTAGTTCTAGCTAATCAGAGAGGCTGAGGTGGGAGGATCATTTGAGCCTGGCAACAGAGGGAGACCATGTATCCATCCATCTATTTATTTATTTATTTATTTATTTATTTATGTATTTATCGGAGAGAGCATCTCATTCTATCACCCAGGCTGGAGTGCTGTGGTGCAATCTTGGCTCACTGCAACTTCCGTCTCCTGGATTCAAGTGATTCTCTGCCTCAGCCTCCCAAGTAGCTGGGATTACAGGCATGAGCCACCATACCTAGCTCTTGTTGGTATCTTTAGCAGAAACGGGGTTTCATCATGTTGGCCAGACTGGTTTGAACTCCTGACCTCATGTGATCCCCCCCACCTAGGCCTACAAAAGTACTGGAATTACAGGTGTGAGCCACCTCATCCAGCCTAATTTTTTTTTTTTTTAAAGACAGAAAGTATCCAAACGATAGAAAAAATAGGATATATCTGGAAATAATATCTAATATAGCACATAATATAAAGACAAGTTTGTTATAGAAAAAATAAAACTCTAGAAAGCACCTGCAAGAATATTTCATAAATAGAGAATGTGTACCATGTGTATGTAAAAGGAGACATCAAAAATCAAAAAGTCAATTTTCTCTAACCTAATGAAGGTCCATCAGTAACTAAATCGATTTTATAAAACTTTATTGTTTTTAACAAATCATCATGATCTGATGTAAAAAGGAAAATCTGATACATTAGTTTTTCTAAAATTAAACTAAGTTTTTTTTTGCACTTAATCCATTGGAATTTTTTGTTTATTTGTAATATAAAATAAGGGATTTTAGAAAGTTTTTAAAAAGTTATTTTCCCAAGCAATGTTTATTGAACCATCTCTCCTCCTTCTCACTTGGACTGCCAAAACTGACTCTCTTATTATGTCAATAAATTTCTATATTCTCTTTAAATGCTCTATTTGTTTATCCCTGAGGCGACATCACACTTACTTATGTTTCATAGCTTTAAAATAGCACTGATATCTAGTCGAGCAACTTTTGCCACACCTATTGCTTTCCCTTTCTCAGGATTTTCCTAATTTATCTTGACTCAATATTTCCATATGAATTTAAAAACACTGTTACTTATTAGGAAAAAATAAATTCACTCAGATCTCTGTTCAAAGGTCCCCTCACCTAAGTCTGCACAGTTGTTTTACTTTTCTACGTGGTTTTGAGGCCGTGTGTGTGTGTGTGTGTGCACATGTGTGTGTACATATGTGTGTGCATGTAAGACATTCCATAGTATATTGTGTGTAGCATATGAATTTTATATTTCCTATTATATATTAATATGCCTCGTTTGTCTACTTGTTTGAAAAGCTCTTTGATGGCAGGGATTTTTTCAGTTTTGATTGTTGTTACGTATCCAACATAAACAGCATTCCCCAGCATGCAAAAAGCTCTAAATAAATAAACATTAAATAAATAATATCTATCACATCCACCCACTCTCACTCCAAATACTTATTACAGGAATACAGACTTTCAACCAAAGCTCACATAGTATTCTCCTGATGACTGTTATTGATCCAGAAACGGCATGTGACCCAGGCTGACCTATTCAAACTGAAAGACTTTGTTCCCTTAATAGGGGAAGTGCCTTCCTCAATCTCCCACAGATAGAAAAGATAAAGTGTATGACCTCAGATGCTGGGATGCTGCTGATAGATTCTTTGTGACAATGAGGAAAGTTACCCTGAAGATAAAAGAAGGATTCAAAAGAAGGCAGGACAGAATCACTAGCAGGAATCATAACATAGAAATAGGCCCTGAATGCAGGACCTATACGTCTTACATTTTAGATTACAGATATTTTTAATTGAATAAACAGAAATGAACTAGAGTTTAATATTGCTTGCAGTTGAAAACACATTACCAGAGTGTTTTCCTTCAAAAATAATTTGAAATGATTGTTTTTGTTTGTTTGTTTGTTTGTTTGTTTTTGAGATGGAGTCTGGCTCTGTCACCCAGGCTGGAGTGCAGTGGCGAGATCTCGGCTCACAGCAAGCTCCACCTCCCGAGTTCACGCCATTCTCCTGCCTCAGCCCCCCCGAGTAGCTGGGATTACAGGTGCCTGCGACAACGCCTGGCTAATTTTTTGTATTTTTAGTAGAGAGGGGGTTTCACCGTGTTAGCCAGGATGGTATCAATCTCCTGACCTCGTGATCCACCCGCCTCGGCCTCCCAAAGTGGAAATGATTGTTTTTTGGTAAACATGCCAAAGTAAATATCAGGCCACAGACAAAAAAAAACTTTCAAAAACTGGTAAATGCCTCTACACAAAATAAGAGAAATAGAAACACATCATCATCATCATCATTATCATCATGAACATTACAAGGCCATTGGTCATCTCAGTTCTTGAAAGTCAGCATAAGATTATTATCCAGGTTACAGGCTCCAGATTCAAATGAAGCTTCTAAGTTAAAATTTCAGCCATATTACTCGTGTGTATTCTGCTTTTGAGCAAATCAAGACTCATTTTCTTCGGAAATTTTTGAAACTTCAGAATGTGTTATTAATGGTAATATAGTAAATTCTGAGACAGGCTATCACTTAGGAATTGGGAGATATTTATTGGGGTCTAATGTAAATTTGACAATACATGCAACATTGGTCAAATAGCGACTGATTTGATAAAGGGAAGAAATATAGTAGGAAAAATAAATGAGAAAAAATCCCCACATTTTTTGGCTTTGAATGTATGATTGTTTCCTTTGTTGAATAAAAGCTGGCTTCTGAAAGGACTAAATATAACTGCTTAATTACTCATAGTTTTGTGATTTTCTTTTTAAATGTGATTTCAATGTTAAACTTGGGTCAAATATATTTTTTAAATACAATGTAGTTACTTTGTAAAATTATGTGTTCCACATTCCACATATGAAGATAAGAAAATGTAGACCCTGAAAAAACATTTTCCCTGGGTTGCAAGTGACAAATCATGATGCTAGATTTATTATCTGTTAGTCACATTGAACGTCTATCACACAAAGCCTGTAGTCTGTTACAAAATGGACTTTTGAGGGCTGGGTGCAGTGGTTCACACCTATAGTTCCAGCTCCTTGGGAGGCTGAGGCAGGAGGAGCCCTTGATCCCAGAAGCTGGAAGTTACAGTGAGGTGAGATTGTGCCACTGCATTCCAGCCTGGAAGACAGAACAAGACCCTGTCTCTTAAAAACGTATTTGTTTCACTGTTAATGAGGTAGGTAGGGTGTCATTATGGGCTATAGAATAGAGGAGTGACACAATCTGGGAAGAGTTGCATGTGGAAGCAGAGGGTTAGTTAGCGATTATGAGACATTCCTGGAGATGGATAATATTGACTTGGATCACTGTAGAGGTGGTGAGAAATGTTCACATTTTTCCTATTGCTTGAGAAGAGAAGCAACTACATTTGCTGATGTATTGTTAGGAGGTGACAGAAGAAGATCAAGATGACTCCAAGTTTTGAGGCTAAAAACCTGGAATAAGGGAATTAAACTTTACTTACATAGAAAATACAATATGTGTGGCAGGAGTGTGTGGGAAGGTAGGTAAAGAGTATGTTTTGAAATTTCTTTGGATGTCCAATTGGAGGTGTTCATGAGAAGGGAGTTAAACATAAGGATATGGGTTTGTAGGAGCAATGAGATGTGGAATTATAAAGTTGGGTTTTTTTAAGCATATATAATATTTAAATCCATGAAACCAGATGACATTGCATGGAAAAGAACAAATCAACTGACTGGAAAGCTGGGGAATATCTCCAGTAACTATAATGCAATATTTTTTCTAAATACAAAAACAGCTATTATTTCATGCTTAGAGAGTACAAATGGATAAGTGATGAATATAGGTTTCCCCAGTGCCGTGACCTTATCACATTGTGATCTTGGAAGAAAAGCAAGAAAGAGAAACCAAACAAGAAAAAGCAAATATAGTGAGAGAAAAATCAGAGAGAAAAGGTTACATCTCTAAGAAAGGTATAAGACAATACGGAAGACTGCATTAATTCCCCATGAATAATGAGTGAAAGTTTTAATAGGATTTGCATCTATAGGTTTGATTGAGTTTGTTGATTATAGTGGGAATTTATGGTATCCTACCCGATTCCCTTGACCTGCAGATGTAACCTCCTTCAAGCTTTGGCAAGAGCTGAAAATACTGGCTTAAACTTGTAAACTTGTACAAGGAATTATCCTTGGTTGACAGAAGCCATCTGAAAAGACAGCTGCCCCCAATGTCGGGGTCAGTCATAAACCAACAGATATGTAGATACAAAAGCCTAGACTTTTTGTCTCAATACATGACAACTGTGTAGTGCAAATTACAATTCAAACTTCCATATCCATCGGGTCAGTAAAGTCTAGGTTTTAGTAACATCCAACCCAACCTTGGTTTTTCCCTCTTTTCTATTTTGCCTATCTTGGTTTGGTACAGGTTTCTCCAGAAGAGCATTTTCTCAGAAAATCATGCACATCAGATTCCTTACTTCAGCCTCTGTTTTCAGGAATCACTACCTAAGGTGGATTCTGGATACACTTTGAAGATAAGGCTGATATGATTAGCCTGTAGTTTAGTTCTGAAGAGTGAGTAAAAGACATGATCAAGGATGCCTTTGATATACGATCCCAGAGAAGAAATGCTGAAGATTGGTTTACGGATTTAGCCCACTCACCAGCTGGATAAGACTAAAGACACTTTCACTGAGGTAGGTAAAACGTCGATATTCCCTGGCATTCTGTAGCTGTACAAGCATTAAGGTGTGCACCTGTGTTGAACTAGGATGAGATACACACAGAATGGAATGCACTGATTTCTATGATATTGCTTGGAGTAGAGATACATAGGTAGTAGTCATTATTAGGACCACTCAGTCAATTGACTGTTACTGAGCACCAGTAACATTCTGAAAGAGAAAAATGTTAGACTCAAGGAAATTCATCATGCACGCAAAGAAAAATGTGGCACCCACAGGTCCTCCTGGTCAGCAAAAAGTCCTCATCTACTGTAGTTGAAAGACTGAGCACCACACACAGGTCCTATTTACGAGAAGCAGAATATCAGTAAAGGTTGAATTTTTAGCTTTGCAAATCTACTATGCCAAAGTCTGGGCCCTGAACAGAGAGGAAGTAAGAACTTGAAATATGTCAAAGCCGATGACTGAGAAACGGGAAGGCTCCAAATCCTCCAAAGCTGTGAATCTACAGGAACAGCCCATTCTTTTCCATTAGATGAAAGAGCCCTCTGCTTCCCATGCTTGAAGACTAGGCCGAAGCTTCAAATGAGGCAGTATCATACAAGATAATGCTTGCCCTTTTAATTATATGCCCCAGTTATACGCCTGGCACTGAAACCACTAATTAGGGTGAAAAATCAGTCTGACTTAGCAGGGAAATCAATGAGCCTATCTAAAGGAAGAATGGGATTACATAGTAAAGTAGCTGTTGAACCTGAATAATATGTACTGGCAGAAACTTGGAGAATATGCATAGGAATGGTTCTGAATCCAGGGATTTAAAAGTTAATGTATAACTGAACGAGTCTGTCAAAAAGTGTCACTCTTTTATGTCACATTATTTAAATTGCTGACAAGAGAATGAGGGGCCAGGTATAATATTCTTCAGGGATGCATTTTAGAGACTTAAAGAAACAGTCCTTATGAAATGAAGTAGAGTTTTCAGAAGCACTATGGAAGACTGTGGAAGATGGGTCAAGAAGTTCGGAGAACTGGACTTAAAAGAATGACTCTACTATATAAAATCTGAAACCCACCAGCTGAATGTGTTTCCTGGGCACAGGAGGACACTGTGTTATGGTGGCAATGAGGAAACAAAAGCATTGAGAATGTGAGTAGTGACTGATCTGTGTAGTGCAGTGCTTACAGAAGTAGATTCTGTTATAGAAATTGAATACCTAATAACCAGAAAATGATAAGAAGCTGCAGGCTCAGAGGCCAACGGAATCCTGTAACCATTAGCAGCAAGGTGGGTGGAATAACTCTAATCAATAATCAATTAGAAATGGCTGCCACACAGTAAACTTTTCCTCCGGTGCCTATGGAAGTGGCTAGAAAAAACTAAACAAATTAGTTGAATAACCAATAAGAAAATTGTTTAATAATTTTAACTATAGATATTATTGTCAGGGCCAACTCTGTTGATATGACTTTCATGATTAGATGTGTGTTAATTCTGGAAATTGATGGGTAAATCATTACTTTCCATTGAAGTAATTTCCTTCTGCTCATAGATGGGAGGTCTTTTTGGTGTATTATATAAACTTATTTAAGCCCCAAGCTCAGACTTATTTTATCACTCTTTTACACATAATCTACAATTTCCCGAACCTGATTATCACTTCAATTAAAAATCCTTATAATATTACATAGATTTCACCTTTTAATTGAAATGTATCTGGTGCAACTTCTGAAACCTACATTGGTAGAGTTTCATAATTCTTTTCCTTTTCAATGACCTGTGAAAAAGGCATGCTGGATACTTCCATGTCTGATTATAAGCCATTATGACAAGTTGTCTCTTCAATAATTTTATTTTACTCTTCACTTATCTGTATTACAATGCATGGTGTAACTGAAGTGGCCTGAGAATATCATGTAGTTTTCTAAAGATTACTACCAATTCTCCATTCAACACTGATTAAAACTGTATAATAAATGGTTTTATATATACATATATGCATATATATACATATCTATATAGCTATGCCTATAGTTATACTACTACGACATTCCCAATAGTAGACAGAATAATGACTCACCCAAAGGTTTCCATGCCCTAATTCCCTGCACATCTTTCCCTACTTGGCAAAAGGGATTTTGCAGATGTGATCGGAGTTAAGGACCTTAGAATAAGGAGATTATTTTGGATTATCTGGGTGTAATTCAGATACTGTAATCACTTGAGCTCTTACAAATAGAAGAAATAGGCAAAACAGTCAAGAAGATGCAACACAAAAGGAAGCAGAAGAGACACAGTGATGTAAGAAGGCCAGGAGGTGTGGTGAGAGGCTTTAAAATGAAGGACTCACCAAAGAGTCCCAAGAGTGGCTCCTAGCAGGTAAGTGTGGTCCCCAGCTGACAGCCAGGAAAGAAATGGCTGTCAACCGCATAGGAGGACTCCCTCGAAGATTCCAGAAAGAAAAGTGTGGTCCTGCCAATACCTCCATTTTGTTCTTGTGGCATACTGAGCAGAGAACCTACCTCTGCCATTTCGTGCCTAGATTTAAGCCCCATCAAAACTGTAAGGTCATAAATGAGCATTGTTTTAAGCTACAATAATTGTGGTAATTTGTTATGACAGTGTATTAATCTATTCTCGCACTGCTATGAAGAAATACCTGAGACTGGGTAATTTATAAAGAAAAGAGGTTTAATTGGATCACGGTTCTGCAGGCTTTACAGGAAGCATGACTGGGGAGGCTATAGGAAACTTACAATCATGCTGTACGGCAAAAAGTGAGCAGGCACATCTTATATGGCAGGAGGAGGGGAAAGGTGAGGAGGCAAGGTGCTACACACTTTTAAACAACTAAATCTTGCAGTAACTCACTCTTACCACAAAAACACACAAGGTGGATGCTGTTAAACCATGAGAAACCAACGTTAGAGATTACAATTTGACATGAGATTTGGGTGAGGACACAGATCCAAGCCACATCAGGCAGTGATAGAAAAGTAATTCATACAATTACCTCCCATTCCCACTTCCATTAAAATTAAGCCACAGAAGACTCAGTGGTGCTCTCTTTGGGTTAAGTAGTCAAAGTATCCTGCCTGGGGGAGCTTTAATTTATATATATATTTTTACGTTTGTTTCTCTGGATTTTTGTTGTTGTTGTTGTTACTTCCTCTCTGTCTTTCTAACGTCTGTGTTCACGTTTTTGGGCTAACATTCTTCTGTTCAAGCATTTTATTTTCATTAGACCACTCAAACCTCATACATTTCTCTTCTTTGCTTACTTTTACTTTTTCCATTAGAGTTATATATTCAAATATTTTTGTCCAAAATATACCTGAGTTAATATATTTGATATGTGTGTACATTATTTACTCATTTACAGCTGGAGAAAAAGGATATGCTATTTTTAAATTAAAAAGACACAATGAAGTATATGTAAGACATTGTGAAGAGCTGTTTCTTCTTCACTGTTTTTTTTTCTTTTTCTTTTTCCTTCAACTTGGAACTTGTGAGTTTCTTTTTATTAAGACTTTTTAGAGAAAAAGAAAACCAAGATCAGAGACGTGAGGTAATAATAAGTTTGAGGTCACACAACTAAAGTAAATGCCAATGTGGATGTGAACTCAGCATTATCTGACTTCAAAAGATCGGCCCTTTTAGCCACTTCATAATGCCTCACTCAGGGGCATTAAACTGTGTCTTCCAATGTATTGTTATGATTGTACAGGACCTACCACGGGGCTGGGCATAGCAAAAGTGCTCAATATATATGCATTTCACTGACTTTGTCAGAAAAAAAAAAAAAAGATGCTTTTGGCTCAAGATCAAAATAGACTAAAACAGAAGGGGTTAAAATGAGGGGGCATCATCCTCTAAAATTCTGTGTATGTATCACCCCCTGAGAAACCCTCTCAGATACTAAGACACTATGATAAAAAAAAAAAAAAAAATTGTAATCTGTATCTTCGTGCTATTGCAGAATAATATTTATTCTGATTGTAAATATTGTTGTAAAGTAAGATAGGATAGTGTCTGACAGCACCTTTTTTTAAATTAGACTGTCTTGAATCTGGGTTCGGCTATTTGACCAACTAAAACCCATTCCTATCTGTCTTTTATTTGCCCTTCTAGTGTAGAAGGGCAAAACCTAAACCACCTACTAATTGATCCTCCACAGAAAAAAGTTTACCACCATGAACTCTAATCCATCAAATTCTTTGGTACCTTAGGCCTTTTTTTTTTTCCTTCTCTCTCATTCATTGAATATTAGTTTAACATTTTAATACAGCTAGCTCTATTTTTCATTCGGTTTTACCTGAAAGATCACTTTTGTTTTTTTTTTTTTTGAGAAGGAGTCTCGCTCTGTCACCCAGGCTGGAGTGCAGTGGTGCCATCTCAGCTCACTGCAAGCTCCACCTCCCTGGTTCACGCCATTCTCCTGCCTCAGCCTCCCAAGTAGCTGGAACTACAAGCACCCGCCACCATGCCCCGCTAATTTTTTTGTATTTTTAGTAGAGACGGGGTTTCACCGTGTTAGCCAGGATGGTCTCAATCTCCTGACCTCGTGATGTGCCCACCTCGGCCTCCCAAAGTGCTGGGATTACAGGTGTGAGCCACCTCTCCGGGCCGATTACTTTTTTTAAGGTAAGCTCTCCATTTGTTGTCTTCAACCTCAACTTTTCTGATTTGTATGACAGCATTCATCATTCTTGTCACAATTACTTCAATGTATATGTTGATTATTGTTTTCTCCTCACTTCTTTACTCAAAGAGAACAGACACTCATTTGCCTGTTCATAAGTGTTATCAGCATGGTCTTAAGATGTTACCATATTTTACAGATTTATTGAAGAAAACAAATGTGTTCATACACAAAAATGTGCTATCTTGCCTTCTTGCCTTATATAAATTATTATATAACACACTTCTCTTCAGATATCATTTTTGAATGAGTGTAGTTATCATAGATTTGGTGAATAAAGTTATTTTTAGAGTCAAAGCCCTGTTTGACTGATAGCACTGCTATTACCTCAGAAAGAACAACCGATCTGCTTCGGGTCTCACGAAGTTTATAGGCTTTTTCTTTTCTTTACAATTTGCATTTCTTCAGCAATTTTTGGAAATATTACTGTCACTCAAATGTGTTCATCTTCAAATTCTACTTCCATTAAATAAGAATAATTGACAGAGAACTCTGTAGAAAAGTTAGGCATTGAATTGTGATAATCACCCAGGAAATTGCCTCGTTCCTCTGTTTTCTTTTTGAATGAGAAGGAAGAGCCAATATTTGCGAACTCAGGCAGTTGGTTTAAGTGTAACAAAAGAAACTTGCTGTGACTCTGTTTGAGACATAGTGTCTTTACTACAGCAGTTTTCCATTTCAATACGATTTGGAAATTCAGGACTATTTATAGTACACTCAAAACTTTCAATGCTTCATTGCAGAAGAATATTGATGTTTTGTACCTAGACTCTTCTTACTTATGAACTCTAGTTTTAAAGGCCTGACTTTTACCAGGCAATCCTATAAAAATTAGAAGAAATGATCACTGGCCCTTAATATATTACTTGATAAAACATGAATGTGTTATTGCTAAGCTTGCTAGGAATTCAATGAGAATCTAATTCCTTAAACATGTGCACGCATACACACACACACACACACACACACCACACGCAAGTGCAGACAACATATTTCTATTTGTTTCTAGGCTTATATACATATATGTTTATATAGTTTTCTATTCTTTTCTTTGGTAAGATCAAGTATGGTTGTATAATATGTTTTTACTTTAATGAAAAGTAATGTCTCAAGTTTCTTAGCACTTCATGGAATGTCTTATATAAAATGTTTTTAAAAATTTTCTGAATTGGATTCAATTTGTCCTTTGTACTAGTGTGTTTGAGCTGTGTAACAAAATTCCATAGACTAGGTGGCTTAAAAAATAATCCCAGCACTTTGGGAGGCAGAGGAGGGTGGATCATGAAGTCAAGAGATCGAGACCATCCTGGCCAACATGGTGAAACCCCGTCTCTACTAAAAATACAAAATTAGCAGCACGTGATGGTGCATGCCTGTAGTACCAGCTACTCAGGAGGCTGAGGCAGGAGAATCACATGAATCTAGGAGTCAGAGGTTGCAGTGAGCCGATATCGCGCCATTGCACTCCAGCCTGGGTGACAGAGCAAGACTGTCTCAAAAGAAACAAAAAAAAAAAAAAAGAAAGAAAGAAAGAAAGAAAAGAAAAAGAGAGACACATTTGGTTGGTCTGGAGCCTGGAACGTCCAAGATCAAGGTTCAGTATGGTTTATGGTGATGACTCTCTTGGCTGTGCCTTCACATGACGGGAAGGAGAATGGAGGAAGAGGAAAGAGAGAGATCTTTTCCTTTTAGCAGTCCTGTAGCATTAGAACTCCACTCGGATGGCTTCACTGAACCTTAATCACCTCCTAATGATTCTATCTTCAGACATGGTTACATCCACAGTAAGGCCTTCAACATATAAATTTGGGAGGATGCAATTCAGTTATAGCACTTATCTTTGGAGGTTTTTTTTTTTAATTTATCTACTTTTTCTTAATTTACGTACGAAAATAAAACTTATGAAATATTATTTACTGAAAGTAATGGCCTATGTAAAACAAAATTGTTACTTAGACCATAACAATACCCATCTTTATTTGAACATATTAACATTAATCTTTTTATATCTTCATATTTAGAATTATGAATATTTATAGTTGTCTCAGTTATGATGGGCATGTTTATCCCTAGAATAGCTTGCTTTAAATTTCAAGGAATGAAAGTTAGCTCTTGAAAATAAATACATAATTATTGTAACATTTTTTCCTACACTTTATAAACTGGACAATTCTTTCCTCTGAGTTTATGTCCTCATGCTTCAAAGTGACAAATTTTTCCATTCCATCATATGGAAATTCTACATCCTTTATCATTCTTTTTCTTCCTCTCAACTTCTTCAAGCTATGGCCATAATGCCATTTCCACATAGGAGTTTTGTTAAGTTAGACCAATTAAAGATATATTAATTGTTAAAGTCTAAGATCATATAGAGAAATCTGTTTCATTTTCATCATTGAATCACAATAAAAACCCCACTACATTGACACTGAAAATCCTAAAAAGAATGCTGCTGGTACTTGCCCATTCACCCTGAACTACTAAATTTCTTCATTGCAGGGACCTCAGTTCTCTATCACATTTTTATGTAGCAGAACTTCTAGATTTCTCTTCATCCTCACTATTCCTTGCCAACACCTTCTACCTTAGAGGAATATGTTTTAAATTATGATATCCAAAATTATACATATATTTGTGTGACTTGGTCAGAAGGTGTACAAATATCTTCTTAAATAAAGTCTACAATATGGTGTGTTCAGTGCTACTAGCTGAGACAAAGAAATGGTGAAGAACTTACCCAAAGTAAACGAAGGATTTCAGAATTTTTCAGATGGACCTGACCCAACATCAGAAATGATGTGCATTATATTAATGTTCTTCCTAAAATTTAGGCAACAGATAATTTATTTATTTATTTTTTGAGACAGAGTCTCTCTCTGCCACCCAGGCTAGAGTGCAATGGCGTGAATCCTCTGCCTCCTGGGTTCAAACAACTCTTCTTGCTGCAATCTCTCGAGTAGCTGGGATTACAGGCGCCCACCACCACTCCGGGCTAATTTTGTGTATTTAGTAGACACGGGGTTTCACCATGTTGGCCAGACTGATCTTGAACTCCTGACCTCAAGTGATCTGCCCACATCAGCCTCCCAAAATGCTGGGATTACAGGTGTGAGCCACCACACCCGGCCCAGATAAAACATTTTTGATACAGAGCTGATATATCAACTAAAACTGTATATATATATGCAAATCCTCTTTTGTGGTGAAAGAATTTGCAAAACATATAAAAATATATAGCAGGTGTAAATATTGCCATTAAATAACTGAATCTGTAATCTGTTAAAATGTTTGATTCCTGGGAATATGTCTTAAAACCACTTAAGAGAAAGTGAGATCCTATCTTGAATGTTTATTATCTCCTGGGCAGCAAGTGCTGTATTTCCTTCCCTAGTGAACTCTTTTTGCACTCATAAATGTTTTTGTTGGTCTGGTTGTTTTTTGTTTTTTGTTTTGTTTTACTTTTCGTTTGCCAGAGGCCTCATGTAGCATTCTCTGGATCTGTATCATCTTAATCTTAGGGAAGAAATAAATGAAAGAGTTTTAACCCAAACAGCCTTGGCCAGCTGAACTGGGATTCCTTCGAAATGAACATAATACATGAGATTACACCTCATTCCATCTTCAAAACACACGTCCACTCCTACTATAATTTTCAGAACAGGGCTTTGAGAGATTTTCCACTTTGTCTAAGCAAGACACAGAAAGTGTATCCTCTTCCCAGCAGTAAACCTCAGTTATAGTCAAACTTCCAAGTCTGCAGGAACTTTAAGCATTACAGATAGGAATGAATTCAATTTTGTGTGTGTGTGTGTGTGAATGGGTTGCCTTTATTTGCTTCCCACATTGTTTTAGACACTTTGTTTGCACATATATGGTCTAACTGTATTGTCAAATTTGTTTAACATTTATTTCAAAAACCTTGTCATCTATTAATTGATATTATCCTCAAAACATAATAATGACTAGAGACATTTGCAATTTGGGACAAGTTACGAATCTAAATTCCTGTTTGCTGATCTGTAAAATCAAGATAACAAATATTTAACATTATGCATACATTATAGGAGGGCTTGGTAAATATCACTTCTTTGATTTATCATGTTGATATTGGTAAGAGAAATACACCATAGAACAATACTAGGCTTAATTAAAGTTTCCAATATTCAGTACTCAATATCTGACATATTCTTTATTTTTAGTTAATCATGGGTACAAAATTAAATTTGTGGGCTGATATGGTCAATTTTAAATTTCCCAAACTCTTAATTATTCCACTTTTTAAAGTGGAGTTTTTTTGGTTTTTTTTTTAGTATAGTCTAGTATGCTTGATTAATCCATGCAACCATATTTGATACTCAAACAAACTGTGTTCTCATAGTCTCATAAACAAGGCTGCAAGAGGCTATTCAACTCTCAGAAGCAGCTGTTGCAAGGTTCTAAAGACTCAAAAAACTCTCAACATAGGTAAGAAAATAAGTCACATAACTTTTACATCAACCAAATTAAAAAATAATCTATCATTGTGAGAAAGACGCAATGCCTAGAAATATTAGTAGCACCAGGCTTCCTTTTTTTTTTTTGGTTTATTCATTGCCCTGACAAATTATATGTGAATTATGCAGCAATGTCTTTTGGTTAAAAGTTGCCCTGTAGGTTGAAGGTTATAATTAAAGGAAAAGTAAATATGCGTTCAATTTAACCTTCAAGAAAGGAAAAGAGACCATCTGGTTTATTTCAATGCCTTTACTGTGCAAATATGACTATAGTGGTTAATACACTGTATTATTGACACTACTTTTAAATCAGCTTTTATAGATCATTTCTTACAGTGTTTCCCTTAGAGAAACATATATGAAGTGACAGAGAGATTGGTAATGATGCATCAACAATAATTAGTGATATTGGCAACTTTTAGAAGATTTTTAAAACAGCAAATGTTCTAAGGTGAGCTTACCTTCCCTAATGTAATAGGCTTATTTTTAAAACAATAAAACACACGAATCTAAGTACATTCTAATGTCTTTAAAATAACTAAAGATGTGCTGTAAGCTTTTAAGTGCAATGTGTTTATAACTATGTTCATTTATAGAAATATGTTCAAAGTTTACGACTGCGTTAAGTTTTTCAGGACTTTTTCTAGTGTTTTAAATGCAGTAGTTAATCTTGAAATGAACTTCATTGCCATGAAGCAGCAACACACTACACAATTTTAAAGAAACTGGCAAAGGATGGGATTTATTTTAGGAAGGAGAAAGATATTCATATATATATATGTAGACAAAAGTGTGAAAAATACAATCTGCTTTAGAGCATCTTCTGTTATTCGAAACAGATATTCAAATAAAATGATTGCTGCAACCATGTCAAAAAAAAAAAAAAGAAAAAAGAAAAAAAGGTGCAAACCTTAAAATATTGCCTGAGAATCAAATTTCATGAGAGGACAATGTGTGAGATTTCTTGGATTTTTGTCATAATTCAGAAAGGAAATAAAGTCTTAAAAAAAAGTTTTCTAGGTTCTTGAAGCATTATAGTGTGTAAATATAATTATAGTTAGAGAAAAAAATTGTAGTTAAGGATAATTTACAAAAAAAAATAAGGCTTCCAGAAATTTAGTCCTTCAGTGTCACTTAGGATTATTTCTATTGATTGTTTTCCTACTGATTTGAGCTTTTTAATGTTGCTTAGTTATATAAAAATCTCACCTAAATAAATTCAGAGCCTTAAGGATATGTTCTAGAAAATAACAATATGAAGGGTGTTTTTGTCATTACTTTTTTTTTTTTTTCTTTTGTTACAGAGTCTCGCTCTGTCGCCTAGGCTGGAGTGCAGTGGTGCCATCTCGGCTCACTGCAACCTCCGCCTCCCGGGTTCACGCCATTCTCCTGCCTTAGCCTCCCAAGTAGCTGGGACTACAGGTACCCACCTCCATGCCTGGCTAATTTTTTTTGCGTTTTTGGTAGAGACGGGATTTCACCGTGTTAGTCAGGATGGTCTCGATCTCTTGACCTCGTGATCCACCCGCCTCGGCCTCCCAAAGTGCTGGGATTACAAGCGTGAGCCACTGCACCCGGCCTTTGCCATTACTTTTAATAACAAACACCACAATTACTTTTGCTTCAACGTATAGAATATTAACAATGGGATAAAATAAAACTCGTTAAACTAGATGCATTGCAATGCATCTATTGTTTGGTCTAATTGACAACCCCACTCTCTATTACCTTTTTGAGAAATGTTCTCTATCCAGTAAAAATACAGTCATTCTGACCTCTTAGACGCACATCACCTAGGCCTGGCCACGATACTCCTGACCACGAAAAATTGTTCCAAAAGGGGCAGAGAGCATGAGCCAAACTGGAGACCGTTCCTATATATTATGTAACTGATGTGGGAAAATAGAAAATATCATTTCTTTTTTTGGGTTCCTTGACACATCTACAGCCATGACTACTATTTATTGTTATTAGTGCCATTCATCGTTGCTATATAACTTAGCAAGAATAATTGACATTACAACATGGATTATATCAGGTTATTTCATTTCCTAATCAAATATAAGAATGCTGGAATCATTGGAAGAGTTATACTGACATTGGATTTGCACCAAAGTAAATCTATGTTGAATAAATATTTCTTATAAATTAATTTGTATTAAAAATCAAGATTACACGAAAGAGATTTCAGCTTATAAGAAAGTAAAATCTTGTGAAAATTATCTATTTAAAAGAAGAATCAATTTCTAGTAATTTCTTACTCAGAGAAAAATCAGTATTTTACTTAATATTAATAACTGAAAACAAAGTACTAAAAGTAGAGATGTTCTATATGTATCAGAAATTAAAAACACCCAAATATATCTCTCTCTGGCTAACATTTTTAATAGCCTTTGCATATCATATTACTGGCTCAAAATTTGCATGCAAATAATTTTTAAATGATGGCCTTTATTATTTTACCCCTATATTTATATATGAGCCATCATTATGTGATCAAGTGTATAAATGAGGACCATAATAGTTGAGCATTTCATCCTTATTTTGATATAATATACATACGTTCACTATTTGCTTTTTTCTTTTTCTAATTCATTTGTCATCTAACATGAGATATATTCATTATAATTTACTTTAAGCTCACTAAGTTACATAATATCAAGTGGAAGTGTGGAACAGCTAGGAAAAGAATGAACATCATCCAAAGACAAAAGATAAGACTGGAAGCCTCTTACAGGGAAAAGGTTAGAGTGTTTTCATTTAGCACAAGAGTTACATGATGCTAGGAAAAGGTGACTTATTATCTTATTTGAAAATAATGCATATTGTAAGGAGATGTGTATAAGTGCCCAGTTGACAATCACATTTTTTTCAATGTGCTAACTCTGGTATGTCAGACTATGTTACCGAGAATTCCTCTTCCTGTGTGTGTCTGGTTAAGATGGGCCCTAGATAAATTATTGTTCTTGATTTGGAGAGCAGAGGTGAAGCTGCAATTTTTAAGCTCTCATATGTTGATAAAGATGAAATCACATCACGAGCAAGAGGAGCAGCTTGGTCTTAAAATGCTTTACTATCCCCTCAATCCTCGTTGAAGATTCTCTCAATCTATGCTAGGTGAATGTGTTGAGCTCTGCTATGAGAGGCCCAGCTTCTGCAGGATACCCTATCAAACGGGTCTAAGGCCACAAAATCAGGCATAGTTTTCTGTCCATAACCATGGGCTCCAATTCTTCTGTGAATTCCAGCTTGTTCTTGTTCCTTATCTTACATCCAATTTTCCTTCCTGACTCCTCTCTTGTAGACTTTAACTCCAGTATCAGAGGCAAAGAGACTTGCAGAGACGGCCTAACCAGAAAGCTTAGCCAGCTCTGAAGATTCCATAAGATCAAATCTCTGAAATGAACACAAATCCAGATAAACAGATACAGATAGGTCATAGTTTAACTGATAAAATATCCTTAAATCACATCTCAATTGGTACAGTGAAGTACGTAATTGAAGATCACCCATGATAAACTTTTTAAAGATATATTTAAGTGCTATTCAATGTTTTATAATTTCTAATTTCAAACCTATATGATAGGCATTATTAAACCCATTATATCCATTAATAAATAGCCTCAGAAAGCAGTAAAAGCTCTTTGTCACTGGCCAATTTAAACTTACTGAATCTATTTCAGTATTTATAAAATTATCATCACGATCATTGTCGTCACTAAAAAATTCATTTCACATATTTTACTGGAAAATTGTTACCATTTTATGATGAAAGAAAAAATTAAAGTCATGATACCTTTTTATTGTTGTTTGTTTTTATATAACTGACAATACACCATTGGGTTAAGAATTTGGAGAAAAATAAGAGAAGTGTGATTATTCCAAAAATTCATTTTTTAAAAGTTTTTTTTTCACTGTGTCATTCCATCTGTCTCAATTCTTCTTTGTTATAATAAAAATTCATTGTTTTATGCTTAACACACATAGATTTCTCAAGCATATGGGCAACTCTTTATAAAATTCTCCATACCTCTAATTTTCTTTAGAATTTTGTTCCCGATGCTAAATTTGGTACAGTGATAATATAGAATCAATAAATGGTGTGCTATTCTTGCCAAGAAAAGGTGATATTAATAGTATTTAGCTGCAGATCTATACATATTATTTACCAACAGATGTAAGAAGAGGAACTGTGCATTTTATATAACTTTAAAAAACAAAAATTATGAAAAATTCAATGTAGAATTTACACTGTAAAATTTTATTTTAATTCTAAGTGTAATCAGTACTTCATACAAAATATATTGTGATGTTTTTATTAATAAAATAAAAATAAGAATGAAAGCAATGTCCCATAACTTTGGAAACATTAGACAGTGATAGAAATTGATTAAAAAATAGGTAAGAGAGTTCAGAAATAGATACAGATAAATACAGTTAAATGATATTTAACAAAGGAATAAGGCAACACAATGAAGAAAAGATATTCCTTTCAATAAATAGTGCTGGAACAACCGAGCCTCTGCATGCAAAGACATAAATCTAGATACAGACTTTACACCCTTCACAAAAATTAGCACAAAATGAATCATAGACCTAAATGTAAAATACAAAACTACAAAACTCCTGGAAGATAACACAGCAGAAAATCTAGATGACCTTAAGTATTGTGACTTTTTAGATACAACACTGAAGTCATGATTCATGAAAGAAATAATTGATAATCTGCAATCCACTAAAATAAAATACTTCTGCTCTTCAAAAAACAATCCAAGCAAATGAGATGTCAAGCCACAGACTGAGACAAAATATTTGCAAAGGATACATCTGATAGAGGACTGCTAATGAAAATATACAAAGAACTCTTAAACTTTAACCATAAAAAAACAGAAAATCTTTTTTTTTTTTTTTTTTGAAAAAGACCTGAGGACATACTTCGCTGAAGAAAATCTACAGATGACAAAGAAGTATATGAAAATATGTTCAGCGTCACACGTCACTAAGGAAATGCAAATTAAAACAACAATGGGATACCACTACACACTTATTAGAGTGGCCAAAATCTAAAACAATGACACCACCAACTGCTGGCAAGGATGTAGAGCAACAGAAGCTGTGATTCATTGTTGGTGGAAATGCAAAATGGTATAGTCACTTTCGAAGATTGTTTAAGAGTGTCCTACAAAGCTAAGTATAATTTAACTATACAATCCAGCAATTGTGTTCCATAGTACTTAGTCAAATGAAAACTTATGTCCACCCAAAAACCTTCACAAAAAATGTTTAAAGTAGCTTTATGATTGCCAAAACTGAGAAGCAAACAAGATATCCTTCAATAGGCAACTGGATAAACTGTAATACACATAGGCAATGAAGAACTATTCAGTACTAAAAAGAAATGCACTACCAAGCCTTAAAAATATATACAGGACATTTAAATTCAGATTACTAAGTGCAAGAAGTCAGTCTGAAAAAATACATACTATATGAGTCCAAGTATATGACATTTTAAAAAAGCAAATTTATGGAGACAGAAAAGAGATCAATTATTGCCAGCAGTTAGAGGAGAGAGAAAGAAGAAGCAGAACAGAAGGGATTTTTAGGGCATTGAGTCTATAGTACCTGCTATTGGTTGGTGCAAAAATAATTGCCGTTTCTGCCATTACATTCAATGGCAAAAACTGCAATTACTCTTGCACCAACCTAACACAATGGTAGATACATGTCACTATTTATTTATCAAAACCCAGAGAATGTGCAACACCAAAAGTGAACCCTAATGTTAACTATAAACTTTGGGTGTTAATGATGTAGAGTGATAATGAATGTAGGTTCATCAATTGTTACAAATGCACCACTGTTTTGTGGGATGCAGATAGTGAGGGAAGTTTTGCAGAGGTGAGGATGGGTGGTAAATGGGAACTCTACTTTGTGCTCAATTTTGCTGTGAACGTGAAATTGTTCCAAAGAAAAAGTTTTTTTTTTTTTTTTGAAAATCAAGTAACAATTAAAACCACATTTCTTAGGATAAAACAATATATATACACTATATCTAATACACCGTATATCACATTAGTAAACAATCCCATTTGCTGTTTATGTATGTTTGTGTATGTTACGAAGTGGGGAAAAATGTTTTCAGATAAAGCTATATCTTAAGTTAAATTTTTTAAAAAGACCTGAATTATTGAATTACCTCATGCAGTAGTATATTTTGTTTTCATTTATTGCACTGTTAGGATGCTACCTAAAAAGTGGTCATGACCACTCTATAGTTACAAGAAATTGTTTATTTTATCTCTTCAGAATGTCTCATTGTCTTAAAGCATTTAC
Organism: Trachypithecus francoisi; assembly: GCF_009764315.1. Lineage (NCBI taxonomy): Eukaryota > Metazoa > Chordata > Mammalia > Primates > Cercopithecidae > Trachypithecus > Trachypithecus francoisi. The sequence continues at coordinate 59,340,945 of NW_022681465.1, forward strand.
TGTTTTGTCATCGCTCAACACTGTCACACAGCTTTTCCCCCCATCTAGAAACTTACCATTTATTTCTTCCCGGGTATTGCAATAGTTTAGCTCTATAAATGAAGCCAGAATAATTTTACAATCAGTTCACAAAGGAGTAGGAATTTCAATAATGTTAAAATGGTAGAGAGTAGGATTTCTTGCTATATCGATAGAAGTCTAAATTTGTTTTCAATTTAAATATTCAAGATCCCCCATGTAATGCTATTTGTCAATTGCACTTTTGCTAGTCAATTCTTTTTTAATGTATTTTCTCAGAAAGTTTCCAGTTCTGGTCCAAATAAATCTGATTTTTGGAGGAGGATCATGTTGAATCACTAGGACTTCAAAGGTAATTATCTGGATAGGTGGTTGTGTTCCGGAGACTCATGTGCATCATTTGCATTTGTGGCTCAAGCCTGTAATCCCAGCACTTTGGGAGGCCGAGATGGGCGGATCACGAGGTCAGGAGATCGAGACCATCCTGGCTAACACGGTGAAACCCCATCTCTACTAAAAATACAAAAACTAGCCGGGCGAAGTGGCGGGCGCCTGTAGTCCCAGCTACTCGGGAGGCTGAGGCAGGAGAATGGCGTAAACCCGGGAGGCGGAGCTTGCAGTGAGCTGAGATCCGGCCACTGCACTCCAGTCCGGGCGACAGAGCGAGACTCCGCCTCAAAAAAAAAAAAAAACTCAATGTATTTATATTGACATTTTTTTGTTACGATGAGTGGTGGTGTTCATGTTGATGCTTTGATAGTTTATCATGTGTGTGTTTGCTTTTGTGTTGTCCTCTTCATTTAAGACTTTCAAGTTAAATTTGACCTGTTCTTAAAAAATAAAGGAAAATATTAAACATATTTAGTCATAGACAATTAAATATATGATATATTAAAGTCTGGCTTTTGCCACATGAACTATAAGTGATTATTATATGACACTAAAAACCTTGACTTCGGACATCAGTATTATTAAAGTCCCTGTATTGTTTTGCTTCCTTTCCTATTTTTCATATTAATTGTGTTAGTTAGTTAACTTATCTCCAATAACAAAGGTCCCTATAAGTTTATGCTTTTATTGTTTAGAATTAAATGTTGTATCAGATTTATATTCCAGTAAATGGTAGGATAGACTTATGTAAATTGTGGCACAGTAATAAAACAGTGGTTAAACAAAACATCTTCATTTTATCTATAATTGAAATTATTCTTAGTTTGGAAACCAAATATTGATGATTTTTCTTCAGAAATAATGAAAAGATAGTCTTTCAGTGTTTTTGCTCACAATCACTGCAATATTTCTTGCTACTTTAGATTCACCAGGCCATAATACACAGCTTAAAAAGAATGTTTTAAGATGATAAGCTGTGAAATATGAGTAATTGTCATTTATATGATACTTTATTACTCTCATTTACATATACAGCACATGAAAACGTTGCCTGTAGGAAACTGAGAGATAGTCTCTAAATTTCTATCTTCTTAAAAATGTTTCCATAAGAATTGTATACATTTAAGGTGTACAACATGATGTTTTGATATACATAGTGAATAATTACTAGAGTCAAGTAAATTAACATATCCATCTCCTCAAAATTATCTTTCTCCAAGAAAATCTTTAGTTAGAATATTTAACCAAGTTATTGGGAATTAATGCTCTATATTAACATATAAAAGATGTCAATATATACCATATCCATTTTTTTCTTTGGATATACCTTCTGTTTCTCATATTTCTTTTGATGTGTCCAAAACAATTCAAATATATTTTAGAAACAAAATGAGAATGCAAATATAACTAAAATATATACCTTTATATCATATTAATAGTCTCTATTTTTATAATTGGGTGACTTTCCTTATGCTATTTAATGATCTGCGATTCATCTGTAATATATTTGGGTGGATTAAAATATAGGTTTATGATTCTTCAATAAAATTTAATTATCACTGATAGAAAAACAGTTTTAAGAACCTATTTCCTGATGGTGAAGGAAGATGGTCAATTAGAAGCTTACATTGATCATTCCCCTCCTCTGGAAGACCAAATTTTAACAACTATCTACACACAACAAAAGCACAGTCATAAGTACCAAAAGTCAGATTAGCAATTACAGTACTGGGTTGAAACTTCATAGCACTAAAAGAGGTCTTGAAAAGGGTAGGAAAGACAGTCTTGAATTGTTGATGTCAATTCCTCCCCTATCCCATTGCAGTGTGTGCATAGTGTGGAGAGAGAATCTGTGCCCTTGGGTGAGGGCGAACACAGCAACTGAGAATTTGGCATTGAACATAGTGCCATTTTGTCATAGCAGAGGGAAAAGTCATGCTGGACTCAGCCAGCACTTGCCTATAAAGGGAGCATTTCGATAAGCCCTAACCACAGGGAAATTGTCTGTCCCATTGATCAGAAGTTGAGTTTTGGCAAGCATCGCCACCATGGGCTCAAGGGATCTGGGGTTCTAGGCAAACTTGAAAGATGGTCTAGGACACAAGGGCTGCAACTCTTAGGCAAGTGTTATTGCTGGGCTGGGCTTAGAGCCAGTGCATTGGGGTTTCATGTGACCTAGGGAGACATCAGCTGGGGTGGCTAAGGGAATGCTTGCACCACCACTTTCACAAACCCAGGAGGCACAGCTTGCAGCAACGAAAATGACTCCTTCCTTCTGCTTCAGGTGAGGAGAGGGAAGACTAAAGAGGCCTTCATCTTGCATTTTGAATGCTAGCAGCAGCAACACTAGGATAGGGCACTGGGCAGCATCGTGAGGCTCCAATCTCAGGCCCCAGCTCCCAGATGACATTTCTAGACACACTCTTAACCAGAGGGAACCTGCTGCTTTGTTTCAGGTCTAACCCAGGGCAGTTTCAGTGGTAGTGGCCACAAGAGTGCTTGCATCACCTCACCTCAAGCTCCAGGAGGCCTCTCACTGAGAGAGAAAGAGCCTCTGTTTGTTCAGAAGAAAGTATGGGAAAAGAACAAGCATCTATTTCTGGTAATTCAGAGAATTCTTCTGGATTTTTTGTAAGACCACCTATGCACTATCTATATTAATCTGCAAGAACCACAGCATTATTGGGCTTGAGGGCTAAGTCCCTTTGAACAGCTGGAAAACCTTCCTAAGAAACACAGGCACACACAAGCTCAGACAATAAAGACTATATTTAATACCCGATTCTTCAATGCCAAGAAACTGACAAACATCTACAAACATAAAGATTATACAGAAAAATGTTACTTCACCAAACAAACAAGTTGCTCCAAAGGCACCATTGATCCAAAGGCACCAAAGATCAATCCTGGAGAAGCAGAGATATGTGCTTTTTCTGACAGAATTCAAAGCAACTGTTTTGAAGACACTCAAAGAAATGCAAGATAACACAAAGAAGGAATTCAGAATTCTATCAGATATAATTAATAAAGAGATCGAAAAATTATGAAGAATCAAACAGAAATTGTAAAGTTGAAAAATGTGAGTGACATAGTGAAGAATACATCAGAGTCTCTTAATGACAGAATTGATTGAGGAAAGAAAGTAATTACTGGGCTAGAAGGCAGGTATAACACTGTAATTGTTGTGTGTAAACTGCTTTTAAGTAGAAGGACTAAAAGATGAACCAATCAAAAATAATAACTATGATGGAGGGGTAAATGGTGAATAGGGGGCAGGACTAACTTGCACCTCCCACTCGGATGGACAGAGCAGCATTTGGAGACCTACATTATGAACTTTTCCTCCAAGAAGTACTGTAGGAACATACCAGGAAAGCTGAGAGAATCCACAGGAGATGGGCTGCCACTGCAGGCTCTGTAGGAGAGCTGAGGAACTGTGAGTCAGCTTGCTTTCTCAGCTGGGAGGCTTGTAGCCTGGGGCAAATCTCAGCCCTGTGCACAGACTGCCAGGTAATAAATTTGGTGCTGTTGGAGCCAGGGGAGGCATAGTGGGGGAGTGAGATCAGCCCTCTGGACTGCATGGGAGCTGGGTGAGGCCTGGGCACCCAGGCTGCTGGCTTTTCCCCACTTCCTTGGTGACTTGTGTGACATAGCAGAGGCAGCCATAATGCCCTTGGGAACATAACTCCATTGACTTGGGAATCACACATCCATTCCCAACGCCAGCCACAGCAAGCCCTGCCCAAGGACAGTCTAATCTCAAATATGCCTCACCCTGTACCCATCTGATGATCTTTCTCTATCCACCCGGTAGCCAAAGACAAAGGATATAATCTCTTGGGAGCTCTATGGCCCTGCCCACGGCCTGATCCTCCCTATACTAGTGCAGCTGGTGCACTCTTGAAAACGCCACCTCCTGGATGGAGGCCAATCAACACAAAATGAGTGCACTTAACAAAAATACAACCAAGGACACTCACAGAGCCCAATTCATTCTTCTGCTACCTCTCCTGGAACAGATGTTGGTATCCATAGCTGAGAGACCTGAAGATGGATCAAATCACATGATACTCCCTAGAACCAGCTCAGAGACCAGTAGCTCAGCTGGATGGCTAGATCCAGAAAAGAAATAACAATCACTGCAGTTTGGCTCTCAGGAAGCTCCATCTCTATGGGAAAGATGAGAGCACCACATCAAGGGAGAACACCATGGGACAAAATAATCTTAACAGCATCTCTTGAGTCTCAGATCTTTCCTCTGACATAGTCTATCCAAATAACTAAAAAAAAAGAAAAAAGAAAAAAGAAAGAAAGAAAAACAATTCTGGTAATATGACAAAATAAGATTATTTAGCACCCCCAGAAGATCACATTAGCTCACCAGCAATAAACCCAAACCAAGATAAAAATCTCTGGATTGCTGAAAAAATGAATGTAGAAGGTTGACTTTTAAGGCAATCGAGGAGGCACCAGAGATAGGTGAAGTCTAACTTGAACAAATCAAAAAAGATACAGGATATGAGTGAAAAAGTCTCCAATGGAATAGATAGTATAAATAAAAAACAATCACAACTTCTAGAAATGAAGGACACAGAGAATTGCAAAATGCTTTGGAAAGTCTCAGCGATGTAATAAAACAAGTAGAAGAAAGAACCTCAGAGTTCTAAGATGAGGCTTTGGAATTAACCAAATGTGAAAAAGACAAAAATAAAAATAAAAAGTAAATGAACAGAGTCTCCAAAAAGTTTGGGATTATGTTAAATAACCAAACCTAATAACAATTAGTGTTCCCATTGAAGAAAACAAATCTAAATGTTTGGAAAACATATTTGAGGGAATAATTGAGGAAAACTTCCCTGGCCTTGCTGGGGATCTAGACATCCAAATACAAGAAAGTCAAAGAACACCTGGGAAATTTTCACAAAAATAATCATTGCCTAAGTACATAGTCATCAGGTAATCTGAAGTCAAGATAAAGGAAAGAATCTTAAGAACTATTGAGGTACGCGGTGGCTCAAGCCTGTAATCCCAGCACTTTGGGAGGCCGAGACGGGCGGATCACGAGGTCAAGAGATCCAGACCATCCTGGCTAACACAGTGAAACCCCGTCTCTACTAAAAAAATACAAAAAATTAGCCGGGCGAGATGGCGGGCGCCTATAGTCCCAGCTACTCGGGAGGCTGAGGCGAGAGAATGGCGTAAACCCGGGAGGCGGAGCTTGCAGTGAGCTGAGATCCGGCCACTGCACTCCAGCCTGGGCGACAGAGCAAGACTCTGTCTCAAAAAAAAAAAAAAAAAAAAGAACTATTGAGGTAAAAACAACAGTTTACTTATAAATAAAAACAGAAAAACAGTAGATTTCACAGCAGAAACCCTACAACTGAGAAGAGATTAGAGTCCTATCTTTATCCTCCTTAAACAAAGCGATTATCAGTAAAAAAATTTGTGTCCAGCAAAACTAAGCTTCATAAACGAAGGAAAGATACAGTCTTTTTTAGACAATCAAATGCTGAGAGAATTTGTCACTACCAAGTCAGCACTACAAGAACTGCTAAAAGGAGCTCTAAATCTTGAAACAAAACCTCAAAATACACAAAAATAGAATCTCCTTTAAGCAGAAATTTCATATAATCTATAAAACAACAACACAATAAAAAACCCCAAAGTATTCAGGCAACAAATAGCATGATAGAATAATATTACCTCACATTTTGATACTAACATTGAATGCAAATAGCCTAAATGTTCCATTTAAAGATACAGAATGGTAGAATTGATAAGAATGCATCAGCCAAATATCTATCTTCAAAAGACTCACCGGACACATAAGGACTCACCTAAACCTAAGGTAAAGGGGTGGAAAAAATATTTCATACAAACAGACACCAAAAGCAAGCAGGAGTAGCCATTCTTATAACAGACAAAACAAACTTTAAAGCAACAACAGTTAAAAATGACAAAGAGGGATATTACATAATGATAAAAGGAATAATCCAAAAGGAAAGTATCACAATCTTAAATATATATCCACCTAACACAGGAGCTTTCAAATTTATAAAACAATTACTACTAGGCCTAAGAAATGAGATAGATAGCAACACAATAACAGTGGAGGACTTTAATACCCCACTGACAGCACTAGACAGGTCATCACAGAAAGTCAACAAAAGAAATGGACTTAAATTATACACTAGAACAATGGACTTAACAGATATTTACAGGACATTCTTCCCAACCTCAAAATATACATTCTATTCATCAGCACTTAGAACATCTGCAAGACAGACCATATGATAGGCCACAAAACATGTCTCAACAAAGTTTAAAAAATCATAGTTATAGCAAGTACTCTCTCAGACCACAGTGGAATAAAATTGGAAATCAACTCCAAGAGAAGCCCTCAAAGCCAGGTAAAAAAGTGTAAATTAAATAATCTGCTCCTGAATGATCATTGGGTCGACAATAAAATCAAGACGGAAACTTGAAACAAATTTTGACCTGGATGATAATAGTGATAAAACCTATCAAAACCTCTGGGTTGTAACAGAGGTGTACAGAGGTGAGTGTAAAGGTGGGTGTAAACGTGGTGCTAAGAAGAAAGTTCACAGTATTAAATACCTACATCAAAAAGTCTGAAAAAGCACAAATCAACAATCTAAGGTCACACCTCAAGGAGAGGGAAAGCAAGAACAAAACAAACACAAACCAAGAAGAAGAAAAGAAATAAACATTAGAGCAGAATTAAATTATATTGAAACAACAAGCAAAAAAAAAAAAAATACAAAAGAAAAATTAAACAAAAAACTGATTCTTTGAAAAGATAAGTAAAAAATTGATACCACAGAAACACAAAAGATTATTCAAGGCTACTATGAACACCTTTATGCATATAAACTAGAAAACCTAGAGGAGATGGATAAATTTCTGGAAATATGCAACCCTCCTATATTAAACCAGTAAGAAATGGAAACTCTGAACAGACCAATAACAAACAGCAAGATTACAATGGCAATTAAAAAGTTACCAAAAATAAAAAAGTCCAGAACCAGATGGATTCACAGCTGAATTCTATCAGGCATTCAAAGAAGAATTGGTACTATTCCTATTGACATTATTCCAAAAGACAGAGAAAGAGAAAATTCTCTCTAGACCATTCTATGAAGCCAGTATCACCCTAATACCAAAACCTAGAAAGGACAAAACAACAATGAAAATACTACAGACCAATATCCCTGATACTAGCTAACCAATTCCAACAACATATCAAAAAAAAATTCCACTATGATCAAATGGGTTTTATACCAGGGAGGCAAAGAAGGTTTAATATACAAAAATAAATGTAATACACCACATAAACCAAATTAAAAACAAAAATCACATCATCATCTCAATAGACGCAACAAAATCACTGGATAAAATTTAGCATCTCTTTATACTTAAAACCCTCAGTAAAATAAGCATAGAAAGGACCTACCTTAATGTAGTAACAATCATCTATGACAAACCCACAGCCAACATTATACTGAATGGGGAAAAGTTGAAAGCATTCACCCTGAGAACTGGAACAAGATAAGGATGCCCACTTTTGCCACTTCTATTCAACATAGTACTGGAATTCCTACCCAGAGCTATCAGACAAGAGAAAGAAATAAAAGGTATTCAAATTGCTAAAGAGGAAGTCAAACTGTCACTGTTTGTTAATGACATGATAATATTTCTAGAAAACTCTAAAGACACATCCAAAAATCCCCTAGAACTGATAAATCAATTGAGCAAAGTTTCAGGACACAAAATTAGTGTACACAAATTAGTAGCCCTGCAATACACCAACAGTGACCAAGCTGAGAAGCAAATCAAGAACTCAATTCCTTTTACAATAGCTGCAAAAAATAAAATAAAATAAAATACTTGGGAATATACTTAGCCAAGGAGGTGAAAGACCTCTATGAGGAAAACTACAAAACACTGCTGTAAGAAATCATAGAAGCCACAAACAAATGGAAAAACATCCCATGCTCATGAATGGGTTCAATCATACTGTGAAAACAATTGTACTGCCAAAAGCAATTTACAAATTCAGTGCAATTCCCATCAAAATACCACCATCATTCTTCACAGAACTAGAAAAAAAAAAATCCCAAAATTTATATGGAACCAAAAAAGATCCCACATAGCCAAAGCAAGACTAATAAAAAAACATCTGAAGACATCACATTACATGACTTCAAACTATACTCTAAGGCCACAGACACCAAAAGAGCATGATAATGATATAAAAACATAGATCATTCTGTGAAACTATTATCACCCTAATATTGACCAATGGGGCAGAATAGAAAACCCAGAAATAAAGCCAAATACTTACAGTCAGCTGATCTTTGAAAAAGCAAACAAAAGCATAAAGCAGGGGAAGGACACCCTACTTACCAAATGATGATGGGATAATTGGCAAGCCATGTGTATAAGAATGAAACTGAATCCTTATCTACCGCCTTATACAAAAACCAACTGAAGATGGATCCAAGACTTTAAGACCTGAAACCATAAACATTTTATAAGATAACATTGGAAAGAAAATTCTCAAAAGAAAATGTGCAAATGGCTAACACACATATGAAAAATGCTCAGCATCATTAATGATCAGAGAAATGAAAATCAAAACCACAATTTGATAACACCTTACTCCTGCAAGAATGGTCATAAACAACAAAAAAAGATGTTTACATGGATGTGGTGAAAAGTGAACACATTTATACTGTTGGTGGGAATGTAAACTAGTAAAATTACTATGGAAAACAGCATGGAGAGTCCTTAAATAACTAAAAGTAGATCTACCATTTGATCCACCAATCCCACTCTTGGGCATCTACGTAGAGGAAAAGCAGTAATTGCAAGAAAAAGATATTTACACGTGCATGCTTATAGCAGCACAATTCACAATTGTAAAATTATGGAAGCAGTCCAAATGCCTAACAATCAATGAAGATAAAAATAAAATGTGGTAAACATGTATATTTCATATACCCTGGACTGCTACTCAACCATAAAAAGGATCAAAACAATGGCATTTATGGCAACCTGCATGGAATTGGAGATCATTATTCTAAGTGAAGTGACTCAGGAATGGGAAAGTAAACATCGTATTTTCTCACTCATAGGTGGGAGCTAAGCTTTGAGGATACAGGCATAAGAATGATACCATGGACTTTGGGGACTTGGACAATGGGTTGAGGGGAGTGAGGAATAAAAGACTACCCATTGGGTATAGTGTACACTGCTCAGGTGATGGGTGTACCAAAATCTCAGAAATCACCACCACAAAACTTACTTATGTAACCAAGCACCTATTGAAATATTCCCCAAAAACCTATTGAAATAATAATTATTATTATTATAATAACTACAACAACTTTTCAACACATAGACAGTATGGTAAGACATAAAGAGAAGCAACAAAATGTTAAAAAGTGGGGAGATATAGTTACAGTATAGAGTTTGTATTAGTCTTTTTGCATGTTTGTTTGCATATGCAATTGTTAAGTTTTTATCAGCTTAAAATAATGGGTTATAAAATAACATTTGCAAGCCTCATGGTAATCTCAAACCCCAAAAAAAGCATACAATGAATACACAAAAATATAAAAAGCAAGAAATTAAATCATACCACCAAATAAATCACCTTCACTAAAAGGAAAACAAAAAGGGAGGAAAGAGGGATGAAGAAACTAGAAAACAACAAAATGCTAGAAGTAAGTTCTTACTTATCAATAACGACATTGAAATTGAATGTAAATGAACTAAACTCTTCAATAAAAAGACATAGAGTGATGAAGGGATAAAGATAAAAGAGCAAGACTCAATGATGTTGCCTAAAAGAAACACACTTCATCTATAAACATACACATGGACTGACAAAGATAAAATACAGATATTTCATACCAAAGGAAACAAAAAAGTACAGGTGTAACTATACTTACATCAGACAAAATAGATTTCAAGGCAACAACTGTAAGAAGAGGCAAAGGAGGTCATTATATAATGATAAAGCGATAATTTCAGCAAAATGATACAAATGTAAGTATGATATGCACCAAACACTGCAGCATCCAGATATGTAAAGCACATATTATTAAAGCTAAAGAGAGAGAGACAGACCCCAATACAATAATAGCTGGAGACTACAACCCCCTACTTTTAGCGTCTGATCGATTTTTCAAACATAAAATTACTAAAGAAATATCAGGCATAATCTACACCATAGAACAAGTTGCCCCAACAGATATTACCTGAACATTTCATCCAGGGGCTACAGAATACACATCCTACTTAGCACATGAATATTTCTCAAGGATAGAACATGTTAGGTCACTAAAAGTCTTAAAATTTCAAAAATTAAGACAATGTCAAGCATCTTCTCTAATCATAATAGAATAAAACTAGAAATCAATAAGAAAATGAATTTTGATAACCATACAAATACATGGAAATTAAACAATATGCCTCTGAATGACCAGTGAGTCAATGAAGAAATTAAGAGGGAAATTGAAACATTTCTTGAGACAAAGGATAATGGAAACACACCATACCAAAACCTATGGGTTACAATGAAGGCAGAACTAAGGGAAAAATTTATAGCTAAAAGCACCTACATCAAAAAACAAGAAAATTGCAAATAACCTAATGATATATCTCAAAAAACTAGAAAAGCAAGATTAAACCAAAATCAAAATCAGTAGCAGAATATAAATAATAAAGATCAGAGCAGACATAAATAAATCTGAAATGAAGAAATCAAAAGAAAAGATCAATTAAATAAACTAAGCTTGTTTTTGAAAAGAGAAATAAAATTGACAAACTGTAAGCTAAAGTAAGTAAAAACAGAAAGAATACCTAAGTAAATAAAATCAGGGATAAAAGAAGAGACATTACAACTGGTACCACAGAAATTGAAAAGATCATTAGTGACTACTTTGGGCAACCATATGTCAGTAAATTGGAAAGTATAGAGGAAGTGGACAAATCCCTAGACACATGCAGCTGACCAAGATTTATTCAAAATCTGAACAGGCCAATGACAAGTAATAAGACTAAAGTCATAATAAAAAGACTTCCAGTAATGAAATACCAACACCCAATGGCTTCACTGCTGAATTCTATCAAAAATTTAAAGATTGATACCAATCCTTCTCAAATTTTAAAAACATCAAGGAAGAGAGATTTTTTCCTTACTCATTCTATTAGATCTATATTACCCTGATATAAAAACCAAAGACACATCAAAAAAAAAAAAAAGGAAAAGAAAACTACAGACAAATACATTTGATGAATACTGATGCAAATATTAAACATTTTCAAAAACATAATAGGAAACTGAATTCAACAATTCATTCAGAAGATCATTTATGATTTATGGCCAAGTGGGATTTATCCCAGTGATGCAAGGATGATTCAACATTTGCAAACCAAAGTGATAGATTATATCAACAAAATGAACGGCAAAATGTATATGATCATTTCAATTGATGTTGAAAAAGCATTTGATAAAATGCAATATCCCTTCACAATAAAAACTCTCAAAACACTGGGGATAGAAGAAATATACGTTAACATAGTAAAAGTCATATACAACAGATCCACAGATAGTATTGTACTGAATAGGGCAGAAACGGAAAGCCTTTTCTCTTAAATCTGGAACACAACAGGGATGCCTACTTTCACCACTGTTATTCAACATAGTACCAGGAGTCTGAACTAGATCAATCAGGTAACAGAAACAAATATAAGGCTTACAAATTTGAAATAAAGAAGTTAAATCATTCTTGTTTGCAGATAATATGATCTTATATTTGGAAAAACCTAAAGACTATCAGAAAATCATTAGAACTGATTAAAAAAAAAAACTTCAGTAAAGTTATAAAATACAAAATCAACATGCAAAGGTTAGTAGCATTTCTATATGTCAACAGTAAACAATCTGCAAAATAAATAAAAAGTAATTCAATTTAAAATAGTCACAAATAAAATTAAATTTCTAGAAATTAACTTAAAAAAGTAAAAGATTTCTACAATGAAAACTATAAAACACTGAGGAAAAAAATTGAAGAAGACACACACTCACAAATAATTCCATGTTTATGGGTTGGAAGAATCAGTATTGTTAAAACGTCCATATTACTCAAATCAATCCCCAGACTCAGTCCAATCCTTATCAAAATACTAATGACATTTTGCCAAGATATTTAAAAAATACTAAAACTTCTATGGAACCACAAAAGACCCAGAACAGCCAAAGCCATTCTGAGCAAAAAGAACAAAATAGGAGAAATTACATGATCTGGCTTAAAATTATACTACAGAGCTATTATAACACAAACAGCATGATATTGGCATAAAAATCCCATAGATAAATGGAACAAAATTGTAACAAATAGAAACAAATCCATACACCTACAGTAAATTCATTTTTGACAAAGATGTCAAGAATATAAATTGGGGAAAAGACAGTATCTTCAATAAATGGCCCTGGGAAAACTGGATATTCATATACAGAAAAATGACACTAGACCCATATCTCTCACCATATAGAAAATCAATTCAGCTGGGCGCAGTAGGTCACGCCTGTAATCCCAACACTTTGGAAGGCCAAGGTAGGCGGATCACAAGGTCAGGAGTTCGAGAAAAGCCTGGCCAACATGGTGAAATCCCGTTTCTACTAAAAATACAAAAAGTAGCTGGATGTGGTGGTGGGCGCCTGTAATCCCAGCTACTCAGAGGCTGAGGCAGGAGAATCACTTGAACCTGGGAGGTGGAGGTTGCAGTGAGTCAAGATCACTTCACTGTACTCCAGCCTGGGCCACAGAGCAAGACTCCGTCACACACAAAAAAGTCAATTTGAAATGGATTAAAGACTAGAATCGAAGACCTCAAACTATGAAAGAATTCCGAGAAAACATTGAGAAAACTCTGCAGACATTGGTCTCGGCAAAAATTTATTTGGCAGTACTCCACAAGCACAGGCAATCAAAGCAAAAGTGAACAAATAGGATCATACTGCACAGCAAAGGAAATAATCAAGGAAATGAATAGACAACCCGCAGAACGGGAGAAAATATTTGAGAACTACCTGATGAGGGATTAGTTACCAGAGTAGATAAGCACCTCAAACAACTATGGGTGAAAAAAAACCTAATAAACTGACAAAAAAAATGGCCAAAAGATCTAAATAGATATTTCTCAAAGGAAGACATACAAATGTCAAACAAGTATATGGAAAAGTGATCAACATTGTTTATCATCAGAGAAATGCTAATCAAAACTACAATGTAATATCACCTCACCAGACAATAACATGCTGGTGAGGATTTAGAGAAAAGGGAATAATTTTGCACTGTTGTTGGGAGTAATGCAACCACTGTGGAAAACAGTTTAGAGGTTCCTCCAAAAAACTGAAAAATAGCTACAATACAATCCAGCAAACCTACTGCTGTGTATATACCTAAAAGAAAGGAAATCAGTACCTGGAGGAGACATCTGTACTCTCACGCATGTCACAGCACTGTCCACAAGAGCCAAGATATGGAAGCAACCTAAGGGTCCATCAACAGATTAGTGGATAAAGAAAATGTGATGCACATACACAATGGAGTATTATTTAGCCACACAAAATAATGACACTCTACAGTTTGCAACAACATGGATGGATCCGGAGATCATTATGTTAAGTGAAATAAGCCAGGCACAGAAAGACAAAATTTACAGATTCTCACATTTTTTGGTGCTAAATATTAAAACAATTGAACTTATGGAGATAGAGAATGGAATGATGGTAACTAGAGGCCGTGAAGAGTCGTACAGGGGTTGAGGGGAAGTGGGAATGATTAATGGTTATAAAAATAGTTTAGAATGAGTTAAACCTAGTTTTTGATAGCATAGCAGGGTGACTATAGTCAGTAAAAATTTAATTGTACACCTTAAGATAACTAAATGAGTATAATTCAAGTGTTTATAACACAAATGATAAATGCTTGAGGAAATGGATTCCCCATTTACCATGATGTAATTATTATGCCTTGACCCCTTAAATATATACACCTGCTATGTACCAACAATTCTTTAAAAAAACAAATCCATTTTGCATCCTTTAAGTTGCTCTCAGAAAAAAATGCATAATTATGTTGATCACATTTATATTAATAAAATGTAATTTATAAAATGTAAGCAAATTAAATATGATTTAACTAAATTTTAAGTGCCTAAAATTCTAAAAGCATTCCCTTCAAAATATGAAGAAAAATTGGGCAAATACATTAAATATGTAAAGACAAATAGCACTCAAGTTAATTTTTAAAATTTATATAAATAGAAAACAAATTTACATGGACATGAGAGAGTACAGAGACAATATTAAGTGTGTTTGTTTTTAGATAGATGTTATTATTTTTCCCTGCAATTTCAAAGTTTTGTATGAAGAGCAACATTTTCCACATAGGAGAAAATAAAACTTATATTACATTAATATGTGTGTATGTGAAAAAATAAATTGCTCGCCATTATTACTGTTTAGATCTTTCCTAAATAAATAACTTTCTAAAGCTAGGGAGAATTTACTATATTAGCAATGTTTTTTTAGCCTCTCACAAACTATTTTTCTTCTAATAAGTACATTTTATGTACAGCCTAAAAACAGCAACAAAAAATATTTTATTTGCTTAGTTGCAATATTGAGCATCATAATTTTTTTTTTTTTTTTTTTTTTTGAGATGGAGTCTCGCTCTGTTGCCCAGGCTGGAGTGCAGTGGCCGGATCTTGGCTCACTGCAAGCTCCGTCTCCCGGGTTAACGCCATTCTCCTGCCTCAGCCTCCCCAGTAGCTGGGACTACAGGCGCCCGCCACCTCGCCCGGCTAGTGTTTTTGTATTTTTTAGTAGAGACGGGGTTTCACCGGGTTAGCCAGGATGGTCTCGATCTCCTGACCTCCTGATCCGCCCGTTTCAGCCTCCCAAAGTGCTGGGATTACAGGCTTGAGCCACCGCGCCCGGCCGAGCATCATAATTTTTATAGAAGTATATTTTGTTAATTTTGGGTATTATCCTATATGTTAACTATTGAATTCCTAGAATGATAAACTATTTTAGCTAATAAAATGAGATATTTTAAAATTAAAAAACAGTAGGAACTCATTGAGCATTTGATACAATGTCATAGAGATCACCTGTGGTAAATAAGACAGTATCCTCACTCTAAAGATGTTCATGTTATTATCTCTAGAACTTGTTGACATGTTACCTTACAAAGCAAAAGTTACATTGCGGATGTGATTTAATTTAAAAAAATCATTAAATTGTAGAATTGGGGAGATTATTTTGGATTATTTAGGTAGTTAATCTAATTACAAGGATATATATATATATATAAGAGGAGGCAGGAGGGTTTGAATGAGACTAGGGGATGTGAAGTGAAGACAGAAGCGGAGGTCAGATTGACGGGTGATCACCAGCCAAAGAATGTGCTAGCCTGTGGAAAGAAAAAGAAACACAGCCTCCCTTAGGGTCTCCAGAGGCAACACAGCCCTGCTGGCACCTTGATTTCAGGTTTGTAAGTTCCACTTCAAACTTCTGACTTACAGAACTCAATGGAAATAAATGTGTGTTGCTTTAAGCCATTAAGTTTAAGGTGCTATAGCAGCAATGGGAAACTAATACATCCATATTATATCTATATTAAAAATATTTTATTTTCATTTTTAAGATTTCAGCTTTTATTTTTGATTCAGGGGTTACATGTGCAGGCTTCTTACATGGTATATTTTAAAGTGCTGAGGTTTGGGGTACAATTGATCCTGTCACTCAAGTAGTGAGCATAGTATCCAGTAGTCCATTTTCAATCCTTCCCCCTGCCCCTCATAAGTCCCCAGTGTCTATTGTTGTCATCTTATATGTCTATGAGAACCCAGCGTTTAGCTTCTTATGTTCACTTATAAGTAAGAACCTGTAGTATATGACTTTCTGTTCCTGCATTAATTCCCTTAAGATAATGGCTTCCAACTGCATTCATGTTACTACAAAGGAAATGATTTCATTTTTCTTTTCTTTTTTTTTTTTGAGACGGTGTCTCGCTCTGCCACCCAGGCTGGAGTGCAGTGGCCGGATCTCGGCTCACTGCAAGCTCTGCTTCCCGAGTTCACGCCATTCTCCTACCTCAGCCTCCCGAGTAGCTGGGACTACAGGCGCCCGCCACCTCGCCCGGCTAGTTTTTTTTTTTTTTTTTTTTTTGTATTTTTTAGTAGAGACGGGGTTTCACCGTGTTAGCCAGGATGGTCTCGATCTCCTGACCTCGTGATCCCCCCCTCTCGGCCTCCCAAAGTGCTGGGATTACAGGCTTGAGCCACCGTGCCCGGCCATGATTTCATTTTTTAGGGCTGTATAATATTCCATGATGTAGAGCTTTAAAAACAACCTCTTTATTTAAAAAAGCATTAAATGTCAGCAAAAGAACCTGAAATTTTTGTATACATGATGTTTAATTTCTCCATTTCATGTTGTCTGTGCCTTTGGAATACTGTAAGTTATCTTGATTCATAAAATTTTTTAAAAGCCAACAATTAATTGATAGAATTCAAAAGGAAACACGCAAAAGCATTACCAGTAAAAGAAAATAATTGAAAGTTTTTAACACATTTCATTTTATGATGAATTTATATCTCACAACATATGGTAATTAGCTTGTCTTGAAATTATTTTTTAAAATATGCACTTTTCTAAAAAGTATACTTCTTGAACTGTCATTTAAAATAAATTCACACTTTTCAAGGCTATTTGTCTCTACCACTTCATCTGATTATGGTGTCCTCCCCCTAGATACATTTACACAGTCTGTGTGGACTCATCCTTAAACAAAAATATGTGGCTTCAGTCGGTGATGGGACAAGTGAATGGTTGTTAATATATCCTTATTTTCTATGTCAAATTTGTGTAGTTCTCACCACCAAGGCCCAGGTCCTATAGCAAAATAAACATTCCTATGACCTTAAGTGCAAATGACATTGTCTGTATTTTCAACTTCCTCTGCATCAGCTCAAGTTTAGGATCCTATATTCAGAAAACAACTTCCTGAAGGCTTTTCCATTTAATGCAAAGAGAATGCAGAACAAATAGAAACACAGAGCATCGAATGAAAATCCTTATTGGAGAAAGATTAATTAAATGAATGCTAAATTTATATAAGCTTGTTAGGAATGGTATTTTGAAGGATATTTTTAAAATTGTAACTAAACAGAAGGCAACCAAAGGAAAGATAAAATTGAGAAGAAAACTATTCCTTTTATGGTAGCATTGGCAGCACCTATCACAGGCATATTTCCATCTTTATTTTGGAAAATGTATTGTTTTTCAAAATGACACTGAGAGTTGCTGAGATAATTTTGCTGAGTAAATATTTTTATTCTACAAGCAGTATTAAAAATAGAAATAATTATATGACACCATAATACAAAGTTAGAAAAGGGAAGAAAAGTTTTACAGCAACTTTTAAATTACAAGGTAACACTAATCAAAGGTGATGATAAGATTGAGGTAAATTTGGTAATACAAATATACGCGGAACATTATACCACAAGTGAGTAGCTATCATAATTTACCGTATTTTCCATTATTAACTGTTAAAACGGTGTTTAGTAAAGTTCTGTTGACGTTTATTTTTAAATTACAAGATTTTTTATCTCAAGAAAAGCCACGTATTTGTTTTACAAAATGCAAAAAAGGATTATCAGAGACTGAAATTTGAAACGACCCAATTAGTCAACGAAAGATAATTATTGTTGTAATGAGCTGTTCATTATTCCAGATAATTTTTGTACATAGATTTTAGCTTCCCTTTCACATATGTTCCCACTGCCTTTTTTATTTTTAGTTTTCTTGTTGAAGCAATTACTTTAGCAATCCTTGGCAGGTATGATCTATGAGTATTAAATTGCCTTTTTTTTTTTTTTTTTTTTGAGATGGAGTGTCCCTCTGTCGCCCAGGCTGGAGTGCAGTGGCGCGATCTGGGCTCACTGCAAGCTCCGCCTTCCGGGTTCACACCATTCTCCTGCCTCAGCCTCCCGAGTAGCTGGGACTACAGGCGCCCGCCACCGCGCCCGGCTAATTTTTTGCATTTTTAGTAGAGACGGGGTTTCACTGTGTTAGCCAGGATGATCTCGATCTGCTGACCTTGTGATCCGCCCGTCTCGGCTTCCCAAAGTGCTAGGATTACAGGCGTGAGCTACCATGCCCGGCCAAGTATTAAATTCTTACACCACTTTGGAATACTTAGGGTTCTTTAAGTAGTATACAATACGAAACTCAACTAAAGATGGCTTTAACAATTCCTACATTTATTTTCTCAAATTGTAAGAAGCCCACAGGTAAGTTATATTCAGGTTTGCTTAATTTAGTAAGTCAGTGCTATTAATAAGGGCCCAGCATTTGCATTTTTCCATCTCCTATGCCATCCACAGTGTCATGAAGTTGAGTTTAGTATTGTGCCTTTCTTTACTGCCAAGAAAGAACTAGGAGCTTTAAGGACCCTGTTGTCATACACACCATCAAGAGTATGAAACAGCAATAAGACTATCTTTTTAATATTTCTAGGACACCCACAGAAGGCCTCCCTTCATGACAGATGGCTCAGAATCATGTCATATGCTCATTCTCAGAGTCTCGCTTCCTTGCCCAGGCTGGAGTGCAGTGGTGTGATCTTGCCTCACTGCAACCTCGGCCTCCCGGGTTCAAGCGATTCTCCTGTCTCAGCCTCCCGAGTAGCTGAGACTACAGGTGTGTGCCACCGTGCCCGGCTAATTTTGTTTTGTTTTGTTTTTTAGTAGAGACGGGGTTTTCACCTTGTTGATCAGGCCGGTCTTGAACTCCTGACCTCAGGTGATCCACTGGCCTTGGCCTCCCAAAGTGCTGGAATTAGGGACGTGAGCCACCGCGCCAGGCCCATATGCTCATTCTTAATGCAATCATTTGACAAAGGGAATGACTCTTATACAATTATTGTGTATTTTACCTGAATCTTTCTCTAAGCTGTTTTATTCCATTTTCTTCTGTTGTTTATTGCTTCTTTTAACAATGTTGTTGATGTAATTGTCTCCTCACAAGTTATTTGCCTGTTCTCTGTTAGTTTTAGAAGATTTTTCTTTAGCTATGATATTTTGTAGTCATGCTATATGTTTAGGCGTTATTTTTTCTCCTGCTATGTGTTGCATAAGTGGCGTTTTCAATCTACAGAATCATTTCTTTCCTGTTTTGGATAATAAATGCAATTTTTTTCTCAGGAACATTTTTCCCTTCATACATTGCTATTCCAGATAGGTTGGCACTTTATGATTAATTGTTGTTTCTAAATTCTTCACATATTGCATCTCCTTATTAATCTCTATTAAATTCTGGCATATTTCCTCAGAGTTTTCTTCTAATTCAAAATGTTTTCTCACTAATGCCTGATCCATTCTTTTAACTATCTGTGGGATGTTAGGTAAGTTTTTATTTTCGTTATGTCTAAATTATCTCTTTTTCCACCTACTTGTTTTATTTTCGATGAATATTATCCTCTCCCAATTTCTTGGGTGTTTCAAATGTGTTTATTTTGAAGTCTTTTGTATTTGCTCCTTTCTTTATTCCCTTTACTTGAATATGAACTCCTCTCTTTCTGGAATCCATTGAGTACATACATTCATTTTCAACTTTCTTGTGTACCTCTGACCACCATGCCCTTAATGTTCTCCTCAACTTGACTAAACTCCAGACAAGAGTCTTCCTGATTCTAGAGCTCCTTTTTCTGAGAGCTTGTATTTTATAAAATTTGTAATTGCAAATTCTTTTTTTTGCCTCTTAGAGAAGTAATTTTTTTAAACTAGTATTTTAGGTTCAGGGGTACATGTGCAGGTGTGTTACATAGGTAAACTCATGTTGTGGGGTTTGTTGTACAGATTATTTCATCACCCATGTATTAAGTCCAGTACCCTATAGTTATCTTTTCTGCTCCTCTCCTCCTCCCACCCTCCCTGCTCAAGTAGAACCAGGGTCTGTTGTTTTCTCCTTTATAAGTTATCATCATTTAGCTCCCACTTATAAGAAAAAACATGCATCATTTGGTTTTCTGTTTCTGCATTAGTTTGCTAGGCATAATAGCCTCCAGTTCTATTCATGCTCCCTCAAAAGACATGATCTTGTTCTTTTTTTTGTGGCTGTGTAATATTCTATGGTGTATATGTACCACATTTTCTTTACCTAGTCTACCAATGATGGACATTTAGGTTGATTCTATTTCTTTGCTATTGTGAATAGTGCTGCAATGAACATTCACATGCATGTATCTTTATCATAGAATGCATGTCTTTCTTTTTTATGGCTGCATAATATTCCAGGGTGTGTACGTACCATATTTTCTTTATGCAATCTACCAGCGATGGACATTTAGGTTGATTCTATGTCTTTGCTATTGTGAATAGTGCTATAATGAACATTCACATGCATGTGTCATATGGTAGAATACAGCATGTATCTATAGTCCTATGGATATATACCCAGTAATGGGATGAATCAAATAGTAGTTCTGCTTTTAACTCTTGAAGGAATCACCATACTGCTTTCCACAATGATTAAACTAATTTACACCTACCGCTAACAGTGTGTAAGTGTTCTCTTTTGTCTGCAACCTTGCCAGCATCTGTCAGTTTTTGACTTTTTAGTAATAGCCATTCTGACTGGTGTGAGATGGTATCTCATTGTGGTTTTGATTTCCATTTCTCTAATAATAAGTGATATTGAGCTTCTTTTCATAGACTTTTTGCCCACATGTGTGCCTTCTTTAGAAAACTGTTCATGTCCTTTGCCCACTTTCTAATAAGGGTGTTTATTTTTCTCTTTTAAATTTGTTCAAGTTTCTTATAGATGCTCAATATTAGACCTTTGTCTAGATACATAGCACAATTTTTTCCCATTTCTGTAGGTCGTCTATTTATTCTGTTGATAAATTATTTCTTTACTCCTTAGAGATGTAATCCTTTTCAAAGTCTCTTGCTAGCATTACAACCTAGGAATGCCTTTCTCTAGGACCTGAGATTCATGCCTTTGAAATGTAATCATCAAGAAAGATAATGCCTCTATTTGCCAGTCTCTCTGTAGAAGGATATGAGTCTAATTTCATTGAAGTTCATTGTAAACTTACCTTCTTATAAAATTAACTTCTATAGTGAAGATATGAGGAAGTTTACTTCCCTTTGGTTAAGGGCAATTAACATACACAAGCAGCCTCTAATCTCCCTACCCCAGCACCTGAAACATTTCCAGTCTTTTGTTTCAAAGGATTTCAGGTCAGACTGAGTTCTGGCCTCTCCCCTATTGCACAGTCTCAACTAAAGTCTTCTTTGCCTATTTAACTTGGATGCAATTTGGCTTTGAAACCTCCTAATTTTAGGTTAAATTGTGTCTCCTATGATTGCCTTTTTAAATTCTGCCTGTTTTCTGGGGACATGTTTTGTGTTTGCTTCCAATTGCTACAAAACAATATAAGTTTTCTCATCAATTCCTCTGCTTATGGTTCAGTTTAACGATTTTACCCTAACAAATACCCAACTGGGGCTTAAAATTCATGAACACTATATGTCTGAATTATGTTTGCGTGGGTAATTTTGCCTTTTCCCCAGTCTTTAACAAAGAGCTTGTTATTGGTTACATTGAATAGTTTATATCTGGAACTGTCAGTTCAAGTGCTACACATTTTCAGCTACCATTTATAATTGTGAATTCTGGTTAAGTGGAGATTGTTTTTTAAAATTTGTGTAGGATCTCTCTCTCTCTCCCACACTTTATCTTTTTCTCAGAGATAGATTTTAAAAAATATATGTTCTATTCAATATATTGACAAGAGTAGCTGATTCTGGTAGATATCTATCTGATATCAATCCCTCTCCACTTCTCATTCAGATGGCCTCAATTTTCTTTAGGATATGTGCAGTGATAAGTATTCATTTGTCTACATTCCCACACAGATAGTGTTGTCCATGCAACAGAGTTCTGGCCAATAAAATTTCGATGAAAGTCTCTGTGTAAGGCAACCCTTCACAAATGAAAAGGCAAAATATTAGAAAGAAACATCGCCTTTGACTCATTTAGCCTTTTTCTTCTTTCTACGTGAAACACAGTCTTAATCTTTGGATGTGGTACAACAAGAACAACAAAAACAAACTGAAACAAAACGAAACAAAAGCCGTGATATGGAGGGCTAAACAGGAACAAATTAGGAGCATGGGTCATCAATAACATCCTCGAACACAAACATTATGGAGTCCCGGGAAAGGTAATCTCCCGGGGTTGGTTTAAAGTGTGGGTAATGAGAATGAATGAATTTTCCAGGAAGACAGATCCATGAAACATGAAGTAAAATGGGCCTTGAAAATTCTCCTAGAAAAATGAACTAGGGACAGAATAATTGACTAACTAGGTAACAACCTCTCCTTACAGGAGTGCGTAGTCTTTCCAATTAACAACCAGCAGAATTTGTTAGGTGTCCTCAACCAGTGACCGCTGTAGGTTTCAAATCCTCTCCTTGTCAGAATGGGGCTTTAATCACAGTTACTCATTCTTTCTCTTATGCTGGTTTGGTCAGAAGCATATAACATATGTTTTAGTGATTTTAAATGGCAAGGCCATGAGGAGTTACCTTAGGACCAAGGAAGAATGAAATACAAACCCAAAGAGTCAGGTCCACAAGATCAATGCAGTAATTGCATGTGA
Source organism: Trachypithecus francoisi (assembly GCF_009764315.1). Classification (NCBI taxonomy): domain Eukaryota; kingdom Metazoa; phylum Chordata; class Mammalia; order Primates; family Cercopithecidae; genus Trachypithecus; species Trachypithecus francoisi. Next base: position 59,364,127 of record NW_022681465.1, read on the forward strand.
TCTGAGACTTCTCCCTTGGAAAGCCCCTGAGTGTCATCACTTTAGAGGTGTGTGTGAATGTATGGTAGTTAGCCAAAGAGATGGTGTGTTGTATTACACTGTTATTTGCCTACCTAATAACCAATCCTACTACTTCTCTAAAAAAATCATTCTAACTCTGTTAGGGGTAGCAATGTACCTAGCTAAAACTACTCACACTGCCTACTCTCTTCTAGTTTGGAAAGTTCAAATGACATAGCCCTTCCAACGAAGCACCTCTCAATAAGGAAAGCAAATACTCAATGAATATTCAGCAACAAAGAATTTTCTACAGAAACTAGACTGTCTACAGTGTAAAAGTTCAGAAACAATCAGCGGAATGTCACTAGACAACTTCGGTGCAAATGAACAATCTGGAGTTTGCAGAGAGCCAGGCTATTCCAGTGGCAACAATGCAACTGTAGAGGGGACTGCTGATATTGCCCATGGGAGGTTGCTGGCTGTGTGAATTCAAACCATGTTCCTAGTGGTGGGCTTGGGTTCACAACTGACCTTCATGGATGGCAATTGATCAGAAGTTATAGACATGAGAAGGTTAATAAGATGCTCAATGGTGAACACAACGTACAATCTGACACCTACCTTCGTTTCTCCCTGTAATCAGTTATGACCTTCTTAAAGTGACAGTTACTGCTAAATATTTTCCTATCAAGTCTTTTGCAGATTTTATTTTTTCATCTATTTTTTAAGTTCAAATTTGAAACAATTATTTAATTATAAGGTAATTTAGTAAGAATGACGCTGTTTTGAATGACACAAAAATTTTAAATTAGAGCTTAAAGAAGACAGTTTTGAGCTATGTGATTATTTTCCTTTAATTTGCTGCAGTTTAATTGCAGATTTTATTTATAGCTAGTTCTAAATTGAAAATATTGAAGAAAAAAATCTGGTCATATTTTACCAAAATGACACATTACATAACCATAGTCTCTTCTTCTCTAAAAATAGACAAATTCTCGCTAGAGAAATGGTTTTGTCCTCCTCCATATTTGCACTAAATTCATCCAACATTACCCCTCATACCTAAACATAAGAAGCAATACCTGGATTGGTAGAACAATACCTTGCACCCATTATACCAGTGGTCCCAGTTTTTTTGGCACCAGAGATCAGTTTCATGGAAGATAATTTTTCCATGGATGGGGTAGGGGATATGGTTTCAGGAAGATTCAAGCATATTACATGTATTGTGCACTTTATTTCTATTATATTACATACTCACTATACTGTAGAATCAGTGGGAGCCCTGAGTTTGTTTTCCTGCAACTAGACGGTCGATCTGAAGATGATGCGGGTCAGTGACAAATAATCAGGCATTAGATCCTCAAAAGGAACACGCAACCTACATCTCCCACATGCACAGTTCACAACAGGATTTGCACACCTGTGAGAATCTAATGACGCCTCTCATCTGATAGGAGACGAAACTCAGCTTCGCTTGCTCACCTGCTGTTCACCTCCTGCTATGTGCCCCAGGCACTAGGGACCACTGCATTAGATGACAGTCACACGGCAGAAGAAAAGGGTAGAGGAAGCCTGTATATGATACTAGTGACTTTCCTAAATTGATGCACTAGTATTGAATTCTTGATATATAGGGGAAGAATATAAGTTAGTTAAGCGAGTACTGTCAAGTGATCTATGATTTTCATTCTTAACTGATGTATCTATGAAACCGGCAACTCTATTTGACTGAATTGAACACTTGAATCAACAGATATTTGGGTGTTAGAAAAATTGTTTCGATGTTTGCCTGTATTATGATAATAATATTTGACATGCAGTTTCATATCTTCCTTAATTTGAAAGTAATTTCTTTTATTATCTTCAAACACTCTTTCCTGTCCCTGTTTGATTTGTTGGATATAATTTTTACATGTTCTACTTCTATCCCTTACGTCCAATGTCTTCTCTATTATTGTTTTAATTTTTTTCCCTTTCCTTTCATGTTTACTACACTTTTCTCAAGTTTTTTTCTATGTTTTTTCAGATGTCTCTTCTGTTTGTTACTATTTTTAATGCATTTGCAAATGCCTAGAAGCATTGTTTGAATACTCATTTCCCCTCCTTGGCTCACCAATATCTATTTGTGGCTAATTGTATTATTATGTCATTACATTACTGATGATTCATTTTTTAAAATTGACTTCATATTTCCACCTCAGCAGATTAAAACATTTATACAATGTTTCAATTTGTCCCAAAATAGTTCCTTTGGTAATCTTTTGCAGGCTTTTTTAAAATTTTGAGTTCATTTTTTAAATTTCATATTGATCATGAGTTAATTTCTTTTTATTTTAGTTGATGCTGAAATGAATCAGTTTCACCATGTGACTATTTCATCTGACACAGCTTTAGTGACATTTTCTTGACTCCCATCTCAGCTTAGTTGATACAGTGTGGCTTTGTTCGCTAAGCTATACTTTTAGGAAGTTGGAGGTGAGTGGGAAGATTTAACTGAAACTTCCTTTACTCTGTATTAGAATAACAATTCTCTGCTTACCTGTCTGAAATTTTGTTATGCGTCCTATAAATTTATTCTACACTGTTGTGACAGTTGCTACATATCCCCAAGTGGGAATGAAGTCAGACTTTTGTGAATTCCATCAATTTTGTGTGGAGTCCTGAAACCTTGTCATCTGTGAGAGTGAGCAGTGATTGTTTTAATAACTTTTGTTCTACTTTCCACACAGGGGAGGGAAAATAAAGAATATCTACTAATTTAACTTTGATCTAGACTCACTATTATTATTAAAAATCCTCAATATTTTAATAAGTCAACTATATGTCTTATAGAGAATAGGGATAAATTTAGCACCATGTTGCACTAAATGTGCTTGTTTTCTTCCTTGGCTGACAATTTATGACATGTATAGAATTATATGGTTCCTTTTTATTCTTTTATTTTTCTAGGAAAAATGTACAGAAATAAAAAACTTTCTACATAGATTCTGTATGTAAATTGTCTTTTTTATTCACTTCATTAGATATCATTATAGTAAAAATACCTAATCTAATTTTCCCATCTTTAATCTGTAGTTTTGTTTCATAAATAGCCAATTTTATTTATATTTTTGTTCAATGCAAGTTTTAATTCTTCCTGATGAGTTGCTTAAAAGTGCTATATAAATTCCATTATCAAATCATTTGATGTTATTGCTATAACTTCAAATTCCAGATTACAACATTAAAATTTTTTTCACAAAATTGCAATAAAATATTTTTATTTGATTTTTAATTATTCAAAACATATGAAACTTGAAACTGTTAATATTTTCATAAACCAAGAGTATGTTACATATTCATCTTGAAAGAAAACAAAGATCATTAGATCTGTGTTTAGATCTTGAGATGTCAATAAAAGACCATATTATTTGTGCTATTGGAGGAGGAAAGTAAAAATTATTTGGATACCAACAGGTAAACTAAACTTACACAGAAGGATTCTACTTAAAACAGACTTCATAAGTTATAATAACATTCTATGCACATTCAAGAGACTGTATAAAAATGTATTTTCCCAGATTGAAAGTGACTAATAATGGTAATTGGATTTAATACCACACTGACATTTGTTTAGTCATTAATTAGGAAGGATACAGTACGTAATTCTTGGAGCTGTTTTTTTAAATATCACAACTAATAGGGCTTGGCAAATGTTTCCTATTACTACTATGCACCATAAAATATTAAAATAGGTATTTCAGAATATCTGTATATTGACTATAATTTATTTAAAGGCGATATCAACTTATAAATGGAAATTTAATGATTTATTTAGTACAATCCAAAGATATCTGCAGGTACCTTTTTTCAGTAGACAGAGCCTTACTTCAACTTATTAGTCTGTGACCAATAACAAATTCTTTTATCATAGTTTGTTAAAATATTTTATTCAGCTTGACAAGTTTACTTACATCTCATAGCTGTCATATAAGCAAGTTCACACAAAGGCTCAAATTATTCTAATTTGAAAGTAATGAACACATTTACTAAGAAATCAAGTGGAGTGCATTTAGGTAGAAAAACTGAAAAGTGCAAAGTGAAATAAAGTGTCTGGTGTGTTTTTCTCCTAGAGGAGCGAAACAATACTGGTGAACTCACTTTGAAATTTTGCTTTGTGCTGACAGTTGAACTATAACCATATTTCATAAACCATAGCGCTCCCAAGTTACTGAAAATAAATTGATTTTCTGGAAATATGCGACACACAGGTTCTCAATATGGGTCTTGAACAGTCTGTCCCTAAAGTAGTTATTTCCATTTACAGCCCTGACCTGCCAGTATCGTCAGTGCTACTGTAGTTTTTCATGTACTTCAAAAACTACAGATCTGTTTCCATCCCTCTTAATCTAATATAAACTGCACATGCTTCTATCAGTAAAGACCTTCATTTTTATCCTTCTTCGATTTCATGACACCAATGGTTCTATATTTCACAGCAAAGGGAGCAGAATGAAATTACACATCTCTCAGATTTCAGCAATATCTTGTTTATGTGATTCAGGACCTCCATACAAAGAAGAGGTCATTCTCAATATTTCAGAAAATGTCTCATTTTGGGGATTCTAGAAGATAAACCTCACAATGTATTTAATTGGAAATGTTAAAAAAATACGCTTATTTGAACAAGAGTGGAAACACTTTAAACAATTAAAGCCTAAAGCAGCAACTCTCAGTATTTTTAAAAAGGCAGTTAATAAAAATAATGGCCAAAAATATGGAGTATCTTGTAGTCTATATAGCAAAAAATGGAGCAACTGAGGAAGGAAAGTTGCTGAGCTATGTCACATGTAGTGTAGACATCATCAATAAAGTCACAAGTGAAAGTAAAATCCCAAAAGCAACAAAACTAAAATAAAAATAAAAATAAAAACCATATATCCTGCCCCAAAGATAAAAAAAAAAAATGGAATTGTTACAAAATGTCATTTTACTTGAAATAGTGGTCTCTTTACTCTAAAAGATATTTTAAACCCCTGCAAAAACAAGTATATTTTGGCTAAATGTTTTGGTTTTGGTGATACTGTTAAATATTTATACCAGAGTTTAAAAACTGTAAGAAAACATAAAAAGGAGAAAGAAGCAAAAAAAGAAAGAGAAAAGAAAAAGCAAAGTGGAAGAATGACTGAAAGAAAATGTTAATAGGGCTGCTTGAAGCTTTAATAGAATGGAAGACTAATTAGTTAGGGAGTAAGTTTAGACTAAAGTCTTGATCTGACTGCATTCTTCTTTTTAAGGTATGAGAATGAGAAGTAAAAGAGACAGTAGGCGGTACGTTTTTATTTTAGAAGATTGTTACAGAATTCTTTTGAGTTTCTGTTGATATCCAAATAATTTCAGTCCGTGTCATTGGCTATGATAGAAATAGTTCAGATGTTCCAGTCTGTTGATTTGAGACGTTGTAATATATTAACTGTCTTCTACAGAACTGCCAGGCACTGGTGAGAATGCTAAGGTTCCAATCATACAGATAGTTGTTAGGCAAAGATCCAGTTTTGGTGTGAAAACAGAACTGTGAATATAGATTTTGACTAGAAGAGGATTTGCATGTGCTATAATCCATGGGGCCAACCAGGGGTACAGTCCATGGCTATAGCTGGGTAATTGACTGGAATGGCTTGTCTGAATAGATGTAAGCTGATTTGAAATGATGGAGAATGAGGCCCTGCTGGGAACCTATGGCAGGATATGAATGAATGCAGTGGCTGATGCCAGAAAGCAGGAATTAAGCCTCCTGAAAAGCAAGGATGTGTGACCATGTACCAGGAGTGAATCCAGAAACAGAAGCCAAAACAAGATCAACAAGGAACAGCTGTCACTATAGTAAATGCAGGTAGGAAAAAAGGAGGCAGAAAATGTAGTGACGTTGTAACTAAGGATCTCTGGGGGTAGCATTAGGAAGCACCCACATATGTTCTATAAAATACTAGGGAGGACATTATATACTGCTGTATTTATGTCTTTTCATTCAATATGGTTATGTTAATTACTTCCTTAGAGTTATAGCCCAGGTCAATGTATCACCACACCTACAGTAATTCCTGGTAGAAATGGCCTGATTTACAGTTCACATTCGTCAGAATTGGTTCAGAAACTCAATAGAGTTGATCTTGTAGATTAATATAATCATATTTCTCATAGGAAAGTAAATGGGAAATCCAGAAAATTATAGTATAAATACACAACAAAACTATTTTGAAATCTATGTGTCAGGTTAGTACCTTCCTCCCTTGAAATAAGCTGGTAGTGCTCTTGATTGCAAAGTCTGCTTGGTTCTAACGGAGGTGATATATACTTGCTTTTGTGAATCAGAAATGCGCATAGGTCAACAAAAAATATGTGATCAAAAACTTTTTGAAAATAGGTTTTCCTCTCCTAATGGAAGTGAGACAATATTCTCTTTGTGCTGTAAATCACCCAAGCTACTGAATCCTCTTTCCTTCCTCTATCAAATTGTCTGCCCCATACTGGCAGCCAGCTAAAATAGCCTGGCCCCCATAGTCTAACTCATAATTCTAAATTTAAGCACAATTGAATGAAGCACCTTTCATAGGATGGAATTCTCTACTATAATTTGAAGTGGAAAAATTATTATAAGCAGTAAACCTTAGATTGTAATAATGTGGGCTTGGAACTTAAAATAACTCGTTCTGAAACTAGCCATACTACTTACTTGGTGTGTGGGCTTCTAGCAAGTTACTTGCATTCTCTAGTTTTATTATTGGTAAAGACAATAGTTTTATTATTGGTAAAGACATAATAATAGTATCACTCTATAGGATTTCAGTAAATATTGTGATAATGCACATAAAATACTTAAGAAGTAAATGACACATGTTAAGCAGCAATACAAGTTAGCCAGTAGGAGTAATAGATGTAGTAGCTACATTCACAGTAGAGCTGTCAGATTTAGCAAATAAAAAAGGACATCCAGATAAATATGTTTATTTTATTATTTTTTATTGTGGCATGATTGACAAACATTGTTTATAGTTAAAGAGTATAATGTGAATTTTTTTTTTTTGTGGAAGCTAAAATATTTTATTTCATGGAGGTAGAGAGTACAAATGGTTATGAAGGGTAGTGGAGGACGATAAAGAAGGGTTGGTTAATGGGTACCAGGGGTTAGATAGTAGGAATAAGATCAAGTGTTTGGAATCACAATAGGGTGACTATAGTTAACAATAATTTATTGTACATTTCGAAAAACTAGAGGAATGGATTTCAAATGCTTGCAACTCAAAGAAATGATAAATGTTTGAGGTGGTGGATAGCCCAATTACTCTGATTTGATAATTACATATTGTATGCTTGTATCAAAATATCACATGTACCCCATAAATAGGTACAACTATTATGTAATCATAAAAATTAAAAATAAAAAAAGTTAAAAACAGAAATAATGGCTGAAATTTTCCCAAATTTGCTTATACCTTCAAAACACAAAGAATCTAATTACACCTTTTTCTTCAAATTGTGGGGCTATATACCATCTTCTAAGTGAGTAGTAATCACAAAACTACCACTAGTACTAATAGTAATAGTGGTGACCCCCAAAACTTTGTTGATCCAAGAGAAATTTCCAAGTGATTGTGAGATTCCCACACCCACTCCAGCAGGAATAACTGGGGAGAATGGAGGTATAACAGAAGTACTGCCTTCAGTGATTTCTTTATTATTATTATTATTATTATTATTATTATTATTATTATACTTTCAGTTCTAGGGTACATGTGCATAACGTGCAGGTTTGTTACATATGTATACTTGTGCCATGTTGGTGTGCTGCACCCATCAACTCGTCAGCACCCATCAACTCATCATTTACATCAGGTGTAACTCCCAATGCAATCCCTCCCCACTCCCCCCTCCCCATGATAGGCCCCGGTGTGTGATGTTCCCCTTCCCGAGTCCAAGTGATCTCATTGTTCAGTTCCCACCTATGAGTGAGAACATGCGGTGTTTGGTTTTCTGTTCTTGCGATAGTTTGCTGAGAATGATGGTTTCCAGCTGCATCCATGTCCCTACAAAGGACACAAACTCATCCTTTCTTATGGGTGCATAGTATTCCATGGTGTATATGTGCCACATTTTCTTAATCCAGTCTGTCACAGATGGACATTTGGGTTGATTCCAAGTCTTTGCTATTGTGAATAGTGCCACAAGAAACATACGTGTGCATGTGTCTTTATAGCAGCATGATTTATAATCCTTTCAGTATATACCCAGTAATGGGATGGCTGGGTCATATGGTACTTCTCGTTCTAGATCCTTGAGGAATCGCCATACTGTTTGCCATAATGGTTGAACTACTTTACAATCTCACCAACAGTGTAAAAGTGTTCCTATTTCTCCACATCCTCTCCAGCACCTGTTGTTTCCTGACTTTTTAATGATTGCCATTCTAACTGGTGTGAGATGGTATCTCATTGTGGTTTTGAATTGAATTTCTCTGATGGCCAGTGATGATGAACGTTTTTTCATGTGTCTGTTGGCTGTATGAATGTCTTCTTTTGAGAAATGTCTGTTCATATCATTTGCCCACTTTTTGATGGAGTTGTTTGTTTTTTTCTTGTAAATTTGTTTGAGTTCTTTGTAGGTTCTGGATATTAGCCCTTCGTCCGATGAGTAGGTTGCAAAAATTTTCTCCCATTCTGCAGGTTGTCTGTTCACTCTGATGGTAGTTTCGTTTTCTGTGCAGAAGCTCTTGAGTTTAATTAGATCCATTTGTCAATTTTTGCTTTTGTTGCCGTTGCTTTTGGTGTTTTAGACATGAAGTCCTTGCCCATGCCTATGTCCTGAATGGTACTACCTAGGTTTTCTTGTAGGGTTTTTATGGTTTTAGGTCCAACATTTAAGTCTCTAATTCATCTTGAATTAATTTTCATATAAGGAGTAAGGAAAGGATCCAGCTTCAGCTTTCTACTTACGGCTAGCCAATTTTCCCAGCACCATTTATTAAATAGGGAATCCTTTCCTCATTTCTTGTTTTTCTCAGGTTTGTCAAAGATCAGATGGCTGTAGATGTGTGGTATTATTTCTGAGGACTCTGTTCTGTTCCATTGGTCTATATCTCTGTTTTGGTACCAGTACCATGCTGTTTTGGTTACTGTAGCCTTGTAGTATACTTTGAGGTCAGGTAGCGTGATGCCTCCAGCTTTGTTCTTTTTGCTTAGTATTGTCTCGGAAATGCAGACTCTTTTTTGGTTCCATATGAACTTTAAAGCAGTTTTTTCCAATTCTGTGAAGAAACTCATTGGTAGCTTGATGGGGATGGCATTGAATCTATAAATCACCTTGGGCAGTATGGCCATTTTCACGATATTGATTCTTCTCATCCATGAGCATGGTATGTTCTTCCATTTGTTTGTGTCCTCTTTTATTTCACTGAGCAGTGGTTTGTAGTTTTCCTTGAAGAGGTCCTTTACATCCCTTGTAAGTTGGATTTCTAGGTATTTTATTCTCTTTGAAGCAATTGTGAATGGAAGTTCATTCATGATTTGGCTCTCTGTTTGTCTGTTACTGGTGTATAAGAATGCTTGTGATTTTTGCACATTAATTTTGTATCCTGAGACTTTGCTGAAGTTGCTTATCAGCTTAAGGAGATTTTGGGCTGAGACAATGGGGTTTTCTAAATATACAATCATGTCATCTGCAAACAGGGACAATTTGACTTCTTCTTTTCCTAACTGAATACCCTTGATTTCTTTCTCTTGCCTGACTGCCCTAGCCAGAACTTCCAACACTATGTTGAATAGGAGTGGTGAGAGAGGGCATATCTGTCTTGTGCCAGTTTTCAAAGGGAATGCTTCCAGTTTTTGCCCATTCAGTATGATATTGGCTGTGGGTTTGTCATAAATAGCTCTAATTATTTTGAGATACGTTCTATCAATACGGAATTTATTGAGCGTTTTTAGCATGAAGGGCTGTTGAATTTTGTCAAAGGCCTTTTCTGTATCTATTGAGATAATCACGTGGTTTTTGTCTTTGGTTCTGTTTATATGCTGGATTACATTTATTGATTTGCGTATGTTGAACCAGCCTTGCATCTCAGGGATGAAGCCCACTTGATCATGGTGGATAAGCTTTTTGATGTGCTGCTGGATCCGGTTTGCCAGTATTTTATTGAGGATTTTTGCATCAATGTTCATCAGGGATATTGGTCTAAAATTCTCTTTTTTTTGTTGTGTCTCTGCCAAGCTTTGGTATCAGGATGATGTTGGCCTCATAAAATGAGTTAGGGAGGATTCCCTCTTTTTCTATTGATTGGAATAGTTTCAGAAGGAATGGTACCAGCTCCTCCTTGTACCTCTGGTAGAATTCAGCTGTGAATCCATCTGGTCCTGGACTTTTTTTGGTGGGTAGGCTATTAATTATTGCCTCAATTTCAGAGCCTGCTGTTGGTCTATTCAGGGATTCAACTTCTTCCTGGTTTAGTCTTGGAAGAGTGTAAGTGTCCAGGAAATTGTCCATTTCTTCTAGATTTTCTAGTTGATTTGCGTAGAGGTGTTTATAGTATTCTCTGATGGTAGTTTGTATTTCTGTGGGGTCAGTGGTGATATCCCCTTTATCATTTTTTATTGCGTCTATTTGATTCTTCTCTGTTTTCTTCTTAATTAGTCTTGCTAGTGGTCTATCAGTTTTGTTGATCTTTTCAAAAAACCAACTCCTGGATTCATTCATTTTTTGGAGGGTTTTTGTGTCTCTATCTCCTTCAGTTCTCCTCTGATATTAGTTATTTCTTGCCTTCTGCTAGCTTTTGAATGTGTTTGCTCTTGCTTCTCTAGTTCTTTTAATTGTGATGTTAGAGTGTCAATATTAGATCTTTTCAGCTTTCTCTTGTGGGCATTTAGTGCTAGAAATTTCCCTCTACACAGAGGGAAATTTATATGTGCTTTAATGTGTCCCAGATATTCTGGTATGTTGTATCTTTGTTCTCATTGGTTTCAAAGAACATCTTTATTTCTTCCTTCATTTCGTTCGTACCCAGTAGTCATTCAGAAGCAGGTTATTCAGTTTCCATGTAGTTGAGCAGTTTTGAGTGAGTTTCTTAATCCTGAGTTCTAATTTGATTGCACTGTGGTCTGAGAGACAGTTTGTTATAATTTCTGTTCTTTTACATTTGCTGAGGAGTGCTTTCCTTCCAATTATGTGGTCAATTTTGGAATAAATGTGATGTGGTGCTGAGTAGAATGTATATTCTGTTGATTTGGGGTGGAGAGTTCTATAGATGTCTATGAGGTCTGCTTGCTGCAGAGATGAGTTCAATTCCTGGATATCCTTGTTAACTTTCTGTCTCATTGATCTGTCTAATATTGACAGTGGGGTGTTGAAGTCTCCCATTATTATTGTATGGGAGTCTAAGTCTCTTTGTAAGTCTCTAAGGACTTGCTTTATGAATCTCGGTGCTCCTGTATTGGGTGCATATATATTTAGGATAGTAGCTCTTCCTGTTGAATTGATCCCTTTACCATTATGTAATGGCCTTCTTTGTCTCTTTTGATCTTTGATGGTTTAAAGTCTGTTTTATCAGAGACTAGGATTGCAACCCCTGCTTTTTTTTGTTCTCCATTTGCCTGGTAGATCTTCCTCCATTCCTTTATTTTGAGCCTATGTATGTCTCTGCCTGTGAGATGGATCTCCTGAATACAGCAAACTGATGGGTCTTGACTCTTTATCCAATTTGCCAGTCTGTGTCTTTTAATTGGACCATTTTGCCCATTTACATTTAAGGTTAATATTGTTACCTGTGAACTTGATCCTGCCATTATGATTTTAACTGGTTATTTTGCTCGTTAGTTGATGCAGTTTCTTCCTAGCATTGATGGTCTTTACATTTTGGCATGTTTTTGCAATGGCTGGTACCGGTTGTTCCTTTCCATGTTTAGTGCTTCCTTCAGGGTCTCTTGTAAGGCAGGCCTGGTGGTGACAAAATCTCTAAGCATTTGCTTATCTGTAAAGGATTTTATTTCTCCTTCACTTATGAAACTTAGTTTGGCTGCATATGAATTTCTGGGTTTAAAATTCTTTTCTTTAAGAATGTTGAATATTGGCCCCCACTCTCTTCTGGCTTGTAGAGTTTCTGCCGAGAGATCTGCTGTTAGTCTGATGGGCTTCCCTTTGTGGGTAACCCGACCTTTCTCTCTGGCTGCTCTTAAGATTTTTTCCTTCATTTCAACTTTGGTGAATCTGGCAATTATGTGTCTTGGAGTTGCTCTTCTCGAGGAGTATCTTTGTGGAGTTCTCTGTATTTCCTGAATTTGAATGTTGGCCTGCCCTACTAGGTTGGGGAAGTTCTCCTGGATGATATCCTGAAGAGTGTTTTCCAACTTGGTTCCATTTTCCCCCTCACTTTCAGGCACCCCAATCAGATGTAGATTTGGTCTTTTTACATAATCTCATACTTCTTGCAGGCTTTGTTCATTTCTTTTTCTTCTTTTTTCTTTAGATTTCTCTTCTCGCTTCATTTTATTCATTTGATCCTCAATCGCTGATACTCTTTCTTCCGGTTGATTGAGTTGGTTACTGAAGCTTGTGAATTTGTCACGTGTTTCTCGTGTCATGGTTTTCATCTCTGTCAGTTCGTTTATGGTCTTCTCTGCGTTAATTATTCTAGTTATCAATTCTTCCACTCTTTTTTCAAGATTTTTAGTTTCTTTGTGTTGGGTACGTAATTCCTCCTTTAGCTCTGAGAAGTTAGATGGACTGAAGCCTTCTTGTCTCATCTCATTAAAGTCATTCTCCGTCCAGCTTTGATCTGTTGCTGGCGATGAGCTGCGTTCCTTTTCAGGGGGAGATGTGCTCTGATTTTTTGAATTTCCAGCTTTTCTGCCCTGCTTTTTCCCCATCTTTGTGGTTTTATCTGCCTCTGGTCTTTGATGATGGTGACATACTGATGGGGTTTTGGTGTGGGTGTCCTTCCTGTTTGTTAGTTTTCCTTCTAACAGTCAGGACCCTCAGCTGTAGGTCTGTTGGAGATTGCTTGAGGACCACTCCAGACCCTGTTTGCCTGGGTATCAGCAGCAGAGGCTGCAGAAGACAAAATATTGCTGAACAGCGAGTGCTGCTGTCTGATTCTTGCTCTGGAAGCTTCGTCTCAGGGGTATACCCCATCGTGTGAGGTGTGAGGTGTTGGTCTGCACCTAGTGGGGGATGTCTCCCAGTTAGGTTACTCAGGGGTCAGGGACCCACCTGAGCAGGCAGTCTGTCCGTTCTCAGATCTCAACCTCCGTGCTGGGAGATTCACTGCTCTCTTCAAAGCTGTCAGACAGCTATCAGACTCCACCCAGAGGTGGAGTCTACAGCCACAGGCAGGCTTCCTTGAGCTGCAGTGGGCTCCACCCAGTTCGAGCTTCCCAGCGGCTTTGTTTACTTTCTTAAGCTTCAGCAATGGTGGGTGCCCCTCCCCCAGCCTGGTTGCTGCCTTGCCTGCAGACTGCTGTGCTAGCAATGAGGGAGGCTCCGTGGGCATGGGACCCTCCCGGCCAGGTGTGGGATATAATCTCCTGGTGTGCCCGTTTGCTAAGACCCTTGGTAAAGCGCAGTATTGGGGTGGGAGTTAACCAATTTTCCAGGTGTTCTGTGTCTCAGTTCCCCTGGCTAGGAAAAGGGATTCCCTTCCCCCTTGCACATCCCAGGTGAGGCGATGCCTCGCCCTGCTTCAGCTCTCACTGTTCCAGCTGCAGCAGCTGACCTGCACCGATTGTCCGGCACTTCCTAGTGAGATGAATCCAGTACCTCAGTTGAAAATGCAGAAATCACCTGTCTTCTGTGTCGCTTGTGCTGGGAGCTGGAGACTGGAGCTGTTCCTATTCATAATGTGATATTTATACATTACCTGGCAAAATGATTTCTTCAATTGAATTAAGTAGCCTGTCACCTCACATACTTAATTTCAGATTAGCAAGGGATATTTTTCTATTCTGTCTCAAATATTGATGATTGGTTATAACAGCAGTGATACACACTTGTAATTATTATACTAATTATGCTAAGAAATTATTTGTTGCTTACATAAAAGTTGAAATTAATTAGGCATCTTCTATCATATCTTGCACCAAGGTAGCAGTAAAGTACATCCAGTTTAACAGCTTAAGGTTGTTGATTCTAAAGGAGGCTCATTGAACAAATTAATTGCTTTTTCATAATGTAAGATATTATGTAATTTCTAGGAAAGTGGCTAGTTTTCATGACACAATGTTGAAAATTTTAACAATTGATATGAAAATACATTATCCTCTTGATCTTTTCATGAAATCTGGTTTACTGTAAATGACACTATAAATGATCTTACATAAGCTCACCGAAAGTGCATATTATGAAAAAAGCTCTGCATGAATTTTAAAATGGCACCAACATAATCTATATTAATTTGTAATAACATGTCTGAATGTGATCTAGTTTGAGTCACTAAGAAGAATAAGACATCAGTTTGAAAACAACCCCCATCAGAGCAACATTAATTCTGCTAAAATGGAAGCAACAACAAAAATCAAATTTATGGTAAAGCTTGGGTGGAAGAATGGTGAAATTATGAATGTTTCACAAAAAGTTTATGGGGACAATGCCTTAAGAAATCAGTAGTTTAAAATGAATAATAATAATAATTGTTATTATTATTTTTTGATGAGGAGTCTCGCTCTGTCACCCAGGCTGGAGTGCAGGTAGTGCAGTGGCACAATCTCGGCTCATTGCAAGCTCCGCCTCCTGGGTTCATGCCATTCTTCTGCCTCAGTCTCCAGAGTAGTTGGGACTACAGGCACCCGCCACCACGCCTGGATAATTTTTTGTATTTTTAGTAAAGACGGGGTTTCACCGTGTTAGCCAGGATGGTCTCGATTTCCTGACCATGTGATCCACCCTCCTCGGCTTCCCAAAGTGCTGGGATTACAGGCCTGAGCCACCGCACCTGGCCGAATAATAAGTTTTAAGAAGCAATGAGACTTTGAACACTATGTCCACAGTGGGAGACCATCCATATCAACGTGCAAGAAAAATATCCTGCTCTTGCCCTAATTGAAGAGGATCAATGAATAACTGCACAAACAGCAGCCAACACTATAAACATCTCAATTGGTTTATTTCACATAAATTCTTACTGAAGAATTAAAGTTGAGCAAACTCTCCACTCAATGGATGCTAAAACTGTTATGCCCAGATCGGCTGCAGACAAGAATAGAGTTTTCAATGAAAATTTTAAACAAGTGGGATCAAAATTGTGAAGCATTTCTTTGAATAATTTAATAGGAGATGTAACATAGCTTTACAAGTATGATCCTGAAGACGTAGTGGCACAATCAAAGCAGTGACTACCAAGACATGGAAATGGTCCAGTCAAGACAAAAACAGTCCAGTCAAGAGCAAAGGTCACATAGCAACAGTCTTTTGGGATGGATACTCAAGGCATTTTGCTTATTAACTTTCCAGAGAGCCAAAGAATCATAACTTTGTTTATTATAAAAGAGTTTTGAGACAGCCAAAGCTTTCACAGAAAAATTCTTGGGAAACACTCACCAAAAAATCCTCCTCTGTCCGGGCGCGGTGGCTCACGCCTGTAATCCCAGCACTTTGGGAGGCTGAGGCGGGTGGATCACGAGGTCAGGAGATAGAGACCACGGTAAAACCCTGTCTCTATTAAAAATACAAAACATTAGCCGGGCCTGGTGGTGGGTGCCTGTAGTCCCAGTTACTCAGGAGACTGAGGCAGAGAATGGCATGAACCGGGGAGGCAGAGCTTGCAGTGATCAGAGATCGCACACTGCATTCCAGCCTGGGCGACAGAGTGAAACTCTGATTCAAAAAAATAAAATAAAATAAAATAAAATAAATAAGAATCCTCCTCTACCACGATAATGGTCCTGCTCATTCCTCTCATCAAACAAGGATAATTTTGTGAGAATTTCAATGGGAAATCATTAAACAGCCCCTCTACAGTACTGACTTGTCTGTTTCTGACTCCTTTATGTTTCCTAATCTTAAAACATTTGTAAAACACACCCCTTTTTCAGTTAATAATGCAAAAAATACTGCATTCACATGGTTAAATTCCTAGAACCCTCAGTTCTTTAGGCCTGGACTTAATGGCTGGTATCATCATATACAAAGATGTTTTGAACTTTCTGAAACCTATGTTGAGAAGGAAAGTTTATATTGTTAATTTTTTTTGTAATTCAATTTGTTCACAAACATTTTGAAGTTCTTTCATATGCATTAGGCAAAAGCAGTCTACACAGAGTGAGCTGCGCTGCACTCTGCCACTTCCTTTCCAGGCTTTCTTCACTGAAGGTTCGAGAGACTTTGAGACCAAATACCCCTCAGTGACATTCTTATGTATGTTTAAACATAACTTTGTGCACTCTTCTTCAGTGTAGAAGGGAAAGATTGTGTTTCATTATTAGAATGGATTATGTCTATGAAGCAGCCCGACAATGGCAGTGGTAAATAGGGAGAAACCTCAAGTGAAAGAGGGATTCAGAGCCAGAGACAGGATCACATGGTGGGGTCACCATGGTGGCTTTGTTCTAATCTTTTGGTGGAATTTGTCCAACATGAGCTTCTATTTTACATTTTCAAAGAATTTTAATACTATACATAGGTGACTATTTTATAGAATAGGTGCAAATCTGTGTATATATTAAAAAAAAGAAATGCAAATATTTACTAATTTCAATGGGATATTTTAGCTTGTATTAGTTTGTTCTCATGCTGCTAATAAAGACATATCTGAGACTGGGTAATTTATAAAGTAAAAGAGGTTTAATGGACTCACAGTTCCACATGGCTGGGGAGGCCTCACAGTCATGGCAGAAGGCAAAGGAGAAGCAAAGTCACATCTTACATGGCAGTAGGCAAAAAAGCTTGTGCAGAGGAACTCCTATTTATGCAACCATCAGATCTCCTGAGACTAACTCACTACCATGAGAACATTATGGGAGAAACCATCTACATGATTCTTTTATCTCCACCTGGCCCCACCCTTGACACATAGGGATTATTACAATTCAAGGTGAGATTTGGGTGGGGACACAGTCAAGCCATATGAGAGATACAGAAGCATTTCAAGATAATTGACTTTATGTCAATATGATAATTTAAATTAGTAGAAATAGCGACTGAGTAAAACCATGGTAGAGAGAAAAGCAAGTCATTTGTTCAATTAAAATCTGTCCATAATGTACACTGAAAAAAGATATTGAGTCAACTTGTTTTGAATTGTTAAAGGGATCTAGGTAATCACTGTCTAGAAAATGAAAATATAAAAGCTATAGTTATAAATGAAATAGTAGATTAAATTTTACAAAATACTATCTACAAAATATTGACATACTTGTGAGATTCAAAATAAAGCTTTATGAAGTCAATTTTGAGCAACTAAAATTAAATTATAATTCAACACTTCTTCAAATGTAAAGGTTAACAAAAAATATTAATCATTTATATATAGCAGCTCATTTTAATTTGACTTAGTACAGACATGTGCATATACTTAAGTTCTGTTAATATTTTATTGTAATGACTATGTCCAAACTATAATTATATATGTGTGTGTGCTCTCCATGTGTAATATACATTTTATTTACATAATTTGTATTATATGATCTGTTAATATAAATTTTAATCACAAATTATATATGTGTAATTTATTATCACTAATGTCAATATCATTTACATATGATGTATAGTTACTGAGAATATAAATTAGTGTAAAGATGTGAGGAAAAAATGAATATTTCTCCCAACATTACTTTTTCCAAGTAAATAATTCATGCATTGGATGATGTACCAAAAATTAAAGTATCCATTTTTTTCCACTTACAGAAGAAAAGAGTGAAATTTATTAACCTTTTTTTCTTACTTTTCCATGTTAACTTTTGAATTGGCTTACCAAGGTCTTTGAATTATCTTGTTTCTATTTTGATTAGACTAGGTTGAATTTACAGAAAAATATTTAGTATTGATATTATACAATATTGTCTTCTGAACCAAGAAATACAAATTCTCTCTCATTTATTCAAATTTTCTTAAGCATCCTTTTACATTTTGATGTGTGCAGCTAAATATCTTGAACATTTTGTAGCATTCATTTAGTCACTTGGTAGCATTGCTGTAGTCATTTTCACTAATGTGAATTTTTTTTTTCTTTTTTTAACCGGTATTTTCTAGTATATATGTAAGAAAGGCATTATTTTTAATGAAGCTTTGTCTTCCCATCTAATTGAACTTTCTTGCTTCAAATGCTATATATTTTTATTTCCTCCTTCGGAAATTTTTCTAAAAAGGGATTTTATTATCTATTAAAAGTTGCTTTTTCACATCGCAGGGCAAATGGGTATTTTATAAATTACATAATGGAATAAACATAAATCTATTCCATAAGATAATTAAATGGAGAACACGACCTTTGGTTTTATTTTTAACACAATCCAACATTTTTGTGAATTGTATTTAAAATACAATTCTCACCTCTATGATCTTGTCTAAACCTAATTACTTACCATAGGCCCCACCTCTAAATTCCATCACATTGGTGGTTAAGGCTTCAACATATGAATTTGAGGGAGATACATTTCAGTCCATTACAAATGCTAAATGGAAAATAATTCTCTTATGACACATTTCAAATCCAAAAATGTCCAATTGGATTTTCTAATGTGATCATAATATGTCTTGAGCAGGTATCAGAAGGGAGTCTAAAAAACTTTAATAATATCTATAATATTTTTAAAAGACAATATAAGTTATTGTGTATTAAATTAGTTGGATATCATATAAAGTAATAGCAGTATACAATGTACCATTAGTTTTCTCAAGGGCTGTTTATATAAAGCATTTATCTTTATAAATCCATTATGCTGTCACAGACAAATAATTGCCTTAAAATCATAGCCTTCAAATGACCTTCTCTTGCTTAGGCATCACAAAAAATATTACTACCTACTTATGAAAAGTGAAACAGAATTTTTGCATTTCTTATTCATATTTTCTTTTTACTTAATTATGTTTTCATTCAAAATAATAATAATATGGTTTATTTTTCCATATAAAAAGAAAGTTGTGCCCTAGAACAATTTTGCAAAATATCTGCTCTAGGTGTCAAAACAGGTGAAGCTTTGTGAATGATTTTACACTCTCCTGAATGTTATTTTATATAATTTCTTTACAAAATCAAAAGTCATACAGGAAAATTACTCCTATCCACTGGCCTGTGCACTCCACCAGCATTGATTTCTTTTTGCAAAGGAAAGCTAATGTGTCTTATAACTTGCATACTCTGACAATCATTTATACAAAAGAAAGAAAAAAAACTTGCAAAAGCTTTGAAAGGACATTGATGTATAAGGACTCCTTTAAGCACATTTTCACATTCAAAGAAATATCATGCATTTCCAATGAATGCTCTTAATTAGCTAAGGTTACTATAACAAAATACCATACAGTGGGTGGCTTAAACAACAGACATTTATTTCTCACAGTTTTGGATGTTGGGAATTCCGAAATCAAGGTGTCAACAGGTTTGGTTCCTGGTGAAGTCTCACTTCCTGCCTTGCTGATGGCTGCTTTCTTGCTTCATCCTCACATGGTAGAAAGATAGAGAGAGCTCTGATGTCTTCCTTTGATTATAAGAACACTAATCCCACTTTGCGAGCCTCACCTCTATGACCTCATTTAAACATAATTACTTACCAAAGGCCCCACCTCTAAATTCCATCACATTGGGTGCTAAGGCTTCAACATATGAATTTGGGGGAGATACATTTCAGTCCACTACAAATGCTAAATTGATGTTTGCTTTAATTTTCAGAATGTTGACAATCATACCAATTATTGACATGAAATATTTTTGTTATTTTTATGTTGATAAATTGGATATCAAAAATTATTTCATGAAATTATTTCTTTCTATAATAAATCATTTCATTTGCTTATTAAAAATCAATGTTGTTTAACACATGGATAAGCAAAGAGAATAAGTTAAAGTCACAAAATAAATACTGCAGTATCTTGCAGTATATATATTATTTTATATATTTATCTTAAATTTTGGTGGGTATAGTAGGTGTACATATTTATGGGGTATGTGAGATATTTTTTTACAGGCATAAAATGCACAATAATCACATCTGGGTAAATAGAGTATCCATTACCTCAAGCATTTGTCCATTATTTGTGTTACATGTAATCCTATTATACTCTTTTAGTTATTTTTAAATATACAATAAGTTATTGTTGACTGTAGTCACTCTGTTGTGTTATCAAATATTAGATCTTATTCATTATTCCTAATTATATTTGTGTACCCAATGACCATCCCCACTTCTCCTCCATCATACCCACCCCAACCCCATTACTTTTCGGATCCTCTGGTAACCATTATTCTACTCTATCACCAGGGGTTCAATTGTTTTAATTTTTAGCTCCCATGAATAAGTGATTGTGGGGGTTCAGTCATAATGGTGGGAACAATTTTTAGCAACAGAGAATATACACAATCCCTTTAGGAAGGCCTGGGGGTTTTTACATATAGTACTTGGCTGAAGGCAGCGTTGTCCCTTTAATTAAATAAATTAGGGTAGAAACAAAGGAATGTGGGGAGTTTATCTAACTAGTTTGTTTACTCACATGGTCCTAAGACTAACCTTTGATCTACCATGGGTGCTTAATTGCTTTCTACTCCAGAAGTCTGCAATATCAATTATCCTCTAGTAGTGTTGACTCAAGCCTTTGTCAATTAATCTTTACTAAATAAATGTGAGTCTCACTGGCTGGTCAGGACTGTTTACAGCACTCTGCTTGGAATCTGTAAGCAGCTCAGATGCTCAGTTGGACTAGCAAAGCAGAATATCTGTGTGTCAGTGTACTATATTCATCCATCATTGGGTCTGGGTCTGCGAGTCAGACCCCCCACAAGTAAGAAGATGTGAAATTTCTATTACTGTACCTGGCTCTGCATACGTTTAAAACCTTCTCAGATGACATATTTCTTGCTTTTTCATAAGTTATCATCTTCACGTAATTTTTGACATTATATGCTTTATAAAATATTGCTTTTGATGGGTTTTTAATAGACAGCTGTTCAGAGGATCAATTATTTACCTAAGCATTGCCTAATATTTACATTTCCACTCTTTCTATAGATGATTTAGTGAATGGAACTCAATTACAAAATCCTGTTGAAAGTTGACTCAATTTTTATTATAAAGCAATTGTTAGCAATTTTGGACAAATAAGACTGTAGTTGTTAATAACCGGCATCAGCTTGACTGAACTGAGGGAGCCTAGATGACTGATGAAGCACTATTCCTGGGTGTGCATGTGAGGGCGTTTGCTGGAGGAGATTGATATTTGAGTTAGTGTACTGGGAAAGGAAGACCAGCCCTCAAAGTGGATGGGCACCATTGAATTGGCTCCCTGTACACCTAGAATAAAGCAGGTAGAAGAAGGGTGATAAGTAGCTTGTTGCTGGGTCTGCTTGCTCTCTCTCTTTCCCTACTGTACCAGATGGTTTACTTCCTCTACTCCTGCCCTTGGGCATCAGACTCCAGGTTGTTTGACCTTCAGATGCTGAGAAGTGCACCCAACTTGGGTGCATGACTCTTGGGCATTCCACCTCAGACTGATGGCTGCACAGTCAATTTCCCTGGGTTTGAGGCTTTCACACTTGGGACTTGGACTGAACCAGGCTACTGACTTCTCTCTTTTCCCAGCTTATAGATTGCCTGTTTCTGAACATTATCTTGTAATTCTGTGAGCCAATTCTCCCTAATAAACTTATATCTCTATATAGATACATCTCTCTCTCTCTCTTTCTCTCTCTCTCTCTCTCTCTCTCTCTCTATATATATGTTTTCCTGAGAAAATAGCAATAGTCTCCCCTGAGGCATTTGCCAGGCAAGACAATGCTTCTTCTCCTCAGGACTCAACCTCACCATCCCTCTTTGCTTCTAGACCTGTAAGTTATATATCTATTACCTAATAAACATGTGTGTGTGTGTGTGTGTGTGTGTGTGTGTGTATACATCCTATTATGTCTGTCTCTCTGGAGACCTGTGATTACTACAGATTTTGATATGAGGAACTGGCTTATAGAGGTTCTAGGGAAATAGAAGTTTAAGGATGAATTTCCTTAGTTGGTTTTGGGTTTTAGAAGTTGGCTCCCTAATTTGACTAAATCTAAATCTCTAAGGACTCTGCTTCTAATAGTACAGAGAGCATTGACAGTCCCTAGCTTGAACTGTTTCTAGAGTTATGCAAAATAAATGCATGTGATACTTTTGGTTCACCACTACTGAAAGGAAAGGAATTTAGTGACTCTGTACACAATACTTCTGAACATTTGTGGAAAACCAGGAAATATAATGAAATTGGTTGATCCTAAGTTCACTAGACAAAGTGAAGAAAGAAAAAGATGAGCTAAGGGATTCTAACTCCTGGCTGCAGAGGCACATACCTAGCCTAAAAGTTTCTAAGTGTTCCCAGTGAGAATCTTCTCTTCTGTAGACAAAGGGTTTAAATTTCTGAAAAATCAAACACAAGATCTTATGTCTGAGTGGCTGGCCAACAACAAATGGTGAACTCTCAGCCTTGCTGAGTGTTTACTGTTAAAGTGAGAGCATTGACTGGAAAAAAAAATAAAATGGACCCTCTAATTTGGAATGGAGATGTGTGGGAGGACCCCAATAAAGCTGGAGACACTGAGCTCCTAAATTCTGATGAGTTAATTTTGCCAGAGGAAGAGGCCTCTCTACACTCCATGATGGCAACATCCCCTCCCTGACTCAGCATGGTATCAGCTTTTCCACCTTTTTCTGAGGATATTAACTCTGCATTGCCTGAGGAAATAGTAACGGCTTTCCCTGAGAAGGTTGCCAGACAAGACAATGCTGATTCTCCTCAGGGCCCATCCCCATCACTCTTCTTTGCTTCTAGACCTGTGACTAGACTCAAGTCCCAGCAGGCCCCTAGAAGAGTGGTTAAGAGTGCGACCCACGAGCAGGTCTGCTATGCTCCAGAAGAACTGCTTGAGTTATCTCATTTATATCAACTTATGTCTGAAGAAAAAACTGGTTATGGATATTAATGAGATGAGCTTGGATGTTTTGTCCCCTTCAAAGTTTACATTGAAACGTGACCTCCAATATTGGCAGTGGGCTTAGTGGGAGGTGTTTGGGTCATGACAACTGGTCCCTCATGAATGCTTAGTCCTATCCCCAAGATAAGGAGTGAGTCCTTGCTCAGTTAAGTTCATGTGAGATCTGGTGGTTTAAAGGAGTCCGGACCTTCCCCTTCTCCGTCTTGCTTTAGCTCTCGCCGTGTGGCATGACTTCCCCTGCTTTGCCTTTGAAAGCACAGCAACATGAAATAATCTAACATTAGACTTAACTTTAGCTTGCTTTGTCCATTGTCAGAACCAAGCATCAACAATATCTTTACACCTGTTGTCAATTTATGTCAGACTATATGATCCTGTGTCTATATGAATGGTTTTTAATTTATAATAATTTTGAATGAACTACATATTCCTGTCAACTGTGAAATAATTAATAAATACATCCTGCATTCATAAGTGCATTCTTTAGTGTGACTGATTATAAACACACATACACATACACAGAGTTGTATATGTTAACAGTTTTGCTGATGAAGAAACTGAGGCACAAAATGTTTTAATAAATTTTCCAATTTCATAAAGGGAGTGAGAGAGCAGGATTAAAAATCTGATTGCTTTCCTCTCAATCCCGCTGTAAACTTTAACTTTCCTATAAAGTTTAAAACATCATATTTTCCCATATTTTGAGAATAGTAAATATTTTCATAATAACTCTCTCTGGTATTTTCAAATTAATGCCTTGGTTAAAAAAATTAGTTTGAGACAGTAGCATAAAATATGTTGGACTTTGAAAGGTTAAGAAGATATCTCGGAAATCTTTTCCACTGACCTCTCTTTAGATATCAAGAAACGAACAACAAGACGCTCTGGTTCAAAGAGACTTTTAGTAAAATAGGAGTTAGCAAAACCACAATGGAATTAATTCACACCGCAAACATTAATTGAATGAATATAACCCCTGGCAGGTTAAGACATCTTGGAGGAAGAAATCTTAAGATCTGCTATGATTGCAAATTAGTTTATACAGCATGAAAATAAAACTACTACTTATTATATTGTGCTATTGGGAATGAAGAAACATTTTACAATGGAATCGTCTCCACTGCAAGTGAGTTTTCAAAAGATTAATACCCTAGGGATATGGAAAAATAAACCCAGTGAAATGACTATTAAGCATACAAACCATGACTACTGATTGTAGTCCTAATACAGAATGTTTCTAGAGAAATTTAATGAAGACTGAAAGAACTTCATGTAACAATACATCCGTTTATGTAACAATGAGAAAATCTGAGAGAAGTCAATGAGAGTGTTCACAATAGCATTCAATATGTTTTTTCTAACCTATAAAATAAATTTATTAAGTCAAACAGTAACAGATAAAATATTATTTATTTGAAATAATTTGTAATCACACGCTGATCTGCATATTTTATTTAAAATAAAATTAAAGCTGAGTTTAATATTAAAATAACCAACATACTTTGTGGTTCTCCATTCGTTGGGGTCTTCCCACATATTTCCATTCCAAATTATAGAGTCCTTTTTTTTCCCAGCCAATTTTTAATATTAAAATAACCAACATACTTTACACTGTAAAAATTTCTGTGTTTTAGATTAAAAACTTTGAAGGCAAACCCTAATAATATGAACATAGCGTGATGTGGACCCACAAATGTTGGGTTACTTTAGGGATATATTAAATTAAACTAAATACATTAAATAACATAAATTGAATAAATTATTTATATAATTTATATATTTAATTCTTATAAATTTAATTAATTAATTTAAATAAAATACATTAAATATGTTGATTAAAAATTTGCTTTAGAGTATGCCCTTAGTTTTTGAGGATATATGTGTATTGAATGTGAAAGTTAATTATACTACTTATATTCAAGATATCAATAGCTTTTATTACTTAACCATATAGAGAGAGAAAAGGAAGGTAAAAAACGTATTGTGTTTTTGAAAATTGCTACATGTTTTCATAAAATATTTAATTATTTCCAATTAAGCTATCCCAAATCCATACAAAGTCCAGAGAATTCATATAAAATGTAAAATTAAATTATAAGTAAATAAATATTTAATACTAAAGATTACTTTTTACTTTAAACATTTGTAGACCATTAAAATTTTTCATATAGAGCTTAAAACTATCACATACTATTTCTTTATAATCATAGGTGTCCATTTCTGTAACATGAAATAAGGATTGTAATGATACATCTTTTAAACATAGACGTACCTGTCTCTCTTTATACTTTTCTTTGTAGAAGGTATTTCTTTGTTGTAGTACTTCAGGGCATACTGCACTAACCTATGGCCACAAACATGTGGTCTCTTTTCCTTAATCTTTATCTGGTTTCAGTAGCACGCTTGGTCATTCAAATTAGACTGGACATTTCAGGGCAATGCTTCCTACCAGGGCAAACCAGGAAGCAACTTTCAACCAATGGCTGATAATAATAGTTGTATACATACCCCAGTAGCTCTCCCTTGTGGCAGGGAGTAATTCTGAGATGTATATTCTAAACTGGCTTAAAGAATTTTCTCAACAAAGTTAAGCTTCAATCACCCACAGTGGTAGCTGTATTCACAAAGTAACTTATATTAGCCATTATTTTTCTGTCTCTTCTCACATCACTTTCACTCCCAAAGCATTATATATCCCACCTTCCTAACAGACACATTTCACACAAATCTTTGCTTCTGGGGAATTCAATTGTAAACACACCCTCTACCAATATTCTGATTTGCAATATTACTATTATCTAATACAAACTCTACACCTTTCAGAGCAATTCCAATGGTGAGGATATAATTACTTCCTGAGCCTGAATCTCAAAATGCAAAGAGTATGGCATTAGTAAGACAGGTAAATATCTTGACTGTTTGAATCTAAACAAACACTAACTATAGACTTGAGTTCAGTTTTATCATTACATTGTCAGTAAGAAAAATCTATTTTGCTTTCTTCAAAGTAATTTATTTTTAGATCTATATTTATAAAGCAAGTTATTTCAAATAACTGTGAATTGCCTTGAACTATCATGCAAGGGTATTTTCACAGTGAAGATATTTATTACTTGTGGTGGATAAAAGATAGGCCCTTATCTTTTTGGCACTGTTAACCTCCTGAGGTGGGGTCTACTCACCTCTTCTTGAATCTGATCAGAGTTTTGGACTACTGTGAGAATTTTATGGCAGAAGTGACTCTGTGCTAGTTTCCAGGCCCAGTCCTGTCTCCTGGAGTCCAGCCACCATGCCATGAGAAAGCACAAGCAGCCTATAGAGAAATCCCTATGGAGAGGAACCTCGCCCCTGGCCTACTAGAAGAGTCAACTCAGCAAACATTTACCAGCCATAGTCAACTTGAATGTAGACCCTTGAGGACCAGTAGAGTTTCCCTGTTGATAATCCATGGAAGAGGATAAGCTGCCCAGCAGAGGGCCCACAAAAGAAAGAGTACAATGAAATATCTATTTGAGGCAACTAAGTAATAAAGTAGTTTCTTTTTCTGGTAGAGAATTTTTTTGAAAAGTATCCATTATAAAAGCTACAAATTACATGCTACAAATTACAGAAAAACAGTTATTTTTTTTTTAATCTTAAAACAAATGCAGTTTTGCTATATAAGTAAACTCCTGCCTTGGGGTTTGTTGCCCAGATTATTTTCTCACCCAGGCACTAAGCCTAGTACCCAATAGTTATTATTTTCTGATCTTCTCCCTCCTGCCACCCTCCACCCTCCAGTTGGTCCCAGTGTCTGTCGTTCCCTTCTTTGTGTCCATGTGTTCTTATCATTTAACTCCCACTTCTAAGTGAGGACATGTGGTATTTGTTTTTCTGTTCCTGTGTTATCTTGCTAAGGATAATAGCCTCCAACTCCATCCATGTTCCAATAAAAGACAAACTCTTGTTCTTATTCCTTTTTATGGCTACATTGTGTACATTATTCCATGGTGTGTATGTACACATTTTCTTTATCCAATCTGTCATTGATGAACATTTAGGTTGATTCCTTGTCCTTGTTATTATAAAGAGTGCTTCAATGAATATTCGCGTGTATCTCTTTGTAGTAGAATGATTTATATTGTTCTGAGTATAGTCCCAATACTAGGATTGCTGGATCAAATTTCTGTTTTTATCTCTTTGAAGAAGTGCCACACTTCTTCCCACAATGGTTGAACTTATTTACACACCCTCCAAGAGTGTATAAGCGTTCCTTTTTCTCCATAATCTCTCCAGCATCTTTTATTTTTTGACTTTTTAAAATATACTTTAAGTTATGGTTTACACGTGCAGAACATGCAGGTTTGTTAGAAGTATACATGTGCCATGGTGGTTTGCTGCCCCCATCAACCAATCACCTACATTAGATATTTTTCCTAATGTCATCCCTCCCCCCACAGGCCCCAGAGTGTGATGATCCCCTCCCTGTGTCCATGTGTTCTCATTGTTCAGCTCCCACCAATGAGTGAGAACATGTGGTATTTGGTTCTCTGTTCTTGTGTTAGTTTGCTGGGAATGATGGTTTCCAGCTTCAATCATGTCCCCACAAAGGACATGAACTCATCCTTTTTTATGGCTGCATAGTATTCCATGGTGTATATGTGCCACATTTCCTTTATCCAGTCTATCATTGATGGACATTTGGGTTGGTTCCAAGTCTTTGCCATTGTGAACAGCTCTGCAGTAAACATACGTGTGCATGTGTCTTTATAGTAGAATGATTTGCAATCCTTTGGGTATATACCCAGTAATGGGATCGCTGGGTCAAATGGTATTTCTGGTTCTAGATCCTTGAGGAATCACCACACTGTCTTCCACAATGGTTGAACTAATTTACACTCCCACCGACAGTGTAAAAGCATTCCTATTTCTCCACATTCTCTCCAGCATCTGTTGTTTCCTAACTTTTTAAGATTGCCATCCTAACTGGCATGAGATGGTATCTCATTATTGTTTTGATATGCATTTCTCTAATGACCAGCCAAATCATGAGTGAACTCCCATTCAAAATTTCTACAAAGAGAATAAAATAGCTAGAAATACAACTTACAAGGGATCTGAAGGACCTCTTCAAGGAGAATTACAAACCACTGCTCAAGAAAATAAGAGAGAACACAAACACATGATAAAAAACATTTCACGCTCATGGATAGGAAGAATAAATATTGTGAAAATGGCCATACTGCCCAAGGTAATTTATAAATTCAGTGCTATCCCCATCAAACTACCATTAACTTTCTTCACAGAATTGGAAAAAAAAAAAAACTACTTTAAATTTCATATGTAACTAGAAAAGAGCCCACACAGCCAAGAGAATCCTAAACAAAAAGAACAAAGTTGGAGGCATTACACTACCTGATTTCAAACTATTCTGCAGGGCTACAGTAATCAAAACAGCATGGTACTAATACCAAAACAGATATATAGACCAATGGAACAGAACAGAAACCTCAGAAATAACACCACACATCTACAGTCATCTGATGTTTGACAAACCTGATAAAAACAAGCAATGGGGAAAGGATTCCCTATTTATTAAATGGTGTTGGGAATTGGCTAGTCATATGCAGAAAGCTGAAACTGGATCCCTTCCTTAAACCTTATACAAAAATTAGCTCAAGATGGATTCAAGACTTAAATCTAAGACCTAAAATCGTAAAAACCCTAGAAGAAAACCTAGGCAATACCATTCAGGAGATAGGCATGTGCAAAGACTTCATGACTAAAACACCAAAATCAACGGCAACAAAAGCCAAAATGGTCAAATGGGATCTAATTAAACTACAGAGCTTCTGCACACACACACACACACACACACACACAAAACTGTCATCAGAGTGAACAGGAAATCTACAGAATGGGAGAAAATTTTTACCATCTATCCATCTGACAAAGGGTTACTATCCAGAATCTACAAAGAACTTAAGCAAAATTACAAAGAAAACCAACCCCATCAAAAAGTGGGCAAAGGATATGAACAGAAACTTCTCAAAAGAGGACATTTATGCAGACAACAAACATATGAATAAAGTAGTTTCTTATGCAGCAAGTGATAATTATAAAAGTAAAATTCATGCCTTCATGAAAATTCTCTCTTTACAAATATACACATACTTTTGAGAGAAAATAACACTTTAGATCCTTGTTGGTAGTTAGAGATTCTGATTATGTTTCCACATGCAAAAGCAAAATCACTATGATTTAACAATTTATACTATGAGAAAACTTCTAATTCCAAACAGTAAATAGGAAAAATAAATGTTGTGGTATATAAATGTGGTTTACTTGATGAATTTAAGCAGCTTTCCCTGTTTCGTTATTGTGTTCTATATAAAGCAAGAATACAATTTAAGTGCATTTTGCATGGCATATCTTTACAGTATTTTGTTAATGTTCAATGACATATAATTAAATATTCATAATTTCACCTGAGGTGCTAGAAAAGCCTTATGCATTTTTTTGGCAACTTCTTAAGACATATGTGCCCTGAAGACCAAAATGACTTACAAGTTGTTGGAGTATGTAGTTTAAATGCATATTCATAATTCACATAGATACGATGTATTTAAACAGCAGAGTGATAAAATAAATATTTTATACAGTTTTATAAAACATGTAAGGAAAAGTAGTGGGATAAAATGATAACATCTCTGCAAAATTTTCATTCTACGTGGTTATGCATAAGAAGTAATTATACCACTTAGATCAAGACAGTACTAGGAAAATATTTTTTAATTAATAAAGCGATAGTAGCACCTGACATATACCAAGTGCCTCCTATGTAATGTGCATTTTTCTGAAAGTATGTCAATCATTAAATCAAATTTATTAAATAGATACCGTTAATATGAATGAGAGAATCAATTTGCTCTAAGCAAATGTGGTAATTTGCTCTAAGCCTCACAAGCAGTAAAGTGGAATGCATAACATTGGCAACTTCTTAAGACACATGCACCCTCAAGACCAAAATAACTCACAAGTTGTTACACTGTAGTTTAAATGCTTATTTCTAACTCACATAGATAAAATGTATTTAAACAATAGAACTATGAAATACATATTTCATGCAGTTTTCTCTCTGACTACAATACTAGATACTTTCCTGTATTTCACATCATCTCTTTATCTTTACATATGTTGGTCATTAAAAGAATCATCATTCTTTTATCACTTACTCTGTGTATGGTGTTTGTGTGTTTTTTAAATTCTTTTTCCTCATACAGAAACTTTTTTTCTCTCTCTCTCAGGACAAACTTTTATACGTATTTTCCCAGCAGCTAGAAGAGATGCTTGGGAAAATTACAGTCGAGAACCTGTAATACACTATGTATTATATATCAATTTCTCTGTCTCTCTGTCTCTGTCTGTCTCTCTCTCTGTCTCCCTCTCTCTCTTTCTTCAGGGTCTGTATTTTGCTTTTACGAAGGGGAAGAGTAACTTCAATATGGCCTCCGTGACCCGAGGTTCTTCTTCCTTATTCTCTGTTATTATCCTGGCCCCTCCCTCTGCCTCACACATTTTTTAGTCCTTTGTGTTTCTCAGATGATAGTCCATTTACCTGGAGCACTCTTCCTCCACAAATGCCCATCACTCACATATCATTTTAAAAGCCATTCCTGAAAGTAGTCTTTCCTGACCTCACACACTTTGCTGGGATCTCCCAGTGAACGCGGATAGTGCTGTTTTCCAGTTTGTACAACAGCCTACCCTGTCTGGAGCATACTATTGGATAATGAGCTCCCAACTCAGTGCAAAGCAAATGGTAGAAACTCAAATAGAAATTAAATAAGGTTGATTCTAATGAATATTTCTATCAGCTCTGGGCTTTTCCATTGATGAATTTCCTATATCTCAAAGTTGAAGAATTTCTAAAATCTACACAATTGTATAATAATTTTTAAATCAATATAATAATAACTTAGAGATTAAGGAATAAAGGACCAGGTAAATAGTAATAACTAAAATTTTTCAATGTGTAAAGGAATTCACTCCCTTTCTCTTTTCTATTGAACAGAATCATTTTGTTATAAAAGCAACATTTATTTTTCAAATAAAAATTCAATCAAATCAATTTTATATTGGTGAACAATGTTTGCATAGGCCTACCCACTGAGAGTTCAAAATTGGTTTTTGTTGATTAACTTCATAGTTCTTAATTTCACCGACACTTGTCCTCACATAGTATTGTGCAATTTTCATTTCCACTGAAACACACTGATGCACACACCAACAGACACACAGCAATACACACACACACACACACATACACAACTAATTATTTTGTGGTATCTCTTGAAGATCCCTTGTGTGCTCATACAAAAGTCTTGTTAGCGATTACATGTATCCATTATGTTTTTTATCTGCTGCTCTCAAAACCACTTGAGTCACTTGCACAAATACTCACCTTGATAATGCTGAGGTCAGCCTAGGGTGCCAAGTACCAAAATCCCAGACCTCTTGTTATTAATATGTGCTAAAACCTCAAGACATTGTTGCAATTCTCATATTCTACACCCTACTAATATGGGAAGAATGATTTTTTATTCAAATTTGGATCATGATATATGATCTGGACCAGAGCTGTTGTGATTAATTCCTAATGTCTTGTATGTGCTAGCTGAGGTAGGTCCACAGATTGACTCCATGGGTACCCACCCCATTCCATTGTGTTAGACCAAGAGATCAACACAGAGCTCCGACTACTCTCAGAATTCCTTTCCCTTCCCACACATAGGCTCATTTATTAACTTACTTCCTTATTTTTCTTTTTACTGGAAGTTTGAATTTAAATGTCAGTGTAACACATGCAATTACGATAAGTGAAATATTAAAAAATACATGAACTTAATTTTAAATCTCAAGTAAAAATTTGGTAAAGTCTCTCACAAATATTTACAAATTATGCATACAGATAAAACTTTTCCCCCCAATGAGTGCCTACTGGTTTTTAATAAATTATTTTTGTATAACATAAATCGTTTAATTGGTAATGAAAATTCATGCCATGACTAGTGACTTAATCATCTCTCTTCATGGACATTCAAATCATTTATTTTGGTTATATTTTAATACCATAGTAAACAACACAGTAACAAAAACTAGAACTGTGTACATAAGTGCATATGTGTACATTTGCATGTGTATAAGCAGGCCTGATTACAAAAATGATTTGGCACACATAATTCCATTTATTTGCTATTTAAAAAAAATATATTAATACTATCAAAATCAATTGTTTAAAATATCAAACAATCAGACATCAGAATGTTTATTTTTCTATTCCTCATTTTCCTAGCCACAAGTTACCAGACTTGTATCTTTAAAAGTAAAATGGAGGTCTGCATTAGGAAAATCTAGGTTTTACTTACGAAACATCACAGTGAGAAGAGGAGAAATACAGAGTTTACAGTAGTTTTGTTATCTGCAGTGCGTATGAGGAGAAATGGAGACTTATGGGCAAATGAGATGTTAGTTGTAAATAAAATTTCAATTTTTTTTTTGATTTATGATTTGTAAACTTTTCATGTACTCTTTTTTTTTTTTTTTTTTTTTTTGAGATGGAGTCTCGCTGTGTCACCCAGACTGTAGTGCAGTGGCACGATCTCCCCTCCCAGGTTCGAGATATTTTCATGCCTCAGTCTCCCAGGTAGCTGCGATTACAGGCTCGCTCCACCACACCAGGCTAATTTTTTAATTTTTAGTAGAGACAAGTTTCTCCATGTTGCCCAGGCTGGTCTTGAACTCTTGATCTCTGGTGATCCACCTGCCTCGGCCTTTCAAAGTGCTGGGATTGCAGGTGTGAGCCACCATGCCTGGCTTCATGTACTCTTGAAGAATAAAATAACAGTTATTTAAATAAGTTTATAAACTTTAAAAAATAAATTTCAATTTATTTGTATGTGATACTACCCTCAAGTTTGGATTTTTGGTGAATAACATATCCTTATAGGATAATTTTTTTTGTCTTTCTACATAACCTTAGCTTAGGTTCACTTTGATTTCATGCTTTGTACTATCTCTCTCTCTCTTTCTCTCTCTCTCTCTCTCTTCTCTCTCTCTCTCTATATATATATATATATATATATATATAATGTACTAATACAATTCGCTTCAGAAACCTGTGTTAAGTTGTAGGATCAGCCCCCACAAAAGAGATATATACACAATAATGTGACATACATACAAAATAATACTCTATAAATTATAGTGCAATATGCTGTGAAGATAATACTTCATTTAAAATATTATTAATTAGAAAAAATACTTTTATTGGATTATAACTTTAATAGGCTTTTTTGAATAGAGCTTATTTTACAACTAAAAAGCAATCACATACAGTTTATTCACATTGTTATAATTTTTTGTACTTTCAAGCATTGAAAATCAAGTTTATATCTGTATGAAAATATGCTGTTTTTCTTTAATCTAATTTTAAAGCGTATTTTACTGTGCCAGATTGTTTCTCTCAATATCAATAGCTACCGAATACCTTAGTTTTTAATTATAATTGCTAAATCTAATACATTTGAAATCAATATTGTTATTCAAGAACAATAAATTACTGTCCAAATAGTACATTTGTGTTATATACTACTTCTAAACTCTAATTCTGTTTAGTGATTGCCTGACCCACATAGCAAAAAGCAAAGAAGAAAGAAGAAATCAATGATTTCCTATCTTAAATAAATCTTATGTCCCACCAACATGTTGTCTAAGTGATTTATAGTATTTTAAGCTATACTTCTGGATGTTGCCTGAAAGGTCAACTAAGCTAAATCCTTCATACATGTGAAGATGCTGTAGCCCAGAAAAGAAAGGCAAGTGGTGTCAGAAAAAAAAAAAAAAAAGATATTACTTTTTAGATTTTTTTATCAACTCATTTATCTTACTATAAACAGCTAGCACGTGCAGGGCAAAAGTCACACTTCTGTCTGCTACGTCCACATTTATTGTTATTTTTACTGGGTTATAGGAGAAACGTTATATTGAGTCATAGTGTGGCTAGTTAATTTAGAGACAGTTCTCTCTCTCTCTCTTCTCTTTCTCTCTCTCTCTCTCTCTCACACACACACAGAGACACACATACATCCACACACATGCACAGAGAGAGAGAGAGAGAGAGAGAGACAGAGAGACAGAGAGAGACAGAGAGAGAGAGATAAGAGTAAAACCATAAAGGAAATATCAACACTATGAGACCTATGGAAAAAAAAAAAATAGATGCCATTGCTTAGATGATTATTACTTGATATTCCTTGCCTAGAAAAATAATGGAAAAAGTAAAACAAAACAAAACAAAACAAAAAATGTGTAAACATTAGTTTTGCATAATAGCCATATTTAGCTCAAATTCATAAATAAAACAATCCTATGAAAATAAATAGCTTCGGTATCACTATCGGAATAATTTTTTCTTTAATTGCAGTCTAATTTTGAAAACTTACAACTAGGTTTGCCATTTCTGCCAATAGAATAACAATCTTTCTATTTTTGCTATGTTTTCAATGTTCTCATTAGTCTCCAATGAGGCTAATCTAACAAAACTGAATAAGAATTGACTCTCATGTTAGGGTTATGAGCAATCTAAACATCACAGGATACATTAAGAGATTCCATGCTTACAAAGAAACTGCAAAAAAAAAAAAAAAAAAAACTGAACAAGAGCTCCTTGCTTTACAGTCCTTAACTTTTTTATGTAGAATTTATTCTTTCCTATTTCCACATTTTCCTTATTTAATATTTGTTTGTTCGTTTGTTTATTTATTGAGACTGAGTCTTGCTCTGTCGCCAGGCTGGAGTGCAGTGGCGCCATCTCGGCTCACTGCAACCTCCGCCTCCCGAGTTCAAGTGATTCTCTTGCCTCAGCCTCCAGAGGAGCAGGGACTACAGGTGCGCACCACCACGCCTAGCTAATTTGTTTTTTATTTTTACTAGAGACAGGGTTTCACCAGGTTGGCTAGGATTGCTTCCATCTCTTGACCTTGTGATCCGCCCGCCTCGGCCTGCAAAGTGCCGGGATTACAGCCGTGGGCCACCGCACCCGGCCCATATTTTCATATTTTAAGAGGTTCATTGATTACTCTGTAATCAGAAAGAAATTAAACACTTATGCTAATATACACATTTTAATTTTATTACTGCATAATTGTGATGGTTATTTTTATCTGTCAATTTGACTGGACCATAGGGTGTCATGATATTTGGACAAACATTACTCTAGATGTGTCTGAGAGTGTTTCTACATGAGATCAACCTTTGAATCTGTAGACTGAGTAAATTAGATCACCTTCTAAAGGGGGTGGGCCTCATCCAATCAGCAGAAGATCTGAATAGAACAAAATGGCTGTCCCCACCACGAGTAAAAGGGAACTTCTTCTTCTTGACTACCTTGAAATGAAACATCCGTTTTTTCCTGCTTTCTAATTTCAAACTAAAATATTGGCTATTCCTGGGTCTCAATTATGTTGACATTCAAACTGGAACTAGGCATTAGTTTTCATGAATTTCAGGCTTTTCGACTCAGACTGGAACTACACCACTGGTTTCCGGGGTCTCTAACTTGCCAACTACAGATCTCAGAACTTGATTGGTTTGTGTGAACAAATTCCTTAGGATAAATCTCTGTCTGTCTGTCTCTCTCGCACACACACACACACACATGCACACACTCACACATTCTATTGTTCTCTTACTCTGGAGAATCCTAATTAAATATTTTTTTCTTTCATATTTACTGTTGTTAGTAAATATTTTTTCTACAGACCTAAGCACATTTTAATAAGCAATTTAAAGACAATTTATCAATATTTAAAGTAAGAATTTTAATTCCACAGATTAGAATAATATTTGCAACAGAGGAGTTTGGGCTCTTTAGTTGCTTTCTCAAGATAGGTATAGCCCTTTCCTCACATGAATGACAATTCCTAAAGGCCAACTGTTTGTCTAAGACAAATTCCTTCATAATATTTGTTGAAAACTTTTGGTAATATTATCTGATTTTCTTTATAGTAATTCCAGTAGACTGATCATAACTATGAACTTACGTTGGACACATAAACCCTCAAGAAAAGCCTGGAAGCTACCTTTTTGTAAAGAGCCTAGATGACTGCTTTTAGGTTTTGATCTTATAATACTAGACCAGTGGATTCATTTGAGTTGCTGTGTTTTCACATATACTATATGTCATATTTACTAAGTTACTTTGAAAAATGAAAGCATTAAGTAAGTACAGACGACTTGCTTAGACTCAAAGTTGCATAGAGGCAAAAATTAAGGGAGCTGAAACATAAGCAATCTCACTTCATAAGTTCTATATTGGAGGATTCTATGTCTGATTTTTTTGAAAATATTTTTTATGATGCTTGCATTTCACTGAAACTTTAGGTAAGGGTGTATTATAACTTTGAGGATCCAGTCTAGCCAACATCTATAGGCTAAGTAGTGCAATAGTAGCACGGAGCTGCTTCAAAGGTGTCTTCCAAGTTTATTGTAGGTACGTTCTCTAGTGATTTACTCTTCTAAGGATTGCATATATAATAACTACTGTACATTGTCTTACTGGTTTATTTATTTAATTTAATTACGAAGAAGGCTGTATTAGTCCATTCTCTTATTACTCTAAAGAAATGCTTAGGACTGGGTAATTTATAAAGAAAATAGTTTTAATTGACTCATGGTTCTCCAGGTTGTACAGGAAGCATGCTGGGGAGGCCTCAGGGAGCTTTTACTCATGATGGCAGGCAAAGCCAGAGCAGACATCTTCACCTGACTGGAGCAGGAGGAAGGGGAGGGAGGAGGTGCTACACACTTTTAAGCAACCGGATCTCATGAAAACTCACTAACATGAGAACAGCCACACTGGGAAATCTGTCCCCATGATCCAGTCACCTCTCACCAGGCCCCAATCTCCATATCAGGGATTACAATTCAACATGAGATTTGGGTACAGATCCAAACCCTATCGTGTGCCATGTGATGCTCTCGCTATAGTGTGGATGTTTATGTTCCCCTAAATTTCATAAATTAAGTTGCTAACACCCCATGTGACGGTATTAGTAGGTGGGGTCTTTGGAGGTGATTAAGTTCTACTTTTATGAATGGGATTGGTGTCCTCACAAAAGAGGCCAAAGGGAGCTTGTTGCTTCTTCAGCTTGCTGACAACACAGTGAGAAGGTGTTATCTATTAGAAAGTGGACCCTAACTTGATCTTGAACTTGGCAGCCTCCAGAAATGTAAAAATATTAATTTCTGCTGTTTATAAACCACCAGTTTATAGTATCCAGAATGGATTTAGATACTTTGATAGAAATTAAGACCCAATAATAAGCTAGGTTGGAAAGTAGTGGTGTAGTTATAGTTCTTCTAGTGGAAATGTTCATATTTTAACTAGAATTTTCCTCTTGCCCTACTCCTACTTCTGCCCTGCCATGTCTTATGCTATCGCTATATTACTACAGCAGTGCAGATAGTAAAAATTGATGTGTTAGAAATTGCTTCCTGTTTAACACAGTATATGTAAAGACAGTACCACAGAAAATGTATTTTCAAGATTTGTATCCCATTTAGATTATCTTATCAATAAACCTCAGTCTTTTATATTTTTTTTAGGAGTAGACCATTTTCTCCACAGCAATATAGTGTTAAAAGTCTTTATTGGTGAAGTAAATTTCAAAGTAACTACTGTGTCATACTTATTATCAGTATTCAAAATTCATGAATTAAAAGTCATTTCTCATGCTAACTCACTTGTAACATAAGCTACCCTTTAGTTTTGAATCCTTAATAAGAGAGAGGACAAATGCATTCAGTATGCAGTAGAAATAAGTACATTTTAACAATATACAAAGAGTATATGCACAAGATTTATCTCTTGGTAAAGAGACAGATTAATAGGATTAATGCAGTCATAAGATGAAATAAAACCGTATGCCCTTTGCTCAAAGCTTCACATTATTTTATGTATATTTCATTTATTTACTTTATCCTCCAAAATTTTCTAAACACAGTACCCTTCAATATATAGCATTGTATGCTAATAATACACAGCATAAATAATAACAAATCTTAATAGTCTCCACAATCAAATGTAGCTCATAAATTCCTAGATATTAATGTCATTGGAAGTGACCTTCCTCATTTGTCAGGAAGTTTCAGAGATAGTCTACGGTTTCCCTTGCCTCTGCCATATTGAAAGCATATGTCAATATGGGGATCTTCATGAGGATCAGAAATTTGGAGCAGAGTGCTATGCTAACCCACAGTAAGTAGACATGTGACCACTGAGAGGGTCAAGTTGTCTGTTATGGGAACAAGGTCTAAACTATTCTGGATTATGCAGCTTTCTAGGTATTTTTTTTTTTTCAATTAATTCTAACAATATGATTGTGAAGTGGAATGACTAAATAAACAATGAAGAAAAACACTTTCCTGTTTCAAAAAAAGCTAAATACAGGGTAAAGAAAACACATTTATGGAATTGATTTAGTCTGTAAATCAAGCAACATAACAACATAGCAAGCAACATAACAAAATAATGTCAAGAAAACTGAGTGAAAGAATAGCAGGAATGTCTTTA
Source organism: Trachypithecus francoisi (assembly GCF_009764315.1). Taxonomy (NCBI): domain Eukaryota; kingdom Metazoa; phylum Chordata; class Mammalia; order Primates; family Cercopithecidae; genus Trachypithecus; species Trachypithecus francoisi. The sequence continues at coordinate 59,402,871 of NW_022681465.1, forward strand.
CAGATGGAACCAGGAAGATGAGTAGAAATTTTTCAGATGGGATTAGCAGTAAACATGCAATATGGTCAACAAATAGGGTGCATGCAGGTGATAAAACACATGTTGTTGAGGATGAAGGATTCAATGTATGATATCATGGTCATAAACAGTATTGGACTGTAAAATAATTATGCCCTTCATCTTGACATTTTTGTACTCTTCTAGATTTTAGTAGACATTACTTAGAGAAAAATCTTTCAACTGGGAACCTTATGAGGAATAACAATACTGATTCAGGAAATAAAAACATTTCAAATATTTACTAATCAAACAACGTCTTTGCTGAAGTTTGAATTTCTTAGAATTCTCTATTTTTAACCATGATTAATTTATGTTCAGTGTAAAAATTGTATTTTTGAGCATTAAAAGTATATTTACACAATGTATTGTTTTATCTATATTTGAATATTAAAACAAAATTGGCAACATGTAGAATTATGCAATATTTTTTCATACCTATTCAAGGTATGCCTTGCAAGAATGAGTTTATTTATCTTCCATTTGTCTATATGGCTATCATTTATTTATTTATTCATTAATTTAAAAATAGTTTATTGTTTTATAAAAAGCACTTTAATACATGTACTCTCACTCTAAGAAATTTACAGTCAGGTAGGATTATACAAATAAACCAACGTTTGTTATAAATCAGAGAATATTATTATAGAGTTATAGGGATAAAAGAGAGTTCAGCATATTCAACACAAATATTTATAAAGCTTAGCCTTATTAGATACAAAATATAGTAGAGAAAGTTATAAAGAATTACAAAAGGATAATTAATTATTGAACTACCAAAATATTTTCTTAACTTGGTGTGTTTTCCCCATTTAATGCCTCCTTTTCCCCAAATTTCTCCTTTGCCAAATGTGCTCAGTTATTTCAAGCATAGGAATCTACTCCACATAATCCGCCAGACATGTACACAATGAGACACACTCAAGATTACTCCTGAATCATAGATTTTAAAGAGCAAAAATCTGCAAACAATTTAAATATCAAACCACAGGGGGAAAAAAAACAAAATGTGAATACTTTATAGAAGCAAGGTTAAATTATCTTGAATTAAAAGGATCCACATTAATCTTCTAAATGTTGTAATGAATAAAAAATAGAAAATAATATATGAATGTGAACTCTTTTATAAAGTGTGAAAATGAGTAAAATCAAACATTATACTTTATGAAGCACATGTACAGGTTATGTAAAAGTTGTAAAACATATATATTTCTATATACCATCATGTGTCACATAACATGCATTGCCTACAGTAGTACAATGGACTGCGTATATGACAGTGGTCACATAAGATTATAACGGAGCTAAAACATTTCTATCACCTTGTGACATCATAGCTATTGTGACATCATAGCAAAACACATTACCTGTATGTTTGTGCTAATGCTGCCGTAAACATACATAGTGCACTGTGAGTTGTATAAAAATCTAGCACATACAATTATGTGTACATAATGATAATAAACGACTATTGCACAGGTTTATGTATTTACAATACTATACTTTTTATGGTTCTTTTAGAGTGTGTTTCTTCTACTTGTTTTTCTTAAAGTTAACTGTAAAGCAGCTTCAGGCAGGTCCTTCAGGAGGTATTCCTAAAAAAGGCATTGCTATCATTGGAGATGACAGCACCATTGTGTAATTGCTCCTAAAGAATTTCCAGTGGGACAAGATGTGGAGGTGGAAGACAGTGATATTGATGATACTGACCCTGTGTAGGCCTAGTCTAATGAGTGTTTTGACCCGAGTCAAAATGTAAAAAAAAAAAAATAAAAGTTTATCAAGTGTAAGAGTTACAGTAAACTAAGGTTAATTTATGATTGAAGAAATAATTTTTAAAAATAAATTCAGTGTCACCTAACTGTACTGTATTTATAAAGTCTACAGTTGTGTACGGCAATGTCCTAGGCCTTTACAATCACTCACCTCTCCCTCACTCACTCACCCAGAGCACCTTCCAGTTCTACAAGCTCCATTCATGGTAAGTACTCTATACAAACACATTATTTCTTATCTGTTATAGCATGTTTTTTACTGTACCTTTTCTATGTTTAGATACACAAATAGTTACCATTGTGTTACAATTGTCTATAGTATTCAGTACAGTAACATTCTGTACACATTTGTAACTTAGGGGCTCTAAGCTATGCTGTATAGGCTAGGTATGTAGTAGGCTATTACTATCTAGGCTTGTGTATATACTTTCTATGATGTTAACATAATTACTAGATTGACTGACAATACAATTAACAGCATCTATTCTCATCATTCAGTTCTGCATGACTATATATACCAAAAAAATCAAGAAAAATAATACAAATTTGAGATACTGTTACCTCCATCTGGTACAATTAGCAGTAATAACTCTTGCTTCCTCTGAGCTACTTGAGTTCTGTTTTTATAATGGTTTACCTACCACATTTTAAATTCATTTTTTGTATATTTCACATATACATTTATTGTTTAAGCTACTTGCCAGTAAAGATAGATGTGACATATGCTACTTGAATCACTTTATATTGAAGATTGTGAGTTAGAACACTGTAGTTTTATGTGTATGTATAAATACAAATATAACATATATCATAATATATAATTTTAAATACAGACCAATTCATGATTCACAATTAAATGTGGACACAATTAAATCAGTAATTTCTTTCCTAAAAATAATTTTCTAAATTACGAACTATCAAAATTCCCTTTAAAATATGAAATTAAAGTTTTTTGTTATAAAAAAGTAATTTCTTTTTTGTTGAGAGTTTTCTTTTTTTTTCTTTAATTTTAGTTTAGATTCTGGGATGCTTGTGCAGAACATACAGGTTTCTTTCATAGGTGGACATGTGCTGTGGTGGTTTGCTGCCCCTATGTATCTGTCATCTAGGTTTTAAGTCTCACATGCATTAGGTATTTGTCCTAATGCTCTCCCTCCTTTAGCTCCCCAGCCCCAGCAGGCCCTGGTGTGTGTTGTTCCCGTCCTTGTGTCCATGTGTTCTCATTGTTCAACTCTCATTTATGAATGAGAACATGCGATGTTTGATTTTCTGTTCCTGTGTCAGTTTGCTGAGAATGATGCCTTCCAGCTTCATCCATTTCCCTGCAAAGTGCATGAACTCATTCTTGAAAAAGTAATTTCCTAAAAACATAAATGATGAAATTATCTACTTTCTGCAATATTTTTAAAGAGATTAAGTCCTTGAGGAACAGATATAAAATGAATTCTGAATTGTTTTTAGGAGAATTAGTTGAATGTCATCTTTCTTGAAACCATCAAATATCCATTTCTTAGAAAAAGAAAGACACTGGAAAGTTTAGAGTATTTATATGTGTTTTATATTTATCTTTTAACCAAAATATTACATATTTTATAGCAATGAAGGCTGTAGTTATTTTATTTTGTATGATAAGATTTGTAAAGAAAGATATCTTCCACAATTATTACAAATACAGAAAAAATAATTATTTATTATAAGACAATATATTCTTCAAATATATGGTGATATGTAATATGATTTTTATTGAGTATAATATTTTAAAGTAACTGTTAGGCTGTAGTTATTACTGGTATAATCCTTTCAAAACCACTAAACCAACTCTCAGCATCCTAAAGAATTGAGAAATGTATTCTTCAAACAATTTACTCTACCCATGGGCAATAACCCTCAAAAAACATGAAACAAAAACAGGGTATGCACTGGAGACTCAACCTAAGTGTAGGTCTCCAAATGTATTAAAAATGTAGATATATTAACAGCAGTTGTATTTTTCCTTATTTGTTAACCAGTGAATTGTGAACTGTGTTCTCAGTAGATGTAGCTCTAAGCCTCTGACCCTCATTTCAAACAGAGCATGTCAATTTTTTTTTATTAGATAGTTATAGATTGGTCTCTCAAGTAAGATTCTATTTGAACAAAAATGTTCATGACTATAAACATACATCCAAAACCAGTTTGAAGGTTAATTTTCTGGTCTGCAAGACTGTCTAGTTATAGTAACCATATCATTCATATGTGTGTAATATATATCATATATATAGTTTGTACATATATAATTTATGTTTCAGGATATTCTAAAATATATAATCAAGTGAATGAAAATAGACAAAAATTTTGTTTAGATACTTGTGTTTACACAAGCTTTAATAGACTTTAGCTTATGTGTATTTCATACATTAAATATTAATATGAATATTTTCACTCAGAAAATATTCAAAGTTACCATGAGGGTATCTAATAAATGTTAAGTAGCAATTACTACCTTGAAATTTAAGCTAATTTTTTTTACACATTTAGTATATTTGAATCATATTTGTTAGATAAATAAAAGTTTGTTTATGTTGCTTTTCCTTTCATGGAAAATTAGAAATAAAGTTTCATTGCATGTACTATACTAAGAAGTTAGTACAACCATCTTTCCTAAAATAAGAAATGTAGAATAAAAGGCGGACTCTTAAATAGGTAAAAGTTAGATTTTGAATAAAAATAAATGCAAGGAAATATGTAGAATCTTCTCATTTTAATATAAAGGATTTTAATTTATTCTTTATTCATTTATTTTCTCAATATTACCTTTAATTTACCCTTCAATTAATTTAGCTATTAAAATATTTTCTGTTTGTCAGTTACATTTCTAAAATTGTATTACATACCGAGAATTTATTAGTACAAGATGGTGTCTCATTTTCAATATGTTAACAGAATATTATAATATAATACAATGATTGAGACATAAAAGTATATAAATGGATAAAAAGAAATGGTAGGAAAGACTTCTTAGAATATTTAAAACTTCAGTCAGGTCATAGAATAAAGGAAGTTATGTGGATATCTAGAGAAAGATAATTTGAGATAGAATTAGCAAATTAGCATATTTCTCAGAATAATGAGAAAGCATGATATATTCATTAAATGACCATTATTTTCAGTATTGCTAGAAGGAAAATGGAAGAAAATATGAAATGAAAAGAGAGAGAAAGAAAAATTCAAGAGTTAAACAAATCCCTCTTAGGCTATTAAGGGCACTGTGTACAAAGTTGAGCAATTTGTTCTTCATGTAAGCTATGGAAGTAAATACATAATATTCAAATGAGTGATCTGACCAAGTGTGTATGGATAGCAGCGCAATGAATAATTCTGAGGGAGACGATGCTAGAGTGAAGAATGATTGTAAGAATTCAGTAAAAAGATGATAAGTTGACCATCCAGAAGGAAAATTTTAATACAGAAAGGAGGCGCTGTGTATTCAGGAAATATAATTAGAAAGTCTTTGTTTTAGTGCAATAGATCAAGTAGAGGAGAGGATCTAACAAGAGTTCTGTGTTTCTAATTTGAGCAAAAGATAAATGGAGATGTCATGCCTTAAGTTGTAATTTGGAGAAAGCTAGAGTAAAATGATTGGTGAGTTAAGTTGGGATACTGTGAAATGTAAGTTTCCTATAGGATTATATATGTTAGTTAAATAATATTTGAAGTTAGAATTCAAGAATCAATTTTTAGCAAGAATAATAGATTTTATAGTTACAAGTTTAAAAAATACAACCAGAATTTTGTAGCTATAATTTTAGACTTCATAATTATCTTTTAATAACTACAGAAAGCTTACCTTTTAAAAACGATCAAGAATATTTTATTCAAAGAGACAGTAAATGGTAATGATTGTAAAATAGATGGGCTTTACAAAGAAAGTGATAGTCAAAGCATTGTTCGATTTTTAGTAAATCATCTGGTCAAATAAGTCAGCAATAATTGCTTTTTCAGAAGTTGGGATCTCATAGTGCATAGAATTGACATGTATTTTTGTAAATAAAATGTTATTGGAACACATACACATGTATTTGTTTCTGTATGATCTATGGCTGTTTTTGAGCTACAACAAAACAGTTGAATAGCTCTAGCAGAAACTACACAGCAAATGAGCTTAATGTATTTGCTATACTGCCCCTTTAAGAAACAGTTTGTCAATCCTAGGTTTATTATATTTGGCAATTTGGAGATAATGGCTATTTCAGTTAAGTGGCTATAACATAACTGAGATTCCAATATATCTATCCATTTTGGCTTTTTGTAACAATTATGCCAAAAAACAGTAAAAATATTACTGATGTAAAATAGTTTATTAAACTCAAAGATATGTTTAAGATGTTTATTCATCTTCAAATAATCTATAATTTTAAAGCAATAAAAATAAAATTAAATGGTTAAAAATGTTTTAATTTAACCAAAAAAATGATGGTTTATGGTTTAATTTAATCATAAAAGATGCCAAAAGTGGTTAAAGCAAGGAATCTCAGCCTTGTTTGCACAGTAGAAAAATTCAAAATTATCGATAGTCACACCTAAAATATATTATAATCATTTAAGTGGAGTTTGAATATCGGGGTTTTTAAATCTCCACCCATGTAATTCTAATATGCAGTAAGAGTGATAAACATTTCTTTAATGAGATAGTAAAAATCAGTAACTAGGATAATTGTGATAAAAATCATATCAAAGTAGGTCTTATGCTAACATAACTTAAATTTTGCTATAATGATTTAATAAATGAAATCATATGACAAGAGAATAGAATTTGGGAGACAAATTAGATAACATAAAAAGTAGTTCAGAAAGAGACCAAAGAAACTTCCCCCATAATGTTCGCAAGAGTTGAAGTGCATTAGAATACTGCGTGAAACAATTAAAAACATCTCAAAAGTTTCAAAAATAAATAATGTATGTGTCTTATCTGAAGAATCTTAATTAAATAATTATATTATTACATTTTATATTTTCATTGGTTTGAATTATCTCATGTAACTATAGTTTAAATTACTGAGAAAATATCTAGCATATCTTTGAAGTTTTTAAGAGTTAATAATAAATATACATTTTTCATTTGTATTTTATATATCGATGTGAGTATCTGACAGATAGTCTCCTATTCTTCTATACAATTCTTTTTTTGTTTTGTTTTTGAGATGGAGTTTCGCTCTTGTTGACCAGGCTGGAGGACAATGGGGTGATCTTGGCTTACCGCAACCTCTGTCTCCCGGGTTCAAGTGATTCTCCTGCCTCAGCTTCCCGAGTAGCTGGGATTACAGGCATGCAGCACCCATGCTTGGCTATCTTCTATACAATTCTATTTCTTTATTCTATAGGCATAGATATGATAGCACGTTGTATTTTCTTGCTTGCCAGTATCCTCTGCTACACCAACATATCCTAAAGCAGCATTTATAGATGAATTATATTTGATTTCCAAGCACAGAATTATGTATAAATATTTTCTAAAACATTTATCATTATACTTTGTACAGGGTAATTTGAAACACATAACATTATTTTATGCACCATTAAGGATAAGAAAAGGCTAAAAATCAAGGTATAGTGTGCCTTATTATTGATTGTATATTTCAAATTCAGACGTGTTTAATATGAAAAATATGTATCAGAATTGATGAAATACTTTAAATGACAATGAAGGATACAAAATACCATATTAACATATTAAGATATAGACATTTTCTACCATGAGATAAACAGTGAGAGGAAAATTGACAAAAGTAATTTAAAATGATTCAACCTCTAACTTTTAGAGTTCCTTTACATGTTTATCTTAGCACACTATAGCAGCAATTTTCTAAATGGTATGTAGTGACCTGGCAATTACTATGGAAAGGTATTTTTCAATGTTTTCCCATGATGAATCATAAGTACCTAAAGAATCTGATTATTAGTTTTTTTATGTTTATATGCCAGCATGAAGAGATATGTTTATATCTAAACATTGAGAAAATATACACTATGCAAGAAATCATTTTTTCTCTCCAAAAAATAAAATGAGTTTACCTCAGTGATTTTCAAGTTATTTTAATATTTTCTGAAAAAAATGAAGACATAAAATAACATAAATGGAACCACATTATCAGACATTCAAATAAATTTTCTAAATGGACTCTATTAGATATGACAGGCAGTTTTTATACAATTTATTCAAAATACATTGACTCTTATTTTAGCAACAGGGTAGTGTACTATTAAATTAATGGCTTATTCTAAATGCTTCCATTGACTGCAAGCAATTCTGAAATATTCAATATCTAACCTTACTACACTTACTTCACTAAAGTGACTTTAATCTCATCTGTTGTTGAATATCATGACAGATGAAGAAATGGGAACGATCTTTGATAATTAAACAAAGCAGCCTGTCTTATATTTCTAAGCTATAGGGTAGATCACATTTCCAATATGCTACGTTCTACCGTGAAGGTAGACAACGGCTTAACTCCTAAGACTCTAAACAAGTACGCCTGTGTCCAGGCACACACACAGGATGTGAGATGTGAAATTTTACATAGAAGTTTCAGATAAACAATGAAATATGTAGTTTTGAGGGAGTCATTAAATTTTCAGTTTGTTTCCTATACAAACTGAAAAGAAAAAGATGGAAATTACAATCATCGGACATAGAAGTTGTGCATACCAAATAGAGTTCTGTGAAAATATTGTTTTAAGTATTCTAAAGTGTCACATGAAGATACACACCGTTGAGCTACTATTGGAAGAGTAGTTGATATATTGGTAGCAGTAGTAGTGGGAAGAGCAGGTAGCTGTCACCAGGAAATAGAAAGTAGGCATAAGATTGATTGTGTTGTAGTAATTTATTACCTTTTAGAAAATAGGTTTTGAAGTTTTGTTATGGAATACATCATAATTAATGTGAAAATTTATGAACGCAGAAAATACGGATACCTTAAACATTCATATTTTCTTTCAAAATTTGTCACCTATCTCTGAGCACATAAGTAGAGAAGTAAAATGTTCATTTGACTCAAGAGTTCAAGAATCTTTTTGCTACACATTGCTCAGGAAGTTCATTAAACTCATTAATTGCCTTTGAGGTCTTCAAAGAAGTTATTGGTTTACTGAAAATTCAAGTCTCTGAGAATTTTCTTTTTTAAAACAAATGAATTCAGGATAGCCAGTGTGGTGATTTAAAAGGAGATTTCTGAGAAAGATAGAAGTGAACTTTAAAAACGTCTTATATATTTCCCACAGTGTATATTGTCCAGATTTATGTTTATACTATTGTTGTGATAAAACAATCCATAAGAATGAAGAATTATTGTGGATTTCAAATTGTTTAAAGATGGGGTTAGTGCTATTACATTTTCTGACTTCTTACCTGAAATTTTTAAATAAAAAAGATCCACTAGGATGTCAAAATCTAGATTTATGTATGTATTATTATTAGTAGGTCTTCAGAGACCCTCTTACGATTACTTTGCGACTCATAAATCTTTAAGCAATTGAGTTCCTTGAACAAAAACTACATATATTCATCTTCTCACAGAAAACAGACCTGATAAAATTACTCATTTTGTGCCTTTCTTATTTTTCTCAGGAAAGGGCCATATCATAAAAAATACATTTTCTTATTAAAATAATGAATAATATTTTTAAAGATGGATACTTAATAAATATAAATATCATTTCACATATTTCATTATGATTCATTCTATAATTATTGTCATAAAACATTACTTAAAAGGAGCACTGTATTGAATCTTACAATTTTCCTGACAATTCAAAAATCTGTGATAAAATATATATTCCTCCTATATTCTGAGTCGCTAAGAAGTTAAATAAAATAAAAGATAATGAGGTAGATTTCCCAAATCCTTTTATGATGAATATGTGACAAAAATAAAGCTGTTAACTTTTTGAGAAAATTTGATATTGTCTCTTCCGGCTTTACAATCAAATCCCAGCAATTAGCTGAAATTTTTAAAGTTTATATATTCTATCAGTTGAAAAAAGAAGTACCTCACAGGAATTTAGGCCGTAGATGCTTGAAAAGTCTAAATTCTTCCTAGAATACTAAAATCATAGGTATTGAGTTTCTAGCAGATACATATCAAAGAGAATTTGTGACTGTGCCTTACCATTATATAGAAGCATCAGCCTTAATCCTGAAATCCAGGTCTGAGGAAATAAAAGAGAATACCTCATGGTTATTAGGCATAGTTCTCTGGTTTTTCAGTAATGCAGATGAAGCTCGAGCTCTGCCCATGTATCATAATGCCCATGCACTCTTCAAACTCAAGAAATGAGATTATTGCTTATCTTTTGTAATAAGCTATATGGATTGAATATGGGACTTATATAAAGCAGGAATGCTAACTTATTCAGAGTCCAAAAAAGAATAACATTTAGAGTGTATCGAATGAAAGCACACTTGTATGCACACACACATACACAGAGAGCAGCTGTGATACTTTAAGTACTTCTTATACCACCACATTTTAAATCATCATACCTGATAGTATTCTCACTTAACCAAAATGATGCATTATTCTTTGTAATCTGCTTCTTGAAATAATGTAAGGATAAGAAAATTGTCCAGTTTATTAAAATTTTCATATTTGAAAATGGTTTAAAATAAAAATATAGTTTACACACATAAAAGAAGAAATGGTATGTGTATTTATATTTATTGACCATATGTGATTTGAATGATTATTTTGAAATCATTTTCCTCACAGGAAAAATATTTTCTCTATAAAACTAGAAAGAAAACAAAATAAAATGTAATTGAGATTGAGATGCTATATAAAAATTCATCATCATTGCTTTTGGCTGAGGCATTTTAAATTTTTTGTAATTTCAGGTCTTGGGCTGGCTTAAACTACGTATCACAAATGCCTAACCCCTGTTTGTTATCACAGTAGAAATATTAATGTTTTTCTTTATGATGATGGTGTAGTAAAAATTGAAAGAATAAAAATCCCTTAAAATGTATATACTAATTAAGCAGGAAAGTAGGAGAAATCACAGAATTTGCACTCTGTAAATACATGCCTGTGCACATTTTAAGTTCAGACTTCTCTCAGCTGTGAGTCAAAATAACTCTTAAAGCTATCTTAATCCAATATTAACAATTCATCCAATTTGGGAGTCAAAACAAAAATATTCTAGATTTAGGTTCATAAAATCGTTATAAAATAAAATGCACTGTCTATTGTTGACCACTAAACATAAAATTATACAGATTTTTTCCAGAAATTCAGAAAATCAGTAATATTAAGGATATGAGTAAAATGATAAATAGCAAACAAAAATAAATTCTAATTTTGTATTTTCTTGAGTATATATTAGACTTGGTGTTATTTGATAAAATGAAAAAATATATTATCTAACATAAATTTCTAAGAAATATTTACTGTTTTAAGATAAGCTGTCTTGTCTAAGTAATCTCTCTAATCGTTTCTTCTAAAATGGCTTGTATTTTCAAGTAATTTTCAAATCACAAGACATTCTTTAAAAATATACATCAAGAAATGAGAATTTCAGATATAGAATTTTACTTAAAGGTCTCCTTTGAAAAGTTATCACCTGACAGAACCTTATAAGCTTTTTATTGTGAAATAAAATAGGCGTGGTGAAAAATACAGTCATCTCCCTCTCTATTCCTGAGAGATAAGTCCAAGGTCATCCCCATCTACAGATACCAAAATCCATAGATACTCAAGTCCTTTAGGCAAATGGTGCAGTATTTGCATATAGCCTACACATATCTTCCTATATACGTTAAATGGCCTCTGCATTACTAATAATACCTAACATGATGCAAATGATATGTAAATAGTTATTATACTATATTGTTTAGTGAATAATGACGGAGAAGTAAAAAAGGCTGTATACATTCAGTACAGACGCAACCATCTTTTTAAATTTTTTAAAAAATATTATTGTTCTGGGCTTATTTGAATCCATGAATATGGAACCCACGAATATGGAGGGCAAACTGTCAAAACAAAAGAAAGTTCTGCATTTCAGAGTATTGTCACCCAGAAATTAAATATGACAGCATGACAGCCCTAAAATCCTAAAATCCTGAGGCAGTGGCCTCACTTCTACAGATCAAGGAGGCCACTGAACATTCACCCTTTCTTTCTTTCTTTCTTTCTTTTTCAGACAGAGTCTCGCTCTTTTGCCCAGGCTGGAGTGCAGTGGCGCGATCTCAGCTCACTGCAACCTCCACTTTCCAGATTTCAGCAATTCTCCTGCTTCATCCTCCCAAGTAGCTGGGATTACAGGCGCCCACAACCATGCCCGGCTAATTTTTGTATTTTTAATAGAGATGGGGTTTCACCATGTTGGCCAGGTTGGTCTCAAACTCCTGACTTCAGGTGATCCGCCCATCTTGGCCTCCCAAAGTGCCAGGATTACAGGTGTGAGACACCGTGCCAGGCCCATTCATTCATATTTAATGCTAATTTTTGGAAATGAAATGCAAGTTGGTGAATTTCTTGTTTTATAAATTGTTAATCAACTAAAATAGCAATGCCAGTACTTTCTCACCCATGCCAAATTTTAACACTGATTAGTCATTGTGATTTGATCCAATTTTTAAGTTACTATAGTAACATTTTAACCTTCAAGTTGAATTCCTATATAAAACAGAATTATCTTGTTATTTTCCATTTTTGAAAGAGTTCCCTAGTGATAGATCTGGAAAGGACTGAAGTCTTTAAAATATTGTCTTCCAATTTGTATGCTGATTAATTTGTATAGAGCTTTAATTTATCTCACTTTTGTTTTATCTTCTCTGAGAAGGTCTCATATATTACTTCCTATTTTTTTTTCAACTTTTCTGATCTTTCAGTTATATCCTAAGTGGTTTATTTTATGAAACATTATTTTTTTATAAATGTTTGCTGTTTTTTAATCATTATATATTTTGTTAGTTTTCTCTATTGGATTAAGGAATTTGACTTCTATTCCTTGACTGAATATGATTTTCTTTTACTTTTAAATCATAGATGAATTGTGAACTTATCCAAAGCTGCTTCTAGATCTATTGAAGTGGTCAGGATTTTTCTCCTTATTCTATGAAAGCAGTGAATTATTTTGAATGTTTTATTCAATGTTAAATCAAAACTGAATTTCTGAAAAAAAATTATCATTATTAATAGCATTTTTAGCAGGCCTCAGACTTTAATTTTCTCATTTCTCTGGGTTACAAAAGGCCGCCAAAAGCATTACTAAGACCCATGGTTTCTCAATCCAGAAATTCTACCGCATATAAATACTGGCTTAATTCCCTGGTCCTTCCATCCTCCACCAGAACCTAACCTGGTGGTTCTTCCATGTTTTATTAACTCTCCAGTGTCTTCAAGCAGATTTTTGAAATAATTATCTAATTCCGTAACACAGAGAAGAAGACACAAGATAGATAGGTAGAGAGGTAAATACACAATTTTATATCTAATAGTATATGCATATTTTAACAAAATAGTAAATTTAATTTTAATTAAATTCCATTTTCAAGATAATCTAACACACTAATTTAATCAATGCACATAAATATTAATAAAATAACTATTTTTATTCAGCAGCAATTAATTTTAATAGATATCCCACCACATGAATTGACTTTAAGTAATATACTGATGCAGAAATGTTTCTATAAATTAAAGGCATAAATGTACTAACAAATGACTGCTTAATTCATGTCTAATAATATTAAACAGTATAACCTCTTTACAGTTTCTATGTTCACAAATATATTTATTTGTTTTTTGCCACTGAGAAAATTTTCTTGTAAATCTACTGTTTTAAGGATTTGTCCATTTCATCTCAAATTTTATTTTATTAATCTTATGTTTTTAAAAATATATTATTAATTCCTAGGGACCAAGGATTGTTACATTGGCTATTTAGAACATTTTTAATGCGTAGTGACCTACTTATATGTCTGTGTTAATTTAGTAATAGTAAAATGGAAATGGAATTACATGGTTTTAATATAACTGTACATATTTTCTTCTGGTTTGTGTTTGTCTGTTATGCATTGTTTTTCAAACTTTCACTTTAATCTTAAACTTCAGGAAAACTCTTCTTTCTAAGTGTTATTTCATATCCAATCTGATTATCTGTTGTTTTTTTTTAACTGAAAAATGTAGTTTATTTTAATGAATTGTGAATACTGATATACTTGGAGTCATTTCTATAATTATGTTTTTCTTTTTTGAGACGGAGTCTCGCTCTGTGGCCCAGGCTGGAGTGTAGTGGCGTGATCTCGGCTCACTGCAAGCTCTGCCTCCCGTGTTCACGTCATTCTCCTACCTCAGCCTCCCCAGTAGCTGGGACTACAGGGGCCCACCACCACACCCGGCTAACTTTTTGTATTTTTAGTAGAGACGGGGTTTCACCATGTTAGCCAGGATGGTCTGAATCTCCTGCCCTCATGATCCGCCCGCCTCGGCTTCCCAAAGAGTTGGGATTACCGGCGCGTGAGCCTGCGCGCCTGGCCGATAATTCTTTTTTTAACTCTGATTTGTCCCACTCTTCTCTTGTCTTCTTTTTTGTTTATGTTTGACTGATTTTCCTTCCCATTTCAGTTTTCTTTTAACCTATTTGGTGGTGGAGGAGAATGCACACTCTATCATCATAATTCTATTGGTTAAAATGAAAACATTAACAGATTTAACATTAACAAGTGTATATATTACTTAGTGAATACATAATATTGTAACTCTTTAGTAAAATGCAAGGCTTTTAGAATGTTATAGTTTTATTAGTTAGATAATTTATGATTGACTTTTACCCAAATAAATACTTTGAGAAGAACTCTTGGATAAACCATAGCTGAAAACAGTGGTGCTTATAACCATCATATAACAGATTCATAAAAGTTAATTATTAAATTAATCTATAAAAATTCTCAATATCTTTTATAAACATGGCAATTTTAGATGATTAAACCTAATAAAATTGATATTTTCAAAGCAGATTTATAAAAATATAGTTATCACAATTAGAGACCACGTAACTAAAAAAACTAAGTTACAGCTAATGGGTTAAGACAAAACAAGAAATAAAAGGTATATATTTTGGAAAGGAAGAAATAAAATTTTCTTGGTTTGTAGATGACATAATCATCTATGTAGTAAAACTGAAGGAATAATAATTTTTAAAAGCTAGAATTGATAAGTGATTATAACAAGGTTACAGGGTACAAGGTTAGTATACAAAAGTCAATAAATCTCTTATATACCAGCAATTACCCAGCAGAATTTGAAATTAAAAACTCAATACCATTTACATTACCAACCCCCAAGATGGAATAGTTTGGTGTAAATATAACAAAACACATAGAAGATCTCTGTGAGGAAAACAATTATACAAAACTTTGATGAAGGAAATCAAACTAAACAATGGAGAGATATTTTAAATTCATGAACAGGAAAAGCTGGTAGTATCAAGATGTCAGTTCTTCCCAACTTGATCTATAGATTCAATTTAATCGTCCCCAAATCTCAGCAAGTTATTTTGTCAATATCAACAAGCCGATTCTAAAGTTTATAAGGAGAGGCAAGACCCAGAATAGCCAATGCAGCACTAAAGAACAAAGCCAGCCGACTGAGCCACTAACAGACCTCAAGACTTACCATAAAGCTACAGTAATCAAGACAGTGTAACACTGGTAAAAGAATAGGCAAATAGATTAATAAAACAACATTAAAAAATAAGAACTAGACCCACATGAATATAATCAACCAATTTTTTCTTTTTTTAAAAAAGCAAAGGTAATCAGTGGAGAAAAGATAATTGTTCCCCAAAGTGGTATTAAAATAACTGGATATTCACAGACAAAAAAAAAAAAAAATGAATCTATACACAGACCTTATACCCCTCACAACAATTAACTCAAAATGTATCATAAACTTAAATATAAAATGCAAAATTATATAACTCTTCGAAGATAACGGAAAAAATCTTATGGATATGACAATGCGTTTTTAAACACAACACCAAAGGCATGATTTATAAAAGAAAGAATTGATAAGCCAGATTTCATTTAAATTCAAAACTTCTTCTTTGCAAAAGATAATGTCAAAAGAATAAGAAAACAAACTACAAACTCAGAAAAAAAAAAATTTCAAACACATACCTGAAAGAACTGACATCAAAATATACAAATAACTCTTAAAACTCAATTATAAGAAAACAACTCTTAAAACTCAACAAAAAGAAAACAAACAACTAGATTAAAAAAATGTGTCAAAGATCTTAACAGACACCGCACCAAAGAAGACATACAAATGATATAAAGCATATGATAAGATGCTCCACAATGTATATAATGGGGGGAAATGCAAATTAAGAAAAAATAAAAACAACGAAATGCCACAATACACCAATTAGAACGGCCAAAATTCAGATAACTGACAACAACTGCTGGTGAGGATGTGAAAAAACAGAAACTCTCATTCTTAGCTGGTGGAGGGAGTACACTTTGTTTAATAGCTTGGCAGTCCTTATGAAACTAAATGTACTCTTACTATACAGTCCAGTAATTACATAATTTGGTCTTTACCTAAAGAAGTTGAAAATTTATGTCCACATAAAAACCTGTACGCAGATGTCAACAGCAGCTTTGTAGATAATTTTCAAAACTGGGAAGCAGTAGGTGAGTGGATAAATCCACTTTGGTACATCCAAATAAGGGAAAATTATTCAGCACTAAAAGGAAATGAGTAATCAAATGATCAAAAGGCATTGGGGAAACTTAAATGCATATTACGAAGTGAAAGAAGCCAATGATAGCTTATGTATATGTATGATTTCACCTATACAAAATTCTGGAAGAAGCCAAACTATAGAGACTGTAAAAAAAAAAAAAAAGAAAAAAAAAGAAGAAAAAAAAAGAAAAGAAAAAAAAAAAGAATGGTTGCCAGAAGTCTGGATGAGGATATTTATAGGCAGAGTACATAGGAATTTTAAGGCAGCAAAAACACACTGCATGATACTGTATTTACCACCTATGTCGTTATACATGTTTTCGAAACCATAGAATGTACAACAACAAGAGTGTACCCTTATGCAAACTATGGCTTTTGGGTGATTATGGTGTGTCAATGTAGGTTCATCAGTTGTGAAAAATGTATCACTCTGGTAGGGGATGTTGATAATAAGGGAGGTTGTGTGTGTGTGAGGGCAGGGGGTATATGGGAAATCTCTGTGTCTTCTGTTAATTTTGCTGTAAACCTAAAACCGCTCTCAAAAAAGATCATCAAAATAAATTTTAAAATATGGTCAAGTTGAAAATAACTTATTATCCAACATAGTGCACAAAAGTAATAAAAACTATTTCATATATAGGATTATAATACCCTATTTATTAACTACATTGCACAATTATCCTTTCAATTTTTCTCTCAGATAAAGAAATATCATTTGTTCGGACACTTGAAGTGATAACTTTAGGTTTTTTTTAATCTCTCTTTTTCCTGGCATAAATATGAACCTTTACAAAATATATTGATTGAAATTTCTAGCAAGTAATCAAAATTCTCATTTTTCCTCTGTTCTTGCAGTCTCCAGTTCAGGACTCTCTTGATTTTACCAGGACTCCTTTCATAATCTACTGCTTGATGAATACTATTTTAAAATGTAAAACCCAATAGATATTAATGTATAATACAATAAAAATAACATAGAAAGATGAGTAAAGAATAGTAACTGTGCTGAATTATGTTGCTTTTATCCAAAATGAGAGAACACATACCACATTATTTTATAATTAGCTATAATGTGGATTTCTCCCTGACTATATTTTAATAAATTTTAGGGCAGATTCCCAGGAGTATTCACCTTTCTGTTTCCTCTTTCTAAATCATATTGGGAGCCTATTTTTGTATATCTTTTCTGAACAACCACACATGATTTACCTTACAGATGTAGTATAGTGACCTCGCATTTGATGAAACTGTAAAATTGGAATCTCTTTCCTCCACAGTAGGGCGAATGACATATTGTAATGCCAAATACTACTCTCAACCTTTATAATTAAATCCCATTAACCAGGCAGAATTTTTTTTTTTTTTTTTTTGAGATGGAATCTTGCTCTGTTGCCCAGGCTGGGGTGCAGTGGTGCAATCTCTGCTCACTGTAAGCTCTGCCTCCCCAGTTCACGCCGTTCTCCTGCCTCAACCTCCCCAGTATCTGGGACAACAGGAGCCCACCACCGTGCCCGGCTAATTTTTGTATCTTTAGTAGAGATGGGGTTTCACCATGTTAGCCAGGATGGTCTTGATCTCTTGAGCTCGTGATCCACCTGCCTCGGCCTCTCAAAGTGCTGGGATTACAGGCCTGAGCCACCGCGCTCGGATAGAAATTGTTTTATACTAATAGGTGGTAGGCTGTGTAAGTATATTAACCATTCAATTTTTATGAATTATTAATCTGTATCTCAAGTTATTGGCTACTGGATTAATTCATAGAACGTTTTGTAAACCTCAAGAGAAAGGAATATATTATGTAATACTAGGATTTTTGACTTACTCTATAAATTTCCTATAGACACATAGATATTTATACTATGCCTAGTTTAACATTTATGACTCAAATGGATATTTTAAAATTTAGATTTTTAAACACATACCCTCTCTCTCTCTCCATCTCTATATCTCACTTTATCCCAGGCTTAGAACTCGTGAGTTGGCAATCTCTTCCACATAAGCACTCATCAACTATCTATAATGATCTATAATGGCCAACTGTTGATGTCTGCAGACTAACTCTCTTGCAGAATGTCATCTAGTATAATGTTAGTGGTAGGGATGATATATTTTCCCAGCCCTACTACAATAGTTTTGGATATTCATGACTTGGAACTCCTCTAACCTGTGTTCCGGTCAACAGAGATTAATGATTTGGGACCACATTCTTTCAAAGACACAAGGCAATATTGTTAGTCTAGTTCAACACTCTGCTCTTACTGTGTCCACAACTTTCACTCTTACTGTGTTAATATATTCAAGAGAGATGCTCTTAATAGTTTTTTGTTTGTTTGTTTTGTATTGTTTTGAGAGACAGAGTTTCACTCTTGTTGTTTTTTGTCTAAGCTGGAGTTCAATGGTGAGGTTTCAGCTCACTGCAACCTCCGCCTCTCAGGTTCAATCAACTCTCCTGCTTCAGCCTCCCGAGTAGCTGGGATTACAGGTGTGTGCAACCATGCCTGGCTAATTTTTGTATCTTTAGTAGGGATGAAGCTTCACCATGTTGATCAGGCTGATATTGAACTCCTGACGTCAGGTGATCCACTTGCCTCTGCCTCCCAAAGTGCTGGGATTACAGGCATGGGCTACCATGCCCAGCCTCCCATTAGTTCTAAAATGATAAAACTTCATGGGAGATAGCATTAGAAATATTCTTTTAGCATTATTAAACTTTAATATGCAAATATTGCTCCAACTCATGATTTGCATGTATGAAAAATGGCAAACAATGAAAAAGTGCTAAATTGTTTTTCCACCTACTTTTTATTGAAAATGCTATTTAGGTCATTCTCTGCATAATGCTGGTTCAGAGTTCTTATTCTTTTAGACCATTTCTCTCAGCTTTGTAGAACACACATTCCACTTAGATTCCTATGATAGCTTCATTCCTCCTGGTTTTAATGACGTTGGGCATTTTTTACCCTCTCCTATATTTCTGTGGGCATATTAAGAAGACTAACAGAGTTATACAAGAGATTTTTAATTTGAAATATAAGCTTGCCTTATTTAATTTTGTCTATTGTTAAGGAATTTATCAACACAATGTACATTTGAAGCATTCTTATATTATTAGAATAATGTTTATGAAAAAAGCATTATTTGTTGAAAATAATCAGGGTTCTTCAACCTCAGCTCTTTTAACTTTGCGAGTCCAGTCTTCCTGTGTTGTGGGAAGCTGTCCTATGCGTGGGAGGATGATTAGCCTCACTCTTATATCTTATATCTATCTATAGATAGATGGCTGGTTACACCCAGCTGCAATGACTGAGTGATTTTGGAGACATTGGGAACCTTCCCTGGTTGTGAACCAACAATTTAAAACATCTCAATTCTCTATAGTCTATAAACGTATTTCTTAATTTTCCAGAGATCCCATGAATACTGGAAATGTTTCCCCACAAAGCAATTGGGCATGTCTTGATTCACGATGCCAGAGAAGTGGTTATCTCCTTCCTTGCCCAGAAACAGCTGCAATAATATATGCTAACAAATATATTGTATTATTTAATTTGGATATTAAACATCCATTGACAGAAATTCATTAAATGACTATAGCCATATCAAATAGTCAGTGTAGCTATTTTACGTGGCATTATCTTGACATAATAAACCAGGCCATGGTTTTCTAGACTTTTTTTTTTTTACTAGAAATTCCTTCATATTTCATATTCACCAGAGGAAGGGCATAGCAAGTTCAATTGTAATTCAGTGGATTTCTAGAATGAAAGATTTGGCTATAACAAATATAAGAAAGCAACAACAAACAAAGGAATAAAATACGTATCTATATACATAAAATAATTGCATATTCACATGCACAAACATGTATTTTACATTTTTTTAAAAAGTGAAATTTTATGTTATTGATTAAATACAATACTTAGTTTATAATATTGTAGAAAGATTCATTTAGTAATTTATACTAGCTATGTTTACCATCTCCTTAAATTACATTTCTAATATATCTGTAACAGCTAATTATTTACTATATTTATAAATATATATTTTTTGAATGTCATGGTAAGTTTTCATTTGTTACTGAGAAAAGGGCAAGCCTCCATTTTCCAGCACAATACTATATTATATGCTATTTACATCAGGCTTTGAGTAGTTTAGAAAGTGCTATACCTATAAATTTAAATGTGTGTTAATTTTATTCACAACAATAATACAAACATATATTGTTGATATTGAAAGTTTCAATTATTATATACAAATTTAACATATTTAAGTTATACTACAGCCAAACCAGTCTATTGTCTAAAGATTATTATTTTCATATCCATGTATCTATTGGCAGATCATGTTGGAGGTGTTCATGCCTATAAACACATATATATAATAAGAAATATTACTTGAGAATTTTATTCAATGTGATATTAAATTATTCTTTAATTTGCTTATTAAGTATGTGTTCTCAAAATATTTCCGTGTTAGGACACTGAAAACTACATAATTTTTAAAAGTATTTGTAGGATATCATAGAAAACTGATTTTGAGTCACTGTAAGATTGTCAATATTTTCTTGTTGCTTTTAAAAAATAATGAATGAATTGCCATTTCTTATCTCAAGATAATAAACATGTATTTTATGCATTTTCAATATTAAATATGTATTTTATGATTTGTTGTAGTGTGATATAGTAATTATCTTAGTTAATTTTTTTCTAAATTGTCCCAATTATCTCAACCTAATTTACTGAGAAGTCTATATTTTGCCATTGATTTAGAAAGGTTCCTTTCTCAGATGCTTTATCACTATTTATTAGCGTGTCTAATTCTGTATCATTTCATCTGTTGTGTTTGATCTGCTTTTATGCTTCAAAGTTATTTTTACAACTTTCAATAGAACTTGATATATGGCAGAATAAAATTCCCTTTTTCTTATGAAGGGTATTTATTCGTGTGTCTAATTCTGTATTATTTCAACTGTTGTGTTTGATCTGTTTTTATGCTACAAAATTATTTTTACAGCTTTCAATAGAACTTGATATATGGCAGAATAAAATACCCTTTTTCTTACGATTATTCACAATGTGCTTTAATTTTTCATTGTTGAATAAATAAAGGTAAAGACTCAACAGCACACGCAAGAGTCATGGAACAGCATTTGTGGATAAAATGTCTACAGAAAGAAAGAATCGAAGTGATCTTGTTTCTTTATGCCTCATCATAACATTGGGTAGAGAACAGGGACTTAGCAAAATTGAACCTCATCATTTTGATAAGAGATTTAGGACTAGGACACTTAGAATTTTTGTAGTTGAGAGTTTTAAATTACCTCTGCTTCATGGAGAAAAGTTGTGCATAGTCTGTCCATCCCCTCGTCATTAAGAATGAAGTGGTGAGTTTCACCAGCCCTTTCTTTGGTCTTATTAGGAACTGGGATCCAAGTAGCCATACAACTGTGAAATCTGTCAGATTTCTGCAACCTTAATGTTCTATGTTTTAATTCCTTTACTCAGTGATAGAAGGTTTTTTCTGTCATCCAAGGGTTTCATTTTTCAGTTGGTCCTACTCTATATGAGATCATCAAAGACTCAGCGAAGCAAGACATCTTGCAAATAATAAATTTATGATGTTAACTTTTGTCTTTCATGTATTATATATTAATATAGAATAAGGTGGTAAAACTCTGTTTAACAGTCTTAAGATTTTTAAATAGTTGACTCTGAGTTTGAGGGTGGGAGTGGAACTGGAGAAGTGGTATCTCCCAAGTGGAGGATTAAAGATTTTTCATTTGTGATAAAAGTTGATATTCCAGCTAATACAGATCTACTTTTATGGCTCTTATTTAGAAAAAGGAGTGTATAGACAGACGAATATATTTTATCTTCATTTAAATAGAAGACATACAGGGAAAATAAAAAAGCATGGAAAAGACAAGGTGTTACCAACTGTACGTTTGTGTTCCATCAAAAGTCTCATGCTGAAGTCCTCACCCTCAAAGTGTTGGTATTTGGAGATGGGGACTCTGGGAGGTACTTAAGCTGAGATTAGGTAATGAGGATGGATCCCTCATGATGGCACTAGTGGCTTTACAAGAAAAAAAGGAAAAGGGATTTCTCTCCCTCTCTTTCTCTCTCCATGCTCTTGCACCAAGGAAAGGCTATGTGAGGACACAATGAGAAGGCAGCCATCTTCACACTAGGAAAAGGGCCTTCACTAAGAAACTCCGGTAGTGTGAAAAATAAATGTCTTTCATTTAAGACAAAAGATATAAAGTGTGACATCAATAATATAAGATGAGGGTTTGAGATTAAGTAAAAGGGCAGATATTTTGGATACAATTGAAGTTGTTATAAGCTTAAACTTAAAATGTGCTGTTATAATTATAACATGTTTTCATGGTAACCCTAAAAAAAACTGTAGTAAATATATAAAATATAATGAGGAATAAATCAAATACCACTGCAAAAACAATCAACAAATCACAAAGGAAGACGGCAAGACAGGAAAAAAGGGAGTACAAATCACACAGGAAACAATTAACAAAATGGCAAAAAATGAAAATGTGCCTAACTCATAGATTAAATAATAGGGATAGCTAGATTGCATTACAACATAAATTTATAATTTAGCAACGTGATCTTATGTGAGAAGAAGACTATTTTAGACTATCATTTTATTACAACAGCACACTATAAATAAAAATGTTTTATTAGGGAATAAAGAAGACCCTGGTATGGTAAATGAGGTTACCATTTTATAAATAAGGTATGGTACAATTCACTAGAAAATTATGTGACTACTAACGTATACATTTAATAACTTAGTCTAAAATATGTAAAAAGCAAAAAAGTCACAAATCACAGCATTACTAGGAAAACATTTACATCTTAAATCTTACCATACCTCTGAGTAACTATAAATAAAAACAGAAATGGAATTATCACATATGTGTGATTTCAATAACACAGTTAACAAAGTTGATCTAATACACCACAATTGGGAAAGATCCATGTTTTGAAAAGCATAATAATACTTCTACTTCTAAGAAGGTTGAGTAGATTCATTTTTCCTATTTTTCCCACTGAGGTTAGATAAAACCTTTGGACCTTATATGTAAACAAACATTACAAAATTCTAAAGAATAGAAAAAAGAAAACAGACAGCTGGAGCTTTGAGACGAAACATGCCAAAATAGAAAAATCACATACTTAGAGCAAATTATACCAAAATAAGAATTTGACAAAATTTGGCACCCGTTTATGATTTTTTAAGTCTTATAAAGATAGGAATAGGCCGGGCGCGGTGGCTCACGCCTGTAATCCCAGCACTTTGGAAGGCCTAGGCGGGCGGATCACGAGGTCAGGAGATAGAGACCATCCTGGCTAAAATGGTGAAACCTCGTCTCTACTAAAAATACAAAAAGAAATTAGCCGGGTGTGGTGGCAGGTGCCTGTAGTTCCAGCTACTTGGGAGGCTGAGGCAGGAGAATGGCGTGAACCCAGGAGGTGGAGCTTGCAGTGAGGCGAGATCACGCCACTGCACTCCAGCCTGGGCAACAGAGCGAGACTCCGTCTCAAAAAAATAAATTAAATAAATAAATAATTGAATAAATAAATAAAGATCGGAATAGAGATAATGTCCTCAACTTGGTAATATTAACATATAATATATACTACATCTACAGTGTTATTTGTTTTCTATTTCTCTTTCTATTATCCTCCTTTTCTGCCTTCTTTTGTATTAGTTTATTTAAAAATAATTTTAATGAAATCTATATGTATGTGTGTGTGTATGTTTTGGGGGGATGGGTGTTTAAGTTACAACCAAGTTAAGTTAAATGGTAATTTCAGGCATTAAATGTATATTCTTATTGGTAAAACTTTTATTATTGTTACAGATATCACACAACACAAGACATACATTCATTACTTTAATTTTGCTAAAATGTGTGTATGTATATAAATTCAATGAAATTTCATAAAATTTTTGATATAAACAGTTATATACAAGATTATGAAATTCAGAAAAGTTGTGTGTTTGTATGTGTGTAAAGCCATCTTACATAGCTGAGTTTCAGTCTGGTTTCATTTTCCTTCAGATTCAAAAATATACTGTAACTGTCCTTATAGCAAAGGTCTGATGAAAAATATATAATATTTTAATTGTGAATGTTTTCATTTCCCCTTCAGTTTTGAAAAATATGTTCACTTATGTAGAACTCTTGATTGACATTTTGCCTTTCTTTACATTTAGCACTTCAAGATGTTATGTCTGGATGTATAATTTCTGACAAGAAGTCAGTAGTGTTTTAGAAATTATTGTCACTCTATACCTCTCCCTATATATTTTGGATGTTATTTTTAGATTTTAAATATGTAATTGAAATATGAAAATGGTATTGGTTTTGTGTGTGTGTGTCCATGTGTTTATCCAGGGCATTCTAGTTTTTAAACCCATGAATTAATGCATTTAACCAAGTTGAATAAAATGTCAGGTACCATTTTTTCAATATTTTTATTTCATTTTTTTCTCTTCTCCTTCTGAAACTTGAATGTCAAGCATGTTGGACCATCTAAGATTATCCCACGGCTCTGTTTAATTTTGTTTTGTATCTGTTTTTTACTCTCTTCGAAATGCATAATTTCTTTTGATTTTCTGTAACTTACTGATTCTTACTTCATTTCCTTTCTATAGTTAACCTCATATTTATTTTTTGATTTCAGCTATTTTATTTTTCTATTTCAAAAATTTCCTTTTTAGTTATTTTTTATAATTCTACTTTTATACTGAGATTTCCTGTATTTTTCTTTACTACCTCCATAATTTATTTTACTTCCTTAAGCATAGTCATAATGGACATTTTAAAATCATTGTCCACTGATTCTAAAGACCATATTGGTTGTATTTTCTCTTGAAAATAGGTAATTTTAGGCTGGGCGCGGTGGCTCACGCCTGTAATCCCAGCACTTTGGGAGACCCAGGCGGGCGGATCACGAGGTCAGGCGATCCAGACCATCCTGGCTAACACGGTGAAACCCCGTCTCTACTAAAAATACAAAAAACTAGCCGGACGCGGTGGCGGGCGCCTGTAGTCCCAGCTACTCGGGAGGCTGAGGCAGGAGAATGGCCTAAAGCCAGGAGGCGGAGCTTGCAGCGAGCTGAGATTGGCCACTACACTCCAGTCTGGGCGACAGAGCGAGACTCCATCTCAAAAAAAAAAAAAAGAGAATAGGTAATTTCATTTTCCTCTAACGTTGAATAAATTTTATTACATTCTACACATTGTGAGTGATGTGTTATAAGCACTCTAGATTCTGCTACATTCATCCAAAGAGTAATGGTTTTTTAATAGGTAGCTAACATTTCAGAAATTAAATTCTGCTTCCCCTATAGTGTATAGCATTGAAATACGAATTTAGTCCTTGTAGTTGAAATTTGGCCTCTTAGAATACATGCTAGAATCAGTTGGAGATGTAAGCAGAATTCATAGCAAAATTTAGATTCTCCCTGACTAAATCCCTCCATTGTAGAATTCTCCACTCCTTTCCTTCAGTGGTGTTTTTGTTTGTTTGTTTGTTTGTTTTTGTTTTTTTGTGAGCAAGTGGAAGTTTAGAAAATGTTTTAGTGTTGTAATTGGCCATAGATTTGAAATGTGCTATTGTAAGAAAAAAGAAAGTAAAAAGGAAATATGTCTACCTAACACGAGTGTAAAGATAAACTTAGAACAATTAAAACCATCCAGTGCCTTGGTCAAACAAAATACATTTGTTAAACTATTTTTTAAAATTTTATCAAAACAATGTACACTTCTAAAACTGATATACAATCTAAGTCCAATTTGATAGTACATACAGTATAACCCATCAAAAAACACATTTTTGTTGTTCAAAAAACTTATATATGAATGGCTTCATTCAAGAAAAACAAAGACTTCCTCCATTTTCTGTTTCAGTCATTTTTCGGTAACTAAAGCAAGGAGCTCCTACGATTCTAAGATCATCTCCCAGAATTTAGTATTTTTATAGACAGAAATACGTACTTGAATCTGCTCCTGAATCACTTATTCTGTAGCTTCTCTTTAAAGCCAATTATTTTTTATATCCAGCTCTTCAATCATCTTCCACCCACCCTGGCAAGAGATTTCTGCTCTTTTTGAGATCATGGAAAATTGTATGTGGGACTTGCCTTACTTCCTTTTGACTCTCCATTCCTTCATTCATCTGAACACTGCCATACCTCACTGTAAAGACATGTTTCAGTTTTTTTCAAAGGAGACCATGAGTAGGCCCCAGAGCTAATACATTCAATAGAGTATAAAGGGTTTAGAATATGTAGAATGAAAAATGTTACCTTAGTTACTTATTTTTGTAAACCACAATTAACTTTTGTGTATTTTTAAAAATATATGAAAAACATTACCTTACTCAATTATTTTTGTAAACCACAATTAACTTTTGTACATTTTAATGTATATTTTGGAGTATTTTAAAATAACTTGGCAATTATTACATTAAAAGACATTAGTTCAATAAATTATAAACCCTTTTGACAAATGATGAAACCGAGGTTTAGAGAAATAATGAAAGGCTGAAGATCATATATAGATTTTCTGTGCGACCACATTCACTTAAATGTAGAAATTGAAACTTAAATCATTTCAATCAATCCTTTCAATAAAGATTCAATGTCAGAGAACTTACTTTGTAGCTTAGATATCTCTGCGATAACATCATTTAAAAAAAGATTATAAATTAATTTGAACCATCAGTGCATTTTTAAAAGGTTAGCTTTAAATTCAAAGAAACAAGCCTGTTTTCTTAAATTAAGATATCTCAAACAAAAAATACATGCTCACTAGTGCAATTTCTGTAGAGAATCTACGCCAAATACATTCAATCCTTCTCTATGTATTTATCACAATTGTACTTGTCAGACTGTTAAAAATTATATTCATAATAATCAAATCACCTTTTTTGGTTATTTATTTTTTAATCTAAATTTTGTTTTCACTTTTACATCTCTCAACTCAATTCTCAAGAGAGCAGAATGTTATGCTCTCTATCAAATAATTTTAATAGCATTTGTTTTATCGTTATCTATTTGTTATCTGTAGATAACTTCCAATTTTATTAAGGGATGCCTGTTGAGAATTAGACTCATATGCTATTTTATTCCTTGTTTTGTTTTTAACTTTGTATTTCTAGCTATTTATAAAATAAAATAATTAAGGATCAGGTGAAATTAAGAAATTATTTTAACGATAAGCAAAATATAGTTAACCCTAATTTTAAAACTTCATTTGTGTGAATAAAATATCAACTTACATCCTTCTATAATATTTTGTTTAACCACTATGATCAACACAAAGTTTTTTTTCTCTAGACGATAAGACTTGCATTTTTGGTGCACATTAAAAGGAATAGGAGTACAATAAGAATAAGTGATGCAGCTTTTACTACATATGTATTGTTGTTGTGGTAAGCCACTTACGTTTCAATTTAAATCTAAATTATACATTAAAATATAGATGTTTAATTTGTATCAACATGATGAAGAATATCAGCAATTACTGAGTGGAGGAAGTAAAATTTTAATATTAAACCATTATTGCTTGAATAGTATACATATTTAGGTATTTTAAAAATTAAAAAAGGCAAAGAAGCTGAAGTATCAGAAAAGGAATTTCCACTTAAAATTTACATGTTAATTTTAAGGTAGCACTTGTCTATCTGTATTTGTATTGAGCTTTTCTGTGTATATATTCTTATTCACCAGAGATTTTCAGCAATGCATGTAAGCTAAGGCTCATAAATTTAACATCATAATTAAAAACAATAAAATGGAACAAAGAAAATAGAAATGATCCGATTCTATTGATCAGTTTACAGTTAGAGCTTTTTTGTGAAACTTTTTTTTAACGTGGATGTAATAGATAATTCACAAGACGGGAATGAAACACAGTAAGAATGTGAATTAATACACAGTACACATTAAGATATTATACATATATATTTATGTACATGTGTACATATTTGTGTATATTTTTCTGTATTCTATATATATTTAATAACATTTCAAATATATGCTGTACTACTCAACATATTTACATTTTGCCTATTTATATTCATTCCTGAAATGTGTGTTTTTGGAAACACTTGGCATAGCTACTGTTAACGTGATAAATAAATCATATATATGCTTATATGCCATTTTTAATTTGAACTCCAGATGAATGCCACCTTACATTTTTAAGCATTTTATATATATTGTGATTTGGAGCTTGTGGCAATGCCATCTAGGGGTATTAGAGAGGGTTCCTCAGCACCCAGCATTTAATTGGAACAGCATGTAGTTTTAAAAAGGAAAACTCTTCCCATTTCCCAGTTAGCATGCTAAAACTGTTCCCCTAGGCAAGCTCCAGTCCCTCTCTGTTTCCTTACTTTAAATATACATGGAGAAGTAAAGTGACAGTTGTTTTGCAAATTTGGGATTGAGTCACTGGGCACGTTCAACTCTATTTTGCTTTTGTTCTTCTTAGACCTTCACTGCTTTCAACTCTAGGCTTTTCCTACACGAAGAGGTCTATTTGCATCAGCGCTGTTTGAGAATAAAGTGTGCAAGGATAGTATTTCTAATTCTGGGATAATACTCCTGGCCGAGACCAGCTGGGTCGTGGAGACCCTGATCCAGCGGCGCTAGAGGAATTAAGACAAAGACACAGGAATAGAGTATAAAGTGGGAATCAGGTGGCTGACAGCCTTCAGAGCTGAGAGCCATGAACAGTCTGACCCACACATTTACTGACAGAAAGACAGTGATAAGCATAGCTTCCATAGATTATAGATTAACTAAAAGCATTCCTTATGGGAAAAAATAAGCATTCTTAGCAAGGAGCAGAGAAACAGGTCCTGGCTGATTATCTGCAGCAAAAGCGTGTTGTTAAGGCACAGGGCACTCCTGGTACTGTTTGTGGTTTGAGTAGTTTTCCGCTCCTGGCGGGCCAGGTTTTTCTAGCCCTGCTCCAGTAAACCAACAACTTACAGCAGTGCGCGTGATAGCCATCAAGAGCATGTCACATTGCTGTAGAAATCCTGTTTATAGACAGTTTCTTTAAGGCTTGTTTATGACAGGGTTAGGGCTTGCTACCAGCAACTCCTACTTCTCTTTCTCAGCAACAAGAGTGATTTTGGGGCCAGCCGCAATGGCTCACCCTAGCAATTTGGGAGGCCGAGGCAGATGGATCACGAGGTCAGGAGTTTGAGACCAGCCTGACCAACATGCTGAAACCCTGTCTCTACTAAAAACAAGAACAATTAGCTGGGCATGGTGGCACGTGCCTGTAATCCCAGCTACTCAGGAGGCTGAGGCAGGAGAATGGCTTGAACCTGAGAAGTGGAGGTTGCAGTGAGCAGAGATGGAACCACTGTACTCCAGCCTAGGTGACAGAGGGAGACCTCACCTCAAAAAAAAAAAAAAAAAAAAAAGAGGGATTTTTGTTCATCAATAGACATGCCCTTTTTTTATTTCTTTAATTCTTCAAAATCCTGGTGAGGAAGAGGTGAACATTTTATTGGGTATCAAACATATGATCGAGACTCCAGACATGTGGCAGTTTCTATACAGGTAGCGTAGGGTGGAGAGAAAGTACCTATACAGGTAGCACAGCTATCAGAGAAAGAGTACAAATATCTGAGAATTCATGGACTAGAGGCCTAATGAGCATTTTCAGCTAAGGCAAGAATTAAAGAGAGAGGGTAGCAGGTACCACAGGAAGTCTCACAGCTACAAAGTGTAGGACTAGTAGGTTCAGAGGCAAAATTGGACATGGGGAAAATAATCTTTATAAGGCTTTTAAGCATTGCGTGGTTTGCCAAAAAAGCATGTGATGCCTTTAAACTGGAAGGCACTAAATTCCCATGAGCTACAAAATATTGGAGAGTTTCTACCTTTACATGATCAGTGCCACATTAAATAGGCAGCACTAACCCACTGTTCTACGTTCTATTCTATATTCAAGACTAGGGAAGGAGGTGTGGAAGGGCTGTGCTTTGATCTACTCTTGTCTACAAACTCACAGAATGCCATTTTGATGTTTGTTATTTGTGCTTTCACTCAACTTTGAAATTTTACAAATTAAACTTCTAGTATTCAAAAGAAAAAAGATTTAAACATTGAACTTATCAAAACTTTAATATATTTGAACTTTAATTTTCAAGAGGACATATTTTTGAGATTTTGGAGCACCTCCAAATTTTATTTTAATGCTATTATTTATTCTCATAGAAGAAACCCATGCGTGAATTTCAACATAGTGGTTAAGCATAATTTAGACAAGGGAGTAGAATAAGGTGTGGCATTTCAGCCTTGGATACAGACTATCCTTGAGTTTGATTTCCAAATGAGCTATTCTGATCCACATATAATCTTTCCAGGTAAACCTTCTGAACTGAAATTGGACAATGTACTTAAAGGTGTCAGTGTCATAGTCTGAATTGAAGAAATGACTTCATAAAGTTGGGGTCAATACTGTCCTAGTAAATTGCTCAACACCTCCTCTGGTTGACTACAAGTGTTAAAGTTTAGCCCAGTGACTGAAGAGAAGGAAAATATTTTAACAGCATGTTATAAGGGAACCAATTTTCCCACTTACAGTTTCAATTCAAGCTTCAATCAGCCTTTCTTTCCATGCTTAGAGCACTCTAAATTTTTTCAGCTACTCTCAGAACAGATTCATGGTTTTGGGTTTTTATGAACCCTGTCTTTTAACTAGATCTTTTTTACTTCCTCTTAGCTCTCACTCTCAAGTTCCTTTGATCTAATCTAGTCTCATCCTAGCATCTCTTTCCATATTGCCTCAAATAAATCTTTATAGAATCAAGCTATTCATTAAACCAGTTTATAAAATGACAATACATATACAGAAATAGGACAAAAAGTAAAATACATAACAAAAGCAATCAGTGAAGATAAACAATATACAAAAAACTCAGAGTCGAATATGTCATTAATTTTAAGCAATTATACAGATTTTTCTGGCATAACTTTTTATCTAACAACTTTGCTTCGGTTAACTTACAATTTTAATATAAAAAAATCACATTAAGAGTTATTCTAGGTTCGATGGAATAGAGCTGTGTTTAAGACATGCTGGGTCCCAGTTCTCAGAGTATATTTTAATGGGAGGGAGAAGAAACAAATTTAAAAAGGCAACTAATAAATACTTTCAAATACAAATACTTGCCTAAATATATACTAAAAAAATTTTCATGTGACTTCAAGTACTATAAAAGAGGGCGGGGAATTTTTGCCTTTGAGAGGAGATCTGGATATAAGCGATCATGCAAAGCTCTATGGGAAGAGATATTTTGGCTGAATAAAAGCATTCTCCAGGATTCTGTGACTGAAGGAAGCGTGCTGTGTTCAAGAATCATAAAATAGGCCCGTGATGCTGAATGATAGTGAAGTAGGAGGGAGCGCTATGAAATTTAATTAGAGAAGTAGAGTACCATGCAGAATTTATGATACAGAAGCAGAAATTGTATCTGACTAAATTATGCAGACAGTGAATGTAATGGAAAGATATTGGAATTTCAGAGAATTGACAAGAAGAATGAAGGCTACAGCTTCCAACACAGCCATTAATGTGCTACTTCGTCAGCCTGAGAAGGAGGTCACAACTGGCTTCATTGTCTCTACATCTGCGTCACCACTACCTGGACGCTGCCTTCTCACATCACTCTTTCAAAGCTCAAAGAAACAAGTCTGAATGCTCAACTTGATCCTGTCATAATATAGTTGCCAAGAAGAAAAGGAAATCAAATGCCTGTGTCTCCCCTACAGTTTCCCATAGACACAAGTGGAGACCTGTTGTATAGCAATCAATGCACCATGAGAATATTACCCCAAGTGGGAAGAAATTCATGATGCTGGGTGAGCCGAACTATAAAATGTCCATTACATGACCTTTTTATTGGCTGATTTACATCCACATCTACACCTCTACATTAAACTGTAGGTAAAAGAAAAATGCTTCTACTTAACTACTGTAGCCATTTTTTCCTTCTATTGTTGTCCAGATATCAGTGATCTCCAGTATGTGTAAGCCCTAATTATTCCTATTTCTTTTTTTCTAGCATATTCTTTATTTTGTTAATTTTCACACTAAATTGTAGATATATACAAGCGTGTAACTAATTATACACACACACACACACATATACATAAATTTTTAGGCATCACATTTTTACTGAAGATCTTAAAATGAAAAACAAGAGTCTTGTTGCAATTTTTCTCTGACTCGGTTTTGTTTCATGAAGGGAATCACTTATAACTGTTTCTCTTTTTTATTCTAATCTAAACAAACTGAAAAATCCCTAAATAACATCTATTAAGATATGATCTCCAATATGTGTAAACCCTAATTATTCCTACTTCTTTTTTCTAGCATATTCTTTATTTTGTTAATTTTTAATACTAGGGTGTGTATATATGTATATATATAAACACATAGCTAATTATACACACACACAAAAATTAGGCATCACATTTTTACGGAAGATATTGAAATGAAAAACAAACCTCTTGTGGCAATTTTCTCCTTACCTGGTTTTGTTTCATGGAGGGAATCACTTATTACTGTTGCTCTTTTTGATTCTAATCTAATCAATTTGAAAAAAATACCTAAGTAACATCTATTATGATATGTTATCCTATGACAGTTATTCTAGAATGAAAATGGTTTCAACAGAATAAAACTTTGTTGTTCTTTGAAATTAAAATCTGGTTGGGGAAGTGCAGTATGGGATAAGACGCTCCATGTAGTAGGGATGCAGTCTTTAATCTAGTGTCCATGATAAGTCTGACCTCAATATCATACACACAGAAGATAGGTACTATCACCTATTTTCTAGGTATTAAGATGGAGAGGTAGACTTTATTTTGGGCAGTCATATGCCTAACTAAACACTTATAATTAGGATATAGCCAGTGGTCTGCAAAAGTCTTTCTCTTTAGTCATCTAATGTATTTACCTTTCCATTCACAGGCACAGTACTCTTGCCGCCATCCTCCAAGGGAGAAAACTGGAAAAGTTTATTCAGCTTGTGAATCCACTCCAAATCCAGGACCTCTCTGAGTGATTTCTAATATGGTTCAAAGTTCTGAATGTGGTATCTCATGGTCATGTAATCTAAAAACTAAAGATGCAAAATATCTATTATTACTATTACTAAATCATTCTGATAGAGATATTCTTTACAAATTAATCACAATGCAGTCAACAGTGTGCTGTCTCTATCTTTATTAAAGCAAATATTTTGTAAACTCAGAGAGATGTCATATTCTCATTTTAAAGACTAAAAACTGAGGCATAGAGGAATGAAATAATTTTCTTAGGAACTCACATCTAGCTAATACAGAATTACCATTTAGAATAAAGTTTTAAAATTCTACTTTTTCTTCTCTTGGTGTCACACTTACTGACTCCATGAGTAGCCATCACCCTGTTGGTCAAAACGCCTGAATTTCTCTTACACATAAGGTGTCTAGAAAATCTTCTACTAAAGTATACGTTGTCAGAGAGCAGCATCTTATTAATCTGAATATTTTTTACCCGACAAAATACCTGAAATATAGTAGTTGCTGAATTGATGTTACTGAAGAAATTAATTATTAAATTTGGTGCCTAAAAATATCAAATGTTTATTTAAAGTACTTTGAAACAAAAGAAATTTTTATAAAAAATCATATAATCCTGCACCAAACATCCAAAATTCGACATGTATACTGCAATAGAAATATGATGAATACTGTAAAAGTCACACTTGGAGAAGTGATAGGAGTGGGGAATTAATGCACAGTTACTAATAACAATTATGAAACCTCTACCCTAGAACTTAAGTTCCTTGGTCAGACATAGACTGGTCTGGTTATGCTGCCTTGAAAATAGATATTTATAGATATAGTGGTTTAGTCTGAATGTCTGGTCTTTTACTGACTCATTTCTGGGCTTCTCTCATTTTGTCCTCTTGACATCATATAAAGCTAGCCACCTTGGAGCAATCTGTATTAGTTTTCTATCGCTGTTGTAACAAATCACCACAAACTTACTGGCTTAAAACAACACACATTTATTATCTCACTATTCTAGAAGTCATAAACACGGGTTGTCTCTGCTGAATGTTCTATTTCGAGTTTCACATATTAGACATTGAGGTGTTGGTTTGCTAGAATCTTTTCATGAGACCCTGAGATGAATCTGCACCTAAGCTCATTAAGGTTGTTGGAGGACTCTATTCCCTTGAGGTCATGGAAATAAGATTCTTTATTCTTTGCTGGATGTCAGCTGATACTGCTCCTTATATCTGAAAACAGATTTACAACTTGTACAAGGATAGTGTTATAATTGGTTAAATCTGAGGGAAAAAAAAATTTACTTTTCTACTCTCCAAAGCACCGAAGTGGAGTGAACTCAGTAAGTGAATATTATGTCTCTGTTCGTAGATGGAGGCTCTACTTTCAACTCCTCTCTTTCATACACACTTTCTAAGAAGAAATTGTTAATACACAACCATCCTCCACTTGTCTCTGTAGGTTTTCCTAATGCTTGGGCCTCAGTTGCAATATAGGCTGATTTGTGTGGTATAACAGATGACAGTCTCACTGGGTATTTTATCACTGCATTAAAAGGATAAATACATCATAGCTTTCCAACTGCAAAATCTGTCTTCTTACCACCTTCTAAGTCAATGCCCTGTGTAGGCATTAGCATTGGCAGGACGCTACTTCCAGAAAAGAAATATTGTATTGATAAATATCATGATTATGTAAAAATGATAGACAAATGTAAAAATGGCACTTATACATGTAGACAATGTGGACAATGTATACATTTTTTCTCCTTCCTCCCACAGGTGAATTTGGTGGAGGCAGTATAGGGCTAGTGGCGAGTTCCCGTTGTTAGATGCCAAGGTGCTAGGCTCTTTCATCTTTGTTCTTCTTTCTGTAGTCTCAGCCTCATAGTTTAAGATGTCAGTTTTCCTTTTCAAGGAGGCACACAAAGGAAATCATTTTTTAAAAAGACAGTAAAAGACACAGTTTTGCTCTCTCTTAAGGAAGCTTCCTGAAGCTGTGATACAATATTTATACTTACAGATAATTGATCAGAAAACACACATATGCCCATATCTTAAAAAAAGAAAAGATAGGTGAAAATTAGGGATTTTAATATGAGCATCCTTGAAATAAAATGAAGCTGAAAATTCAGAATTTATATGAGTGACCCAGGCCTAAAGCCTCTTTTACCCAAAGCCTGAAAAATCCTTCAATTCCTTTCCCTCACTGGGAAAAAACCAGAGTTAGTTGGCAGAGAAATCAACAGGAGGGACTGAGCCAAGGTAAGTCAGCAGGTGCAGAAACCCATCTTCTGTCCAGAAGCACTGCAATGGTTGAACAGAAATGAAAAGATAAAAGCAGCCGCAATAAAAAATCTGGCCCAGAAAGCTGCTTTGAGCCTCTGGGTTGAAAATTCCTGTCCTGAGAAATAGGACTCGCAGGTAGCACCCGTGGGGAATACTGAACTAACGTGCCCCCACAGAGAGCAACCCAAAAGCCAGGCCTGGAGAAATCTCTTCTGCCCCTTAGAGTAGGCCAACAGAGATCAAAGAGAGGTCCAGCAGTACTGCACAGGAAAGGCTCTGAGAATTAAACTGCCATTTGAACCACAGCTCATGAAAGTAGGATAAGGCCTGCATGAATCTCAACAAGGTGACTGACTTAAAGTTAAAGATTTAAATAGGAGTTAGACTTGTCATGTATAATAGACAAAATATCGAGGATACAATCTACGATCACTCATTATAAAAAGAACCAAGGGAATCACAACTGGAATGAACAATAGACAATGTGACTGATGCTACCACTGAGATTACTCAGATGTTGAAATTATCTGACAAGGATTTTAAAGCAGCCATCAAAAAATGATTAAATAAACAGTAAAAAAAAAAAAAAATTATCTTGAAACAAATAAAAAATAGATAAGCCAGCAAATAAACAGAAGTTATAGAAAAGAATAAATTGAAAGTTATAGAACTGAGAAAAACTTTAAGAGAAATATAGCAACTCACTGGATGTGCTCAATAGTGGAGCAGAGATGGCAGAGGATAGAAACAGTGAACTTGAGGACAGATCAATACCATTCACCCAGTCTGACCAACAGAGTGAGCAAATAGGCTGAAAACAATTGAACAGAGCCCCAGGAATCTGTGAAATAATATCAAATATCCAATGTTTGAATTAGAGTCCTAAACGAGAAAAGAGGGAAAGAAAGAGTTGGGTTGAAAGAGCATTTACAGAAATAATGTCTGAAAACTTCCCAAATTTGGTGAAAGACAGAAATAACCAAGAAGTTGAGAGAATACTAATTGAGATAAGCCCGGAGATATTTATGCCATGAAAAATACTGTGTTGAAAGCTGAACAAATTACATCATATTTAATGGTGAAAGACTGAATGAATTTTTCCAAAGTAAGGAATATCCACTCATCACTGTTACTCAACAATAACTGAAGTTCTAGATGCTGCTATTATACAAGATACATAAGAAAGACATGGAGATTGAAAAGGAAGACATAAAGCTGTCTATTTGCAGATGATACGACTACATAGAAAATTCCAAGGAACGTGAAAATCAAAAAAGGATACAAGATCAAACACAAAAATCAATCTCATTTCTATGCACTGACACGAGCACATAAAAAGTAAAAACCAAAAACTGAAAAATGAAAAATTTACAATCTCCAAAAAAGTAAAGAAAAAAATACTTAAGGAGACTCTTAATAAGACGTGAACAGCTTCTATATGCTGAAAATTGCCAAATACCAATAAAAGAAATCAAAGACCTAAATTATTGAAGAGACACACTCTTTTCATAGATTGGAAGACTTAACAGGATAAAGATGTTGATTCTTTTTAAACTGACCTGTAGGTTAAATGCAATTCCTATCAACATCTCAGTGGGACATACAAGATATCCAAGATCCATCTAAAGTTTATAAGGAAAGGCAAAGGGACTAGAATAGTTACAATGATTTTGAAATGAAAAGTTTAAGGAATCACTCTATCAAACATTAAGACTTAGTATGTAGCATCGATATTCAAGATTGTGAGTTATTAAAGAAGGGATAGATACACAGGTTAAAGTAACAGAGCGAACAACACAGAAAGAGATCTGAAAACATATGCTCAATTTATTATGATAGATGTACAAAAGCAATTCAATGAAGAAAGGCTAGCTTCTCAAGAAGTGATAGAGCAGTTAGAAATACATATGACAAAAAACCAAATTCAAGACAAAAACTATATAAAAACAACCTCATAATTTTTATTAAAATTAATTCAAATAGAACATGAACTGAAATAAAACATAAACTCTAAATGTCTTAGTAAAGAAGCATGAAACTTTTTCAAGATGCAAGGCTACGCAAAAAAGTCTTAGATTTGATGCCAACAGTATGGATATTAATACGAAAAGATGATAAAGTAGATTTTATTAATACTTAAAACTTCCTCTCAAAAAGTCTCTGTTAAGAAGATTGAAAGACAATCAAAAGGCTGAGATAAATATTTGGAAAAGATATACCTGACAGAATACTAGAATCAAAAATATTTTTTAAAAACCAGAACTCAATAGAAAAAAATGAAAAATGAAACAAATTAGAAAATGGGCAAAAAAAAGACAGAAATAGTACTGGAGAGCATATACAGATGGAAAATATGCACTTTAAATGATGTTCAACGCCATTAGCATTAGAAATATGCAAATAAATGTCACAATGTATTATCACTACATACTTGTTAAAAGGCTAAAATAAAAAATAGTAACACCACCAAAAACTAGAGAGAATATGACAGAAAATATGAAATAGTGTAGATACTTTAAAAAATAGTTTGGCAGTTTCTTATTTAAAAAATCACCTAATCACTGAGTTACTATATTACTCAGAAATTATACATTTTAACATTTATCACAAAGAAATATAAATTTCACACAAAAACCTACACACAAGTGTTCATAGCAATTTTGTTTGAAATTATCAAAAACTAGAATCAGTTATATTGTCCTTTAGCATTAAGAAGGAAGGAATGATTAATGCATACAATAGCCTGAATGAATCTACAGGGAATTAGCTAAGTAAAAAAAGACAGTGCCTCAAGGTTATATATTATATGATTCCACTTGTATGTAATATTTGAATTGACAAATATTGGAAGTAGTGGACCAATTAATGTTTAACAGGGGTTAATAATTGGGGCTGGGTGCCAAAGGGATATGTGTTATCATACAATGGGAACATGAGGACTCCTGTGCTCATGGAGGTGTTCAGCATCTTGATTTTGGTGATGGATACCTGAACTCATACATTAGATAACACTGTATGGAACAAAATACACAAGTATGCACACACACAGACACACCACACACACACACACACACACACACACACACACGAGTATAGGTAAAACTGGGGAAATCTGCACATGATGGTGATTTGTATTAATGTCAATACGATAGTTCCCTCTTATTTTGGGGGGTTGTGTTCCAAAGCCTCCAATGGATACCTGAAACCATAGATAGTACCAAACCTGATTTCTGTTAATTAAAACACATTTTTGTTCATTTCTTCCACCCAAACATTTAGTGCCTTTTCCATCTTAACTAAGCACAGATCATACACTATGGCCTTAACTATTGCAGTCTGAGGTGCAACAACAAAACTAGCGTAAATTTCTTTTGTCCTTCTTCACAATTTCATGCATAAAAGACTAATTCTTACTGTAGATCTTAGTAACCTCAGCATATGATTTTTTTTTATTTCCTTATTAAATTGAGAACTTTCTCTTTTTCACTTCGAGGGAGCACTTTATGGCTTCTTTTTGGTACATCCGAATTGCTAGTGATGCCATTCTTCTATTTTGGGGCCATTATGAAGTAAAATAAAGGTGACTTGAAATCAAGCACTGAGATACCACATCAAATGGTGCATCTGATAACCAAGTCACTGCTAGGTGACTAATTAGTGGGCAGTGTAGACAGCTTGGATGCACTGGACACCAAGGGAGGGTTCTTGTCCCTGGCAAGTTAGAGGGGGACTGCATAAGATTTCATCACACTACCCAAAATGACCTTCAATTTAACTTACAAATTGTTTATTTCTGGGATTTTGCATTTAATATTTTCAGACCACAGTTTACTATAGGTAACTGCAATCGCATAAAATGAAACTCTGGATAAATACAAAACGATATTTTGTTTGTGATATTATACAATAGTATTGCAAAAATTGTACCATCAGAGGAAAGTAGGTAACTGTACATTGAATCTCTCTGTTTTACTTCTCTCAACTACATGTAAATTTACAATGATTTAACACAATTTTCAGTCAAGAAACAAATAAGAATACAAACAAAAATATTAATATATTGAATACTATTAATTTACCACTCTTTACACACACACACACAGGAAATGTAGATGACTTTGTTAAGGTTTTATTATTATGATGCATAATATAAACACTTTTTTTCTGGTTAAACATAGACCACATCTCTTGAGTATCCAATTTATAAAATAAAAATTAGGCTGGGTGTGGTGACTCATGCCTTAATCCTAGCACTTTGAAAGGCTAAGGTGGTCGATCACTTGAGGTCAGGAGTTTGAGACCAGCCTGGCCTGCAAGGCAAAACCCCATGTCTACTAAAAATACAAAAATTAGTCAGGCGCAGGGGTACGTACCTGTAATCCAAGCTACTTGGGAAGATGAGACAGGATAATCACTTGAACCCGGGAGTGGAGGTTGCAGTAAGTCAAGATCACACCATTGCACTCCAGCCTAGGTGACAAAGCCAGACTCTGTCTCATAATAAATAATAGGAGGAAATAGGAAATAATAGGAAAATAAATAGGAGGAAACTTATTAACTTCTCAAAAGTTTCCTTCACTATTCTAGTTTCCAAACTATTTCAGCTGTTATCTTTTTAAGGTAGATAAATTTACATTTTTTTGAAGCTGTAATGGCATTTTCTATAATTTATTCATAGGTAAATTTGAAAGGTAGTGTGTAAAGAATAATTTAATCTTTAAGTCATAGAATACTTGACTATGGCTTAAACGAAAGATACTTATCTATTTGTTTGAATAACAAGAATAGTGCATAGTTTAGTTACCTTGGTTTTAAATTAAAGGCAATAGGAATTTATTAAAACATTTTAGAATATAAACAAATTATTAAAAATGTAAACATTTTTACTATGATAAAGGACAGGGATTTCTTTCTTTCTTTTTTTTTTTTTTTTTGAGACAGAGTCTCGCTCTGTTGCCCAGGCTGGATTGCAGTGGCGCTATCTCGGCTCAATGCAAGCTCTGTCTCCCGGGTTCACGCCATTCTCCTGCCTCAGCCTCCTGAGTAGCTGGGACAACAGGCACCCGCCACCATGCCTAGCTAATTTTTCATATTTTTAGTAGAGACGAGGTTTCACCATGTTAGCCAGGATACTATCAATCTCCTGACCTTGTGATCCAAAGAGGCAGGGATATTATACATTTTTTTAAACAGCTCATTCCTTGGCTTGTTGAGGGTAATTATAAGATTTGTTCCTTCAATCGTAATATGTTTTTTTCTTCAGATTTCTGTTACAATTTTGTATTTATATTTTTCTACTACAATATGCGTAGGTATAGTTATGTTTTAATTATTACACATCCTGCTTAGGATATGTACAAATTGTACAAATTGGTGGTGTGATGGTTTCTAGCATTTTCTTTAATAGTAAGCTACTGTCTTTTAGATATCATTTATTTCACATTATTCCTTAGCTTTCCTCTTTAGAAATTCACTTATATATATGCTAGATTTTTACCTGATTGATAGGGTTTGGCTGTGTTCCCACCCAAATCTCAACTTGAATTGTACCTCCCAGAATTCCCATGTGTTGAGGGGGAGACCCAAGGGGAGGTAATTGAATCATGGGGGCCAGTCTTTCCCGTGCTATTCTCTTGATAGTGAATCAATCAGATCTCATGAGATCTGATGGGTTTATAAGTGGTTTCCACTTTTGCTTCATTCTCATTTTTCTCTTGCTGCTGCCCTGTAAAAAGTGTCTGTCATATACCGCCATGATCTGAAGTCTCCCCAGCCATGTGAAACTGGAAGTCCAATTAAGCCTCTTGTTCCCAGTTTCAGGTATGTCTTTATCTGCAGTGTGAAAATGAACTAATACAGTAAATTGGTACCAGTAGAGTGGGGTGTTGCTGAAAAGATACATGAAAATATGGAAGCAACTTTGAAACTGGGTGACAGGCAGTGGTTGGAACAGTTTGGAGTGCTCAGAAGAAGACAGGAAAATGTGGCAAAGTTTGGAACCTCCCAGAGACCTCTTCAATGGATTTGACAAAAATGCTGCTAGTGATGTGAGCAATAAGGTCCAGACTGAGTTGGTCTCAGATGGAGATGAAGAACTTGTTGAGAACTAGAGCAAAGGTGACTCTTGTTATGTTTTAGCAAAGAGACTGGTGGCCTTTTGCCCATACCCTAGAGATTTGTGGAACTATGAACTCGAGAGAGACGATTTAGAGTATTTCACAGAAGAAATTTCTAAGCAGCAAAGCATTGAAAATGTGATTTTGGGTGCCATTGAAAGCATTCCATTAAAAAGGGAAATAGAGTATAACAGTTCAGAAAATTTGCAGCCTGACAATGCAGTAGAAAAGGAAAATCCATTTTTTGAGGAGAAATTCAAGCCAGCCACATAAATTTGTGTAAGTAGCAAGGAGCCCAATGTTAATCCCCAACACTATGGGGAAAATGTCTACAGGCCATGTCAGAGACCTTCACAGCAGCCCCTCCATCACAGGCCCAGAGGCCCAGGAGGAAAAAGTGGTTTCATGAGCTGGGCCCAGGATCCCCATGCTGTAGGCAGTCTAGGGACTTGGTGCCCTGTGTCCCATTCACTCCAGCGATGGCTGAAAAGGGCCAACATAGAGCTCAGGCTATGGCTTCAGAGGGTGGAAGCCCCAAGCTTTGGCAGCTTTCACATGGTGCTGAGCCTGCAGGTGCACAGAAGTCGAGAATTAAGGTTTGGGAACCTCCACCTAGATTTCAGAAGATGTATGGAAACGCCTGGATGCCTGGACAAAAGTTTGCGTCAGGGTCAGGACCCTTATGGAGAACTTCTGCCAGGGCAGTGTGGAAGCGAAATGTGGGGTCGGAGCCCACACACAGAGTCCCAAATAGGGCACTGCCTAGTGGAGCTGTGAGAAGAGGGTCACCATCCTCCAAACCCCCGAATGATAGACCCTCCGATAGCTTGCACCATGAGCCTGGAAAAGACACAGACACTCAACGCCAGCCCATGATGGCAGCCAGGAGAGAGGCTGTACCCTGCAAACCCATAACGGTGGAGCTGCCCAAGACCATTGGAACCAAACTCTTGCATCAGCATGACCCAGATGTGAGACCTGGAGTCAAAGGAGATCATTTTGGAGCTTTAATATTTGACAGCCCTGTTGGATTTCAGACTTGCATGGGCCCTGTCATCCCTTTCTTTTGGCCAATTTCTCCTATTTGGAATGACTGTATTTACCCAACACCTGTACCTCCATTGTATCTAGGAAGCAACTAGTTTGCTTTTGATTTTACAGGCTCATAGGTGGAAGGGACTTGCCTTGTCTCAGATGAGACTTTAGACTGTGGACTTTTGAGTTAATGCAGAAATGAGTTAAGACTTTGGGGGGCTGTTGGAAAGGCATGGTGGGTTTTGAAATGTGAGACATGAGATTAGGAGGGGCCAGGGGAAGAATGATATGGTTTGGCTGTTTTCCCACCCAAATCTCAACTTGAATTGTATCTCCCAGAACTCCCACGTGTTGTGGGAGGGACCCAGGGGGAAGTAAATGAATAATGGACCGGGTCTTTCCTGTGCTATACTTGTGATAGTGAATACATCTCACGAGATCTAATGGGTTTATCAGGGGTTTCTGCTTTTGCTTCTTTTACCTCCCACCATGATTCTGAGGCCTCCCCAGTCATGTGAAACTGGAAGCCAATTAAACCTCTTGTTGTTCCCAGTTTTGGGTATGTCTTTATTGGCAGTGTGAAAACAGATTGATATACTGATTCTCATACGATTTTTATGCTATTTTATGTATTTTATGTCTATTTACTTTAGTGCTAAATTTTTATTCTTTCTCAGTCAGATCTACTTTTATTTTTAATTGCTCCATTGATACACTTTTTGTAGGTTCACTTTCTTTTGAGTTTTAAAAAAAATTCTTAGACTTTTAATTTATTTTATATATTAATTGTAGCTCTTTTTATGTTTGTGTGTGTTAACTCTAGTATCTATAATTGTGGGTGATTTCTATTGTCGGCTTTTTTTTTCTCTTAGTTTGCAGTCAAAGTGTCTTTTATATGCCTGAATATTGAATATTTAAAAAATTTTTAATAATGTTATTGTTTTGGTTGAGTGACAAATGTAGTATATGTAAAATCATAGAGATCACATAGGGTTGTAGGTTGTTTCTTCCTCTGGAGACAGTCCACTTCTGTTCAGGAGGTTGGTTCTCCTGACAGCAATAGAATGATTGGAAGACATAACTGGGTCACTTGATTGTTGTTTCTGG
This sequence comes from Trachypithecus francoisi, assembly GCF_009764315.1. Lineage (NCBI taxonomy): Eukaryota > Metazoa > Chordata > Mammalia > Primates > Cercopithecidae > Trachypithecus > Trachypithecus francoisi. The sequence continues at coordinate 59,447,105 of NW_022681465.1, forward strand.
TTCTTCCACTATCAGAGGTATTTAATTTTGCTATTTTAAGTGAAACCTTTCTGTCTTATTTGGAGCCTCTCTTCCTTTGTGATCCCTGAACCACCATTTTGTCTGGCACAGCATGTAAATTTATCTAATGTTCTCTTTGGCTTCTCAGTTTCTTACTCATGAATTTTAGAATTACAAGATGCCTCATGAGGAAAAGTGGGGCAAGCTGCTGTGTTTACTCCCTTGTGCCTCCCTTTTCCTCCTGATCTTGTCCCACACATTCTTTCTGCCTTGGTAAATCTATGATGCCTTCAAATAGTTTTGGGTTTTGGTTTTTGCTTTTGAATAGACTGCCTAATTAGGTATAGGTTTCAGTAGGAAATGTGGTCTAGAATAAACTGGTCTACCATTAATACAAGTCACAGTACCACCAACAAGCTTTAGAGGTCAAGGTAAAAGAATTAGGAGTGTTAAAAAATATTCATGACACTTATTAAAGAATAGGAAATCACACTTTTTGTAGGGAAATTATTGGGATAGGTATAGAGACTATTGCATTGGCAAAGAGGTTTTGAACTAGAGAAGAGAAACTGGGCTGAACTTAAAATAAAACAAAGAGGGAGTTTATAGCCAAAAAGTAGGGTCAGGGTCACTGGGTGAAAAAACACTAAGAGAAAACATCAGGGGTAAGGGGAATTTCTGGTTAAAATGACCTAACAGGAATTTGGTCAAAGGCAGGCCAGGATGAGCAGTTATTATCTGGGGAATGGTTTAGGATAATAATATGAATAGCTATGTTGAACTATAGGTCAAAAAAACATCTTTCCTTGATATAAATTACCCAGTCTTGCGTATTTCTTTTTAGCAATGTGAAAACATAGAAATATAGAAAATTGGTATCAGCAGAGTGGAACACTGCTATAAAGATACCTAATTATGTGGAAGCAACTTTGGAACTGGGTAATGGGCAGAAGTCAGAACAGTTTGGAGGGGTTAGAAGAAGATAGAAAGATTTGAGAAAATTTGGGACTTCCTAGACCCTTGTTGAATGGTTTTGACCATAATGCTGATAGTAATATGGGCAATCAAGTCCAGGCTGAGGTGGTCTCAGATGGAGATGAGGAACTTCTTGGGAATTGGAATAAAGATCACCCTTGCTATGCTTTAGTGAAGAGACTGGAGACATTTTGTCCCTGACATAGAGATCTGTGGGACTTTGACCTTGAGAGAGATTATTTAAGGTATCTGACAGAAGAAATTTCTAAGCAGCAAAGCATGCAAAAGGTGGCCTGGCTTTTTCTGAAAGGTTACAGTCTTATGCATTCACAAAGAGATGATTTGAAATGGAAACTTATGTTTAAAAGGGAAGCAGAGCATAAAAATTTGGAGAATTTGCTGTCAGGCCATGTGGTGGAAAAGAGAAACTCATTTTCTGGGGAGAAATTCAAGCCTGTTGCAAAAATTTGCATAAATAATGAGGAACCAAATTTTAATATCCAAGACTATGGAGAAAATGTCTCCAGGACATCTGAGATATTTTGCCGCAGCCCCTGCCATCACAGGCCCGGAGGCCAAGGAGGGAAAAGTGGTTTCCTGGACCTGGCCCAGGGCCCCACTTCTCTGTGCACCCTCAGGACATGGTACCCTGCATCGCAGCCACTCCAGCTCCAGCCATGGCTAAAAGGGGCCAAGTTAAAGCTCAGGTCATGGATTCAGAGATGACACGACCTAAGTCTTAGTGGCTTCTACATCATGTTGGGCCTGCGGGTGTACAGAAGAGTTGAGCCTTGGGAACCTCCATCTTGATTTCAGAGGATGTATGAAAATGCCTGAATGTCCATTAAGAAGTCTGTTGAAGGGGCATAGCCCTCATGGAGAACCTCTGCTAGGGCAATGCAGAGGTGGAACCTGGCATTGAAGCTCCCACACAGAGTCCCCAGTGAGGCACTGCTTAGTGGAGCTGCGAGAAAAGGGTCACCATCTTCCAGACCCCAGAATGGTAGCTGACAACTTGCACTGTGCTCCTGGAAAAACCACAGGCACTCAGTGTCAGATGCTTTAACTGCAAAAGCCACAGTGGTGAAGCTGCCCAAGGCCGTGGGAGCCCACACTTGCATCACTGTGCCCTGGATGCGAGACATGGAGTCAAAGGAGGTTCTTTTGGAGCTTTAAGATTTAATGACTACCCAGTTGGGTTTCAGAGTTACAGGGGTCCCCGGACCTCTTTGATTTGGTCAATCTCTCCTAGTCAGAATAGGAACATTTACCCAATGCCTGTACTCCCATTGTATCTTGGAAGTAACTAACTTGTTTTTGATTTTACAAGCTTATAGGTGGAATGGACTTGCCTTGTCTCAGATTAGATTTTAAATAATTTTAACTAATATATTCTACTTTTTCTACAGACGAGTAATTGCTGAGTATTTTGATAACAACGCTTAAGAATACCTTTGTCTCTTTTTTGTATTAAAATATACTTCTTATTTAAATAACTTGTATTTTAAAATATTAACTCCCACAATATCACCGTAATGTTGGCAGTTGTAATATCTCATAACATTAATAAGACATAACTTTATACTCTTTCCTGCAAGGTAAAAATAGATTTAAAATAACAGGCTTATGTAATTCATGTGCTAGAGTTTTGGAAGAACTTAGGTGTCTTTACTTTCTAGGAAACTATTAAGATAGCTAGAATTCATTACTTTTATCCTTCTGCATAACATGACACTGTAAGCAATTAGCAATAAATTTATATATTTGTCAAGAAATATTGAACACTTTAAAATTATATTTTAATTTAAATACTTTTTCATTTGAATAATATGAGTTTATTAACAGGTCAATTAGTATAATGTGGCTTTCCATGTGAAATATTATTTTTTAAATACAGCATTTTTACTTCTTTGTGAATAGACACATACTAGATCTGCCTATTTAATGCTATATATATGAGAAAATATAAGCATGTCAACACTATCAGGACGTTTAAAGTTTATCTTTTCCAGCTTATTCTCAAAATGATAAATAATTGCACATAAACAGTAAGTGGATTTCTAATGGACAAAATGCAGTTACTCTTTAAATGCAAATTTTTTAAAGTATTTGCAAATGTCATTCTATCGTTAGAAGTTGTCCAAATATAAATACATTCTAGAGTTTAAACTCAGTTACGAATGTCTTAAAAGTGGTGAGAGAAAAAAATGAGAGATCATGGGAAAACTGCATTTCTTGGCATGCCTCACAATTTACATGTAAGGTTTGATGCAGTGTTTCATTCCATATATTTTCACTCTCTCAAGGTAGTTTTAACTAAAAGTCAGCTTTAAAATTTTACTTATTAGTGGCCATTTCTCAGTAGTATAATGGTAATTGAATTTTTTATCATGTAACACCGAGTGAGTGATATGAAAAACGGAAATTTTACCTAAATTATTGCTAATTATTTTTCAACCAGTCAGAAGGCTTCTGTTGGCTGGGCAAACTGTCTCATGTCTATAATCCCAGTACTTTGGGAGGTTAAGGAAGGAGGATTGCTTGAGCAGAAGGGATCAAGGCAGCAGTGGGCCAAGATCCCACTACTGTACTCCAGCCTAGGTGACAGAGTGAGCCCTATATCAAAAAAATAAACAAATAAATAAATAAACAAATAGCCATTGTTGTTTAGGAGTATAGATCGTGGCTCAGTTAGAAAAAAATTGCTATTTCTCAAAACAACATACTTGAACTTAGCTCATTGGATAATATACTCACAGGGAAGACAATATAAAATGGCTGAACTAATTTCATACTATTACAGAAGCAAGCAATAACTCCTTGCAATACAGGGAGGTCCTCGAGGTTAGCGTCCTTGAAAATAGAAACTTCAAGAGGAGTACCTAATGAATCTCCCTATTTCCTAGACATTCAGAAGACACTAGATTGATTTCCCTGGAAGCCTGGGGCATCCAAGAAAAAATTACATTGGAATTCAAGTATTTGAATTTGGTTAAACGGATATTGTCAAAGCAGATATTCTTTAGAAACAAGTTTGTGGTTTCATTTGATCAAATGTTCATGAACATAAGAATTCCATAAAATGACCTTGGGGAAGTTACCTAAATTTACTGAGCCACCTTTCTTTTGTATAATATGGATAAAATATTAGCTATATAAATATACTAGGAGATAAAAATGAGATACATATTTTTAAATGCCTTTGCAAATTAAGTTCAATTTAGACCAGATAACCAGATAAGCATGCAATAACTCAACCTTATAGTAAACATCAAATGTTTAGCTGGGCAATAACTAATTTTGTCAATCAGAAAATGAACAAATTAATTTCAGAAACTCGACTTACACAAACACACCCACGCATAAGGACACACATATACTCATGTATTTAATTTTTGTTCTGGTGTTATGTATTCAGCTAAAAGGGGAGATAGTTCCTTGTGCGTGAAGCTACCATCTCTCCCTCTGCTCCGTATTCCAGAATTCTTGCTACATGCATGCCCTGAATTTAGTGAGCTAAGGGTTTAAGAAAAAAGAAATACTGAGGTAAAATCTGATACTATGCATAATACAGTTGGATGCATCTACTTATTATTTTCATTTATTTCTACTGTTTAGTCAAGAAATTATTATGTGTAAGTTAGGGAAATTCCTCAGACAACCTTAACCCAAAGGGAAATTTATTATCAAGTGTATCCTTTAAATGCAGGAGTTAGTAGTCGGCATGAGTGAGACGTAATGACTCTAACAAAGTTGTGAATTTCTAAAACTTTATGCCTGAGTAATTTTTTCTCTAAGAATAAAATTAATTAATTTGTTTTTCTGTGTGTGTTTGTTTGCCTTCTTATTTATTTTCAGTCTTGAGTGAGCTAGGGAACATGGTTTCACATATCCCAAACTTTCCACATTCTCATGACTTGAGATTTCAGAAGATGCCCCCAGTGTTATGCCAAATCATGGAAATCACGAATGCACTTGTTTTGTGATGCATAGCTGTCCCTCAATCAATAATTTTGTAATTATATGTATTGTTCCACTGGGTCACATGCTAATTACTATAGGCATTGGGATGTGTGAATATACCAGACGAATTCTTCCTCTCAAGACATGGATTGGGACATATGTAATTCCCCAAATGTCAGGCAAAAAAAGATTTTTACACCACAAGAAAATTCAAGCTAATGCAAGTCAATAAAAACATAAAATGTCTTATCTGTATGTGCTTCTTGGCTATGAAGCATACACATTCGCTATTTTCCTAGACATATAATTTTAAAAGGAAACTGCTACATACAACCAGGAAAACTAATTGAAAACCAGTATTGCATTGGCACTGACCAATCAGAAAGGATGCCATCTGGAAACAATATTTTGTAGTAAGGCATATTTACTAAATATCACCAGACAAATAAATCTCAAACAATCCTTTGCTTGCTGAAAACAAACAAACTGAGTGTTATCAGGGTGTGTCTTTCTGCCTTGCTTAATTTCAGCAACCAATGAATAAAAGACAATTACAACCACTACCAAAATGATGGCTATGCACTGTTAGGACAAAAAAAAAAAAAGGGATATTAAAATAGAATTTTGTATTTTAAAAATTACAAGTTCGGGCTGAGTGTGGTGGCTCACACCTGTAATCCCAGCACTTTGGGAGGCCGAGGTGGGCGGATCACGATGTCAGGAGAACGAGACCATCCTGGCTAACATGGTGAAATTCCATCTCTACTAAAAATACAAAAAAAAATAGCTGCATGTGGTGGCGGGCGCCTACAGTTCCAGCTGCTGGGGAGGCTGAGGCAGGAGAATGGTGTGAATTCTGGAGGCGTAGCTTGCAGTGGGCTGAGATCTCACCACTGCACTCCAGCCTGGGCGATAGAGCGAGATTCCATCTCAAAAACAAGAAAAAAAAAAATACAAGTTCAGCAGTTATATGAGATTTTATTTCAAATTATATACCATGTCATAATGGACAAACACTGCAAGCACAACTTGATGTAGTAAATTGATTTCATTGATCAGACTATTTGACTGCTCAGCGTTATATTCTCAGAAACTCTCTTTCAATCTTTCTATCCAATTGGCATGTGTATTTCATATCTCCCATTTGTGCCTCCTGATCCATTCCACATTTGTCACTCTTTTTTCTGTGTACTAAGTTCAAGGTTACTACATTATCTCTTGCAGTGCCAATATACCTCTTGCAGGTTGAATTGTTATCCCTCAAAAGTCTATGCTGTGAGTCCTAATCCCCAGTACCTATACATGTGATGTTATTTTTGAATAGTTTCTTTGTCAATGTAATCAAGTTAAGATGAGATCATAATCAGGCTAAAGTGGGCTCTTAATCAACATGACTGTTGTTCCTATAAGGAGAAAGAAATTTGGAGACACACAGAGATACAGAGGAGACATAGACAGAGGAAAATGCTAAGTTAGATTGGAGACAGAGATAGGAATAATGTAGCTATAAGTCAATTAATATTATAGATTTTGAGAATCATTACATGCCAGGAGGGAGTCATGGATTGATTCTCCAATAAGGTATTAATGAAGAACCAACTCTACTTGATTTTGACATCAAGCCTCCAGAACTGTGAGACAACAAATTCCTGTTCTTTTATACCATCCAGTGGTAGTAAATTTTTATGGTGGTCCTGGGAAACTAATGCAGAAAGCAACCTTTGGAAATAGTCCTTGGATTACTTCCACTGAGAAAGAGGCAAGGTATCAGGTTATCTTTCAGGAAGAGCCCAGCACATAATATCCTGAGACTTGTCCAAAGCATACTGAGAGAGTTGCATTCATTTACTAGGTGATTGTTCACTGTGGAATAATATATTTAATATAAAAATAATTCATATCAAGGGTTCCCAGCCCCCAGGACACAGTCTACTACCTTCTATGGCATGTTAGGAACCAGGTAGTACAGAAGGAGGTACTCTACGAGAGAGCATTACCATCTGAGCTCTGCCTCATCAGGTCAGCAGCGGCATCGGATTCTCATAAAAGTCCAAACCTTTTGTTAACTGCATGTGCAAGGGATCTAGGTTGTGCATACTCCTTATGAGAACCTAATGCCTAATGATCTGGTACATGGAAAAATTGTCTTCCACGAAACCAGTCATTTGTGCCAAAAATATTGAGGACTGCTGATTTAGATTATAAGTAACAAAAATTGAGGATATGATATACTTCCTTTGAGATTTGCTGATCTTCAGAAAATCCAAAATGCCATAGTGGTCCACCAGTCATAGTGGTTATAAACGAAGTCTTAGTCCAAGTGTGTTCTAACAGTGGGTCCAATGTGACTATGGAACAATTCTATAGTTGTTTCTTCCATCTCAAAAGAGGTAGCCAGGATAGATACATTTAGCAACTGGAAGAATCTGCACACTGGTGCCTAACCTATGGAATGATATCACAGACAGAAATCATAGCACAGAGATAGGACTAGTTAGAAGCTTCTGGAAATATCTACACCCTATAAAGAAGGTGCGCCATACCAATATTACATCCGAGTGTTAACTGTAGAGATTACTGTCACCATAAAAGACTTGAGAGATTCAGAGCTGATATTCACTGTCTTATACTCATTTATATATTTTAATAATTGCTAAACCCAGATGAATTATAGAGAATTACCATGATACCATCCATAGGTGGTAATCCTAATCATAGCATGTGCTCCAGATGTGGTGTCTTTATTGAAAGAATGAAAATCTTGGCATCTATTATGCAACTTATTTTATTTCTGTAAGTTAGAAAAGAATGATAATTTACCTTAGGCTAAGATCTTGCTTGGTGTCCTGACACAGAGCTATGTCAATTTCCTTTCTCTTTGTCATAGTAAAGTTGAGAAATGAGTTGATTATCTAAGACATCTGAATTCAAAGGGTCAGTGGGTTTCCTTTTTAGGTAAGAGACTTCCTGCACCATCCATGATTTTGAAAAATGCAAAAGTCTTGATTTGTCTCCTTGGATTTTGGAGGAAACATATATTACAATTGGCTATGTTGCTTAACCCATTTATCAGGTAACCCATAAGGCTGCCAATGTTGAGTGGGTCTTGGAGCAAAAGATCTCTCTACATCAGGTTCAAGCTGTGGTGCAAGCTGTCCTGCTTTGTGATCCATCAAATAAAAGAGTATTAGAAGTATCCGTGGCACTGATAGATTCTGTATAGTCTTGGGTGAGCCCCATTTAGGGAATCACAGCATGGATTGTAGTGTTTTGGGGGAATGCCAAGTTTTCATCTTAAAATGAGCCCTGGTAAAAGCTAAACTGACTAGGGGACACCAAGTGACTATGAATCTCTAATCAGTCCTTATAAGCATAGTTTATAAGATAAATTAACCTGTAAAATTACATGTATGTAACTACACTCAAATTTAAGATAGAATATCTATAGTTCACATTCTACTCTAAAAATTACTTTGAAAACATAGGTCCTGAGAGTATACGTCAACTGCATAAGAAGGTGGTTCAGACCCCTGTTATAACGACCTGTTGTAACTACTTTGCTACCTTTCTCTCAATTCATACCTAGGGGCTCATGGCTAATTGCCTATGACCTGTGCTTGCTTGTAGTTGGATGTGATTTATTTTCCACATACAGCTGAACATGTGTGGCTGCTGCACTACGACGTGACTTAGATTGCCCTGAATGACTTCAGTGACAGGAAATCCTTCCAATAAGCAGATTCTTAGGTAAAGTTTCTTGTCTACTTTATGTGAAAGTATAGATGACCTGAAATATGACTATATACAGGTAGGATCCTGGATAGTAGCTATTAAGTTGGCCAGCTTGGGTAGAATTTGGAAAACAAATAAAATTTTTAAAATAATATAACACAGACATCTCCGAGGAAATAAGTATGTTGGTGTTACTCTTTGAGTGGGCACATGTAGAGCAATTTATGGGCAATGTATATGCCTCCAAGAGGCAACTATGGTGAAAGATCATGAGCTCCAATACATAGACTTCTCTCCAGGATTTATCTGCATAAGTTTGCTGAGTGTAAAACCTGCAAGCATTATAGGTCAGTGCTATTACCCTGAAATGGTATCATAACCATGTGGTGACCAACTTTCTGTATAGTGGTAGCTTGATTACGTCTTTTCTATTTTGAAAAGAACAGAGTTGTTTTCCTCATAGGAATAGGCATGTATTCTGGATATACATTTTCCTTTCCAGGTGGCAGCACTTCTGCCAGCATTACTAGTTACAGAGTTACAATATACCTCATCTATTGCCATGTTGTACGACACAATGTTGTTTCTGCCCGGGACATACTTTTCACAGTTTAAGAAATGCATAACTTCCACTGCTGACCAAGATGAAACAACAGAGCAGCCAGATTCATAAAGCAAGTCCTTAAAGACCTACAAAGAGAATTAGACTCCCACACAATAATAATGGGAGACTTTAACACTTCACTGTCAACATTAGACAGATAAATGAAAAAGAAAGTTAACAAAGATATCCAGGACTTCAATTCAGCTCTGCACCAAGAGGGTATAATACACATCTACAGAACTCTCCCCAAATCAACAGAATATACATTCTTCTCAGTATCACATCAAGCTTATTCCAAAATTGACCACATAGTTGGAAGTAAAGCACTCCTCAGCAAATGTAAAATAATAGAAATCATAACAAACTGTCTCTCAGACCATAGGGCAATCAAATAAGAACTCAGGATTAAGCAACTTACACAAAACTACACACCTACATGGAAACTGAACAATCTGCTCCTGAATGACTACTGGGTAAATAATGAAATGAAAGCAGAAATAAAGATGTTCTTTGAAACCAATGAGAACAAAGATACAACATACCAGAATCTCTGGGACACATTTAAAGCAGCGTGTAGAGGGAAATTTATAGCACTAAATGCCCACAAGAGAAAGCAGAAAAGATCTAAAATTGACACCCTACCATCACAATTAAAAGAACTAGAGAAGCAAGAGCAAACACATTCAAAAGCTAGCAGAAGGCAAGAAATAACTAAGATCAGAGCAGAACTGAAGGATATAGAGACACAAAAAACCCTTCAAAGTATCAATGAATCTAGAAGCTGGTTTTTTTGAAAAGTTCAACAAAATTGATAGATCACTAGCAGGACTAATAAAGAAGAAAAGAGAGAAGAATCAAATAGATGCAATAAAAAATGATAAAAGGGATATCACCACAGATTCTACAGAAGTGCAAACTAACATCAGAGAATACTATAAACAGCTCTATGCAAATCAACTAAAAAATATAGAAGAAATGGATACATTTCCAAGACTAAACCAGGAAGAAGTTGAATCCCTGAATAGACCAGTAACAGGCTCTGAAATTGAGGCAATAATTAATAGCCTACCAACCAAAAAAAGTCCAGAACCAGATCAAATTCTACCAGAACTACAAACAGGAGCTGTACCATTTCTTCTGAAACTATTCCAATCAATAGAAAAGGAAGGAATCCTCCATAACTCATTTTATGAGGGCAGCATCATCCTGATACTAAAGCCTGGCAGAGACCCAACAAAAAAAAGAGAATTTTAGACCAATATCCCTGATGAACATCAATGCAAAAATCCTCAATGGAATCCTGGCAAACCGAATCCAACAGCACATCAAAAAGCTTATCCACCTTGATCAAGTTGGCTTCATCCCTGGGATGAAAGACTGGTTCAACATACATAAATTAATAAAGGTAATCCATGATATAAACAGAATCAAAGACAAAAAACACATGATTATCGCAATAGATGCAGAAAAGGCCTTTGACAAAATTCAACAGCCCTTCATGCTAAAAACTCTCAATAAACTAGGTATCGATAGGAAGTATCTCAAAATAATAAGAGCTATTTATGACAAACTCACAGCCAATATTTTAAATGGGCAAAAACTGGAAGCATTCCCTTTGAAAACTGGCACAAGACAGGGATACCCTCTCTGAGCACTCATATTCAACATACTGTTGGAAGATCCGGCCAGGGCAATCAGGCAAGAGAAAGAAATAAAGGGTATTCAATTAGGAAAAGAGGAAGTCAGTAATCTAAACAATAATAAATAAATCATTTAAATAAATAAAATAGAGATAATTTAGCCAGTAATTTAAAAGTATGTGTAAAAGAGAAATAAAGGGTATTCAAATAGGAAGTCAAATTGTCTCTGTTTGCAGATGACATGATTGTATAGTTAGAAAACCCCATTGTCTCAGCCCAAAATCTCCTTAAGCTGATAAGTAACTTCAGCAAAGTCTCAGGATACAAAATCAATGTGCAAAAATCACAAGCATTCCTATACACCAATAACAGAAAAACAGAGAGCCAAATCATGAGTGAACTCTCATTCACAATTGCTACAAAGAGCATAAGATACCTAGGAATCCAAATTATAAGGGATGTGAAGGACCTCTTCAAGGAGAACTGCAAACCACTGGTCAATGAAATAAAAGAGGACACAAACAAATGGAAGAACATTCCATGCTCATGGATAGGAAGAATCAATATCCTGAAAATGGCCATACTGTGCAAGGTAATTTATAGATTCAATGCCATCCCCATCAAGCTACCAATGACTTTCTTCATAGAATTGGAAAAAAAAACTATTTTAAAGTTCATATGGAACCAAAAAGAGCCCGCATTGCCATGACAGTCCTAACCAAAAAGAACAAAGCTGGAGGCATCATACTACCTGACTTCAAACTATACTACAAGGCTACAGTAACCAAAATACCCTGGTACTGCTACCAAAACAGAGATATAGACCAATGGAACAGAACAGAGCCCTTAGAAATAATACCATACATCTACAATAATCTGATCTTTGACAAACCAGACAGAAACAGAGAAAGAATTCCATATTTAATAAATTTTCCTGGGAAAACTCATTAGCCATATGTAGAAAGATGAAATGATCCCTTCCTTACACCTTGTACAAAAATTAATTAAAGATGGATTAAAGACTTAAATGTTAGACCTAAAAACATAAAAACTCTAGAAGAAAACATAGGCAATATCACTTAGTACAAAGGCATGGATAAACACTTCATGACTAAAACACCAAAAGCAATGGCAACAAAGCCAAATTTGACAAATGAGATCTAATTAAATTAAAGAGCTTCCGCACAGCAAAGGAAACTATCATCAGATTGAACAGGCAATGTACAGAACGGGAGAAAATTTTTGTAATCTACCCATCTAACAAAGGGCTAATATCCAGAATCTACAAAAACTTAAACAAATTTACAAGAAAAAAAATCAAACAACTCCACCAAAAACTGAGCGAAGGACATGAACAGATACTTCTCAAAAGAAGACATTTATGCAGCCAAGAGACACATGAAAAAATGTTCATCATCACTGGCCATCAGAGAAATGCAAATCAAAACCACAATGAGATATCATCTGGAGCCAGTTAGAATGGTGATCATTAAAAAGTCAGGAAACAACAGGTGCTGGAGAGAATGTGGAAAAATAGGAACACTTTTACACTGTTGGTGGGACTGTAAATGAGTTCAATCATTATGGAAGACAGTGTGGCTATTCCTCAAGGATCTAGAACTAGATGTCCGGAGCCTTGCGGCCCGGAAATTGCAGCGGCCTCTGTTGCTTAAGCTCCGCATTGTGGAGACAAGATGGCGCACTTCCTGGTTCTTCATCATCAACTTTTCCCACGGCGCATAGATAACTTCCCGTGCCCGGGAAAGACTAAGTCTACCGAGCATGCGCCTGGTGACATCTCTCACTATTCTCCTCCCCGCCTGCTCTGCCGCACTTCCTCTTCCCTGCCAGCCTATATAAGGCATTGCACCGCCGCCATTAAACGAGACTTGATCAGGATACTGTCCTGTCTCCATTTCTTGTGTCTCTTGTCTCTCTAAATTCCCACCCCCTCCTCCAACATCTGTGTTAACGATCCCGCTGGATGGGACAACTAGAAATATCATTTGACCCAGCGATCTCATTACTGGGTATATACCCAAAGGATTATAAATCATGCTGCTCTAAAGACACATGCACAGGTATGTTTATTGCAGCACTATTCACAATAGCAAAGACTTGGAACCAACCTAAATGTCCATCAGTGATAGACTGGATAAAGAAAATGTGGCATATATACACCATGGAATACTATGCCGCCATAAAAAAGGATGAATTCATGTCCTTTGCAGTGATATGGATGAAGCTGGAAGGCATCATTCTGAGCAAACTATTGCAGGGAAAGAAAACCAAGCACCGTATGTTCTCACTCATAGGTGGGACTTGAACAATGAGAACACCTGGACACCGTATGGGGAACATCACACACTGGGGCCTGACGTGGGGTTGGGGGAGAGGTGAGGGACAGCATTAGGAGAAATATCTAATGTAAATGACGAGTTAATGGGTGCAGCACACCAATATCGCACATGTATACATATGTAACAAACCTGCACGTTGTGCACATGTACCCTAGAACTTAAAGTATAATAATAATAAAAAAAGAAAGTATCCTGTTAATTGAATCACTAATTATAACCAAAATAAGTAATTTAATGTATGTGTGCGTTTTGTATCATTTTTGGTTAGATTTCTTTGAGCAACTATTTTGGCGTTGTGTAGAGCCAATTATAAATGAAACATATACAAAGGATTTCCTGTATTTTTAGAAGAAATTCATCATGTCAAAATTTATTTGAACATTTTGATAGGCACATATGTAAAATATTAAGTTATTACTTAACTATATATTTCAATAATTTCTATCAGTTAATGCTTTTATTAACCCTTTTTTTGATTTTGAGAGACATTGAAGCTACTGTTTTACTTTCATTGTAAATCTTAACATGCATTCATCTCTTAAAGACTGTGCAGGTTGCTTAGCAAAGGAAGCTTTGTGCTGTCAGTCCTTTATCATAGAATAAATGATCATGTCTATATACATGTAAATAGTAGAAAGAGTAATCCTGCCTTGGCGTATCAAAGCATCCCAATTCTGTTTCTAAATGATAAGTGGCCTTGTACAGAGAAAGGTATCTAAACCTTCTTAGACATTCTGCATAAATAAGAAATGTCATTTAATTGGAACTAGCTGCATGAAAAGGAGCTTCTGTTTGGAGAGATTAAGGTGTGATTTATCATATTGGTAAGAGTCAGATTCTTGCCAATCCTAATCCACCATGTCAGTTGCCTCTAGTATATTCAGAAATTATTTCTTCAAAATCAAATAAGCCCGTCCACATTGATACTATTTAAGTGAACCCTTGATGCATTTTCAAAATTTGAGCAAAATTACAAATATTTTAAATGTGTTTTTCATCTTTTTCATCATTTTCTACAGGATGTATGGATTATTTTTCAGCAATCAGCAGCTTCATGTTTTGTAATACAATTCCATTCAATTTTTTTTAACATTTCTATTGCAGAAATTCATTGAAACTCCAGTGTTTTTATCTTAATTTAAAATGCAACCTTGTTCCTGAGAGAAAATACAAATGAATCTCAAAACTATAGCCTTTTTGCATTTGACATTTCAGAAAAAGCTTCTCAAAAGCCCCAGCTGTCAGGAATTGAGATTTGGACCTGCTTTAAGTCACTAAGTTCAACAAATACACCTGAAGGGCATTATAAACGGCCACCACATCCTTTGTTATCACTTTGTCTGACGAACACTTTATTATCTTTGAAACCGTATAAGGACTTACGTTGGCAGGTGTTGCCTTAAATTGGATTTAACATATTAGATTCTAAAGGAAAAAAATTCTCAGGAGCCATAAGGAATATCATATTGACAAGAAACAGAGAAAAGCCTTTAGAAATAAGGTAACTGGAAAAATATTTTTCAAATGACCTTTGTTTATCTTGCCCTATTAAAAGAAAATTAGCTAGAACGTGAAAAGAGAATTAGCTGTAAAATATAATTAGCTACAATACTACAACCTTTAGTAAAATTTAACGTAACTGGGACAGATGAAGTAAGATAAAATATAATATAAATTAACTTAAACATTTGTTTTCCCACAAATCTTGGTAACATCATATGGAGTGTTCACATTCCAAGTAATTTTAATCTCACATATATAAGTTGGGTATGCATATTTATTCAGAAATCTGAATATTTTTAGTAAGTTTTAGAAACTATGATATAGAATTTCTTGTCATATTTCCTAAGAAGCAAATGAAAGTAAATTCATTCATACCATCTTAATGAAAAATTCATGCTTTCACTTATGTTAGCTTAATTGTAATGATTTAGAATTTTTAGACAAGTCATAAAACCAATGTAGTATGAAGGTTCTTAACTGTTGGAGCTAATGGCTAAGTCAATTTCAATGCAGTGTTTATTGAAGGCAGAGTGATTATATTAGAATCATTTATATGAGGATGTCCATTGCTGGTTGTCTCAAAATTAGAAAATAAAAAAGATAATCAGTCTCCCACGATGTTCTTAAAGTTTCAGAGAAAAAAAATGAATAAAACATGAACTGCATCTAGCAACTGGATAAAAAGATTAAGATAGCATTGATCACAATTTATATATCACAAAATAAAGAGGGTCTGGCTCCATGTCCTTTTTTCCCCCTTGAACTCCATTTTAGTTATAAAGACTTTGTTAGAAGTTTTCCTTAATTATAGCTTCCATTTTCAAATTGTTTAAAATTAATATTTACATTAATAAAGGCATTTTATATACACATTACAATGAACAAATTTGACTAGATATATTTTTATTTACATGAGATATTCAATGCAAATTCTTGACATTCCATCAATTTAATTTTTTAAAATTCAATCCAATAGCATAAAAATCACATCGAATAAAAGGTTTTTTGAAACTCATTTAAAACCCAATGATGGAATCAGGAAAACAATGTATATTTTCTCACACTTACTACTTTATCTGTAGGCCAGGGAGAATTGGGGAAGGCCAAAACTGCCCTAGGACCTCCATGAACAGGTAAAGCTGGGCAGTAGTAATTATTAACAATTATCTTCCTTCTTTAAGAAAACAAAACAAGTTTATATTCTTTATGATGATGGTTGTTCAGGTTTGCTCATTAATAACTTTGTTCCTCGTAGCCGCTGCACATTGGAGTACAACATGCTGGTGTAGATGGAATATGGGCTAGAAGTGATGTGTAAAATGTCAGTGGGTAAGGCTTTGTTCAGATACATCCTAATTTAAGCCATGTGGCAAACGCTTTGTATAAGTGCTGGCAACATATTCAGATAATTCTTTGGGAACTAAACATGTACCTCTGACTCAGCAAAGAGGTGTTTTCATTTTCTATAGAGTACCATAGGGATAATGAATTGCAATATATGTGAAAAAATAATATTGAAATAGGAAAAATAAATAAGATTACAGAGTTGATTTCCCAAGATGAAACTGTAACATTAATAAAAACTTTAATAACAATTTCTATTTTTTTACCAATTGTTGTCATCATATTTTGTGTTCATTATTATAAAACAGCCAGTAGTCTTTCTTGAAAAAAATCATTTTTTATAAAGTAAGAAACAGAAACAATTTTCAATAACTATTTTGAATTAACATAAAAGCAGACATATGTAATGGTGATATTTAAGCATCTTTTAAACAAGGGCATCTACAGTGAATTTAATCAACCACATATAGAAAGAGAGAACAAAACTATAGTTGCTTTCTAAATATATATTTACCATATCTGTGTATAATAATGAGAAAATGTTTTATCATTGAGCTAAATACTAAGACCACCCTAATAAGCCAACAAAATTAAAAATTTATATGAAATTCAATATAAGTGGCTTCTTCATCTTCATGGTAATCGTGAAATGACCAGTTCTCAAAAATGGCATGCAATAAAAACATTAACCATGTTAATTTTAAAGATTTAAATAATTATTTTTCTCATTCATATAATCTCAAACACATAATGCCATGTATATTTTATGTATCATTTATTTCATATACAAAAATATATAGTGACACTACAACAAAGCAGGTCAGGGTTATATTCAGGCAGCCTATGTTAGACGTATATTTTATATAAAGAAGTATAATTTATATAAATTCAGAATCTAGATGTGATTTAAATGCTGGCACACTATTCTACTTTTCTTGAAGTTTCTGAAGTTTTCTGGAACATTTTAAGCAGACTCATCTTTTCTATTCAAGAAAGTGGATTTAATTGTCTAGTCCTTTAATTCTACCCAGTGATAAACTTTGTTTTTCAAATTTTGTGTTAGCAATAAACCACAATAATAACATTATTGATTAGAAATGCATTTATAATGAAACCATTCATTTACTGACAGGGAATTATATGCTAGGGATTGTACTAGCTATTTTAGTAAAGAATCATAGTTTAAAGATAAGAACCTAAAGCTTAGAGAGAGTTAATCACTTATTTACGACAACATAGCATACAAGTGGCAAAATCTGAATTGAAACTGTGTTTCTAAAATTGGCCTTTTCGCATCATGCCTTACCCCTATATGAATTTTGTTAAAACAAAGAAAAGTTCTGTGAAATCCTCTTTCATTCCATAATATTATTGAAGGTCTATGTAAGTTATTTTTCTTTAGCATAATTGTGCCATGAGTATAAAAATTATTTCAGTCATGTTTGGATTCAAGAAATTAAGAACTACTTAAATTTGCCTAATGCTCTGTTGGGGATGTATTTAGTACTAATTGTGTAAATACATTTGAAAAATGGCTTCAGGATTGTTTTTACTGACTGAATCAGAATGTCATTACTCTTATGGGTATGATATTTGATATCTAACTGATTAATAGACTATAACGAGAATTATAGCATAATGCATTCATAGCTATATTATGATCACATTTTAAGAGATCTTCATTTCCATTTCTATTTTGTAAATCATGTTTCTTTTAACATTTACTATTTTAGATGTTTTTATTCAAAAAGTAAGATTCAATTCAGAATATTATTTAAGTTCAAATGGACTGCGCGGAAAATAATTTTAGTAATCCCTCTAAGTCTCAGTGAATCAAGCAGTAGAGGTATTATGATGGTTAACACTCCATTACTTTCTACAGTTCAAATAATCCCCCTATCAAGTTTATAAAAGCCTGATGTGTTCCTTCTTTAATCATAATCCTTCTCATCAGAGTATTTTGCAGCTGCTTAGCTTTCTTGCTCATCTGCTGGGACAAGCATCATTACTGTTAAGAGCTTCATAAGTCATTCTTCATTTTTCTTAATAACAATGCAGGTTCAGAATTGCAACAATTGTCATTCATTGGGTATCCTCCAGCAATGTAATGAACAAAAGGTGGCTGCTGTCACTTAGCCACTCCATCAGGAATTGTGTTTATTCTATCTGACAACTACAAAGACTTCTAATTTCAGAGAACAATTTCTTTCTGGTTCATTCTAATCACTAAGGACTCTGGTTCACTTTTAAAAGGAAAGAAAATCTGTGTTTTGAAGAATTTCAAGCCTTCTGAAAATCAAGCCCAGTGTTTTGTTGTAATTTGTTACAGTTTAAAAATACTCTTTCTACAATGCCTGAATATGTGGATTTCTAAAAATAATACAATATGCAACATTTTACCTTAGACTCTGTTTATTACATACCCTCTATAGTATCTTACTGGATAGATCTTATGTATATAAGACCCACAATCTGTTAAAATCCACAATCCTTTTAACATGTTTGTTTATAAAATAACTTCAAAATACGAATCTTGCTTAAAATTTTGATCTAATTATTAAATTATAGTGACTTTCACATACAGGTTTAGGGATAGCTCTAGAAATAGTATTACCTAAGAAACATTTTAAGACCACATTTCTTATTTTTTATCTAACCACTATACACAGCCACATACACAATAATAAAAACTAACTAAAAAACCATAATATTTATTTTCCTAACCTACATGGTGAGTTTAATGCAATCTTGGTTTGAAAAATGTTGGTATAACACATGAGAATATATTGAAGACACACATGTAAACAGTGGTAGCTCACTCCAATGCCATTGTTACTATGCAAGAAATGTTATAGACTGTTCAAATTTAAAAGAATAAAAAAAGAAAGTACCAATAGCAGATTCGGGCAAAAAGTGGCACAGAACGTAAACAATATTTGCTGTTTGTCTGTTGAAAGGCATATTTGACAACATTTCTGTTATAGATACTAAGATCCAAACATAATGTAGTGGTGACCTATTTGGGATCCTCAAGCCATATTAAACATGAAAGCAAAATAAATATAGTTTCAGATAAATAAAGGCTGAGATAATTTATGCTTCTAATTTCCATTTTTTTTGTTCAGGCTTTCTGTGATTTTGTACTTAAAGTATGCCTTTTAGGTAACAGTGTTGCTTTCATCTTGAATACTGAATTATTCTTATATGAAGCATATAAAATAGTCAAATGTATGGAACTTACTTCTTTCCCGACTTACTTTACATTAGTTAAATATTTGTTAGTATTCAATTTGATTTCTTCTATTGGCACCACAGCTCAGCTGCTTCTTATTATTTTGTCCATAGGTGTTCTATGGTTATCAGTATGCATTCTTACCTTATTAAAGACTATTTGAAGTTAATGTTACCAATTTACATTATAAAATTCACTTTATTCTTGACACTTTTCACTTACTACTTCATACTTGCCAACTTACTTCACACCTCATGTTTTCCAGATTCCACATCACATCACATCACATCACATGGCATCACATCACATCACCTTATCTACTTTCTACATTAAAATCTTATAACTAAAAATAATACAATCTCATTTGGCATTACCCATCCTTCTGCTTTTGTGAGATGTCTTTTCCTTCCTTTTCTATTATACACACACACATATATATACGTATATGTGCATATGGGATTACATATACATATACATACGTATATACATATACATATGCATATACATATACATACGTATATACATATACATATACATATACATGTGTAGCTGGGATTACAGATGCCCACCACCGTGCCCAGCTAATTTTTGTATTTTTAGTAGAGACAGGATTTTGCAATGTTGGCCAGGCTGGTCTCGAACTCCTGACCTCAGGTGATCCACCCCACTCAGCCTCCCAAAACACTGGGATTGTAGGCATGAGTCACCGTGCCTTTTCCAATAAATGTTTAAAGAAACATCTGTTTTCATCTTTGTTTATATTTCTTCATCCTGAGGTATGTCAGTTAGCATTTCTTGGAATGTATGTTGAGTGATGATAAAGCGCTCCTATTTCTCCACATCCTCTCCATCATCTGTTGCTTCTGACATTTTAATGATCGCCATTCTAACTGGTATGAGATGATATCTCATTGTGGTTTTGATTTGCCATTCTCTAATGACCAGTGATGGTGAGCTTTTTTACTATGTTTATGGGCCACATAGATGTCTTTTTTGGAGAAGTGTCTGTCCATATCCTTTGATCACTTTTTGAATTTTTTTTTTTTTTGTAAATTTGTTTAAGTTCCTTGTAGACTCTGGATATTAGCCCTTTGTCCGATGGATAGATTACACAAATTTTCTCTCATTCTATAGGTTGCCTGTTCACGCTGATGATAGTTTCTTTTTCTGTGCGGAAGCTCTTTAGTTTAAGTAGATCCCATTTGGCAATTTCGACTTTGGTGTCATTGCTTTTGGTGTTTCAGTCATGAGGTCTTTTCCCATACCTGTGTCCTGAGGTATTGCCTAGATTTTCTTCTAGGGTTTCTACGGTTTTAGGTCTTCTGTTTAAGTATTTAATTTATCTTGAGTTAATTTTTGTATAAGGTGTAAGGAAGGTGTCCAGTTTCAGTTTTCTGCATATGGCTAGCCAGTTTTCACAACATGATTTATTAAATAGGGAATCCTTTCCCCATTGCTTGTTTTTGTCAGGTTTGTCAAAGATCAGAAGGTTGTAGATGTGTGACATTATTTCTGAGGCTTTTGTTCTGTTCCATTGGTCTATATATTCATTTTGGTATCAGTACCGTGTGCTTTGGTTACTGTAGTCTTGTAGTACAGTTTGAAGTCAGGTAGTGTGATGCCTCCAGATTTATTTATTTATTTATTTTGCTTAGGAATTTCTTGGTGATACGGGTTCTTTTTTAGTTCCATATGAAATTTAAAATAGTTTTTTCTAGTCCTGTGAAGAAAGTCAATGGTAACTTGATGGGGATAGCATTGAATTTATAAATTACTTTGCCCAGTATGGCCATTTTCACTGTATTGATTCTTCCTATCCATGAGCATGGAATGTTTTTCCATTTGTTTGTGTCCTCTTGTCCTCTCTTATTTCCTTAACCAGTGGTTTGTAGTTTTCCTTGAAGAGGTCCTTCACATCCCTTGTAAGTTGTATTCCTAGCTATTTTCTTCTCTTTGTAGCAATTGTGAATAGGAGTTCACTCATGATTTGGCTTTCTGTCTGTTATTGGTATATAGTAATGCCTGTGATTTTTGCACATTGATTTTGTATCCTGAGATTTTGTTGAAGTTGCTTATCAGTTTAAGGAGATTTTGGGCTGAGACAATGGGGTTTTCTAACTATACAATCATGTCATCTGCAAACAGAGACAATTTGACTTCCTCTCTTCCTATTTGAATACCCTTTATTTCTCTTTTACACATACTTGTAAATTACTGGCTGAATTATCTCAATTTTATTTACTTAAATGATTTATTTGTTATTATTTAGATTACTGACTTTTAATTTTTAACACATTTTCTTTATTTGAACAAATTTATACCACCTTTAAAATTGTCTCTTTTAACAGTAATATCTGGCTATCTATTAGGAGCTCTGTTTTTTGAACTTGGGTCACATTTTCTTTTTTATTTTCAAGTCTAGTAACTATTTTATTGTGCACTTTTGTTTTAGAATAGTTTATAGCTATAGAATAAATGTAATACATATATAATATAATATATATCGTATATTATAACTGTGATACATAAATATAATAAACATAGAGAATTTTCTATACTAACACCCAAGTATTTTTAATTATCAATGTTTTATATTAGTACGGTAAATTTGTCATAATTCATGAATCAATTTTGATTCATTATTATTTCCTAAAGCCAACATGCAATTCAAAATCTCTTAATTTTTATCTACTGCCCTCTTTCTTTTCCTGGATCCCATCTATGATACTACTTTCTTTTTAGTAGTTATGCTTCCTTAGCCTCCTCTGCGCTCTGACAGTTGTAGTTAATTTCCTTTATTGTGTAATGAGCATTATATATGATACACTGCAGATAATTAAATATCAAAATGTACCATTTAGAGGTAGGTCGCAATGTTGTTACCAAAACACCAGGATTCGGTCTGGTTACTGCTGGTTACCACAGGGAAAGCCAGTCACTGAGACAAATTAGTATTGTTAGGGAGGAAGGTTTTAATTAGGTGCTGCAACTGAGGAGATGGAAGATAAGTCTTAAGTTCATTTTTCTGACTAAATAAAATTGAGTGTTTACATAGAGGGAAAGAAATGTAACTACATGCAGGTAAACAGAAATGAGGGAGGGGTAAGGAAGAGAAGGCGGTCACTTAGGCAGTCATGATGAGTGAGAGGTCTAGTGCCTCATTGTCCAGATGCAGTGATCTGGTAAGTTTCAGTTCCTTGAAACTGTCTGGGAGGCCTGATGGCTGATTTCCTGAGAAAGAAACTGAGATAAGACAAACATAGCATTCTCAAGTTTTAAGACTAGGAGAGTCCATTTCTATGTTTATTCAAAAGAATCCCATAAACATCAGTCCTCTGAGACAACTGGGTCAGTTTCAGTCCCCTACTTTCTATGTATTAATTTCTTAATAATAGGGTATCTGATAGTTCATCTTTCTGGCTGCTTCTTGCTGAGGAGGGGCATTATGGGCAGCTCCAGATCATGGGTGACCAGGTGACCACCCAGAAATCAAAGGTTAATCTACTACTATAGTTTTCTTTTGAAACACACACTTTATCTCTAGTCTCCCACTGCCACCAAAGACAAATCACAGCAAGACCATCCTATCTGCAAAATAAGCGTCAGACATGCTATACTTATCCTGATCACCTACACAAAATAATCATTGTCCACATATGCACTCCTAAATTGACTTTGCTAGAACCTGTCACAAGGAATCTCAGACCCAATCTCCGAAGTCCTTTTGATCCCAGCCAAAGACTCACCTGCACCTGAAACTACCTGCATGAATTGGGAGAATACTTCCTTTCTGTTAGGCCCTAAACAACTTGAGGTCCCTGGTTATGTCAGAAAGTGAAACTGTCCACATACCACAGGCCAAGAAGCCTGCAAAGGAACTGTATAGACAAAGTAAAAGGCCAGAACTGTTATGGGGTTTTCACTGGTTCTGGAGTCAATATCAATTTCTCAAAACAATCTGTTATATATGAAAACATGCCATTTCAGTCAAATTCCTGAGAGAATAACCAGTTTCTTCAACTGTGTCCTTTATCAAAGAAAAATGATTCTTACTGAACTTATGCAAACAACTACATAGTCATGAATTATCAATATTCGCAAATAATTTCTGTGTTCTGGAGAAATCAGGCAGAGAAAGAGAAATATGTCTTAAAGTCTGTTGACAAGAGTATACTCTACTCAGTTGTTGAAGGCTATAAATAGTTCAAAAGAAAAAGTTCCCAGATTCTGAAAAACAAGATAACAAACATCATCAATGTGTTAAACAAACAAACAAAAAAGCCAAAAATATGTTTCAGTCCTCCATTAGCTCAGTCCATGCAATCAACTCCTGTTCTACTTCATATTGGGTCAGCAATTTTTATGAACACATCAACCTTTTGACCATACTGTAAAGAGTTTGACCATACTGTAAAAATTTTATACAAATTTTATAGTTTTTTAAATGAAAGATCAGATTAATGCTTCAAGAGAACCCTGTTATTCCAACACAAGAGTCCAAACGCTGGCCTTCCATCAGTGTGCTGTTGGAATTAATGTTTGATTTATAGAAAAACCCTGAGATAATTATACTCTTCAGAATTAGCCCTTAAAATCTTACGTGTTCATCTCGTCCATGATAGTCACTGGGCCTAAATGAATTTACTAGTTTTAATTTCGGGCCACATGACTCACAAAAGTAGTCATTTTTATTTTCACCTCCTCCCAGGTCTGAAGACAAGGCTTTGACTAGTGTCAATATTCAAAACTTAGGAGAAGTCAAAGCCATTTTCAGACCCAGGAGTCAAATCCCTGTAATTAAAGAGCACAAGGATTAGTTAATAGAATATTTCTATGGCAGAAAATCCTATCATTCTAGCATGTCACAAATTAAAACACTGTGATTTGGTGTCTACTCAGCACTTCAGACCACTTAGTTTGTTTAGTTTACTCCTTGCGTATGTCTAATTGCTAGCATTCTAGTGATAGAACTATGACCAAAAGGATAGAAAATGTGATCAGTACTGTACCAAACTTATTGAAGTAAAACAACTAACTTTTCTTTGCAGCAACAAAAAATGGTAAATGCAAATATTAGTTCTGGAAATTCAGTCTGAGGATAAATAATCTTTCACTCGAAATTCTATACAACAAACAAGGACAAAGTAAGAACGGGCTCACAATAATTTCTTTTCAGCCATTTTAAGAGTATCGTCACACATTTTCGAGATTCCTTTTTAGGTACAGTGCTAACAACTTATTAGGTAACTTTAACCATGAGACTTCAAACCAGTGCAACACTTGTACATATTTTCTTTTCAAGTACACATGTGAAAACCCAATAGGGATAAAAATAACTACAAAGTTTCACTGTTTTTTACAACTACTTAATCCAAGCAAATATCACTTAATTTTAATAATGGTAAACACAGCTAAAATAGAGAGAAATCTCAGTCAATATAATTTTCTTAAGAACAAGGCTAATCTTTCATATTATTAATAATTTGTACCCATATCACAGTTGTTCCTCATTATGTAAGGAAAATATCTGAAACCAATTCATATTATTGATTGACTTTGGAAATGAACACTATATTTAAACATTTCTATGTTCACTTAGTCTTCAAATTACAGAACAAATAATGTACTATGTCTGTTAAGAAGCTACAAAAGTAAGTATTTTATTTTTTGGCCAGAAACCTCAGAGTTCTTATAACTCTCTATATCATTGGGGTAAGCAAAACAAATCCAATTTTAAATGGCTGGTATGCTTATTGTTTTTTGAAGGCTCAACAAAGAGAGCTTAGGATTTAAATAAATAGAGCAAATGATAAATTATTGGAAATGCATAGGAAACAAAATTACTATTCATAGAATCAAATATAAGCCTTCCATTAGAAACTAAAAAACATCAACGGTTTTATATATGCATATGTAAGTAAAACCCAAAGGAGAACAAACAACAAATACATAAATATCAGAAGCAGAAACAAGTAAGCAGGAAACCAACCCCAGATATTTCTCCTACCCAGTTTACCTTAGAGGCTGCAGTGTTACTCAGAATCTTAATTAACCTCATGATAGATATTTTGCTCCTTGTATATAAATCGATGTCTTTAAGTCCACCAACACTGCTATACATTTTGTGCAAGTAAGAGATTCACCTCAGGCATATGACCAGTAAGTACTTTAGTGCTAGTACTATCTATGCAGAATAGCCAATACATTGTGAAACAAAGCATTGCAGGCATTTATGTGAAATCTGGCTCCATATTAAATCTGACTTCATGCTTAACTATATTAAAAATGAATTGCCAAACTGCCAACATATGTTTTACAATATTTCCTGTTTTATCTAACTTTATGAGTAGTGTTAATTAGACAGATATCTCCAATTTTTGATCAGGTTTTAAAGAATACTTTACTACCTAAAGTTTTTCAACTTTTTATTTTCTATATATGTGCATACAGATAGACATGTAGAGTAACAGGAAAAATAAAGACTGCATATGACTTAGCACAGATCATCTATAACATGTCTGGGCTTTCTGTTTTGGCATAATTGTTCTCTTTATTTAAATAACCAGTCGTCTAACTTTAGGACAAACGTCTGCGATACCAGATTCTTTCTCATACAAAATCACACTCTTTTCTTTGTAATCTTATTTACCAAAAATATAATTTCATATCATAACTTTCTTCACATCTCTCTCCCCTACTTACTGGTTCCTTTCTACTTAAGTTTATAAATTTCAAGAGCATAATTAATGCTGAATTAATCTGTACATAACTTGTGAATTAGACAAAATTATTCTTTTTCTCAATAAGAATACATGTTTTTGGCGTAACAAATCCTGGTCTATCAAATATTAGCATTTTATAGATGAGAAATTCCACAATTTTGGAAATGACTCAGACATCCGAGGAGAAACAAAAGTAATTTTAAGATTTTTAAATTGCATTTATTCCATTACCATTTTATTCATTTTTAGCAGTTTATCTACATTACTTATGAGAACTGAGATATTAGACAAAACTAATAATCATTCCCTTGTTAATTATTTTATAACCTGTGAATATCAGGTGCCTACTCTAGTAAGAACTTTAAATTTAGCTACATGAGTGTTGCCACCAATAACTCAGAAAAGTCAACAATTTTCATAAAACCAACAAAATTAAATTAGTTTTACTTATCAAAAAAATGTTACACAGTGATCATTTTGTTTTGGCTGGATTTATAGTTTTATAATATTCTGTGCCAAACTCTGAAAATTCAATATATCTAACAGAGGCAAATATGTAGACAAACCCAGACAAAAATTTATGCTGACAATTCTGAAGATATTTCTACTTTTATCTTACCAATATTTTTAAAGACAGCATGTTTAGTAAAGATTTCCTTAAGTCATGTAAACTTGAAAATTGCTTAGACTGATTTACTTAATTTATGAATACTGTTTTATTTGTGGGTCAGTTTGGTAGACACACATATAATATAATAAATGAATATACGCATAAACAGATCTAAGCATGTATAGACACACCCAAAGATCCAATAGCTTTTACCTCTGAACTCTAGCCGTGAGATAACAATACAAACTCAACAGTTTGCAAACATGTTCACATGGCTAAACTTACTTGCCCCAATAGGTAATCCAATGAGGCTGTGAACCAAAATTTTAGGTAAATCTATTTCCATGGCAGATTGATTTTTAAAAGCCAAACCTCTTCAATCTTTAAAGAACACTGGGGCCAAACACACCACAGAAGAACGTCATGTACTACCCAGGCCCAATCCTGCTTATAACAGCAGTTTTAGTATGTGTAATTCCAGAATTCTCTGCCTATTTGGTACTGCAGTGATTTTTGGGAGTCTGTCTCAGTGAGAGTGGTTTATGTTTCCATTGTGTGCATACATAAGTGCACACAAGTCCGTACAATGTCCATATGACTTTGCTGGAAAAGGCAGTAGCTGTAGATGGAGTATAGACATAGAGACTGAAGTTGTCAGACAAATATGTTTGAGAGCCTCCCACCCCCAAATTTGTAACTAAATCCAGAAGTTGGAAAAGACATGTGTTGTACAGACCAGCAGCCAGAGGTCCATACTCCTATGCTGACATACGGTGTTGCAGGACTCAAAAGAGTCAAGAATTCTAGATTCAAGCCTACCTTGTAAGTTATTTTTAAGGTATGCTGTCCATTTAAGAAATAAAGTTACTTTGCCTCACTCCTGCAATCCCAGCACTTTGGGAAGCTGAGGTGAGTGGATCACGAGGTCAGGAGTTCGAGATCAGCCTGGCCAATGTAGCGAAACCCCCATCTCTACTAAAAATACGAAAATTAGTTGGGCATGGTGGCGCGTGCCTGTAGTACCAGCTACTTGGGAGGCTGAGGCAGAAGAATTGCTTGAACCCGGGAGGTGGAGGTTGCAGTGAGCCACAATCGCACCACTGAACTCCAGCCTAGGTGACACAGCAAGTTTCCGTCTCAAAAGAAAAATAAATCAAATGACTTTTATTTATCAAAGTATTAGCTGGATTTATGACGTGAAGGGTGTAGACAAGGTCTTTGAAGGTCCATCTGTATTTGGCCCAGGCCATATCAGAGGCAGACCTGTTGAGGTTAAGTGGCTAATTATCTCTACCATCATTAAACAAACAAACAAATAAATGCCATGAAGATATTCTCTTAATTCTTCATGTGCGACTTTGTTATTTTAATAAATGTGTTATACTATTAACATTAGAAACAGAAAATGGGCTCTTGGAAATAGTTCATTAAAATGCTTTACAATTAAAAACTGTAGAAGTATACTGAATAGGCCAGCCTTATATATGGATATATAGACGCTTTTTATACATGGAAATAAAGAGGCTTTTAAATATCATGCTAACCAGCTGAATTTTCGTGATTATACAAGCCTGACTTCTCTACTTGAAAAAATGAAGTCCCACAAATAGATTTTTACTGTCACAATAATTACCTGAATCATGAAAGCCTATTCATTGTTGATATACTTAAAATCTAGACGAACTCTAATCATGCTTGCTCCTCTTTCCAACACTTAGAAAAATAAATGCCTTCTTCCACTTCTTTAAATGTCCTTTCTTACTTGAGATAATAAAATATTTTAAAATTATTTCAATATATTTAACATTAGACATTTTAACAAATACCTTTTGCTAATTGTTATATCAAAATTTTTATATAGTGATATTTAAGTTCAATGAGAGTATTACTTATACCAATGATCTTTTAAAATTTCTCTTATACTTTACTGTTTTACTATTCTATTAACATTTTAATCTCATTTATTATACCTAAACCAATAACAGCACATTTTAGTAGCTCAATAAACTCCATTGTCAGATCAAAACATTTCTTAGAAACATAAATTGAGTACACAAAAAATTACATGCTTATTCTATATAGGTGTAAATATATATGTATTGCATGTATGCTTTTATAAACACATATATTATGTGTATGTGTATAATTATGTACACACGCAATTAAGGAGCAACACGTTTTATGCTATAAAGAAATAATTGGGGCTGGGTGTGGTGGCTCACGCCTGTAACCTCAGAACTTTGGGAGGCCAAGGCGGGTAGATAACTTGAGGTCAGGAGTTCGAGACCAGCCTGCCCAACATGGTGAAACCCCATCTCTACTAAAAAATATGAAAACTAACTGGGTGTCATGGCACACAGCTGTAATCCAAGCTACCAGGGAGGCTGAGGCAGGAGAATTGCTTGAACCCGGGAGACAGAGGTTGCAGTGAGCTGAGATAGCACCACTGTACCTGTACTCCAGCCTGGGAGAGAGAGCAAGACTCCATCTAAATAACAACAATAATAATAATAATTGGAAAGTGGAAATATACTCTATATTATTGGAAATGGCAAAATAAAATGCATTTTAAATATGTATAGTAGATACTTATTTAACATAAATGCAATTATCTGTCAGCAAAAACAAATTCAGATTCAGTGCCTCACTTAAAAATCACTGGCTAATAGACAAATTGACTAAACTATTCTTTGAGCACTGAAGAGTTGAAATTAATCTACTATTTCAACCATCCATCCTTCCATAAAGATTATTATAAATTCAATATTGAGAATGTCACTTTTTGAGAGATGTGCTTGAATATTCATTCATGGAATATAGACATTATGTGTTAAAGTTAGTCAATGAGTCACATGAAAAGAAGGAAATAAATGAGAAAGTAAGATTTCCTTTTTCATATAGAAGGCACAATTTGAGTAGTCTTTAGTATAAGATGAGTAAGTATTTAGTATAAGATTAGTATTATGTTTATATTAGTCTTTAGTTTTTTTAAAGTCCTCAATGATATGTTTTCAATGATATGATGTATTTTATGTAATTAATTCTCATTTTCAACTAGTTTTGGTTGTTATGTGAAAGTAATAAAAATTAAATAAATCCAGTGGAGCTTTATGGTAAAAATATAAATAACGTTTTTTCACTTTTTCGTAAATGAAATGAAATAAAATGCTTATTGTGTTCTACTCTTGAGTAAAATAGAAGCTATTTATGTTTACTATTATTCTCAGAACAAAATTTGACTCCTGTTTAGACAACTTATTGATTCTATTGTGATTTCATCTTTTTCTTTTTTTTTGCTAAAAAAGATCACTCCCAAATCCCCAGAATGTAATAACCTCCGTATACTTATGTGAGTTTATTATACTTACATAATATTAAATGGTTTCCCCCTGCTTTTAAAGATTTTCATATAGATTACAATTCTAAATGTTTATTGATGTTTATATTTTATTTTATACAATACTTTATCTTTTAAGTTAATTATATATAACACATAAAGCTTATCTGAAAGAAATTGGTTTATTTTAATGTTATCTGAACAAAACATTCTTCTTTTCAACAGCTCTTAAATCAGTAATTTATATTACTTCCAGCACATTTCATCCTAACACCACCTGGGAAGTAAAATTTTCTGGAGGGTTGGCTTTCATTTCATTCTAAATGTCTGATTGATGAAATTAAGCATGTAAACATTTAAAAAGCTGAATTAAGGGTTCATGAAAAAAATAATTATTCTTTTACTGTGTCCCTTTAGATCTGTTGCACGATGAAGCATAAAGTCTAAAATAAACATTTATAACTGCTGAATTTTTGGCTTAAAATACAACCACAGTGCGAGAATGCTATATAGACATCTAAACTTAGAATTGGAAGAAACCTAAAAAGTTCATCTAGTTATGCAAATCAAAGTATTTTATTTTGCTTCCAAAAAAACTGACATTTATAATAGCTAAGTTTCCTGCCCAAACTGACGAAGATAGATAATGACAATTTTACCAAGTGTTTTTTGATTGTAAGCCAACATAATTTCTCATAAAATATATCCATTAAAATTTATACAGATAACAGTTGTTTTTTTTTTTTTTTTTTCAGTCACAGGCCAAATGTGTTGATTTGCATGACAAAGACTATTTGAAAAATTGTGATAAATTCTTGGTTTTAGAATTCTTTGTTTGAAATAGATAAATCAAATACTTTTTAAGGTAAACAAAGCATTTTATGTTTCAAAAGTATGTGAGTTAATGTTACAAATAAAAACAGATGCATTTATTTAAAATACAGCATAACAGTGATTAGACAACTTTGTGCTCAATAAGAATAAGATTAGCTTCATATTCATTTTTCTATCTGTGAAATTTAAGACAATGATAGCTCAATGTAACGATCAATGGGGCAAAATTTTATTAAATTGAAAACGCTGTGAAACACTAGAGTGAAAATCTCTGCTTAGATAATTGGGCAACAATTATATTAAAAGAGTGACAATGTTTTAATATTGAGAGATTTTCCAATGAAGTAGAAGAAGGAAACAACAGTAGAAGATTGGATTAATTTCTATTGTTCCTTAATGTTGAAGCATGTTCTAGGGTATATAAATGAATGTATTCTGTTGATAATGAAAAAACAAATCTCTTTAGGAATTGCAAAGATCAAAGCCACTAAAAAGGATTTGAGAAACAAAATTATGTTAAAATAAGGCACTGACATAATCTAGTTTTCAAAAATTGAAGGTAAATTACAAATTAAAGACCAAACTATTTGGTAGAGTTTTTCTTTAAAAACTCTTAGTGGTATCAGTGTTAAAAGTGCAAATATCTTTTTATAATAAATATCTGAATTAATTTTCCCAACTTTTGTGTTTGTATATATTCTTAGATTAAATTGATATAGTACTGTAGAGAGATGTGAAAGAGGGTAGCAATGGTCACACACATATATATGTGTGTATGTGTGTGTTTATGTGTATACATTGTTAGATTAAATTAATATAGTACTGTAGAGATTGTACATTCATATCGCTCTCATTTAATTTATAGCATATTTTTATATGTAACTAATTACTGTTATTTTATTTTAAAGACAACTTATTCAAGCATACTAATTAAATATCTCAGGGAAAAATACATACTAAGTTAAGGGTTGCAAATTGAAGCCAGAGTTTTAAAATCACATCTCATCCCTCATGGAATTAATTTTCTGTACAAAGGAGGACAGGAAGCAGTATATGAACAAGCAATATTAAATACTTAACATTCAGCTTCACGTGTGTGTGTGTGTGTGTGTGTGTGTGCCCATTGCTACCCTCTTTGTTTGCCACGTAGAAATTCTATTCCAGTAGTCTTCTCCCTTAGGTTTCTTCAGACATTGTCCCACACCAGACTCTTTCCTTATACACACACATAACTCTTGAATTTAATATGTAACTGATTTATATGTATACGGATGGAATTTATTTTTATGGAAATTTTACATCCACACAAATATGAATAGAAAGGTAGAGAGATGTCTCATGTACTCCCTGACCCACATATGCACAGCTTCATCCACTATCAAATTCCTGCACCAAAGTGATACATTTATTACAATCAGTGAACCTATATTGCCACATCATTGTCACCAAAAGTCCATAGTTTACATGGAGGTTTACTGTTGGTGTTGTACATTCAATGGGTTGGGACATATGTACAATGATAGGTATCTACCATTACAGTATTATACAGATAATTTTCACTGCCTAAAAATTTCTCTATGTTCCACCTGTTTATACCTTCTTCCCTCTCTTCCCTCTAACTCCTGGCAACAATTGAGTCTTTACTGTCTCCACAATTTTGCCTTTTCTAAAATATCTTATGATTGCACTAACATAGCTGTAGCCTTTGCAGATTGACTTTTGAAATTTAGCAGTATGCATTTAAGGATTCCCCATGTATTTTCATGCCTAAATAGTTACCTTCCTTTTAATGTTCGCTATAGTTTGCATGTCTCCCCTTCAAAATTTAGGTGTTGTTAATGTGATAGTATTAAGATGTGGGTTTTAAGAGGTGATTAAACTATGAGGACTCCTTCCTCATTGGTGGGATTAGGTCTTTATGAAAGAAGCTTCACACAGGATATGGCTGGCTTGTCAGCTTGTTCCTTCAATCTTTTGCTATGTGAAGACACATCATTCAACCTCTCTTCTTCCTTCTGCCATGTGAATACTCAGCAAGAAGGTTGTCACCAGATACCAAATGCTGGCACTTTGGTCTTGGACTTACAGCCTTTAGAACTGTAAGAAATAAATTTATGTTCTTTATAAATTACCCAGTTTGTGGTATTGTATTCGAGCAGCAAAGATCGGCTAAGGCAATGTTGAATAAAATTCCATTGTCTATAAATATCACAGTTTATTTATCCATTTACCTACTGCAGGACATTTGGTTGCTTCCAAGTTTTGGCAATTATGAATAAATCTTCTGTAAACAATTATGTGTAGGTTATTGAATAGACATCAATTTTGACTCATTTGGGTAAATAAATACCAAAGAAAGTAGTTGCTAGATTATATGTTTGATTTGTAAGAATAATCTCCCAAACTGTCTTCCAAAGTGTCAGTATTGCTTTGCATTCCCACCAGCAGTGAATGAGAGTTCCTGATGCTCCATTTCCTTCTCAGTGTTTGGTGTTGTCGTTGTGGATTTTGGCCTCTCTAATAGGTGTGTAGTGATATCCCATTGTTGCTATAGTTTGTAGCTCACTAACAACACATGATGTTGAACATTTTACCATTTGCTTACTGGCCATATTTATATCTTATTTAGTAAGCTATTTTTGTCCATTTTACAGTCATTGTTACTTTGTTATTGTTAAATTTTAAGTGACTTTTTAAAGATATTTTGTATAGGCCAGGCACGGTGGCCCATGCCTATAATCTCTACACTTTGGGAGGCCGAGGTGGGTGGATCACCTGAGGTCAAGGGTTTGAGACCAGCCTGGCCAACATGGTGAAACCCTGTCTCTACTAAAAATCCAAAAAAAAAAAAAAAAAAAATTAGCTAGGCGTGGTGGCAGGCACCTGTAATCCTAGCTACTCGGGAAGCTGAGGCAGGAGAATCACTTGAACCTGGGAGAAGGAGGTTGTGGTGAGCCGAGATCGCTTCACTGCATTCCAGCCTGGGCAAAAGAGCAAGACTCTGTCTCAAAAAAAAAAAAAAAAAGAAAGGAAAGAAAAGAAGAAACTACATTTTCTCTGTTGTTACTGACTTAGTTCCTTTGCAAAAAATCAGTTGACTATGTTTATGTGAGCCTATATTTTGAATATTCACAAAATAAATGCTGGGATTTTGTTTGGAATTGCATTGAATGTATAAATCCAGTTTGGAAGAGATGACATCTTGGCAATACTGAGTTTTTCTATCAATGAACATGGAATATATATTCATTTATTTTGTCCTTCTTAGATTTCTTTTATCAGAGCTTTATAGTTTTCCTCATATAGAATTTGTACAAATTTTGTTAGATCTATACTTACATATTTTATTTTTGGGAGTGCTTCTTTAAATAGTACCATGTTTTAAATTTCACATTCCACTTATTTATATCTGGTGCAAAGAAATTGATCGGTTTTTTAATATTAACCCTGCATCCTTTTACAGGATCCTAATTACAGGATTACAACTTTCCTGTAATCCTTTACTAGTTCTAGGAAGTTTTGGGTCAATTACTTTGCATTTTCTAAACAAATGATCATCTTTGCCAGAAAACAAATATATTTTTCATTTCCAACCAGTATACCTTTTATTTCTTTTTATTGCCTTATTACATTAGCTAGGACTATTACTACACTGTTAAAAAGGTATGGGGAGGGGACATTCTTGCCTTGTTTTTTAGTGGAAAACTTCTAGTTTCTTACCAGTAAGTATGATGTTAGTTGGTATGCGTGATTTTCATTAGTCTGTTTGTTGTTTTGTTATCACGTTGAAAAAAATCTTCCTGTATGTATAGTTTGCTGAGAAGTTGTGGCTTTTTGTTTGTTTTGTTTTCTTTTTTTTGGTCATAAATGGATGTTGGATTTAGTCAAGTGCTTTTTGTCTCTAGAAGTTCAATGCATTATCCATTGAGCCACAAAGCCAGATATCATGTGCTTTTCTGGCATCTATTAATAGGATCATGTGATTTCTGTTCTTTAATTTGTTGATGTGATGGATTACACAAATTGATTTTTAAATGTTGAACCAACCTTACATACCTGGGATAAATCCCACTTGGTTGGAGTCTATAATCCTTTTTATATATTACTGGATTTGATTTGCTAACATTTTGGTTGAGAATTTTTTTATCCATGTTCATGAGAGATATTGGTATGTAGATTTCATTTCTTTTAATGTCTTTGTCTCTTTTTGGCATTTTGTAATACTGACTGCAGAGAATGCACGAAAAAGCGTTCTCTCTGCTTCTATATTCAGAAAGAGATTTTAGATAAGAGCATAAATTCATCCTTAAATGTTTGGTAGAATTTATAACAGAATACATCTGCTTCTGGTGTTTCTGTCTTGCAAAGTCACTAATTATTTATTCAGTCATTTTAATAGCGACAAGCCTATTCAAATTACCTGTTTCATTTTGTGTGAGTCTTGGTAGATTTTGTCTATCATGAAATTGTTCCATTTTATCTATGATATCAAATTTATAGGCATAGAGTTGTTCATGCACTTGATGTATAGTGATATCCCATTCTTCATTTTTGATTTTTAGCAATTTGTGTATTTTTCCTTTATTTCATAGTCTGTTTAGAGACTTATTGATTTTATAAATTTTTTTTCTCAAAGAACCATATTTGGTTCTTCATTGTATTTCTATATTTATTCCCTGTTTTAAGTTTTAATCATTTCTACTTTGAAATTAATTTGTTCTTCTTTTCATAGTTTTACTGTGAAAGATTAGATTATTCATTTCATATTTTTCTTCTTTTCTAATATAGACATTCATGCATCCATTTTCCTCTAAGTGCTGCTTTTTCCACATTTCATGGCTTTTGATAAGTACATTCACATTTTTTTTTTTTTTTTTTTGAGACGGAGTCTCGCTCTGTTGCCAGGCTGGAGTGCAGTGGCCGGATCTCAGCTCACTGCAAGCTCCGCCTCCCGGGTTCCCGCCATTCTCCTGCCTCAGCCTCCCGAGTAGCTAGCTGGGACTACAGGCGCCCGCCACCTCGCCCGGCTAGTTTTTTGTATTTTTTAGTAGAGACGGGGTTCACATGTTAGCCAGGATGGTCTCGACTCCTGACCTCGTGATCCGCCCGTCTCGGCCTCCCAAAGTGCTGGGATTACAGGCTTGAGCCACCGCGCCCGGCCCATCACATTTTTATTTTGCTTAAATGTTCTTTTAATTTCTTTTGAGATTTCTTTTTTGATTCCTGTGTTATTCAGATGCATATTTTTCAGCTTTCGTTCTGTTGCTGATTTATAGTTTAACATCATTGTGGTCTGAGGAAAACATTGCCTAATTTCTACTTCTAAAAAACAGTGAAATGATAAGGTGAATTTATGGTCCAGGATGTGTGGTTCATTTTACTGAAAGTTCCATGTGAATTTTGAAGAATGTGTACTCTGCCATTTTTGAATGAAGCAGTTGATAGATGTCACTTATGTTCAGTTAATTGATGGTGCTATTGTATTCAGCTATATTCTTACAATTTTTTTCTCTTTTTTTTTTGGCTACTGGATCTATTTGTTTCCTACAGAGGGGTATTGAAGTCTCAAATCATCATAATAGATTTATCAATTTCTCCCTGTAGTACTATCAGTTTTTGCCTCATATATTTTGACATTTTGTTGTTAGGCATACACACATTAAAGATTGTTATATCTTCTTGGAGAATTGACACTTTTATCTTTATGTAATTCCCCAATTTAATCTCTGATAATTTTATTACTCTGAAGTCTGCTATGTCTGAAATTAATATAGTTATTCCACCTTTCTTTCTATTGGAGTTAGTGTGGCAAATCTTTCTACATGTATTTAGTTTGAATCTACATGAATTTTCATATTTAATGTGTGTGTGTGGGGGTGTGTGTGTGTGCAAACAACATATATAAATCTGTTTACATTACCTTACTGTTCTTGGATGCTGCCAACTTTATCCATTAGAGTTCTTACCGTATTAATGATAGTTATTTTAAATTCATGTCTCATAATTCTATCATCCTCACCACATCTATGTCCGCTTCTGATGCTCATTATGTCTCTTCAAACTGTTTTTTAAGTTTAGTATTACTTATAAGTTTTTATTGATAGCTGGACATAGTGTAATGGGTAAAAAGAACTGTGATAAATTAGGTCTTTAGGATTGTAATGTGGAAAAGTGTGGTGGTAGAGGAATTCTGTAGTTCTATAACTAGGTCTCAGTCTTTTAGTGAGTCTGTGTCTCTGCACTGTGAACTTCACAGGTACTCGTTCCTCTTCCACACACACACACACACACACACACACACACACGTCTTTTAGGTGGGACAGGAAGCCCGCTTAGGCTTCAGAGTGCTGGAGCTGGGTGTTGTATTAGTCCATTTTCTTGTTGATAAAGATATACCCGAGACTGGGCAATTTACAAAACAAAGAGTTTTAATGGACTTAAAACAGTTCCACATGGCTGGGGAGGCCTCACTATCATGGCAGAAGGAAAGGAGGAGCAAGTCATGTCTAACATGGATGGTGGCAGGCAAAGAGAGCTTGTGCAGGGAAACTTCCCTTTTTAAAACCATCAGATCCAGTGAGACTTATTCACTATCAAAAGAACAGCACAGGAAAGACCTGACCCCATGATTCAATTACATCACACCAGGTCCCTCCCACAACAAGTGGGAATTCAAGATAAGATTTGGATGGGAACACAGACAAACTATAACAGGTGTTTTCCATTTCTCAACTGATAGGCTAGAGTAGACTGGAGTTAGTTATTTCCCATCTCCCAGGTAGGCTAGTCTCTGAAAATTAAAAAATAGCCCAGAGCTTAAACCCTGGTAAAACAGTTTCTCTTGAGAGCAGGTCTTGTTAAGAAGAACAGAATGTTCTGGTGTATTTCAAAATGGCTACTCCCCTCTCTCCTGACTAAAAGAATGAGGGAAATTTTTCTCCAATGCTCACTGTGAAAGTCTGGTTGAGCACCTGGAAATAAAAGTCAGAAACGTGTGGGTATCCCTTTAGTATGGGTCCCTCTGCAGATTTTAACTAAAACTTGCCACACTGAGGCATAGTAATCTATAGATTACAGTTTAGATTTTTCT
The DNA here is from genome assembly GCF_009764315.1 of Trachypithecus francoisi. Lineage (NCBI taxonomy): Eukaryota > Metazoa > Chordata > Mammalia > Primates > Cercopithecidae > Trachypithecus > Trachypithecus francoisi. The sequence goes on from NW_022681465.1 coordinate 59,485,051, forward strand.
ATCCCACACTGGTTCCTGCAGAAGTTTCTGCTTATAGATTTTGGCTCCAGTAAGTTATGATATTCTGAATCTGCCTATGTATATTTCCAGTTTTGAGGGTTGCTGTTTGTCCTATGACCTCTCTTCTCTGACAGATCTAAGAAGAATGATTGATTTCTCAGTTTTTTCAGTCTCTATTTGTTGTTAGGATGGAATAATGACTTCCAAGCTTCTTACATGCCAGACCAGAAATGGGAAGTCCAAGGCTTATATTTTAAATCATGTAAAGTATGCTGGCAAATTATGTCTGCCTCACAATATTCTAATCCAATATTAACGATTTAGCAGTTATCTTCACGACAGATTGATCATCTAATTAACTGCATGTAAATGTTTATTTTTGTATTTCTTTTTGATTAGATGAATGATCTCAAAGCTTTTTTATCCAAACACTCCTATTAGTAAATTAAAAATTGGAACATTAACTTCCACTATCTCTATATTTATTTATGATGGTGAAAAACTGTAGGTATAACACCAAACCCATATAGACTTTTTATATTTTAATGTACAGATAAGATAGACATTAAAATATATGAGAGTCTATATGTGTTTCTGTCCATGCACACCACACAGACACACGTATGTACATTTCTAATGTATAATTCCTGTACCACAATCACAATGAATTATCCTATAAACCCCATGGGTTGCATGCCTTCAATTTTGTGATGATGGCCTAGATAACTATTTTAAGAGATTCAAGCTAATTCCTAATATTCTCCTTGCACATAGCCTCTATGATGCTAAAGAAAAGACAATATCATGTTATATAAATGTTATATTAAACGAATCTTCAAGAAACACATTCTATTTGCTATGAATGTCATATACATTATTAGAATTCAAAAGACACAAGTACTAAAATAATGTCTAATGGAGTACCTTGGAAATATGTTTTTTAATGTGATTTGTACTAATAGGGGAAATGTTTGAGAGATCAAATTTCTCTCTCCAGAGAATTTTCTCTTTTCATCAAGATAGCATATTCCCCCAAGATCTACAAAATTTCTTTGTTGTTATGCTTTTCTCGATTATTTTGGAACCTCAGGAGGCTACAGTTGCTAGAGGAGAGATTTCAGTAGTGAAACACACTTTGCAACACACTACAAAATTATCTTGAGCAATCATATTGTTTTTACTGTGATTATATAAAAGCGTACATCATGCACACTTTTATATAATCATATACACTTATTTAATCACAGTATAAACAATATCTATTCTACATGTCAATATTACACATTGTGAAGAAATAGTGCTGCTTTTATTTTTCAATTTATATAGATATCAAGCTATATAATAAAGAACCCAATGGAATCAGCACAGGGTTTTCCTTATAAGCAAGTTTCTATTTCTTGATATTTTAACACTATTTCAATGAAGATGTATGTATTTTACGTGTATAATTATTTGTATATGAAAATGTAGAATTTTCTTTACTAAATGAAATATGAAAGCAGAAATTATTTTTGAGATTGCATGCACTTTGTATAAATATGTGTGTTATTTTAAAAAATATTACTAGGATGACTCTTTGGCAAATTGCCAGCTGAAAATTGCCATTCAACAGAAAAATAATCTACCTTTGAAGGCATAGAGTAAGTATATTTGAACATGCAAAGAAACATAATAATAATTGATTCATAATGTGAGAAAACACTAAGCAAAGCAACTCCCATCATTAATGAAACTTAGGAAGCCAGAGTTGCAGATGTTGGGTTACAAATAAGTCAAAACTACGTATTTTCGTGGGTAAAAAAAATCTTTGAATAACAGTTCATATATGTCAGCAAATACAAATGCTCTACCTCTAGGAGTCAAACATATCAGCTAGAAAAAAAATTATCGGAAAATCAGGAAATTCTTTATCAAAAGAATACACATACATACTGTTTTAAAACACAAAAATACAATGATTTGACTAATCAGAGTTTGTTTTTATTTAAACATTAGCTGAATTAACAACTCTGGGCAAAGATACTTCTTATTTTAGATGTTTCCAGAATGATTTTGATATTTTAACTACCCTTTCGCTCTTGGTCTCACAGTAGCTTATATTTGAATTTGCCATAACTTTCATGATGCTATGTAGTAGTCTCATTAACACGATTTTCCCTGAACAGACTCTCTCTTAGGACCAGGGTCATGTTTGCAAGATGATTGCAGTGTTTTTGGTGTTGGCACATAGCCTGTAATAAATTGCCTCGTACACATGAATAAATGGAGAAGTGAATGAATGACTGATAGAATAAACATTTTAGATCACTCCAAGATATGCATTTTTTAAATTTAACATCTTTTAAAAAAATACAGATCTCTAAAACAACAGACAAGTGATCAAGACATTACTAACAAACTTGCAAGAAACATAGTCAAAACACGCAAAGTTGTATCTGATGGTCAACATCAAATAAACACAGAGAATGATAAATATATGCCACCCAACTGCATATTAGTATGAAGCAGAAATATTTTTTTAGTGCCACATGAAACTGGCTGAACTTTTGCCATGCTTAGGGCGAAGGAGTGATCAATTTGATAAGAAAGAGGGCACTTCTGGAGTCATTAAAACAGAAATATCATACTGCTTATCACAAATGTAGAAGGGCTTCATTTTCTCTGTTTGAAAAAACAATTGTCTTTTTATAAGTAGATAGTCTGTATGAGATAGATATGATAGTTTCTAAGAATAGTTTCATGTAATTTTTATTTTAAGTTTAAAAAAGAAGTATCACCTAGATAGTCAAGCTAGTGAAGTTTTCAACACTAATAAGACATTTCCAGAGGCAAAGCTGGGAGCACAATTTCCTGACAGGTACTTTCTGGGATGGGTTGTCTTCAGGAGTTTGATTTCTCAGTTCTCTAATTGCCATATAAATTAGAAAAAGAAGAGAGGTGCTAATCACCAGATGCAAGCTATACCATTGCCTGTAATTGTGAGGCATCATTACACGTGGTTGGAGGTTAAGGTTGCTTGTGTGCTTTGTGTGTGTCATACTCAGAATTCCCTATATACAATTATTATTATTTTAAAATTTTCAAACAAAAATATGAAAGGCACTGATTTCACTGACATCATTAACAGAAAGACGATCTTTCTTTCTGTTTGTCTTTCCTTTTTGTTTTTGGGGTTTTCTTTGCCTACATACACAGGCTTCAAATGTTTACCAATTCTATGAGAAGTTTTTAGGCTACCTAACAAGAGTCACAAAAAATTTAACTGCAACCTAAAAATTTTGTGGAGGGTAAAGCCTATTCTCCCAATAATAACACAGAAAACAAAAAATTTGTTTCATTCATGTGAATATTTAAGCTGGTGCTTAGAACATAGTGTACGAATTATCATTAGTATAACTGTAAGTAGTTACTAGAAGTAGTAGTAATAGTAATAATATTAAAAAAGTTGTTTTAATGATGTCAGGTACAGAAAATGTTAGAAACAGCTCAAAAGAACTTATAATTAATGCACAAATATATAGTATAAATTTATGCAATAATACATATGTATTGGATGATTTTGATTGAATATTAATGCCACTGTAATCATTAGAGAATATGTATTAAGGTTTTTGAGAAGGTCAGAACAAAATAGCATTATGAAAACACATTTTAGTATTTCTCTAAATTTTCATCATACTAAAAATATCCAGAAATTGTCAGAACACTATTGAGAGTAAAAGGTAATGAGAATTAACTAAAATAATGCAGCTATTCTTAAAATGTTAAATACCATTAACATATTTTAATTGAAAAGCTATTCTGCTTGAACATTTTAAAATTTTACATAATCAACTTGAAATGATAGAGTATTATTGTAAATAAAGTTTAATCTATTTTATACACATCAAAAATGTTAGATAAATATTAAACGTGAAATGGGCAAAAGAGGGTATAAAATACAGTAATAATTATCAAATCAAATAATGAACCATATTAGCATTAAAAAAATTTAAAAAAACTTATTATTATACTTTAAGTTCTGAGATATATGTGCAGAACGTGCAGATTTATTACATAGGTATACACATGCCATGGTGGTTTGCTACACCCATCAACCGTCATCTTCATTAGGTATTTCTCCTAATGCTATCCCTCCCCTAGTCCCCCAACTCCTGACTGGCCCCAGTGTGTGATATTCCCCTCCCTGTGTCCATGTGTTCTCATTGTTCAACTCCCACATATGAGTAGGAACATGCGGTGATTGGTTTTCTGTTCGTGTGTTAGTTTGCTGAAAATGATGATTTCCAGCTTCATCCAAGTCCCTATAAAGGACATAAACTCATCCTTTTTTTTTTTTTTTTAATGACTGCACAGTATTCCATGGTTTATATATGCTACATTTTCTTTATCCAGTCTTTCATTGATGGGCATTTGGATTGGTTCCAAGTCTTTGCTATTGTGAATAGTGCTCATGTGTCTTTATAGTAGAATGATTTATAAACAAATGTGTTCCTGTGTCTTTATAGTAGAATGATTTATAATCCTTTGGATATATATCCAGTAATGGGATCACTGGGTTAAATGGTATTTCTGGTTTTACATCCTTGAGGAATCACCACACTGTCTTCCACGATGGTAGTACTAATTTACACTCCCACCAAGTGTAAAAATGTTCCTGTTTCTCCACATCCATTCCAGCATCTGTTATTTCCTGACTTTTTAATGATTACCATTCTAACTGGTGTGAGATGGTATCTCATTGTGGTTTTGATTTGCATTTCTCTAATGATCAGTGATGACGAGCTTTTTTTCATGTTTTTTGGCCACATAAATGTCTTTTTTTTGAGAAGCGTCTGTTCATATTCTTCGCCCACCTTTTGATGGAGTTTTTTTTTTTTTCTTGTAAATTTGTTTAAGTTCCTTGTAGATTCTAGATATTAGCCCTTTGTTCAATGGATAGATTGCAGAATTCTTCTCCCATTCTGTAGGTCGCCTGTTTTCTCTGATGATAGTTTCTTTTACTGTACAGAAGCTCTTTAGTTTAATTAGATCCCATTTGTCAATTTTCGCTTTTGTTGCTGTTGCTTTTGGTGTTTTAGTCATGAAGTCTTTGCCCACAACTATGACCTGAATGGTATTACCTAGGCTTTTCTTCTAGGATTTTTATGGTCTTTGGTCTTACATTTAAGTCTTTAACCCATTTTGAGTTAATTTTTGTATAAGCTGTAAGGAAGGGGTAGTTTCAGTTTTCTGCATATGGCTAGCCAGTTTTCCCAACACCATTTATTAAACAGGAAATCTTTTCCCCATTGCTTGTTTTTGTCAGGTTTGTCAAAACTCAGATGGTTGTAGATGTGTGGCATTATTTCTGAGGCCTCTGTTCTATTCCATTGGTATGTATATCTGTTTTGGTACCAGTAACATGCTGTTTTGGTTACTGTAGCCTTGTAGTACAGTTTGAAGTTAAGTAGCATGATGCCTCCAGCTTTGCTGATTTTGCTTAGTGTTGTCTCAGCTATACAGACTCTTTTTTGGTTCCACATGAAATTTAACATAGTGTTTTCTAATTCTGTGAAGGAAGTCAGTGGTAGCTTGATGGGAATAGCATTGAATCTATAAATTACTTTGGACAGTATGGCCATTTTCATAATATTGATTCTTCCTATCATGAGCACGGAATGTTTTTCCAATTGTTTGTGTCCTCTTTTATTTCCTTGAGCAGTGGTTTGCAGTTCTCCTTGAAGAGGTCCTCCACATCCCTTGTAAGTTTCATTCCTAGGTATTTTATTCTCTTTGTAGAAATTGTGAATGGGATTTCACTCATGATTTGGCTCCTTGTTTGTCTATTGTTGCTGTATAGGAATGCTTGTGATTTTTGCACATTGATTTTCTATCCAGGGACTTTGCTGAAGTTGCTTATCAGCTTAAGGAGATTTTGGGCTGAGACAATGAGATTTTCTAAATACACAATCATGTCATCTGTAAACAGAGACTACTTGAATACCTACTTGAATCTCTTCCTATTTGAATACTCTTTATTTCTTTGTCTTGTCTGATTGCCCTGGCCAGAACTTCCAATACTCTGTTGAACAGGAGTGGTGAGAGAGAGTATTATTGTCTTGTGCTGGTTTTTAAAGAGAATGCTTCCAGTTTTTGCCCATTCAGTACGATATTGGCTGTGGGTATGTCACAAGTAGCTCTTATTATTTTGTGATATGTTCCATCAATACCTAGTTTATTGAGAGTTTTTAGCATGAAGGGGTGCTGAATTTTATTGAAGGCCTTTTCTGCATCTATTTAGATAATCATGTGGTTTTGTCATTGGTTCTGTTTATGTGATAGATTACCTTTATTGATTTACATATGTTGAACCAGCCTTGCATGCCAGGTATGAAGCCAACTTGATCATGGTGGATAAGCTTTTTGATGTGCTGCTGGATCTGGTGCAAAAATCCTCAAAATATAGCTTGTTTTAAATATCTAGAGTATCTGTAGTGGTTCATCACATTCAAAGCCCAAGTGATTAACAGCACAATACCAAACACAAAACACAGATATATATCAAAGGCATGTATTGTTGTATCATTTACTGTAATTCAAAAATTTTAACCCATTTTCTGAAAAGAGAAATAGCTAGGTATATAGTCTGATATATGTAAACACACAAAAATAAACATTAAAAATTTTAGAGTTAGAGCAATATGAAAATACATCAAATAAAACAAGAGAAAAAATTCATCAGAACTATCTCATAGTTAAAAAATATTAGCCAATTGTATTGAAATAAATAAGTTCCCCAACATGTATCCTGTGAAACTAACATGATTATTTTGGGTGGTACTTTCACAAATATTTTGTTTCTTTACAATTTTCTAACATTAGCCATGCTTTAATAAAAACCATGAACTGTTTATAAAATAAAAATTAAATATTTATAATTAATCAAATTCCAACATTAAAATCAGTAAGCAGCTGGGATGGTGGCTCACACCTATATCCCAGCACTTTGGAAGGGTGAGGCAGGTGGATCACCTGAGGCCAGGAGTTCAAGAGCTACCTGGCTGGCATGTGAAACCCCGTGTCTATTAAAAATACAAAAACATTTCACCAGCAGTGGTGGTATGCGCCTGTAGTCTCAGCTACTTGGGAGGCTGAGGCAGGACAATCGCTTGAACCCAGGAGGTGGAGGCTACAGTGAGCCGAGATGGTGCCATTGCACTTCAGCCTGGGTGACAGAGCAATGCTCTATCTCAAAAAAAAAAAATTAAAATAAAGAATAAAATCAGTAAACCCTAAATTGTCAACGTCAACCTCAAAATTAGATCTTATTTATATTTATTTATTTATTTATTTTTGAGATGGAGTCTCTCTCTGCTGCCCAGGATGGAGTGCCCTGGCGCAATCTCGGCTTACTACAAGCTCCGCCTCCCGGGTTCACGCCATTCTCCTGCCTCAGCCTCCTGAGTAGCTGGGACTACAGGCGACCGCCACCATGCCTGGCTAATTTTTTGTATTTTTTAGTAGAGATGGGGTTTCACTGTGTTAGCCAGGATGGTCTCAATCTCCTGACCTCGTGATCCACCTGCCTTGTACTCCCAAAGTGCTGGGATTACAGGCGTGAGCCACCACGCCCGGCCTATAATTTCAACTATAATTTAATTCTCAATTTTGGTGCTCAATATAATGTTTTTAAAAAGTTTATATATTTTTTAAACTGTTTAACTTTTTAAAATTACATGTATATATAAATCTAAAATAGACAGGATTACTAATTTGAAAGAAAATGGTTTTCACTTCTATAGACTTCTATATCAAGGGTGAAACAAATGACATTTACATACTCTCATAGCTAAATTTTGTTCAGATATAAATTAAGAAAGATAGACAATTTAATAGAAGAGAATTTGATTTATACAAACAATCTAACATATTGTCACACTGTGGAGGAAACATTTTATAATAATCTTATTTTTGTTAATTACCTCTTTAAAAAAAAAAAAAAAAAAAAGGAAGACGCTTAACCCACCTGGGTATGTTTCATATATTTACTAGCAGGGAAAATATAATATTTAAAATAATCTCACTTTTTAAAGATATTTTAGTGGTATGTAGTGACATCTTCTTTCCATGCATTTTTGAAACGAAATATTTTTATCTGTGGGCTTCTTCTTTGCCGCAATGCAGTATAAAAAAACAATTCCAATGAGAACTGAAACCTGAGACATTTGCTTATCTTACTGTCTATATTAGCATGACTTTTTTGTTTGGTTGTCTGCATCAACATGGCTTTACTATTTCAAGAAACTCTTATATAGAAACCTACACATATTTGTTTTCTATTGTTATTTAATAATTACACAAACTTAGCTACTCAAAACAACAACAACAATAACAACAAAACACTAATCACACAACTCAGAATTGGAGATAGATGATTGGTTTGTTGTCTCATAGTTTTATAGGTCAGAAGTCTGGTATGGCTTGACTAAGTGCTCATGTTTTAAAGTATCACAAGGCTGAAATCAAGGTGCTTTCCAGATGGGACTTTTGTCTAGAGACTTTGGCAAAAACTATGCCTCCAAGCTCACTTAGGCTGTTAATTAGAATTCAGTTGCCTACATTTGTAGAAATGAAGCCACCACTTTCTTCCAGGCTATTGGCTGGGGCCTGCTTTCAGCTTCTAGGCTCCCTTATTCCCTGCTGCAGGCTCCCTTCCATCTTCAAGCCAGCAATAGTACTTTGGAATCCTTCTAATGCTTCAAATCTATTTTATGTCCCTGTCTATCATGAATTAGAGAAAACTCGCCTTTTAAAGGCTCGTTTGGCTAGATTGGGCCCACCTGGATATTCTCTCTTTTGAATAAGTCAAAATCAACTGATTGGTAGCCTTAATTACATATGCCGCGTCCCTTTTCAGGTAATATAACAATCACAGGTTTCATATTTCATCGTATAAACAAGTGGCCCAGAGCTTTTTTGGTACCAGGAAGGTTTCATGAAAGATAATTTTTCCACAGAAGGGGGTGCTGGGGCTGAGGATGGTTTCTGGATGAAACTGTTCCACCTCAGATCTTCAGGCATTAGTTAGATTCTCATAAGGAGCACACAACCTAGATCCTTTGTGTGCAGCGTTCACAATAGGGTTTGGGCTCCTATGAGGATCTAATACACCGCTGATCTGACAGGAGGCGGCACTCTGGTAGTAATGTAAACAATGGGGAGTGGCTGTAAACCCAGATGAAGCTTCACTGGCTCTCCTACCACTCATCTCCTGCTGGGCTGCTTGGTTCTTAACAGGCCACAGACAGTTGCTGGGCTGTGGCTTGGAGACTGGGACTTGACTTATAAATAATGTTGCATGGATTTTGGTAGGAACATAAGGGTAGCATTTTGGAATTATTTCTATCACAATTCAAATCAGAGATAAATGTTTTATTCATTTAAGCTTTCATAAAACCTAACATCCGGTATAAGATGTCACTAAGATTCACACTAAGATTGGAGCAATCTTTGGAACAGTAATCAAGAAATGGGGGATTATCCTGTGGGATTATCCTGAGGATAGCTTTACAAACAAAACATGCACTGATGTGGTGGAGAGAAACACTTAGGAGCTTTTCTTGTAGAACACTGAATGATTAATAAGTCAATGGTTTCATGAGGGAATGAAAAAGAGCTTCCTTTCGAGGGAAGGTAGAATTCTGCTGTACACAGTTGGCAGCAGTAGGCAGCAGTAAAAGCCAGATTATACCCAGAAGAACAGAGGGGCAAAGCAGGCAGCACCAGCACAGACCAGCAAAGCAGAACATCTGCTAGCCAGGATGCCAAGATAAATTAAACGAATCAAGAGCTGACTCAACAGTTGGAGATTTATGAAGACACTGTTTACTACACCAGTGCTTGGATGACCAGCACATGCCCTTGAGTGAAAAGAAGGGACAGATGAAATGGGAAGAAACAATGAAAGACTGCCTGTATCCCCCAAAGTGATTAAACTATAAATTGAACAATAATGACAATATTAATCAAATCACTAGATCTGAGTATACTAAATTGAAATAAAATACAATTTTTGCTTAGGCAAATTGGAGAAATAAATTAAAATGTGAGCTTGTGTGCAGAAAACAATGAAAATTTATTTTTATCTACATGTGAATCCCAGCATGTAAATTTGATTCTACTTCAGTTTCAAGAGATACGGTAAACACATGAGAGGTAGAAAACTATTGTGTCAATTTGAGGGTTCGATGGGCTCTGAGGGTCCTCCCATCACACTTGTTTTTTATATCCATTGCATCATTTCAGTAAGCACAACATCTATCCTCTGAAATGTAGAAAAATCAAGAAAAACTCCAAACAAGCACTCCTCAATGAGCAAATATATAGATGTATCATCCTTAACATTAGCGACTCCCATATATTTCCTGAGTGTGCGCAAGTATGATTTACCGTTTCTGGAAAATTATAGATGTGATTCAAAATAGTCCTGGGTCACTTGTTAATAGGTCAACTAGAAATGTCATGAGATTCTCATTCTAATCACCTGTAAGCAATGAAAAAGTTGGCGAGGTCAGTCACTGACTTGGCTTTAAAAAAAAAAAAAAAAAAAAAACAGAAACAGCATGTGGACAAAAACTGCTCTTTTAACTTTGGTGAGTTCAGAACCACAAGCAAAGAAAGGTGTTACAGTTAATTTATCTTCCCTTCAAAGAAGAGAGGAATCTGCAGGAAAAATACACCTCAGTTATTTATTTCTTGCTGAGACATATTGTTGAAATCTCTTTGAAAGAGCTTGAATACACTAATTCGTATCCTTTCATCCCTTTCAAAAGCCCTGCAATAGATAGAGACCAAAGGTGGCGGCGGGGGGATTTCATTTCAGTATATCAAAATTCTCACTGTATATTACTATATTTTCTAATCCTTTTCATTATGTCCTTCTTTTCTTTTTAAATCATACTCAACTTTTCAATTTCCACTGGCTATTTCATATTATTCTAATAAAAGGAATTTTGAGAGTGAGGCTTTTGTGTTGTTGATAGTCACACTCATTCTGTGATATTCTCCAATCTCCCTAGGACAGTGTTAGAACACCAGACACTAAAAGTCTTACTCAGTGGAAAAAAAAAAAAATGTGATGCAACAAATTGAGATATTTAATTATCATAATAGTTCATACACATGTAGTATTTTATATTGTCTTACTATGTTTATATACTGCTACAAAATTATTAAAATGACTTAAAATTATTATTTTTCTAGGCTCTAGGCAAACAAAAATGAAGTCAAAATTTCTGATTCAAAATAGCTCCAACCCTAATGGGTGAGACATAGAGAAGACCAAGTATCTACAAGAAATTCTCATAACACACAGACTTAGGAAAGTCTGCAGGAGACATTTCTATTCCAGTTTGGCTGCCTGATTTAGAATCTCTTAGTACGTGCTTCAGCTTTAAGGATGAATCCTGAGAAAGAATGAAAGTTTTCAAAGTAAACAAGATAAGGGGCAAATTTCTCAAATCTCACAAGGGAGAGAACATGGAAGGCCAGTAATGATGTAGTGTAAGAAGTTTGCTCCATTCATCTACTAGGCACAATTTTAGGATGGATGTGAAGTGAGAGAGAGAGAGGGGAAGGAGTAAATCATAGAGGACCTTGTTGTATTATAAGGCCTACATCGTCATTTTAAAGGTGATAAGAAGTTTCACAGAAGGTTTATAAGAAGAAGAGTGATATAATCTATTGCCAGTAGTACAGAGAAGCAATACAGGATGGATAATGACTAAATTAACTGTTTCTAGACTCTTGAAATCGGTTGCCTGTTTTCAAATCTCTGCCTTGACACGTGAGCTATATGTACTTGGGAAACTATCTCTATGCCTCAATTTCTCCATCTCTAACATAGGATTGGGGAGGGGAATTATAAAATCAACAACAACAACAAAAAGCAGGATGGCTATGTGAATTAAATTCGGTTAATATAGAGTGCTTAGAACAATGTCTGTGTGAAAGGACAATAAAATCTTGGGACCCCAAACTCAATATGCCAAAAGGAAAAGTTATGCTTGGAAACGGAGTCACAGAAAACCCACCTTTCGTTTTGTTCCTATACATGTATCTCGCTGGGTGGTCTCCCTCATCCTGATAATGTAGATGAATTGTTTATCTTCACAGGTATTGGACAAGAGGAGACTAAAAATCATCCCTCCGCTCACCCTGAGATGAATGGATATTTGACTTCTTCCTCAAGTCTGTGTTTACATTATCTTAGGTAAAGTGCAAATTTACTGAGCGTGAGATGAATACATAATCAACTGTTCCTCTGTCCCACCTTTTCGCTACAACATGTAGATTCAGTGAGTACTAATCAAGGCCTCTAATGAATGTAACCACTTGCCCCATTTGTCTACCCTGCCTTTTTCTTCTTTTTTTCTCCCTCTTGCCAACTTTTTCCCTTTTAAATACTGAAGGCCTCAAAACCCTCTTTGGAGAAGAGTTCAGGCCACAGATCATACTGTGGCACATGTCTCTTTTACGTGGGTGTGTCCTCAACACTGGAAAAATAAACCTCTAATTTGATTGAGACCTGCTTCAGATACTTTTTTCTTTTACATCTGAAATGCTTGAAAAATAATATTAGTTAAAACTAGTCAGTGTTGTTGCTAGAAGGTATAATAATAAGGAATGTAGATAGCATATATTAGAATATGATATTTTTTAAAGAAACATATTGTTGAATCTCTGAGATTGATCATTTGGTTAGAGAAAAAAAGATGAGCTTAAAGACATAAGGGTGTTGGCCGAGTGAGGTGGCTCACGCCTGAAATCCCAGCATTTTGGGAGGCCGAGGTGGGCAGATCATCTGAGGTATGGAGTTGGAGACCAGTCTGAGCAACATGGAGAAACTCCGTCTCTACTAAAAATACAAAATTAACCAGGCACGGTAGCACATGCCTGTAATCCCAGCTACTCAGGAGGCTGAAGCAGGAGAATCACTTGAATCCAGGAGGCAGAGTTGCAGTGAACCAAGATGGCGTCATTGTACTCCAGCCTGAGCAACAAGAGCAAAACTCCGATCAAATAAAATAAAATAAAATAAAATAAAACAAAACACAAAGATGTCAAATTAGTATAAGATGGTAATTGTTGCAAGTCAAATTTGTTTCTCAGGTATGTAGTTCTGTTGATTGGTGGGCTATAGTTTCACACAATAAACACAAGAGTGACAGATTTTTAAGAAGAAGGTTAAAAGAATTTTTGTTTGAAAAAAACATTAGGGTTTTATAAGGCTATGGTACTGGCAGATGGTAATGCTTAGGCAACAACTGGATTCGTGAAGATTTAGAATTTTCTCATAGTTGTGAATCAGACTTTCTTAAATTTCTCTTGTAATAATTTCACGTTGTAATTGTACTCATAAGTAGGGATAAACGAAGAGGTATTTTTTTTAATGTGTTATGAAAGTTTTCCTCACTAGGCAAGAAATAAGCATTAGTTCACTATTTCTTACTCTATTAAAAATAATGCACTGCTCTTGTTTAAACAAAACTGCAGGTATGGAGTAGAGAAGGAAGGTAACACTGTTAGAAAATTAAAATATCGTCCTGGGGTAAGTCTATTATGGTGTGCATTTTGCTTACACAGACAATTTACTGATATCTTGGGATTAGTATCTATTGTCACCACATTTTTTTTTTTTTTTTTTTTGCAAAGCAATGCATACCAGCATACCAAACTTTCAAATCTTTAACATTTAAATTACAAAAAAAAAAAAAAAAAATTCTTGCACACATATCTATGAGTCAGCTCTCTTTCTGCTGGCTTGCCAAGGCTTGCTTCCATGCTGAAATTTGGGTTCATATTTATTCCTCAATTTTCCTCATTCTGCAACCATGGCTCTGTTTCTCTCATTGTGGATTAGAGAAAAACACAAAATAGCAAACCAAAGCTTACAGTAACGTGTAATATCTGCTCTCATCATATCATGTAACAAAACAACGCACTGAGCTAACCCAAACATCAAGATGGCAGGGAAATATATTATATCATCTGTTTCTGGCATTGGAAAAGTCACATGGAAAAGCATATGGAGATGTACATGGAGAGAGAGAGAGAGAAAGAGGAGATGATAGATAGATAATAGATACATAAACTTATATTATCAGAAATAAAGATTGGTCATAATCTTAGCTTGCGTGTGTGTGAACAAGCAAGTAAATAAGAAGTAAACTTTACTGAAAATTATTTAAACTTGTTTCTTTAAAGTTAAGTTTGAAAATCCCATGAGAGAAAGTATTAATATTTTCTCCACTCTTAATTCTTCTAACGCATTCATCAGCTGAATGGTACAATTTGTAAATTCAACCCAGATAAACTGATGATTCTTCCTGATAGATTGTGTACAGTGAAAAGAGCCATTTCAGAAGCTCCAACATGTAAGTGGTAGACGGAATAAGGGAAGATCACAGGGACTAAAGAGGACAGGCCAGAGAGAGACACCACAGAACAGAGTGGAAGAGAAGAGAGAGTTCAAGAAGAGAGGGGAAAGTATCAATTAAAGATGAGAATAAGAGGGTGATGAAGACTGACACATACCTCATAGATGTGACAACTAGTAGTTCATTAATGACCTAAGTAATTCAGTTAACAAAAATTATTATTAACTTTATAATTTCCAATTTTAAATAAATAACAAAATTCAGAAGATTTTACTAGTCTGAGATAATTAAAAGTGGATTATACAAATTAATTTTCTTGATAACCTAGGATGATTGGAGTGCTTTTGAAAACATAATTCAATCCCTTAGTTTAGGCTTATGAACAGAAAAAAATATATATATATACTTTTAATTTTTTTTAAAGATTAAGTTAGAGATCAATAGCTTCCATAAGATATTTAGTTGTTTCAAACTTCGAAAGAAATGCCCTACATGCTGATTATAATCACTAACCTCATATTTCTACAGATAAAAATAAACCAAAGTAACATATTTCTAATGTAAAACTTTCTATACTTCGCTCTAAATATAATTGTTTTCCAGACAATGCTTCAGTATTGTTGCTTTTGCTGCTTTTTATAACTTTAGAAATATCTGATATATTTAAAAACACATGATGCGTAAGAATAATTTATAAACAATGTGTTCTTGTCTTGTTCTTTGCTTAGGTTTATTTATAAGATTAATTAGTTTTATATAAAACCTGTAACTTATTTATTGAACCATTTAATTTATTTCTTCTTGTGTGTACTGTTTCCAAGCTTACATTTTTAAGGATATAATGTCATTACTAGGAATTGGTGAACTTTGGTCTATAATTGATTTTAAATCCTGAAAAATAGAGAATTATATTAATGCCAACTATTTGTGTGTATATGGAAATGTGTTATTACATAACTGACAGCTTCTTGTAATCACATTGCCTTTAGTCACAAGCAAGGAAAGTAGGGATAATTTCTCATTAGCAATTTTGGAACATACACATAAATCTTGATAAAAAATATTATTTTAAATTTAGACTATATAGAAAGTAATTGAGATAAGAGATACCTATTATTAAAAACAAATATATATATTTTAGGATTTCTAAATATTTGCTACATGTATGTAATTTAGTCATCCAGAGAGTACCTCAAAAGTATTGTTGCACATGTTTGCTTTATAGAAAATAAGAGAGAATAACACATACTAAGTAAAAGCTTTAAAAACACGGATACAATGCTAATATATGCTTACATTTTTTCTCACTTCAAAAAAACCTCAGTATACAGTATATCCACTTCTACCAGAGACATGGAGATAAGAATTTTCTCAACCAAATCTTCAATAGTTCTTATGTCACTGAACTAATACATGCTTAAGACTTTGCTTTTTCTTTTTTTAAAATATTAACAAGAATTGTTGAGCCTTCTTTCAGAATGAAACGTACTAGCTTTCCCCTTACTGTGCTGATTTGTGGTTATTTTCATCAAAGGTGTTTAATCAACATATGGCCACTGTGCTTTTGTTCGTTATACTGAAAATGAGTCAGTCGATATAATGATATTCACTGAAAATTATACAGAAATATAATTGTTCCAGTAGCTGTGGTTTCATAACTAATTACTCCAAAACTTAGTGGCATAAAATAACCCTTAACAATGCTTATGGAGTCTGTCGACCAGGAATTCACACAGTGCTTAGCTTATTTTACTTCACCAAGGGATAATGCCTCACTTGAAAGGCTAGAAGACTAGGGAATTTGAAAACTCACATACTTACTTGACCAGCAGTTAATCCTAGATCTTGGCTAAGACCTTAGCTGGAATGGTCACTGGAACACCTGCAAGGAGCCTAACCATGTGAGTAGGACTTCTTCATTACATGGTGACTAGGTTACTTGGTTGAGGGGGGGAGAGAGAGAGAGAGAGAGACAGAGAGAGTCTTTTTAATGGCACAGCCTCAGAATGTTAGACAATATCACTCTGTCATATGTATTGAACAGAAGGGTCAAAATCCTCCTTCTTTCAAATTCAAGGAAACAAAATTGATTCTAACATTTGACAAAAATGGATAAGTTTGCAAAGGCATATGGAAATAAAGATATTGCTGTGGGAACTTTTGGAAAACAATCCGCCTCAATATTGAAAAAGCAAATGTCTTAAAGATGTTGGTCTAGGGGTACTTATTTATGTTTTAATTTTTATTCTTTTCTTTGTGACATATTTTAAATAAAAATAATATATTTTTACATTAAAATAATTGAAATAAATAATTTGGGTGTATGCCAGGAAAATCATCAGCATCACACTTTTCTTATACAGATTAGAGAAAATATAAAACTATATTTTATCCCTTTAGTTATTCATATAGTTTATATACATAGTAGGCATGACAATTAATCATCATTTTATCCTTGAATATCCTTTATTTAACAGGAAAAAATACAATAATTATAGGCTACATTTAAGGATATCCATCAATTTTAAGATTAAGCAGTTGTGAGACCACATTGTGAAATAGAATAATAAAACGGTGATCAATGCTGTGACAACCGATTAATAATAATAAATTTAGAAAAATTATCCCTGATTTTCAAATTTTTCTTTGTTGCTAAAGTATCCATATTCGTTTCCTAAGGGATTTCGTAACAATTACTACAAACCTTGGCTTGTAGATGCATCACTCTGTCTCTTCTAAGGATACTTGCTATTGAACTTAGGGTCCACCTAAATTATCCTAGGATGATTTTCTCTTGAGTTGCTTATTTAAATATATCTGGAAAGACTGTTTTTTCTAAATAACATTTCTAGTTGTAAGTGTGCATGTCTTTGAGGGGACCATCATTAAACTCAATACAGTACCAATGGTAATATTTCTCCAAATATATAAAGAAGTTATTAGCATACAAATTAAAGTCTTTTTACCTGCTTAATTTTCAGTGGCTATTTTTTACCCAATGTTATCATCATTGTGCTTCTAGTCATCAGTAATTCACATACTTTACGAACTCAGGAAAATATTTTTGATGCTGAATTAGCAATTAATTAAGGTTACCATAGATCTCTTGTAATATTTTTAAGTTATAAATAACACTCTTTGCTTTTTCAACTAGTTGGCTGAAATTCAGTCCACATGTGAACCAGCAGATTAAGATATCTCCCTGTTCACCAAGACACAACCTCCCCAGGAAAACAAAAAGAAAAGAACAAAGAAAAATATGGACTACATAATTTATTAAAACTCTTGACTATCTACATGGCATGTAATCATTCAGTTTATTCTAAAGTATAGGTAATAAGTAACAGATAAATTAGATAGATTGTAATGCCAGAAGTCTAATGTAACTAATTAATTTTTATTATTAATTTTTTATTGATGTGTGCTTGTTGCTAACTTTCAACTTTTCCAGATAGCCTCACGTATATTACTTTTTAAAAGCCTGATTTTTACATGTTCAAATAAGGTATAAAAATTATCTATTTCATGTATCTACAAATTTTCACAATCTTTTTCTCAACATCATTCCTGTCTCTACAACACTATGATTGAATATCTTAACTTCATGACTTTTGAAAATAAATTATGTATAATCTGCATATTATAAAATCCAAGATGTTTATTTCCAAGAAAATATTACTTTCTGGATTAATTCATGTTACATAGTGACTGTAAATTTTTGATACTCTTTGTAGATGCTTATGCTTAAAAATATTTTCAAAATTTATAGATAGTACAAGAAAGCAAAATTTAGTTGTCCTATTTTTGCTTGATAGTTATTGAAAGTATTCTTCACTTTAATGTATGTGCACAGATTCCTGTTGTGACACTTGGTGAATAAATATAAAATAATATAGTATTCAACATTGATACAGATAAATAATTTAGATTTTTGAAACTCTGTGAATGAATTGTGTGTTATAAAACAACGGTTAGGGTATTGAATTGATGAGGCCAGTTAGGTCTAATTTCACAGATATGAGAATTTATAGCTGGAAGAGAACTTCGCAAATTATGGACCTAAGGCAGATAAAAGTTAAATAACTAGTTCAGGCCAGTTTTAGGGCAAGTGAGAGAATATTTTGTCTCCCAGTCTATTTTCTTTATATTGTATCATTACATTTAAGAAAGTGACTTCAAACTGTGCCCCATATTAATGGCTTTATACTTTAGTTATAGACAAATTATTCAATAATAATTAAATATTATTGCTATCTGACATTCCATTTGTGCATCATAATGTCTTTGAAACTTATTTACATTTTTTAACAAAGAAAATATCTTATTTAAGCCAAAGTTAAAATAACTGTTAACCAAGTTTAAAAATGTACAATATTATGCAAAATTAAGAGCTTAACTTAAATTGACATATGTAAAGTTGATTAATTTACATAGTCTATTTTATGACTCTGCAACACAAGTAGATATCACAAAGCTAATTGTTTTAAAAGTTGAAAAAGTTTATGCTTTTATTAGGTTCATAGAGTTATAGAGTAATAACTGCTATTTTAATATTTCATAACCTAATTAAGTATGTAGTTTTTATGAATCTGGCTTTCACTGAAACTTTTTCATTAGGTTTTAACTAAAACTATCTCCTATTAACAAAATGACTGGAAATAGCAATCTTAAAATTGTTGTACTTTCATAAGTGATGGTTATAAATAGTCACTCCTTTCTAATACTGTGCTTAATAAATAAGGAACTGCAAAATCAATGCCCAATACCCACTAATTTTATTTTAGTTCAAATATAGAAGTTGTATTAAAACAAAAATAATAGCTCTCAAATTTAGAAAATCAGTAAATTAAAGAGTTTGAAAAACTTACAATGTACATTTCTAAAATATTTGAAAAAGTAAATTTAAAGCTTGAGATATCATATCCTGTGTTGGTGAATACTTTTTGAAAATTTTGTACATTCAAATAATTATTTATTCTTCTCTCCTTCTCCCCATTTTCCCACTACCATTCTCAGCCTCTTACCTTAAAATCTGGAAGATATCCCTTCTTACTAGGTAGTCCTGCTCTCAGAATCATGAGGGCACTCTCTCAATGTTAACCACTGCTCTTTGTGCATTCTCCAAGGAAAACAAATGACCAGGGTACATTCTTCCCCAGAAATCTCAACGTACATCATTCAAATAAATATAATGTTTTTTCCCACCCACCATGGTTTCTGTTATTTTCTGTTCAATTTTTCTTATTCATTTTTAAAATCAGACACATAGTTTCAAAATTGTCAAATTTATTAAGTATATTTAAAGTAGTTAATTTTACTGTAAAATTCTACCCAATGAAATAAAACTATGGAAAACAATATGGAAGTTCCTCAAAACAATAAAAAATAGTTCTCCCAAAAGATCCAGCAATCTCACTTCCGGGTGTACCTCTAAAATGATTGAAATCCGATTTTCAAAGAGATATCTGCACGTGCATATTCATTGAAGAATTATGTATAATAGCTAAGATATAGAAACAACCCAAATTCCATCAACAGATGAATGAATAAAAAGTTGTGGTATACACATACAATAAAATATTATTCAGTCCTAAAAAAGGAAATCCTACCATTATTTGCAACAACATAGATAAACCTGAAAGAAGTTCTGTTTAGTGAGATAAATCAGTCACAGAAGGACATAGAGTACATGATTTATATGAGGCATATCAAATAGCCAAAGGTATAGAAATAGACTGTAGAGTGTTGATTACCAGGGAATGGAACAGAGGGCCATGGAAATTGTTTAATTGGTATAAAGCTACAGTTATACAAGATGAGTAAGTCGTACTGTGCAACATGATTCCTAGAGTAAATAATAATGTTTTGTTTACTTAAGTGCTTTTTAAGAGCGTAGATCTCATTTTAGGTGTTCTCACCACAAAAACAAACAAAGTCAAAGGGACATACAAAAGCTTTTGCAGGTGATAGACATGTTTACTCTCTGGATTGTGATGATAGTAACATGAGTTTATATATACGTTCAAACTCATCAAATTGTATGCATTAATTATGTGAATTTTTTATACCATTATGCCTTAATAAAGATGTGGGAGAAAAGAAATCACAGGAAGTCAGACAGACAATGTGGATCTCTGAAAAATGAATAGTGAGATTAGTAAAAGTAGACAGTAATAAAAATTATTTGAGGAGTTATAAATCATTTTACTAGTTTTAGATTTCATTATGTGAGCATTTGCAACCATTTGAAGTATTTTTTATATAATAAGTAAAATAGCCTAATATACATTTTAAGAAAATCACTTTTCTTATTTATTGAAAAATAGACTGAAAGAGGAGGAATTGAAATAGGAGACAAGGCATCATGGATCTAATATCTTTGTATTATCCTAAAGGCAGTGATGTGTTGGTAACAGTTAAACAACGAGACATGTGAGAAAAACCGAGAAAGAAATAAAAAGAGGAAGAGAAAGGAAGAAAGGAGGGAAGGAAAACGGAAGGAAGGAAGGAAGGAAGGAAGGAAGGAGGGAGGGAGGGAGGGAGGAAGAGGGAAGGAGGAAGGGGTGAGAGAGTGGAGGGAGGAAGCAGAGAAGGAAGGAAGGTAGGAAGGAAGGAAGGAGGGAGGAAGGAAGGAAGGAAGGAAGGAAGGAAGGAAGGAAGGAAATCAGGCACCTGATTTGTAGTATGTGACAATTTCCTTGGGTAAATACTTCTGATATTGTAAATTTTCGGATACCAAAGTTATGTCAACTAGCCCACAAAATTCAAAGTATTTAAGAATTGAATTTTGTAGTTCTGTATGAGTATATATGAGCCCACCAATCTCTGGGGAAGAGACTGATATTTTTAAAATTTAGACATGATCTAATAAAATGTTAATGGTTACTGAAAAATATGCATCTGGAGAGTATAATTTTAACTTCCTGAGAACAAGGAAAAAATCAAAAGGTAGTGTATAAATTCCAGGTCAATTTGTTGGTAACAAACTTACCATAAATGTAAAATCTGTGTCTCACCAGCAAAGTTGTATGTTCATTTCTGATATTTTTTCATAATAAAACTTATATGGAAATAGAAGTGCCAAGAAGAGCAAAGGATGTCTTGAATAAAATAGTATATATGGGATGACCTGTTCTACAGATATCAAGTAACATATTTAACAAGATTTTTGCAGTATAAATTAGGTAAAAGGAATGTACATCTTTAGGATACAGTTTAATGAATTGTGGCAAATGAATACTATTACCTTGAACCAAAACACTTACTAAGAAATAGAACATTTATATCACCCTAGAAAATTCTTAGTTCTCCTTGTCAATCTCCTTGTCAATCCCTACAAATCTGTCCCTGGTAACAACTGCTATGACTTGTAATACCATGTAAGTATTACAAGTACTATTTTTCAAACTGTGACTTGTGGTTTGATGATGTTAATAGATTTTTTTTTTTTTTTTTTTTTGAGGCAGAGTCTTGCTCTGTCACCCAGGCTGGAGTGGATGGCTCAATCTCGGCTCATTGCAAGCTTCGCCTCCTGGGTTCACGCCATTCTCCTGCCTCAACCTCCTAAGTAGCTGGGACTACAGACGCCCACCACCTCACCCGGCTAATTTTTTGTATTTTTAGTAAATACTGGGTTTCATCGTGTTAGCCAGGATGGTCTCGATCTCCTGATCTTGTGATCCACCCGCCTTGTCCTCCCAAAGTGCTGGGATTACAGGCATGAGCCACCGTTATGTTAATAGATTTTTAAGAGTAATTTTAATTTGGTAAAGTTTAACATATGATTTTTACTCTCATTTTTTTGAGACAGGGTCTCATTGTGTTTCCCAGGCTAGAGTGAGTTCAGTGATGTGATCTCTGCTCATTGCAACTGCAGCCCTTCAGGACCTAGTGGTCCTCCCACTAGAGTAGCTGGGACTGCAGGTGCTCACCACCAAACCTGGCTAATTTTGTACATTTTTCTTTTTTTGTGGAGACCAGGTCTTACTATGTTGCCCAGGCTGGTCTCTATTTCCTGGGCTCAAGTGATCCTCTTGCCTTGGCCTCCCAAAGTGCTGGGATTACCTGCATGAGACACTGTGCCCAACAAATATGTCATATTTTTAAATGTTTTGATTAGTGATTTTGTGTGTTCCTTCAAGGAATCTGTTTCTCCTCAAGATTCTATTAATAAAATTTTTGTGTTATTCTTTGGAAATTGTACAGATGTTACCTTCGGGCCTATGATCCATTAAAATTTGTTTGTTTGTATGGTGTCAAAGTTGGGATTGGTATTCTACTTTTTCATTATATATAATGAGTTGGGCTAGGGCCATTTGTTTAACAAATTAGTCATTTTCTATTGAAGTACATTGCATCTTTGCCATACATCAGCTGACCAGATATACCTCTATTTTGGACTTTTTTTTATTCCATTCATTTGTTTGTCTGTATTTATATAAATGCCACACTGAGTTCATAACTAGCTTTGTAGTAAGTATTGCTACAACTGGGTATCATTTCTTCAAGTTTGTCATTTTCAAAATAGTTTAGGCTATTCTAGGTTCTTTGTTTTTCCAAATAAATTTTAGAATTAGCTTTTTATTTCTAAAAGTCAACAAAGAGAATCTCAGTTGGAATTTGATTTGGATTTTATTTAATTTGTTGATAAAATTTAAAATGAATGTCTTAATACTGAGTCTATCAATTCATGAACATGGTCACTCTCTCAATTTATTTATATGTCCTTTAATTTCTTTAATATTTTGTAATGCTTTAATATAGAGTCAGAGACCATATTTTACAGAATGTATTTCGTAAAGGGTATTTCATATGGCTTGGCTGTGTCTCCACCCAAATCTCATCTTGAGTTGTAGCCCTCATGATTCCTGTGCATTGTGGGAGTGACCTGGTGGGAGATAACTGAACCATGGGGCCAGTTTCCTCCATACTGTTCTCATGGCAGTGAATATGTCTCACAAGACCTGGTGTTTTTATAAGGGGAAATCCCTTTAACTTGGCCCTCATTCTCTCTCTTCCCTGCTGCCATGTAAGATGTGACTTGCTTCTCCTTGCCTTCTGCCATGAGCGTGAGGCTTCCCCAGCCACATGGAACTGTGAGTCCTACAAAGCTCTTTTTCTTTATTAATGACCCAGACTTGGGTATATTTTTATTAGCAGCATGAAAATGGACCAATACGGCAAATTGGTCCTACAAGTGGGCGCTGCTGTAAAGATACCAAAAACAGTGGAAGAAACTTTGGAATGGGGTAACAGAAGGCGGTTGGAACAGGCTGGAGGGCTTCAAAGAAGACAGGAAAATGTGGGAAAGTTTGGAACTTCCTAGAGACTTGTTGAATGGCTTTGATCAAAATGCTGATCATGATATGGACAATGAAATCCAAACTGAGGCAGTCTCATAGAGATGAGAAACTTGTTGGGAACCACAGTAAAAGTGATTCTTGTTATGTTTTAGCAAAGAGGTGAATGGCATTTTGCCCCTGACCTAGAGAGTTGTGGAACTTTTACCTTGAGATGATTTAGGGTACCTGGTGGAAGAAATTTCTAAGCAGCAAAGCATTCAAGAGGTGACCTGAGTGCTGATGAAAGCACTCAGTTTTTATAGAGAAACAGAGCAAAAAAGTTTGGAAAATTTTTAGCCTGCAATGTGATAGGAAAGTAAACCCCATTTTCCATGGAGGAATTCAAGCCAGCTGCAGAAATTTACATAAGTAATGAGGATCCAAAAGTTAATCACCAAGACAATGGGGAAAATGTCTCCAGGGCATGTCAGGGAACTTTACAGCAGCCCCTCCCATCACAGAGGCCTAGGCACAGAGGCCATTGGCACAGAGGCCTAGGAGGAAAATAATTTTTTTGTGGGACCCCTGCTATGTGCAGCCTAGGAACTTGGTGCCCTGCATTCCAGCTGCTCTAGCCATGGTTGAAAGGGGCAAAAGTAAAGCTCAGGCTGTTGCTGCAGAGGGTGCAGGCCCCAAGCCTCGGCAGTTTCCTTGTAGTGTTGAGCCTGCAGGTACACAGAAGTCAACAACTGAGGTTTGGGAACCTCCACCTAGATTTCAGAGGGTGTGTGGAAATGCCTGGATGGGCAGGCAAAAGTTTGCTGCAGGGGCAGGGCCTTAAAGGAAAAATTCTTCAAGGGTAGTGCAGGAGGGAAATGTGAAGTTGAAGCCCACACACAGAGTCCCCACAGGGGCACAGCCTAGTGGAGCTGTGAGAAGAGGGCTACCATCTTCTAGGCCTTAGAATGGTAGATCCACCTACAGCTTACATTGTGTACCTGGAAAAGCCACAGACACTCAATGGCAGCCCATGAATGGAGCTGGGAGGGAGGCTAGACCCTGCAAAGCCACTGGGGTGGAGCTGCTCAAGACCATGGGAGCCCACCTCTTGTATACGTGTGAGCTGGATGTGAGACATGGAGTCAAAGAATATCATTTTGGAATTTTAAGATTTGACTGCCCTCTGCCTGGATTTCAGACTTGCATGGGGCATTTAGCTCCTTTGACCCATTTCTCCCATTTGGAATGGTTATATTTATCAAATACTTTTACTCCCATTGTATCTAGGAAGTAATTAACTTGCTCTTGGTTTTACAGCCTAATAGACAGAAGGGACTTGCCTTGTCTTGGATGAGACTGTGGACTGTGGACTTTTGAGTTAATGCTGAAATGAATTAAGACATTGAAGGACTATTGAGAAGGCATGATTGGTTATGAAATGTGAGGATATGAGATTTGGTAGCAGAATGATATAGTTTGGCTGTGTCCCCAACCGAATCTCATCTTGAGCTGTAGCTCTCATAATACATGCTGTGGGAATGACCCAGTGGGAGATAATTGAAACATTGGGGCGTTGTTCCCCATGCTGTTCTCATGGTAGTAAGTCTCACAAGATCTGATGGTTTGATAAAGAGGAAATCCATTTCACTTGACTCTCATTCCCTCTCTTCCCTGCCACTACATAAGATATGACTTGCTTCTCCTTGCCCTCTACCATGATCGTGAGGCCTCCTCAGCCACATGGAACTGTGAGTCCATTAAACCTCTTTTTCCTTATAAATTACCCAGTCTCGCATATGTCTATTGGCAGTGTGAAAACGGACTAATTCATACACTTCAGTAATATTTTCTCATCATTTGTTGCTATTATATGTAGAATTGATTATGTGTACCAACCTTGGACCCATGTCCCTGTAAAATTAATTTGCTATTCGAGTAGATAGCTGTAGATTGCTTGGGATATTCTACATAGACAATCACATCTTCTGCAAAAAGTAAAAAATCATGATTATTATTATTTTTTGGCTGAACATATACCTATAATTTAATTCTTGCATTATTTAATCTGTTAGTAATATTAGTAAAATATTGAATAGAAGTGGTGAGAGCTGAAATCCTTGCCTTTAAACAATTGATCATAGAGGGAAACCTTTAACTTTTCACTATTAATAATGCTATGAGTTATAGCGTTTCCATAGATAATCTTTGTTAGGTTGAGAAAGTTCTTTAATTCATAAGCTCCTGACAAGTTGTCTAATGAATAGGTATTGAATTTTGTCAAATACCTTTTCTGCAACCATTAGGTGATCACATGGGTTTTCTCTTTTTCATCTCTTTTCTGAAGTTACACCTTCAGAGATTTTGTATTGCTGGCCTAATCTTGCATAACTAAAGTCCATTTAGCTATTACCTATTACCCTTTTGATATCTTCCAAGACTTGATTCACTAAATATGAAAAGGTTTATGTGTGATAGTGTGATATACTTCTAAAAAATTTTTTTAAATGTCTTTATACAATTTTAGTGTCAGAAGCGTGATAGCTTTATACAATGAATTGGGAAGCATATTGTCTCTTCTCTTTAGTGAAAGACAATCTGCAGATTAATTTTAATTTTAATTTTTATAATTCACCAGTAAATAATGTGAGGTGAAGTTTGAGGCCAGGTTTTTGATTACAGATTCAATGTCTATGCCTTACCCTTTTGTTATCTTCCAAGACTTGTTTCATTAAATATGAAAAGAAGGCTTCTGTTTAACAGTGTGATATACTGAAAAAAAATTTTTTTTGCAATGTCTTTATACAGTTTTGGTATCAGAAGTGTGATAGCTTTCTACAATGAATTGGGAAGCACATTTTCTTTTTTACTTATTGAAAAACAATCTGTAGATTGATTTTTATTTTTGTAATACACCAGTGAAATAATGTGAGGTGAAGTTTGAAGGCAGGTTTTTGATTACAGATTCAATATCTTTAACATATAAAATTTAAACCAAACACATTTGTTCATTTTGTTAACAAAGTAGTTAATAAATGTAACTGGTTACCACAAAATAATTTGTTTGGTGCCAGTTATGGACAATTGTTTATATGTGCCATATACAAGGGATTGGCTCACTTCACCTATGTTAATTCTTATTCTTCTCAGAGCTATAAGTTATTTAAAAGTGTTTCTTAATATCCAAATATTTTGGTTCTTTTCTGAATATTTTCTTGATATTTATATTTATTTTAAAGTTGTTGTGTCAGACAACACACTGTACGATTTCAATCTTTGTAGTCTGTGACCCAGAGTATTGTCTATCTTTGTAACTATTTCATGGATATTTGGAAGTAAATAGATTTTTCTACTGTTTGGTGGATAAGTTTTCTGTAAAAATCAAATAAATCAAGTTTGTAAATAACATTCCCTAAATCATCTAAAACTCTACTGATTATCTCTATCTGTCTATCTATCTATCTAGAAATAAATACATATTTGGTCTAACCGGTTCTTTCTTTAATTACTCAGGGAGTGAAACTAACAGATCTGATCCCAGTAGTATTGAAAATTTATTTATCCTTTTTATTTTCTCCGTTTTTGCTCCATGAATTTTGAAGCACTATTTTTAGATTTGCATAAGTTTCAGATGTTATGGGTTCCACACGAATGGATTCTTTTTTTTTTTTTTTTTTGTGACAGAGTCGCTCAGGCTGGATTCCAGTGGTGCCATCTCGGCTCACTGCAAGCTCCGTCCCCCGGGTTCACGTCATTCTCCTGCCTTAGCCTCCCACGCCCGGCTATTTTTGTGTTTTTAGTAGAGACGGGGTTTCACCGTGTTAGCCAGGATGGTCTCGATCTCCTGACCTCGTGATTCGTCCGCCTCGGCCTCCCAAAGTGCTGGGATTCCAGGCATGAGCCACTGCGCCCGGCCGAATTGATTATTTTAGTATATGAAATGCGCACTTTTATGTCAATGAAGATGAAAACTCTTTTTGTTAAAGTCCTCTTTGATAACAATACAAAGTGTTTTATGTTTACTTTTTTATGGTATACAGTTTTCCATATTTTCAATTTCACCTATTTGAATCATCATTTTTAAAGTATACTTCTTGGAACAGTGTGTAGTTGAATGTTTTCTTATTATCCAGCTGAATGCATGATTTTCTCATATAAATTAGGTACATATCCCATTTCAAATGTAGATATTGGAATGATATTTTCTTAGATTATTAGCTATCATTGCTATCATTGAATTGTTTGTGATACACATTATGTCACAGAAATTGCTACTTACTTTGTAATGTAATTAATTATTTTTGTCAACTATAAAATTTGTACCTTTTAGATTTTTGCTTTAGAAGACTTTTGTCAATTAAAGATTACTAAAATAGCATGTTTTTCTATTTGACCTATATGTCGCTTTGATATTTACATTTTTATATTCATTTGAAGTGTGCTTCATTTGTTGTGATATTTTCTCCAACTTTAATTTTTAAACATTCATTAGGTCAAGTGTTATTAATATAATCTATTACAAAGATAACTTCAGCCCCCTTCTCATTTGTTGGTAACAAACAACATGTACAAACTTCTTATATACAGAAAGGTGTTTTTATTTTGTTTTTCTAAACTCTTAGTCCCAATTATTGTTAGGCTTGTTTCAAGGAAAATATTTATTTATTTTTTTTAAATTCTATGCTATTATAGATTTATAGTGTGTTTCATTTGGGAAAGAAACAGTAATTTTTTAATTTTATATGTTCATGTATTTATCATTCCTACTGGAGATTTTGTTGTCTATAATACAAAACAAACTTTTCACTGTTAAATACACATGATAATGTTACATAAAATTCAAAGAGTCTTAATGATCCAGGTGGTTTTTACATTTTTTTGTTAGAAAGATCATGCAAAAAAAAAAAAAAAACAAAAGTAATGTTTAAATCAAAATTCTCCCACTTATTCAAAGAACTTACCAAATCCAGATGGGAAAGATAATGCCAGTATATGCCAGAATAAACAAATAAAAATTTGGAAGCCAAATTGAATAATTGGTTTTTGCTTCAGCCCTACCAGCTGTCTGGAAACTGATAACTACAGCCACCTGCCTCATTATAATCACTACTATTCACAATTTGTACCAATATGTTGATGCGAAAGGTTTTTTATAAGACCACTTGTTTGGATTATTTTTAACTATCTTAAAGTATTTTTTGTTTAGTTGCCTTGATTGGCAATATATTGAAATTAAAACACCAAATAATATGTGCAGATATAGAATTAATTCATTGTTAATATTTGAAAACATTGTATGATGCTGTATTCTTTTACAAGGAGTATATATTAGGCAAGTAAAATAGTAATTATTAATTAAAATATATTATGAAAAGCGCTGTATGCTAAAGTCGGGTGAACTAATAAATCACATCCATATTTATTTCTACGATTCTGAGTAATTCTACATAAATTAATTCAAATTAATTAGAAAAAGATGCTACATTTCAGAAATAAGAGTAATTTACTAATGCCTTAATTTCAAATACTGTACATCCGATTTGTTGGAACTGGAATAAATATTAGGTTGGTGTAAAAGTAATTGTGGTTTTGCCATCACTTTCAATGGCAAAACCGCGATTACATTTGCAGCAACCTAATTACAAATTTTGAAATATTTTAGGCTTGAGAAAGTAATGTTATACCATATATTTATATTTTGCACAATATAAAACATACAAAATAAATTCATTAAAAAATATAATTAATTTGGGCCGGGCGCGGTGGCTCACGCCTGTAATCCCAACACTTTGGGAGGCCGAGGCGGGTGGATCATGAGGTCAGGAGATGGAGACCATCCTGGCTAACACGGTGAAACCCCATCTCTACTAAAAAATACAAAAAATTAGCCAGGCATGGTGGCGGGCTCCTGTAGTCCCAGCTACTCGGGAGGCTGAGGCAGGAGAATGGAGTGAAACCGGCAGGCGGAGCTTGCAGTGAACCGAGACAGCGCCACTGCACTCCAGCCTGGGCGACAGTGCGAGACTCCGTCTCAAAAAACAAACAAACAAACAAAAAATAAATATACTAAATTTGTAGTAAAATACAGAGCAATCTCAATTCTACTACAAACACTATTCCAATGATATTTTTGCTATTTCAGAATGAGTAACTGAAATCCATATGCAAGATATTGTTCCATTAAAATATTAAATGTAGTATATCTGTAATACATAGTTAAATATTATACTATATATCATTATATATTTAAATGACATATTACATGCCATGAATAATTATGTATATATTCTGAATGCGTTAAGCAATTTTCCAAAATACATTTTAAAGTCTTTGCATGAATATTCTGACAAAATTTTATTTTTTTAAATTGTGTTTATTTATTTATATATTTTGAGATGAGGTCTTGCTCTGTTGCCCACAATGCAGTGCTGTAGCATGATCATAGCTCACTGAAGCCTTGAACTCCTGGGCTAAAGCGAGCCACCAACCTCACCCTCCGGAGTAGCTGCGATTATAGGCAAAAGCCAACATGTTGGGTCATGATTACATTTTAAATTATATTCTATACCTCACATTACTGACCCAATGTTAATATGCATTTATATATTAGAACTCAGTGTATAAATTATTATAGTTTACCCGTCATTGCAGTAAATGATTTTGAGACTAATGCTTATTAACAACCAGTAGAGCTGTTTTTGAAATACTCCTTAGATTTTGGAATATGACTGCTTGTATTTGAATATCTGCCTCTGAATTTCTCCCATATGTGAATTAGGGCAAATAAGGGGAAAAAAATATGGTGAAGCATCATTTTATCCTATTTAAAATAAGGACAACTAAATAATTATTGCTTTGGGAATAATGAAAGTGATTATTTTAGTCTGCTCACATGCTGCTAATAAAGACATACTCAAAATGGGGTAATTTATAAAGGAAAGAGGTTTAATTGACTCACAATTCCACATGGCTGGGGAGGCCTCACAATCGTGGCTGAAGGTGAATGAGGAGCAAAGTCACATATTACATGGCAGCAGGAAAGAGAGCGCGTGCAGGGGAACTCCCATTTATAAACCCATCAGGTCTCCTGAGATTTAGTCACTACCATGAGACCAGCACAGGAAAGACCACCCCCACTCCACTCCCAACATGATTCAGTTATCTCCCACAGGGTCCCTCCCATGACATGTGGGAATTATGGGAATTGCTATTCAAGATGAGATTTGGGTAGGGACACAGTCAAACCGTATCAGTGATCCTTGATAGTAAGTAATTAGAAAAATGATTCAAGCATAAATCAGACTTTTTTGAAGTTTTCTATTACATTTACAGTCATATGTTGTTGGACATGTTCTAAGAAATGTGTTGTTAGGTAATGTCAACTCTATGCAACCATCACAGTGTGTACATACACAAACCCAGTTGTATAGCCTACCGTACACCTTGGCTGTATGATATAGCCTATTGCGTCTAGGCTACAAACCTGTACAGCATGTTACTGTACTGAATTCTGTAAGTGATAAAGCACATAGTAACTATCTGTGTATCTAACATATCTAAACAGAGAAAAGTAAAATAAAAATACATGATTATAATCTTATGAGAAGATCATCATATATGTGATCCATCATTGACTAAAACATCATTACAAGGCACATGACAATGATTATATTTTTAAATTTTTTATGTGTTTTTTTCTTCACTGGTATATATTGTTATTGCAAGTCCTCTTATTGTGGCTTTTAGTTTGCATGAAGGGCTAATTAAATCAATATTGATTGACCACCTGAAATTCAGGACTTCATTATGGATCTTGATTGTGCACCTCCTTAATGGTATGTTAATTTACATATAGCTGAGGGCAGTGATTCTGACGGTGGGTGTGATTGTTTACTTTAAAACTGTTACTTCATATATTAAATTGCATCCATCTTCTCTCATTCAAGAAAACTGGGTCTGACACCTCTTTACAGTTGTGAGAGAAGCCCTAAGAGGAGACTGGAAAATAAAATAGAAGAGAAAAGAATACTGATGAGAAAAAAAGCAGGTGCCAAGGGAGTGATACGTTAGAGTACAGAAAAATTGTGTTCTTCACTTTTTCAACAGATTGAATGAAGTTAAAACCATAAAGAGACAAAGTAATTGCATCATACTACACTCACTTCATATTATCTTGAACTGTAAATTCAGTCTTTAGGTTTTATAGTGAATAAGTAAGCTATTTATTGCAGTGTGTCAATAGGACAAAGCCTTTAATTAAATGAGAATTCATTGTGTAATTGGAAGTCTGATTGGTAGAGTTCTGATATTGATAAACCATGGGACAGTAATAATTTAGAGCAATATTGCTGTAAGAGATGGGCTTATATTCTGGTCTCTCTCTCTCTCTCTCTCACACACACACACATGGACTGTCTCCCTCTCCCCACTCTCCCTCTCTGCCTACCTTCCTTCACACAAGTGAATCCCATGGTATGTCCTCAGGAGTGTACCTTCCTGGGAAATTAATGCCTTTTTCTCTCCATTAGTCAAACTTTAGCTCTCTGAAACTTTTTCTGGAAGCCACCTCCTCCCTTGGAGGTGAAAGGGCTCTAATTGAGGTAGTATCAGTGCTTACTCTTCCTTTCTCAGAGTCCCCAGTGTTTTAGTGTTGATGTAACCAAAATGTTTTCTAACTCTTTATAGCCAGTCTGACTTGCTTTAAACTTGCTTCCAGAAATAAAATAAAAATGAATTAATAAAAGCCATTGGTGAAATTACAGCAACTCACATTTTAACACAGTAAATGACATTGTCATTAAATGGTATTTTTTTTTTGTCAAGTAAGAAAAGGAAATGAATAGGACTCAGTGGTTGGTATGAAGTCAACCGAAGAAAGATGGGCTTCAATGTCCTATTACTGAAGTGAGAATGAACAAAAATAATATTATTCCAATATTCTTCTTAATGATAGAGTTTCTTGAGTGACTTCCAAGTTGAGATCAAT
Organism: Trachypithecus francoisi; assembly: GCF_009764315.1. Taxonomy (NCBI): domain Eukaryota; kingdom Metazoa; phylum Chordata; class Mammalia; order Primates; family Cercopithecidae; genus Trachypithecus; species Trachypithecus francoisi. Next base: position 59,517,735 of record NW_022681465.1, read on the forward strand.
GATACACATAAGCCCATTTATTTATTCAATCATGTATAATTATTATCTTCTCAGCAATTATCTCTACTTGTTCTACATGTGTGATAATGTGTTGGCTGCATGAAAAGTTCTAGATGTATGGTTTGCCTGTGGATAATTTTTATATTAATTCTGTTGAGCTACCACCCTAAGTTCCAATGTCTTAGAAGGATATTTTATAATTTATTTCTTTTAACCTGGTTGTTTCTGTGATTATGGTTTTATGGTTTTGCACCTTTGGAAGAGCCTAAGGTTTATATATTTTTGAAAATACCATGTTGACCATGTGATAGTTGGAGTAAAGCATTTTAACTAAAAGTTTCAGAGCAAAAACAAGCTTCCAAATATTTTTCCTTTTCATATTGACATGACTTGCATTTAACCTTATTTTTTTTTCTGTCTTGATTTTTAGATAACATCAAATACATACTTGTCACTCTAACTTTGAAGATTTGACTTAAATAATTACTACTGCCAACATTTTATAATAAGCTTCAGGGGAAAAAAGAATTCATTATAATAATTTTTAAAACCCTTGATTTTTGAAAATGCAGATTTCTTGACTATTGGAAATTAACAATATAACACATTTTGATAACTATTTTAAAATACAAGATAATATAGAGAAAGTAAGTTATTTTTTAAAAATTAAATTAAGGTCCTCTTTTTTTTGTTTCTCTGAATGGATAAAAAAAATCAATCAAACAGTGCATATAAATTCATTGTGTAATTGGAAGTCCCATCTTAGACTTCCAAAGACAGTGTGGTCCCATAGTAGACACAGACATTCATCAAATGCTCATTGATTAGATTAACGTTTGTAGCAAATTGGCTAGTGTCCACACAGAATTCAGGTCCATACAGAACCTCAGAATGTCATCTTATTTACAGAGAGAATCCTTGTAGATGTAGTTATGTTATAATGAGGTCATATTGGATTAGGGTGGACCCTAAACTCAATGACTGGTTTCCTTATAGGAAGAGGAGAAAAGGCCATGTAACATACAGGAGAAAGGTCATGTGAAGACAGAGGCAGGGATCTCAGTGACTCATGTATCAGCCAAGAAATGTCAAGGCTTCCCGGCAACCATTAGAAGCTAGAAATATGGGAAAGATTCTCCCTCAGAGTCTCTAGAAGAAACCAACCCCCAGAAAACCTTAATTTCAGACCTCTGGGCTTCCAAACTATGAGAGAACAAATTTCTGCTGTATTAAGTCTCCCAGTTTGTGTTACTTAGTAAGGGAGCCCTAGGCAACTGGAACAATTAGGTATCTGTCTACATAGTGCTTAGGCCTTGGAGCAGAAATAGGACAATCTACACACAAACACAGTATCATCAAAAATAAGCTATCCCAAATATCAATACGCTATATGTAAATGAAGATAAAATAATTTCCAAGGATAGAACAATAAGGCTTGAGCTTGACACTTGGTTTGAATCTTTCTTAAGGGATGATTAGAATTTGTGAGGAGGTAGATTAGAGAAAAAGCCAAATTTAAACTAGAATGAGCAATAGCAGAAATTATAAATGAGATGGGCACATGCACGTTGTGCTTACAGCATATTATCTGGTTTAATGTAGAGACAATGAATGTCTCAGTGACATAATGAAGCTCTTATTTTTAAAAAGATTCTCTATTTTCATCTTCCTTTCACTCATATTAATATCTCTAAGTTCCATTCAGTGTTCGTGACTCAAATGGCAACTTTTTCATTGTAGGACTTCCGGATTCTTTTATTCCTTGAGTTCAAATTAAGCTATGCTTTTCCTGAGAGTGATTCATCCTGCTTTTCCATGTAAATACAATTTTATTATTTCTGTGTCATAGCAGTATTGGGGTGTTTGTGTACACACCAGTCTTCTATTCAGCTCCAAATTTACTGAAGCAGTTTCAGGCTTTTTTTTTTTTTTCATTGATAATATGGCAAATTGTTTTAAACAAAGGTGATCCTAATTAAACATTTACTGAAGTAAAAAATATTATTTATATCTCAGTATATACTTATTTAAATTCACTGTTAATTTTATACCTCTGTGGCTTCAAAAAACACTATAGACAAGTTTTTTAACTACTTAAAGAAAAACTGATATAAAACTACATTTGCAATTGAATGTTATTAGAAAAACAAAGTACAGGGTATATTGAAGTGAGATTATTTAAAGGGAATTTGCAGCAATTCATCTCTGCTATCAGAGTATGTTGATTATATGGTAAATACGGTTGTAGTATAATGTGCAGAGCCAGTTTTTTATTAAGCAGACATGTACATTGTGGACCAAATGTTTTCAGTTTTAACTAAGGTTCAATTTACACTTACCATTTAAGAATCCTATCTGAAGTTCTATGGAAAGATTCTTGAATGGTGAGTGTAAAAAGAATGTAAGGAAATATAATAAATTTTAATATGTTCTGGTAAAGTGTGTACTGCCATAAATATTGTCTTTTATTCTAGTATGCTTTGTAAATCTGAATGTTGTACATTAAAAATTTGAATTCAATAAAATGTCAGAAAAACAGGTGATTTTAGCTAGCATGCATTTTTATTCGATATTGAGAAATAAACATTTACAACTTATAAAATAAACACAAAAATAAGAAGCAGTTGTTAAGTGTTTTGTAATACAGGCTATTCATTTCATAATGTATTTTCTTTAAAATACCATGTGGATATACTGTATAGACTCTTCTTCCTTAAGTAATAATTAAGAAGAAACAAATATTTTTCATGCTTGCAACTATTGTTATTACATTATAATCAGTTGTTTATTTGATGAATTAATTTTTCTTATTTTATAAAATGCCTTTGGACATTGTACAAATTTGGTTTTTATAAAATAAAATTATTTGTGTTTGAATTATAATTCATTTTAGAAAGTTTTTTCACATGAAATTAATTTTAATTTCAGCATGTCAAAGGAAGGAAGGCAAAATAAAAATAATCACTATTTGGTCCATTAATGATTTTATACTTGATAGAATATTCAACATGTTTATTGCTCTTTGTGCTAAGAAAAGAAACTAAGTATATTCAACTTAAATATGTAAAATTACATGTCTGATTTTAAAATATGACAGTCTTTTTAAATAAAGTACTTATTAAAATGTCTAATGTGTATATGTATTTGTGTGAATTTAGAGCTTAACAATTGAAGATTAGTTTTCTTTTCCATTATAACATGTTTGCTATCTGTTATACAACCACAGTTTAATGACTGAATTACTCAAATGGTTCAAATATGTTACTGAAATATAGTTATATTTAATTTCATATTTGATTATCAATGTTTTTATCTGAAAAACATATTTAAATATTTCTCCAAATATAAACACAGAAAGCCAACTGTTTCTTCTATTCCTTCTTCTTTCAGAAAAAAATTAATTTCTTTACTGATTTTTTTGAGCAGATAATTAAAAAAAATTTTTTTTTGAAACATTGCTTTAACTGAGCTTACAGAGCAGCCAAAGGTGAAAACTTAGGATATTCTCAGTTCTTTACCTTTCTGAACTTACATCTTACCCTGAGTATACACGTCGCTTTCTCAGTTCCCCAGTATACAGGTGGACTTTTGAATGCCCTAATTATGAACAAGCAAATTTCCTCTCAGCTTTACATTTCAGGCTATCAGTGCTCTATATGTTGCTGCTACTTAAATATTTTGCCCCAGGCAACAGGTGGTTGATCATTTACCTTTCAAGGAATTCTTACTACTCATTTGTTCCAAGTCAGTTCTGGTTTATGCTAAACAGACAGGCAACTTGCGTCACACCTTCAGGGAGCTCCCAGACAGGGAATGAGACAAATATGATTATTTGATGATAAATTTTGCTATGTTCCCTCAAGAACCAGAGACGAGGACCCTGTACGGGTACTATATGCTGCCATCTTTAAAAATCCTCAGAGCCAGGGAGGGAGATAAGGTAAGCACGAATAAAAATGACACAAACTTTGTTACCATTTTAAGTTGCCTTTTTAAAAATTCAGCATTTATTTTTAAAATTTATTTATTACACTTTAAGTTCTGGGGTACAAGTGCAGAACGTGCAGGTTTCAGCACTTAAATAATTTTTGTAAACCTTTGACTATTTCCCAGACTTGACAAAATTGATTCTAATTGTTTGTGCTTGATTTTCAATGTTGCTGTGAGTGGATGGGTCCTTCGGCCTTCCTACTTCACTGTTTTCACTGATTGCACTCTGTTTGAGATTTGTTCTACGCTCCAGTATATGATCTATCTTGGCAAGTGTTCCATGAGGTTGGGGGAAAAAAAATATATTCTCCAGGTATGCGATGAAGTTCCCACATATACAAGCACATAAATATAAATGTATATAAATCGTATGTATGTGTGTATATAAAACTAATAGTATCTAATACTAACTATACAAAATACTAATAGTATCTAGTATATATATTAAAGATACCATTATTTTATTGTCTTGTTCAGATATTCTATATTCTTTCTAATTTTAGGTCTCTGAATCACTTACAGGGAGGGGTTGTAAAAGTCTCCTTATTTATAATTGTGGATTTGTCCATTTATCTTTTCCATTCTAACAGTTATAATCACCATAGCTCCCATGCGGATTCATCCTTTTATCATAACGTGACATCCTCCTTTGCCTCTAGTAATTTTATTTCCTCTGAAGTCCGCTCTGATATTTATATAGCCACTTCTGCTTTTAAAAGCTATTTTTAAAAATAATTGAAAGTGTTTTATCCTTTCAATCTGAATCTACCTATGCTGTTGGGTTTAAAGTTATTTCCTTGTGAACAAAATATGGTAGTGTTGTACTTCTATACTCACTCTGCCAATTTTTTTAGCTTATGTATTTATACCATTTATATATAAAATAATTAGTGACATATAGGGCTTAAGAATACCAATTTAATTTGTCCTCAGATGCTTCTCTCACTCTCTCTCTCTCTTTTTTCTTTCTTTTTCTGCCTCTCTGTCACACATTTTTGCCTACCAATGGGTTATTTTAACATTTCTTCGTGTTCACTCTTGTTTTCACTTATATGTTCTTTTGGATATCACTTTTAATAGTTTTCATGGTGGTCACTGTAAATGTTAAAATATACACACAGTTTATATTGGTTATCAGCATTTTGCCTATTTGAATAAATATTTGAACCTTACTGTTCTTTGATTATTCTACTCCCTTAATTTTTAAATATAAGTGAATCAGTAATATTCTCTCTGTATATCAAACACCACAACAGTAGATGTCATAATTTGTGCTTCAACCATCCAATATGCTTTAAGACAATTATGAGAAGGATATTCTAGTTAACTATATTTTTACTAATTCCTGCGTTCTAGTCTTCTGTCTTTTCTGGTTTCAAGCCATAATCTCTTATCATTTCTTTATATTTGAAAAGCTTCCTTTAGCTATTTTTTAAGATGTATGTCTGCTGCCAACAAATCTAACTTTTTCTTCATTTAAGAATGTAATTTTTTTCTTCTTTCTTGAAGAATAGTTTAATTGGGTATCAAATTTGTCATTACATTTTTTCTATGAAAACTTGGAAATGTTAAGCCATGTTCTTCCAGCCCCCATGGTTTCACAAGATAAATCTAAGCTTGTTCAAATTTATATCCTCTTATAAGTAGTGTCAATTCTCCCTGAGTGCATTAACATTTTACAATTATGTTGGCATGGACTTCTGTGGGTTTGTCCTATGTAGGAGTTGCTGAGTTTTGGTCATCTGTTAGTTTATGTTTTCTGGCACATTAGGGAAATTTTCAACTATTGTTTTTAATACGTTTTGTACTCCATTCTTTCTTGTCTCCTTCTGATACTCTGATGATATAAATTTAGATATTTTCTTTCTTTTTTTTTTTGTGACGGAGTCTCCCTCTGTCGCCCAGGCTGGAGTGCAGTGGCCGGATCTCAGCTCACTGCAAGCTCCGCCTCCCGGGTTTACGCCATTTTCCTGCCTCAGCCTCCCGAGTAGCTGGGACTACAGGCGCCCGCCACCTCGCCCGGCTAGTTTCTTGTATTTTTTTTTTTTAGTAGAGATGAGGTTTCACCGGGTTAGCCAGGATGGTCTCAATCTCCTGACCTCGTGATCTGCCAACCTCTAACTTCCAAAGTGCTGGGATTACAGGCTTGAGCCATCGCGCCTGGTCGATATTTTCTTAATTTATCATAAGTCCCTTATAGGCCTGATGTTATTTTTAATGATATTTTTTTCCTGTTGCTAAGATTGAGTAAATTATATTCATTTGTCTTTATGTTTTCTGATTCTATTGTCTCTACTCCAACATCGAGCTCCTCCATTGAGTTTTCATTTCAGTTAGTGTATTTTTTTTAATTCTGACTTTTCCCCCATTTTTTATAACTTTTGTCTATATGCTGAAAATTTTTAATTGTTTCAAGAAAATCAGTAATTATTTGTTGAAAAATGTTATGGTGGATTTTTAGAAAACTGTCAAATACTCTCAATTCATCTGTATTGACACAATTGATGGTCTTGTTTCTATATTTTTTCTGCATATGAAATTTTCTTCTCTGTTTCCAGATTTTTTTCTGCATATGATATGATAAAGTACTTCTATACATGTGTGTCCATATATGTCAGTAAATGTCACTTGTTAACCTGCTGCTGCTGGGTGCAACGCCAGAAAACATGGTTTTGTTGATCCTCTGCCACTAGGTGGAGTGCCGGGAGATATCCAGTAGATGCCTGCTTTGCTTGCAATACCCTCTCCTTTCCAAACCAAATGGAAGGAGTCCCTCTGTTTTGCTGTACTTGATGTGGTTTGAGAACTGGCTTTTCCCACCCAGGCTTTTCTTTCTGATAACACCACTGCAGACCAATTGGCTTGTCAGTGTGTGTGGGGCAGGAGCGGTTGGTTTGGGGCAGAGCTTGCCGGCGTTCTGATGTTTCCACTGCTGCAGGTGATTAGACTTCCACTTCTACTGGTTATTGATGTTCCTTTCAAGTCCCTTCTGGGCTTACTTATTTCTATTTTATTGGTTGTAAAAAAAGAAAAAAAAATCTTTATATTGTTTTTCTATTTCTAATTCCTCTTAGAGTATTTTTTTTATTTGTAGGGCTCACCCAGTCTGTGACATATGCGAGAGTAAAAAGAAATCCAGAAGACTTCCCGTGGCATCGTGTTGTTAATGTACTACTGTTAATAGTGTACTGTTAATGTCTCCTGATCGCCGTTTTTATTTCTTTTAGAGTCTTTTTATAATGTTTGTCGAATAATGTCCATAGTAATTTTCTTGATTTACAAGAGAAGAACAAGAAAAAGTAAAGCCACATCATATTGTCCTGGGACCAGAACTCTCCTTATATAATTTAAAATATAAATATTATAATTCTGTATCTGAAAATAATTTTATTTGTAATTAGCAAACACCAATTCACTTACCATTTCTTCCCCACTACAGAATACAGTGTTAATCCGTCCTATGGATTTTCATCTCAAGCACTGTAGCTTTTAGTTCTAGAATTTTAATTAGATCATTTTTTTCTGACATTCGTTTTAGGTTCATAGCATACACGAACCTAAATAAATTACATTTTATGCTATATTATTACATTTATCATATTACATTTCATTACATATGCAATAAAATATATTTTATTACATAGATAAATTGCCTGTTACTGAGGTTTGGTGTGAGAATAATCTTGTCACATAGGTACTGAACATAGTACTCAATAGTTTTTCCAACCCTCTCCCTCCTTCCCTCCTCCTACTTCTGTAAGCACCCAGTGCCTGTAGTTCCCATCTTTGAGTTCATATATATTCAATGTTTAGCTCACACTTAAGAGTGAAAACATTTGATATTTGATTTTCTGGCCCTGCATTAATTTGCTTAGGATAATGACTTTCAGCTGTATCCATGTGGCTGCAAAGAGCACGATTTCCTCTTTTATGGATGTGTAGTATTCCATGTTGTGTATTCACATTTTCTTTATTCAGTTCACTGTTGGTGGGCATCTAGGCTGATTCCATATGCGTGCTGTTGTGAATAGTGCTGTGATGAACATGAGAGTACATATGTCTTTTTGGTAGAAATATTTATTTTCTTTTGAGTATACACTCAAAGATGGGATTGTTAGGTTGTATGTTAATTGTTTTAAGGTTTTTGAGAAATCTTTAAACTGCTTTCCACAGTGACTGACCTAATTTACATCCACAGAGAGGATGTAACTTTTCTCCTTTCTCCGCAACCTTGCCAGCATCTGTTATTTTTTGACTTTTTAATAATAACTATTCTGACAAGTGTGAGATGGTATCTCATTGTGGTTTTAATTTGCATTTCTAATTAGATAATTTTTATATTTTATGTCTTCACTTAAATTTATGTGAGTGTGTTAATTATTCTTTATTGGGGTAAAAAAATCATAACCTAAAATTACTATCCTAACCATTTTTAAATGTACAGTTCAGTGGTATTGAATACACTCATAATGTACAGCCATTACTGCCATTCATCTCCATACCTTTTAATTTTATGAAACCAAAATTCTGTGTCCACTAAACAATAAATCTCCAATCATCCCCTCAACCACCTTTCTACTTTCTTGTTATGATTCTGACTATTCTGAGTACTTGATACTGTACTACAGTTGTACTACTACAATTACTATATATGGTATTTGTCTATGTATTTCCATTTATGTGTGACTGGATTATTTTACTTCACATAATGTTCTTAAGGTTCATCCATGCTGTATAATATGTCAGTTTTCTTTTTAAAGGGTAAATAATATTCCATTATACATATATACTACATTTTGCTGTTCCACTTATCTGTTGATGGACATTTGGGTTACTTCCATATTTTAGTTACATTAAATAATGCTGCTATAAACATAGGCATGCAAATATTTTTTCAAGGCCCTGTTTTTAATTATTTTGGGCATAAAGACTAAAGTAGAATTGCTGGTTGACATAAGAAATACTAATATATTAATATTTTCTTTTTTTTGAAAAATCTTCATACTTTTTTCTTCAGTATGTACACCATCTTACATTGCTAGCAGCAGTACTCAAGAGTTTCAACTTTTCTACATCCTCACCCCTACTTGCTATTTTCTTTTCTTTTTTTTTTTTTTTACAGTAGTCATCCAAAGTATACGAGGTGGTATCTTATTATACTTTTGATTTGTATTTTCTTAAAGACTAGCAATGGTGAGCATATTTTTCTATGTTTATTGGCCATTTGTATATCTTCTTTGGACAACCATCTACTCAAGTCCTTTGTCCATTGCAGAATTGGATTGAGTTTTGTTGTTTCGAGACTGAGGATTCTCTAAATATTCTGAATGTCAGTCTCTTATCAGATAAATCACTTGCAAATATTTTCTCTTTTTCTGTATGTTGCTTTTTACTCCATTCATAATGCCTTTGGTTATAATAATTTATTAAAAATTTTATAAAGTCAAATTTATTGATTATTTTCTTTAGTTGCCTGTGCATTTTGTGTTATATTTAAGAAATTACTGTCAATCCAACATCGCAAAGCTTTTGCCCTGTTTTCTAAAAGTTTTACAATTTTAGCATTACATTAAGGTTTTTGATCAATTTTGAGTTAATTTTTTTGTATTTGCTGTTATTTATTATTTTGCATCAGGATATCCAGTTTTCTCAGCACTGTTTGTTGACAAGACCATTATTTCTCCATTAAATGGTCTTGGCAACCTTGTCAAAATCCAAAATGTGAGGGTATATTTCTGGACCCTTTGCTCTAGTTTATTGGTCTATATGTCTGTCTGTATTTCAGTAAAATATTGTTTTGATTACTGTAAATTTGTAGTAATTTTTGAAATCAGGAACTGTGGGTATTCCGATTTAGTTCTTTGTTTTCAAGATAGTTTTGTTTATATGAGGACCCTTCAGATTCCAAATGAATTTTAGAATGTGTTTTTCTATTTCTGCAACAAAAAAAAAAGGTGGAGGGGGAGGGAATTTCAGGAGGGATTGCATCAAACTGTAGATTGCTTTGTTTGTTTAATACTGACATCTTAGCAATACTAATCCTTCCAATCCATGAACATAGAATGCGTGTTCATTTATTTAAGTTTTATTTACCATCTCTCAGTGATGTTTTATTGTTTTCATTGTACAGGTCTTTGGCCTTCTATGTTAATTCCCAATTATTTTATTTTTGATGATATTTTAAATGGGACTGTTTTTACGATTTCCTTTTCAGATTCGTATTCATTGTTACTGAATAGAATGCAATTTATTTTTGCATGTTGACTTTTTATCTTGCTAGGTTTCTAATCTCATTTATTAGTTAACTTTTTAAATATTTATTTGTTGTGTGAAATATTTGGGGTTCTACATACAAACTTACATAATCTGTTTACAAAGATAATTTTATTATACTTCTTTCTTTTCAATTTGGATGTCTTTTATTTATTTTTTTGGGTAGTTGCTCTGGCTAGAATGACTATGTTGAATAGATGTGGTGAAAGTGAGCGTCCTTTCTGAGATCCTGATCTTAGAGAAATATTGCTCATATTTCATCATGTTGGCTCTATATTTTTATATATGGTTTTTATTATGTTTCTGTAGTTTTATTTTATTTCTTTTTATTTCTAGTATTTCAGATGTGTTTATCATAAAAAGTTTAGTTTTCTCACCTGTTTTTTCTGCATCAATTGAATCATGATTTTATCCCATTTCATTCAATTAAAATGGTCTACTATGTTGATTAATTTTATATGTTGGATTGTCCTTGCAATCAGGAATAAATCTCACTTGGTCATGATATATAATTCCGTTAATATGCTGCTGAATTTAGTTTCCCAATATTTTGTGGAGGATTTGCATCCTTTGGTGTCCAGGTTACATTAGCGTCATAGAATGAGTTGGGAAGACCCCTGACTTTCAAATTTTTGAAAAAGTTTGAGAAGGAATGGTGTTGTTATTTAAATACTTGATAGAATTCACCAGTGAAGCTATCAGGTTTAGGGCCTTTATTTATAAGGAGACTTTTATTACTTATTCACTACCTTTACTAGTTGTAGGTTTATTCACATTTTTTTATTATGATTTACACTTGGTGAATTTCGTGTTTCTTGGAATTTGTCCATTTCATCTAGGTAATCCAATTGGTTGACATAGGTGTCAATACTACTCTCTTATAATCCTTTTATATTTCCAGAAAATTATCAGTAATTTCTCCACTTTCATTTCAGGTAAGAATTTTAGTCTTCTCTCTTTTTTTTCTTAGTTTAACTGGCAAAAGCTTTGTCATACCATCTAGAAAAAAGTTTTTGATCTTTTCAAAGAAGGAACTTTGGTTTTATTGATTTTCTTTATTGTTTTCCTATTTTTAGTTTTCATTTATCTATGCTCTAATCTTTATTTCCTGCCTTTTGTTTTTGTTTTTGTTTTTTTTTTTCTACTTTCATAAGTTGTAAAATTAGGTTGTTGATTTGAGATATTTCTTTTTTTTTTTATTTTTTTATTTTTTTATTTTTTTATTATACTTTAAGTTCTAGGGTACATGTGCATGACGTTTATATCATGTATAACTCCCCAATGCAATCCCTCCCTCCTCCCCCCTCCCCATGATAGGCCCCAGTGTGTGATGTTCCCCTTCCCGAGTCCAAGTGATCTCATTGTTCAGTTCCCCCTATGAGTGAGAACATGCGGTGTTTGGTTTTCTCTTCTTGTGATAGTTTGCTAAGAATGATGGATTCCAGCTGCATCCATGTCCCTACAAAGGACGCAAACTCATCCTTTTTTATGGCTGCATAGTATTCCATGGTGTATATGTGCCACATTTTCTTAATCCAGTCTGTCACAGATGGACATTTGGGTTGATTCCAAGTCTTTGCTATTGTGAATAGTGCCGCAATAAACATACGTGTGCATGTGTCTTTGTAGTAGAGTAATTTATAATCCTTTGGGTATATACCCAGTAGTGGGATGGCTGGGTCATATGGTACATCTAGTTCTAGATCCTTGAGGAATCGCCATACTGTTTTCCATAACGGTTGAACTAGTTTACAATCCCACCAACAGTGTAAAAGTGTTCCTATTTCTCCACATCCTCTCCAACACCTGTTGTTTCCTGACTTCTTAATGATTGCCATTCTAACTGGTGTGAGATGGTATCTCATTGTGGTTTTGATTTGCATTTCTGTGATGGCGAGTGATGATGAGCATTTTTTCATGTGTCTTTTTTTTTGAGACGGAGTCTCGCTCTGCCGCCCAGGCTGGAGCGCAGTGGCCGGATCTCAGCTCACCGCAAGCTCCGCCTCCCGGGTTTATGCCATTCTCCTGCCTCAGCCTTCCGAGTAGCTGGGACTACAGGCGCCCGCCACCTCGCCCGGCTAGTTTTTTGTATTTTTTTTAGTTAGCTCACCATGTTAGCCAGGATGGTCTCGATCTCCTGACCTCGTGATCCGCCCGTCTCGGCCTCCCAAAGTGTTTAAAATTATAAAGTGTCCCCTAAATTATTTCTTTGCAGCATCCCAAAATTTTCGATATGCTCTGCTTTTATGTTCGTCTCTAAATGTTTTATATTTTCCCTTGTGATTTCTTCTATGACCCATGGGTTAAGCCTGTGTTATTTATTTTCCACAAATTTGTAAATTTTTCAGTTTTACTCCTGCTATTGGTTTCTAACTTTACTGTGATTAGAGAAAATACATTGTATGATGTCTATCTTTTAAAATCTATTGACACGTCATTTATGGTGTATTATATGGTCGATTCTGGAAAATGTTTTATGTGCCCTTGATAAAAATTTGTTGCTGTTGGGTAGAGTGATTTTTATATGTCTGTTTGATTAAGTTAACTTATTAGTATTTTTAAAATGTTCTCTATTTCCTTACTTATCTTCTGTCTGGTTGTTTTATTCATTATTTAGAGTAGTATATTGAAAAACAGTATTACAGTTTTTCATTGCCTATTTGTCCCTTAAATTATAACAAATATTGTTTTATATATTATAATGGTCTGCCATTAAATATGTAAATCTTCATAACTTCTATTTCTAGTTGCTGAATTAAAACTTTTATTAATACAGAATGTCTTTTGAATCTTTGAAACATTTTTTAAATTTAATATCTATATTGTCTGAGATTAATATGGTCAACTTTGTTCTCTTTTTTACAACTGTTTACATGATATATTGTTTCCATTCTTTTACTTTCAATAAATTTTAATCCATTCTGCCTATCTTTTGATTGGAGTTTAATCCATTTACATCTAAAATAATTACTGCTAAGGAAGGACTCACTCATTTTTCTATTTATTGTCTATGTGCCTTATAGCTTCTTGTTCCTCATTACCCGAATTTATTTCTTCTTTTGTGTTTAGTGGAGTTTTTTCATAGCGAAATGTTTAAACTCCTTTCTCATTGTTTTTATTGTGTATATTCAATGACTCTTTCTTTTGGAGTTGCCATGGGGATTACATTACTATCCTAAAGTTATAACATGTAATTTGAATTTATACCAGCTTAACTTAAAAAAAAAATTAGGTTGTTGCAAAGGTAATTATGGTTTTTTATTAAAAGTAATGGCAAAAAACACATTTACTTTTCTCAAAATGTTTCTGAACCTCTCTCTAGACATTTGTAGTCACTTTCTAATTTTTTCTGTATCTGCCTTTATTTTAAAAATAATCTATTGTTTAATGTCTGACTCCCAAAGCAGGAAAAGAAAAATTAAAGGGAAAAATAGGACACTGGCTCTTTAAGTCCCCGTGAAATCATTTCTACTGGAGGGAGAATTATCTCCAGGCAGTAAACTGCAACAATTGTTGGCCTGTTAGAGAACAGTGTCATTCATTCATTGTCTGATGTCCAGTGTTGTAAATTATTGTTTATATATCTTGCTCTGCTTTACAATTGTTTTAGGTAGGAGACAAATTAATTTTCTCTCATTTTGTCTTTTCAAGAAGCTGAATTTCTAATTTGTTTATATTTATTATTTATTTAAATATTGATTTAATTATCTCCTAAAATCAATTGTATAAATACGTGCATTTTTTTATTCTATTTTCTGCAATATTTACAATCACTTCATATATATATATGAAGTTCAGAGCTTACCTTTGTTCCTTGGTACAGATTATTTGTCTTCATTTGTTCATGTTCTAATTCCCTTTTCTATCCATAATCCTTTCTTCCAAAAAACTTCCAACATTAAAAAGTCACATATATAATGCAAGAAACTGACAGCCATAACAATATGCCTCTCATATTTCCTATTTTGAGGATAGCAATTGATTAATATCCCTAGCTGCTATATCCAAATTTATACTGAGACCACACCTTCCATAGGTAACTCAAATAAACTGAGCACAGTAGTGTTACAGAGATATTACTATTCCCTTGAAATGTCAGACAGATTAACTGGGTGACTTTGGCTTGAAGCCTCTCTGTTAGTTTTGCTGAAACTATTTTTTAGAAATGCATTATAGTTTGAAATCTTTCCTTTCTTCATTCTCTTCTTCACAGTGCTTAGAACTTCACCATGGTCTTTTCATTGAGGATCACAACAAATGCAGAAGTTTATCTCATTTCTTACATTTGATAATTGCATTATTATTAATAGCTAAAATAGTTTAATTCTTAACACTCTCACCCATAAAGTCACATTTTAATAAAGAAAATTTGCAATAAGCAAAAGAATTTTAAAATTCACTAAGAATTAATGGAAAATATATTTTCATTTCAACCTGTACTCAATTCAGAAAACAAGGATATTGTAATATTTTAAAGTTTATTTTATGAGTGTGTAGGAAGGAGCACACTGTAATTGATCAGAGTTTTTCTTATAAGGAACATTTCTTTTTTATCTATGCCTGCTAGTAAAAGTAAAAGAAACATAATTCTTACTTATGCTGTTTAATTTATTTACATTTTTGTCCATTCATCCACTCATTTAGGAAATTTACGGGACCACTACTGCACATGTATGGATAGTGTACTAGGTTCTGCAGAAGGAAAAAAGCAAAACAAAGCTATAGATTCTTATGAAACTCACTTGAGGGAATTATTTGTTTAAAAACAAAAATTCACACAAAAATTTGCAAACAAAAATTACAGCTCCAATAACTGAGAGGTCCTTGTTACTATGGGAGAATACACAGGAGGAAAATGACAGACTTTGAAAAATTAATAATAATGGAGTTTTTGTTTGGTTACTGCATTAGTTTCCCATTGCTGCTGTAACAAACCACCACAACTTAGCACCTTAAACGAACACACGTTTATTCCCCCACAGCTCTAAAGGTCAGAAGTTTGAAATCAGTTTCAAGGGCACAACAGAGCTTATGTTCTCGGAGGCTCAGAGGGAAGAATCTGCTTGTCTTTTTCTGCTGCTAGGGACCTCATTGGCTTATAGCCCCTTTCTCTATCTTGAAAGTGCGTCCCTCCGTTCTCTGCTTTCATATAACATCAACTTCTCCTCTCTAATATACTGCCTCTTCTTATGGTGACCCCTGTGATTACGTCAGATGAACCTTAATGATCCAGGAGAAAATTTTGCTACTCAAGATTCTTAACTTAATCAAATCTGCAGTGTAACTTTTGCTGTAAGAGGGAACATTCATAGGTTCTGGAGATTTACACTTGGACACCATATGGGGGCCATTAGTAGCCTACCATAGTAACCAATGAAATGTGATTTCATCCTGCAAAGTTACATTTTAGGCAAGTAAAACAGGTATTACATAGAAATTTTAAATAGCCCTTTGCAAACAACAATGAAATATTAATCTAAAACAATTTTTGTGTTCTTTTTGGCTGGCTCTACTTACACATCTTTCAGGGAATTTTTTATATTAATATATTATCTGAGAGAACAGATATTGTTACATACATATTAATTCTTAGATTTTTCCCTTACGCAAGTTTCCCTGTGAACATTTGCCAGCTCAAATGAAGAAGAAAATGGAGACCTCAATTTATGTATTCGCAGAGGTGACTCTCCATGTTATTTTTCCCATGTGCCTCACTACATTTCTGAGAAGTAGATTTCTTTTGAAGTCATTGCACTCTATCCTGTCTCTCTTTGCCAATTAATCCCTAGCATATCATTTTATATGCCTGGTAGTCTGCCAATTATTGAAGGTGGCTTTTGACTTTAGTTAAATGTTCATTTTTCCATTTTTAATAAGATTCATCCTCTTTGCATAGATATCACTAAAATACTATTCCTTAGCAATTGTCATACTTATCATTTTTTTCTCATATATTATCTAAAATTTCGTTCCTATATCTACTAATTTCCTAAAATGTTTCACTAGGCTAAATTTAAATTGTGTACTCATTATAATATGATACAAATGAACATAAGTCATTCTCCAATTTTAGGTTTAAATAGGTGAATTTACTGCATCACATCCAGCTATATCTTAAGTGCCAGCCACACTTTTTGTCCCCCAAACTGGAAGATGAGAATAAAATATATTTTATTTTTGTTTATGTTTCTCTTACTCCTGGTGTTAGAATGAAGCTGACTGAAAATTTTAAGCTCACTTAATTCTAACACTTTTTTCCTCAATCAAAACACAAACACAGAGAATAAACATAAATTCAAAATAAGGATTACAAGTTTTTAAAAATGTGTTCTTTCCTGAGACACTGGGTTTAGAATATTTCTTTATGTAAATTCATTTAATTATTTAAAATTCTCTGGACATTTTAGAATTTTTTGTATATTGTGTCATTAATATTGATGTGAACCTTATTTGAACATGAAGGTATAATATTACTTATCAAAATGTTGTGTAACTTGAAAAATATAAAATATAGCATTTGTCATGGTATATTTTTGTTACTCTGACTGCATGAAGAAAAGAGGCTTATTTATCTCAAGGCTGTATCACTCTCAGAAGTTTAAAGGCATAGTCCTGACTTCTGAAAAGGCCTTTTGTACTGTGTCATAACATGGCAAAGATGGTCAATGGGAATGACTTCTCCTAGACACATGTGAAGAGAGAAATCCCTAGGGCACCCTGGTTTTATGACAATCCTGTCTCATAGGAAATAACTCATTTTCTGGAGAACTAACCTAATCTCACTAGAGGATGAACACACTCACTACAAGCACAGCAGCACCAAGCCTCTCCAGAGAAATCCACCCCCATGACCCAAATACATTCCACTAGCCACACCTCCCAACACTACCACATTGAGTAACAAATTTCAATATAAGTTTTAATGAAGGTAGACAAACCATATCTAAGCTCTAATGATATTTTTAAAGCATTATAGATTATCTACATATAGATTATACATATGTTTTAAATTAAAATTGCATTTTTTTCTATTTATAAAGGCAGCGATGTTTCATCTAAGTGTGCATAAGAATCAACTGGGATGAGAGTTTGAAACAAATTTCTGGGCCTATTTAATTAAACTTAAGTCTGATTGAATAGATTTGAAGAAAGATACAGGAAAAGTTTTTTATTTTTGTTTTGTTTTGTTTTAAACAAACTATTCACATGATTCTGAAGCAGACATTAAATAGGGGCCATTTGGAAGGCGCAGCAACACAGGTGCAGATTCTCTGCAGTTTGATTCACATCTTTTAAAGTTTATTGGCAGTTTAATCTTGTTTCTTTATAAGAAGTTTTGATGAATCGTGAGTTACTTTATACCAGATTATTAACAAAACCTCTTGTTATTAATGTGGGAATTTATCCTTTGTTCCTATATGATCTGGAAAAATGAAATCTCTAGCATTTGTGCCTTTGAAATAAATAGCTTTGCTTTTAGTTTCTTTACTATAAACTCAGAGAAATCACCTGAAATGTAGTAAGACCATACCTACTGTCACTGTAATAATTAAATTGATAATCAATATGGCTCCAGAATGTGATCCATAAAATGCTATTTGTCCGTTATGTAAGAATAATAGGAGCTGAGGATGGGAGATTGGGGATGGGCAGAGGGTCTGTGGTTAAATGTCGGGCATATGTGAGAAAAAAGGTATTTCTTTGTGACCCATCCCTCACATTTTTAGCAAAAGTTTATTACTTCATGCAACATAAGATTATTAATGTTTGTTGGATTTTAAAATACTTTCTTTGGCATAAGAGACATATTATTTCTCTTTTCAGGATGTATTGAAATATTCTAAAGGAAGAAAAATTTTGGAAATTAATAAATTTCTAACTGATTACATGCAAGGTTTTTTTCTACAGCAGTAATGTGAAGTCATGAAAAATCTGAACAAAATATGTGCATTCATTGTTCATGTCCTACTAAATTAATTAATTTTTGGAAACAAGAAAACTCTTTTGTGTTTATACAACCAGAATCAAAATCAGTATTTTTCTTTCAGCTACAGTTGGCAGGAGCACATTTCAACCATAGAAAATATAAATGTATCTTACACCACGTGGATTGTTCTAAAAACTGATTGTATTTATTCTGTAGTCTAAAGTTATGATAAGTAAAGTCTTCAATAAATGATGTCAAGCATCATGATTATTTATTTGAGGATGACCTTAATAGTGTCTCTGTTTTTAAGTGATTGAAGGGATAGAATATGAAATGAAATAATTGTTTTAACTTTTATTTTTCATTCTTTCTGTATTATAAAACTACATTGAGACTGTCTTCTTTTATGGTTAAATTAAGTAAAATTTCTGACTGAGTAGCAAAGGTCAAAATATTTAATGTTTAAATACGAATTTTAGGAATAATATCCCTAGGAAATGTCAATGGTGCATCAAAATGGAATGGCTTAGCTGGATGATGTTAAATATTTGTGGTCGTAATTAAGTTTTTAGAAGCCATTAGTGTGTCTTTTCAATAAAAATGTAGATAAACATGGATTTACTAAAAACCTTTCTTCTAAGAAAATATAATTTATTATTATTACCATTGACATTTATCGAGTTCTTATGTGATAACCAATATGTAAAGAATCTTCAGAAATAAACAAATTTGATCATATACACAGCCTTTCTAAATTTATTACTTTTATCAACCATCAGATGGGGACATTGATAAAATATACAAGTAACTTCCACAAGATAAAAAAGCTAATAATAGAATGTTAAACTAGATATTTATTTCTCTACTCTATAATGTGAAATCACTGATTATAAACAAGCAATATAGATTCAATTCATCTATTACAGTTCATATATTTACAAACCATGGGGATATATACAATGATCCATGTAAATTTCCTCTATGTATTTCATTGTGTGTACGTTTGTGTGTGTGTATGTGTGTGAGATGGAGTCTCGCTGTTGCCCAGGCTGGAGTGCAGTGGCGCAATCTCGGCTCATCACAACCTGTGCCTCCCAGGTTCAAGAGATTCCCCTGCCTCAGCCTCCCAAGTAGCTGGGACTACAGGCATGCACCACCATGCTTGGCTAATTTTTGTAATTTTTAGTAGAGACAGGATTTCACTATGTTGGCCAGGCTGGTCTTGAACTCCTGACCTCAAGTGATCCGCCCACCTTGGGGTCCCAAAGTGCTGGGATTACAGGCATGAGGCACCGTGCCCAGCCTCCTCTATATAATTCTTATAATTTTTTAAATTTCCGGTATTGATGCCAATCTATGAAAACAGTGAGTTAAGCATCAACTATATTACTCTACAATTTTTGCAATGCTTTGCTTTTTAAAAGCAAACACTGTTCTCTAGTGGCAGCTAACATTTTTGAAAATATGATTTTGTCCTTCAAATAAATGGTAAATGGTTGTCTTGTCTGACAATCATGTTTATCTGCAGTGTAAGCTAAAGGTGATATGGCTTATTGCAAAACACGAGGGTCATCATGAAAATTAATTTCAATATTTCTGGATGTGTGTGAGCCATCAATTGTGAAAAAAAGCCTTGAGCATGAACAATGAAATCATAAATTCTCTTGCAGTCTGTTCTTTGTATAAAAGAAGAATAAAGATAAATGTAATTATGGATTGTATATTATATCATTAATAATGAAGTGCACTCAACCCATGAAAAGGAGGAAAAAATCATGTTTGATCTGTTGATAGGAACACATACTGTAATTCTATTGAAAACGATATTAAAACTTTAAAGAAACGTAGATATAGAGGACATAAAAGCTCTAATTTATATGCAATAATAAATGAAATATAGCTGACATATAATAAAGGATAGAAACAAAAGTATTGCAGATTTAAAAAGTAGAAGGGTGAATAATATTGATCTCTTCCTAATTCCTACTCCAACATTACATGATTTGAGGTTTACTTATTGTCACAATATGTGCTGGATACAATAAAGTATGAATTGGCTTGCTATTGCATACTCTAAAAAACCTATACCATCACCACCATGGTCTTATAATTTCAGCAATGCCTTCACTCAAGACCTGGATAACTCACTGATACACAATTACTAAAACATTTAGACGTACATGGTAATCTTCAGAATGCTGGGGAGAGTCCAGAATATTCAAAAGAGGTAGGATACCCTGAAAAAAATTACATTGTATGTGGGATATCTGTAATAAATATATATAACAAAGATTAAAATAATTATACTTAATAGCATCCAAATGGTTTGAATAATACTGAAAGCGTGGTATATGTAAGTTCACTGGTGGATGAGAGTGCTGCAACCTGGCATGGTTAGGGAAAACATAATAACTAAATTGGTATTTTTACATAAGAAAGACAAAATAATAACTGAGGAACTAATGAAACAAAATTGTATGAAATGAAATGTCATGAGCACAGGAGATCTTTGTAGCTACAAAGTCAGTTACGAACTTTGTTTTTATTGACTAGCATATGGGTGCATCAAAATGGCATGTTGACTTCAATTCAATGAGAAAGTGTGTATACAATTTTTATGTCTTAAAATATACAACAGTAATAGTAGAAAATTGGTTTTCAGTGGCAATTTAAATAAAAAATACAGTAGTAAACATGACCCAACAAAAAGCTTAGGGATCAGATTTTTTTAAGAGAAATTACCTGTAAAAAATCCTGATAATATTATAATTTAATCACATTTTATTGCCTTTAAAAACACAAAATGTAGATGATTAGAAATTCTGCAGTTAATTTGCACACAATTTTAATATCTTTCTCTTCACCTCCAGATAAGGATATACTATATTAACTATTTCAATCTTTGCAACATAAATAAGTAAGATTAATTGGTATCAATGTAAGATAATATAAACTGTAAAGGCAAAGAGAAGCATTGCAAATTTTTCTTTACAACATACACTAACCTTCAGAATGACAGTTTTCTTAGAAGCTGAAAGAAATGAGTGCCCAGATATTTGTGAATACGCCATTCTTTTCAAAATTCCTTTAATCTAATTCAGTAAATCTAAAAATTTTGTGTTCATAAAAACTTTTATATTTCATGGGCAATTTAAGGAATTATCTTTTCTTTAGATTATACAGGACTTTTGCTTTAAATCACCCTCTATAATTATGCCATCTTTCAGAGAAGTGAGAAAATAATCACCTTTTTTGTCATTTTAATGTTCTGTGGTTCAGATGTAAAAATGTGGTTGAGAAAGAATTCAAACACTGATTTCAGAAATTATTCTGAGGAGCAAAATGTGATTTCACAGATGAAATAATATTTTTACATAAAGCCTCAATTTTCTGATGCCTCAATCTTGAAAGCACTTCAATTGGCATGAGGAGCTGGTCGGCCTGCTTCTAGCAGTGACTGGTTGAAATTAACTCTGTTTTGCTTATATTATTTCCCTGTGTTCACCAGCATTTGGTCCTTGTAAAAAGCCCGGTCTGATAATGCATGTATTTATTAACAAAGTTAATATTCACTAGCAATTTTCTTCTATTTTATTTTAGAATATTTTACTTTCACTTTTGCTAACTAACGAGAACACCAATGTTTACTCTAAATTCACTGTCTCCATTCG
The DNA here is from genome assembly GCF_009764315.1 of Trachypithecus francoisi. Classification (NCBI taxonomy): domain Eukaryota; kingdom Metazoa; phylum Chordata; class Mammalia; order Primates; family Cercopithecidae; genus Trachypithecus; species Trachypithecus francoisi. The sequence continues at coordinate 59,539,596 of NW_022681465.1, forward strand.
TATTCTTTGAAAACACTAACCATCAACATTCCTTTGATCTATTGATTCTCAAAAAGGAGGTCATCTCGATTGTTGTCTTTGGAAAAATATTCACATTAATCTGGAAAATATATCACAGAATTACAGTGCTTAATGACTGAAAAGTATAAAAACTATTTTTTAACTATAAAATAAGTTAAAATTTCATTTGTTGCATTGAGTTCAGAAGTTAGACCACCCATGCCTTGAGAGTGTTCCTGATGCTTATCAGGAACATTACTGGGACATAAATTGGTAAGGTAATAATAGGGCAATTGATTGTAAAATATGGCTCTGAGAAAACATAATTTTATATATAAAAATCTTTGATAAAAATGAATTCTTTTTAATTAGGTGGAAAACTAGCCTAGTTTTGCACCCCTGGTACCTAAAGATATTATCAATACAATACAATGTTCTAAATGATAGCTTAGTCTATATTTTTTCTGCATTTTTTTGTGGTATATGGTACCAGCTGATAAAAGCAATGTATTTTGTGGCAATATTTTTTAGACTTACATATATATGTGTATGTATGCACACATACTAACATATGATATGATTTTGCAAATATAAGTACCTTAATAATTGATTATAGTTTTTGGTGCAACTATTTGTACTTTAACAAATTACTTTTTTTTTGAGATAGGGTGTTGCTCTGTTGTCCAGGCTAAAGAAGTGTAGTGGCCCAATCATGGCTCACTGCAGCCTTGACCTCCTAGGCTCAAATGATCCTCCTACCTCAGGCTCTCAAGTAGCTCAGAGCACAGGTGCATGTCCACCATCCAAGCTTTCTAAAAAAATTTGTTTTTGATAGAGATGGGGTCTCACTATGTTGTCCAGGCTGGTCTTGAACTCTGGGCTCAGGTGATCTAACAGCCTTGGTTTCGCAAAGTGCTGGGGTTAGAGGCATGCAGCACCACATCCAGCCTAAAAATTTACTCTTAAATAACCAATCCTTGCATCAGGAAAAGAAAATAATTTTGTTATCTAGTCCTTTGTATCATACAGCAATTCTACAGTATTGCTTGTCCTGTAATTTTTCCATTAAATTAATAAAATCGTCAGTATAGCTCATGGTGTTAGACGATATTTTCTGATTGACAGCTAAACTTTCTTTACTGACAGTTACTTTTTAAAATCATATTCTAAAGAAACAGACAGAAACGTATAAATACCAAGCTCTCATATTTCCCTTTACAAGAAAAATAAATTAGTGTATCAATTTGACTCAATATATTTTGTATGCAAATAAGATATTTTAGTGCATGATTCTTGCTGTTAACATGTTTTTAAAATATAAGTGCAACTGTTAGAGAACAAACTAGCTAAATTATTGCCAATGATATCACACATTAAGAAAAATATTTTTCAAAAATTTTGTTTAGAAACATGTATAATTATTCCTTTTAACATTGCAGATCACATATGAAATGCAGTCTTGCTCAAAAAGAAAAAAAAATTTGCTAGAATAAATTCTGTTTATACATTAGATCTAACAATAATTACAGAACATCAGTGCTGTTATCTTCACTGTTTTTATTATTTTAAAATCATAGTGATAATTATAGTAAAAATATTCTTCTGTAAAATAGATGATTAAATACAGACACACATTTGAATAACTCTGATAAATTTATTATATACAAGTGGTGGGGCTAATGTAAATATTTGTGTTTGAATATATAAAATCGTGAACTATTATTCAAGTTTTTTTTTTTTTTTTGCCATTACATAAAATACATCTAGGTTTATCTTTCACAGTCTTTAATATGGAAAAAATATATGTGGCAAACAAAAAGTACAAGCAATATGCCATGAATATATAATAGTCTTTCTCATTTCTTTTAGGTGATAGGGAAGTTGGAAATAAAAAATTCAATTCTGCATTGCAAAATTATAAGAGAGTTAGGCTTGCCAAAGAAAATGACAAACTGAATGTACATATTATATTAACACTTAATATTATATACATAATGTTAAACATTAATAATATATAGCCATATTCCATGTTTAGCTATAGATATTACATTAACATATCTATTCATACTATATTTTATTCACAGTATGACTGTGTATTTGACTTGAAAATGGGAGGCCATTCAGTACTCCTTTTCAAAAAAAGTCAAGTACAAAGTGACAAATTTGCTTTCATATCTGAATTGCTAACTTGATGATTTTATACCACAATTTATATATATAAATTGAATTTAGGTGCACATTTTATAGAGAAGTGAGGGTTTGGATCATTGTTTCCTGCAATTAATACAAAAGTTGAAAGTCTCACACTAAGAGAAAATGAGATCACAAATATATTTTGCTTCTGTGAGTAACAAATATGATCATAAATGCATCATAACATCATTGTGTATATATTAAATATTATTTTATGGTTATAATAAATATTATACACTTTTAGTTGAATAGAGATGATTATTAATATAACTAAACCAGCATTGCCTTTTAAATCTGCTGTTGTAAAAGGTTTGGAAAAAAGATAAGAAAGTTTAAAGTGATGATACCAAGATAATTGTGACTGCTCAGAGAGATTTTATTGGTGGCATTGCTCTTTTGTATTTATGGTTGTCTGGGCTCTGACATTGGTTTTCTTGCCACAGAGACAGACTAATCCCACCAAGAGTAGATTTATCTCTCAAATATTTCATCCCTTCTATTGTACTAATTTACAAAATCTGAAGGATAAATCCAGATTCACAATTTATTAGTGTATAGTGAAAAACTAAATTATTCTGTGGAAGGAATACATGTTATCTTTTGGAAAATGTTTGAATGGAAATTGTCATGTTTTCATTAGTAACTCATTTATGCCAATCGTATAGATGTGGGCACTTTGCTAAGCTCTCACACATGATATGTTATTTAATTCTCACAACAACACTGTAATTGAGGACTTTTACTATTGACATTTTAGAGATAAAGAAATTTATTAATAAGGTCAAGTGACTTACTGTACTCATCCATTTTCACAGTGATACAAAGAACTACCTGAGAAAGGCTAATTTATGGAGAAAGGAGATTTAATTGATTCACAGTTCTACAGGCTGCACAGGAAGCATGGCTAGAAGGACTCAGGAAACTTTTGATCATGGCAGAGGCTGAAGAGGAAGCAAGAACGTCTTACCATGGCAGAGTAGGAGAGAGAGAGAGATAGAAGGGAAAAGTACCACACACCGTGAAACCATCAGATCCCATGATAACTCACTATCACAAGAACAGAAAGGGGAAAATTTTCCCACATGATTCAATTACCTCCCTCCAGGCCCCTCTTCAAATTCAAGATGAGATTTGGGCAGGGACACAAATCCAAGCAATATCATTCCTTCCCTGGCCCCTCCCAAATCTCATGTACTTCTTACATTGCAAAGTATAATTATCCCTTCTCAATAGTGCCCCAGTCATAAGTCATTTCAGCATTAACTCAAAAGTTCATAGTCCAAACTCTCAACTGAGAAAAGGTAAGTTCCATCCATGTATGAGCCTGCAAAGTCAAAAACAAGTTAGTTACTTTTAAGATCCAATTTGATTACAGGCATTTGGTAAATGCTCCCATTCCAAATGGAAGAAATTAGCAAAAACAAAGGGGCCACAGGCTCTATGCAAGTCCAAAATACAGCAGGGCAGTCATTAAATCTTAAGGATCCAAAACAATCTTCTTTGTCTCCATGTCTCACATCCAGGCACATTGATGCAAGAGGTGGGATCCCAAGGTCTTAAGCAGCTCTGCCCTCATGGTTCATCAGGGTACAACCCTGCCACTGCTTTCATGGACTGGTGTTGTGTGCTTCTGACTTATCTAGGAATATAGTGCAAGTTGTCAGTGGATCTAGCATTCTGGGTTCTGGAGAACAGTGACCCTCTTCTCACAGCTTCACTAGGCAGTGCCCCAGTTGGGACTCTGTATAGGGCCTCAAACCTCACATTTTCCCTCTACACTGCCCTACTAGTGGTTCTCCATGAGGGCTCTGCCCATACAGTAGACTTCTGCCTGGACATCCAGGTATTTCCACACATCCTCTGAAACCTAGGTCAAGGTTCCCAAATGTCAACTCTTGCTTTCTGTGTACCTGCATGCCCAACACCATGGGGAAGCCACCAAGTTTTGGGGCTTACACCCTATGAAGCAATGGCCTGAGCTGTATGTTGTCCCCTTTTAGCCATGGCCTGAGTTCAAATGACTGAGACACAGGGTGGCTTGTCCTGAGGCTACAAAAAGCAAACAGGCCCTGGGTCTGGCTCAAGAAACCATTTTTCTCTCCTAGGCCTCTGGGCCTGTGATAGGAAGAGCTTCTGTAAAGTTCTCTGACATGGCCTAGAGACATTTTCCCAATTATCTTGGCTATTAACATTCAGCTCTTTAATTGGGCAAATTTCTGCAGCAGGCTTTAATTTTTCCCTGGAAATTGGGCTTTTCTTTTCTACCACAATGTCTTCCTGCAAATTTTCCAAACTATTATGCTCTGCTTCCTTTTTAAATGTAAGTTCCAATTTCAGACCACCTCTTTCTTCAAGCATATGACTGTATGCATTTAGAAAAAGCCAGGGTACATCTTGAATGCTTTACTACTTAGAAATTTCTTCTGCCAGATACCCGAAATCATCTCTCTCAAATTCAAAGTTCTAACAGTCTCTAGGTCAGGGACAAAATGTCTCTAGTCTCTTTGCCAAAGCATAGCAAGAGTCACCTTTACTCCTGTTCCCAGTAAGTTCCTCATCTCCATCTGAGACCATCTCAGCCTGGACTTTATTGTCCATATCACTATCAGCATTTTGGTTAAAACAACTCAACAAATTTTTAAGAAGTTCCAAACTTTCCCACATCTTGTTGTCTTCTTCTGAGCCCTCCAAAGTGTTCCACCCTCTGCCTGTTACCCAATTCTGAAGTCGACACTTTAAAGTATTTTTATAGCAGTGTCCCCATCTCCTGGTACCAATTTTCTGTCTTAATTTTTTTTTCACACTGTTATAAATAGCTACATGAGACTGGGTAATTTATGAAAAAAAAGAGAACTTTAATTGACTCACAGTTATGTAGGCTGTGCAGAAATCATGGCTAGGAGGCCTCAGGATACTTACAACCATGGAGGAAAGTAAAAGAGAATCAAGTACATCTTACAATGGTGGAGTAGGAGAGAGAGAGAGAGAAGGGTAAAATGTCACACATTTTTAAATTATCAGATCTCATGAGAACTCATTCACTATCCTCAGAACAGCAAGGGGGAAACCCTCCTCATTATCCAATCACTTCCCACCAGTTCCCTCCTTCAATTTGACATGAGATTAGGGTAGGGATACAAATCCAAACCACATTACTTACCCGAGTTTAAATTGTTAGTAGATGGCATAGCTGTAGCAAAAATCCATATTCTACTAAGTAACATCTGTGATACTATACTGGCAAATGTCTTGTATGATCAATTGATGCACATATTTTAAGTATGTTATGATTATAATTCATTTATCATAAAGCATTATTATTCTATGAGCTGCTACTTACATTTAAGGTAATTTTACCTCTTTTATAATTCTCTGTGGATTGGCTTTATTGCAGTGAAAAATATGTAACCAATTTCATGGGGACAACTAATTGTAATCACTTCAAATCTTTCAAATATAAAACAAAGCTTCGCAATTTCAGACTTGCTGACCCATTAAATAAACCTTTTACAAAGGTTGATTTTTTCTCTGAAAAAACTGAACATTACCTTTCCAAATATTAAAATGTGAAGAAAATATTAATGGATTGAAAATAGTTTAGTTTCTTCCAGGCTACCAATTTTCTTCAATTGCAATATTTTAACACCTTTTTATTTTCTATTTTAGTACCCATTCTTGACACCTTCAAAATGATCACCCCTGTTGCAAAATGTCTAGAAATGAAAATCATAGAATGTCACATCCCATTTTAAAATTTTCTCAATTATTTTTTAGGAAAAAAATCCATTATTCTTACAATGATCTAAAACATCTTGCTTCATCTAGCTCCTCACTACATCTCACCACATGCCACAATCCCCTCAATTCTTATGTTTTTTTCTATTAAGGTACACAAACATAGGTTTTCTCCTGAGTCAACGATATAGTTATATTCCCTCTTTTTTTTTTTTTTTCTTTTTTTTTTTTTTTAACACAGAGTTTCACTCTTGTTGCCCAGGCTGGAGTGCTGTGGTGTGATTTTGGCTCACTCCAGTCTCTGCCTCCTGGGTTCAAGCGATTCTCCAGCCTCAGCCTCCTGAGTAGCTGAAATTGCAGGTGCCAACCACCACACTTGGCTAATTTTTGTATTTTTGAAGAGAAGGGGTTTTGCCATATTGGCCAGGCTGGTCTCAAACTCCTGACCTCCGGTCATCCATCCATCTCGGCCTCCCAAAGTTATATTCTCTTGTCTGTAATATTATAAACTCAAATATAGTCTAAATAATTTAAAATTATCCTTCATACCTGATATTAAACATGACTTCTGCAGATTCTTTAGAGATACATAGCATTGACTTAACTCTTTTTGGTTTTTTTTTTTTTTTTTTTTTTTTTGAGGCGGAGTCTCGCTCTGTCGCCCGGACTGGAGTGCAGTGGCCAGATCTCAGCTCACTGCAAGCTCTGCCTCCCGGGTTTACGCCATTCTCCTGCCTCAGCCTCCCGAGTAGCTGGGACTACAGGCGTCGCCACCTCGCCCGGCTAGTTTTTGTATTTTTAGTAGAGACGGGGTTTCACTGTGTTAGCCAGGATGGTCTCGATCTCCTGACCTCATGATCCGCCCGTCTCGGCCTCCCAAAGTGCTGGGATTACAGGCTTGAGCCACCGCGCCCGGCCAACTCTTTTTGGTTTTTATACTGCTATATAATTATACACTTTGTAATCAATATTTGCTAAGTTTTTATATATGTATAACTGCTTTTGCTTTGGATTTTTGTTTTTACCTTTAGGCTAAATATTTTATTTAAAAAGGTACATTGCCTAGTACATTATTCCCAACAGTCAGCACATTGCCTGGCATAATGCATTTTGCTCAACCAAATAGTTCTTCAAAAGAATAGTGGGCTCAGGATCACTGAGTAGCTGGAGTTGTCACCCTAGATGACATGGCCATGTTATTTTAAAATATTAAAAACTGTCTTTGTATGTGTATGAGTGAGGTTGCTCTATTTTACATTCTATCAAACTCTATATTCATAGTCAATGATTGAAATGTTTCCTAAATTGATTGAGTTTTAGTATCTTCTTAAATCTCTTTACAGAAATATTCTATACAGCATCTGGGAAATGTAGAACTCAAATAAATAGAAACAACAACAAAAACAAAATGAAAAACAAATTTTACTAGGTTCTCCAGAACTTTTTTAAAAGGGCTTTCATAGGGCCTGGTGTGGTGATTCACAACGGTAATCCCAACACTTTGGTAGGCAGAGGCAGGTGGATCACATGAGGTCAGGAATTCAAGACCAGCCTGGCCAACATAGTGAAACCCTGTCTCTACTAAAAATATAAAAGTTAGCCAGGTGTGGTGGCATATAACTGTGATCTCAGCTACTCGGGAGGCTGAGGCAGAAGACTCACTTGAACCCAGGAGATAGGGGCCTCAGTGAGCTGAGATCCCACCACTGCCCTCCAGTCTGGATGACAGACCAAGACTCTGTCTCAAACAAAAGGAGGGTTTTCATAGAATTTCATCAGTATGTTTACTGATATGAATTGGAGTAACTCAATACAATAAAATATAAAATATGATTAACAGACCTTGATATTACTCCTCTCTGAGCCAGTTTATATGCATAAAAACACAATGATATCATAAATATCCAACATTTGGCTATATAAGAAATGTGCAGATGGGATAGGGAGTTAAAAATCAGAAATAAGCATAGGTAGGCATAGATAGTGAGGACTAAGCCCTGATTTTTTATCTTGCCCAAACTGCCACCTAAGGGGCCTAAGGAATCATGCCCTACAAACCATAAATTCTCATCAGGTGGGGTGTATTTGACCCTATCATGACTTACTTTTCAATCTAACTCTAGCATAACATTATGAGACAAGAAAAAAATATTTAACCTAAAAATACATTTTTTTGCCATACCTTGAAATTGCCTTGCAAAGTATCTTGTGGGAAATACCCACATTCTACAGAGAATCTTCCTCCCCCCTTTGTTTTCCTTCCTCTCTTTGCAGATCCAGAAGATAACCAACTAAGATCCAGGCACCCATTTAGGTCTAGAAACATTTTACAACCTACCCTCTCTCTGAAGTCTGGTATCTGAGAGGTTCCTCTGCACGAAAACACTTTGTCTCCACAATCCTTTACTTTAACCTAAACATTCCTTTCCATCAATCCCAGGTCTTCAGATAAACTCAACCAACTGTCAACCAGAAAATCTTTAAATTCATCTATAGCCTGGAAGCCCCCACTTTGAGTTGTCTGCCTTTCTCAATCAAACCAATGTTTTTCTTAAATGTATTTTATTGATGTCTCATGCCCCTTTAAAATATATAAAACCAAGCTATACCCCCACCTTGGGCAAATGTTGTCAGGATCTCCTGAGAGCTGTGTGACAGGCCATGGTCATATTTGCCTCTGAATGAATTCCTTCAAATATTTTACAGAGCTTGACTCTTTTCATGGAGAATAATCTGGCACCCAAACACATGGAGTTGAGCCTCAGAGAAGAATCAGGACCCCAAAGTAGTTGCTTGAAATGGGAGCTAAGGTACTAGCAGGGGCCCGTTGAAGCCCCAAGGAGTTCAAGTTTCTCCTCCAGTGGAACTGGTAAGTCCTCTTGAGCCCTGGACCTCCCTTTGGTTGACAGTCCTTGATTTATTCTGAGCTTTTTTTATTAACTGGGAGGGTGTTGTTTAAGGATCCTAACTCAAGTTCAGAGATGCATTTCTAAAGAGTCTTCTCAATTGCTTTTCTCTCAGAATTAACTAAGAATAAAGAGAAAACAAGGAGAATGACCCCCCTTTAGAGCACTCCGTAGGTTTTATGGCACCTCCACTTGAAGTAATATCGTCTTTATGCACAGTTTACATTAAGGGAAACGAGCCTTAAGGTCAACTTGCAAACTATAGAGTTTCTAAGTTCTCATTTTCTATTTTCTTTTCTGCATGCTTTAAATCTGCTGTTACTTTTCTACTAAGATAAAAACCACTGTTCGGATCTAACGGTGTTTTTTGAAACCTGGCAAGGTGAATTTATCTCATGGCTAAAGTACTGAAGTAATAGCTGTGGGAAGTTTCAGTGTGTATGTGTGTGTATATATTTAAAGACCTTTATAATAGACTTCTATAATTTTATATTCAATTGGCAATTGAATCTATTTTAATTTCCCTCTAGCACACCAGACTTTCTCCCCATACCTTATGATGTAAATTCTGCTCTCTGATCTTCACCTGAAAGTGGTTTCCTTTAAAATGCAAATTTAGGACTATTTAGCTGACAACTGCCTACAGTGATGCAACATGTCATCAAGAATTTGAAAGTCCAAAATAGAAAATAAATGGGAAAAGGAAGTATTTTATGAATCTATAAAATACTTCTATCAGCATGCTTAAATACATGTATATATTTATGTGTGTGTACACAATATTTTGACTACTAAAAAATATGAAGAGCTCTAATTAATTGGCTTTAAAAAAAACGAGTCAAATGATTTTTCAAGTTCACGTGACGTAAGTTGAAATCTTTACTAAATAAACAGGCTTTAAAATTATTAGTAAGATAATATCAGCAATGTCTTTTGAATATTAGCATTTTGTTTACATCTATTGATCAAGTGGTTTCCTGTTTATTCCTGCAAAATACTATAAGATTTGCCATAAGTGTTGCAAGATATAAAACCCAGCCCAAGAGAGAATAATCTTTGCTTATATATGCTTACGAAATATTGTTGGCTTAAATGAAAACCGCTAAATGCTGAATTATTGGTATAAATACCTGAGACGAGAAGTCTTCTTCCAGTCAAAGGTCTTTTCTCGATTGAAGAGATCGTGGTCTCACGGGCTTCAATGAATGAAGCCGTGGACTGCAGTGGCAAGTGATACAGCTTGGAGAAACGTGCGGACCCAAAGAGTGTGTGGTAGAAAGATTTATTAAAGCAGAAGTGAAAGTAAAGTGAAAGCGAAAGTAAAATGAAAGAGAAAGTAAAGTGAAAGCAAAAGTAAGGTGAAAGTGAAAGTAAGGCTTCCACGTGGAAGGGGGCTCAGAAAGGTTGCTGTTTCTGGCTTGGGTGTCCTATGCTTGTATCCCCTTGTGACTCCTCTTCTTTTCCTATTTCTGTCCTATAGAATTAGCTTATTTTCAATCCGCTTGTGGGTTGGCAGGCCTGATTGGTTAAAAACATCAGGCTGCAGCTAGAGATTAAACTCCCTATATGACTGGTTGAAGTTTCAATCCACAGCTTGCATCTGTGACTGATTTTAGCTTAGGGGAAAGTCTCTTTTGATTGGTTGAAGTTTTAATCCCTTAGCTTTCAACTATGACTTATTTTGTCCTGGGGGAAAGTCCCCTTAGGGAAGTCCCTATTGACCTAGGGAGTCCAGCCAACTTAGCCACTTAGTCCCTCCTAGCCTTAAAACTAACCATAAGTTTTATTACTTAAGTAAATACCTGAAATTCACAGCTACAAAAATGGTTGATAGAAAAATAACTCAAAATATTGGCTATCACAGTTTTTTTTTTTTTTTTTTTTTTTTTTTGAGAGGTTGTCTCACTCTGTCCTCCAGGCTGGAGTGCAGTGGCACAATCTCGGCTCACTGCAAGCTCCACCTTCTAGGTTCGTGCCATTCTCCTGCCTCAGCCTCCCTAGTAGCTGGGACTACAAGCGACCACCACCACACCGGCTAAATTTTTGTATTTTTTTCTTAGTAGAGACGGGATTTCATCATGTTAGCCAGGATGGTCTTGATCTCCCGACCTCGTTGTTTTTTTTTTTTTTTTTTAAATAAATAATCTAGGTAAAGTATTAAATCAATCAGGTAAATGTAATGGAATAAATGCTTGTAAACTAACCTGTCATAATTTAGGATCTAAGATTATTAATTGACATTAAGTATCTGGGCAACTTTCAGTTTAAGAATTATAGAAAAACATTTTTTAGTGTTCTTATTAATGGTAAAATATTGTTATAGGAGTTATTAAACAGTTATTTTAGGCAGATAGATAGGAAAAGTGGTTTGGGAAGTTTTTGTTTTGTTTAAAGTAGCTCTAGAAACATTTCTTGTCTATCAGGAAAGCCCTGGCTCTTAGAGCCAGGCCAGCAAACTTTTTTTTTTTTTTTTGAGACGGAGTCTTGCTCTGTCGCCCAGGCTGGAGTGCAGTGGCCGGATCTCAGCTCACTGCAAGCTCCGCCTCCCGGGTTCACGCCATTCTCCTGCCTCAGCCTCCGGAGTAGCTGGGACTACAGGCGCCCGCCACGGCGCCCGGCTAGTTTTTTTGTATTTTTTTAGTAGAGACGGGGTTTCACCGTGTTAGCCAGGATGGTCTCGATCTCCTGACCTCGTGATCCGCCCGTCTCGGCCTCCCAAAGTGCTGGGATTAGGCCAGCAAACTTTGATATGCAAATACAGACCATTAGAAACTGGGTCCACCCAAATTAGAAGTGACAGCGTGCTAGCAGCCCTCGCTCACTCTTGGTGCCTGCTCAGCCTCAGCATCCACTCTGACCATGCTTGAGGAGCCCTGCAGCCCCCTGCTGCACTGTGGGAGCCCCTCTCTGGGCTGGCTGAGGCTGGAGCCGGCTCCTTCTGCTTGCCGGGAGGTGTGGAGGGAGAGATCTGGGTGGGAACCGGGGCAGCGTGTGGTGCTGGCGGGCCAGCGTGAGTTCCAGGTGGGTGCGGGCTTGGCAGGCCCTGCACTTGGAGCAGCTGTCCAGCACTGCTGGCCCCGGGCAGTGAGGGGCTTAGCACCTGGGCCAGCAGCTGCAGAGGGTGCACTGGGTCCCCAGCACTGTCAGTCCACCCGCGCCACACTTGATTTCTTGCTGGGCCTCAGCCACCTCCCTGCAGGGCAGGGCTTGGGACCTGAAGTCTGCCATGCACCAGCCTGCCAGCTCCCCTCCGTGGATTCCCGTAAGGCCCAAGTCTCCCAGATGAGCGCTGCCTCTGCTCTGCTGCACCCGGCCCCATTGATTGCCCATGGGCTAAGTATTGGCAGCACACAGCGTGGAATTGGCGGGCAGCTGAACCCCCCCCCCCCACCCCAGTGGCTTTGCGTGATCCACTAGGCAAAGCCAGCTGGGCTCCTGAGTGGGGTGGGGACTTGGAGAACTTTTATGTCTAGCTGGAGGATTATATATGCACTAATCAGCACTCTGTGTCTAGCTCAGGGTTTGTGGATGCACCAATCAGCACTCTGTATCTAGCTAATCTGGTGGGGACTTGGAGAACTTTTATGTCTAGCTAGAGGATTGTAAATGCACCAATCAGCACCCTGTGTCTAGCTCAGGTTTTGTGGATGCACCAATCAGCACTCTGTATCTAGCTAATCTGGTGGGGACTTGGAGAACTTTTATGTCTAGCTAGAGGATTGTAATGCACCAATCAGCACCCTGTGTCTAGCTCAGGTTTTGTGGATGCACCAATCAGCCCTCTGTATCTAGCTAATCTGGTGGGGACTTGGAGAACTTTTATGTCTAGCTAGAGGATTGTAAATGCACCAATCAGCACCCTGTGTCTAGCTCAGGTTTTGTGGATGCACCAATCAGCCCTCTGTATCTAGCTAATCTGGTGGGGACTTGGAGAACTTTTATGTCTAGCTAGAGGATTGTAAATGCACCAATCAGCACCCTGTGTCTAGCTCAAGGTTTGTAAAGGCACCAATCAGTGCTCTGTGTCTAGCTAATCTAGTGGGGACTTTGACAACTTTTTTGTCTAGCTCAAGGATTGTAAACACACCAATCAGCACTTTGTGTCTAGCTAAAGGTTTGTAAATGCATCAATCGGCACCCTGTCAAAATGGACCAATCAGCTCTCTGTAAAATGGACCAATCAGTTTTCTGTAAAATGAACCAATGAGCAGGATGTGGGTGGGGTCAGATAAGGGAATAAAAGCAGGCTGCCCAAGCCAGCTGCTGCAACCTGTTTGGGTTCCCTTTCCTGCCACAGAAACTTTGCTCTTCACAATAAATCTGGTTACTACTCACTTTGCGTCTGCATTGCGTTTATGAGCTGTAACACTCACTGCGAAGGTCTGCTACTTCTGAGATCAGCAAGACCAGGAACCAACTGGAAAGAATGAACAACTCCAGACACCATGCCGTTAAGAGGTGTAACATTCACCAGGAAAGTCTGTAGCTCTTGACTGCTGAAGTCAGCCAGACCCTGAACCCACAAGAAGGCAGAAACTCTGGACACACCATCTTTAACAACTATAACACTCACCAGGAAGGTGGACGGCTTCATTCTTAACGTCAGCGAGACCAAGAACCCACCAATTGCGGACGCACAAACATGGTAATTCCCACTGTCTTTTACTTGCTTCCACATGTGCCTGACAGCATGGCCACTCCCCCATATACTCATGTATGTAGAACATCATGGTGCCCTGCATTTGCATATTAAAAGACTAAGGTAAGAGGGCCAGTTTTTTCCCAGGCGACATGAATGACATGCCTGAGCAAGCCAATCTCCTGAGCCCTATGCAAATCAAACACTACCTCCTCTAGCCTCCACATATAAGCAGCCCCTTTTCCACCCCACATGGGGTTTTCTGTCTATTTGAATCCATCCTCCCTTTGTTTTTGTACAGCGGAGCTCTTCTCTTCTCCCTTCCTCCTTTCTTGCCCATTAAAGGTTTTGCTCCATAAAACCATTCCACATATATCTATGCCGTTTTATCCTAACTGGTGCAAGACCAAGAACCCAGGTTTTCCTCTAGTCATTGGAGCTGCATCAGTATCTTTGTCTAATTCAAAGCTTGTTTAACGGTTATATGTGACACAAGCTAAAAGAAACCAGTAAATAAGGGGGATAAAAAGAGTTATAAAAATAAAGAAATATTTTTGATAAAAAGAAAAAAAGCTTAAAGAAAAGTAATTTGATATAAGAGAGAATCTTGCGTGGTAAATTTTTGTCCTAAAATTAAAAAAAAAAAAAAGAGTTGTACAAAAAGAAGGGATGTTTAAAACAAAACAGTATTTGTTGTGAATGAACTATGTAAGTCATAGTAAGGTCAGTAAGAAGGAATTTTTAAAAGGAATTGAATAATTCAGTTGGCTGTGATTAAGAAGACATAATAGTCTTTCTAGAGATGGGTCTTCGATATTAAAAAATACACAAATACTAAACTAAAAAATAGTTAAAATAAGATTTTATTACAAATATTTAACTTTTAATGCAAAATTTTAAATTTTTAAATTTTTGAATTCTATAATCTGTTTCTTTGTCATTCTTCAGATTGATATCTTAAAAGTTCCACTCTTTCTCTTTTGAAAAGGCCTTGAATGATGGCTTTCTCCTTCACGTTTTGTTGCCTCCTGTAACTTTTACTAATTATCTAGAGTAAGTAAAATGTTTGAAAACAGGCAAATAAAATACCTTTTGGACCCATCCTTTTTTTTTTCTGCATACTTGTTACATCTCTATCTTTATATGTGTCATGGGGAAGTGATATTTTACTACCAAACTACATGACAAACCATTAATTAACTTAATAAATGTAAATGCTTATCAAATTGGCAAACACTAGCTCAGATGCCTTTTAATTCACATGACCTTTGTAATCTTTGGTAAAAATAAATTTGGTAAATTTAATCTCAAAACTCTCTCCAGTAATTTAATACCTTGTCATGTGAAAACCTCAGTTCCTTGCCCCCTTCAATGGAAATTTGGGTTACTAAAAGTTAAAAGTAGGAGCATAAAATACACTTTGGGTAAAATTTCATAAAACACATGGATGTCCATTTTCAAAAAAAATGTGAGGGTTTTGGTTAAGGACCTATTTAGGAGCTGCTTTATAATGAAGGAAATTATACAGATAAAAATAAATGAAAAAAAGAAATCTAGGACAACAAAACTCTGAGCCTTATGGTTATGAAGAAAATAGTTGATATAGAGGAAGGACAAAATCAAGTAGTTATTTAAAACCAAAGGGTGTAATGTAAAGGAATTGTTTCACTTTGTAAATTGGTTTCATTCAGCTTCGAAAAACAACAACAAAAACAAAAAATAGAAAAAAACCTTTACTATAGTGGATTGTGGGTTGTAAAAATAACCACTTTAAGGGCAAAACTCTTAATTTTAAATGCTATGGAATTTAGATCTTGTTTGGATTAATGCAGGACCCACAGCTTGTGAACAATGAGTATATGTGATCCAAATGCACAGGGGGTTATCCTGAGAAAGCAACCAGCCTAGTGAGCTAGATAATTCCATTGTAAGAACTGCCTTTCCCTGAGAAGGGGACTGCCCAACCCTCCCTATAAAATACCAAGTGAAGTGGCCCAGATGAAGCAGTTAATGTTTCACATGCAAGCCATGTTGGACTAGGCTTTATGATAACTAGGATATCCTCCCACCAAATATGTCTAAAACCCAGGTCATGGCAAATTTCGGGGTTAAGGGGGACCTTTTACGTGGGTGCCCCTCCCACAGAATCATAGATCTGTGTAAGAAGCCTTATCTAACCTGCTTTCCCTCCTAGGTCTTACAGATGCAACTGCCTGCTGGGAACCCAAACCTTTTTCACAAGAAAAGGTAAAATGGTCTGGGGGTAAAAAAGACTTCCTGGGACCAAAACATAAAAACGTAAAAGATAATAGAATTATAAAATGTAAGATGTTTAGACCGGACACGGTGGCTCACGCCTGTAATCCCAGCACTTTAGAAGGCCGACACGGATGGATCACGAGGTCAGGAGATTGAGACCATCCTGGCTAACATGGTGAAACCGCGTGTCTACTAAAAAAAGTACAAAAAACTAGCCAGGCTTGGTGGCGGGCGCCTGTAGTCCCAGCTACTTGGGAGGCTGAGGCAAGAGAATGGCCTAAACCCGGGAGGCGGAGCTTGCAGTGAGTCGAGATCGCACCACTGCATTCCAGCCTGGGCGACAGAGCAAGACTCCGTCTCAAAAAAAAAAAAGAAAAGAAAAGAAAAGAAAGAAAAAGAAAGATGTTTGAACAACCTTTATATAAGGTAATTATAGTCCCTTTTTACCTAAATGTCTTATGAAAATGGGTACTATATCTAACTGGGGGATGTTTTTTGCCTTTCTAATACTAGAAAACTAAAGACATTTACATCTGCTCATGTAAATCCTCCACTGCATAGTCATTTGTGTGGAGAATTTATGGGGGCAATGGCAAAACTGTGAGTACTTTTCAATAACAACGACTGAGCTAGAGACTTTCTACTTGATAAGACATTTACTGCCTTGCTACAGAATATTAACTGAAGCTACTCCTATACTGATGGAAATAATGTTTCCCAAAAAGTTCCATGATGAAGTAAAATTGATTTACATAAAATCTTGCTACCTAAAAGAGAGCCTTTTTCCTAGGACTAATAGGGAAAAGTTGCTAAATTCTATAGTGTCTAATAACTCTTATGAGCTGCTTGGTTTGTAAATAACATTTCCAAAGTAAACAAACATCTTGTCTTAAAAGCTGCTACTCTGGCCGGGCGCGGTGGCCCAAGCCTGTAATCCCAGCACTTAGGGAGGCCGAGACGGGCGGATCACGAGGTCAGGAGATCGAGACCATCCTGGTTAACACAGTGAAACCCCGTCTTTACTAAAAAATACAAAAAAAAAAAAAAAAAAAAAAAAAACCTAGCCGGGCGAGGTGGCAGGCGCCTGTAGTTCCAGCTACTTGGGAGGCTGAGGCAGGAGAATGGCGTGAACCCGGGAGGCGGAGCTTGCAGTGAGCTGAGATCCGGTCACTGCACTCCAGCCTGGGCGACAGAGCAAGACTCCATCTCAAAAAAAAAGGCTGCTACTCTGATTAAAGGGGGGTCATAATTTCTTTTTTATTTTTAGTTATTTGGATAAAGTATGTTTTTGTAAGCAAATTTACCTTTCTGAGTCCTCCAATATTCAAATTGTAATTTTATGGCAATACACTTGTCTTCATAAGTTCAATAATGCTTTAACAATTGGAGACACTGTTTATTTTTCCAAAACTGAAACTAAAATAGCTTATTTTTCAGTAAAATTTCAGCAAAACCAACTTTAAAAGGAGTCTGTGTGACAAGTCAATTATTTGCTGTATTTTATGCAAATAGTCAGGCAAGCATCATAAGCCTAAAACTAAATTTGCACACAAATTGTTCTTGCTATAATATTATCGTTAATAAAAAATGCAGCTAAAATATTGTTCCAAGGGTAAAGTGTAACATTCGATAGTAGATTTTAGGCCTAACTTTTTGGGTACAGAGTAAATCATTATTTCTTGGCTACAATAATACTCTAGAAAGTACCAGATTTTAATTTTTCCTTATGTTTTTAGTTGGTGCCCTAATGGAATAGGTTCCTTTTTCTGTTCTGACATACAAATTACTCTTAAAATTGTCAAATGATGATTGTTACTTACCTTCGTGTTTTACTTCCAAGGAAACCAAAATCATAGTATTCTGAAAACCAGAGGTATAAATCTCCCTCATTTGACATCCCACTGAGCTCAGATCTGTTTCACTTCTAATGCTCTGCTGCTAAAACTATACAAGCTGCCTCCCTCTAGGCCCAGGGACTATTGCAGAAAAGGTGGGCATGTAAGATTGTAAGGGCTGGTGTTGAGGGATAAGCTTAGGACAAGATCAAACCCTGCAAATCAAGAAACGGGTACAAAAAATGCCTAAACAGTTGGCAAAAAAAGGTTAGTTGCCTTCTAAACTACAATGTGTCACTTTTATATCCACCCCAACCATAAAAATTTTCTGATTACTATAAAATTAAAGGAAAACATGAATTAACAGCATAAAATACCTTGTAACAAAGCCTCTTGGGTATAATACTGCCAATTATGAGTTGTGAAGCTAAATCTATGTGTGTATGTGTGTATATATATATAATTTTAATTTTTCAGAACCATGTTTCTGTTTTGTATAGCTAATTGCTAGAAGTCTATAACAGAAACCAAGCTCACAGCAGCTCAATGCATAGAAGTTAAAAAGAAGTCAGTCTTGTAACTTTTTGTTTTGGTTTTTCTGTCAGCCTTTGTACTTAAAATAATAATTTTAAGAAGTAACAAATGCCTGTCTACATCCAGTCCTATCTGGCCTAGAGCAATTAATTGGCTATAAGTCTTTTGACACTTAAGGCCCAAAGTCATAGGAAATCCTGCCAAAGAAAAATAACACTGTAGAATTATATTACTTTTAATGTGACAAAACCTTTTCTCTCCCAAATACAGTATATAGTGCAATCCAAAAGTGGGCGGAAAATAGATTTGTCTACTGTTAACAAGTCTTTAGCAATTTAGACACTGAGGACAAGGTGTTTCTTGCTTTTAATTTATACCTTCCTCAGGATGCTGTACCTATGGAGATAAATTGGCTGGAAAGGAAAGTAAATTTTTAAAATTCTAATTTAAGGTTGGTCCTACAATTCTCAAGTAAGATTTATCACAACGTCCAAATAACCCTTGATGAGGAGGATAGACACATTTTGAGTCTTATCAAAGAGCATGATGATACATGCCTTGGTTTTTTGGCTGCTTAGGTTGTTTACTGCCCTCTGACTCTACCTATAACCTTCTTGGATGCCTAATCCTTGCTATCTTTATGGTATTTGTCAGTGCATTAGCATTATATATCTCTTGTAATGTTGTACCAGATACAGCAGAAGGAAAGGCAACATTAAAGACTTGGATCATGATAGCTCAGAAAATAGATCTGATCCATGATTTTTTTTTTAGACTAAACCCTAGGCCTGACTCCATCTAACCCATTAAACAATTGGCTATTACATCAGTTCAAACCATGTCCTTCCCCAATATCCAAATGGCTAATGTTTAAAACTATTATCATCAACCCGGCTACTCTAGGAATGAGCCCTCCCAGCACCGTGGGACCTCGCCAAATGACCAGATCAAACAACTCTAGGAATGACCCTTCCTAGTGCCATGGGACCTGATGTTGTTGGCCTGCATACACATTCTGTGGGATGCTTTTTGGCCATGAGTGGGGACTGAGGACTCAGCTCTGATTTTTTATCTTGCCCAAATTCCTACCCAAGGGGTCTAGAGATTCATGCCCTACCAACGATAAATAATCATCAGATGGGTTGTATTTGAGCCTATATATCGTGACTTTCTTTTCAAACTGACTCTGGCATAACACGAAACAAGAAAAAAATATTTAACCTCAAAATAGATTTCCTTGCCATACCTTGAAATTGCCCTGCAAAGTTTTTTGTGGGAAAAATCCAAATTTTATGGAGAATCTCCTTCTGCCTTCCTTTTTCTTCCTTTCTTTGCAGATCCAGTAGACAATCAAGTAAGAGTCAGGTACCTTTTTGGGTCCAATAAGAAGCATTTTAAAACCTGTTCTCTCTAAAGTCTGCTGCGAGATTCCTCTGCACAATAAAACTTGGTCTCCATAATCTTTACCTTAACCTTAACATTCCTTTCCATTGATTCTAGGTCTTCAGATAGACTCAACCAATTGTCAACCAGAAAATGTTTAAATTCACCTATAGCCTGGAAGCCTTCTTGCTTTGAGCTGTCCCGCCTTTCTGAACCAAATCAATGTTTTTCTTAAATGTACTTGATTGATGTCTCGTGTCTCCCTGAAATATACAAAACCAAGCTGTACCCCAACCACCTTGGGCACATGTTCTCAGGAGATCCTAAGGGCTGTGTCATGGGTCATGGTCAGTCTTATTTGGCTCAGAATAAATCTCTTTAAATATTTTACAGAGTTTGACTCGTTTAATCGACAAGAACTAACTTTAAACCCATTACATGTGAGAACCAGTCCAAAACTTCATTCTTAGTTCATCCATGTAAGTATCATAAGGCTTTTACAATTGCTAGTTTTAGAGCAAATTGATACTGACCAAAAAAAAAAAAAAAAAAGAATTGCCATGTAGAGGTGAAAACAAATCTAAGAAAAAAACACAGATTTGGAAATTACAGGGGATAAAAAGGAGCCTGCATTTGAAGTAGAATAATAAAATGCTTGAAAAATACTTAAAAATCATAGTGACGTCACAGGGAGCTGTAGAAGAAAAAGAGGAAGCTAATGTTTCAAGTTCTCTTTTTTAAATGTTTAAATGATATACTTTAAAAATGGCTAGGCTCAGATAGGAACATTATTATGCAAAAAGTTTTCATTAATCTGACATTCTTCCTCCTCAGATCTTGGACCCTGATTGTAGAAAAATACATAATTATACTGATTGCTTTTATTTTAAATTTGACCACAAATCCACTAACCTCTCAATGCTAACTTACTGAATTTCCTTTGTCTACTAATTTTCTGCTCTCCTACATCACTCTTTTATTCCTTCCTTCCTTCCTTCCTTCCTTCCTTTCTTTTTCTTTCTTCCTTTCTTTCTTCTTCTTTCTTTCTTTCTTTCTTCCTTCTTTCCTTCCTTCCTTCCTTCCTTCCTTCTTTCTTCCTTCCTTTCTTTCTTCTTTCTTTCTTTCTTTCTTCTCTCTCTCTTTCTTTCTTTTTCTTTTTCCTTCTTCCTTTCTTCTTTCTTTCTTCTCTCTCTTTCTCTATTTATTTATTTATTTACTTACTTACTTATTTATTTTTACAGACTGAGTCCTTGCTATGCCACTCAGACTGAACTTTAATCCTGGCCTCATGCAATCCTCCTGCCTCAGCTTCCTGAGTAGCTGAGATTACAGATGTGGGTCAGTGCTCCTGGCTATGCACCTTTCTCTAAATCCTCGATATTCTTTCCCCACTCCTTATATTAAGTGGTACTGCTTGTTTTCTTATCTCTGAGACTCTAAAGACAATTAAAAGAGAACTGTCATGTGTACTACTACATGTTTCCACACATTCAGAACAGACTCAGCTTTCTTTTCTGTTAATACAGAGGGATTATTGGTTTTTCCTACTAAGGAAAGCTTACCTATTTTTGCAATCAGTCCAATATTCTCACGTATTCCATCAATGCCCCAGAAAATGGTTCTCTCTTCCATAAGTTGTTTTTCTACACTGATTCCCTTCCATTAGATTATTCTAATAGCAAATAGGATGTTCTCATTCATTTGTAAAGCAAACAAAAACCAAAAAGATCTTATTTGTAATCATACATAACTTTCCACTACCTTCTGCCTAGCCACCCTAACTTTCTTTGCCCATATTAATTTTCTGTTCCTCAACTACATTTGGAATGCTACTACCTCAGGACCTTTGCACATTTTCTAACTTCTACTTGGAATTCCTTCCTCTTGACTGCTATGTAAATCTGCCTCTACATCACTGTCCTTTTCTTCAGATCTTTCCTGAAATGTCATCTTATCATGAGGTCTTTTATAAAACTTTATTGTTTTCTAACTCTGCTCCTGCTGTATCTTCTCTCCTAGCCCTTATCTCTCTCTGACATATTGCCCATTTATTGTCTGGCTTTTTTTTTTTTTTTCAATTTTCTTTTTAAGTGTAATAATGATAAGTTCTAGTCAAGGAAATATAAAATAAATGTAAAAATATGATTACAGAAACTGACAAAGTAGAAATATGCTGTCAAAATGTTAATTGCACAGTGGAAAAACTACCAAATAAAGACAAAAAACTCAAACAGGTGCGATGGCTCACGCCTGTAATCCTAGCACTTTGGGAGGCCGAGGTGGGTGGATCACGAGGCCAAGAGATCAAGACCATCCTGGCCAACATGGTGAAACCCTGTCTCTACTAAAAATACAAAAACAGCTGGGCGTGGTGGTGCACACCTGTAATCCCAGCTACTTGAGAGGCTGAGGCAGGAGAATGGCTTGAACCCGGGAGGCAGAGGTTGCAGTGAGCTGAGACTGTGCCACTACACTCGAGCTTGGGTGACAGAACGAAACTCCATCTCAAAAAAAAAAAAAAAAAAAAAAAAAAAGAAAATCTCATTCTTAATACATATATAGTCAACTTAATTAAATTCCTATTCCAAGTCAGTGGAAAGCTGGAGAGAAATGGAATTTAAAACCATAAGTTTAAAGCCAGGCACAGTGGCTCATGCCTATAATCCCAGTACTTTGGGAGGCCGAGGCAGGCAGATCACGAGTTCAGGGGTTCGAGACCATTCTGGCCAATATGGTTAAACCCGTCTCTACTAAAAATACGAAAATTAGCCAAACATGGTGGTGCACACCTGTAGCCGCAGCTATTTGGGAGGCTGAGGCAGGATTGTTGCTTGAACTCAGGAGGCGGAGGTTGTAGTGAGCCAAGATCATGACACTGCACTCTAGCCTGGGAGACAGAGTGAGACTCTGTCTCAAAAAACAAACAAACAAAAAAAAAAAATGAAAAACGAAAAACCAAATGTTTAATAATATTCAATTCTAATTCGAGTATAAGAAAATAGAAATTTCCTACATAGTTGTTATGACTATTAACTGGTAAAACCTCTTTGAAAAGCAATAGGTAGTATCTACATAATATTTCTTTCAATCAACACAGTCCACTTTTCCAACCCTATAATAAAGAAATACAAATGTTTCTAAAGATATATTTGAAATATTTAAATGTTTAAAAACAGGATGTATATACATGTGTGAATTACACAATTGAGAAAATAATTAAAAATAAATACATTGAAGCTTGTTGTGTGCCTATAGTTCCATTTATTTGGGAGATTTGAAGTGGGAAGATCACTTGAGCTCAGGAGCTCAAAGCTGTAGTGTGTGATGATCATGCCTGTGAATAATCACTGCATTTGAGCTTGTGCAATAGAGTGAAACCCCTATTTCTAAAAGAATAATGATAATAATTAAATAAAAAATATTTAAAGTAAGAAGGGCTGAAGGGAAAAAAGAAGGAAAGGAAAAAAAAGAATAAATGAGGGGAAAATAATAATTATATTCTAGCTGTGGTATATTTGCAGTCATACCCCAAAATTCCAGGGCAGCCCAGTTACTCTTTGCTTCGATAAGGATGACCATCTCTTCATACACTATACTTGTATGATGGACCAAAGCCAGCTATACAAAAGCCAAGCTGTACTTCAACTTTTGGCAGCTGAGTGGACTTTGTATATGGAAGTGTCTTTGTTCTATAATAGCAGACTCTTGCTGTGCTCAGTGCCATTTTCAGTCCAGAGCAAGGGTTTCCAGGAGGGAAGTACCACAGACATCCAGATTATTTGGCTGACATCTGCTACCAGTCTGTGTGAAGAGCCGGTATGCTCATGTCATGAACCCTGCTGTTATGTTATTCAGTCTGATACTGGGAAGGTTGTTCCCCTGTTCAACCTCTGGAACCTAGCATAGGAATTCAGTAGAAGAGACCAAAAAAAAAAAAAAAAAAAAAAACCCTACTGAATACGACTGATGGAAAAGATCAAAGTAGCAAATTGAAAACTTTCATTTGTTTCATTTGCAATAATATAAAGACTTTTAATGCCTTTTAAGAACTTTCCAATGTAAATTAATGAATGTCATGTTGTATCGTTATCTAGCAGTATATTAAAAACATCAGCTTTAGATTTAGGTGTTAGCAAGGTGTATTTGTCAGGGTTTTCCAGAGAAACAGAACCAATATGATGTGCATGAAAATAAAGTTTTACTTTAAGGAACTGGCTCCTGTGATTTTGATTGGTGGTAAGCAAAAAACATCCGTAGGGTGTGGCCGAGCACAATGGCTCATGCCTGTAATCCCTGCACTTTGGTAGGCCAAGGTAGAGAGATCATGATGTCAGGAGTTCGAGACCAGCCTGGCCAACATAGTAAAAACCCATCTCTATTAAAAATACAAAAAAATTAGCCGGGCATGGTGGCAGGCACCTGTAATTCCAGGTACTCTGGAGGCTGAGGAAGGAGAGTTGCTTGAACCGGGAGGTGGAGGTTGTAGTAAGCCGAGATCTGCCACTGCACTGGAGCCCGGGTGACAGTGTGAGACTCCGTCTCAAAAAAAAAAAAAAAAAAAAAAAAAAATTGCAGGGTGATCTGATTAGCTAGAGATCCTGGAAATAATTGATGTCATAGTTTAAGTCCCAAGGTTATCTTCTGATATAGAATCTCTCCTTGCTTGGAAAGAGGTCATTCTTTTGTTCTATTCAGGGCTTCAACTGATTGCATGAGGCATGACCACATTATGGAGGGCAGTCTGCTTTATTCAAAGTCCACCAAATTTAAGTGTCAATCTCATCCATAAATGCCCTCAGAGGAACATTCAGGATGTTTTCCCACACATCTCGGCACCATAGCCTAGGCAAGTTGACACATAAAATTAACCATACAAAAGACAAAATTAATTTACAATCTTAGCTGTAATGACTACCTTTGTGATAGTTAAAAAAAAAAACAATTAGCTAAGTATCCTTAAACCAACTAAAGGATTTATCTCTATACACTATTATGTAAAATGCTGGACCAGCTAGAATTTACAACAGGTTATATAAACCTTATCTTAGAAAAAGAAAATCTACAGTGCTGGTCTCAAATCTGGTAGCAATCCCATGCATACTAAATGGAAAGCAGAGACTATGTTGTATTTATATAGCTTATAAATATAAACTTTCATTTTATATTTTGTTTGCTCTAAAATGACATGAAGTCTTAGATTAGGAGGCACTATGATAGCAGATTTTTCCAGATGGAAGAGAATGGCATAATTGATTATTTGCTGCATATTAAAAGATGATATTTTGGACAAATTACTACCCACTCATTTTCTCCAGTAAAAGCTACAGCTTGATTTAAAACAAGATTTTAAATGTATAGTTGCTGGCTATGTGAATAACAAGGAAAAAAGCTATGTAATAAATGTGAGATTTGGTGGTTTTATGCAGATTCAGTTTGTAAATCTCATAGCATATTTTGGGCTTATGTTTGCAGTAGAATAGTAAAAAGATATATATTCTATGAAATGGTATTATAAATTATATAAGTCAAATTCTCCATTTTACATATGAGGAGATTTACCACAGAAATGAAGTGCTTTCCTTGTTCATAAACTTTTCATTGACAGAACAAGAACTAATATAATCTCCTGAAATTAATCTCCTGGCTGCAGAGAAATTAACTACAATTATTCATTTTGTTAGTCTATTTTGTGTTGCTGTAAAATAATATGCAAGACAGGGTAACTTATAAAGAAAATAAGTGTGTTTGAATCACAATTATGGAGGTTGAGAAGTCCAAGATTGGGCAGCCCATCTGCTGATGTTCTCATGCTGTTTCAACTCATAGTGAAAGCACAAGGAAGGAAATGGGCATCTGCAAAGAATCGAAGCAAGAGAAGGAGCAACTGGCTTGTGAACTCACTCCCTTAAGACAGTATTAATCTATTCATGAGGATCTGCCCTGTGATCCAAACATCGCCTACTAGGTCTCACCTCCCAACACTGCCACATTGAGAATCAAATTTCAACATGCGTCTTGTCAGGGACAAATCACTTCCAAGCCATAACAACCAAGTACCCACAAATACGAGTCATAATCTATTAGGGTTTTTCTTAAGTTGATCATTTTTTTCTGTATATAAAATGGCATATTTCTGAATAAATTAGTATGATTTAATTCTGTCTCAGTGACTATCTTTCTTTTATCAAAATGGTTTATTAAAATAAATGTAGTGGTAATATTTCAAATTCATTGTTTACCTTTGCATACACTGTATATAGAGAACCCTCAAAAACGGATGTATTATGAAATTTTTATATTTGCATGTGCAATATCATGTAACATTATTACATAGTGTGTTTTTACCACTCAAAATTGTGTTTCTGAGTTCTACATCTATCTATATATATATACACATCTACCTATATATATCTATGTATATAAAGATTGATCTTATATGTGATATTGTTTTACAAATAGAATTTTTCTATCTTCAGTGATTTATTATCATGAACAATTGTGCTATAAACATTCATACTCCTTTTTATTTCTATTAAGTTGCAAGAACTTCTACGTCATTTACTCAGAAGTAGTGTTTCTGGTCCTTATAATAACTTTTATTTTTTATTTATTTATTATTTTCATAGTTTTGGGGGTACAGGTGGTTTTTGGTTACATGGATGAGTTCTATAGTGGTGAATTCTGATATTTTAATGAACCCATCACCCTAGTAGTGTACACTGTACCAAACATGTAATCTTTTATTTCTCACTCCCCTCTAAACTTCTGACCTTGAGTCCCCAAAGTCCATTATATAATTCTGTATGTCTTGGAATCATCAAAGCTTAGCTTCCACTTATAAATGAGAACATATGGTATTTGGTTTTCCATTTCTGAGTTACTTCACTTCGAATAATGGCCCCAGCTCCATTCAAGTTGCTGCAAATGTTTCATTCCTTTTTATGGCTGAGTAGTATTCCATGGTGTATATATACTACGTTTTCTTTACTGACCAATCTTTGGTCAGTGGGCACTTAGGTTGATTTCATATCTTTTCAATTGCTAATTGTGCTGCTATAAACGTGTGTGCATGTGTCCTTTTCATACAATGACTTCTTTTCCTTTGAATAGATACCTAGTAGTGAGATTGCTAGATCAAATGAAAGATCTACTTTTATTTCTTTAAGGAATTTCCATACTGTTTTCCATAGTGGTTGTACTAATTTACATTCCCACAAGAAGTGTAACAGTACTTCTTTTTCACCAAATCCAACAAATATCTATTGTTTTTGACTTTTAAACTGTGGTCATTCTTGCAAGAGTAAGGTGGTATTTCACTGTGGTTTTAATTTGCATTGCCATGATAATTAGTGATGTTGAGCACACTAATGTGTTTACATATATTTAACTTATTTGGAGAAATGTTTGTATATCTTCTTTGGTGAAATATCTATTCATATCCTTTACCCAGTTTTTGGTGGGATTATTTGCCTTTTTTTTTTTTTTTTTCTTGTTGATTTGTTTGAGTTCCTTATAGATTCTGGATACTAGTCCTTTGTCATATGGATAGTTTGCAAATATGTCATCCCATTCTGTGGGTTGTCTGCTTACTCTGCATAGCAAAATAAATATATTTTTATCTATGCAGCAGGTTTATAGTTTAATTAGGTCACATTTATTTATTTTTGTTTGTGTTGAATTTGCTTTTGGGGTCTTAGTCATGAATGATTTGCCTAGGCCAATGTCCAGAAGAGTTTTTCAATGTTATCTTCTACAATTTTTATGGTGTCAGGTCTTAGATTTAAATCATTGATCCACCTTGAGTTGATTTTGTATAAGGGAAAAGATGAGAATCCAGTTTAATTCTCCCACAAGTGGCTTGCCAGTTACCCAGCACCATTTCTTAAATAGGGTTTCCTTTTCCCAATTTATGTTTTTGTATGCTTTGTTGAAGATCAGTTGGCTGCAATTATTAGGCTTTGTTTCTGAGTTCTCTTTTCTGTTCCATTGGCCTAAGTGACTGTTTTTACACCAGTGTAATGCTGTTTTGATAACTATAACTTTGTAGCGTAATTCGAATTCCAGTAACGCGATGTCTTAAGATATGTTATTTTTGCTTAGAATTACTTTGGCTATTTGGGCACTTTTTGGTTCCACATAAATTTTAGAATTGCTTTTTTCTAGTTCTGTGAAAAATTGTGAGGGTATTTTGATGGAAATTGCACTGAATCTGTAGATTTCTTTGGACATTGTGGTCATTTTTGCAATATTGATTCTTCCCATCCATGAGCATGGGATGTGTTTGCATTTTTTTGTGTGTCATTTATGATTTCTTTGGTAGCGTTTTGTAGTTTTCCTTATAGAGAATTTCAACTTCCTTGGTTAAATATATTCCTAGGTATTTGTGTTTTTTTGCAGCGTTTGTAAAAGGGATTGAGTTCTTTATTTGATTCTTGGCTTGGTTATTGTCGGTGTATAGCAGTGCTACTGATTTGTGTACATTGATTTTGTAACCTGATATTTTACTGAATTTGTTTATCAAATCTAGGAGCTATTTGGATGAGTCTTTAGGGTTTTCTAGGTATGCAATCATATCATAAGAGAATAGTGACAGATTTCCTCATTTTAAATTTTGATGCCCTTCCTTTATTCTTTTCTCTTGCGTGATTTCTCTATCTAGGACTCCCAGTACTATGTTGAATAGAAGTCATGAAAGTTGGCATACTAGTCTTTTTCCAGTTTTCAGGGGGAATGCTGTAAATTTTTCCCCAGTCAATATGATGTTAGTTGTGTATTTATTTATTTATTTATTTATTTGAGATGGAGTCTCGCTCTGTCGCCCAGGCGGGAGTGCAGTGGCCGGATCTCAGCTCACTGCAAGCTTCGCCTCCCGGGTTTATGCCATTCTCCTGCCTCAGCCTCCCCAGTAGCTGGTACTACAGGCGCCCGTCACCTCGCCGGCTAGTTTTTTTTTTTTTTTTTTTTTTGTATTTTTAGTAGAGAAGGGGTTTCACCATGTTAGCCAGGATGGTCTCGATCTCCTGACCTCGTGATCCACCCGTCTCGGCCTCCCAAAGTGCTGGGATTACAGGCTTGAGCCACCGCGCCCGGCCAGTTGTGTATTTATTATATATGGTTTTTAGTGCTTTGAGATAAATCCCTTCTATGCCTATTTCGTTGAGAGTTTTTACTACAAAGGGATACTAGATTTTATCTAATGCTGTTTCTGTGTCTATTGAAATAATTTTGTGTTTTTTTGGTTTTTAATTTTGTTTATATGATGTGTCACATTTATTGACTTGAATGTGTTAAATCATCCCTTCTTCCCTGAAATGGAACCCACTGATCATGAAATATTATCTTTTTGATATGTTGTTGGATGTGAGTGTTTCGTTGAAGAGTTTTGCATCTAAGTTTATCAGGGATATTGGTCTCTAGTTTCCTTTATGTTATGTGCTTTCCTGGTTTTGGTGTTAGGGTGATACTGGCTTCATAGAACTATTTAGGGAAAATTCTCTATTTCTCTATCTTTTGGAATAGTTTCATTAGGCTTGGTACCAATTATTCTTTGAATGTCGGTAGATTTTAGCTCTGAATCAATCTGGTTGTAGACATTTTTTTTTTCTTGGCAATTTTTTTTATTACTGATTCACTCTCACTGCTTGTTATTGGTCTGTTAAGGGTTTCTATTTTTCCCGGTTTAATGTGGGAGGATTAGATTTATTCATTTCCTCCAGATACTCTAGTTTGTGCTTTTAAAGGTGTTCGTTGTAGCCTTGAATAATCTTTTGTATTTCTGTGGCATCAGTTGTAATATCTCCAGTTTCATTTCTAATTGAGCTTATTTGAATCTTCTCTCTTCTTTTCTTGGTTAATTTCCCTAAGGTCTATGTTTATGTTTTCAACAAACCATTTTTTTTGTGTGTGTCTTTTATCTTTTGTATTTTTCCAGTTTCCATTT
This sequence comes from Trachypithecus francoisi, assembly GCF_009764315.1. NCBI lineage: Eukaryota > Metazoa > Chordata > Mammalia > Primates > Cercopithecidae > Trachypithecus > Trachypithecus francoisi. The sequence goes on from NW_022681465.1 coordinate 59,569,020, forward strand.
CATTTAATTCTGCTCTGATCTTTGATTTTTGTTTGTTTGTTTGTTTGTTGTTTTTGTTTTTGTTTTTCCTTCTGCTGGTTTTCAGTTTAGTTTGCTCCTGTTTCTGTAGTTCCTGGAAGTGTGACAATAGGTTGCCATTTGTGCTGTTTCAGATTTGGGATATAGGCATTTAACGCTAAAAAAATTTCCTCTTAGCATTGCTTTCACTGTATCCTGGAGGATTTGATAACTTGTGTCACTATTATCATTCATTTTAAAGAATTTTTTAAATTTCTATCTTGATTCCATTGTTAATCCAAAAACCATTCCAGAGCAGATTATTTAATTTTGATGTATTTGCATAGTTTTGAGGGTTCCTTTTGAAGTTCATTTCCAGTTTTATTTCCCTGTTGTCTAGGAAGGTACTTGATATATAAATTTCAATTACCTTAAATTTATTAAAACTTATTTTGTGACCTATAACATGATCTTATCTTGGAGAATGTTCCAAATTATCTTTGTCATTCCCATTATTATTCTTGTATTTTTTTAATTGATCACAGTTGTATTTTATATTTGTTTCTAAAACAACAACATGCATAAAAGCAACAAGGAAATTATTTTATAATTATTTTGAGAGTGTCTGAAATGACTGGAGTGACTTTCAAGAATGAATACTTCTGGTCTGGAAAAGAAGGAAGAAATTCTAAACTTGCAAAAGACATTACTTGCAGGGCACTGTGAAAACCAAAAATCATGGTGTAGGAGTTCCCCGGCCTAGAATGTAATGCTAGTCCCTACTCAACGTCCAGATATTCAGTTTTGATCTGTAAAATGTAAGAAATGGTATTATATTCCTCAAAGAATTATTTTTGAAGAATTGTGAGATGATTATAAATTCCTCAGAGCAGTGCCTGACTTTGGTATGTGCTTAGTATCAGATACTATTTATTATTGATAACTCATGAGTAAATAAGACAGGGTGTAATAAGAGGTAGTTTTAAATGCAGGGTAAGTGTATATGCAAACAGCTGTACAAAGATCTCTTTATGAAGTGCAATGTGGGAGTTTTCATCCATTTAAGGAGTTCTAGGTGTGATTTCTATGGAATATAGATTGCTCACAAGTGAGGCTTTAAAAGCTTGGGCAATGACTGGTTCTAGACACAAAACACTATCTTATTTTTGTAAGCAATGCATTGAGAGTAATGTCCTGTGTGTGTCTGAGTACCTCTACCATGTAGGTTTGTAGAGTAGCTTAAGGACTGTGAGACTGAGGAAGGTCAATGCTGAGTGAACATTTGTGACATGGGACAAAGAAAACAAGAAGATGCCTTAACACTGGATCCCTTATGAATTTTTTTTTCTGTTTCTTCCACTTTTTTATAAAGATTGAACGGAAGGATTGGCCTGAACTTCTCTATTTGAGAAAGAATAACACTGATCTGGCACAGTGATTGTATAGTGATACATAACAAGATGACAAGTTTACACACAAAATTGCAGAAAATCTGCAGCTTCTTAAGTTTCTGTGTTAAGCCTCTTGAGCTTCAAGGCACCAGGGATTGTGGGAGAGCATTTAACTTACCAATGAACTTACTCTAGTCTCTGGGTTTTAAAACAATCTCTATTTCTCTGGTCTATGAGCCTGTCTCCTTTGGAGAACTTCTTATTTTTGTTCTGTTTCTGGTTTGTTTTGTCTGGGTTTTAAGATGCACGTAAATAATAGGAGGCTTGCCTGGTTTTGTTTGTACCTAGAGAGTAATGTTGATATTTCAACACTGGTCTTTGGTTTGTCTTCTGTACAGTGATGACTCCCTACAGTGAGACGAATATTCTGGCCAGGTCTGTGGATAATGTGCATTCTTGCCCTTGTAAAACGGAAAACTTAAGGTGTTGCAGTCTTATGATTCAGGCAAGAACTGTGATACTCCGTTGTTAACATGCTTTGACCTGCAGACCTCTGAATGCACACTCTTCATGCTATCTTTGCATAAAGAGTTGTTGCTTACTAGCTTTTTTTGGTTAATGTCCACTGCCCCTATCCAGAGGGCTTTCAACTCAGTGACTCTCCTAATCACCACAAAAATATGGGATTTTTGTATCCACTAAATACCAAAAATCTATTAAGACAGGGAATTCTCATTCTTTTTGTCTACGCATGCAATACATGTAATATTTTCTTTTTTATAACTATGCTTTTGGCATAAGACCACACTGGTTGACCCTTACAATTATGGTTAGGTTTTCAGTTAACCTAATGAACACTCATCCTCTTCAGAATTTTAATTTGCAGTCTGTAGCCAAGATACAACCAATCTGACTGCATAGTCCCCTCACTTTGTTTCCTATAATTTTCTCACCCTTCTGACTTTCAGAAGAAAAAGCACAGGATTTCCCTGCTTCCAGGAAGAATGAGGGCTGCTCATTCCATTATACATTGTAGTGTTTAGCTGTGTTATATGATAAAACTGAACATTCAAGCAGTCAGGGCTGCCTCTTGTATAAAAAGCTTAAATATTTTAAAGAAGTTTTAAATCGCTTTTTACAAAAATGTATGACCTTTTGCATTTCAAGTATTTTCTAGGGCTCTGGTGTCTAATACAATAGTTACTACTCACAAGTGACCATTTAGTAATTGAAAGGCAGATTGTTGAAATTGATATGGGTCATGAGTGTAAAATATACGCCACATTTTACAGACGTGTAAAAAACATAATATAAAATAGCTGGGATAATATTTTTGTTGAAATGAATTTTTTTTGTATAAATTTGGTTTAATATAATTAATTTAATGTTTCTTTTTAATTTTGAGAATTGTGCCTTCCAGACAATTTAACATTATCTGTGTGACTCACATTATATGTCTCTTGGACAGTGCTATTCTAGGGACTGAAATGAGCCATCTGTGTGCTAAATCTGAACATTAACTCCTCATTTCTCTTTCATTTCCTCTGTAACAAATCTAATTTCTCTCATGGCTTCCTCTGACAGAATGAATACCTGGAAAAGAAGAAAAGCACATGAACTTTTTTTATTGATATATTTTTCTCGTTTTGAATATGGGCAAGAGGATTTTAAGGGCAAATAGAGTGCCAGGAATTCCCTACAAAGTTTCCATCAGGAATTTAATTCTTCGAAGGAAAAAGAGCACTGGTGGAAGGAGAATACTTACTGAAAAATATTCAGTGGCATACACTGAAAGAAAATAAGCACGTAAGGGAGCATATTGGCTATGGCTGTTCGATGCCTTGGCCCAAAGCAAGAAGACAAAATATTTATATTCCATTCATCTTCATTTGTTTTAAATTGAGGTCTAATTTACAATATGTAAAATTAATTATTAATTATTTTAACACGTACAATTAAGTGTCATTTGGTTCATTCACAAGATTGTGGAGCGTCTATCTGCTTCCAAGACACTCTTATCATCCCAAAATGTTTTGAAAGTGGGCAAACTCCTACTCATAAGAATTCTTGTTTGCAGGCCAGGCGCAGTGACTTACATCTTAAATCTCAGCAATATGAGTGGCTTATGCAGGAGGACGCTTGAGCCCAGGAGTTTGACACCAGCCTGGCTGATATAACAAGACCCCGTCTCAGAAAGAAGGAGAAGGAGAAGGAGAAGGAGAAGGAGAAGGAGAAGGAGAAGGAGGGGAAGGGGAAGGGGAAGGGGAAGGGGAAGAAGAAGAAGAAGAAGGAGGAGGAGGAGGAGAGGAGGAGGAGGAGGAAACTATAAACGGGATTCCTGTTTAGTAATGGTATTGCACTTTTTGGTTTTGATTATGAGAGTGGCATAACTGAAGTCGCTTTTTATCTGACCAATGTTAGCAGCAAAGAGAACAGTGTACTCGCCACTCTCCTCATTCACTCTTCAGGCTGCATAGTCCCACATTCCTTTGGGAAAGCTGTTCTTATTACTGCCATCTTGACACACTCTGTTCTGTGCAATCAAAACTGTAAATATCTTCAGAGTAATTTTTAGTCTAGAAAATAAAATGAATTATTGGTCTTCCAGCTTTGTCTACTGCTTATTGTATTTATTTTAATACCTCTTCCCTGCTTCCATTGTACCTCTGCTTGACCCTTAAGGCTCCTATGTGTTAGGTCACCAATTTATACATATATTATGTATTAGGTCACCACTTTTGTACACTTTTATATATAGCATTTAGTCTCATACTTTGTATACTAAAGAGAACAGGACATATAAATACAAGAAATTAATAAATATGTATTCTGAAAATAAATGTCCTTATTGTAAAAAAAAGAACAAGGTGCTTATGAAGATAATTATTAAAACTGCCATATTATTAATTATGTTGCAAAAATGACAAGATAATACTTTTGCTTACAATTATCAATCAATTGTAGTAGCATTTACATCGATGAAAATTCAAATATCATTTACTTTTTTTTTTTTTTTTCTGAAACAGGGTCTCCCTGTGTTGCCCAGGCTGGAGTGCAGTGACACGGTTCACTATAACCTCAAACTCTTGGGCTTCAGTGATCCTCCCACCTCAGCCTCTCAAGTTGCTAGGACTACAGGTGTGCACCACCATGTCTGGCTAATTTTTTATTTTTATAGTTTGTTGAGATAGGGGTCTCATTATGTTGCCACAGCCGATCTCAAACTCCCAAACTCAGGTGATCCCACTTTGGCCTCCCAAAGTACTGGGATTACATGTATGAGCCATGGCATCAAGCTTATTTACATTATTTTTTACTCATCTTATTTTTAACAGAGTTTCTACCATTATACTCTACCCTTATTCCCAGTATCTGACATTTAATATTCAAACTGACATTTAATAAGGATTTTATTGATTCAATAAAAGTTAAAAACTGTCAGTTTTATAGACAAACTGCCATTTAAAATATGTAGAAATTTGCTGTGAGTTCTTCTATTTCAAAGTTCACAGAATAGAAAACAATATTAAAAATAATAAGCTATATTATTTATGAACAATTTATTTGAAAATGATGCTATAGAAAATGACATGAATTTCAAACTAAATGCAAGTATATCTTAGAGATATTACGGGTTTGGTTCCAGACCACCGCAATAAAGCACAATTTTGGTTTTCCAGTGCATATAAAGGTTATATTTACACTATAGTCTATTAAGTGTGAAATAATGTTATGTCTAAAAACCAATGTATATACCTTAATTTAAAAATAGTTTCCTGCTGAAAAATGCTGGCACAGAGACAGAAAGTGCCCACAGGCTTTTGGAAAGTGGAGTCAGTAGACTTGCTCAGAGCGGGGTTGCCACAACCCCTGAACTTTTAGAAAACACAGTGTCTATAAAATGCAGTAAAGTAAAGCACAAGAATACTAAGTATTCCTGAAATTTCAATCCTTTGGCTTCAAAATAAGGACAATTAATACAGTCATAAGTTGATAAAAGGGCACAAAAGTGAATTGCTTAAGGGATAACACAAATGCCATTTGAAATGAATTATTAATGTATCAAAATATTATATAAAAGAAAGGTAAATTGTAATCATTTGGTGTTCAAAAAATAACTTGAAGAAATAAATGCTGTTTGTGAAGAGCAGTAAATAGAAAAATTATGAAAGTTAGGAAACTGAAAAGGGTATAGTGACGAAAAAATATTACTTATTTCTAGAGAAATGGAATGTTTTATGACTAGTGATTGCTGACTTTAAAAAGTGTCTTCCTACAACTTAAAATCACTGAATTCTGAAGCTTGTGAATTAACACAGGATATACGAATAACTTTAGGAAATAAGAGCTGAATCTTTTAAAAATTACTCTTAAAAATATTCATAAACATATACAGATTTTTAAGTTCCTAAGTAATACATGAACACAGTAATGTAAAACGATCAACCTCACCCTCCAGTTTAGCAAAAAAAGCACATGCTTTAGCCACCCGCAGTCAGTTATGAATTGAGATTAACATAAAAGGTAAAGAATTTAGGCTATAAATAAAAATTAACCAATTAGATAACAGCTCTGGAAAGTATGAAGGACAGATAAGTTAACTCACTAAACGGTAAAAAGCAGGTACCATTATACTCAATGCTAAAAGCAGATTCTGAAACATTCTTAAAATAATATTTCTACTAAAACAGAAGGCTGCATCCATCCACACCCAGAGATGTGGCATAAATGACAAGTGACGGATCATAACAGCAGGCCTTCTCCACAGATCAAATGCCACCTCAGAAACATGTTCAGACACACAGGATCAGACATACACACACACATTGGGCCAGGAGAAGGTCACAGAACTGTGGGCTTAATGTCAGACGTTACTCCAGAATTTGTGGGAGAGGGTTGTGCTGTTTGTGGCTGGATCCATCCACAAGAAAGGGAGATTATCCATGCCATAATGAAAAGCAGCCTAAGTACCAACCACAAGAGCACACGTCAGCCTTCACTCACTGCGTGGATGCTGCAATGCACCACGCAGCTATGCTTTCAGCAATGAAGGGCTTTCTATGCCAGCTTCTGGGAGCAACCTTCCCTGGTAATCCATCGGAAATTCTTCAGCTGAGAATGATCACCTTGACCAGGGGCATGTCCCCTTTCCAGTAAAGCCAAAATCTGATGGCTAATTGATGAATCATATCAAGGCCCGTTACTTATACACAGAAACTATTTTAAATGCTTTAACATCTCTATTTTCCTCAAATTCATGTACTACTTAACTATTTTCCATTGCACATTACTCGAGATAAAATTCAAAGCATGTTCTGACAGTGGATAGTCATTTTACTGATCATTATAGAAAGAACTTAAAGCTGTGATTGACACACTGAAGAACAAGATGTATCATGAATCTCAGGCTCTTCAGTTATAACAAGTGTGAAAAATTAATCTTGTGACCAACAGACTTAAGCCATCAAAATTATTTTCCTCTGAATTGTTCATTCAGGTAAAGAGCCAGAGATGTTTAGAAACAGGAATTTCGTATAACCTTCATTTTAAAATCTTATTCCCTATGAGATATCAAGCAGGAATTTTTTATACAAACACGTTAATATTTATCTTGTAAAGTATTTCATGCTATGAGTAAGAAAATATGTACTTTTTTCTTTTTGCTTTCAAACAACGAAGAATGATATCAAAGATGTGCTACACTTTTAATTTCTAAATATATTCTGAATTCATGTCATGCATTTATGATTGAATCCGAAAATCACAGAAAAAGTTTATTTGAACAGAGAAAGTTTAAAATAAAAGAGTTATTAAAAGGGGATTAGAATAATTGGGAATTGCTTATGTGGAGGAAAAGAGAGGACTCTAAAGGCTACTCTAGGTTTGAACACAGGCATAGAAGGAAGGAACACATTTTGAAGAGGAGAATCCTCAGGTAGGATGGGGATCAGATCAGACCTCTTTGGAGAGGATCATTGAAATACACAGAATGGTGAAGTTTTCCACAGTTTTTGGTCAGAGCTGCAGCTGGTAGGTGTAAAATTACCTGCTGGTACTCTAATAAAATTTTGCAGCCAAGTTACTTGTGTGGGTTGCTGTAGACTTGCTGGAAAGTTCACTGAAAGCACTGACTAAATTCACCAGAAAGCTTCTGGGAATCCTGAGCACTTGGGGTGAGGGCTTGTTGTCCACAGACTTCGAAGGTTCAGGTTACCTCTGGCCATAATCCAGGTTGGGAGGGGTAAGCTGAGAGAATATGGGGAATTGCTGTTTGTTGTTGTCCACCAGGATATTGCTAAATCACACACAAAGAATAGACTAGAAACACAACTAGAACAGCACATCTATAGGAACCAGATGTATTAGTCCATTCTCGTGCTTCTATGGAGAAATAACTGAGACTGGGTAATTTATATTAAAAAAAAAAAAAAGAGCTGTAATTGACTCACAGTTTCATATTGCTGGAGAGGGTTCAGGAAACTACAATCATGGCAGAAGGCAAAGGAAAAACAAGCACCTTCTTCATAGGGTGGCAGGATGGAGTGAGTCTAAGGAGGGGAAATACCAGATACTTACAAAACTATTAGATCTTGTGAGACTCGCTCATTATCAGGAGAACAGCCTGGGGGAAACTACCCCCATGATCGAATTACCTCCACATGATCCCCCGCTTTGACACAAGGGGATTATGGGAATTACAATTCAAGGTGAGATTTGGGTAGGGACACAAAGCCAAACCATATCACCCTGAAAATAAAATCCTTTAGCATTCGCGACTGTCAAGGCTTAACATTGTGCTGGTTGGCTATATATATATATGTTGACAAGGTGCAGGTACATTGTTACCAAGCAGAGAGTCCATCAGTTAATAACTAGCACAGCCCCTTGGGCTGTTCAATTACTCAGCTTCCATATATACCAGTCTACACATATTTAAACTTCTCTACATAAGCAAACAAGTCTATGCTTCTGCCTAAAAAGCTATAACCACTCTATTAGTCCATTCTCACAGTACTATAAAAGTACTACCTTAGACTGGGTAATTTATATTAAAAAAAAAAAAAAGAGCTGTAATTGACTCACAGTTTCATATTGCTGGAGAGGGTTCAGGAAACTACAATCATGGCAGAAGGCAAAGGAAAAACAAGCACCTTCTTCATAGGGTGGCAGGATGGAGTGAGTCTAAGGAGGGGAAATACCAGATACTTACAAAACTATTAGATCTTGTGAGACTCGCTCATTATCAGGAGAACAGCCTGGGGGAAACTACCCCCATGATCGAATTACCTCCACATGATCCCCCGCTTTGACACAAGGGGATTATGGGAATTACAATTCAAGGTGAGATTTGGGTAGGGACACAAAGCCAAACCATATCACCCTGAAAATAAAATCCTTTAGCATTCGCGACTGTCAAGGCTTAACATTGTGCTGGTTGGCTATATATATATATGTTGACAAGGTGCAGGTACATTGTTACCAAGCAGAGAGTCCATCAGTTAATAACTAGCACAGCCCCTTGGGCTGTTCAATTACTCAGCTTCCATATATACCAGTCTACACATATTTAAACTTCTCTACATAAGCAAACAAGTCTATGCTTCTGCCTAAAAAGCTATAACCACTCTATTAGTCCATTCTCACAGTACTATAAAAGTACTACCTTAGACTGGGTAATTTATAAAGGAAAGATGTTTAATTGACTTACAGTTCCACATGGCTGGGGAAGCCTCAGGAAACTTACAATCATGGTGGAAGGTGAATGGAATGCAAGCACCCTCTTCACAAGGTAGCAGGAAAGACAAGAAGGAGGAACTTCTAAACACTTACAAAACCATCATATCTTGTGAGAACTGACTCACTATCATGAGAACAGCATGAAGGAAACCACTCCCATGCTCTAATCACCTCCCTCTCTCTACACGTGGGGATTACAGGTCCCTCCCTTGACACGTGGGAACTACAATTGATGATGAGATTTGGGTGAGGACACAGCCAAATCATATCAGCCATCCTCACTGTTTTTTTACAATAAAAAGATACACTGTCTTAGATGGCATTGTAGTTATTGCTGTGGCTACATTGCTGTAGTGCCACAAATTCTGTTACAATGCTAACCTACTTCACCTAAATTCTAAATTGATAGTTACTCTTTAATGACTTTTCTATTATTTTTTAAATGGGAAAAAGAGAGAGAAGAAAAATGATTACTATATGCAAATAAATACATGAATATGGAAATCAAAGAATATGAACAGCTAGTACAGTCTCTATTCCTTTAATTGAAATATATAGTATCTATGGCTTTTTTTTTTGAGATGGAGTTTTACTCTTGTTGTCCAGGCTGGAGTGCAATGGCACAATTGCAGCTCACTGCAACCTCTGCTTCCCAGGTTCAAGCAATTCTTCTGCCTCAGCCTCCCGAGTAGCTGGGATTAGAGGCATGCACCACCATGCCTGGCTAATTGTGTATTTTTAATGGAGACGGGGTTTCTCCATGTTGTTCAGGCTGGTCTCATATTCCCGACCTCAGGTGATCTACCCACCTTGGCCTCCCCAAATGCTGGGATTATAGGCATGAGCCACCACACCTGGCTATGCCTTCTTTTTTAACTATCCGTTAGGTATTTCCCTTACATTCCTCAAAAACATCAACTGATTGAGATTCTTTATCCAAAAGAGTAACAGAAACCTGAATTCTAGATTAGTTTGAGTCTTCATATCTTGCTTGTTTGATGGCAAAAGTCTTCATATCTTGTTTGTTTGCTGCAATTTTCCTTTTACCTTTATTACTTGGCATGGAAAAATTAAGTCACCGGAAGAATACGCTGGGGTCCTATCATTGTGCTGTTTGCATGTTCTTCCCCTTAGTAATCAAAATCAATTATTCCAGCAAGTAGAGTGTTCTGTCTGTTGATTTAGTGGCATAAGGAGCCAGAAATGGCTATATCTCTTCTTTAAGTTAAATAAAAGTCTTATTGTGTCCTGTAAGAAGAATTCTCTATTTGGCAACAAAGACATTCAAACCAGCAAAAGAAAAGTTCAAAGTGGCCAGAACAGAAAGAAAAAAGAAATCTGCAAACTGGTTATTAGGTGTAATCTTGAGAAAAGCCCTTCACTTCTAATATTTCTCCTTGATTTCCAGAATTATGTATTTTTCTATGAGGGAGACAGTACTATACAAAAGCCCCTGTAAGACCAATTCTATATTTTAAGAAGTTATTTCACATTTGTACCATAACCTAGTCTTCCTATGATACTGTTTTAACGAGTGAGTCTCAATGACATGTTTGATTCACAGTTTTCAATATTAATTCAGAGCTAGTGTGTAGTTACCCCAGAATGTTTAGAGTATTTTCTTTTTTCTTTTTTTCTTTTCTTTCTTTTTGAGACAGAGTCTTACTCTGTTGCCCAGGCTGCAGTGCAGTGGCACGATCTCAGCTCACTGCAACCTCTGCCTCCCAGGTTCAAGCGATTCTCCTGCCTCAGCCTCCCAAGTAGCTGGGACTACAGGTGCCTGCCATCATGCCCAGCTAATTTTTATATTTTTAGTAGAAATGGGGTTTCACCATATTATCCAGGCTGGTCTCGAATTCCTGACCTTGTGATCCGCCCACCTCAGCCTCCCAAGGTGGTAGGATTACAGGCATGAGCCACCACACCTGGGCCCGAGTATTTGTTTTTTTCCAATGGACTGTCATTCTAGCAACAGTCATAGATCCTTTTGGAGAAAACCTGGAGTAAGATTTAGAGTGTGAACTTATGGCAAAAGTGCAAAACCCAATCTTACTTCCAATCAAGAGTCTTTGATTTTGTGAACTGACCCAGGTGTGAAACCTGGCAAAGAATCTGCAAATCTCTACTGTGGTGCCTCAAATCACGGTTTTTGGCTAATAGAAATTAAGTTGTTGTTTGCTTCTATGTACATATAGTTTTCTGCCATATATGTAGAACATTACTGTAGTTGGCTGTGCATCTATTTTTTTTCCGGGGGCACCATGATCAAACATAACTGTGGGGCAAGGCATGCTGAATATCAGCGCACCTCTGTTGCCCTTTATGGTTCCTCTGCTCATCTGTGTTGGTGATTTAGTGTTGTCACTTCTACTTTAGGACTTATCTTAATCTCCACTGAAACTGGGGAGCCTGTCTCAATGGTGGCATAGGAGATTTGTAAGTCTTACATACAAATGAGAGCAACCACAAAAAATTTTTATGGATTCGGAAGTTCTTCTCACTCATGTATTTATCAATCAATTTTGTTATGTATGCTATTTTCTCTTGGTTCAACTCATGAACACTTTGAGCATGCTAATTCTATCATAGTGTTGGATCTAGTGGAAGCAGAACAAGCTTATGGTGGGTCTTAACAGAAATTGCCATCCTCTTTCAAGGTATCTGCCCCCATTGAGGTTATCACAGGGTTTCCAAGCAGAGGAACACTAATCACTTCAGACTCTAAAAGACAAACTACTTCCACTGCTAAGTGAGTCTCAGAGGGACTTGGAAGTTCACATTGCCAGTTTTATGTGAGTCACACCAGATGTCTCCAACAACTTCTAGGATCCAATTCCTTACCATGCAATACCCTTAACTTCACATGAGAAACTCTGTGAGACTGTAAATTCAACTGTATTTTTAATTCTATAATATACATAATCAATCTTTGTGTTTGGTTTTCAGCAATAGTAGCTCTGTGGCGATAAGAAATATTGGATTATTTTACAGATGTCATGAAAGATCTTCAATTATTGCACTGTGACTTAATTAATCTAATGGTTAATTTATCTGAACATGTCAGTGTTTCCCTGTAAGCAGTCAAGTGTACTAAAAAGAGCCCATTCCAAATGCAGCCTTATAGTCACCCTGATTGCCATTAAGGTAAAATGCAATAGCCCCTTGGACACCCAAGATATATACTTCAGTTACCACTTTATCACAAACGACACACATGAAAACTTAATTGTGATGTAATATATTGCCAGCATTCTATTTCCTATTGATAAGGAGGTCAGCACTGCCCTCAAGCCAAATTTTATGACAAAACAAGTCCCAAAATCTCATCTCTGTGGGCCAATCTCTAGGATCCATGTCTGTAATCAATTCTGTAGTGGTTGGAATCCAATAAATATAAAGTAATGTAATTTAATGATAAACATTAATATAAACAATTATTAGCAAGAAATTAACATAACAAGAAATTGTCAAAACAAAAATTATAAAGGAAGTCATAAGGATAAAGTCTGTACTGAAAGAAAAAAGAATCTGTAAAGAAAACAATGCTCCCTAAGATTGGGATTTAGATTTCACTGGATAAGGTGTGGCTGAAGCCCCTTAAGATGGTGAAGAAGCTAGCTAACAGTCTCTAGCAAGAAGTGGTCCATAGTCTGCAAGGTAATATGATAAGCAAAGAACAACTTCTGGAATGCTGGAAAATTAGCTACTAAGCTCCTTGTGGGGATTACTGTTAACTTGTAGGAAATTCAGTAATGGAACTAATTTTCTTGCCAAAGAGTTGCTGTGAAGACTCCCGAGAAGGGTGTTTTGAGGGTGAGAGCTAGGTAGGAAGCAGAGATGACCATGGAACTCAATAGCTGATTGTAGAAGTTTAACTGAATTTGCAATCCTAAATGTTACACAGGAGCACTAATTACTACCAGAAACTATGTGAAAGAGAGGTATGTGTTCTACAGAAAGTTGTTCAGAAGGAGTTGCCACTTGCTGCTGGCTGCAGGATTACTGTTGGAAAAAAGCCACTTACCCTGCAAAGGCACAGTTAGATGAGCACACCAGAAGAGGAGAGAAAAAAAAATGTGCTCTCCTGCTGTCCTGTCAGTATTGTCTGTCAACAAGGATATTTTCTGGATGGCAAAGAATAAGTATTAGAAAGTCCTGCTTCATTATCAAAGAACAGATAGAAACATCAAATTTGAAGCTGAAAAAAATGCAATGATAATTGGTACCACATATTCTAAACAAAGATCACTGTTGCTACTGCAAAGATTATTAGTATATTGAAATCACTTTATAGAATCATTTCCAAGTTATCCTACAATCTCAGAAAATATGACTCAAAATAAAATAATGCTTTCATTTATGTCACGTTCTTCAGCCAGTGATTCTTAAAAATTATTTCAGTACCTATGGCAATCTCTTAAAAATAATGATTGGGTTATCAAAGTTGATTTGATTTGGCATATCTGTATAACTTCATAAATAAGATATTCAAAATTTATAGTAGATTATTCTAACTAAATGCAAATTATTTGTCCAATTTGATTTTATTCAACTGTGTATATAATATAATAGAAAATCATATAGTTAAAATACTCAAAATTATTATAGTCAATATTAGGAGGAGGTCACAGCAAAAAATGGTAAATAGAGATAACAAAATTAGGTCTAAATAATGTGAATTCAAATACATGTATTTGAAAATTACATTTGAAACTTAACAACTCATAATATAGAGATTTTATTGGCCAGGAAGGTTTTTCAGTATAATTACTTCAGTTATACAAAATTAACACCTGGTTTGCATAACTAAAGCCATCTGTATATGCTGGCAATTGGAGACCATGAATGGTTCAATAACTGGGGCAGCTAAAGATACTATGTCTGTAATCAATTCTGTAGTAGTAAGACTCCTGGTCACTGCAAAACACTTGCCCTACACATATACTGAAAAACAACATTTTTGACAGCCCAAAATCAGTGGAAATGGAAATGTATTCCTGAAGTCAATGTTTCATGTCAGTGGGGGGAAGCCTGATCATTATAAATTTTGTATTCAAGAATTGCATTTATCATTTCTTTTCTTCCTTCTATCTTTCTAATTTATACCTGATTTGTGGTCACTTTCATACAAATGTTAACCTTCATGTGTATTCATAAGAAAAAGGAGAATGTGTGGCACAAATAGACATACGTTAAAATATTCTCTTATTGGTAACTTTTATTGTGTCTATCTCTTTATCTTGCTTAAAGTTTTGTCATTAAATAAACTGCTGTATATGGTTCAATAGTCGGAAAAAAATTGCATACCTATTTTTTAATAATGAAAGAAAAAGACTGACTTCCTGAACGACAGGAAAGGACTGTGGTAAATGTATTCACCCACAATATAAATGGAAATATGGACAAAACAACTAGTTTTTACCATTTGAGAAGTCTGGAAATTGAGCAAATTCACAGAATGAACTGAATAAAAATAATCTATGCAGTGGAAATACCTTAGCCTTAGTAAGAAAAAGAAGCCGTGTTGTTTTGATTCATGGCTATTCCCATCTTCACTCTCTCCTGAGTTCCCTGTTGAGTAGTCCAGAAGTCTTCAGCCTTACATTCAACAGAGAAGATTGACCTATTTTGAAGCCATTGTGAAGTTACTAACTTCAAAGCACAATTAATATTTTGTCCAGACTTTCAACTCCCTGAAATACATTATCATAATGTGTTGACCACTTGATTTGACTCAGTGTTCAGCTTAGGAAAACAAGCAAAAGTCTACCCCCAGGGAATTCACAATAGTGATAGAAATCTAATGGCAACAATTTAGCTATCTAAGAACTGACTTTAATTGATGTAAACAAGACCCAGAACAAATACAGTATTTAAACTAAGATGCTAGAGAAGTAGTTAATCATAAAGAACTTTGAAAAACTATATATTTTGGAGATCTAAAAATCTGTTTACATGGAGAATGAGTATATATTTCCAGGAAAGACTTGAATAAAAGAGAAAGTCTCTGCAATTCCATTCTGGGTGACCTCAAGACCAGTAGAAGCAAAGAATAATAATAATAATAATAATAATAATAATAAAATGAAATTTAAAGTTGTTGAAAATTTCCTAAAGTTTGAAATTCTACCTTCTCATAGATATCCTGTAAAGAATACAGTCAAGGGAATTAAGGAAAACTTCTGACAAATTATTGCCAGACCAGTAAAGAATACTGAGCCAGGAATGATCCCTATAACACTGGGCCTAAAAATACAAAAAAAACCCCAAAACAAAACAAAACAAAACAAAAAACACACACACAAAACAAAACAATCCAATCCCTCCATGTCACACACACACAAGGTGCCAAAGACCTCAGTGTCTGAGCATTGTAGAGAATGGAGGATCTACACAATTGGTCCAGGAAAATTGCTAACAATTATCTAAGAATGAGAGAAATACCAATAACAGTAAAAACCAGCAACAATAACAAATCACGGACAGATTGAACCTGATACTAAAGCTGTTCCAATATATTGTCTAAAATAAATAGCTTTTGACCAAAACTACTATATTAACAAAGAAATAAAAAACTATGCTGTATACAAGGGAGGGGGTAGGAGCAAACATTGAAAATATCCCTGAAGGAGCATGAATTTTGGTTTTAATAAATAAAAGTACTAAATATATATTCTAAGAAATAAAAGAACCCATGGGTAAATTATTAAATACATATGACAATATGTCTCATAAATAAGAAATATTATTAAGGAGATAAAAAACAAACATAATTCCTGGAGTTGAAAATTAAAGTAACAAGTGCAAAGTTTAGTAAATGGGAACAACAGATTTGACCTGGAAAAAAAAAGAGAATCAGTGAACCTGAGGATATCATAGAGCTTGTAGAGTTTGAGAAAGAAAAAAGAATTTTAAAAACTGACACAATCTCATTAAACATATAGGACACTATCAAGCAGTCAACATATGCATATAGGAGTTCCAGCAAGTAAAAGAGGACAGGGCAGAAAATACATATATATTTGAAGTAATTATGGCAAAAATTTTCCACATAATAACATTAATCACGATGCATTAGTCTTTTCTCATGCTGTTAATAAAGTCATACCTGAGAACGGGTATGATTTACAAAGGATAGAGGTTTAATTTACAAAGGATAGAGGTTTAATTGACTCACAGTTCAGTATGGCTGGGGAGGTCTCAGGAAACTTATAATCATAGTGGAAAGGGAAGCAAACATGTCCTTCTTCACGTGGCAGAAACAAAAAGAAATGCTGACAAAAGGGTGAAAGTGCCTTATAAAACCATCAGATCTCGTGAGAACTCGCTATCAGAAGAACAGCAGCATGGGGGTAACTACTCACCTCGATTTAATTACCTTCCACTGAGTCACTACTACGACAGATGGGGATGATGGAAACTACAATTCAAGATGAGATTTGGTTGGGGACACAGCCAAACCACATCACCACTTATCAAAGGAGTTCAATAGATTCAAGTAAAATACACATAAGAAAATTTACCCTCGGCCGGGCGCGGTGGCTCAAGCCTGTAATCCCAGCACTTTGGGAGGCCGAGACGGGCGGATCACGAGGTCAGGAGATCGAGACCATCCTGGCTAACACGGTGAAACCCCGTTTCTACTAAAAAAAATACAAAAAAACTAGCCGGGCGCGGTGGCGGGCGCCTGTAGTCCCAGCTACTCCGGAGGCTGAGGCAGGAGAATGGCGTGAACCCGGGAGGCGGAGCTTGCAGTGAGCTGAGATCCGGCCACTGCACTCCAGCCTGGGCGACAGAGCGAGACTCCGTCTCAAAAAAAAAAAAGAAAATTTACCCTCGATCCACTGTAGTCAAATTTTTAAAAGGTCAGTGACAAAATACCTTGAAAATGGCAAGAGAATATTGACTTACCATATAGAAATGGTACTAATTAAGATTAGCAGGTAAGTTTATGTCACAAATCATGGAGGCCAGAAATGGTGGTTAAAATAATGTTTAGAAGTGCTAAGGAAAGGCCATCAACCAAAATTAGTGTATCCAACAAAAATAAAGAGAAAAATCAGACATTCTCAGAGAAACAAAATCAAGCAGAAGCTGACACTAGCAGATTTTTCCTAATAAAATACTAAAGTGATTCCAGAATGTTAGTACAAAAGGACAACAAACAGTAACCTAAATCCATATTGGAAGGAAAGTCTTTCAGTAAACCTAGCTATATAAGACTAAATTTGTAAAATAGACTATCATCATATTTTAATTTGTAACTTTTTACTTATCTGTTTTAAATAATAACTGCATAAAGCGATTATTATAAAACCATATTGATGGGGTTATATTCCATGATTTTTATAGATATAAGTGGATAAAAAGGAAAGGATGGTGCTATATGAAATAAAAACATATAACAACTCTGTTGTAGACTGCTTAGTCCCTAGTTCAGCTAGGCCTGCATTCTTGTCCAGGACCAAGAAGAATAAGGCAGGCAGACACCAGAGTGTGAGTAGAGCATGATTTGTTAAGCAAAAGGAAAGCTATCACCAAAGAGAAGGAATCAGAAAATGGGTTCCCAGAAATAGGACTGAGTTCTGGGTATTTTATGTGGCAATACCAAGGAAGTCCTCTGTGGGTTCTGTGCATAATGGGTGGGGAAACGCCAGACACTTATAAAACCATCAGATCTCATGAGAACTCAATCACTCTCATGAGAACAGCGTGGGGGAACCATTCCCATGATTCAGTTACCTCCCACTGGGTCCCTCCCATGACAATTGAGGATTATGGGAGCTACAATTCAAGACGAGATTTCAGTGAGGATACAAAGCCTAACCATATTTGGCTCCTGCCAAATCTCATGTCCTCACATTTCAAAACACAATAATGCCTTCCCAGCAGTCCCCCAAAATCTTAAATCATTCCAGCATTACTCAAATGTCCAAGTCCAAAGTCTCCTCTGAGACAAAGCAAGTACTTCCACTTATGAGCCTTAAAGTTCCAAAATGATCTCCTTTGACTCCATGACTCATATCCAGGTAATGCTAATGCAAAAGGTGGCCTACCATGATCTTGGGAAGCTCTACTCCTGTGGTCTTGCAGGGTACGGCTACTTTTACAGGCTGGCATTGAATATGGCTTTTCCAAGTGCCCGTTGCAAGCTATCAGTGGATCTATCATTCTGCAGTCTAGAGGATGGTGGCCCTCTTCTCACAGTTCCACTAGGCAGTGCCCCAGTGGGAATTCTCTGTGGTGGCTCCCACCCCACATTTCCCTTCTGCATGGCCCTAGCTGAGTTTCTCCATGGGGGCCCCGCCTTTACAGCAAACATCTGCCTAAATGATCCAAGAAGTGCCAGCCCATGCTCTGGCCTTTTGTAAGTCAGAGTGCTTTGCTAAAGTGGCATCAGTTGAATCTGTCCACATATATTGAAGGTAGGCATTAACTGTCCAAACTTCCTTGTTCTGACAAGTTTTAATAACTCTAATTCCATTTACACATTTGATAAGCAAAAGCTTGGGAAGAATAACAATTGTAAGTAAAGGTCCGTGCTGCTTGACATATGGTGCTCCATGTTGTTTGTCTTTAGATGGAAACACAGAGTACTGAGGAGTACTGAGGAAACCCTTTCTTATAGAGGTGTCGGCCCCCTATCTTTTTACCAAACCAATCATCTAAATGTATGGATGTCTGGAACTATTGTTACATTTTCATGAAAGAGTTGGAAACATTTAGGAAAATGAGTGGTTTCTGTTAATTGCATCTGGCTTATGGAACTATTTCTTGTAAATGTGCCAGAAGTGCAAAGTGTACTCTCAAAGGTCAATGTTGTAATAGTAAAGTTGAGTTCTTTACTACATGTATAATTTGTATTGTTCTAGAGGGGGTGTATATAGATTGTTTGAGGGAGGGCCCCATTCCCAGTGGAGGGCTCCTTATAGATAGTATAAATGGAGGGGCTGAAACAAAAGGACTACAGAAGCACCGTGGCCACCCTGGAGTTTGTAGTGCCTGTATGTAAGGGTGGTAGAGCTGAGAAATTGGTCATGAATTTAAGTTTGTATAAGTATTGTGTGGACGCTTCAGGAGATTCATGGCATGTCTAACAATTACTGATTCTGAATTTTTGCTATAGCCGGAGATATCTGGAGTGGGTAATTTCCATTTCTTACCTTGCATTATTATTTCAAAAGCCAATATAAAAAATCAATTCATAATATAAGCAGAGGCAAAAATTATTTATCTAAGAAGTTTATATGTGCTTGGAACAAATACAAGTGCTATATAAGAACAGCTAGAAAGGGAAAAAATAACAGGAATAAGAGGTAAAATAGGCTAATCACTTTGAAAGAAATGTGGCTAGAGCTGTTCCACCCTTGTGAAAATCACTAAATTCTAGAAGAGACATATCTACTCAGAAAAGTAGAGAGTCCCATGGGCGTTCCAGGTTAAGGGGTCTTTGGCAAAGTTGTTTTATGATAAGGAACAAAACAAACCAAGAACAGTAAAAAATAGGCAAAATTATGAGAAGAATATCAAAGAGAGTATCCATAGTAAGTTACAACCCTAATTTTTAAAAGGATGTTGGGAAGTCTGATTCCAAATAGCAATTGACCTCTCCCAAAGGATCAATTAGATTAGAAACCAGCAAAAATACGAAAATGGCTGCTGCATTTTATAGTAAACTATGTAATAAAGTTGCCAAAGGAAGCTGGTAGGCATTTACTTACCTTGTGGCTGTCTTCTGAACAGGAATTTCAGGTCTTCCACAGGTTTACTATTGTAGTGGCTGATGACAGCCTCAGGTTCCAGGTCGAGAGCTTCAGGTATTGTAGGCTTGACCCTGGAAAGATGTATCTAAATATCTTATTTCCTGGTCTTGTTTTAGGCTGTTGGCTAGCTCTTGGTGTGCAGGGCCTTAAGTTTCAAACCTCTGGATCAGCATCAGCCTCTGCCAGAGGGAGGCAGAGGTTCTGTCCGGGAACCATGTTTTCTATACAAGCTAGAATACTCCCATCTAGCAGAGGAGCTGGGCTTGTATGTATGACTAAAAGTCATGAGTTACACTAGAGGTTTTTCTAGTTATATATAGCTGAGGGGGAAAATATTGAGTAAAAGACTTTTCTGAGATGTCCCTCATGGTGGTGCTAAAGGAGGAGGGGAGGCCTGGATTGCAAAGGAGAACAAAATGCTGACTCTGGTATCCAGAAAAATGTCCAACTTCCTTCAACCTCCAGAATCACCAAGGGCTCCTAGATGGTAATGATAGTCTGAGTCATGGGAGCTGGGGAGTCCAGCCTCAGGACCCCTCAGTCTTGCTGGACCATTTGTGAGACTGGCTCTGGACCTGGTGAGCTGCACCTCCTGGAACAGTCTGCTTTCCAGTAGTCTCCATCACAGGATGGACAGGGTCGTGGTGACTTTCTCTTGCTACCTGGACAATCCTCAGAGTGCCCTGATTTGTTGCACTTCTAACAGTTAACAGGAACACCTCAGGGATCCTGGGTTTTACAGGCCTGCAGAGTTGCCAGCAGAACCTCTGCTTTTTTCTTGTGCTTTTTCTCTTTCTCTTGAGCCTCCTCTGGATCTCTATTATAAAAGACCAAGGTGGCCATCTTCAGCAGGTTTCCTAAAGTGCTATCTGGTCCTATAGCTTGCTTTTGCAGCTTCCTCCTGATATCAGGTGCTGCCTGAGTAATACACTTATTCTTAAGAATTAGTTGTTTCTCAACTGAATTAGGAGATAGGGAGGTACACCTCACCAAGACCTCTTCTAATCCTTTCTAGAAAGGCAGAGATATTCCCATCTGGTCCTAATTCTAGTTCTTTGTAAGCCCTCTAATTTGTGCATCTCCCATGTTATCATCGGGGTTCCATTTAGAGTCCTCCAATGATACTCCTGTCTTTCCAATTGGATACGGCTCTTCTCCCTCTCTGGTACTATGAGACACAAAACTCATCTCTGAATTTCTTTGCTATTTGCTGGGCTGCCTGTTTCTCAGTAGTGGTCAGGGTTTGATTTAAGAGTAACATATTATCCTTCCAGGAGAGCTCAAATACTTAGGTTACATTCTGGAAGGCCTGTATACATGAGTGAAATTGGGGCTTGCCCAGAGTAAAGTTTAGAATCTGAGGGTTAAAGGAGTCCCAGTGATCCAGGCTGCACTTGACATGATTCCAGGCTGAAGATACGTTGTTACTCTGTAAAGAGATAGGAGAGAAAATGTGTCCCTTAGTCTCCCTCTCACTTTCGGGTGAGGGGTGACCTGGGATGGAGAGAGAGAAAAAAGATGTCCCCTATCTCCTCTTTCCCTCTTGGTATTCTCTGAATCTCAGAGCCTTTCATACATTCCATCCATGGATGCAAATGTGACTTCCAGTCACAGAGGGTTGACAGATAGGAACAGTCATATTTACCTACGCTGTGCCCCAGTCTTCTGGTGTCAATGACCTTTAGGGTCCCTCAGATCTATTTCTTCTTTTGATTTTCCAAACTGGAGCTTGGAAAATACATTGAAGTAATCTAATTTGGGCAAGGAACTCTAATGGGCGTGGTGTCCTTAAATCTTTTAGAGCATCCCTTGACTGATGGGTAATGAATAGAGCCAAATCATAGTATTCGAAGAAATGAGAGTGAATGACCTCCAAACGTAGCCCCTTTTTCCCATCCAGGAGTCCCTACACACAGAGGCAGAAAAGGTGTCTTAGAAAATGTAAGAGTTGACTTGGCTCATTTTCTGCTATTGTAGTGAGGAATTAGAACTCCCCTAGACATAGGTCTGATAAGGCTCCCCACAAAAACAAATCCTTACCTCTTCAGGCACTTTGATAACATTTGCAATGTAGCCTGTAACTTTGTATCCAAATCTTTTTCAGACAGAGGTTCAAAAGAGAAATCTGGGGTTTTGCAGGTCACCCCCACAATAAGCCTCCTAAGAGGAAAAAATTAATTTGCCTCATAAAAAGGCTATCCAAGTTCACTGGGCAGTGCTGAGTTCTCACAGGGAAAAATAAACAGCTTCAATGGAGAGGATACTCACTTGGGGAGAAACCATCCCTATGCAGTGCCATTAGGTGTTATCATTAGGGGATAAAGAGGTCTTTGAATCTAGATTTTGAAATCCCCTTCTCCAGAAAATTACAGAGACAACAATTCTTTGAGTTGCATTTTTGGTTACTAATGCATTTGCTGACTATATCCAACCAAATTATATCTCAAGGTTGCAAAAACCCCTGCAACACTTCATACAAAGAAGAAATAAGAGCCATGATAGCCACGAAAGAAGGAAAATGCAGCAGAAGACTGGAGATTCTCATGCAAACACTCTAACAGGCTCTTGGGTTCTGGGTCAATTCAAAGCCTTTGGGTAATATCAAGATGTAGGCTTAGCCAGATACCTTTAGTTGCCCCAGGACCTCCTTCTGATCTCACAGTGGTAGCTAGACCTCTGTAAAGAGAAACTGGATTGAAACAGAGCAAATGTTCCCAACACCCAAGAGTGATGGGGAATTGACAAAGTCCTCTCTATGAAGCCTGTTCTCTGATTCTTAAGTCTGGCAGTCGTGTTGTTTGTTCTTAACTTGCTATCAGAAGCCCAGTGATTTATTTGATCTGCAGAAAAAAATAAAATAAAAAATAAAACAAAATAAACAAATAAACTAAGACTGAGAAGCCTCAGAAATGAAAGTAAAAAGTTAGAGGTCTGCTCCTACTCACCCTTCCTACGATTCCAGACAAGCCCCCAAAATGTTGTAGTCTGCTTAGTCGTTTGTTCAGCTAGGTTCAAGTTCTTCTTGTTCCATGACCAAGAAGAATAAGGCACGTGGACACCAGAGAGTGACTAGAATAGGATTTTTTTAAGCAAAAGTAAAGCTCTCAGCAAAGAGAGGAGGCCTGAAAGCAGGTTGCCCGAAATGGGAATGAATTATGGATTTTATCTGTGGCAAGAGCAAGAAAGTCCTCTGTAGGTTCTGCACAAAATGGGAGAAGTGAAATTCCCTCCTAAAGTTGTTGCACATGCACATGCCTGGGGTTGACCAGAGTGGCTCCATCTTGGTTATTACCCACAAGTGCCTTAGAGAAACTCAAGAGGGGGCTAAAACAACAGTGCTATTTTTATGTGAATGACATTATAATCAGCTGGGTCAAATTAAGGACATTTAGGTTAATTTATTGTGCCTGCACCTAAGTTGGGGCAGTCCCTTCTGAGCAGATATCCTGGCATAAGAGGAAATTCTTGAACACATTTCTTTCCATTAGTTACAGGGGTTGTTCAGTGTGGTCCCACAGGTATTTTTCCACTTCCAAGATTCTCCCTCTCTATCTGCCTAACCAGCCTCTACCTCTGTCTCTCAGTTGTAGTTGGTGTTATTCATAACTAGATTGTCTTAAGATGCTCATTTTAATACCCAAGGTAATCACTAAAAAATAATAATAATGATAATGATAACTCAAGGATATAGAAGTACCAACAAGATAATTCAAATGGTATGTAAAAAACATCTATTTAACTCCAGAGAAGGCAGTATAAAGAAATAGAAAAATGAAAACCGAAACATAAGACATATAAAAAATAAAGAGAAAAAGAGCACACATAAATCTTCTTTATCGGTAATAATATAGAAGATAAATGGATCAAGCCTTTCAATTAAACAGAAATTAGAAGGTTTGATTAAAAAATAAAATATGATCTAGCCACATTCTGTCTCAAAGAGGCATATGTTACTCCAAAGACACAAATAATTTGAAAGTAAAAGAATGGGAAAAGGTATTCCATGAAAACAGTAATCAGAAGAGAGCTGGGTGGCTATACTAATATTATGCAGAACAGACTGTAAGAAGAAAAATATTAATAAAGAGAGAAAAGGTCATTTAATAATAATAGAGCTGTTCATCAGGGAGTTATAGTAATTATAAACATCTATGCACTTTATGATAAAGTCCAAAAGGACCTGGGCATGTTATAATGGTGGCAGATACAAATCTCCTTTAATATATAATTCAGTTATGAGGCAGAATCAACTGTAGTATCATATGTAATGTGATATATGTAATGTGATATATATAAACCTTACTTTTTAATGTTAATGTAAAATAAACTTAATTTGAACACTTCTGTATCAAAATAAATAAAAATGAAAGACATTTGGCAGTATTAAAATGACCTTAAATTACATTAATTGAATATTTAATTCATAATAATAATCCTGTTGAATGCTAAATGAAAAAGAGCACCCCAAAAGACCACTTTACAAACCATACTTCAAGAGATTTGAAATAAACTGGAACAAATTAATGCCAGGATATAAAATCAGGTTACTGAATGCGACAAAAGTTATAGCATTAAAATAATGGTATTATGCAGTCCCATCTAGAGATATGAAACCACAGTAGTTTTCTTAGTTCACATGTCATCCAGTCTATATAAGACTTGCTGAGGAAAGAACTTTGCAATATGCAATTTTTTTATCCCGTGACAAAATTTGCAAGTACAGCATTAGAAATCAAAAGGACAAATAAAGTGATAAAGTTCATTATAGTGGCAAAAGTCCACGTTTTCTCCGTTATAACTTAACGAGAAAAGAGACAAAATAGACATGAAGTAAGCAAACTTTAAGGTCAGTTTGTTCTGTTTAAATTCAGGCATCAACATTTACCAGAGATGTAGTCTTGGACTATTATTTAATGTATGAGGTATTCCAGTTTTCTAACTTGCAGAAATAAGAAAACCATACAACTTATCTCATAAGATGATTGCAAATGTTAATAAATGTGTTAATATATGCAAAATACTTAAACATGATTTTGGTTGTTAATAATAACCAATTTTCTTTTTTTTATTATACTTTAAGTTCTAGGGTACCTGTGCATAACGTGCAGGTTTGTTACATATGTATACTTATACCATGTTGGTGTGCTGCACCCATCAACTCGTCAGCACCCATCAATTCATCATTTATATCATGTATAACTCCCCAATGCAATCCCTCCCTCCTCCCCCCTCCCCATGATAGGCCCCAGTGTGTGATGTTCCCCTTCCCGAGTCCAAGTGATCTCATTGTTCAGTTCCCACCTATGAGTGAGAACATGTGGTGTTTGGTTTTCTGTTCTTGTGATAGTTTGCTAAGAATGATGGTTTCCAGCTGCATCCACGTCCCTACAAAGGACGCAAACTCATCCTTTTTTATGGCTGCATAGTATTCCATGGTGTATATGTGCCACATTTTCTTAATCCAGTCTGTCACAGATGGACATTTGGGTTGATTCCAAGTCTTTGCTATTGTGAATAGTGCCGCAATAAACATACGTGTGCATGTGTCTTTGTAGTAGAATAATTTATAATCCTTTGGGTATATACCCAGTAGTGGGATGGCTGGAGGAAACAGAGCAGAGTGCCCATACCCAGACACTTAGCTTTCCATTCTGATTACTCTGCCTCTGAAACATTGATTTTCATCTTAATTTACCACCAATAGAGCAATAGATGTACTTCTCAACACTGCTTAATTCAAAGAAATTATCATAATGAGTACTTAAAAATATACTTTTTGGCATTGTTGAATGATATGCTCAATCAGTCTTCTCTCTTGGTAGCTGTTTAAACACAGATATTGATTTATTTTGACAAAGTCCTTAGCAAGTTCCTTCCACCTCTACCTACTATGAACTACCTTGCATTAACACGTTCGTTTTGCTAAGAATAACAACAACAATAACAAACAAAAAAAAAAAAAATGAAGAAAGCAGCAAATGCTGATGTCTTTGAAAGCATTAGAGAGCTATCAAGGCAGCTAGTGATTGAGAAAGCAAGGTTCCAGATCAAAGGTGACCCGAGCTTTTTTATATTTCTTCTTAAAACCTAAGCACTGCAGACTGAGAAGCACCTAAAGTGAAATTAAATGCAATGTTAGTTGCACTCTCACAGAGCTGGATAGATAGAAAATGGAATTTAGAATAAACAAAATAAAGGTCTTGGGAATAGGAATATGTCTCAGAAATACAGGTGGCTCTGTTAAGGAAGACCCTTAAGAATAAGAGTAAACTGAAAATAGTTCAGACTTTATGGAGGTTGAAACCTTGTTTTCACTCAGGTAAATTAAAGACTGGGCTACAGTGACATGCTCCTACTCGAAGTACCTGCCAGAACTTGAACAAAAATTCATTCTTCTTTTTTTTTTTTTTTTTTTGAGACGGAGTCTCGCTCTGTCGCCCAGGCCGGAGTGCAGTGTTGCATCTCAGCTCACTGTAAGCTCCACCTCCCTGGTTCACACCACTCTCCTGCCTCAGCCTCCCAAGTAGCTGGGACTACAGGTGCCTGCCACCACACTTGGCTAATTTTTTGTATTTTTAGTGGAGACGGGGTTTCACCGTGTTAGCCAGGATGTTCTCGATTTCCTGACCTTGTGATCTTGCCCGCCTCGGCCTCCCAAAGTGCTGGAATTATAGGTGTGAGCCACCGCGCCCGGCCCATTCTTGTTTTGTGTTTGTTTGTTTTTAATAATTTTCCATGTATTTACCTTTACTTAGATCTTTATTTCCTCATATGGCTTCTAGTTACTCTCTGTGTCCCTTCATTTCAACATGCGAGACTTGCATGAGCATTTCTTGCAGGGCAGGTCTGGTGGTAATAACTCTATAGGCTGTTGTAGCGGTCCCTGTGCCAAGGATCAGGCTGACAAGTAAACTTAAGGTCTTCTCAGGTCTTTTCTAAGCCTGTACCTTACCATGGGCATGTTCTATGATTTCATTTTCTAATTTCTTCCATATGTGCAATTGCTTTTGAATGTTCTAGTCTTTAATATTTGGCTCCCAAGAGGGGAAAAATAGAAAAACAAAGGAGGGGCTGGGAGACCCGCTGGCCCTTTAAATCTCCTGGAAATCACTTCAGCTGGAGAGGAGCTTGCAACAATGTAGGGAGGAAAGAAAACAAAGGCCATCTGTTTTATCTTTGTCCGCACCACTGTGATCAGAAGCAGCACTCAATAATCCAACACAGATCCCAGATATTTGGAGAACATGGTCGTTTTTGCTCACCCTGGCTTCCCCAAGCTGCATGCAACTTGCTCCTGGAACACCTGCATAGCAACAGAGCTAGGTGTGCCACGTGGTAGCTGCTAAGTGGGTAGCTGCTTTCAGTTAAGAGCTGAAATTGACCACAATTAATCACAATTTATTGCCCAAGAATCCCCCTGGAAGTTGCAAGTCATCAGTAAATACCAGAGTTCCGAAATAGTTATATCACACAGATTCTGCAAGCACAATTTTTGTCTAGGTGGGGAACCAGATTCCTGATGATTCTTGCACTGCCATCTTCCCAAACCTCTCTCAACATTGGTTTTAAGTTATATAATCATGGCACTGGAAATCTGAACCTTCATACTTCACTGCTATAAATATAGAATACAATCTATATTTTTACCTATTTTTGATGAAGTTAGCAGGACTAAATATAGACGCTTAGGATACTGTTTACCACTAGAAACTGAATTGATCTCTTAAACTCATATTAAGCAGCATTTAGAAGAATTGGTGGCCAGCAGCAAATAGGTTAAAATCAGACAGACAAAACAAGTGATGAAAACTGAATAAAGATACCATGATTGGAATTAACACAGAATAGTTCTATAATATATCATGTCCTGATACATTTAATGAATTTCTCCTTTCTATGACAGATAACTCTACTTTTTTAAAAACTAAAAAAGTAAAAAAAGTAACCATCATAACCTTAGAGAATAAAGTAATTTTTTCCTGTCTGATCTGTTTTACCTGCCTCACTTCTCTCTCGGACCTTTACAATATTTTATTCTGTATCTATTTTCTCTGTTCGAGCATGAAGACAACAATCTCTGGGGACCTGAATGCCACAATGTGAATTTGAGGCAGTTGCAACATAAAAGAATTGTCTTATCAGGGCCACTATTCTAGGGACATTTGTGTCAACTTAAATGAAAAAAAATTTGAAGAAATTTATTTGAAAATAAATCTTGGTAAATGTGAGAAATACGTTACAGAAATGTAATGCATGCATTCACCTTTGATGCAAAAGATACAAAGTGTTTTGCGACTTCTTTGCCTACCACTAACTTTAAGATGTAAAAAGAAAGAGACATAAACAAAACAACATAAAAACAAAGAACAGGTATAAAATATTAAAAGAGTCAGAATATCATATAGGTGCTCACACATATACACACAAACGAACATGGCTACAGACCAGACTAGACTGGAACAAAAGTTGATTATTACCAGCAAGAATTTATAGGTACAGAAATAAAAATGTGTGAATCTATAGAGAGAGATATATGTATTATTTTAAATTTTAAGGAAAGTAGATTTCTTCTATAAAATGTCCTTCCATTTTGATACATATTTTTCAAAAATTATAATTATTTTCTGATAAAAATAATTTTTTAAAGAATTTTCAAGACCATTTAAGATTTCTAGTTTTCAAATAAAAAATTCAAGATAATGAAAATGTACAAGAAACCTTAGATTAAAAAAAACCCAAAGAACAGAAACAACAAAATTGTCAATATTTTTAAATTAGTGTTGAGTAAAATAAAAAGAAATTTACACCCATAAAACAAAATTTGACTGTTTCAAAAGGACCACTTAGACAAGGAGAATATGTGAATATATATGACTAATAAATCTAGAAAATAATCACTAAATAGATGAAGGGCATTTGGAAGAATTCTAAATAATCTAAGACAAAGATAAATAAAAGGCAAACAGAAAATAAAAGTTAAATAAATAATGACTATTTCAAAAGTGCAAGCTCACTTACTATTTTAACTAGAGAATATAAATGGGTAAATGTTGAAAAACAGTAGCAGAAAATACTCATTCAACAAAGTTATGTCCTCAACTAGAATGCATCTATTTGTCAAGTAGTTTAAACTGAAAGGGGCCAAAATGCATGCACTTGTGTGTGTGGGTGGGTGAAATTTAAAGTATCATAGGTGGAATAAAAACTGAAATGCTTCTAGAAAGAAAGGCATACTTACAGAAGTAAAACAATAATCCGATTACCATAAAGCTTTTCATATGTTGACATGATAGAAGAAATGAAGCAATGTCTTCAATTTTGTAAAAGAAAATAGTTTAACTTATAATTTTATACTCCATTCATATTACTACCATGAAATATGAATAACATATTTATGGAAAAGAAGAACTTATCATTTTTACCATCTGCATGTGCTCTAAGGATTAAGTAATTAGAGAATATACTGAAAAAATATTTTAAAAAATCTGAAAAAATGACAAGGAAACAATGGAACTAGCCAAGCGTTCAATGGAAGTTATTCAGGGACAACTACTATTCAGTAAGGTTCAGAATTCATAGGTCCAAGTTAGATGAGGGATTCAATTGTGTCTAATGTCTAAGAAGAAATTAATGCCATTTCCTAAGTAATGTTGTTAAGAAGTTGAATGATTTTTAGAAAAATGTATCAAAAAAGACATTGCTAATATAAGGTAGTAAATAAAATTAGTACTATACTTCTAATAGTATAAGTTGGTAAACTACAATTTATTTTTCTCATTTTCTAGCCTATGGCTATTTTTTGGTTATATGTTCCTGAGTAGTGCTATCTGTATGTTTGTAAGACTTATTTTCTCCTCATTCCAAATCTTCCAATTTGGTTAGTATGGCATTCACATGTTCATATTATTATAAATGTTTGTCATTAATTATTAGGTTTTTAATTAATCTTTACTCATAAAAGGCTGCCACTCCGGAGAACGGCATGAAACCAGGAGGCGGAGCTTGCCCTGAGCCCAGTGAGCCGAGATAGCGCCACTGAACTCCAGCCTGGGCGACACAGCGAGATTCCGTCTCAAAAATAAAAAGTAAAAACTAAAATAAAAAAAAAAAAGGCTGCCACCACTATAGTTGAATAATATGATTTGAAAGTATGAAGATTATAGAACCTTAAAGAAAATATTTAGAAATAATAAAATAAATAAATGTAGTGCAGAAGATGTGTTTACTTCTGAGGCATCACCGTTTAAAAATTCATTGACCTGTAATTTGTGGCTATCACTAGGGAATAGAAGCTATATGTTATGTGAAAGGTATCATTCTGTTTAAACGTGATAAGCATGTATTATTTTGAAATGGACTTGAAGCTCTTTGGTGGCAGCAAAGGATAGGATATTTTTAGTATTCTACTATTCTAGCTTCTTCTCTCAGTCTAAGCACATGAGCTGATTATATTTCCTGGTATTGAATTAGGCCCAGACATTTGATAAGCCCTATATCAATCACAAATGCAGAAATCAACATACAGAACACAAATGCAGTGAGAGATGTGAAATTTGAGCTGTTTGAAGTGCTAAGTTATCACAAGGACCATGGCTGCCTTGCAGATGTCCTTATGTTTTCAAAACAGACCTTGCAAAAGAAAAAAGTAAAATAAAAAACAAAAATAAACTTTTATCATGTTAAGTGGTTGAGATTTTGGTGACATTTATTATCACCATTGCAGTAATATTATTAAGGGCAACAGAAGAAGAAAACTGTAACAATCATTGTAAATTTAAACCAACTAATTGTGAAAGACCAGAGAATATTGAGCAACACTGTCATTCTTTATTTTCCTGCATGAATATGAGATGATTAGGAAAATAGGGAAGGTTATGTGAATTCATGCAGACTTGGGTTATATATACATTTTGTAATGTCATCTTTTGTGAAAAATATAAACAGGAATCACTTCCAATCATTTTTCATGCTCAAAGTTCAGATGCTTTCTACTTTAATATCTGTAATTATTCACTTCACTCAAGCTTTTGTGAAACTTCAGTCCATTTCCTCTATATTTTATCAAGCTGTCAAAATTATTTATGTATCTACATTTCCAAGTATTCTGGTGTTCAAATTATATTATTCTTCTGTTGATTAGTATTCATCTTAACCTAATTCAATATATTATTTTTTGCCAATAAAACCTATCATTGAAAATATTCCTTTATCTCTATAAACAACTAACTATAAGGTGCATTTTTATTTAGATTACTTTAAAAATATTTAAATTTTCCAGCTCAAGCTCTTTCTTTTGCCGGGCGTGGTGGCTCATGCCCTTTATCCTAACACTTTGGGAGGTTGAGGAGGGGCGGATCACCTGAGGTCAGGGGTTTGAGATCAGTCTGGTCAACATGGTGAAAGCCCGTCTGAACTAAAAATACAAAAATTAGCTGGGCATGGTGGCACACACCTGTAATCCCCTACTTGGGAGGCTGAGGCAGGAGAATCACTTGCACCCAGGAGGCAGAGGTTGCAGGGAGTCGAGATTGCACCACAGAACTGTAACCTGGGTGGCACACACACACACACAGATTTTTCTTTTAATGTGAAACTAAAAATTAGCCCACAAACATGTTTTTTTTAATCTATAATTATCTAAATGGAATAATGAAAGCGTGTTTATATTCATCTCAATAACCATTTTATAGCCAAATAATTTCAAGAAATATCTACGTTTGTATTTATGTATGTGAACAAAATTATTTATTAAATGCAATTTAGAGTTTTAAGCTAAATTATATTTTCAAATTTGCCACTAATATTTAGAAATACACGAGAGACATCTGAACAACTTTAGGGAAAATAATGAAAAGAGGAAAATAAACACAACTCAAATAAATAAAAAATGAAGAAACAACGAATATAGAAAAGTAGAGCAAAGAGATAGCACAAAATAAGATGATAGAAATAATATAGATGTAGAAAAAGTCATGCTAAAAGTAAATATCTTAACTCCCAGTTCAAAGTCATTCAGACTCAAACTTCATAAAGAAAACCCAAATATTTAATTATAAGCCATTTAGAAGACACATACCTAAATATAAGCCCACTGTTTGTTGAAAGTAAAGTGAAAGATAGGCATATTCCAAGCAGATATGTGCCCAAAGAAGGCTAGGTAATATCTGATTGGACAATAATATGCATAAGGCAAAACAATTAAGTCAAATCATACATAATGACACAAGATTCAGTATACCAAGAGGATAAAACAAGTATTGTAAGAATGTTAAACCAAAGTTAAGTTAAAAATAACAACTCCAAAACCTTGGGAAACAACTAGGCATTAACAAATAATTCTGAACATGCTCGTAATGTAAGTAAAGCTATTGTATTCCATTTATATATCTAAAAGAAATACGTGGTGGTATTCACAGTGACATCTTCATTTGCAATAGCAAAAAATTCTGCCCGTGAAAATTTAAGTAGATGAATACAGTATTCATTATTTCTGTATGACCACGAAAAAACATAAAGCTACACTAATTAAGAGGAATGTGTATTAAAAAGTTTCAATGAATATATTTTGGAAGAAATATATATATGTCATATATTTTTATATAAATATATTTATTATTATATACACACTATTATATATTATATAGAAATTATTATATATTTATTATTATATTATATATAATATTATAATTAATATTATATTTATTGTATTATATATTATATATACAATATTATATATTATATAATATATATATCAAAGCACATTCATACAAATATTGAGAAGAATTGAACTAAAAATGTATGTATCTAGATATTACATATCTATTGTGTAAAGGGAGAAAGATATGACAGGGCATCTCACAATAACTTTTAATTGCTTTGATTCCGTGTGATTTCCTTAAACTTGCTTGTAGTAATAATCCATGCATATTTGTTTATTACGTCTCTGTAACCTGGCCACTTCTAGAATAGTTTTACATGTGATATTTTGTAATTACAAAATAATCATTAAAACATTAAAGGTCGCTTTGTGACATTACTGAAGGAAAGTTTAAGTGTTAATGTACAGGTATGTACACATAATTGGAATGATGTAGGTATGAGTTAATTTTCCCCCAACATTTTGTTATATCAAAATATTTAATCAATTAAGGTGTATTTTATAGCAAAAAAATTAGCTATAAAAATTCATCTTTACAGACAAGGAATTTATTTCTTGGTTATATATTGTCTTTGATATATCACAAAAAGCACAAAAATAACATAAACTAAGGAATCAGTTTATGTAATCATTTTTTATAAAGAAAAATTTTTCTTATAAGAAAAAATAAAGCAAGATTTAATATTGAGCCAGTAGCATATTTAATTGCAGTAGGAACTTGATAGGCATGCAACAGCTTCCAACAGTTCAACAATATTGAGCATAATTGTGAGAAAGCAAAGAAGTCTTTTCACAATCTTTTTCCTTTGGCATTACATTTTAAGATTCATTTTGAAATTGTCTGTCCTGACAAAATAGAGAACTGTGTACGATGATCATTGTCAAGGCAAAACAATCATATTGAATACTGTAAATACATGAATATGTAACTTTTAATTTTTAGTTCTGTATTCAATAATAAGTTCCAACTCAAGATTATAACAGAACACATCAAATTTATATAATGTTTAGCTATGGTTCAGAAAAAATCTTCTATTCAGAGAAGATAAGCTATAATGCAAAATATTTATATATGGTTGTTGATTTTTTTCTCTATATAGATTTTAGTTTTAGTTGTGCATGTGTTTACAAGCATAAACTATTCATAATTCTGTATATTTTTAGGTCACATTTATAATTATCTAAATAATTGTTATAAATCAATAAATATGTGAGGCTTTTTATTGTAAGTCAATTGAAAATTATTTGCTATATAACTAATATTGGCTGTTCACTGTTTTAAGAGCTAGAAATACCACAATTAAAAAAAAAAAAAAAAGAAAGAAGAGCGCTTATCGTCTGTAAGTTTTCCCTTCTAAAAGATGAACTTCTCAAGGAAGCACCTCATCGAAAAAGAACTGTCATAAGCATATAAAATTGTTCCTGTATTTCTTTATTTTTTGATTTTTATTTTAGATTCAGGATACATGAGCATGTTTCTTACATAGATAAACTGCCTGTCACGGGGGTTTTGTGTACAGATTATTTTATCACCCAAATATTAAGCATAGTACACAATGGCTATTTTGGGTCATCTTTTCCCTCCTCCCACCCTCCACCCTCAAGTAGGCTGGGTGTGTGTTGTTACCCTTTTTGTGTCCACATATACTTGATGTTTGGCTCTCACTTATAAGTAGGAACATGCAATATTTGGTTTTCTGTTTCTGCATTAGTTTGCTTCATCTCTATCCATGTTGCTGTTGTTCACTGTGGCTGAATAATATTCCATGGTGTATATGTACCACATTGTTTTTATTCAGTCTACCAGTAATGGGCATTTAGGTTGATTTTGTGTCTTTGATATTGTGAATAGTACTGCAATGAATATATGCATGCATGTGTCCAAATGGTATAATAAAACCATTTATATTCCTTTGGGAATATACTCAATTATGTGATTTCTGGGTCGAGTGGTAACTCCAGTTTGAGTTTTGAGGAAACCACACTGCTTTTCACAATGGCTGAATGAACTTACACTCCCACCAGCAGTGTATAAGCATTCTGTTTCTTTGCACCCTTGCTAACATTTGTTATTTTTTGGCTTTTTAATAATAGGCATTATTACTGGTGTGAGATGATATTTCATTGTGGTTTTGATTTGCATTTTTCTAATGATTAGTGATGTTGAGCAATTTTTCATATGCTTGTTGGTCACATGTATGTCTTTTGAAAAGTATCTTTTCATGTCTTTTGCCCACTTTTTAGTGTGATTGTTTTTTGCTTGCAAATTAGTTTAAGTTTGATATAGATTCTGGATATTAGACTTTTGTCCGATGCATAGTTTGCAAACATTTTATCCCATTTTGTAGAATGTCTGTTTACTCTGTTGATAGTTTCCTTTATTATGCAAAAGCTCTTTAGCTTAATTTGGTCGTGTTTATCAATTTTTGGTTTTGTTGCAATAGTTTTTGGAGTCTTTGTCATGAAATCTCTGCTAGGTCGTATATCGAGAATTGTATTTTTTAGGTTATTTCACAGGGTTTTTATAGTTTTAGATTTTACATGTAAATCTTTAATCCACCTGGAGTTGATTTTTGTATACAATTACAAAATTGTATATAATTTTGTTGAAAATTAAACAACCTCTTCCTGAATGACTTTTGGATAAATTAAGAAATTAGCACAGAAATCAAGAAATTATTTGGAAGTAATGAGAACAAAGATAAAACATGCCAAAATCTCTGGAACACAGCTAAAGAAGGGTTAACAGGAAAGTTCATACACTAAAATGCCCAAATTAGATAATTAGAAATATATATTAAATTAACAATCTAACATCACAATTAGAGGAACTAGAGAAACAACAGCAAACCAACTCCATAGCTAGCAGAAGACAAAGAGTAACCAAAATCTAAGCTGAACTGAAGAAAATGAGTTGCAAAAATAAAACCAACCATACAAAAAAGAAAACAACAAAAAACAATGAATCCAGGTGTTGTTCCATGAAAAAAACAATAACATTGATAAACAACTAATGAGACTAATGAAGAAAAAAGAGAAGATCCAAATAAGCACATTTAGAAATGACAAAGTTTATATTATCATTGACCGCACAGGAATACAAATAACAATCAGAGAATATTTTGAACAGCTCTATGCAAACAAACTAGAAAATCTAGAAGAAATGGATAAATTTATGAACAAAAAACAACCTCCCAAGACTAAACCAAGAAGAAACTGGATTGCTGAACAGATCAATAATGAATTCCAAAATTGAATCAATAATAAAAAGCTTACTAACCAAAAAAAAAAAAAAAAAAAAAGACCACAGCCAATTTCTACCAGATGTATAAAGCAGAGCTGGTAGCATTCCTTCTGAAACTACTTCAAAAAATTGAGGAGGAATGAGTTTTCCCCAATTCATTTTGTGAGGCCAGCATCATCATGATACCAAAACCTGGCACAGACAAAACAAAAAAAGAAAACCTCACACTAATATCATTGAACATAGATGCCAAAATTCTCAAGGAAATTCTAGCAAACTGAATCCAGCAGTACATCAAAAAACTAATTCACCATGAGCAAGTAGGCTTTGTCCCTGGGATGCAAAGTTGGTTCCTTTATTTCTTGATAACATCAAGAGCTTTCTACGATGGCAATAACTAGACAATGGCCCACCTTCATATGCATATGAGGATCAGAGAATCAGGAATAGTTAATAACTATGGAAAAATTATTTTATTTACCATATGGGATATAAATCTCTAATACAGTAAACAGTTGGAAAATGGTTATAAAGCTAGTTTTGCATAATATATCTATATCAATGTTTCTTGACTTACAATGGAGTTATGCACTGAAAACCCATCATTAATTGAAAATATCTAAGTCTAAAATGCATTGAATACACCTAACCTACCAAGCACTTTAACTTAGTCTAAACTATCTTAACCATACCCAGAACACTTACTTTAGTCTATAGTTGGGTAAAATCATGTCATGTTGGGTAAAATCGTGTAATGCAAAATGTATTTTATAATAAAGTGTTGAATATCTCATGCCATTTATTGAATGCTGTACCAAATATGAAAAACAGTTGTATGGGTACTCACCATTAATATACCCAGCTAAAAGCATACTGAGCCTAAAGAATATTTGAAGCATTGAACTAAAGTTAAATGTTGGATGATGAGGATATTATAGTGACAGGGTCACTGATATAATTTGACTGTGTCCCCAACCAAATATCACCTTGAATTGTAATAATCCCCACATGTCAAGGATGGGACCAGTTGGAGATAATTGAATCATGGGGGTGGTTTCCCCCATACTGTTGTTGTGGTAGTGAATAAATCTTATGAGAGCTGATGGTTTTATAAATGGAAGCTCCTCTGCACAAATTATCTTGCCTGCCACTATATAAGGCATAACTTTGTACCTCCTTGCCTTCCACCAGTATCGTGAGGCAACCCCAGCCACATGGAACTCTGAGTCCATTAAACCTCTTTTCTTTATAAATTACCCAGTCTTGAGTATGTCTTTATTAGCAGCGTGAGAACAGACTAATACAGTCATCAACTTCTGTCTCTTCTGATGAGGCTCAAGAATAGCTGTTAGAAGGTACTGGGGCATGGGCTGGGCATGGTGGCTCATGCTTGTAATCCTAGCACTTTGGAAGGCTGAGGTGGGTGGATCACTTGAGGTCAGGCGTTCGAGACTAACTTTGTCAACATGATGAAACCCCATCTGTACTAAAAACACAAAAAAATTAGCCAGGGATGGTAGTACATGCCTGTAATCCCAGCTACTCGAGAGGTCGAGGCATGAAGAATCACTTGAACTCGGGAGGTAGACGTTGCAGTGAGCCAAGATCATGCCACTGCACTCCAGCCTGGGTGACAGAGAACAACAACAACAACAAAAAAAGATACTGGGGCATGGACATTTGCTAGTTTGGCAGATCTAGAGTTCTTCAGGAAAATATAAGTATCCATTGTTTACCATCATAATTGTGAAAGAGACTGTGAGCTGCGACTTGCTGCTACTGCCCAGCATCAGGAGATAATATCTTACTGTGTGCATTGCTAACCCAGGAAACGATCAGAATTTAATATTTAAAGTACAATTTCTGTTTGATGTGTATTGCTTTCCCAACATTTTAGTAGAAAAACTTTAAGTCAAAGAATTGTTAAATCAAGAATCATCTGTATTTAAATTTAATATACTGTTCAACACTTAATTACCCCTCTTGGTGATGTTTTACTATCAAATATTTTGAATCAAATTTCACAATTTATATTTCTCTAACTGATATCAAGCATATTTTAGGCATTGGATCTATTAAAATACCTTTTTAGAGATAAATAATTTAGACATTTAAATATAAGTGACCAGAATAATGATCTTTTCTTATAATTTGAAATATCAAATACTTGAGCATACATTTTTTTTTTTTTTTTTTGAGACGGAGTTTCGCTCTGCCACCCAGGCTAGAGTGCAGTGGCCGGATCTCAGCTCACTGCAAGCTCCGCCTCCCAGGTTCACGCCATTCTCCTGCCTCAGCCTCCCGAGTAGCTGGGACTACAGGTGCCCGCCACGTCGCCCGGCTAGTTTTTTGTATTTTTAGTAGAGACAGGGTTTCACCATGTTAGCCAGGATGGTCTCGATCTCCTGACCTCGTGATCCGCCCGTCTTGGCCTCCCAAAGTGCTGGGATTACAGGCTTGAGCCACCGCGCCCGGCCGAGCATACATTTTTTTAAATCACTTAGCGGCGTCTTGGTTATATCTTGTCAATTCTTCAAAATAATTGTGACTATAAATGCCCTGATAAGATATGAAATGAGTAATGTCATTATTTAAAAACCTAGTGGCCAAGATGGCCAAATAGGAACAGTTCCAGTCTGTAGCTCCCAGTGAGACCAATACAGAAGGCAGGTGATTTCCATCTGAGGTACCCAGTTCATCTCGTTGGGGCTTGTTAATCAGTGGGTCTAACCCACAGAGAGAGAGCAGAAGCAGGCTGGGATATCGCTTCACTTGGTAAGTGCAAGGAGCCAGGGACTTCCTTCCCCAAGCCAAAGGAAGCCTTGAGGGACTGTGCTACCTGGCCAGGATATTATGCTTTTCCCATCATTTTTGTGATCTGCAGATCAGGAGAATTTCATGTGTGCCTACACTACCAGGACCATCGGTTTCAAACACAAAACTGGGCAGTTGTTTGGGCAGACACCGAGCCAGCTGTAGGATTATTTTTTTGTGCCCCTGTGGCACCTGGAACCTCAGTGAGACAGAACTGTTCACTTCCCTGGAAAGGGAGCTGAAGTCATGGAGCCAAGTGATCTCACTCAGTGAGTTCCACTCCCACAGAGCCAGCAAGCTAAGAACCACAGGCTTGAAATTCTTACTGCCGGCATAGCAGTGTGAAGTCAACCTGGGATGATTAAGCTTGGTGGGGTAAGGGGCGTCCGCCATTACTGAAGCTTTTAGTAGTTGATTTGCCCCTGACAGTGCTAAGGAGGTTGGGAGGTATGAGCTGGGTGCAGCAAACTGGCTGTGGCCAGACTACTTCTCTAGATTCCTCCTCCCTGGGCAGGGCATCTCCGAAGGAAAAGTAACAGCCTCAGTCAGGGGCTTATAGACAAAACCCCCATCTCCCTGGAACAGAACAGCTGGGGGAAGGGGCAGTTGTGGGCACAGCTTCAGCAGATTTAATTGTTCCTCCCTGACGGCTCCTGAAGACAGCAGTTGATCCTGACAAGAGGAATTCTCCCATCACAGTGTACCAGCTCTGCTAAGGAACAGACGGCCTCCTCAACTGGGTCCCTGACCCCCATGCCTCCTGACTGGGTGAAACCTCCCAACAGGGGTCGACAGAGACCTCATACAGGAGAGCTCTGGTTGGCATCTAGCAGGTGCCTCTCTGGGATGAAGCTTCCAGAGGAAGGAGCAGGCAGCAATCCTTGCTGTTTTACAGCCTCCACTGGTGACACCCAGGTGAACAGGGTCTGGAGTGGACCTCTAGCAGACTGCAGCAGACTTGCCGAAGAGGGACCTGTTAGAAGAAAAACTAACAAACAGAAAGCAATAACATCAACATCAACATAAACGACTCGCACACAAAAACCCTATCCAAAGGTTGTCAGTCTCAAAGATCAAAGGTAGATAAATCCATGAAAATGAGGAAAAAACAGCACAAAAACGCTGAAAATTACAAAAGCCAGAATGCCTCTTTTCCTCCAAATGATTGCAACTCCTCTCCAGCAAGGGCACAAAACTGGGCAGAGAATGAGACTGACAAATTGGCAGAAGTAGGCTTCAGAAGGTGGATAATAACAAACTCCACTGAGCTAAAGGAGCTTGTTCCAACCCAATGCAAGGAAGCTAAGAACCTTGATAAAAGGTTACAGGAACTGCTAACTAGAATAACTAGTTTAGAGAGGAATGTAAATGACCAGATGGAGCTGAAAAACCCAGCACCAGAACATCATGAAGCATATACAAGTATCAATAGCTAAATTGATCAAATTGAAGAAAAGATGTCAGAGATTGAAGATCTGAAGATCAACTTACTGAAATAAGGCATGAAGACAAGATTAGAGAAAAAAATAAATAATGGAAAAGAACAAACAAAGCCTCCAAGAAATATGGGACTATGTGAAAAGACCAAATTTATGATTGATTGGTGTACCTGAAAGTGACAGGGAGAACTGAACCAAGCTTGAAAACAAATTTAAGGATATTATCCAGGAGAACTTCTCCAACCTAGCAAGATAGGCCAACATTCAGATTCAAGAAATACAGAGAACACCACAAAGAAGCTCCTCAACAAGCAGCCCCAAGACACATAATCATCAGATTCTCCAAGGCTGAAACAAAGAAAAAAGTACTAAGGGCAGCCAGAGAGAAAAGTCAGGTTATCCACAAAGGGAAGCTCATCTGACGAATACTGGCTCTCTGCAGAAACTCTACAAGCCAGAAGAGAGTGGGGGCCAATATTAAACATTCGTAAAGAAAAGAATTTTCAATCCAAAATTTCATATCCAGCCAAACTAAGCTTCATAAACAAAGGAGAAATAAATTCCTTCCAGACAAGCAAATGCTGAGAGATTTTGTCACCACCATGCCTGCCTTACAGGAGCTCTTGATGGAATGTCTAAATATGGAAAGGGAAAACTGATGCCAGCCACTGCAAAAACATACCAAAATATAAAGACCAATGACACTATGAAGAAATTGCATCAACTAATGTGCAAAATAACCAGCTAGCTTCATGATGACAGGATCAAATTAACATATAACAATATTAACCTTAGGCCAGGCACAGTGGCTCATGCCTGTAGTCCCACCACTTTGGGAGGCCGAGGTGGGTTGATCATGAGGTTAGGAGCTCGAGATCAGCCTGTCCAACATGGCAAAACCCTGTCTGTACAAAAAATACAAAAATTAACCAGGCTTGGTGCCAGGCACCTGTAATCCCAGCTACTCGAGAGGCTGAGGCAGGAGAATCGCTTGAATCCAAGAGGTGGGGGTTGCAGTGAACTGAGATTGTGCCACTGTACTCCAGTGGGTGACACAATCTCTGGGTGACAGAGCAAGACTTCATCTCAAGAAAAAAAAAAAAAATTAAATGTAAATAGGCTAAATACCCCCAGTTAAAAGACACAGACTGACAAATTGGATAAAGATTCAAGACCCATTGGTGTGCTATATTCAAGAGACCCATCTCACATGCAAAGACACACACAGGCTCAAAATACAGGGATGGAAGAATATTTACCAAGCAAATGGAAAGCAAAAGGAAGCAAGGTTGCAATCCTAGTCTCTTATAAAACAGAATTTAAACCAACAAAGATCAAAAAAGACAAAGAAAGGTATTACATAATGGTAAAGGGATCAATGCAACAAGAAGAGCTAACTATCCTAAATATATATGCACCCAACACAGGACCTTCCAGATTAATAAAACAAGTTCTTAGAGACCTACAAAGAGACTTAGTCTTCCACAAAATAGTAGTGGGAGACTTTAACACCCAATGTCAATTTTAGACAGGCAAATAA
Organism: Trachypithecus francoisi; assembly: GCF_009764315.1. Classification (NCBI taxonomy): domain Eukaryota; kingdom Metazoa; phylum Chordata; class Mammalia; order Primates; family Cercopithecidae; genus Trachypithecus; species Trachypithecus francoisi. The sequence goes on from NW_022681465.1 coordinate 59,610,603, forward strand.
GACAGAAAATTAACAAGGCTATTTAGGACTTGAACTCAGCTCTGGATCAAGTGGATCTAATAAACATCTACAGAACTACTCTCCACCCCAAATCAACAGAATATATATTCTTCTCAGTGCCATATAGCATGTATTCTAAAATTGACGACGTAATTGGAAGTAAAACACTCCTCAGCAAATGCAAAAGAATGGCAGTCATAATAAACAGTCTCTTAGACCACAGTGCAAGCAAATTAAAACTCAGGATTAAGAAACTCACTCAAAACCACACAACTACATGGAAATTTGACAACCTGCTCCTGAATGACTACTGAGTAAATAACAAAATTAAGGCAAAAAAAATAAGTTATTCAAAACCAATGAGAACAAAGATACAACGTACCAGAATCTCTGGGACACAGCTAAAGGAGTGTTAAGTGAGAAATTTATAGCACTAACTGTCCACAAGAGAAAGTTGGAAAGATCTAAACTCGACACACTAACATCACAGCTAAAAAAACTAGGGAAGCAATAGCAAACAAATTCAACCTAGCAGAAGACAAGAAATAACTAAAATCAGAGCAGAACTGAAGGAGATAGAGACATGAAAAGCCCTTCAAAAAAATAAAATAAATCAATGAATCCAGGAACTTTTTTTTTTTTTTTGGAAAGATTAACAAAAGAGATGGACCACTAGCCAGACTAATAAAGAAAAAAAGAGAGAAGAATCAAATAGACACAATAAAAAATGATAAAGAGGATATCACCACTGATCCCACAGAAATACCAACTACCCCATCAGAGAATACTATAAAAACCTCTAAGCAAATGAACTAGAAAATCTAGAAGAAATGGATAACTTCCTGGGCACATACATCCTCCCAAGACTAAGCCAGGAAGAAGTCAAATTCCTGAATAGACCAATAACAAGTTCTGAAATTGAGGCAGTAATTAATAGCCTACCAACCAAAAAGGGCTCAGTACCGGAGAGATTCACGGCCAAATTCTACCAGAAGTAAAAAGAGGAGCTGGTACCATTCCTTCTGAAACTATTCCAAACAATTGAAAAAGAGGGATTTCTTCCTAACTCACTTTATGAGGCCAGCATCATCCTAATACCAAAACCTGGCAGAGGTACAACAAAAAAAGAAAATTTCAGTCCAATATCCTTGATGAACATCGATCAAAAATCCTTAATAAAAGACTGGCAAACTGAATCTAGCAGCACATCAAAAAGCTTACACATCATGATCAAGTCGACTTTATCCCTGTGATGCAAGGCTGGTTCAACATATGCAAATCAGTGAATATAATCCATCACATAAACAGAACCAGTGACAAGAAATCATATGATTATCTCCATAGATGCAGAAAAGGCCCCCAATAAAATTCAACACCTCTTCATGCTAAAAAACTAGGGATTGCTGAAACATAATCATCAAAAACATAAGAGCTATTTACGACAAACCTATAGCCAGTATCATACTGAATGGGCAAAAACTGGGAGCATTCCTTTTGAAAACTGACACCAGACAAGTATGCCCTCTCTCACCACTTTTATTCAACAGAATATAGGAAGTTCTGGCTGGGGCAAAAAGGCAAGAGGAAGAAATAAAGGGTATTCAAATAGGAAGAGAGGAAATGAAATTGTCTCTGTTTGCAGACGACATGAATGTATACTTAGAAAACCCCACCGTCTCAGCCCAAAATCTCCTTAAGCTGATAAGTAACTTCAGCAAAGTCTCAGGATACAAAATCAGTGTGCAGAAATCACAAGCATTCCTATACACCAATAATAGACCAGCAGAGAGCCAAATTTTGATTGAACTCCAATTCACAACTGCTCTAAGGACAATGAAATACCTAGGTATCCAACTTACAAGGGATGTGAAGGACTTCTTTAAGGATAACTACAAACCACTGCTCAAGCAATAAGAGAGGACAAAAACAAATGGAAAAACATTCCATGCTCATGGACAGGAATAATCAAGATCATGAAAATGGCCACAATGTCCAAAGTAATTTATAGATTCAACTCTATTCCCATCAAGCTACCAGTGACTTTCTTCTCAAAATTAGAAAAATCTACTTTAGATTTCAAATGGAACCAAAAAAGAGCCTGTATAGCCAAGACAATTGTAAGCAAAAAGAGCAAAGCTGCCACCATCATCCTACCTGACTTCAAACTACGCCACAAGGCTACAGTAACCAAAACAGCATGGTACTGGTACCAAAACAAATATATAGATCAATGGAACAGAACAGAGACCTCAGAAACAACACCACACATCTATATCCATCTGATCTTCAACAAACCTGACAAAAAACAAGCAACAGGAAAATAATTCCCTATTTAATAAATGTTGCAGGGAAAATTGGGTAGCCACATGCAGAAAAGGGAAACTGGACCACTTCCTTACACCTTATACAACAATTAACTCAAGATGGATTCGAGATTTAAATGAAAAACTCAAAATCATAAAAATCCTAGAAGAAAACCTAGGAAATATCAATCAGGCCATAGGCATGGACAAAGACTTCATGGCTAAAACACCAAAAGCTATTGCAACAAAAGCCAAAATTGACAAATGGGATCTAATCAAACCAACGAGCTTCTGCGCAGCAAAAGAAACTATAATCAGAGTGAAGAGGCAACCTACAGAATGGGAGAACATTTTTGCAAGCTTCCCATCTGACAAAGGCCTAATATCTGGAATCTACAAGGAACTTAAATTTACAAGAAAAAAAAAAAAACAACCCCGTCAAAAAGTGAGCAAACGACATGAAAAGACACTTCTCAAAAGAAGACATTTATGCAGCCAATGAACATATGAAAAAATGCTCATTATCACTGGTCACTAGAGAAATGCAAATCAAAACCACCATGAGATACCACCTCATGCCAGTTAGAATGGGGATTATTAAAAGGTTAGGAAAGAATGGATGCTGGTGAAGCTGTGGAGAAATAGGAATGCTTTACACTGTAAATTAGTTCAACCATTGTGAAAGACAGTGTAGCACTTCCTCAAGGATCTAGAACCAGAAATGCCATTTGATCCAGCAATACCATTACTGGACATATACCCAAAGGATTATAAATCATTCTACTATGAAGACACATGCAGATGTATAATTATTGCAACACTATTTATAATAGTAAAGACTTTGAACCAACCCAAATGCCCATCAATGATAGATTGGATAAAGAAAATGTGGCACATATATGCCATGGAATACTATGCAACCATAAAAAATAATGAGTTCATGTCCTTTGCAGGGGCACGGATGAAACTGGAAGCCATCATTCTCAGCAAACTACACAGGAAAAACCAAACACCACATGTTCTCACTCATATGTGGGAGCTGAACAATGAGAACACATGGACATAGGGAGGGGAACATCACACACCAGGACCTGTCATGGTTAGGGAGAGCATTAGGACAAATACCTAAGACATATAGGGCTTAAAACCTAGATGTTGGGTTAATAGTGCAGCAAATCACCATGGCACATGTATACCTGTGCCATGTAACAAACCTGCACATTCTGCACATGTACCCCAAAACTTAAAGTAAAATTTACAAAAACCTTATTAAGACAAGTGAGATCTAAGAGTTTTTAACATTATGTCACACGTAGTACTTTATTTTTATAATTTAAAAATATATTTTCTGTATATAAATAAAATGATTAAAACATAATATAGGTTTATTAAATAAAAAAACTAGGCCTTAAAGTTTCATTTTGTTGTTATTCAACCACGTTTGCCAAACAAACAAACAAACAAAAACATACGCACTGAGATTCTTATGTTTCAGTGTCTCAAATAATTGTTCCTAAATTTTATAAATATTTCTTGGCTAGTTACTTCTAGAAATAGATAAAACCACATGTCACTTAATATATCCCTGAAAGCCATTTATTGGATATTATATGTTGGACAATTGGGGATGAATTCTAAAATGATAATTTGTTTTAAGTTGTCTGCTATATTTCACATACTATATAAGCAATTATAAAGGAGAGAATTGAGCTGGCTGCAATATTTCAAGCAGTCTACCTATTTCTCACAATCATAATAACCTTGCTTTGAATAGAGATGTGCCTCTGCATCTCATGCCTATTTATTATTTATGTTGAGACAGGGTCTCAATCTCTTGCCCATGCTAGAGTACAGTGGGGTTATCATAATTCACCACAACCTTGAATGTCTAGGCTCATGCCAACCTCCTCTCTCCGCCTTTAGAGTGGCTGGGAGTACAGCTGCACACCACCACATCCCGTTTTTTGTTTTTTTGTTTTGTTTTGTTTTTTGGTAGAGATGGGAGTCTTTGTATTTTGGCCAGGCTGGTCTGAAACTCCTGGGTTCAAGCAGTCCTCTTGCTTTGGCCTCCCAAAGTGCTGAAATTATAGGCATGAATCACCACACTGAGCCCACTCATGGATAAGTGAAGCAGATCACTTAGCTTTATTCAGTAGCTTTTCAATTCTTGAATCTGGGCCCCAACCAAATTTTGGGGGACAAGACACCTGCATGTTTTGAGGACTGTTATTCTGTAATATATATTCCAAAGTATATGAAGAAAACATGTATGAGAATAAAATGTGTCTATATTAAAGTGCAAAGATTTATGAACTATCTCTCATTATTTTCTTTTATTCTGTACAACATTCACCACAAACTTATTTTTTAACTTTTATTTTAGATTCAGGGGTGCATGTGAATGTTTTTTATACATGTGAATTGCATGTCATGGGGGTTTGGTGTACAAATTATATTGTCACCCAGGTATTAAACATAGTACCCAATAAGTAGTTTATTGATCTTCATCTGACTTCCACTCTCCACTCTCAAGTATGCCCCAGTATTTGTTTTACCCTTGTGTTCATATGTACTCATTGCTTAGCTCCTACTTATAGGCAATTGCATGTGGTATTTTGTTTTCTGATCCTGTGTTTGTTCCCTTAAGATAATTGTCTCCAGTTTCATCCATGTTGCTGCAAGGAATGTGATCCTATTATTTTTTATAGCTGTGTAATATTTCATGGTAAAATATATACCATTTTTTATCCTCTTTACTGTTTATGAACATTTAGGTTGATTCCATGTCTTTAATATTGTGAATATTGCTGTGATGAACATACATGTGCATGTGTTCCTATGGTAAGCAATTTATACTACTTTGGGTATATACCCTATGATAGAATTGCTGGATTGAATCACAATTCTGCTTTAAGTTCTTTGAGAAATTTTCAAACTGTTTTCTACAATGGTTGAACTAATTTACATTCACACCAGCAGTATACAGCCTTCTCTTTTCTCTGCAATCTTGCTAGCATCTGTTATTTTTTGACTTTTTAAAAATAACCATTCTGACTAATGTGTGATGGTATTTCATGGTGGTTTTGATTTGCATTTCTCTAATGATTAGTGATGTTAAGCATTTTCTCATATGCTTGTTGGCTGTGTGTATATTCTCTTTTGAAAAGTGTCTGTTCCTGGCTTTTACCCGCTTTTTAATGTTTTTGTTGTTTTGTTTTGTTTTGTTTTTTTTCTTATTGATTTAAATTTCTTCTAGATTAAGCATATTAGACCTTTGTTGGATAGCAGATTTGCAAAAATTTTCTCCCATTCTTTAGATTGGCTGTTTACTCTGTTGATAGTTTCTTTTGCTGTGTAGAACTGTTTAGATTAATTAGGTTCTATTTGTCAATTTTTGTTTTTGTTGCAATGACTTTTGGCAACTTTGTCATGAAATCTTTGTCAGATCTTATGTCCAGAAAGGTATTTCCTGGGTTATATTCCAGGATTTTTATAGTTTTTGGTTTAATATTTAAGACTTTAATCCATCTTAAGTTGATTTCTGTATATGGTGTGAGAAAGGGGTTCAGTTTCAATCTTCTGAATATAGCTAGCCAATTATCCTAGCACCATTTCTTGAGCAGGGAGTCCTTTCCTCATTGTTTGTTTTTGTTGACTTTTTCAGAGATCAGATGGTTGTAGATGTGTAGCTGTATTTCTGTGCTGTATATTCTGCTCCATTGTTTTTGTACCAGTACCATGCTGCTTTGGTTACTGTAGCATTACAGTATAATTTGAAGTCAAGTAATGTGGTGCCTCCAGGTTTGTTTGTTTTACTTAGGATTGCCTTGTCTATTTGGGCTCTTTTTGGTTCCATGTTAATTTTATTTTTTTTTCTAATTCTGTGGAGAATGGCATTGGTAGTTTGACAGGAATACCATTGAATCTGTAAATTGCTTTGGGCAATATGGCCATTTTAATAGCAATATTTCTTATTCATAGGTGTGGAATGTTTTTCCATTTGTTTGTGTTATCTCTGATTTATCTGAGCAATTCACTGCAATCTTTATCTCCCACAGTTAATCATATCTGCTCTTTTCAGTGTCACCAATAACTTCCAAGTATGTCAGTCAAACAGCATATTTTTGTATTCATCTAATGTCAAATCAGTAGTATTTGACCTATATGATTTTTTCCTTCAGAAACACTTCCCACCCTTGCTTCCAGGACACCACACACTCTTAATTCTTCTATTTTACAGATTTTTCCTTATTAATGTCCTTTGTTCGTTTCTCTTGATTTCCCAATCTCTTACTTTTGTAGTACTTCAAGGCTCAGTATTCAATATTTGCTTTCTCTTTTTATATTCATTTTCTTGCTGATCATCCACTACCAGAGTTTGAATACTATCTAAATTCAGATCACAATAAAACACACATCTGTAGCTTAGTCTATAGTCCTTAATTCCCAACCACCTAGTCAACCTACCCATTTGAATATTCATGATGAACTTTACATATTCAATGTAGCAATTGAAACTACAGAAACTTAACCATATAGAGGAAAGTTCTAAAAAATGGACCAGTTCTTCAAGGATGAAGGGAACAAATATCAAAATCTTCAGCTTTGAGTAAGTGGTCTTCCAGATGAAGAGAGGAAAAAAATACTTGAAAATTGGTGGCTGGCATGAAACATTTTCAAATATGATGGGAAGTTCAAGAAAATCTAAAAGAAGGAGTAAGTAGGAGTGCAGACATATTACATTGGGAGGGAGTAAGGGGAGGGATGAGAATTACTGTTAATTTGTATCAGAAACAATGTGAGTCAGAAATTGGAACAAAATGTAAAGTGCTGAGGGAAAAGGAGTTTTCTGGCAATCACAAGAAAGAGGCCAGGTGTGGTGGTTCGTGCCTGTAATCCCAGCAATTTGTGAGGTCAAGGCAGAAGGAGGCTTGAGCCCGAGTGTGAGACTGGCCTGGCAACATAGTGAGACTCTGTCTCTGTAAAAAATTAAACAAACATTAGCCAGATATGGTGGCTCATATTTGTATCTCCAGCCACTTGGGAAGCTGAGATGGAAGGATTGCTTGAGCCTGGGAGGTTGAGGTTGCAGTGAGCCAAGATCACACCATTGCACTCCAGCCTGGGTGACAGACTGACAGACAAAAAAAAGGGAGAGTTTTACAGGCGTGAGCCACCACATCCAGCCACGCACTACAAGGAAGATTAAATTGAATTGTTCAAACTGAGAAAAAATGGTTCTAGATTAAAGTTGGAACTACAAAAGAAAAGGCAAACAGCAAAATGTTGAATAAACTGTATTCAGCATCCTATCATGCACTAATGGCAGAGCTGGTGGAGACTTCACACTCTGACCTTTTCAGATGATAATTACTGTCTAGTGGCTTCACTATATTGTATTAATAATGTATATTTCCTGGCAAGTGAAAGAGTACAGCATGTGAAAAAATATTATTAATCAAATCAATTATTAATCACATGATTGAATAATGTGGTTATTAATGAATAATTATCAATTTAAGATGCTTAATATTGATTTATTTACTTAATTTTTGTTTCAGACTTAGAATAAAATCAGACCATAATCTTATACCATTTTCAAAGCTAAAATAATTAACTTTGCATACTCTGTTTTTTCCAAAGATTTATCAATAGATTTTATAATGCATTTTCTATTTCAGAATTTTCTGATTAAATAAGTTGTGCTCATGATCATGTGTATCCCTGGTATTTTGTAAGATAGCTACAAGTAGTATCTTAAATGAAAGAGAAAAAATCTCTATTTTTTTTTTTTCTGATAGCTTTTGTTGCCACTACCAACCAGACATTCCTGACAAGTGATGGAATTAAGAGAAATGTAATTACCAAATAATATTACATCGATATATTCACTTATATATTTATACATTCATTGACTCAGCAAACATGTAAAATGTTGTTGCAACAATTCCCCTGTTAAATTATGAGTAAAGTACATGAGATTTGTCGTCATTTTATTTGGAAACATGTCATGTACTATAAAGTAAATGATAAATGTATAGTTATTGTTATTATTAAGGATTATCTGTACAGATCATTTCTATTTGTCTCTTGTATTACAGTTGGTTGGTATTGCCTTAAGAGAGTTCAAAGACACTTCAGAAGTAGTACAATGAAAATATTATTAACCTATGGAATTCTATGTTGACAGTTATATGTCTAAGCACATTAAATAGTTTACTCATTCTTTTCTGGCTTCTAATGTGGTTGACAAATACAGACTGCTGCTGTCAGAATTCTTGTTTATTTATAGGTATTCTGTCTACCGTTTGATCTTAAAATTGTTCCTTTGGCTTTAATATCCTGCAGTTACTAAAATCCTTCTAGTTTTACTTGACTCAGTGAAATTCCTAAACATAACATTGTATTATTTGTTTAATTGTGAAAATTCTTAAAATTATCTTCGAATATTGCTCTATTTCTAGTATTTTTGTTATTTCTTTATTCCAACAATATCTGTCAGATGTCACAAAGATTTGCTAAGACCAAATATTACATTAAACCTATGTGTGGATTTGTACTCGCATGTATGAGAGTCACCTGCCTGAGTCATGGGCAGAGACATGATGTCTCTTTTCTGCTTGGACCAGACAAAACGGGTTTTATTCTTCCTCCCTCCCTCTCCTACCTCTTTCCTTTCTACCTTTTCTCCTCCTTTCATTAAGTTATTCTGTAGTCCCTTTATAAAAAGCATCTTACTTGTAGTGTTTTCCTTTTGTACTCTCAATAACGTATTTCCTTCATGTTCTTAGTTTGGTGTTAAAATCTAAGATTTTAATTTGAAAACTTACCTTTGTGTTTAACTAATTACCTCCCACCCCAGTGTTAATTTAGCATCAGTTTTAGTGCTTATTTCTTTTTCTCAACTAGTAGTTTCTTTCCTTCTTTAATCTCACTACATATTTTAATATGTTAAAGTATATTTTATCCAACATTTCCTATGTATTTAAAATAGCACAAAAAGAACCATCCATGTTTAGTCTGACATGTTGGTAAAATAGGAAATCGACATATTGTTACATCCTATGCTGGTATTAAGATCTATTTTTATCTTCATACGCTATAGGATGAAACTGGCATACGTCAATGGACTTTCAGGGATTTTAAGACCACTGACTAGGAGTATTTGAAAGAACAAAATTCATATCATCTCAGTTAATTACTGTATATATTTATCTCTGCTACTCAAGGATCACAAATTCTGTTAGATTGTAAGAACTATAATCCTCAATATAGTACAATGTATATGAGCAGTTTGAAGTCTGATTATCATATATTTGTTATATAAAACAATATATATTTTAAGATGCTTTCTTGAGTCTATTTTAATACTTTGATATTTAATATTTATTGTATTCTGTAATATTTCTGATTACATCACTAACAACTCTAACAAATTATATTAATATTATGTGTTAATTCAGCAGATTTATTTCTTCTATAGGCCTTTCTGTTTTTTTAAAAAGGGTATATTTCCTACTACTTTTGATTTTACTTTTAAATATGAAAAACTACAAGTTAACTAGATATTTATAAGGGCAAAACAATTCTACATAACTCTTTAAAATATAAAATATAGCTAATTGCAATAATTCCAATCAGAAATTATTTGTATGTTCTTCTAATTAAAATAAATACTTCTAAAACTTCTCAACTTTTGTCTAGAAGAAGTCTTGTCAGTATTGTTTCTCTGTATTGTTTTAACAAATATAATAACATCTAATGTATCTATGATTTCCAAATTATTGAATGACTTTTATTGGTACTTACTTGATTAAAATAAATTATATTCAATTCATTGCAAATTTTAAAATAATCTATACATATCAAACTTTTTAAATGCATAGAATTATGTTAAGAAAATTTCTATTATAATTAATATGCATAAATCATATATTTAAATCATACAATTGATTATATAATTCTATTAAAAAATAAACCTTGGTCTTTTTAAAGAATTATTATTATTTTTTGCTACATCAGCTGTTGTGCTTTAATTTTTTCTATACTAAATTTCTAGAATAATATACGCTATATATATAATAAGTATACATGATTATGATTGAAGTTCAAATGATTTAAACTTTTAAGATTCAACAGAAGACATTAACTTTTGGTTGTTTTTATCATAATGCTATACTGAACTGAACTGAAACATTGTGCTATTGTAGGGTGGCCATATTTAGACTAATTCATGACATCTTAGCAAAACCAAGAAACATTGTTATATAGACCTTCAATATACTACATAACAGTACAATATGTTCACTTTATTTTTTATTTTCTGAATGACAAAAATTGAATTAATGCCATCATGTCAGGTTTTGATAGTTTTTGACAGGAAATAAGACAGTAAAATATAACTATGAAATATATTCTGAAGCATTTGGTTGTGTACTTTAACCTTTTTAGTATTCTGTATTTCAACAGATGGTCATTCTAACTCTTCTCAACGGGGATTTGAGTTTTTATCTAGGAGAGAAATGTCCATCCAATCAAATTCAGAGTTCCGAAAAGGTCAATTAATATAGTACATGGCAGTTATTCTCAGAATGTATTAAACATTAGCAATCTGGCAGCTTATTGTTTTGACACAATGTAAGTCAACTTTCCACATGAGAAAGCTTTTAACAAGGAAGAAAAATGCAAGTCATTTGACAATTTTCATTACAACCTTTGCTAACACACAAATCATGGAGAACTCAAATACTGTAATATTATTTACCTTTAAAAATATGTTTTAAAAATTGAAAGATTCACTCAATTTTGTACTCACCAGTCATTTTATATATCTCAACCTATTTTTACATGTATTATTTGAATACTGAAAATGATATGTGTATTGCACATTCAGTATCACTTTTGTAAAAATAATTAGTTTTAAATGTTATTCAAATTTTTTTGAAAGGCAGTGTTATGCTTTATAGAAAAAAAGTTCACAACAGAAAATTTTGACAAAATAAACCATATAGAAAGATTTAAATTTGTTTATCCTTAAAGTACAATTCTAAAATAGGATTTAAGTTTTCTTATTATTTATATATTTTTAAATTTAATATTTACCATTTTACTATTCTGTAACTTTCCTTTAAATAATATATTTACAATTGCTTGTATTTTTGACTAATTCAAAATTGTGATATTTTATGGGCCTATGTTTGCTGTTCATATAACAATATACTGTTACAATCCGTCTTTCTTCATAATGACAGTATACTTTTAATCATCATCTCTACAGTGTTAATTAGCAACAGCAACAAAAAAATAGAATTCTTCACATGCATTAATAAAATACACAGTAAGATATGCCTCATAAAAAGTGAAATGTGTAAATTATAATGACTTAAAAACACTTCTTTTTCCTGTACTTCACTGCATATGTCCCAAAAAAGGCATAATAATAGCACTTAAAAGTTTGGGTTGAATTGTATTTGTCTAATAAATATAAAATAAGAAAAATACTGTCAGCATTACTGTTTACATTTTATGTAGGCCACAGAAAATTATAGAAGCTCATAGTCATTTTCAAGTTATTTGTTCCTTCTTTATTTATGTTACTGTTGCTCCATGTTTCAATATATAATGTCTTGAAAGAGAAGGAAATAATTTTCTAAAACAATAGGAAGTCTATATGTTTAATATAAAGCAGGCATAGGAACTATACACATGGACATCAGGACAACAAGTCAATGGCTACTTTTTGGGAAGGAAGTGATTGATAAGAAGTGGGCCTGGGCCAGGTGCTATGGCACACACTTGTAATCTTGGCACTTTGGGAGGCCAAGGTAGGTGCATCACCTGAGGTCAAGAGTTCAAGACCAGCCTGGCCAAAGAAGTGGCATAACCTGTTTTTACTAAAAATAAAAAAAAGTAGCTGGCCTGTAATCTCAACTACTCTGTGGGTTGAGTCAGGAGAATCACTTGAACCCAGGAGGCGGAGGTTGCTGTGAGGTGAGATCACACCACTGCACTCCAGCCTGGGAGACAGAACGAGACTCCGTCTAAATAAATAAATAAATAAGAGAAGTGGGCCTGAAATTTAGCATGTTTAGTAACACTTTATATTCTATGAAAAAAATTATCAGTAAGAATAGTATCTGATTATGTATATTCTCATTTCTCAAATATTTTCTGGAACGTTTTTATTGCTTAAAATATTTTCTAGTTAAAAAATTAAAAAACAAAAGGAACACAGATTTTACTGGCATGTGTAAGGTATATTTAAAAAGTAATTATAGTACAGTATTCCAATATGTATGTATGCAATTAGTGATGACAGAGACAAAAGAGTGATAATCCTGTCTTGTGAGCTTGGTATCAGAGAAGACTTCAGAGTGGTTGAAGAAAATCTGAGGGAGAGTTGACATTCTCAGAAAGAGCATTCTAACCATATGGGAAAGTTATGAAAAAGCTAAACGTTTTTGGTCATACAATCTCTACTTCTTTGGAAGAGATAAGTAGGGAGGTTAGATTGATGAATGAATAGATGTGGGCCACCTATGTTCAATACTTCAGAATTGCACATTCAACACTGTAGAAATTTTAACAAACAAACACAAAACCCTTAATGAATTTAAATTTAGTCTCTTGAGATCAGATTTGTTTACGTGAGAAAATACATTTGGAAGCAGTGTGAAAGAGGGAATATGGAGGGAAGAACTAAGGCAAATAGATGGATTGGTGAGAGAAGTAGAAAAAGAAGAGGTCACAAAATAATTTAAGGAGTGGCTGGGCATAAAGAAGAACAGGATTATGTCTTTTGAGGAAACATGGTTGGAGCTGGGGCTTACTATCCTTAACAAACTAATAGAGGAACAGAAAGCCAAATGTCACATGTTCTCACTTGTAAGTAGGAACTAAATGATGAGAACTTAGGAACACAAAGAAGGAAACAACAGACACGGGGGTCCACTTGAGCCGAGTGGGTGGGAGGAAGGAGAGGAGCAGGAAAGATAACTATTGGATACTGGGCTTAATACCTGGGGGATGAAATACTCTAGATAAGAAACCCCTATGACACGTGTTTACCTATCTAACAAACTTACACCTGTACCCCCAACCTAAAATAAAAGTTAAGAAAAAAAAGGAGTGGCTGGAATGGAGTTACCAGCTAAATCCTAATTTTTGCAGGTACATATTCAGTTAGGGAAGGTGTTTTAGTTTTAAAAAGGCAAAATTATCCTTATTAAGATAAACTGAATATGCACTGAAAATTAGAAACTAAATCACACAAATTAATAATTTTTAAAAGCTGAAAATTATCAAAAATATTGCAAGCCCCCAGAACATAAACATATTTTCTTTAACTGTCTGATCCTTTTCCTTCATTCTTGTCTTCTTTTTTTGACTGTTTATGAAAAGTTTAGTGATTTAATTACTTTCTTTTCTTTTCTGAGAACAGATAATCCAGTCTCTTTTATATCACAGTTGACTCAAATTGTTTTTATTAAAGTTTAATTTTTATTGATGGATTATTGATAATTTTATGAAAAATTTTCCACTTGTTAAATTTGAGAAAATTGTATCAGAGTTTTTCTTATGTTTGCTTTAATATATTAGGTGATTACAGCTTTTCTTGAATCCTAATTAATTTTAAATATTTTTTAAGTAGGTAACCAAAGCGCTAATGTCTTTTTAGAAACTGGGGAGGACTTGCAAGTGAAGGACCATAAATTTAGGCTTCATTAGCTTCATGGCCAATCTTATTTCTCTAGTAGGATACACATTTGAGAAACATCTAAATGTTTAGGATGATTTCCACACTTCTAGAATGAACAACTGTGAAAATAAACATCAACACAGGATTTTCCTAATGTCTTTACAACATGAAAAAGCTAAGATATTCTACATTTAATTTTTTTATTCCAATTTTTCTATGATTTTAAGGCTCATTATTTAAAAAATAATCTATATCACAATTGGAAGTTGTTTCCTCATATTTTCCAAGTTTGAATTAGGTGATTCCCTCTTCCATCTTATGATGTCTTCCTGAGCAATTCTATTTTCTGCTTCTATAGCAAAGAAATGAAATGTGGTTAAAAATACATCAAGTTTATTTTATTCATTTGTTTGTTTTTATATTTTACAATACATGGTGCCCTAGTGGAAGATAAACTGTACAGATTAACTTGTGTGTGTGTGTTTCTGTTTGTGTGTGCATTTTCTGTTGCTACATCCTTTAGACAATGATAGCTGGTGTATTTTGACCTTGGTGTTTTATCAGTAAGATTTTTCTGAATGTTTTGGTCACATTTGCACATTTTTAACTTCTGTGATATAGATAGATAGATAGATAGATATTTATATATATAGAAACAGACAAACAAAAAACCCTTAATGAGTTTAAATTATACTCTCTTGACTATATGCATACATATGGACACACACACACATATATATATGCACTCACACATACATATATACACACATATGCATGCATATGTAGACACACACATAGGTATGCCCCATATGTACAAATATATACACATATGCCTATACATTTTAAACAGTTTTATTCATATACTGGCATACTAGAAAGTATACCCATTTGACAAGTACAATTCAATGGTTCTAGTATATTTACAGCTGTGCAACCATCACCTTGTTTGTTTCTATAAAACTAAAATGGTGTAGTCATCACTTGTTTACATGTCGAAGGACTTGATATTTTGTCAGTTCTCTGTTGTAAGTTTTGACACCACAAACATTTCCTTGATTTTTTTTTCTGTGATACTTTTGTTTTTATCTCTGTGAATATATTTAGATTTAGATGCTTATAAATTGAAAACTTGCAATCTTATTTAAATTTATGTTGAGAGATTTGTTCTTTGAAGTCTCCTTTGCATATTTAATATCAAAAGAATACAACAATTACTTTCATATCATACTTTTCTATCCAAAAATATTAAATAGTATGAGTTATTATTAGAAAACACCGCTGGCAAATGGCAAAGACATTTTCTTTTCCATGTTATAGAGTTCTTCTGTGTAACTGTAACTGTGTACAGGGCTTGACGTCTCACAGTAAAACAATAAAGTAGTTGGAGGTTACTTCAGAATCTCACCCATTAATTTGTCACTTACAACCCAATGCTATTAGAAATATGGTGTCTTAATTATTACAATAAAGTGTAGCTTATGATGATGTGAATAGACGGTTGAGGTGAACTGAGAGCTTTAAGATTTAAAGGAAAACATATTAAGGAAATTAGGAGCAGAATTTTGGGGTCCCTGTCTCTGTGGATGCTAAACTCACTAAGAATTATGGTGAGAATTGAGTTGCACAAAGCTATAACAAACCAGCAATTAAAATTTTCAAGAATTATTGGGGGCAGAGTCTATAGTCTATAGATGAAAGTAATGAGAAGGTACAACTTCAAAACATGCCTACCCTCTTTCTAACATGGCTGATTTTCTGTTCAATCACCCATATATTATTTGATTCTTGTCAGAAACATTATTGATTAGTATGACACATCTCCTTTATTGATTGCATTTTGCGTGTGACTTTGTGTTGTAATCATAAAATACAAAAGTCAGTGTAAACAGATTAAACATCAGCAGATACTCTCTATGAAAGTGCACAAATCCTTGATTTTGATTTCCTAACATTAATTTGCCATATTTTCAAATTTAATTTATTGCCTAACCGAAAAGAAATATTAATTACAACAATATCAACAAATCATGGTTACTTGCAAATATAAAATCTGAACAATAATTGGATGGGTGTAATAATTAAGGCATCACATAAGAATGGGCCTTTGGCCTGGATCACTTCCTTACCAAGAGTTGAAAAAAATCTCCACCGCCTGTGTGGGACTTGCCACATTGTATGAGAATATTTATCCCTGCTTCTGATTCAATGCGTACTCTTCATTCTGCTTAAGTGTATGCATGGTGTGTCACCTGGTCAACCGTACTACCAAATCTGTCTTTTGCAGATAAGGAAGAGGCAGTGTCTTTCTACTGCAGCACACGAGGAATGCACCAAGGCAGACTCAATTGCCCTGTGTGAGCTGCCAGGAGGGACCAGCTGGCCGAGGGCACTTATCCCCACTACTAAAAGTAATCTTGCTCTGTCTCTTCTCTATGCAAGTAAACCATTGTTCAATGGAGTGCATGACTGTATTGTGTTTTATTTAGTGCCCCTAATACCTGATGCAGTGGGTAGAATTGCTCTGACTTCTATTCCTGATAATAGGCAACAGGTGACATTTACTTAACACTTATTCCTAACAAACAACTTCAGTACCCCAATATCTCATGTAAAATAATCTTCTTAATCTTTCTAATATCTAAAAGTTTGAGTGATACAGAAGAGCTCACTCTCTCCTTGGTAATCTCATGCAATCTCTTGGCTTTAAATGCCATCTCTATGCAAATAAATCTGGGATGTAACAGTACCCTTGGATTTAGAGTTTAACCTCAAGAAATGTACCCTGAACTCCAGACCACTTACACCGCTACTCCATTTGAATGTCTAAAGGACATCACACATCTACATATCAATACCCAAACTCTTAATCTTTATTCTACCTCCAAGCTTTCTCCTTTTCAGTCTACTTCATTTTAGTAAACAGAGTCCCCATCTGTGGTTCTTCATTGTTTATAGGAAAAATATAGATTCACTGCTGCTACTGTTCTGTTTCATATGACTTGTAATCCCTTATTATACTCCATGGTCCCTGTTTTCCAGAATCTCAGCATTCCTAGCCACCTTTATTGCTCCCAACCTGCTTCATGCTAAAACTTATCACCTAATTATTGCAATAGCATCCTAAATGTTCTTCTTGCTCATAAGTTACCCCTTTTTGAACAGTTATCAACCCAGGGTCAAATATTTACGAAAGTATTCAGATCAGTGAACATTATGCTTTGTAGGTGGCTTCTAATATAAGAGGAAGTTAAAAAATACATTCTTATATTGAACCAGGATGCTCTAAATATTCTTGCATCTGCTAATGTTCCATCAATTTCTTCAAGCATTTTCCTATTCTTCATGACACCATTCAGACATCGACCTCCTTGCGACTCCTTAGAAATGCAAAAACAATCAAACAAACCACAACTAAAACCTTTTGACTCCATAACCTGTTCATTCAGTTCCTTCGGCCTAGACTATCCTATATATCTCTCTGTTCTTGCCTCTAAGTATGAGCTTATGAATTCAGCTTCTCTGACTATGAAAATTATTAGGCCTTTCAATTCAATAATAGCTCTTTGTCCTTTTTATATTCATAAGCGTTGTATACAAAGTATATATTATTTTATACGTTCATGATTGATCTTTTCTCCTAGAATGAAAGTCTCACGAAGGAAGAACTTTTCCATACCCCTTAGTGTACTGTAGTTGCTCAATAATTTGATACAAGTGTACACGTGTACTATTATCTCTTGGCATAAGGCATTTGAATCCTAGTCTATAAACAGTTATTGCATAAATAAGTTCAATTCACAAATTTTGTTTCCTAGTATACACCAGACATCATTTAAAGTACCAGGAATATTAATATTATGTTGAAAAAAATTATCATTGTCATTTATCTCATATTCTAAAATTTTTAAAGAAGATAACAAACAAAACACAAGTGAATGAATAATAACATTTCTAATGCTTGTAAAACAAACAAAATACATAACAAATGGATGAGTGATCATGCAATATGACAGGTTTTTCAATGAGACTTCTATGAGGATATGAAATTGAGCTTAGAACTGCATGACCAGAAAGTGTAAGTGCTTTCCAGGGGAAGACAACACAAAGTATAAATACCCTGATGTGGAAAGCACCCAAATTCTAATGTAGACCAGACCCCCATATTTACAAAACCCTCAACAAGTATTGTTTTCATATTTTACATCAGAGCATCAAATACAATTCTTGCAACAAAACTGGAAAGAAAGATATATAGAAGATACTCAATATTATATTGACATTAAGAAGAAAACACTGTGATAAGACTATGAGCTTGACATATAACAGGGATTACATGTGCTTTTGGTGACATGAGTGCTATTCTAGATTTTACTCTTTCTTTTTTATGGAGCAATGCAGAAATATGTGAGCAGTATAGGTGATTCTTCAAGATCACTAAGAGCTCTGGTGCCTTCTCTAATATTACCTTGCCATCAACTACAATTTGTCCTCATCTATGTGATCAGTGTATGAAGAGAAGTGGAGGGAAAGCTGTATCATTTTAAATGTGTAACACAGAAGTTGCAAATATTCATTTTCTTCACATCATTGGTCAGAATTTAGTCATATGGCCAAATTTGCTGCACATGAGGTTATGATGTGGAAACTGTTTTTAGTGGTCATACACAAAGGTAGAATTTGGAGATATTTTTCACTAATTATTAAAGGTAGAATGTAGACTGAAGAACAATTAGAGGTTTCTGACCAACCTTGAACCACTGCCACTGTCACGGTACAGACATTTCCAGCACTCCAAATAAGCTCCCACATGTCTTATTGCAATCAATCCCCTTTACTCACCTTCTTGATGTTGTATCACTGTGGTTTTCACTTTTTCAGAATTTCAAAAACATGGAATCAAACAGCATTTGCTGTTTTGTTTGGTGACTAATCCCTTTCACTGAGAGTATATTTGAGTTTCATCATTGTTTGTCTATTTACAAGAGCTTCTTCTTCTTCTTCCACTTCTCCTCCTCCTCCTCCTCCTCCTCCTCCTCCTCCTCCTCCTCCTCCTCCTTCTTCTTCTCTCTCTCTCTCTCTTTTTTTTTTTCTGAGACGGAGTCTCACTCTGTCGCTCTGGCTGGAGTTGAAGTGCAGTGGTGCAATCTCGGCTCACTCCAAACTCTGCCTCCCAGTTTCCACCACACCCAAGAGTTCATTCTTTTCTATTGCTGAGTACTTACTATTGCATGTATTTAGCTCAATATGTTTATCCACTAGTTGGTGTACATTAGGAATGTCTCTAGGTTTTGCTTCCATTAGTCAAGTTGCTAAAACACAAGTCTTGATAGAGACATATTTTTTCATTGCATTTGAGTAAACGTGTAGAAATGTGGTTGGTGAGTCATACGGTAGATATGCATTTGCCTTTATAAGAAACCTCCAAACTACTTTCCAAAGTGGCCATATCATTGTGCATTTTCAACAACAATATAAGACTTTAATTTTTTTCTGCATTTTAAAAAATTATACTTTAAGTTCTAGGGTCCACCTGCACAACGTGCAGGTTTGTTACATATGTATACACATGCCATGTTGGTTTGCTGTACCCATTAACTCGTCATTTACATTAGGTATTTCTTCTAATGCTATCCCTCCCCCATCTCTGCACCCCAGGACAGGCCCTGGTGTGTGATCTTCCCCGCACTGTGTCCAAGTGTTCTCACTGTTCAGTTCCCACCTGTAAGTAAGAACATGAAGTGTTTGGTTTTCTGTCCTTGAGATAGTTTGCTCAAAATGATGGTTCCCAGTTTCATCCATGTCGCTACAAAGGATGTGAACACATCCTTTTTTATGACTGCATAGTATTCCATGGTATACATGTGCAACATTTTCTTAATCCAGTCTATCATTGATGGATGTTTGGGTTGGTTCCAAGTGTTTGCTATTGTGAATAGTGCCACAATAAACATACGTGTGCATGTGTTTTTATAGTAGCATGATTTGTAATCCTTTGGGTATATACCCAGCAATGGGATCACCGGGTCAAATGGCATTTCTAGTTCTAGATCCTTGAGGAATCACCACACTGTCTTCCACAATGGTAGCACTAGTTTGCAGTCACACAAACAGCACAAAAGCGTTCCTGTTTCTAGGAACGCTTCCTAAACATCCTCTCCAGCACCTGTTGTTTCCTGACTTTTTAATGATTGCCATTCTAACTGGTGTGAGATGGTATCTCATTGTGGTTTTGATTTGCATTTCTCTGATGACCAGTGATGATGAGTATTTTTTCATGTGTCTGTTGGATGCATAAATATCTCTTTTGAAAAGTATCTGTTCATATCCTTTGCCCACTTTTTGATGGGGTTGTTTGATTTTTTCTTGTAAATTTAAGTTCTCTGTAGATTCTGGATATTAGCCCTTTGTCAGATGGGTAGATTGCAAAAATTTTCTCCCATTCTGTAGGTTGCCTGTTCACTCTGATGGCAGTTTCTTTTGCTGTGCAGAAGCTCTTTAGTTTAATTAGATCCCATTTGTCAATTTTAGCTTTAGTTGCCATTGCTTTTGGTGTTTTAGTCATAAAGTCCTTGCCCATGCCTATGTCGTGAATGGTATTGCCTGGATTTTCTTGTAGGGTTTTTATGGTTTTATGTCTAACATTTAAGTCTTTAATCCATCTTGAATTAATTAATTAATTAATTAATTTTTTTTTTTTTTGAGATGGAGTCTCACTCTGTTGCCCAGGCTTGAGTGCAGTGGTGCAATCTCGGCTCACTGCAAACTCCACCGCCCAGGTTCACACCATTCTCCTGCCTCAGCCTCCTGAGTAGCTGGGACTACAGGTGCCCGCCAACACAACAGGCTAATTTTTTGTATTTTTTAGTGGAGACTGGTTTTCACCATGTTAGCCAGGATGGTCTCAATCTCTTGACCTCGTGATTTGCCCGCCTCGGCCTCCCAAAGTGATGGGATTACAGGGGTGAGCCACTGCAGCCACCTGAATTAATTTTTGTATAAGGTGTAAGGAAGGGATCCAGTTTCAGCTTTCTACATATGGCTGGCCAGTTTTTCCAGCACCATTTATTAAATAATGAATCCTTTCCCCATTTATTGTTTTTGTCAGGTTTGCCAAAAATCAGATGGTTGTGGTGTTATTTCTAAGACCTCTGTTCTGCTGCATTGGTCTATATCTCTGTTTTGGTACCAGTACCATGCTGTTTTGGTTACTGTAGCCTTGTAGTAAAGTTTGAAGTCCGGTAACGTGATGACACCAGGTTTGTTCTTTTTGCTTAGGATTGTCTTGGCAATGCGGGCTCTTTCTTGGTTCCATAGGAACGTTAAAGTAGTTTTTTTTTCCAATTCTGTGAAGAAAGTCATTGGTAGCTTGATGGGAATGACATTGAATCTATAAATTCCCTTGGGCAGTGTGACCATTATTGATTCTTCCTATCCATGAGCATGGAATATTCTTCCATTTGTTTATGTCCTCTTTTATTTCCTTGAGCAGTGGTTTGTAGTTCTCCTTGAAGAGGTCCTTCACATCCCTTGGAAGTTGGATTCGTAGGTATTTTATTCTCTTTAAAGCAATTGTGAATGGGAGTTCATTCACGATTTGGCTCTCTGTTCGTCTGTTATTGGTGTATAAGAATGCTTGTGATTTTTGCACTTTGATTTTGTATCCTGAGACTTTACTGAAGTTGCTTAACAGCTTAAGGAGATTTTGAGCTGAAATGATGGGGTTTTCTAAATATGCAATCATGCATCTGCAAGCGGGGACAATTTGACTTCTTCTTTTCCTAACTGAATACCCTTTATTTCTTTCTCCTGCCTGATTGCCCTGGCCAGAACTTCCAACACTATGTTGAATAGGAGTGGTGAGGGAGGGCATCCCTTTCTTGTGCCAGTTTTCAAAGGAAAGATTTCAGTTTTTGCCCGTGGAATATGATACTGACTGTTGGTTTGTCATAAACAGCTCTTATTATTTTGAGATACATTCCATCAGTACCTAGTTTATTGAATTTTTAGCATGAAGGGCTGCTGAATTTTGCTGGAAGACTTTTCTGCATCTATTGAGGTAATCATGTGATTTTTGTCTTTGGTTCTGTTTGTGTGATGCATTATGTTTATTGATTTGCATATGTTGAACTAGCCTTGCATTCTAGGGATGAAGTCAACTTGATCTTGGTGGATAAGCTTTTGGATGTGCTGCTGGATTCAGTTTGCCAGTATTTTATTGAGGATTTTTGCATTGAAGTTCGTCAGGGATATTGGTCTAAAATTCTGTTTTTTTTTGTTATGTCTCTACCAGCCTTTGCTATCAGGATGATGCTGGCATCATAAAATGAGTTAGTGAGGATTCCCTCTTTTTCTATTGATTGGAATACTTTCAGAAGAAATGGTACCACCTTCTCTTTGTACTTCTGATAGAATTTGTCTGTGAATCCATCTGGTCCTGGACTTTTTTTTTTGGTTAGCAGGTTATTAATTATTACCTCAATTTCAGAGCTTGTTATTAGTTTATTCAGTGATTCAATTTCTTCCTGGTTTAGTCTTGGGAGGGTGTATGTATCCAGGAATTTATACATTTCTTCTAGATGTTCTAGTTTATTTGCATAGACGTGTTTATAGTATTCTCTGATGGTAATTTGTATTTCTGTGGGATCAGTGGTGATATCCCCTTTATCATTTTTTATTGCATCTATTTGACTCTTCTCACTTTTCTTCTTGATTAGTCTTGCTAGCGTTCTATCAATTTTGTTGACCTTTTCAAACAAACAGCTACTGGATTCATTGATTTTTTGAAGGTTTTTTTTTGTTTTTTGTTTTTTTGTTTTTTTTGAGGCGGAGTCTCGCTCTGTCGCCCGGACTGGAGTGCAGTGGCTGGATCTCAGCTCACTGCAAGCTCCGCCTCCTGGGTTTACGCCATTCTCCTGCCTCAGCCTCCCGAGTAGCTGGGACTACAGGCGTCCGCCACCTCGCCCAGCTAGTTTTTGTATTTTTAGTAGAGACGGGGTTTCACCGTGTTAGCCAGGATGGTCTCGATCTCCTGACCTCGTGATCCACCCGTCTCGGCCTCCCAAAGTGCTGGGATTACAGGCTTGAGCCACTGCGCCCGGCCAGATTTTTTGAAGGTTTTTTTGTGTCTCTATCTCCTTCATTTCTGCTCTGACTTTAGTTATTTATTGCCTTCTGCTAGTTTGAATTTGTTTGCTCTTGCTTCTCTAGTTCTTTTAACTGTAATGTTAGGGTGTTGATTTTAGATCTTTCCTATTTTCTCTTGTGGGCATTTAGTGCTATAAATTTCCCTCTACACATGGCTTTAAATGTGGCAAAGAGATTCTGGTACACTATGTCCTTTTTCTCATTGGCTCCAAAGAACATCATTATTTCTGCCTTCATTTTGTTATTTACCCAGTAGTCATTCAGGAGCAGGATTTTCAGTTTCCATGTAGTTGTGTAGTTTTGAGTGAGTTTCTTAATCTTGAGTTCTAATTTGATTTGGCTGTGGTCTGAGAGACAGTGTGTTGTGATTCTTATTCTTTTGCATTTGCTGAGGAGTGCTTTACTTCTAACTATGTGGTCAATTTTGGAATAAGTGCGATGTGGTGCTGAGAAGAATGTATATTCTGTTGATTTGGGGTGGAGAGTTGTGTAGATGTCTGTTAGGTCTGCTTGATGAAGAGCTGAGTTCAAGTTCCAGATATCCTTGTTAACCTTCTGTCTCATTGATCTTCTAATATTGACAGTGGGGTGTTGAAGTCTCCCATTATTAATGTATGGGCGTCTAAATTTCTTTGTAGGTCTCTAAGGACTTGCTTTATGCATCTGGGTACTCCTCTATTGGGTGCGTGTATATTTAGAATAGTTAGCTCTTCTTGTTGAATAGATCTCTTTACCATTATGTAGTGACCTTCTTTGTCTCCTTTGATCTTTGTTGGTCTAAAGTCTGTTTTATCAGAGACTAGGATTGCACCCCCTGTTTTTCTTTTTTTTTTTTTTTTTTGCTTTCCATTTGCTTGTTAGATCTTCCTCCATCCCTTTATTTTGACTCTATATGTGTCTCTGCATGTGAGATGGGTCTCCTGAATAAAACACACTGATGGGTCTTGACTCTTTATCCAATTTGCCAGTCTGTGTCTTTTAACTGGGGCATTTAGACCATTTATATTAAGGTTAATATTGTTATGTGTGAATTTGATCCTGTCATTATGATGTTCATTGGTTATTTTGCCCATTAGTTGATGCAGTTTCTTCCTAGCCTCCATGGTCTTTAAAATTTGGCATATTATTGCAGTGGTTGGTGACAGTTATTCCTTTCCATGTTTAGTGTTTCCTTCAGTAGCTCTTGTAAGGCAGGCCTGGTGGTGACAAACTCTCTCAGCATTTGCTTGTCTGTAAAGGATTTTATTTCTCCTTCACTTACAAAGCTTAGTTTGGCTGGATATAAAATTCTGGGTTGAAAATTCTTTTCTTTAAGAATGTTGAATATTGGCCCCCACTGTCTTCTAGCTTGTAGAGTTTCTGCCAAGAGATCCGCTGTTAGTCTGTTGGGCTTCCTTTTGTGGGTAACATGACATTTTTCTCTGGCTGCCCTTAACATTTTTTCTTCATTTCAACCTTGGTGAATCTGACAATTATGTGTCTGGGTTTGCTCTTCTCAAGGAGTATCTTTGTGGTGTTCTCTGTATTTCCTGAATTTGAATGTTGACCTTCCTTTCTAGGTTGGGGAAGTACTCTGGATCATATCCTGAAGACTGTTTTCCAACTTGGTTCCATTCTCCCCATCACGTTCGGGTACACCAATAAGACGTAGATTTGTTCTTTTTCACATAGTCCCGTATTTCTTGGAGGCTTTGTTCCTGTCTTTTTACTCTTTGTTCTCCTGTTCCAAATGTCTCTTCTCACTTCATTTCATTAATTTAATCTTCAATCACTGATACTTGATCGAATTGGTTACTGAGGCTTGTGCATGCATCATGTAGTTCTCATGCAATGGTTTTCAGCTGCATCAGGTCATTTAAGGTCTTCTCTACATGGTTTTTTTCTAGCTAGCCATTCATCTAATCTTTTTTCAAGGTATTTAGCTTCCTTGTGATAGGTTCAAACATTCTCCTTTAGCTTGGAGAAGTTTGTTATTACTGCCTTTCTGAAGCCTACTTCTGTCAACTCATCAAAGTCATTCTCCATCCAGCTTTGTTCCTTTGGTGATGAGGAGCTGTGATCCTTTGGATGAGAAGGGATGCTCTGGTTTTTAGAATTTTCAAATTTCTGCTCTGGTTTCTCCCCATCTTTGTGGTTTTATTTACCTTTGGTCTTTGATGATGGTTACCTATAGATGGAGTTTTGGTGTGGATGTCATTTTTGTTGATGTTGATGCTATTCCTTTCTGTTTGTTAGTTTTCCTTCTAACGGTCAGGTCCCTCAGTTGCAGGTCTGTTGGAGTTTGCTGGAGGTCCACTCCAGACCCTGTTTGTCTGGGTATCACCAGCAGAGGCTGCAGAACAGCAAATATTGCAGAACAGTAAATATTGCTGCCTGATCCTTCATCTAGAAGCTTCATCTCAGAGGGGCACCCAGCTGTATGAGTTGTCAGTCAGTCCCTACTTGGGGGTGTCTCAAAGTTAGGCTACACGGGGGTCAGGGACCCACTTGAGGAGGCAGTCTGTCCGTTCTCAGAGCTCAAATACCATACTAGGAGAACCTCTGCTCTCTTCAGAGCTGTCAGACAGGGATGTTTAAGTCTACAGAAGTTTCTGCTGTCTTGTTCAGCTATGCATTGCCCCCAGAAGTGGCGTCTACAGAGGCAGGTGTGCCTTGCTGAGCAGTGGTGTGCTCCACCCAGTTCAATCCTCCAGAACACTTTGTTTACCTACTCAAGCCTCAGCTATGTCAGATGCCCCTTCCCCCCGCTAGGCTTGCGGCCTCACAGTTCCATCCCGAACCAGCAGTGCACAAGGCTCTGTGAGTGTAGGACCCACTGAGCCAGGCTCAGTATATAATCTCCTGGTGTGCTCTTTGCTAAGACCTTTGGAAAAGCACAGTATTTAGGTGGCAGTGTCCTGATTTTCCGTTAGGGCTTCCCTTGGCTAGGAAAGGGAAATCCTCCAACCCCTTGTGCTTCCCGGGTGAAGCGATGTCCTGCTCTGCTTCAACTGGTCCGCTCTCTGTGGGCTGTCCGACCAATCTAGGTGAGATGAACCAGGTACCTCAGTTGGAAATGCAGAAATCATGCATCTTCTGCCTCAATCACGCTGGGAGCTGCAGACTGGAGCTGTTCCTATTCAGCCATCTTGGAACAAAATCCATTTTTTCTGCATTTTTACAAAACTTGGTGAGTTAGTCTTTTGACAAAAATCTTTGTTACTGTTCTACTTGGTTTGTAGTGGTATCTCATTGTGGTTTTAATTTGCATTTCTCTAATGTATAAGGTAGTTGAGCGTTTTTAATGTACTCACTTGCCGTCTAAGTATGTCTTTGGGGAAATGTTTATTCAAATAATTTGCTCCCTTATATAATGCACCTGTTTATATACTTAGTGTTGAGTTTTAAAAGCTGATTTTATATTCTATATATAATTCAATTGTCAAGTAATTGTTTTGCAAATATTTTCTCCCAATATGTAATTTATCTAATCATTTTCTTACCAAAGCCTTTTAGAGAAAAAAAAAAGATTAATTTGTTCAAAGTCCAAATTATTTTATACTTTGTGCTTTCAAGATGTGTTTATTTACTTATTATATAATTGTATTGTTGTACCAGCATACTATGTAATTTAAAGCATATGCAAAAACATATACATTATGAAAGCATCAGTAAAAATTAATAAAAATAAGAGCTTTTTTCTGAACCTTTTTTTATTTTTAAATTTATTTTTAATTGACAAATAAAAGTGATATGATGACTGGGCTCAGTGGCTCATGCCCATAATACCAGCACTTTGGGAGGCCAAGATGGACAGATCACTTGAGGTTAGGAATTTGTGACCAGCCTGGCCAACATGGTGAAACTCTGTCTCCACAAAAAATAAATAAATAAATAAATAAATAATAATAATAAAAATGAATCAAGTGTGGTGTCACGTGCTTTTATCCCAGCGACTCAGGAGGCTGAGGTGAACCCACCCAAGAAGTGGCAGTTGCAGTGAGAGAAGATCATACCACTATACTCCAGCCTGGGTGAAAGAGTGAGGGTCTGCCTAAAAAAAAAAAAAAAAAAAAAAAATATAGAAAAGGAAAAGCACTTAATACCCCTAACCTACTGAACATCATAGCTTAGAATAGTCTACCTTAAACATGTTCAGAACACTTACATTCGCCTACAGTTGGACAAAGTCATCTACCACAAATCCTATTTTATAATAAAGTTGTGAATGTCTCATGTAATTTTTAAAATACTGTTTTGAAAGTGAAAAACAGAGTGGCTTCACAGCATTGCAAAGTTGAAACATCTTAAGTTGAACCATTGTATTAGGTATCTCTATAAATTGTGAAATGTCTAAATTGAGCTAATTAACATATGTATTATCTGACATACTTATTTTTGTGAGAATGCTTAAAATGTACTCTCACCTATTTTGGGGATTATAATACATTGTTATTCATTATGGTCACCAGGTAGTACAATAGATCTCTTGAACTCATTCGTCCCAGCTAACTGAAATTTTATATTTTTTGACAGACATCTCCCCACCCACCCCAACTCCTATCCCTCTCCCTTTGTAATCACCATTCTGTCTACTTCTGAGTTCAACTTTTTTAAGTTTCACACATAGGAAGATCATGTGGTGTGTGTCTTTCAGTGTTTGGCCTATTTCACTTAACCCAATATCCTATAAGTTATCTATGTTGTTGCAAATGACAAATTTTTCTTCTTTTGTATGGCTGAATACTATTCTTTTGTGTATATATGGCACATTTTCTTTATCCATTCATCTATTGATGGGCAGGTTAATTCCGTATCTTACCTACTGTGGATAGTTCTGCAACTGCCATGGGAGTGCAGATATCTCTTTTACATATTCTTCACTTCCTTTGAATATATACCCAGTAGAGAAATTGCTGGATCATATGTTAATTCTATTTTTAATTTTTTGAAGATTTTCCATACTGCTTTCCATAATGGATGCACTAATTATCATTTCCAATAATAGCATGCAAATGTTTCCTTTCTCCACATCCTTGCCAACACTTATCTTTTAGGCTTTTTTATTGTAGCCATTCTAACAAGTGTGAGGTGATACCTCATTGTGATTTGTGCTTTTTATGTTTTATTTGAGAAACATTTGCCCAACCCAAGGCTACTAACGTTTTCTCTTATGTTTTCTTTTACAAGTTTTGCATTGTTAGATTTGTGATCTTTATATTGAGGTATATAATCTACTTCTAATTAATTTTTGTATGAAGTTAGTGTTAAGATTCATATGTTTACACTTGGCTAACCAATTGTTTCAGTACATTCGTTGACAAGATTGTTCCATCCTGATTGAATGACTTTAGAGCTTTTGTCCAAAATCAACCACATATATGTGGGTCTATTTCTGAACTGTCTATTGTATTCTGCTGATCTTTGTTTTATTTTTACCAATACTGCACTGTGTCACACCATTCATATGTAATATTAATAAAACAAGTAAAAACTTCAGACTTTGTAAAATTAATCAGCAAAGAATTGGCTTCTACATCGTCTGATGACTACGAATTTATTCTGTGAATTAGGCGATCAATCCCGTTTGGATCTGAAGATCTGTTCTTTACCTTCTTTACCTTGCACAATGCCCACTGAATGAGGATCTTTATGAAATCAATTATGTGTATACTAGCCTCTGGTACAGGTGGGTTTGGGGACTTGGAGGTAACAGCAGAATATTGAAAGCAAGATTTTTTTTTTTTTTTTTAAATTTCTATCTCCTTCCTGGCCTTGTGACAGTGTTAGAACAGGCTACATTCCTCTGCCACCTCTTAGGCAATCTTTCGAGTTTCTGGAAATTGCTGTGTGCGTGTAATTTCACCCTCTCCTTTTGTCTCTTGGGGCCTATAGTGGTAGAGACTTCCCACATTGCTGTTTCACGAGTGCTTCAACATCCATTGTTGCTTTCCTTATTCTTTTCTCACCTCTCTTTAAGCTGTCCCTAGGAAAATGTTATTTGCTTCCTGCTAGACCGCAGTCTAAATCTGATTACACTTGGGATCCAAGTAGTTATAGGTAGATTCTCATTAGCAATTTCCAGTTTTAAGAAACTTGGCTAGGATGTGTATATATACTAGCTCCAGAGATTAAAAACAAAAAGAAAGATGCTAAGTAATCTGTGGTTGGTCACTTGTCTTCCAGCCCTCAACCAGAAGACAGGAAATCAGTCATTCAACAGTAATGACTCCCAGAGCTGATGTTCCAAACTCCAGAAGGGTCTCACTAGTGACAATTCCAAGAAACTAAAGTAAGGTTCTGACTCCTTTAAGGGTTTCTGTGAGTGGCAATTTTTGACAAGTGACGAAACCCAATTCTATCTTTCTAGGTACTGAATTGTGATACAAATAGACAAATTTCTTATAAGTCTATCCATGGGGACAGATTTAATATCAAATATTAAAATACAAAACAATCTGGATCTTGCATAATGTGGCTCTAAAGAGGCAATATGTATGCAGTCTATATTTTAAGAAATGGAGCAACTACCTTAGCCAATCCTTATTAGGAAAAATAGCTAAGTCAGCAATATGGACATTTAAAACTAAATCCAAATCCCTCTCATTTCAAGTACATAAAACATTGAGTATAAAAGAGGCAAAATTCATTCTAAGGAAGAGCTGTTTGTAGAAAAGAGAAAGGAAAATCTCCAGTGAAAAATGGAACTGTGTACCAAATTGTGAACAGCTGCAGCTGAAAGATGCCGTGATGTTCAACTACTTTAGTAACTTTTACTTATATTGAAAATGCTTGCACCTGTATTCATAAATTATATTTTTTCTAAAGCATTATCTAGTTTTTAAAATAAAATATATATTAGTCTTATATATAATTATTTCTTTATCTTCAGGATTTATTAAAAGTCACATAAAATTCTCAGCATCTTGTTGGTAAATCTTGCTAATAAATTCATTTATATAAAAATTATTCATCCATTTAGGACTATACTTACTTTAAATTAATCTGCTGTGATAATTTTTTCTAGGAATTACACAATTAATCTAAAATATTAAAATATTTACAATGCGAATAATAGTTATTTCTATATTACTTCACTTCTTTTTCTTGATCAATCTTACCAGTGGTTTGTGTTTTTATGTAATTGTTTATAAGTTTCAATATTTTGGACATTCTTGGTAATCTCATTCCTCTGAAGTACTTATTGCACTTATTTTAGCTCTCATATAAATTAAACTTACTTTACTTTGCTTTATCCTATTGCTTTATTGCTATTTCTCAACACATGGACTTAACTATTTTTTCAATTTTTCTTTTTATCTAATTTATACACATAAGGCTTGTGGCACAGATTAATAGCTGCTAACAAAATTTATTTTGCTCTGATTGTGATCACAGAGAGAAACTGCTTTTCTGAGTCACGCATAGTTATATGACCAAATTTCAGTTAATGGAATATGTATGAAAATATTTGTCATCATAGGCTCAAGATCAGAAACTGAGAAGTTCGACAATGTTGCCATATACCAAAGACGCAGTGCAAAGTACAGTAGGACTTATTTATGATACTAGAAAATATAGTGAAATTATTTCTAGATAAATGAAGAAATGTTTAAGAAACACCATGACTTTGTAAGCCAAGGAATAGGTACGGCTGTTTTGATCAGATCCAGTAAATGTTATTTTGAAATTTGCTGGCATTGTTCTATTTTTGAGGTAGAGATAAAGTTATATATGAAAGAAAATTGGATTTCTATTTTTTTTTCATTCAAGGGAATAAACAACTGAGAGGAAAATCTTTTTCACAGTTCCAAATTGCCTCTAATGAATATATTTCACATAACAATGAACTGTTTCTATGAATAACCTGCTCGTAGGAAAATTTAAATTGAAAAGTGTAACTTGGATTTTACCTCTATTTATATTACTATCTTTCTGCCCCATGTATCTTCATTGGTAGAATGCATAAGCCTGATTGCTAATGTGTTCTTAGTATTCTCACAAGTGTGAAATAATCCCCGATAAGTCCCTTTAATTAATGCACGCTTTAATATATCTCTCGCACGCTTTCTACTATTTAATCTTAATTCTTCTTGAAATGAAACGCTAGTATGCTGTTCTGTTGGTTGAGATGCATAATATAGATACTATATATACATTATCCTTGGTTCTTAACATTAGGAACAAATATTCTCAATTACCAAATCTTTGTAATTATAAAATAATTAGAACTAGGCCATAGGGTTCAAATTCATAGTTAGTTTAAGATCATATGTAAAACATATTATTGGAAATAAAACATTATTAACAAAATGTAGTATTGAAGATGAAATTTTTTAACTCTCACTTCTGATTTTACACATTTTGGTTATATTCTTTCACCTTTTTAACTTTGTTTAGTAATAGTATATATGTTTAACAAATGTTCTGATGTTTATGGTTCATCTGTGAGCTCATCTCTAATGGGTTTTTATCTAAAGGTAATAAAATACTCCACATCCTATTTTATATCTTCATAATAATAATGTTGCAATGAGCATTTTAAGCTGTAAATCAAATATTACAAATGAATACCTATTGAGAATATTTGCGATTTTATTTCCATTTTTCTTAGCAATCACATTACAAAAAAATTTTAAAAATTACAATCACCAGTATAGATATTATTAAATATATGGATTCAAGATTTATAATATTAATAAATTATTTTCATAAGTGATACATGGTGCACTTATTTTTTATGAATACTAGTCAACACAATAATATCAGGCCAAAGAAAAATGCTACTGGCAGATATAATTTCAATTATCAATAATATTTTCTTTTTGTTTGCAAAGATTATACTCTATTTTAAGTCTATAAGTCACAATATTAGCATTGTGACTATTTTCATTTAGAGTATTTTGGCTTACTTAAAATTACCATTTTAATAGCATAGTTATTTTATTTTCTTTCAATCATTTGTGGTGATAGCAAAGAAAACAAAATCAAAACAATTTTCCAGGTTCTGATTAGAGAAACTATGTTTAAAATTATTTTATTGAGGATAGAGTAGATTATTTAACAAAGCACAGGTCATATAAATGACAATTTTGAATACATTAAATTACACATCACTGTGCAGCCAGGTTGTAAATAGCATATAAATGAATGTAGGAATTTAGTAGCTATTAAGGTAACATTTTATTTTTTGGTGAAGATGTATTATAGTTAAATAGTTAAAGAATTTTTGCTTAGCAAAAATGTATTAATGGAGAATTAGGTTACTTCTTCCAGGGAAATTTTTATCAACTTTATTTATCTACATCCAATTGTGTTGTCTCAGATAATTGCAAGGCTGGTACTCAGAACTGCTTTGACTTGCTAGAAAGCACCAGTCAAGTCACAGATCCTTGAAATCCCTACATAATAAATATGCCCATGCTTATAATATGTACAGACACTCACAGTCACACTCACACAGGAAACCCAAATGTATCATCATCAACATCACCAAAGACAATCAATTTATTGTCAGGGTTATGTCAGAAGAAGCAGAAATGCTTCCTGCAGTGAATGTGCAAATGTTTAATCAGTAGAACATATATTTAGCTAACTGAATTGCTTTTTTTCCGATAATTCAGTCTTATGTCTGTGATCCAATTTACAATATAGTGGTTTTTACAAATTGTCAAATAACCACACATAAAAAAGTCTCCAGACTATAAAGCAGGAGGATGAAAGGACTTACTGTTTTTCCCAATCTTCTTCTTTTGTATCACTCCATCCATTTCCAACTTTAACACAATTGAGTTGGTTTTTGTTGTATTTCAACACATGTTGACATAAACAATAAGGGAATTTATTATATAATGCATATTACAATATACATTATTACACATGGTAATATGTATTTCAGGAGGACAAGTCACACATTTGTTACAGGACTGCTAGGTTCATATGCCTGCTGCACACTAACGACCAATACACTGAGACAGCAGGGTTTGCAGCGGAAAAATAGTTTAATATAACTGCAAGGCCATTGAGGATGGAAATGTGAGGAATTCTCAAGCCTCAAATCCATTTCATCAAGGTGTTCTGAGCAAAGGTCTTTAAGGGTTTTGTCAAGGGCTAGGGGCTGGAAAATTTAGGTTGTTGATTGGTAAGGGTAAGGGGCATGACAGTGTCAGAATGTGGAAGCTGCATTCTTCCAAGAGTCAGCTTCTTGCAGGATCCTTCAAATCAGATGGATTAGGTCATTTTGTTGGTATGCAAAACCTAAAACAAAAAAATCAAAGAAAAAGTTTATCATCTCACAACCCTTTAGTTTTTATGTATAGAGCAGAAAAGAAACAATGAGTTCTATGACTAGGGTTATGTTCACCTGGCATAGTAAGCAGATGCTAGCTACAAGGAAGTGGACCAAAGGGCATGCTGGCATAATGTTTACTGCTAATTGTGCTGCAAGCCTAGTTGAATTTTATCTTTTCCCTTTAATTGATTGTATAAAATTTTCTTTTTTTTTTATTATACTTTAATTCTAGGGTACATGTGCGCAACGTGCAGGTATGTTACGTATGTATACATGTGCCACGTTGGTATGCTGCACCCATTAACTCGTTATGGATGGTTTCAGGATTTGGATAACAAAGTGGGTTAAGAATTTCATCAGAATTCCAGATTGTTTGAATCTCTGTGGTCAGTCATATACAATATCATTTGATCTAAGATTGCCTATCCACGTGACCATAAAAAGACTCTCAGAATCAACTACAAAAACACCTGTTTCATAGGAGTGTATATATTTATTCTGTCTCTCTCTCAATATATCCAGATCTATCTATTTATAGGTAGGTCTAGATAGATCTCTATCTATATAATAGAAATATTAAGAGAGATACATATAAACAGGAGGAGTACACACACTCCTGAGAGAAACTTCAATATATATACACATATATACATATATATACACACATGCATATATATACACACATACACACTCACACATTCAAATCAGAAGGAGAGAGAGAATAAATTACAGGTTTTTTTACAAAGTCTGAGCAATAATCTTCTCATATTCATTTAGGCTTATTCATTTTTTAATTTATTCCTGACAAAGGGGCATTAAATTACAATTTATATAGACTAATTTTTCAAGTTCAAATGAATTTTTGTTAATTTCTTGTAACTGTGTGTAATGTACACTTTTAAATTTTTATACTTAATTTGTATATATAATTTTATACATAATTTACACTTAAATAGGAGCAAATAACTCAATCATTTTATTACTTAGTTAACATGAAAGGAAACTTTCATATAATTTTCATAGGTCTAACATGGCAAGAACATAGAACCCTTACCAGTAAAGACTGAGAAAATTGCTGACAGCATGCATTTAAAATTTACTGGTAAAATCAAACTAAAATATTAACAACCAGACAAAGCAGTGCAAAAAAGTATAGTTCACCCATATAAAGAAGGTTTCATTCTAAGAATGTATGGTGTTTAAAATATTAAGAAATAAATTATGTAATTGACTAGTATTAGATGAAACGTTAAAAAATATTATTTTGGTTAAAAAATTCAAAGAACAATTTAGCTGTAAAAGTGACTCAAGACAAACCTGACAGCATGCTTGAGAAGGAAGCAAATGAGACTTCCAAACCTTCATTTTAAAGCCAAAAATTGAATATGGGTGACTGTTATCACCAGTACTATTGTTTTCTTTCTAAAAATTATTTATCATGAAATGTACTATTCAAATATCTATAGTAAATACATACAATTTAAAGAATAACAATGCAAAATAAATCAATATATTTTACCAGACTCTTTAAGTCAATATGTTCTGTGTTTGTTTTTATTTTATAAGATGCTGCCATTACATGAAAGAAAGAAAGAAATAGAATATAAATAAAGAATGTCCAGAAACATTCAAGTACATATAGAATTTACTACATAGCCTCAGAAATTCTTGCTGAAACTACAGGTGCAAGCCACCACATGAGGCTGATTTCTGTATTTTTGTTTTTTTTTTAGAGACAGGATTTTGCCATGCTGCCCAGGCTTTTCTTCTCTTATAGTTAAAAAAAAAAAAAAAAAAAGCACACACACAAAAATAAAAGACTATCTCAGACATAGCCAATTTATAAAACAAACAAAAACATTAGTGTAAAAAATTTAAATGAATTATTTTAGTGCAATAAATATGTCTTAAAGTATAAGATATAAAAATATTATCAAGTCTGTACTACAAAAAAGAAAACAACAGGGAAAGTATTTTGAATATAAAAATCATTAATAATCTGCTTATAAATAATTGAGAAAAATTTAAATGATTATTTAAAACTCAGGAATAATTAATTTTTTAAAAATATTTCAGTCTATTTAGATATATAGGAGTTAATACATTGACAATGATTAGTATTTGTGATAATTCTGTTCTGATGTTCTGATGCACTCTTTCCACATATATAAATTCATATTGATATTTTAGAGTACCACTAAAAATGCCTACTTTTAACAAAGAAAATCTACTCTGTAAAGTCTCTAAACAATTTATATCATTGGTAAGCTTACTACTGTGGACAAATATTTTTCAAACGTACATCTATAGCTACACTATATAGATGGAAATATTAATATAAAGATATTCTATTGACCTCAATATATTACCTTATTTTAGCATATCAGTTTAATACTCAAGAAAAGGATGATATTTAAAGTCTCCAAAATAGTTAGTGAGAGAAGGGCAAATCATGGTTAAATGTGTAAATGTATTATTAGAAGGTAACATTTCAACCATTTCCCAGCCTGAATAACGTTTTTTAGGATTTCTTGCAGTATGGGTCTCCTGGGAATCTAAACGTTCTCTTTGCATTTGCTTTCATAAATTTTTTAAAAGATTTTTTCTTATTTTTATAAAATGCATCTGCTGAATCTAGATTCTCACTTGTCAATCTACCAGTCAGAATCTTGTCAGTAGACGCAAACACATCAGGAAATTGAAATGAGAGAATTCGAAACAAAGATTCCTGGATAACTAGTAGAAAATGTAAAAGACATCTCTAAAGAGTCCCAAAGTGGCAAATTCAAAACAGCAGCTTCTATCTCAAGTGTGAGGGGCAGAGAAAAATGAAGGAAACTAAGGTCTTAGGAGAGCTCTGCCTCACTACCCGACCATTGTCAAAGAGCGCATGCATACCAAAAGTACAAGCAGTCTGCTGGGTGTGGAGAAATTTGTCATACGGCATTGAGTGGAGCTGGTGAGTAGAGTGTCCTACCCTTGGTGGCGGGTACAGCACTATAGGAGCTGGTCTGTTGAATAGAGTGGGGAAGTAGTAATGGTGAAGTTGGAGCTCCCATGGGAGAATCTGCCAGGTAGAGAGAGGAAAATCTGAACATGCGTCTGACATTAGTCCAGAGAATGCTCTGAAATGAATGCTGCTAGCCTTCTGCATACTCATCCGCGGCCTCTCACATAGGTGGGAATGAAGGTGTCTGCAAACCAGAAGAGGCTGCCTATAGGCCTATAGACTTGCACATTCCCTCCAGCCACCACTGTTGGCAAAGCCTAAATTTGCACAAAGAAGAAATGTTACCTGGTCTAGCTCCAACATCAGGAAGCAATGCAAAGGTGGCGGGGAGAGGGGGTTTGAAAGACACTGCATTAGTAACTAAGTAGGATCCTACAAAATTAAGTTTTGTAGGATATTCTGTTTTCGCGTTTACTTTTTGAAATTTAGATATATGATCCCATTTTATTTCTGGCTTCCACAGTTTCTGATGAAAGGTTAGCTACAGCTTTTGTTCCCTACACGTGCAATATATTCTTCTTTGATTCATTTTAACAATTTTATCTGTATTTGTTTCTTAGTGATTATACATGAATCTTTTTTTTTTTTTTTTTTTTTTTTTTTTTTTTTTTTTAGATGACTCTCACTCTATTGCCAGGCTGGAGTGCAGTGGCGGGATCTCAGCTCACTACAACCTCCGCCTCCAGGGTTCGCGCCATTCTCCTGCCTTAACCTCCCAAGTAGCTGGGACTACAGGCGCCCATGCCTGGCTAATTTTTTGAGTTTTAGTAGAGTCGTGGTTTCACCCTGTTGCCCAAACTGGTCTCCAATTCCTGAGCTCAGGCAATCTGCCCACCTCGGCCGCCCAAAGTGCTGGGATTACAGGCGTGAGCCAGCGCACTCGGCCCATGAATCTTTTTTGAAGTGTGTTGACCTTCATGATTGTACAGTTTGATGTCTTTAAGAAAATTCGAAGTTATTATTAATTCAATTGCTTATTCTGCTTCATTTACTTTTTTTCTCCTGTATTTAAAGCTGCAATATATTAGATTATTTGACCATATTATTTGACCATATCCAAAGTTGCTTTAATTATTTCTTCTATTCTTTAATCATTTTCTTTTCCCAAACTGTGACTCATTTTGGTTAGTTTTTACTAACCCATCTTCTGGTTCATCATCCTTTCCTTTATTCCCTCTACGGTTAACATGGTTTGCTAACTTTAGATTTTCTCTTTTACAAGTTTAAGTTTAGAATGGCACTTTGTTACTTTTATAGAATACATTTTGTTGAAATTCTCAGTTTTTTATCCATATTTTTACTTTTCTTCTAACTTCTTTGACATATTTAAAGTATTATTTTAAAGTCCTTGTCTGCTGATTCTGTCTGAGTCAGACATGCATTCTTTTATTGCCTTTCTTCCTCTTAATGTTGAAACACATTATCCTGCTTCCTTCATGTTTTCTATTTTTTATGTTATGCTAGATATTATGTTTAACAGACATATGGATATGGTGTGAATGTTATTTTCCAACAGAGAGAGAACTTTTATTCTGTTTAAGAAGAGTTCTTATTATTTTTTTCCAATAAAGGAGTTGGCCTAAGTCAACTGTGTTATCACTTCAGTTAGTTTTAATATTTTAAGATAATACAATATACTTTGTGTAATCATAGGCCCCTTCATCTTCTAAGATTTAGGGAGTTTTAGCATAACAATGCAGAGATTTTTCTTCACTTTTCTGTGCCTTTCCCCGTCTTTGTCCCTGTGTGCTCAAGAAAAAAATGTGGAGAACAATAGGCAGGTGTAAAGATTGTCTGTGTGTTTGAGTTTTGCAGAGATCACAATCTATTATGCCAGCTAGTTCAGTCATTGAAAGCTCTGATGGATTCTTTTTTCTCTCAAAGACTACCTCTGTCTGTGACAATCCAATGTTCTTAGATTAGTAAATGCACCCAGTGGCCAACAATCTCTGATCACCTATGTAAGGACTGACTTTCTGTAAACATTATTTCTTTAGACTTCTTGCATCCACAGATCTCCAAAAATTTAGTAATGATTTCTTAGTGTATTCAGGGTTTTATACTACTTACGGTAGGCGCAATGGTCTATGGTAGACTCCATTCTAACTGAAAGCAGAACTCCAAATAATTCTTAATGTTAAAGCAAAAATTACATCTGGCAATGTTAAACAGGCAAGAACTGCTTTATTCAAAGTTAATGCCAAAGGGGAGATAGACCAGAACTCATGGTGAGATAAACTCTGTGAAAGCAAAAACAACGGGCAGAGAATGGTTTTTCAAATCTAGGATTAAAGAGAGATCAGGGACCACCCATTTGCTCATTGAGGTTACTCAAAGATAACATAAAACTTTCTCTTATTTTCATCATGGGAGTGACAGGAGGTGGTTACATTTCAAAAGAATGTTTCCTAGGTCCTTGACAAAGAGTCCTGACCTGTAAAATTGAAAAGAGGTTTAAAAAGATTTATGTCTCAAAGGGGTAGATAAAAAATTCACAATTACAAGTTTTCTAAAGAAAATGTTCTAGGAAAAGGAAGGGAATACCTACAGTTAAGAAGCCTCTCTAAAGTTTAGTCAAGCTAATGGGAATGTTAAAGCCATCCTGGGCAGTCTCCCTTTTTGTCAAAAAGAAAATCAGATTTCCCACTGAATAAATTAGGAAACCTAATCCATGTATATCATTTCAGCAATTTGCTGTATTTGAAAAGCTAGTTGACTCATCTGTTAAGACTTGCCTATATGCGATACTTGCTGGATAATACAAGCAATCAGGCATTTTGGAAGGGGATTACTACAGAAATATAAAATCTATTCATGGAGCAGGCTATGAATTCAGTTTCTGGGTCCAGAGGGTGGTTAGTTGAGATCTCCAGATGTTGTGATCAAAGCGTCTTTAGATAGTGGAGTGCGGATGGCAATGGCAATCCAGATAGTTACTTCAGCAAAGCCCATCTGGGTTGAAAACATATCCAGTCTGTTTCCAGTAAGCTCTTTCAGCCTCATATAAGCTCTAGTAGGCTCCTTCAGGTTGATTTTGGGGCCGCTCAAGAGTCCAGATGGAGTCAAAGTACCCACAATTCAAATGACTTTAGGAAGTTGAAGGGTAAACTATAAAGGAAAAGACATGGCAGGGATGGATAGTGAGATGGATTATGTAGAAGTTTTGAAACGGAGAAGATCAAACGATTTAAGGAAGCTGGTAGAGGGAAATGAGGAGCAGAGGTGTTGTGAAAGGAGAGGTCTTAAATAAGTCAGTTTTAGGGGATCTCATGTTTCCCAAAGAGGTTATTAAAGGTTCCAGTTTTTCTTGGTATAATTGTGTCCACGAGAAAGGAATTAGACAGCTAACATTGTAGTAACATCACATAGCAAGAATCTTCAGAGGAGACTTTATAATGACATGAGGAGGTTTACTCAAATTTTTAAACATCAATATTTAAACTTTATTTATAATATATTAATGATTATATAATTTTGGACAATTATTAAATAACACACACATATAAAACACATAATTATGTAATATAATGGATAAAAATGTATATTGAAGCACTGTGTATCAAAACCATGACAGTAATTCCTTTGGAAGGCAACTTTTTAATTGGTGAAGTAAATAAAAGCATCTTCAAGCCTATAATCCCAGCACTTTGGGAAGCCTAGGGGGTAGGGAGCAGATCACGTGAGGTCAGGAGTTCCAGAGACCGGCCTGGACAACATGGTGAAACTCTGTCTCTACTCAAAACACAAAAATTAGCCAGGGTGTGGTGGTGTGTGCCTATAGTCTTAGCTACTCGGGAGATTGAGGCAGGAGAATGGCTTGAACCCAGGAGACCGAGGTTGCAGTGAGCCAAGATTGTGTCACTATACTCCAGCCTGGGCAACAGAGCGAGACTCCATCTCAAAATAAATAAATAAATAAATAAATAAATAACAGAGAGAAAAGAAGGAATCTTAAAATATATGCCAATAATATAAATAATTATGTAAATATAGCAAAAATGAAAAATGCAAACATGCTAATGGTGAATGGAGAGCACATATGAGATGTTTGCTATATTTTTCCTCTACTATTTGTGATTGAAAAAAATTTTCTTGCAAGGGGAAAAAATAACAAAATACATAGCATAGATTATGTTTTCACTATACTCAGCATGGCTACTCTGTGTCATTACTCTCACTTAAGGGAGAGCTTAATTAGTAGGAAATGTTTAATTCTAAGTAATTAGAGTAACATAAGCTTCATACAGAACATAAGCTTCATACAGAAACTCATAAGAGTAGGAAATTTTGTCTGTTTTACCTGTTTTCTGTAACTCTTGTAGGTAGAAGAGTATCAGGCACCTGGTACCAAAGTACACAACATTTTTTATTGAATGAACAAATAAAAGTGTATTTATTAATGAAAGTAGTGTTCCAGGAAATTCTGTTGTACTATATTAGTTTTCACTTAACTATTCTGGTGAGCAATTTCATGGCTCTAGCTTCCTCTATCTTTTTATAAGCCCTTTTATAAAAACATGCTTTTTTTTGTCTTGATGAGTAATAGTATAGAACAGAGTTCAGGAAATTACTGCACATGGCCTAAATGCAGCCTGCCACCTGTTGTGTGACCCATGGGCCACACAAAATAAGTTTCACATAACACATGGTTGAAAAAGGCAAAAGGAGAATAATACTTTGTGACATGAAAATTATATGAAATTCAATTTTTATATTTATAAATAAAATATTTATGAGCACAGCCATGCTCATTCAGTTACACACTGTCTATGGCTGTTTTTGTGCTACATTGATTCAATGATTTTGACAAAGACCATATGGTTCAAAAGTTTAAAATATTTACTATCATATTGTTATGGTCTGAATGCTTATGTCTTCCACAGTTTATATATTGAGACCCTAAACCCTAAAGTGATGGTATCAGAAGGCACGGGCTTTGGGAAGTAATTAGGTGATAAGGGCAAAGCCATCATAAATGGGATGCATGTCGTTATAAAAGAGGCTTGAGAGAAACCCCTGCTCCTTCTGCTGTGTAAAGTTATAGTGAAGCAACAGCTGATCTATGAGCCAGAAAGTGGGTTCTCACCAAAGACTGAGTTGGCCATCTCCTTAAACTTGGACTTCCCAGCCTCCAGAATGATGAGAAATAGATTTCTGTTGTTTATAGGCTACCCACTTTATGATATTGTGTTATTGCCACCTAAAAGGATAAGACACTGATACTTGACAGAAAAAGTTTGCCTACTCTTAGTATGACAACATAAAGACCTTATGTCATAGGTATAATGGTGAATTTTAGGTGTCAACTTGACTGGATTAAGAAATACCTAGAATTGAGAAAGAATTCTTGTTAGATGTGCCTGTGAGAGTCTTTCCCAAAGGGAGTGGCATGTGAGTCTGAGTACACTAAATGGGGAAGAACTGTCCTCAACATGGATGGGAGCTATTCAATAGGCCTGGGGCCTGGATATAACAGAAGCAGACAGAACGGTCACTGATTTTTCTCTCCTGGAGCTGGGGGACACATCTCCTCCTGCCCTTGGACATCAGAACTCCAGGCTCTCCAGTCTGTGGACTCCAGAGCTTACACAGATGCCACCTCTTCACTTCCTCAGGTTCTCAAGCATTTGAACTTGAAGTGATCCATAACACCAACATCCCAGGCTCTCCAGTTTGCAGATGGGCTATCATGGGACTTAGCTGTGGTAACCAAGTGAGTCAATTCTCAGCCTCTATAATAACTTGAGCCATTTCCCCTAAAGGAATCCCCTCTTCTCTCTCTCTCAATTATCTATCTATCTATCTATCTATCTATATATCTGTCATCTGTCTATCATCATTTATTTATCCATCTATTTCTATTGGTTCTGTCTCTCAGGAGAACCCTGACTAATATACTAAGTAAGTGTTGCCTTATTTGATGTACCCTCCAGTATTGGCTTAAGTTTCCCCCTTCAATTCTATTACAAATAGTTATCACATTTTGTTTCATGTATGTATGTATGTATGTAATTAAGTTTGCATGCATGTCATTGTCTCCTTGCTTGCTCTGATGATTGGGCGATCAGGTAGTTTGTTTTATTTGCTAATTCTCCTAACACCTAGCAGAGAGGCTCCCACGTGGTAGGATATGTAAATATAAATTAGTGGATGAATAAATACGGACCTTTGAATTTCTTCCTTAATGAGAGTCTCTGGGAATTGTTCACATGTCAGTCACCTAGAGAAAGACCAATTTATGTGTCAGTTTTTATATATTCAGTTTTAATTCTATGACAGATGACTAATTGTTTAGTATAAATTATGTGTTAAAGTTATTGCATGAAAATTGCATCTCTAAATATACAACTTACACATGAATTGCTAAGAGGGAAAAACACTTTCTATTTTTACATTACAGGTTTGAAATAGTGATATACAATTATAATATTCCGGGTACTGTGTTTATTCAAATTCTTATTCAAAAATGCAAATAAGAAAAGTTTGAGCGATTTTAAGGAAGTTAATCAGACTTGACAGAGCACAGGGATCATTGTAAGAATCCATTAAATATTAGTTTTTCTTATATGCAGAAGTAAAGCTTGGCTTTAATATTTTCTTTCTATTTGCTCTATAGATACTGGTCAGACTTCAAATTCAAACTTACATAGAATTTCTGTTTTCCAAGGTGGTAGAGTTTAATTTAAAAATAACTTTGAAAAGAAGTTTTTAACAAACTTCAATGGATTTCAGATAATGTCTATAGACACAGATTGTCTTTTAAGACCAAGAATGATACCACATTTTGTTTGAGGATTCCACTCAGCTATTTTCCCATAAATAGTTCAGGTGTTATTTCTTCTTTGTAAATCATGGCTCCCAGACAAAAATCAGTGCTAACATTAATTTGGCCATTGCTTCTCAAACATGCCATAGGAAAAAAATACCTTCTTAATTCTATAAAAATACATAACAAGCTACTAAACTATATATTTTCAGGACTATTTCTTCAGAATTCAAACATAAATACATTTAAATAAAGTATTTTCCAATGACATTTATTTTATATATTTTCTTTCAAACAGATCTTTTTAAAAACCTAGCATGACTGTCATTTGGAAATATGATTTTTAATTGTTTTTCTGTTTATAAACTTGTAACAATCCCTTAACCATGAGTTAAGATTACTCCATATGTTTTATCAAAGTGTTTTAAAAATTCTTAAAAATAAAAATTATTCAGACCAATTAAGTTTATTTTTAACACTCAATTCTTAGAAATTTCAGTGGGATAAGCTATATATGTTGAAAAAAATGAATAAGTGTGTTTTGATGAGATATTTTGAATTTTTCATATCAAGGATGAAATCGTAAATATCTGGCATAGAAAGTTAATTAGTTCAA
The DNA here is from genome assembly GCF_009764315.1 of Trachypithecus francoisi. Lineage (NCBI taxonomy): Eukaryota > Metazoa > Chordata > Mammalia > Primates > Cercopithecidae > Trachypithecus > Trachypithecus francoisi. The sequence goes on from NW_022681465.1 coordinate 59,654,410, forward strand.
CAGTTATAAGGAATAATCTAAACTTAGGATAAATTTGTTGGCAAATTTGTTCCTATATGTAAAAATATTTAAGTTGAAAAATTAAAGGAAAATTTCTTGGTAGATTTCTTTATACCAGGTGGTGGTAACATGCACACTAGTTTTCTCAGAACAAGTAAAGTTTGTATAGGAGCCAAGAATATTCATATAAAAAGCAAATTATGTCTTTGAAACTGAGGAATTAGTATAAGGATTTATTTACATATACATTGGAGGGTCGAACTGCTAAAATTTTAACACTGAGGTAACAGAAATTGAAAAATTCCATCACTAGGTATAAGGCCACAAATAGGAAGAAAACGAGATTAAGAAATGGAGAAGTCTGGAAGAAAAAAACTATGATATGAAGTGAAGGGTGGAAGGGTAAGGGGTGGGAGTGGTCTCAGAACCCTACAGATGGTGCCTGATCAGCTTTCTGCTGGTAAACCTAAGGAGCATGATGAAGCTGACTGTGACCTGGGAGTGCTTAAAGATATTGCAGGCTGGAACTGTCTGTCAGTGCCAGAGCTGAGTGTTTCCTCTGAGTCGAATAGCCATGGTAGCTTCCACCAAGCAAGCTACATTATCCAACAGAAAACATGACAAAGATAGTATTTGAGCACATTTTCATTGATTTTCAATGAGTTTGTTGTCAAGAACTCATTTTCTCTCCTACTTACTGTCTATTTCTTAGTGGAAGATACATGATTCCCCATCATAAAAACATTGAACTAAACAGTCATATAGTTAGACTTCCATGTTTATTTCACCTCCTTTGTTTTTCACCCATTGTGTGCAAACAAAACTGTAATCTAATTGTAAGACTCTTGGCGTTTCTGCCAGGGTTGGCCTTCTATAGACATACTATTAATGATCAAGAAGGCATATAAACAGATGTATATCCATTCATATAATGATGTGTATGTTAATTTATTTTAGTGCATGATATTAGTATATATTAGTCCATTTTAACCCTGCTATAAAGACATTACCTGAGACTGATTAATTTATAAACAAAAGAGATTTAATTGACTGACAGCTCTCCATGACTGGGGAGGCCTCAGGAAACTTACAATCATGGCAGAAGGTGAAGGGGAAACAAGGGCCTTCTTCATATGGTGGCAGGAGAGAGAGAATTCACAGGAGAAATTGCCCCTTTTAAAACCATCAGATCTGGTGAGAACTCCCCCATTATTACAGCATGAGGGAAACTGCTTTTATAATCCGGTCACCTCCTACTAGGTCCCTCCTTCCACATGTGGAGATTGTAATTCGAGATGAGACTTGGGTGGTGTCACAGAGCCAAATCATATCAATTATGTATTCAATTTTGGATCTATACTATAACAGGGACAATGATATTCCAGAGAATGTCATTATTTTGATGTCCCATTTAGATATCTAGGTTAGGTGAAGCATGTACAAAATACAAGCAAACAGGAAGCTTTCATTTGTTACATCTCTAAGAGGGCTCCTGTGTGTTGTTTATTCCAGAAATGATATAAAATATTGTATAGTCATGAAATCTTCCATGGCAACACTCAGTTTACATTTCATGAATAATTTATATGATGGACTGAAATGCTCCCTTTAAAAAATTGTCTTAAAGTAATTTGGGGCATATTGAAGCCTAGGTATATTTATAATTATTCTAAAGTTTTTAAATACTACTTCTCCTCATTTCTGCAATATATTTCATAGTTGTATTTATCAGTCAGTATACATTTACTACTTGTGATTGTGCTTGATTACTGTACTATGGATTTTGTTCTCTTTGTTTGTAACAACATCATCTATGCAAAGGCTTGGAATTCTTTCCTTATAAGCAAAATGTAAACAGGTCAAACAATGCATAGATTAAAAATTTTGGAATTATAATTATTTGATGTTAGAAGATATAGATTTTAACCACAATATGTTTATAACTTTTTCCTAATGTGGAAATATATTACTTAAGGTATGTTTCTACTTTATAGTGTTATAGAAATTTGAGATTATTATCAATGTATTTGTTGGGACATATGCTTGGATTTTGCCAAGCATATATTATCTAACTTTGGTTGTCCATGGTATGTCTTTTTGATTGATTATCAGCATAAGTAATTTTGTATTTATTTAACCTGCCAAATGATGGATGTGCTATGTGATGTCACATTGAGACAAGTGTCTTGGATGAAAGAAGTTTTTAAATAGCATATATTTGTTAAAACTGTACCTGAGCCAATAAATGTGTTAGGGAATATTAGAATACCATATATGGAATCTGACTTGGGTCATTATTCTTGGGCTCAGTGGAATATGTATTATAACTGATTATAAGACACTTGGTCAAAGTTATTGTTGAATTCTTGAAAGGGCAATATGTAAGGTCCTCCTTGCCTTCTGAATATCAAATGAATTATAAAAGACTTCAGTGAATATCAAACGATCATCTTCTTTAATCAAAAGCAACACAAGATTACAGTCTGGATTGTTGAACAAATTATGCTATTATATTTGTTCCCTACATTTGACTTTGAATGATATGCTGCAGGGAGGAGTCAACTCTGCAGAGCAGACACATCCGAATGTGCTAACTCATATTCATCCAGCCAAATGATTAGAGATAGAGAGAAACAGCTTCTGGATATGGTTTCAACAGGCTACATTTGCCCCAGTCATTCACCTACAACTGCTTAACACACAAAAATAAGAATGATGAATATACCAATCATTCTGAGGGCAATATGGTTGTATTACTTCGTTTTCACACTGCTATAAAGACATACCCTAGACATGATAATTTATAAAGAAAAGGAGTTTAATTGACTCACACTTGCAAATGGCTCAGGAGGCCTCTGGAAACTTACAATCATGGTGAGAGGGAAAGAGGCACATCTTACATGGCAGCAGGCAAGAGAGAGAAGAGTGAGGAGTTAAGGGAGAAGAGCCCCTTATAAAAACATCAGATCATGTGAGAACTCACTCATCACCATGAGAACAACATCAACAAGGGAGAAACCACTCCCATGATCCAGTCACCTCCCACCAGGTCTCTCCCTAGATATGTAGGTATTATAGTAGTTACAATTTGAGATGAGATTTGGGTGGGGACACAGTCCCCACAGTATCTTATCTCTCAGAAAACTTTTTAAGATTTTAAGTTCACATTTGGAGCAGTGAAATTTCAACAGTATATACCTACTCTCTAATGACTTAAACAATTCAAACTACTTTTTTAAAAAAACTGTAACCAAAATTTCTTTTTAATTTTTTTCATTTTGAAGTATTTTATTACTCCACACATTACTGACAATTGTCACACCAATATTCAAGATTTTAACTTATCTCTGAACAGCGATGGATGGATAGATGATTGGATAGATAGATTGGATAGATTATAAGTAGATAGATAGATAGATAGATAGATAGATAGATAGATAGACAAATAGATATGGCTTTGGAATCAGATGTTGGGTAAATTGCTGGGATTCTCCATCCAGCCCTTAATGTCGACATTTATAAACGTGAACACATCACATGCAAGGGCAAACACACAAAAACATTAGTATCCCAAAGATATAGAACAGAAAATAGAAATTGAGAATATAAGATATTTATTTATTTCTCCTCTATCTCTCTCAAAAGGGTTATTTTCACTTTATCTTCCAAATGCATTTCATAGTAAGAACATTCATAATAATACTAACAAACATATATTATCATCTCAGTAATAAGTAATCTGTATTCTTTTGGAAATGGGCATATTTTAATGAGAAAAGTCTCTCAGGAAACTTCACATTAGTAAACACATTTTCCAAAGGGTTGCACAAAGGTAGAATTGAAGCAATACTCATTTTGAAAGATTGCAGCAGGAGGTACAGTTGAGTTCTAGCCACATTCTCAGATATGAGTTTATCTTATATTTTATTCAAGCAAAAGGGTTATAGACTTATAAGCCGTATATAGTCATTTTGTGATTATGAAGCAAGCTGCCCAGACAACTACTAATTATCAATTGTATTTCCAAAGTATTATGTATTGACATATAACACGTGATTGACTACATGAAGAAGAGATTTTTTACGTTACAATTTTACATACCTCATTAGCAATCTTAAAGAGGTGACGAAAAGTGGCTCACAGAGCCTGTTGATAGCATCTCTTCACAATTCACATTCAGAGAGGCTATGTTCGCCAACTAAATCCTCCATGGAGTATTTTCATTATGAAAGTTGAAAACACTACAATCAAGGTTTCTTTCCACCCCTAGAAGGAGAGACTGATTCTTAAGCATTTACCAGCACACCGCCATTTAAAATTTAAACAGAATGTTCAAAACTTATAATTAGAAATATTTTCTTGTTCAGAATAATACTTTGTTTTGTCTTATTCTTTTGACATAAACAGACAAAAATATTCAAACCTTCTTAAGTTTGGTCCAAGAACCATTTTAACTCTGCTGACATTTAAATGTACCACATCTTTCCTTCTTTTTTGAGTAAGTGCAGAGGCAGAAGAGTTGAATTTTGTTATAAACTTCCAAGGAAATATTTCTTTGTTCAAATTTATATATACAGTTGCCTGTTTTTAACCTTTCAAGATGAATGATAAATTGTGTCTTCCTGTGAATTAAGTCACTGTTCAGTTACTGTAATCTTACTGAAGATCAAATAGGTGCTGCTTGTTTACAGATTTTGTTTTATTACCGTCAGTTGGGTCATACATTTTCCTAAAGTGAAAGGAAAAATCAACCACTTGAAATATTTTGAAAGATAATGTTATGGAAGGTAACAATTCACTGTTGAAAACCACGGTAAGATTGCTGACAAAAGATCAAGTTTGGGTCAATGAGAACCAATTTGTTTCCTCCTCCCTGCAACTATTATTTTGTGTTGTGTATAGATATAAAAAGGTAACAAGTTTATTTTTTTCTTTTATTAGGAAAATAACCTCGTTTTTCTGGGGCTTTAGTACTAGATATAGAAAAGAATAAATGGAAGGGTAAATTGCAGAGATGTTTTATTTTAAATAGAGAGATACATTTACAAATATAAATACTTCTTAAATAATTAACGGTCTCTGACTAGATTGGGTGAAATGTTACTTTTTCCCGAAGTTTTTGAACTGTCAAAAATTCCAAATGCATGGGAACACACACATATTTTACCTTAGATTTTATAAAATTTTAGAGACCTTTTAAATTATGTTAAGCATTAATTTTCAAAAAGAAAATATGTTACCCTTAGAAGTTACTTTGGGAATGTCTAACAATTTAGAGTTTTCAAACATTTCTATTTAACAGAACATTTGTAGTTTGTAGGATTGTGTTTTGGGATTATGGAATTAAAAAAAAAAAAAAGAATTACACTTCTTATGTTACCATAAAGGCCCTTAACAGCGGTTGATAATCTACGTGATGATACAATAGAGAAATTCTGAGTTCAGGGTGGCCAGCAAGGTCAGAAAAAATGCATAGTGAGAACCATAACAATGAAAATATATTTACTGAAGGCCCCCAAAATACAGCAATTCAGTTTAGGAATTGTTTTTAACTATTAAAGTAGGTAGCATAAATTTCTGTGAGGAAATGGAAGTGTTCTTTTAATAAACTGAACAAATATTTAGAAAATCTAAAACTATTAGTTTGAATATCAACAAAGAAAATTGCACAGCTATTGATTCCTTGAGTCTTTATGATCAGGCAATCAAGAAAAAACAAGCATAAAAGAGAAAAACCCAAATAAAAAATAGTAACAATAAACTGACCAGAAAATAGGCAATTGAGAAACATTAAAGAACTAGGAAATTAGAAAATAGTGAAAACCTGAATGAAGATACTAAGAGTGTCCAGAAGATATTGCATTTATAAATTAAGAAACCTTAACATATATTGCAGAAATAAGATATAATCGTTATGCCCTAAAATAAAATTGAATGAAGAGCTATAACATAGAGCAGTCTCTACTGAGATAAAAAAAGAAATAAATTGATACATAAGGAAAAATACAAATAGATGTTTGGGGGAATTTAAGAGGTCCAACATCACTAGAAAATTGTGAGAGAAAATGACTAAATATAAGCCAGTATCAAAAGGAATAATCAGATAAATAAGATCATGAAGCTTCAGACTAGGAAAAACGAAGACATTGTCTAAAGTGACTCAAGTTTAGACAGATCACCAAACAATTTTTATTTCATAACTCCAAAAACAAATTGGTATGGTTTGTGTGTGCTGAGCCAAATCTTGTCTTGAATTGTAGCTTCCATAATTCCCATATGTTGTGGGAGTGAACAGATGGGAGGTAATTGAATCATGGAGGTGGGTCTTTCCCGTGCTATTCTTGTGATAGTGAATCAGTCTCAGGAGATCTGATGGTTTCACAAAGGGGAGTTTCCATGCACAAGCTCTCTTCTCTTGTCTGCCACCTTGTGAGATGTACCTTTCACCTTCTGCCATGATTGTGAGGCTTCCCCAGCCACGGGGAACTGTGAGTCCACTAAACCTCTTTCTTTTGTAAATTGCCCAATCTCGGGTATGTCTTTTTCAGCAGCATGAAGACAGACGAATACACAAATTAAATATTGAAAAGAATAAAAAGTAATGGTAATGTACACTACAGAAAGAACTAATGTAGCATCATGCTTTGCATCACCAATAATAAATGGTAGAAAATACTAATATAATATTTGCAAACATTTGAGTGCAATATTTAAAAGTATATTGTAGACATCTGAAAAATCATTCAATCTAGGGTGCAAAAAGCATAGCTAGGCAAGTAAGCACAGAGAACATATATTTTCTACTGGCAGTTATTTTTAGGAATTTATTCAATAATTTTTTTCAAAAGAACATGGGAATAATTTAAGAGCAGAGGTTGTGATATCCAGCTAACTGTCCCTTAAAACCAGTAAACAAAGTGAGTCGACCAGAAGACAACTGTATAGGAAAATATTGAGCAATGAATTCCACTTAGAACAGAATGCTCCAGAATGGAGATCTTTGGGGAAAAAGAAAGATGAAAATATGCAGAGAACAGAAAAGCCATTTTAATTGAGTGCATACACAAACGTTGAGGATATAATAAAGGGAATAATTTAAGAGAAACTCCTGGAAGAAGTAAGAGACAAACATCACCTTGGACAAATATATTTTATAATCATTATCTCTTTTGTATTTAGTGTCTGTATCTTCTATGTTATACTACTATTTTCTCTAGAGTGTTTGATTGCAAGATCTAAGGCCTGTGTAAAAGGTTCAGAGAATTCTACTATGATACTCTAATACTCAAATTAAAAAAATATATAATTATATCATGGACTTCTAGCCTGCTGAAGGCAATTCTTTAAACATTGTATAAGATATACACGAATTGACTTTGTCCACCTCAGATTTAGCTAAAAGCCAAAAATCAATACAAGATTCAATGTTTCTAATAGAAGAACAATGATAAAACGTTTAGGAATGGTCAGTGTTCAAATGGAAGAAAAACGGCTTCAAGAAATCTCTCAGTAATAATATTAAAATGTGTTAAATTCAAATAATACATTTATCCAATCTTGCAATATCTTATATTTACTGGGAGAAAACAGTAAGTAGAAGTTTTACTCCCCATGAATGTTTTAAATGAAAGCAGATAGAAATGGAGTTCACGTGAGAATATAACTAGAAACTAAATTAATCATGAGAGATATCCCATGTTTTAATATGGAATGGTTATACCATAAAATTCATGGACATTTTAGAGTCAATCTTCGTCAATTAAAATATTTATTGAACACATAGAACAAAACCAGCATTTTTTCTTTTCAATTTGTAACTTACAAAGCTGACATGGGACCCACCCATATATACATAACTCTGCTTTATTTTAGATACCAACCAAGTTGTATGTTATTACTAAATTGACTTTGTTTTAATCAGCAATTACTAAATGAAAATTGCCAGAGACCATAAAAAGCTATTATTACTATTATCAGGTTTTTGCAACACATTTAAACCAAACTTACCAACTCTATGCATATGGAATGAACACACTACTATAATGGTGGTTTCTACCCTGTGCCCCATTGAGCTCTGGAGGTATCACAGAGTTGATTTAGAAAGAAGTAGAGGATACTGAGGAAGATGGAAACAGAAATGGCCTAATTCTAGCAAATCAACTCCTGCTTGACCCAGACCATATCAGTCTTTAACCACATGCGTTCTTCCTCTCTACAGTTTTTTGCTAAAAACATCTTACAGAAACCTTTTTTCTTGCATAATATCAGCATTTAACTTAGATCAACACTGAACAATTTTAAAACTCTCCCATTGAGTTTAATTTCCTTTTGAGTTCATATTACAAGTATGTCTACTTTTCAAATCATGCACAGAAATATAAAGCCATAAGTAACTGCAAATTGTTGCTATTATAATAATTGCTTCCTTTTGGTCTTTTATTTCACATTACATTAACTCATCTGTTAATTTGACAGACCAATTATCCAGTACCAAGGGGGTGGAAGGAACCACGGCACAAATAAAAACACAATATATAGCAAAAAATCAAATATTAATATAAAAATAAATATTCTTTGGCAAAGAAAAATTGAAGTTTTCTAGAGGAAATATTATAGGAATAAAAATCACTCAACAATATTTGGCTCAGTTGGATTATACAGCATAGCTACAAAAAGAAAAAGATAGAAATGCAAATAATAGAATGTCTATATACATAACATCTTCTCTTCATATACCATTATAAGAATATAATTCGTAAGTATGAAATACATATAGATTTATAAGATATATATAGATATCAAATCTGTGAGTGTTCTAAATTTCAAACTCACCTTTCCTTTGAGATATTGAAAATAATGAATAATATTTGTTATAAATGAAAGATTTAGCTAAGATTTTTGTAGTGCTCAAGATATCTAGTATAATTTATATGATGATTAATACTACTACTGCTATTTTTTACATGCTAGTTAACATCAACTAATTCTGAATAATACTATGAAAACTGGCCATTGATAATGTGTGTATGCTTAAGGGACTAAGCATATGGTTTTGCTGCATATTTGTGTAGGAGAAATCTGAAAGAATGCATTGCACAGTTTAGAATCAAGCTTTTTTTCTTCCCTTCCTTTTCCAATCTCTTCTTGCCATTTGATCTCCTTCCCTTTCCTTCTTATTTCTGCAGATTATCAACCAAAGGCGCCTACGTGGGAAATACTTTGGGGATCCCTTAACTTAGCCTCCTTTAGGAAAATATGCCACAGTTCAATGGCTGGAAGGTGGCTTCAGTGCTCTTATGGAACTGGAACATAACAGCCCATAAGAACTGTTTGTTTTTTCAAATTTTGTGAGTTGTTTATCTTTCAGTGACATTATTAATAATTAAATTATAAAAATGTATAATCTAATAAATGATAATTGAAACAAAAGCAACACACACTCCACATATACCTTCCATATTGATTACATTTTACTATTTTCTATGCTCTTGTAGCAATTTAAATCTATTGTATCTGTATGGTGGAGCTATTATATAATAATGTACTACTATGCATTTAGTACAATCAATTTTACCAATACAAAGAATATATGACACAAAATTTACATGTAATGATAAAATATATAGCACACTACAGCAAATTTCCTTTAGCCAAATGAGGATCACAAAATACTTTGTTGGCCGGGCGTGGTGGCTCAAGCCTGTAATCCCAGCACTTTGGGAGGCCGAGACAGGCGGATCACGAGGTCAGGAGATCGAGACTATCCTGGCTAACACGGTGAAACCCCGTCTCTACTAAAAAATACAAAAAAAAAAAAAAAAAAAAAAAGACTAGCCGGGCGAGGTGGCGGGCGCTTGTAGTCCCAGCTACTCGGGAGGCTGAGGCAGGAGAATGGCGTAAACCCGGGAGGCACAGCTTGCAGTGAGCTGAGATCCGGCCACTGCACTCCAGCCTGGGCGACAGAGCGAGACTCCGTCTCAAAAAAAAAAAAAAAAAATGCTTTGTTGATCTTTATTGAACTCTTGCTTCTGTAGTCAATATATTGTTGAAATTCACAAATCAGTGCAAATCCAATATTGATGTTTGCATGTATTTTCCTTTACACATCTAGTGAGTAGAAAGTAGAAAGTGAAGCGGTAAAAACTTAGGTTGTAAATTTACCTATTTGAAAATAACATCAAACTTGAATCTTTCTAACTTCATATTTAGTACAATCAAATTGGAAGCTCAACATTAGCCAAGGTGGTAGTATTTACACCATGAACATTGGCAAATGCTACAAATCAGGGTTTCATTAATATTCTTCACTTAATGAAATGATACATAAATTGTTAATTATGTTTAGAAAACATAAAATTGCATTAGGTATAGCCATTACACTGAATAGCACAAACATTTGAAAAATTGTCTTAGATAATTTCTCAAGGAAAAAAATACGCACACAGAGTATGCATTGCTTAATGACAAGGGTATGTCAGATATGTTTCAAGAAACGTGTTGTTATTTGATTTCATTGTGTGGACATCATAGTGTATTTCAGTAGACTACATGGTGCAACCTATTGCTCTTAGGCTACATAATAGTACAGCATGTTACTGTACTCAATACTATATGCAATACAATGGTTTTGTGTATTTTAAACATACCTAAGCATAGAAAAGTTATAGTAAAAATGCTGTGCTATAATCTGTGGTACCACCATCATGTATGAATAAACCATCCTTAAGCAGCTCATGACTCTGTTTGTGTGTGTGTATGTGTGTGTACACATATAGAGGGAGGAGAGATTTTAACTAATTGACTCATGAAATTCTGAAAGTAGAAATGTTCAGTACCCATAGACCTCATGGACAGGCTAGAAAATCAGGCCTTCAATTTATTGAATGAGGTCCACCCACATTTGGAAGGGTAGTCTGCTTTACTCAAAGTGTACTGATGTAAATGTTAATTGCGTCAAAAATATCTTCACAGCAACATCCAGACTGGTGTTGATCAAAACAACTGGGTACTGTAGCTTAGCCAAGTTGACACATAAAAGGAACGATTGCAAAAATATTCAAATATGCAAAAACTATCTTCTGGTTTAATAAAGAAGTTTCTGATGTCATTTTTGAATGGATAAATTTGCAGCCTAAGTTTTACTGTTTCACTTTCTACTTTCTATTCACTAGATATGTAAAGGAAAATACATACAAACATCAATATTAGATTTACACTGATCTGTGAATTTCAACAATATATTGACAACAGCAGCAAGAGTTCAATAAAGATCAACAAATCATTTTGTGATTCTCATTTGGTTAAAGGAAATTTTCTATACTGTACTATATATTTTATCATTACATGTTAATTTTGTACCATATATTCTTTTTATTGGTAAAATGGATCATAAATTTACATATGCATATACAAACACATGCAGGTTTTATTAAGCCAGTTGTTAAGGTTTAACAGCATGTCACTTTTTGGCTCTTTAGAAATGTGAGTGTGGTGTCTATTTGGTCACTTTTTGAATAAATGAGTACATATACACAGAAATAGCAACTAATTAAACTTCTGTATATTGAGTAAATAGGTATTTCTTCTCTCCTCTGTATGTTCTCTTAGGGTGAGAAGACTAATGGATCTTGTCTAAAGAGCTGGAGGATCATAGAACATTTCCCAGTGGATCCTGAGACCAGCGATTGCACCTTGAATTCTGGTTATTTAAGTAGAGCAAAGGTGCTGAGAACTAACTAAAAGATGAACCCAAGCACAGAGAGACCCAGAATTAGGTCGTTGAGTTACCTTTCTTCAAAGGACTATAGATGTCTATGCAGAAACCTGAATGAGCAAGTCAACATTGTAACACAGGTCCATCTTACTTGTAGAAGGTGGAGGACCAGTCTATTCAACCAATACCATATAGGTCATGCAAATCAATGCAATTTGTGGGGCATGTTTAGACATGGGTGCAACATAATTTCTGCTTCTTAATTTATGATTTTGCGTTACTCTGAATATTCTAATGTGTAAAGAAATAAAAATTCATATATTTTTAGTTTACATCCATCGTCTTAGTGAATTCAGGATGCTATCACAAAGTACCATAGATTGGGTGGTTCAAAAACAACAGAAATTTAAATCATACTATTCATTAGGCTGAAGGTCTGAGATCAGGATGTCAACATGATCAAAAACTGATGAGTGTCCTCTCCCAGGTTGCAGATGCTTGTCTTCTCATTGTATCTTCACACACTGAAGAGAGCAGAGAGCAGAAGGCTCTTTCATGACCCTTACATGGGCACTAATCCTATTCAACAGGGCTCAGCCCTCATGATCCCATCTAATCCTAATTATCTCCAAAAGGCCCTACATCCTAATGTCATCACATTGAGGGAGGTAGGATTTAGACACATGAATTTTGGAGGGCTACAAACATTCTGTTTCTTATACCTAATGATGTTAAGTGAATGCTGGAGAGCACTGCCAATATTCCCCATTGAGAACCAAGGTACGTTGATAGTGTTTGGGATCTTACTTGACTCAGTCTCTGTGGATTGTTCTAAGAAGAGAATAGCTTCATTTCCCAAGGTTCTGTCTATTTCCTGGGAGCAGCCCTAGTTTAATGACTATTCTTATGTGTGAGTATAAAGGCCTGTTTCTCTTGTGTCAATAATAGACACATTGGATAGACCATTTCAACTCCAGAATATCCGGTAGGATCAGCTGAGGTCGAACTGAATCACATTTGAACTTCTCCATTGTTCAATTCATCTCAAGACCTTTACTCTTGTGTCAGTATTAGACACATTTGATAGACCATTTCAACTCCATAATATCTGGTAGGATCAGCCAAGGTCTGTGGTAGAATTGAGTCACATTTCAACTCCTCCATTGTTCAATTCATCTCAAAAACTTTTCAGGCATTTTTTTTTTTTTCCTTCAAAATGTACTACCAGATAAATTCAAACACCTGAAAGAGAGAGTTAAAGCATCTATAGACTCTATGGAATTCTTCCTACAGGTTTCTAGTATGAACCCTTTCTACAAAATACTGAAATTTGATTTTACTCTATTCAGATATTATCATACAATTCAAAAATAGTTGCAAGGCCCACAAAATATTTAAAATAAAATAGTTGATGTTTTTTTTTTTTCTGTTTTTAATACGATCAACAATGATCATGCTATGAAATTATCTTGTGATACTTCTCAGCCTTGGACGTTGCTAAGTATGCTTTCCCTATTTGTGAATGGTGTTTCTGTACTGGAATTTGCAACTATGGACAAGAAACAAACCTTTTTGAAAGCAAAAGTTTCAAAAGTGCAATGCAAAGTACAATTATACTACTGATAAAAACTACTAAAATAGCCAAGAATGCAATATTTGACATTAAAATTTATGATAATTTTGAATGATTTGCTGTGACATTTATGTTAAAACTCAAGTTTTCTGTGTGGTGATATATTCCTATGTACATGACGTCAAACACTGCATAATCCATAGTGCAGTAAGCCATTTTATAAATGAAATGTATTTATCACAACTATAAATACTTTTCTAAGTAGGCTTTCATTTACTAATGGAAATAGAATTCACTAACTATATTTATCTCAATGAATGCACATATGGAAGGATTTAGTCTTCATCTGCTTATTTTATTGGCTTGTTTTCTGAGATATTATTACAGATAAACGGATCAGAGTTGTAGGATCATCTAATGAAAAATGTTTTGATAAGATTGCATTCAACAAATAAAAATAAATATGTCATTCAGAGTGAATACATTTTTATATTTCTATGAAAGATGCATTTAGGTCCTTAATATGCAAAACTATAAACATGTGTTTTGTCATATTTCAATATTTCTTTGTGTTTCCTGTAGTACTTAGGTTTTTTTTTCTTTGGATTCTATGCAACTATTCATGTCTTTGCTGATATATACAGAGTAGATTTTGGTTTTTTATTAAGAGGGAAAAATGGAAGGGTACAACTTATTTCTAAATGTTATACCAGATGTTTTATAGTTTCTAATTTGCATTTTGGGTAAGTTAAAAGTAGTAAATGTGACATTTGAATCTAAGCCTTAGTTTGTCATACATTTATCAGAAGCTTTTTGTGCTTTTGTATTGTATCAATTATTCTAGATTGGATTATTTCTCAAGATTACCTGTATGACTGACTCCAGTTTAGGGTTTAACATAAAAGACATCTGCATGAGATTTGGAGGCAAGGGTGAGAAACAAAAAACACTATACCCAGAAAATTGTGGGTTCCAGTTTCACTTTACAGATTCTAGCTTGCCATAAATTTCATTGTTTTCTGACTTTCTTTTTTCTATTGTGGGTTTCTGCCCAATTGCCAGAAATGCTGTCTTATAGAAAATTGTTCACTTGCTCCCACAATTGTGTAAGGTATGATCCCTGTAATAAACCTTTTATTCTATATAATTCACAATAATACTGCTCTTCCAAACAAACCCCAATTGATCTATCTGTCCCACTGGCAATATTTCTAAACACCTGTATCTAAAAATAAATCCCTTTAATTATACTTATAACTACTGATTTTTTATATCTTTTCTTAAAATCAAGGGAATTCCCAGTGATCACTTCAGCAATCTAAAGTTTAAAAAATTGATTCTCTCATATTTAAAAATGTCTGGTTTTTAATATATTAGTGATAGCCAAAATCTAGACAAAAAATCAATATGTAGATTCGTTGATGAAAGTATAATTGTAAAACCATTCATTCTTAAACAGGAAAGGAGTTAAAGATACACAAATAAGAGTACAAATTCTTCATTCTTCTTATAATTTATTTTAGAATACTTTTAAATTATAGATAATTTTGATAAATAGACATGCAGACATAGAGACCAGATGGGTAAACTTGATGTGTTTTACTACCTAGAGTTATCTTAATATTTTCACCCCCGGACTGCTTCTAAAAACATATAAACTATTTTTTAGTCTTGAGAAAAATACAAATAAGAAAAAAAAAGAAATTTTCATGTAATGTAGAGTGAAAGCAAAATGAGTAATAACCAAGGATTTTTAGAGAAGGTATTTTACTATCACAGAAAATGGAGTGACACAAGCTCCTAGTAATACGAATACTCCCAGAAAC
Organism: Trachypithecus francoisi; assembly: GCF_009764315.1. NCBI lineage: Eukaryota > Metazoa > Chordata > Mammalia > Primates > Cercopithecidae > Trachypithecus > Trachypithecus francoisi. The sequence goes on from NW_022681465.1 coordinate 59,669,522, forward strand.
CCCTATTTCCACATGAATGGTATAACATACTTTTATAATTATATATTTTAGCTAAAAATAACTACTAGCTAATTCTGAGGAGTGCATCTAAGTAGCTTGTTCAAAAATATTTTAAACCATTTTAATTTATACATTTGAATTTTACCTTCAGACAAGCAAAATAAAATATCCGTTTTGGGTTTTCTTTGTTCTCTTTATTCTATTGATGAATCTGGTTAGAATGTCCCATGATCTTTTATGTTATTGCATTTTTATTTAATGATTGGTCCCAATTTTTGGTGAATTAATGACCAAAAATACAATAAATTCAATATATAAGATGAAGCGAGTCCAAATCAAGTATATCAGTTGCATCCAATTAAACATTTAAATAGTTGGATGACTTCATTTGTTTCAAGTAATGTATTAGTCAGTTTTCATGCTGCTGAAAAAGACACACCTGAGACTGAGTATTTTATAAAGAAAAACATGTTTGATGGACTCACAATTTTCATGTGAGGGAGACCTCACAATTATGACAGAAAGCAAAAGGCACATCTTACATGGTGGCAGGCAAGACAGAATGAGAGCCAAACAAAAGGGGCTTTCCCTTATAAAACCACTAGCTCTCATGAGACTTATTCACTACCATGCGAACAGTATGGGGGAAACCATTCCCGTGTTTCAATTATCTCCCACTGGATCCCTCCCACAACATGTGGGAATTATGGGAGCAACAATTCAAGATGAGATTTGGGTGGGGACACAGCCAAACCATATCCAGTAACATCTGTGATCAGTTTGTATCATGTGGAGAAATACAATAGGAAAAGAAGTTATGTTCTACACAACATGTCTATATGTGGGTGTATGTGTCCCCCTTTAATGTATTTTTTGGATATATATAACACATCAATGCATGAATGCATACATATTTCACAAATAAAATATATGTCTATATCTTTCAGATGTACTTGTTCATATATATACATACATGCATATATATTCTTTCACACATATATGTCTATAGTATGAGTATTTCATGTACATATATGTGTCTATGTAGAGACATATATGTGTCTACATCTGTGCACATACATATATATGCGTATAACAGACACATATAGGAAGATAGAAGAAATTATAAAATAAAAACAAGAAAGCAAAAACTTCTATTCTTACCAGTCAAACTTTAAAAAATAAGCCTTTTCTAAAGATGTTATGAGAGATCTCTACGAGTACAACATTTAGAGGGTAAAGATGACATTAAAATGATTACTATAGACTTGCCAGGTGCAGTGGTTCACACCTGTAATCCCAGCACTTTGGGAGGCCGGGGTGGGTGAATCATGAGGTCAGGAGATCGAGAACAGCCTGGCCAACATGGTGAAACCCAGTTTCTACTAAAACAACAAAAATTAGCCAGGCCTGGTAGTGCGTGCCTGTAGTCCCACCTACTCGGGAGGCTGAGGTAGCAGAATCCCTTGAACCCAGGAGGTTATCTGATATCTTGCCACTGCACTCCAGCCTGATATCTGATATCTTGTTGATATATTGCCACTGCACTCCAGCCTGGCGACAGAGCGAGACTGCATCTCAAAAAAAAAAAAAAAAAAGATTAGATTGAATCACTTGCAGTAGCTGATGTTCAAATACATTTGCAAATTATTCAAGCTAAGGATTCTAGCCGTACGTTTCTTTCAGAATAGTTACAGAGAAATCATATTTTTAACACAAAAAAATAGTAATATTATCAAAAGTATTACTTTCATATCTTAACCATCAGCTGAACATGCATAATCTACCATGATGTTTCCTTTCAGTTTAATAATGCAACGGGCTAATGTCAATCTTCTTCTGCAATCCTTGGCTTGCTAAGTGATTTCTGGGTTGCACACAGCTATCAAAAAGTTGATTGTAGTTAACTAACTATAGATTGAAAAATGAGCAATGAGTAGTGGCATGCAGTTGTCACTGATGATTGGAAAACTTGGTAAAAGTATCAGTGATTCAGAATCATAATTTTGTGATGGTTTGTTCATATTTCTGATTTAGGTTTCAGAAAATAATTAAAATGCCATGGAACGTTTCAATATGACTCTCCGTGAGGTGAAAGATTGTAGGGGGGCGTTCATTAGTCATAGGTCAAAGATAAAACACATATCTGATGGTTTGGAAATTGCCTTGTTATATATTTATACACAAGACTTTAGATGAAACAATAGATATCATATATTAAAACATCTTATTAAATAAAACTTTATTTAACTATAATAACACAGGAATGCCTTCTAATAACTATTTTCTGAGAAAATTGTATATCTGCTAGAACCTGGACAAAAAATAACCCAATTGGTGCTGAGAGCATACATGTGTTTCTTATATAACATCTTCCCTAATTATACTCTTGTCTTTTCAATCCATCAGATATGATGTGTTGGTGAGCACAAAATTAAAACTAAAAAAAGATGGAAACTCAAACATTTTTTCAAGTCAATTATATGGCTTCAGTTTCATTTTCAGAGCCAATTTTTTGGAAAAAGCTTCATTCAAGAGATACTACAAATTGACGAGTACACGCAAAAGCATAGAAAAAAATAAAATCAATCATTTTAATATGCTCCAGAAATTTAGAAAAAAATATTTTAAAGCAGTACACTAAGCTTTTCTTATGAATCTTCAATTATAAGCACCAATGCTTCTCTTTTTTTTTTTTTTTTTTTGAGACGGAGTCTTGCTCTGTCGCCGGGGCTGGAGTGCAGTGGCCGGATCTCAGCTCACTGCAAGCTCCGCCTCCCGGGTTCACGCCATTCTCCTGCCTCAGCCTCCCGAGTAGCTGGGACTACAGACGCCCGCCACCTCGCCCGGCTAGTTTTTTTTTGTATTTTTTAGTAGAGACGGGGTTTCACAATGTCCGCCAGGATGGTCTCGATCTCCTGACCTCGTGATCCGCCCGCCTCGGCCTTCCAAAGTGCTGGGATTACAGGCTTGAGCCACCGCGCCCGGCCACCAATGCTTCTCTTTACAAAACTTCAAGCATTCAAGCATGAGCATCATTACCAACATGGAAATCTTCAAGTCTAGGAGTTAAATAATAAATATGTCCTCATCTTGATTAGTTACAATTAAGAAAGAAAAGAGGAAGAAAAAAAAAGACTTTATGGTTATACCACTATCATCATCAATACTCATTTCATAGGAAAGTGAGTCCCTTTATATAGTAAACTTAATTGTTATTCACCAGTCTGGTCATTCTTCAGGGTACCCCAATTTCCTGTTACTTGAAATTAGATAGGGGCATACGGAATTCTAGCTAATATATTATGAGGGAAGTGATGTGCGTCATTGCTGTGCTGAAATTCTAACTGATAGTGTGAGAGATTGTCTTTGAAGATAACCAGGCAATAAAACCTCTCTCGTTTATATGCACATACCACTCCTCTCATCCAGAAGTAGATGCTACCTATTTTCCTTCCCCTTGAATTTGAGTGGTCCTATGACTTTTTTCCAATACAACATAACAAAAGTGCAGCAAAAGTGAGCCTGTGTCTGTGTGACTCAGCTGCAAAAGCCTTAGGTATTTCCATTATTATATTCTGTTGTAAGCCAGATATCATCTAAGGACACTCAGGTCAGACTATTTAATGTTGAGCAATCGGGGATGGAGAGAGTTAATTTCAGCCCTCTAGTCATTCCTGCCGAGGCTTCAGACATGTAGGTGAGGTCATCTTAGACCTGCCAACCCATCCATTCACTAACTCAATGCACTTATGAACTGCAAGCATAAATGGACCATGGCAAAAGCAGCAGAAAACTGTAAAACGTAGAATGTGTTTTGCATCATAATTACCTGGAACATTATTAAAACATACATCACTCATCCCTACTTCCAGAATTTCAAATTCTTTAGGTCTGGAAAGAAGCCAGAAATTTTTGTTTTTAACATGTTACAACATCAGATGCCACTGATCCATAGATCACCCTTTAAGAGTCACTAACCCAACTTACATTGTTAAAATGTATTATTTCAAATGTGCAGAATAACTATAATAAGAGCAGTTAAAATGTTTTAAGAGCAGTTTAAGAGCAGTTAAAACACTTTAAAATGATAATAAACTTTGTTTCTGGCAAATAATGTCAAATTTTTAGATTTCCAGTGACTTTGTCAATAGCACTATAATACAAATATATTTTGTTAAAACAGTACATGTATGTACTACCCCAGGGGTATATTTTATCACAATTATATTTGTCTTTGTCTAAATGTTAACTTTTAACATGTGGCCTATATTAATTCTCTATTGCTGCATAATAAATTTTCCCTAAATTTAGTGGCTAAAAACAAATTGTAGTTATTATTTGATAGTTTCTGTGCATGAGAAATCTGGACACAACCTAGCTAGGTTCTCTGCTTCAGAGTCACTCACAAAGTTGCAAATAAGGTATCTTTCCAGGTTCTGCCATCATGTGAAGGCCTAAGGAAGGATAAACTTTGAATTTATCAACACATGATTACTCAGATGGTCATGGAAAAGATTCAGTTCCTTGTGACTGTAGGGCTGAAAGCCTCAGTTTCTTGCTGGCTATCAACTGGAAATTTCCAATAGTTTGTTGTTAGGTATAATACAAAAAGAACCAGTGTAAGAATATGAAAAAGATGGGCCAGACGCGGCGGCTGACACTTGTAATCCCAGCACTTTGGGAGGCCGAGGTGGGCGGATCACCTGAGGTCAGGAGTTCCAGACCAGCCTGACCAACATGGTGAAACCCTGTCTCTACTAAAAATACAAAATTAGCCGAGCGTGGTGTCAGGCGCCTATAATCCCAGTTACTCGAGAGGCTGAGGAAATTCTATGAAAAACATGAAGTACATTTTTCATTTGGAAGACATTGCAAAATGTCCAGTAAGGATGTTTTGTACAATATATCCTATAATTCAATGACATATAAAATCAGTATTTCTATATCTTTGTCAATATTGTGAATTTTACAAGTATTTTGTACTTCACAAAACTGATTACTAAAAATTTCCATCTCATTTAAGTTTAGTAAGTGTTTGTTTTATTAGTGTGTTTGGTCAGATTCCAACAGGGTTTAAGCTTATTATAATTCTTATTTTGCGAACTATCATATACTTACTTTCCTCTTTTCTTTTTTCTTCAGTAGGTTGTTGATCTTTACTACTTGATTCATAAGAATCTTTTAAAACATTTTATCTGAAATAGCTATTGCAATATTTTTCCAGTTTTTTTAATATTGTTCTGTGCTGTTTCAACCCATCTGCCAAACAGACATTTAAAAACTGTACGCAGTTAAATTGTTCAAAATAGCAGTGGTGCACTGAATACTTACTCCAAATTGCAGTTCTGCTATGGGAGTGTGCTAGATAAGGAGATGTACTTCCCACATCTCCTTCAGTGAAAGACTTGGCCATCCATGTAAATGTGGACAGGATGATCAGCAGGCAGCCTCCAGCCGTCTGCCAGCTTCTTCAGGTTCTGGCTCAGTTACAAAGCGTCATCTTGTCTATAGTCATTCTCTTCCCAGAGTAGCTCACAACCGGTGACTGAATGAGGCAGAAATATAAATGTCTATTTCTCCTGATACAGCATAACTCTGACATGCTCTAGAGCTACCTGCTGGGTAGTCTGAGGATTTGTCAAGCTCACCTTCAGTCCGACTTCTTTCTTTGCCCAACCTATACCCTATTCCTTTCATGGGTGTAATACACTCTTGCACTCTAAACTTTATAACAATGTCCACTTCACAAATACCCAACCTGTGATATGTGGCAGTTCTTAATCATAACAGCTTAGATTGTAGCCTCCAGCTATTTAAGCAGAAAGAAAATTATTGAACACCTACTGGAGGTTGTAATCTAAGTTATTATGATTAAGAACTGCCACATATCACAGATTGGGTTCTTGTGAAGTGGATATTGACACCAAGTTTGGAGTGCAAGAGTGTATTAGCCCATTTAAGCCATGTAGTTTGAGATACATTTTTAAGGCAGCCCTAGCAAATGAATACGACTGCCAATTGTCTTGATATGGGCTTTTCTTTTTGTCTTTCTTCCATTGTCGTCTGTCTGTCTCTTTCTCTGTCTCCCTCTGTGTCTCTGCCTCTTGCTTTCTCTCTCTATTTGGAATTAACCATATTTACTTTATTCACAGATGCATCCAATTTGTTAATTCTGAATAAAGTTCAGTGATTACTGTATTAAGCAGTTATCATTATTTTCTCTATTCCTTTTTGAAGTCTAATTAGAAGTGTGCATTCTGCTCCCCTCTCTAGCCTTTATTTCATTTAAAAAAATATTTGTCCATTTTTAATTCTCTGTGTACCACATTCTATGTAATGTCTTTAAATCTGTTTTCCATTTTTTAACGTGCTTTTTTGGCCAAATTTATTTTTATTTTTAGTACAAGTATATTTCATTTCAGGGCGTAAAGAGTGTCATTTTGTCAATTATTTTAATTGCCTTTTAGTTTTTCTTGTATATTTAATTCTTCCATTTATATTTTGAAACATCTTTAAATAGAACACATTAATTTTTGTAATATTCATCTGATACATTCTATTCACTTCTGTGGAGACAGTAGTTCTAGGATTGTTCAATCTCCCCTTTCCTTTGCACCATCTTCTCCACAATCATTATAAAATTTTGCTTTTTGTACTTGCTTTGTGAAAAGTAATGTGCAAAAGACAAAATCAGAATGGAAATGGGGGAAGAATGCTAGTGCAGAGAAGGCAGATCTCAGGAAGAAAGCGGATTCAACAGAAGAAATGAAATTCTTATTAAACCCTGCTGGAGGTTACAACCTAAGCTGTTACGGTTAAGAACTGCCGCCTATCACAGGTCAGTTTCCTGTGAAGTGCATATTGACACATTTCGAACAATGAATCAAATGAAATGAAATAAAGAGGAATGTTTAGAGCTAGCATGCTAGAAAAGCTATGCTAATCTCTCATTTCCCTATAAGTTTAGAAAAATTGACTTTAAGTATTATGAGTACCAAAAAATGAAATTGTAGCTGAACTATATACAATGAGAACAAGAAGCACAATATTTGTATAAAAGTCAACACAGACATGTGCAGAAAAGGAATGAAAAATATAACCTAACATTTCAAAATGAGTAAAATAGACGAAGAAAGACCTGATAGTTCAGATAGTGATGGAAGCAACATATGATGTAGTTTCCCTGCTCCCCTCACACACACACACACACACACACACACACAAAACTTAATTTTTTCAAACACTTTGATATGACTTTTAATTTGCAGCCATGCCACAGGAATTCACGCAGCAAAATCTAAACTCAGAATATTTAACTCTCTCAAGTAAAGCAGATTACAAGGAGGCTAAAAAAAATTGTAAGGAAAGAGAAAGATACACAGAGAGAAAGAAATAAAAATGGAAAAATATAGACTAAAGAAAATCCGGACATTCATCAACCAACGAAAATGACTGGGTGTGTTTCTATGTTGATTCAAATATGCTGTTGTTAATATTTGTGTAGTGACAATTCGAAATTAGAATGTTTACTGGATATTGGATAATATTAAGCAATTATTTACAGTATAATAAAAAGACAACACCTCTTTTTGGGTCATGTTGAAATTTTTTGTTTTTGTTTTTGTTTTTTGTTTTTGTTTTTGAGATGGAGTCTCGCTCTGTCGCCCAGGCTGAAGTGCAGTGGCGCGATCTCGGCTCACTGTAAGCTCTGCCTCCCGGGTTCATGCCATTCTCCTGCCTCAGCCTCCCGAGTAACTGGGACTACAGGTGCCCGCCACCACGTCAAGCTAATTTTTCGTATTTTTTTTTAGTAGAGACGGGGTTTCACCGTGTTAGCCAGGATGGTCTCGGTCTCCTGACATTGTGATCCACCCGCCTTGGCCTCCCAACGTGCTGGGATTACAGGCATGAGCCACTGCACCCGGCCATGCTAAAATTTTATCGTGCTCCACACCACTATAATACTGGAGGGGCAGCTAAAGGAGGATATTGACATAGAAAACTTTTTTATGTGCTGGTAATTTTTAACACTGTTTATGGCTATGTTAGAAATACATTAAAAATAAAACAAATCTTAAAAACAAACAACACAAATAAAGTGAAGAGGAAAAGCCATTTATTGATTTTGAATGAGTACAACATTGATTTCTTCCCATATGCTTAATGATTTTAAAGGATGAAAGTCTGACATTTAAAAGTATATTTTTTTAATATTGATTCTGTTTTGTTTGGTTTTCCCCTTCATTTTTGTTCAAAGATGTGAATTCATCGCCTTCTATTGGGAAAGTAAATGTAAAGAATGCCAGCTATAAAAACCAATTATTCAAATAATCACTCTGAATATTTTCTATTTTACTTGGTGTCTTTCACTTTAGAAAAAGAGCCTTAGACTCAGGATCTGGAATCATCATCCACTTTCTCAGCATGTGAGTAGTTGAAGTCATTTAACATCTCTGAAACTTTTACCTTATCTGTAAAATAGGGATAAAAATACTTGCTTTCTTCAGCTTACAAATATGCTTAATATATATTTTGTACTTTATGAGGGACAATTTAATATCAAGGTATAATTATGTCTAGTATAAAAAAAGTAGACATGTGGTACCAATAGTATAGTTCCTGGAAATAAATGGAACAGTTAGAAACCTGTAAGTAACTAAAATTAGACTGGATGATTGACTGGAAAAAGATATACAGGGAGCAGGAAGCAAGGGAGATGCAACGGTTCATTTCAAATTGACACGTTTATAACTTTTCAAATAGAACTGATATTGAAGAACATTACATTCATTTATAGAACTAAAAATAAAAACTAAAATAAAGTATTAATATAGATAATATGCAAAATATTAAAATTGATTTTAAATTAATCTGATATTTGCTTCAATAATATTAATGCAATTTATGTTCAGAATTAATGTTTAAATTACTATTCAAACTAATGTAATTATGATAATTTTGAACAAATGATGTTAAGTTACAATCTGTTATAGTGTTTGCCACAGTACTTCACTGTAATTGTATCAGTAAAATAGACCTGTGTTTTCAGTCGGATTATAGTATATATAATGTAATCATTAACACTACCAGTTATTCAACAGAACAAATATAATATGCAACATATAATCTCTTCAGAATTTCATGATTTTTTACTTTATTATTCAGTTTAACCTGCATATATTTGCTTCAAAGTTTCAATATTTAGAATTAGAGATCATCCATAAATCCAAAATAATTAAATTTAGATATTTAAGCAGCATTTACAATGAAATTATAATGCCATTATAATATTTAAATAAAATAATCAGTTTAAAATGTGGAGTTGACAAATCTGAATGTAAGGCATTTTCAGAAAGGAGATCTTTAAAAATAAAGAGTACATGAGGATTAGCACAGGAGACTGTAAAAGTCTCTTAATGCATCACATTTTAAAACCTAATATGAGGAAAGTATTGCCATTTATTCTCTTAAATATAATAAAAATAAGTACAACTTCCAACTTGTCTGCAGAAAATTTGGAGGTTTTGTAACTTAAATCTGAATGTATAAAATTGCAGAAAATAAATGTTTATCAAAGGTTTCCCAACTAAGATATGAGGTGTTTCTCTAACATACTCACAGACTTCCGTAGTCTTTGGTTACCATTATACTTCACCAATGTGGAAATTCCACACTATTTCTTATTCATAGTTACTTAGACAAGATAACTTTTCCTATTTGATAAATAAGTTTCCAATATTTAGAAAATTTTTTCTTTTGATTTGACTTCTTTTTCTACCAATGATAAAATAAAATTTTTAAAAGTCAGGTTAAAAATATTTTTCTGTACTATGTCTTAAACAAAAATTCTTCAGTTTGTCATTAAAAGAAAAAAAAGATTGTTTGATTTAATCATTGGGCAGGTAATGTTACATTCAGGAGTGTCTTTTCCTCTGCTAGAAGGTGTAACCAACTCTGAAACGTGAGCTCTGAAAGTATGCTAGAAAGCTCTTTTGTCTGAATAAAACATCAGTGAGCACCTTTGTCAGCTCATGCTTAGGAAAACCTTTTCTTTGATTATTTTCCCGTAGTCTACAATTCTGCCAGCGAAGTAATCTCCACTCTCTAGTTGCTATGACAGATACAAGCTTTGTTAAGCACATTTGTGCTAGTGTACTGCAGCCTACAATTACAAAGTGGAATTGAAGAATAAGTCAGAGGAAAAATCACAATCAAAACTTATTTTCTAAAAGGTAATTAGAGCCAAAACATGACTACATTCCAGATTTCCTAATATCCTATTCCGAATTAGAATGTTTTTAAATGTCAAAGTTTCACTCAAATGTTTTCCCAGTTACACCATTTCTTGATACACCTTCGCTAACACTCTTTAATGAGATATGAAGAATTCTTTGAAGATCAGGATTAAAGCATTCAATTAAAGGAGGAAAAAATTTTTTGAAGTTTTGCACATATCTTTCATCTTATCTACTATCTTTCATTGCTAGGTCTATGCTTGAGTATAAGAAAATGTTTTTGCTCATTAACAGGAGGTTGTCCTTTAATGAGTACTAATGATTCCACTTTGGAACTAATAGGAAGTCCTGAATGTATAAACTTATTGACATTAAAAATCAGCAATACTAATACTAACATCAAAGTAATGATATTGTTTAGTATATAATTAAGCAAAATGTAAACAAATTGCCATTCCAGTTATTATTTCATCAAGGTAATTTTTTAAAGTAAGAAAACAACTTAATTTCATGTGTATTTAACAACTTCGTTGAGGTAAGTTTTACATATAAGTAATTTTTGCAATGATTTGAATATATCTAGATCTAGCTACATTTATATATTTATAGAGAGATATAGATATAAGCATCATTTTTTCAATTAATGAGGATATTTAAATGGTTAAATGTAGAAAATAATTGCTCAAAATAAAGATTTATGCATTTACTCATTAATAAATTTTAATTAAACTGAGCATAATCTATTTAGTGCTAGGCATTGCAACATAGCTTAGAGCATAAAAGAACAAATAAATATTAATAGATAGCTTGAGGATAAAATATTCCATTCCAAAAAAAGAGAGAGGAAAACTTTCCCAGCACAATGCTTATAGTTAAAAACTAAAAGAGATATAAAAATTGGTGAATAGACACATATGTAGATAGATTGGTAAATATGTAGAGATGTAAATATAGACATTTATAGAAATACAGATAAATAAAAATGTAAGTACGTAATAGAAAGAGAGTTGTATAGAGATAGTCATACACATACAGGTTCTTACATCCTATAACAATCCTATTCCATTCTTTTTAAACAGCTTTGTTGAGATATAATTTCTGTATTGTACAATTTCTGTATATAAAGTATATATTAATGGTTGACAGTTTATTAATGCATATGTGAAATTATTCCAGTAATCAATTTTAAAACATTTCTATCATTCAAAAACAAACCCAAAACCCTGTAACATTTAGCTATCACCCCCTTCAAAACACTTCTGCCTAGATCTAAGCATTAATTTACTTTTTGTGTATATAGATTTCCCAATTCTGAACTTTTATATGAATGGAATAATACAGTATGAAAAACTTTTGTTACTAGCTTATTTCACCTAGTGTGATGATTTCAAGGTTCATCCATGTTATAGCATGTATCAGCACTTCATTTTTTATCATTGAATTATATTTCATTAAATGTATACATCACATTTTGTTTGTCTATTTCTCCATTGACAGTCATTTAGTTTGCTTCCACATTAAAACAAAATTGTGGGTATATGGTAGGTGTTTTTATCTCCACATTAAAAACTGTTGTGGTTTATAGTAGGTATACATATTTATGGAGTCTAGGAGATATTTTGATACAGGCATGCAGTATGTCATGAAAAATTGGGTATCCATCTGTTCAATCATTTATTCTTTGTGTTACAAACAATCTAATTATACTCTTAGTTATTTCTAAACCTACAATAAAAATATAGAATGCTTCATGAATTGCCTGTCATCCTTGCACAGGGGCCATACTAATCTTCTGTGTATCATTACAATTTTGTGTCTGTGTGTGTTTCTAAAGTGAGCAATTTCTACATTTTTGCTATTATGGATAATGCTATTATAAAATGTGCATGCAAGATTCTGTGTATGTAAACATGTGCTTTTTCTCGGGTATACATCTAGAAGTAAAATTGATGGATCATAATGGAACTCTATATTTAATAATATTAAGAACTGTTAAAGTGTTTTCTAAAGCAGCTCTATCATTTTCAAATTCCTTTTAGCAGAATAGAAGAGTTTCATTTTTCCACATTATTGCCAACACTTGTTGTTATCTTACTTTTTGATTCTAGTAATCTGAGTGTGAATTGCTATCAAACTGTGAGTCTGATTTGCACTTCCCTGATGCATAATGACTTGGAGAATCTTTTTGAGTACTTATGTTGTTGAGAAAAAGTCTGGCTGCCTGATGCACATAGAAGCAAATACCATGGCACTAGGTTTTGAGAACGTAAACAGAAAAAAAAAAAAAAAAGCAAAGCAAAACAGAACAAAACAAAAATGCTTTGTTGTGTGTCCACCAACGGTGAGATAAAAGGTCAGTTCAAAACTGTCTCCCTACCCCTTTCGCCCTGTAAAGTTCCCCGATAGGCACAGTTGTCTCTTCATGCCCCTTCATGGGTTGCATTTGCAAATTTGGGCGGGGAGGCGGGGGCGTGATACGACACAGACAATGGAAATTTAGGCTGTGATGTCAGCAAGTTCGTTTGGCACATACCACAGTTGTCCACATTGGTTCTAACTGGTATCAGCCAGTTTTGTTACCTTATAAGCAAAGAGAGTATCAGCAAGCTGTTTCTTTTCATATTTGCTCTTCCTGTAAGCTCAACACTTTCTATTATTCACTGTTTTCTTTAGTTCCTTGGAGCATGGCTACACCTACTGACCATCTGTATATATCCTTTGAAGAGACGTCTATTCAGATCCTTTGTCTGTTTTTTAATTGCGTTGTTTTTATTTTTGAGTTTTATGATTATCTACATATATATTTATGCATACACATATCATGATTTCCTTTTCAAACATGTGATTTATAATTTTTTTCCCATTCTCTGGGCTGACTTTTCACTTTCTTGATGATGTCCTGTTTCTAATTTTGATTAACTCCAGTTTATTGATTTTTGTGTGTGTGAGTGGCTACTGCTTTTGGTGTCATATTTAAGAATCCTTTGCCAATCAAAGGTCCAAAAGATGGGACCTTATGTTTTATTCTACGAATTTTGTAATTTTTGGTTTTACATTTAGGTGTTTAATACATTTTGAGTTAATTTCTTTATATGGTCTAATGCAAGAGTTAAACATTTTTTGTTTGTTTCTTTAGGTCTCTTGCAATTCTACACGAACCAGCTTGTCAATTTCCACAGAAAAGTTAGCTAAGATTCTCACAGGAATTGCAGTAAATCTGGAGGTCAGTTTGAGTAGCACTGCCATCTTAATAATGTTAGGTCTTCTCATCCACGAACATGGGTATTTTTTCATTTATTTAGATTTTCTTTAGTTTTTTTGAACAATGCTTTGCAGTTTTTAGAGTAGACACTTTGTTTTTCTGTTAAATTTATTCCTGGGTATATAAATTTTTGATGCCATTATAACTGAAACTCTTAAAAATACATTTAAAAATATTCACTGCAAGAGCATAGAAATGTAACTGATTTTTTTGATATTGATACTGGATCCTACAACCATGCTAAACTCATTACTTTTAGTTTTTTAGTAATTCCATATGATTTTTATACATATAATCACATGATCTGTTAATATAGTTTCAATTCTTCCTCTCTCATCTACCTTTCTTTTTGTTCTTGACTAACTAGAATCTCTAGTACAATGCTAAATAAAATAGCAAGAATGTACATCCTTGCCTTTTTCTTGACTGTAAGTGGGAAGCATCCTATCTTTTTCAAGTAAGTATGATGTTAGCTGTAGAGTTTTCATAATTCCCTTCATCAGCTTCAGGGAGTGGAGAAGTTCCTTCATATTGTTATTTTATTATTATTATTATTATTTTATTTTTTTTTTTTTGAGGCGGAGTCTCGCTCTGCCGCCCAGGCTGGAGTGCAGTGGCCGGATCTCAGCTCACTGCAAGCTCCGCCTCCTGCGTTCACGCCATTCTCCTGCCTCAGCCTCCCAAGTAGCTGGGACTACAGGCGCCTGCCACCTCGCCCGGCTAGTTTTTTGTACTTTTTAGTAGAGACGGGGTTTCACCATGTTAACCAGGATGGTCTCGATCTGCTGACCTCGTGATCCACCCGTCTCGGCCTCCCAAAGTGCTGGGATTACAGGCTTGAGCCACCGCGCCCGGCCTTATTATTTTTTTTTTTTTTGAGTCGGAGTCTCGCTCTGTCGCCCAGGCTGGAGTGCAATGGCACGATCTCGGCTCACTGCAAGCTCCGCCTACCAGTTCACACCATTCTCCTGCCTCAGCCTCCTGAGTAGCTGGAACTACAGGCGCCCGCCACCACGCCCAGCTAATTCACACTGTTATTTTTCAGTGCTTTTGTAATTGAAGGTTCCTGGCTTTTGTCAAATGTTTTTTCTGCATTTATTGTGATTATAGCATGATTTTCATTTATTATTTTAGTAAATTGTATTTCAATAATTAATTTTTAGATGGACAATCAACCTTCATTTTTAAAGTAAACCCCACTTGGTTGGAGTGTATAATTCTTTTTATATATTTCTGGACTCAGTTTGCTAGTGCTTTATGTAGGATTTTTGCATACAGCTTCATAAGGGATATTGGTTTAAAGATTTCATTTTTTGTTGGTGATTTGTTTGTATTGTCATTTTAAGGTAATATTGGTTTCATTAAATTAGTTCAGAATTATTCTATTTTGGGAGGTAAGTGGAAGAGAATAATTTGTAAACAATTTTCATGAACTATCTTTAAATATTTGGAAGACTTGGGTTAGTGAACTATCTAGGAATGGTCTTTTCCTTGTGGATAGGATTTTGAATATGGATTCAGTCTGTTCACTTCTTATAGATCTATTCAAATTGTGTATTTCTTCCTGAGTCAAATTTGATAGTTTGTCTTTTAGGGATTTGTCCATTATATCTAAGTTATGTAGTTTGTTGACATACAATTGTTCACAATATTTCTTTTTCATTTTTTTAAAATTGTTTATATCAATAGTAATGGCTCCTCCTTCATTTATTATTCTAGTTATTTCACTCTTCTCCATTTCTTTCTTGGTAAATTTAAAGTTTTGTCAATGTTATTGATCTTTTCAAAGAACCATCTTTTGGTTGCATTGATTTTCTATATTTTATTTTTTCACCTACTTTCTATTTTACTATCTAGCAATTATTATTTAATTTACTCTGCTTGTCTTAGGTTTAAGTTGCTCTTTTGTTGATGTTGTAGGTTAGAAAATTAAGTTTTTGGTTTGAATTTTTTTAACTTAATATAGACATTTACAGCTATAATTTTCTCTCTAAACAATGCTTTCACTGCAGTTTGTAAATACTGTGTTTTCATTGTTATCTTTCTTAATGTATTATAATTTCCCTTTTAAATTTTATTAGTTTGTTGGCTACTTGAGTGTTTTGTTTAATATTTATATATTTGTAAATATGTACACATTTTCCCTGTTATTTATTTCTAATTTTCTTCCATTGTGTTGGTGAACATACTTTGTATTATTTCTATTATTTTAAATGTATTCAGTTTTCTTTTATGACATTTAATATGATGTATCCTGGATAATGCTTCAATTGCACTTGAGAATAATCTATATCCTGTGTTGTTGGTGGAATGCGCTATGAATATCTGCTAGGCCGAGTAAGTTTACTTTCCAATTATTCTATTTAATTGTTGAATTTCTGACTATATACTAACTATTATTAAGTGTGGAATATAGAAGTCTCCCACTATTATTGTTAAATTATCTAGTTCTCCCTTAATTTCTGTTAGTGTTTCATTTACACATTTTTGTATTATGTTTTTTGGTGCATATATGTTTCAAACTGTTATACCTTTCCAATGGATTGATTCATTTATTATTATAAAATATACTCTTTATTTCTAGTAATTCATTTTTATTTTAATGTCTATTTCATCTGCTATTAGTATAGTCACATCAGTGTTCCTGTGGTTGCTGTTTGCCTGATAAATCTTTTCCATCCTTTTACTTTCAATCTATTTGTGTTTTCTAATCTAAAATATGTCCCCTGCATACAATTGTATCATTTTGTAAAAATTAGGTCTTAAAATCTTTATTTGATTGAAATGTTTAATCTATCAGTAATAATGTTACTGATACAGTTAGATTTCTGTCTGCTATTTTATATTTTGCATTTTATATCTCATGTCTTTTTCCCTCTACTTCACTTTAATGCTTTATTTTGTATTAAATGACTGTGTTTTAATGTGGCATTTTGATTTTAGTAATGCTTTCTTCACCATTTTTTAGTTGTGTGTATGTGTGTGTATGCATTTGTGTGTTCACTCTAACATTTATCATATCCACTTTAACTTATTAGGATAATATCAGATTTATACCAGCTTAATTCAGTATTACATATAAATATTACTACCTTATATCACTTTTATCCCCATTAACATGGAATTATTGTTATACGTAATGCTTAATTAGTGTTAAAAACCCAACAATACATTCTTATTGTTATGACTCTATCATCTGTCATCATTTTTTTAACCCATTACAGCTTTGTGCCCACCAATCACTGCTGTGCTGCTATTGACAAGTATATTACACATATATTGCATTTCTATGTGTTATATGCGTATTCTAAACATATATGCATACATTTTACACATATTATTTTATACAATGGCTTTTTAAATCAGTTTATATTGAGAAGAATAAAATATGAATTTATAGTCTCCTTTATAATTATATAATTAACTTTATCAATATTCTTTGTTTGTTTAAATAGTTGTAATTACCATTTGCAGAACTTGCTTTCAACCTAAAGAATTTTTTAAATATGTCTTTAAGCCAGAGCAGTAAGAAAGAGTATGTCTCATTTTCTCTTTATTGAATCATGTGTTTATTTCACCTTCATTTTTGAAAGAGAGCTTTGATGAGTATAGGACACTTGATTGACAGTTTTTGTTGTTGTTGGTTTTCTTTGAGTATTTTGAATATGTTAAAATAGTTTGCCTCCTAGGTTCTGTTAATTTTTCTGAAATGTCAGCTTTTATTCTTATTGGAAGTTTCTTACAAGTTATATGCCATTTTCTCTTGCTACTTCCAACAGTTTTTTTCTTTTCTTTGACTTTCAGCATTTTTATTATGAAGTGTGTGTTTTTATCTCTATGTTTGCAGTTGAAATCTGCTGTTATGCCCTTTTACTAAATGTTACACATTTTGGTTATTGTATTTTTTAACTACATAATTTCCATTTACTCTTTTTAAAATAAATTCTATTTTTATTAATGTTTTCTATTTGATGTAACATTGTCATGATATATTTCTTGACTTCCTTAACTGTGCTTCACTTTAGGTTAATGAGCATATTTATTTACAATGACTACTTTGAAATCTTTTTCTGTTTAATCTGAAATTTAGCTGCTTTCACAAGCAGTTTCTATTGCCTTTTTTTCTGCTGTAGGATAATACTTTATTTTTAAATACATCATAAGTTTTTTTTTGAAATTAGATATTTTAGGCAATATATTACAGCATCTTTGCACACTGTCCTGTGAGGCTTGTGATTGTTGTTTGCTTGTTTATATCTTTAATGACTAGGTGGATTATTTTTGACTGCTCTCCATGTGAAGTATCAGTCTGTTTCTCATGAAGGTCCATCTTTGGGTACACCATACTACACCTGCGATGCAGTGATCATGTAAGGCTCTCTTCCACTCTTTCCCTGACCATACACAGCTGTCATGCTCCATTAATTACAGGCTGTTTTTGACAGTTATTGTTTTCAATAATGCCCTGAGGCATAAATACCTCTACAAACAAATTCAATCAAATTGTAGATTTCTGGATAAAATACTTAACAGTTTCTGATGTCAATATTTGAAATTTTCTAACCCCTGAAGTGTTTTCTCAGCTTATTCCCCAGTTCTCCCTGCTAAGTAACAGGAATACAGGCTAGATCTTATTTCCATTAGAACCACGAATTTTCTTCAAATTAGTTTTCATCGCAACCTCCATTGAAGTTTAGAATATGTTTAGGTTTACAATTTTCCATGCTCTGCTGCAAATGAAGGCAGTCCTTTGGAAAGAGATTAAATCATCTGTTTTATTAGATGACTCTTCCCTCAGGCAAAATTTCTGATCTATGACTCTGGGGTTCGGGTTGGAGGCAATATTAAGGTTTTCTCTAAGTGACAGCTCCACTGTAGGTACTGAGTGCTGTGGAAGGGGAGGAGAGTTAGCAGCCTGGGGTCCTCTCTGCTTGCCCCTCCTGGTATACAGTCATCATCTCACAAGTCAAGGAAGGGCTATTAGGGCCCCAGTATTCTCAGAGCATCACATCCAACATACTGCCTCTTCTCCACAAGTAGGGGGTGTGTGGAAGAAGGAAACCCCAATCTCAACTCCATTTACCGAGAGTTAGCCTTAGCATAGGTAGCTGGGAACAGGATGAGAAATGTTAAAGTTTTACTTGTTCTCGGAAGAACAACTTCCATCCGGGATCCAATCTGGAGTGGAGTCTCTGCCTCGCTGAGTTCAGAGGGAAAAACGAAGAAGCGATCTTGGTTCTAATACCACAAAATCTCACCTATCTTTACCAGTTTTTGTAGGTTTTCTTTAATAGGTGCATCTTCATATGTAATTTTATCTTAAGACCGTTTCAAATGATTCCAATGATTGGGGTTAGTTGGTAATTTTCACCAGTTTCACTGAGGAGCAGGTCAGAGGAGCTCCTCACACTGTCCTGTAGAAGTCAGTCTTGATTGCTTCTAAAACTTGACAATGTATAAAAACTGCATGCAGAGCTTTCAATATTACTCATGCTTGGCTTACAGATCTAGCTATTCTTATTTAATTTATATAGGATGTGAACTGAACATTGGGAATATCAAAAACTTTGGTCATTGTATTTGTGTAACCAAAGTTAATGTATGCTGGCCTAGTTTTATAAGAAATATTATTTGTTTTTGTATTACAACTTTACTTTCTAGAAATTCTTTTAATTTTATTACTATTACTATTATTATCATTATCATTATTATTATTATTATTATTATTATTTTTGAGGCTGAGTTTTGCTCTTGTTGCTCAGGCTGGAGTGCAATGGCGTGATCTCGGCTCACTGCAACCTCCGCGTTCCAGGTTCAAGTGATTCTCCTGCCTCAACCTGCCAAGTAGCTGGGATTACAGGTTTGTGCCCTGACACCTGGCTAACTTTGTGTGTGTGTGTGTGTGTGTGTGTGTGTGTGTGTTTGAGACGGAGTCTCGCTCTGTCCCCCAGGCTGGAGTGCAGTGGCACGATCTCCGCTCACTACAATCTCTGCCTCCCGGGTTCACCCCATTCTCCTGCCTCAGCCTCCCGAGTAGCTGGGACTGCAGGCGTCTGCCACCATGCCCGGCTAATTTTTTGTATTTTTAGTAGAGATGGGGTTTCACCATGTTAGCCAGGATGGTCTCGGTCTCCTGACCTCAAGTGATCCACCTATTTCAGCCTCCCAAAGTGCTGGGATTACAGGTGTGAGTCATTGCGCCCAGCCCTAGAAATTCTTTGGGAACAATATTTCCACTATCCCTTTTAGCCAACCTAATCTTGTAGATTTCTTAGTTGGATTATCATTATCTGCCCTTTTGTTTGTGTGTCATTAGATTTAAATGTTTATATTTAAGAAAAATACTCAAGCCATTATTCATCAATCTTCAGTAAAAATAAGTTGACTGTAAACCTAAATAATGTTAACTTTTTTTAATAACATAGCAAGTAAAAATAACTGACATTTTGAGTATGAATATAAGACTGGTAAATGTGTATATCATTAGAAATAGCAGTGTTTTTTTTTTTTTTACTCTGAGTATTCTATATGATATTTTTTCCTCACATTTGGCCAATCTATAATGATTATTTTGGATATAAAGACAATAGGATCTTTGTTTTATAAGCAAAATAATTGTATTAGCTAATATAATTTTAATACTATGTTTTACTATTATGTCACTTCAAGATGCCTGACAGATGAGGGTATGCACGAAGAGCTCTGTTTGATTATTCTAGTTAAGGAAGAAAAAAGGAATTAACTAATTTAAAAATAAAACAGATAATCACAACCTAAAATATTAATGTGAATTATTTTTTGTGTCTTACAGAGGGTTTTTGTTCTTTAAAAAAAAAAAATTAAACTTGACCTTGTGAAGAAGAATTCATAAAGTAGGGAAGAAAGTTGAAATTGGGAAGGATCTGAGTTATTACACTATTTACACAGATAACGTATTCCTGGAATGCTAGACCATTAGATTAGGAAAAATATATTTTGTTTACTCACTGATCATCTTATTGTTGGTTTTCTAAGCCCCACTTTCCCATAGGGCAGCATGATAAGGGCAGATGTCATTTGACTATATGAGAGAGGATATAGGTAGAGTTCTGTAGCATAGGAAAAGAAAAACCTGTAAATATGAATTTTGGAGCTTATGTAGGAACTGATTACACAGTATATATTAAGAGGAAAGGAGAGTGACCTTTCCAACTCTTTGATGTGATCATTTAGTTCTAGGAGTGAAAAAAAAAAAAAAAGAACAAAGGATTCTGGTTTCTATCACCATTAGAATGTGACCAAATGTTTATGGGAAAATGCACCACTTCTAACTTCAAAGGAACAATTGCCATCCAACGTTCCTTAACAGAGGTTGCAAGTTTCCTTTTCTCAGAAAGCCCTGATGCTACAAAAATATGAAAACATCCAATTAGCATGGTTTCTTGTTAAGCACACAATGAAAATGTCAAATATTTTAACAAACTGAGATATGTATACATTTATGCACCTAAATTATAAAATATCTCATGTAATAAGAAGTAATGACTTCATTAGGTGTTAAAAGCATTTATTTCTTCGAATATTCTTTTTTTCTAGATAACTCTGACACTTTATGAACTCTACTTATTTTAATTGAAACTAGTAAAATCATTGCTCAAAAGAAAAATGGTTTCTACAATATGTTTAGAAGGATTTTCCTAATCTTTTTTAGAGTAGAAAAGTATTAAGTTATTCTTATTATTTGGTTTCACTAGTCATGTTTGTGTAATAAAAGTAGATATCATTTTATAGCAGAATATTTTACTTTATACATTTTAGAAATACTTGAAAATGTAACAAAATATATATTTTATTACATTTGGAAAAAATAGATTTAAATTAAAAAAAATTCTTGCTTTCAAAGATGAAAAAAATGTTGTGGGGAAGTGTAGGAATTTGCTTTTACCTGAATTTTTATTTTATAAAATTAAGTGTATAATCTACTTGTTTATAACCCCTTGAAATATTCCAGTTATTCAGATAAATATACCATACACATTACAATGTTGCTTCTTATGAAACCTTAAAAATGATAAACCAGATTTTATGCCAATTTGCCT
The DNA here is from genome assembly GCF_009764315.1 of Trachypithecus francoisi. Taxonomy (NCBI): domain Eukaryota; kingdom Metazoa; phylum Chordata; class Mammalia; order Primates; family Cercopithecidae; genus Trachypithecus; species Trachypithecus francoisi. The sequence continues at coordinate 59,691,097 of NW_022681465.1, forward strand.
TTATGCAACAAGTTTTTCCATATTTTAACTGTTAGACGTCCCATATTTTTCATAACAAAGACCTGAAAAGCAATTCTTATGAGACTAAGCTAAGGCTGTATACAAAGGTGGAAGCTATTTTAGTTGATATATTTCAAAAGATTAAAGAAACACTTAGTAAACCCAGGCATGGTTTTCTTTTACATAAAATGTTATTTATCACATAGAATCATGAATTATTTACAAGCACTGGAGTCACTTGCAACAGGAGTAAACAGAATTGATGATGACCTTCAGTTCACTGTACTGCAGAGAAAGTGATTCTCTCATTAGATTTTCACTGGAGAATAAAAGAAGCCTTTGCCTCATGAAAATTCACTGCCAGCTCCCTCATTCCCTTTCTTTCACCATATAGTTGAAAATAAAAGTGTTTCCTTTTTTTTTTTTTTTTTTATGGTAGCTTCTATATATAATGAAAAAACAACTGCAAATGACTCTAATCCCAGGTCTCTGTTAAATGGATCTGACTATGGTCTCTCTGTTGGTACATCATTTATAAAGATCCAGATGGGCTCTCGATTTGAAAGTAAATGTCAAATAAATGTGTAGACATTTCTGCCATTGTTAGTGAGTCTTTAGGGAGCTATTCATTGACTAGGGTGTTAGGATGGTGAAGAAACAAATGTTCTGAAACAAACTCAAACATTATTACAGTGAGTCTTTTCGTCTCAGGTATGAGTGATTGTCAGGGACAGGATTTTTTTTTTTTTTCTTAATGATTTGTGAAAATATCATTTAGAATTTACAGTAAGTTATACAAAACAAGTTTCTTATTATCACTTATTAATGAGATGTTTTAGTGGAAAATTCATAGGCTTCAGCACAGTTACTGAATATATTTTCTATTTTCCATAAATGTTGTTAACACCCTTAATGGTTCCTATGAAGTTTAACTTAGATTCCATATAAAAATCATGTAAAATAGTTACTGGTGCTTCAGAGGTATATAGTAAATGTTATATATTAGTTGAATCCTTTTCTGAAATTGGCTCAAATTGAAATATCTAGAAACAGGCAACTTATTGCCTGGAGTCATATGGGCAAGTTCACTGGAAATAAAACAATTAAATAAGAATGCACACACAATATTTGCTGAATTGAGTTAAATTGATTTTATCACTTGTAAATATAGTTCTTAAATGGACACATGTGGATTTTTATAATAGATATTGTATAATAGCTAGAAAAAGATAAATTGATTAGTATTTGTGACAGAAAAGAAATAAAAGGATCAAGGAAAAAGGTAAGAATTATGTTAAGTCAGAGGGGATAAGGGAGAGTTAAAAAGGGACTTAAAACTAGAAGATTTTGTGGCAACCTTATTTTCCCACTGAGTGGTTATTATAACTAGGTATTCCAGTGGATTTGACTGGAGTGTGCTTCCTAGGTCATATGAACATCAGTCAAAGGTCAAGGAGAAGAAAGATTCCTGGCATCAACGGATTAGGGGAGACTCACCCACATATCACCAAAAATTGTTATCTAACAATTAAATCCTAGAATAGTTACTTCTGGAAAAGATTTATCTGGAGTCCTAGTCTCATACAGCAGAATCAGGGGTCATAAAGATAACTTTTACTACCAAGATTGTCATTTAAGGATAGTCCATGCATATAAATACCCCAAATATTCATGTATTTAAACACCAAATACAGTAGCAGGAACCAGCTCTAAAGGCAAGATGTCTGATTATTCATTCATGTAAATAACAGACATACTCAACAATTTTTTATTTATTGAATGAAGGTAAAATTTTAATATATAACTATAATGTGTACAAAGTTCTAAAACTGGGTAAACTTTATTGAAAGATAATAGCTTCATTTACATTGAAATTGTAGATATTTATTTACTTTCATTAATGTTTTCAAAATGATATGTACATAAAAATCAACCATGAACTCTTTTAATGATTTTGAAAAAAGTCACCTACCATAATTAATCGTGATATATGTTTTGAACTCATATTTTTGTAATCATACCTTTCAGGCAATACTTTTACAAAATGTACATATTCTAGCTACCTAATCACAGGTAAACCAGTTGCCGATCTACTATATTTAAAATTTTTCTCATTAAGAAATGTGATAATTTCTTACATGTGCACGTTTTCATACCTCATCTCATTTTGACAAAAATCTTAAATATTGTAGAACTAATTATTCATTTTTCTAATAAAAATTATGAACAAAAGTGCATGAAGCAAAACTTTATTAACGATTTGTCAGTTAAGTTTTTTCTCAGTCCCTTCCTGACAAAAATTTCGGTTTGAGTGTTTAATAACTGTTACCGTCGAATACATGAAATTCTCCTAAACATGATTATTGGTCCTGGTTTTGGCAACATTAATACAGTTTCCCATTTCTCATAAACTGATAAAATATATAAGCTCGGCATTAGTTACAGTTTAGTAACTGTTCATTTTTAATAATTACCCATGGCTATTAAGATTTTTCCTTTTTATTTTTTCCCTCCTTTCCACAAGCCACATAGAGCAAGACTGTAGTTAGTCGTGAAAGAGATAAAGAATGTCATCAATGAAAGATTTGCAGCTCAGTGGATGTCAGCAAACTTTAGAAAGATTTGCATCCGAGTGTGAATATAGTAGCTTTCAAGAAAATAGAGGATCAATTTTTTTGTTTATTTTGTACTGAACTTTCTAATTCCTGAAAACTTAAAGTGACTATTGTATTAATTGGCTGAGGTAAAGAAAGCTGTAAGTCACTGCCTAATTGACCTTTGAGAGTTAGGAGAAAAAAACCTATTCAGTGATTCTTCTCCACTGAATTTTGTCTGTATAATAAGTCACTGATAATTTTTTTTTTCAAAATTAACAAAAGTAATTTTACATTCATAAAGATTCCATACTATAAATCTGAGTTGAAACATTTAAATTTTTCTCAAAAATATGTTCTCCTCAAAAGAAATACAGAGTTCTTTATCTCATCATTTACTCACACCATACCTTTTGGTTGTTGTTGTTGTTGTTACTGGCTTTTACAACATATAAAACCTGTACATATTTAATGTAGTCATCTTGATAAATTTAAAGATAAACAGACCCATGAAGCGATCCATAAACTATGCCACAAAACCTAATCATCATCTCAAAAAGATTCTTCTCTCCTATTTTTGTTTTGTTTTGTTTTATTTTTGGATAGGAACATTTAACAAAAGTACTACAATCATAACAGTGTTTTAAACATACAATACAGCACGAGTCCCCAACGCCTGGGCTACAGACCAGTGCTGGTCCATGGCCTGTTAGGAACCTGATCATACAGCAGAAGGTGAGCGACACTTTATCTGTATTTACAGCTGGTCCCAATGCTCACAATACTGCCTGAGCTCTGCTTCCTGTTAGATCAGCGGAGACATTAGATCCTCCTAGGAGCATGAACTTTATTGTGAATTGTGCAAGCAAGGAATGTAGGTTGTGGTTTCTTATGAGAATATGTTGCCTGATGATCTGAGGTGGAACAGTCTCATCTCAAAACCATCCCCAGCACACTCCCCGTCAGTGGGGAAAATGTCCTCTACGAAACTTTTTCCTGGTTCCAAAAAAGGTTGGGGACCACTACAATACAATATAGGTAACTATATATGCTATGCTGTATAGGATTTATTATGATGAATAACTGAAACTATGTACCCATTGAAAATACCTTCCTGATTCTTCCTCTTCTGAGCTCCTGACTAGAATTCTATTTGCTGCTTCCATGAGTTTGACTCTTTTAGATATCTAAGTAGTATCATGTAGTATTTGTTCTTCTGTTTCTGGCTTTTTCACTTAGAATAATGTCCTCCAAATTCATCCACATAGTAGCAAATGGCAAAATTTAACTTTTAAGGCAGAATACTATTTTACTGTATATATATAGCATTTTTCTTTATCCATTTTTCTGTTAATGGACGCATAGTAAGTTTCCTTTTATGCTATTGTAAATAATGCTGTGATAAATATTGGAATGCAAATATCTCTGACAACTTAATGTCAGTTCTTTTAGGTATAAATTCATCAGTATTTTGGATCATATAGTTGTTCCAATTTTAATTTATTGAGAAGCCTTGAATCTGTTTTTATAGTGATTCTATCAATTTACATTCCCACCAGCAATGTAAAATGGTTCTCTTTTCTGCACGTGTCTACCAATACTTGTTCTCTTTTGTCTTTTTGTTCATAGACATCCTAAAGGGTGTAAAGTGATCTCTCATTGGGGTTTTGATTTGCATTATGTTGAAGATTAGAGATGTTGGACAGCTTTTAATGTTTTAGCAGGCCACTTGCATATCTTTGGAGAAATGTCTGTTCAAGCCCTTTGCCCACTTTTTATGTTTTTTGTTTTTATTTATTTTCTATTGAGTTGTACCAGTTATTTATGGATTTTAGATATTAATTGTTTAGTAGATACATAATTTATGAATATTTTATCTCATTCCATAGGTTGCTTTTTCACTTTCCAGATTAAGAAATCATTTCCAGCACCAAAAGTAAAGATTTTTTTTTTTCGGTGTTTTCCTCCAGAAGTTTTACATTTTCAAGCCTTATATTTCTGTCTTTAATTCATTTTCAGTTATTTTTTTGTATGGTTTAAAAGAGTAATCCAATTTTATTCCTTCACATGTGGATTTTCCGTTTTCTTAATATCATTAACTGAAGAGACTATAGTTTCCCCATTATATATTCGTTTTCCTCATTGTTAAAGATCTCTTTAGAGTAACTATTTGGGTTTAATTCTGAACTCTATTCTATTTCATTAGTCAATGTGTGTTTATATGTCAGTACTGTACTATTTTGATTGCTGCAACTTTGTAATATATTTTGAAATTAACAAATATGATACTTTCTGCTTTGTTCTTCTTGCTTAAACTTCCTTTGGCTACTTGGGGTCTTCTGCGGTTTTGCATGAATTTTAGGTTTTTTTTTTTCTATTTCTGTAAAAAAAATATCATTAAGAATTCGATAAGATTACATTTAACCTGTAGGTCACTTAGACTATGGACATTTTGATAATATCAATTTGTCCCATTTACGAACACATCCTTCCATTTATTTGCGTCTTTTTCACTTTCTTTCATGAATGTTTTATAGATTTTAGTAACAAGCCTTTTAGCTCCTTTAAATTGAGTTAGATACATATATTTCATCAAGGAAAGACAGATCATTTGTATACATAAAACAAAGCAAATCATGTATATTCTCTTCTTTGAAACTATTAGATAAGACATTTATGATCACTTGCTTCCTATTTTAAAATTCTGGTGTTTTCACTTGTTTTTGCCTGTTTGTTTTAGTTTTACTTTTTCACTTGATACATGTTTTTATGAAAAACTTAAAAGTTATTTCAAAATGGCAAATTGTTTTTGTCAGATAATGTTTTGGGTAAAGAGATAACACATTTTATTATATGCACTACAAAAATTGTGAAATAAAAAATCAATAAATTGTTCTTTTGCTTGACTTCACACGGGCTACTGCATTATATTTGTGCTTTCCAAACTCATTAATTAGTTTAAATATAATTAATTCTGAATGTTTAGTTATTTTTTATTTTATTTTCTAGAGGCAAAAAGTAAGTTGCATTTTTTTGTTTGTTTGCTTGTTTTTGAGACAGAGTCTCACTCTATTGCCCAAGCTAGAGTGAAGTAGAGAGATCTCGGCTCACTGCAACCTCTGCCTCACAAGTTCAAGCAATTCTCATGCTTCAGCCTCCTGAGCATCTAGGACTACAGGCATGTGCCATAACGCTGGGCTGATTTTTATATTTTTAGTAGAGACGGGGGGGTTTCACTATGTCAGCCAGGCTAGTCTCAAACTCCCGGCCTCACACTATCTACCCGCCTCAGCCTCCCTAAAATTCTGGGATTACAGGCGTGAGCCACCACACCTTGCCATGAGTTAGGTCTTAAATATCAATAGGTAACATCTAAATTACTGTATAACTTATAGTATGACTGAGAAGCATTTCCACAGAAGGCAAATCTTTTATAGGAGAGCTACAGTGTCACATAGTTGACACCATGAATTTATCCTAAATTTATACTAAAGAATTATTTATGAGGCTTTTTATGTGTCAGGTTCAGCGTTCATCTCTTGGGATTCATTATAGGGTAAAACATGATTTCTACACTCAAATCACCAATTTTTTCATAAAACTATAAATTTCTCTAATTTGACTACAATGTGACACACCATTGTTTATCAGTGTTCATTAAGTTCATGTAAATAGAAATGGCTTAGAAATTGTTTCTAGGCAAAAATTTGTTATTTCCCTCCTACATTTTTTTTGTATCTAACAAGAATACCATTATTAGTCTGACCGAGTTGGTGTTACAAGACTGTATTTTGATGAAATAGCCTGGAAAGTTTTCTAAACTCTCCATAAGGTTTAGCCATGTTTACGTTTGTTGTTGTTGTTGTTGTTGTTTTGGTTGCTGTATTTATTTGTTGTTTTGTTTTATGTGTGTTCTATTATGTGCTTTGTGTATTCATTGCTATTCTATTAATTGTATACTTCCTTAAGGCATTGATGGACTTTTCTGCCTTTTTTTTTTTTTTTTTTTTGAGACGGAGTCTCGCTCTGTCGCCCAGGCTGGAGTGCAGTGGCCCGATCTCCGATCTCAGCTCACTGCAAGCTCCGCCTCCCGGCTAGTTTTTTGTATTTTTTAGTAGAGACGGGGTTTCACCGTGTTAGTCAGGATGGTCTGGATCTCCTGACCTCGTGATCCGCCCGTCTCGGCCTCCCAAAGTGCTGGAATTTTTTCTGCCTTTTTATTAGTACTTTTGAGTTTCTGAGTTATATCATTTTACATGTATTTCTTCTGTATGTTAAATAAACTCAAATTCAATCGTAAACAATGTTTTAGGTGACTCCCAGATGCATAAGTGATGTCTACTAAGGCACAGCCAGAAAAGCTTTTGAATTCTTTCATATATTTTGTGTGTATGTTGGGTGGGTAAAAGGTATTTTCTGTTCAAAGGAAAATGAAATGGGAGCCTAACAATATACATTTATTAAGATTTAGTATATTTCCTCTGGCACCCATGACTCACTGCCATTGTTTCCATGTTAGGTTCTGAGTAATAAGTATAGCTATATCATAATGTTGGGGGAAATAATGATTTTTTTTGAAAAGAATAACAATTACCAAGAAAAAAAGGTGTATATATCAGTATGTACTTTTATTTTATATTTTTATTTTATTTATTTATTTTTTTTAAGACAGAGTCTCGCTCTGTCGCCCAGGCTGGAGTGCAGTGGCCGGATCTCAGCTCACTGCAAGCTCCGCCTCCCGGGTTCACGCCATTCTCCTGCCCCAGCCTCCCGAGTAGCTGGGACTACAGGCTCCCGCCACCTCGCCTGGCTAGTTTTTTGTATTTTTTAGTAGAGACAGGGTTTCACCATGTTAGCCAGGATGGTCTCGATCTCCTGACCTCGTGATCCGCCCGTCTCGGACTCCCAAAGTGCTGGGATTACAGGCTTGAGCCACCACGCCCAACCCAGTATGTACTTTTAAATATTCTACTCTCAGAAAAACAAACTTGCTTTACATTTTAAATTATTACATGTAAAAAATATTTTTAAAATTATAATTGAATAAACAAAGCAAACAAAAATATGCATGCACCACACCCAGATGTAAAATTAACATTGTAATATATGTTTCTTTGGCTATTCATACAGCATTTATCTTTATAGAATGGCTATTTCTATGTTCTTCAAATGATCTCATATCAAGAATGATATTGTTTGGATAGAGTGAATGTTTTATTAAAAGTATATGTGCTGTTATTTTATAAGTTACATGATAATAAAGGTAAAATACATTTAAGAGAACATATCTTTACACAAATTATAAAATGCCTTCAGAAGAAAGATTCAACTAAAGACAGACAAATGATATTACTAATAGCCCGTCTTTTACATTAATGTGTCGTTTCCAGCTACATAAAATCTGAGTAATATTAGTAGTTGTTTAATGTATTTAACTTTACAGAAATGTATTTAATACATTCTAGGTACTAAAGTATAAAATGGGGAGAATAATAACACACGGTGATTTGAGGGTCACATGACACCCTATACTCACAATATGTAGCATATGTACCAGCAGCATATCATAAAGTCAATATATTTTATTATTATTATTGTAATCATTATTTTGCATAAGCAAGCGGTAACGTAAGTATTTTGACAAATAAGATTTAGAATGAAAATATATAGTGTCTTGCCTATTAATTACTCTATGTATAGAGTTATTTGTATATTACACAGTGTGATGTAAACTACAGTAGAAATTATGTATGTTTCTACTGTAACTTCTTACAGGAAAAGAACAGATAAGTTGCACCAACTCAAATGTAAACAGGTAATTATTGTTACTTCTTAAAAATTCCAGGTAATTTTTCTGATTCTTATTTGTTCCTAAAGTTAACTTATGAGGGTTAATTTTAGACTTCTGTAGTTGTGAATCTCAAATTTTGCTTAAGACAAGCATTAGAATATTTGGACGTAAAAGCCATTCAACAATTCAAAGAAAATTTCAAAAGTCTACCAATATCCTATTATGGAAAATCTTAATATTATTCTAGCAAGATATCTTGTCCTATTATTTGCACATCTAAATAGATGAAAATCAAAAATGTGGTTTGATGAGAGACTGTCTCCTTTTATACTAATATTTCCCAATAAAAGTATACTTGGAAGTAGGTGATTTGATCTTTATATTGAGACTCAATTCTACACATTTTCAAATAATGCTTTTTATGACATTGAGACAGTTTAAAAATATAAGGAGCATTTTAAATAATTCTCTAAACTGAATTAGTTATGGGTCAATTGCCTAAATAAAAATTGTGAATTAAATAAAGCATACCTCTTCTGTAGTCACTAGAGCTCTAATAAGTAGCATATTCAATATAAGTGAGCCAAAATTAAGTAATTTTAAGCTAAATTTATAAGGCTTCTGTTTTAAAATGGATGTTAATTTGCCTTAATGAGTTTATTTCTGTATTAGTCACCTAAATACATAAAAAGAAAATTGTTCACATAACAGAACTTAGACAATTTATATGTTTTATAAGAAGAAAATTAAGCAAAAACAAATACATTGTTATAACTGGTATCACTTTTTTCATCCTCATTTAACATCCATCAAATTGAGCAGTCTAATTATTTGATGAGACACATCTCCATTACCTAGTTTTATCCTCTAATTATGAAATGTTTGCATTACTACTGGTAATAGAGGAATTAGTTTACCCAAGCAAGAAATCAATAATTCAAACTTATAATTAAATTTTATTGTAATGAAAATCTGCATACATTATTGTGGATTCAATCTAGTATTTCTTCTTAGTATTTATTTTCTAATCCATGCATCATTAAATATGCAAATTGAACTATCTAGTATCAATGATGTAGTTTTCTTACAATCAATAACGAAAGACAAAAAGCTCTATAGTTCTATGGATATACAATAAATATGAAGTTCATAAACACCCCCAAATATTTACCAAATGTGTCACTCACTACAAATCAATGCCAGTTAAGAAATGAGTTATCCATTTTCTTTACAGATGTCTTTGATATATTAATTTAAGTGTCAATTTTTTAACCATAATTATGTTTATGCATCACAAGCAGGACTTGTGGAGGCCAGGGTAAAAATTAATATCTAGAGATCTTTGTTCCAAATTCATTAATATTTCAAGGAAGTGACAAGCAGCGCATTAAACTAAGAGTAGGGCTTATCTGAATGTGGGGTACCATGATAATTGCAACTATTTTTAAAAGATTTATGTCAAATCTACATAATCTCTTCCAGAAAACAGAAAAGAGAGAACTCTTCTCTATTTGTTAAATGAAGCCAGTATTACAGTGATATCAGAATCACACAGAGTAAAAGATGAAAAGCATAAACTAGTATTTCTCGTGAATAGAGACATGCAATCCTTATCAAAATATTAATAAATGGTACTCAGTAATATATAACACTATATACTATAAACAGTAAGGATTTATTCCAGAAATACAAAGCTAATTTATATCTAAGAAACAATCAGTATACTGCATGATATAAGGAGGCTAAAAATGAAAAATAATATAAAGTAATGCAGAGCAAAACATTTGGGGCTGGGCACAGTGGCTCACACCTGTAATCCCAGCACTTTGGGAGGCCAAGGCAGTTGGATTATGAGGTCAGGATTTCAAGACAGCCTGGCTAACATGGTGAAACCCTGTCTCTACTGAAAATACAAAAATTAGCTGGGCATGATGGGGCACACCTGTAGTCCCAGCTACTCAGGAGGGTGAGGCCAAAGAATTTCTTGAACCCAAGAAGCAGAAGTTGCAGTGAGCCAAGATCGCGCCACTGCACTCCAGACTGGGTGACAAAGCAAGACTCTGTCTCAGAAAAAAAAAAAAAAAAAAAATATATATATATATATATATATAAAAGTAAACACTTGCTGATGAAATAGCAACGAAAATATTACAAGAAAAACAACAGCTAATACCACATTTAATAAGAGACTAGATGCTTTCATTCTTACATTGCAACAAGGCAATGATATTTACTATGAACACTTAACATAATGCTTAAAGTTTTAGTTACAAAAACATGGCAAAAACTTCCAAATTTTTCTGAATCAGAAAGTATAATAACAATTTAACTCTCATTTGCCTACAACTCTTCTTATTTGTACATAACATGATTGTGGACACAGAAAATCTCAAGAAACCAACAAACATAATTTTTCTAACTCCTATAACTAATAACTGGAGTTATTAGGTATTACATTTCTAACATAATGTTTCTAACTCCTGTAAATAATGACTGTGATACCTAGTTTGCAAAATACATAACAAATATACATTATTTACTTGTATTTGAGTATGTCAAAATAATTGTGGATACTGAAATTAAAAAAAGAAGTCATTACTCAAAAGGCACATGTTTACTGTAATCTAACAAAAATGTATAGAGTACTCATGCTTAATAGAACAAAACACCAATGAAAGAAACCAAAGATATATAAATAAATGAAGAGACACAGAGTGTTAATATTTGGAAAATTCAAAATAGTCAAGTATCAATTCTCCTCCAATTGATATATGAGTTTAATGAAATTCCTATCAAAATACTAGCAAGATTTATTGTAGTTATAGATAAGACTATTTTAAAAGTATATAGAACAACAAAAGATCAAGAAAATAAATCCAATTTTAAAAAGTGGAAAAGAGAAATAAAGTGCGAGGAATTAGTGTCTTTGATTTCAAGACCCATTTTATGGATAGAATTATCAAGACTGTGTGGTATTGATGAGGCATAGGTATATAAAACAATGGAACAAATAGATAACCTACTCACACACTCACAAGAAGTCTCATGATGTTCACAAAAATGACTTCAAAATGCATCATCAATTTTAATGAAAACTTAAAACTATAAAATATTCCAAATAAAAATAAAATACAAAGGAAAATGTTTTAGGTTTTGGGTAAGGGTAAGCAAAGATTTGTTAGACTTAACAACAAATGTAAATCTATGAAATAAAAACAACTGTGAATGGTACTTCATCAAAATTTAGAAAAATAAAAATAAAAGAAAATATAGTGCTGCAAAAGGCCCTGTTAAGAGGTTGAAATGACAAGCTACAGATTTGGAGAAAATATTTACAAACCACATATTTAAAAATGTTAATATCTAGACAGTGTAAAGAACTTTGATTAAACACTAGTAAAAAATTCTGATTACATAACTGGCAAATTATACAACAAAGCATTTCATCAGAAAGGATACAGGTGATAAATAAGTCCATGAACGGTGTTCAAAATTATTACACGTTAGGGAAATATAAATGAAAACACACATACTCATATGTGTATACATCTATCTGAATGTCCAAATAAGAGATAGATTGAATACCAAATAGTGTCAAGAATACAGAAAAATCGAGTAATTAGTGTTAGTAGAACAATAAAATGGTCAGTAAAAAAATTAAACAAAAAAACTACCATATGATCCAGCAATTGCACTTCTGAACATTTATTTCAACAGAAGAAAAATTTAAGTTGATACAAAAATTTATATACAAACATGAATATCAGCTTTATTGATAATAGCCTAAAGCTGGAATCAATTCAGATATTCTTAAATGGTGAATAAAGTATAATACATTCTTATAATGGAATACTATTCAGCAACCAAAAGGAAAAAATTGATATATCCATTTCTTCAGAGAATTATGCGACAGGGGAAATGTCAGTTATAAAAGGTTACATACTTGATATGGTTTGGCTCTGTGTCCTCACCCAAACTACATATCAAATTGTAATCCCCAGTATTGGAAGAGGGTCCTGTTAGGAGGTGATTGGATCTTGGGGCCCAATATCCCCCTTGCTGTTGTCATGATAGTGAGTTCCTAGGAGATATGGTGTAAAAGTGTGTATAACCTCCCTCTTCACTCTCTTCCTCCTGCTCCAGCTGTGCAGGATGTGTCTGCTTCCCGTTCACCTTCTGTTATGATTGTAAACTTCCTGAGGCCTCCCGGACCATGCTTCCTGTACAGCCTGCAGAACCATGAGCCAAGTAAATCTCTTTTCTTTATAAATTACTCAGTCTCAGTCCTTTATAGCAATGCAAGCATGAACTAATACAACACTATATGATTCTATTTTTATAACATTCTTAAGAAAAACTATTCTATCTTAATTGTATCAATGGCAGCATTCTGATGGTAATATTGTTTTGTAAGATCCTACCATTGGGGGAAACAGTAAAAGATCCAAATAATCGCTTTGTTATTTGCATAACCACATAAAATTGTATAATTAATTAAATTTATTTTTAAGAAAGGAAACTAAAAAAGCCATTTTACTGTCCCGACCTGCAGGACAGTCGAACGGGCCCTGGAAGGGGGAGTGGGAATGGAGGAGACAAGAAAACACAAGAAATGGAGACAAGACAAATAGCCTGATCAAGTCTCGTTTATTGAATGTAGGGTCATGCCTTATATAGGCTGTCAGGGGAAGAGATTGGGCCAGGGCGGTGACGGGGGGCCGGGTCTTCTCAAATTACAATCGCGCATGCGCCGTGGGTTTGTAATTTTCCCGGGCGCGGGATCGCGCCTGCGCTCTAGGCTGCATATCTTCCTGGGCCGGAAAATGTTTGCGCGCGCGCGGGAAAGGTTGGCGCGCGCGGGAACAGTTCAGGCGCGCGCGGGAAAAACTTAGGCGCGCGCGGCAAAAGCTTTGGGCGCGCAAAAGCTTTGGGCGCGCGCGGGAAGGGTCCGCAATAAAGAACCCGGAAATGTGCCGTCTTGTCTCCGCTTTGCAGAGATCAAGCAACAGAGGTCGGCTAACTCCGGGCCTCATGGCTCCGGACATTTTACTTATGAAAATAGACTTGAAAAATGACATAAATTATTAGTCAATAGTATTCCAGTCCACATACATTACTAATAATGTATAAATCAGATAAAAATTGTTCAAAGAAAGAACAATTCAATATTAGTTAATATGTCAACAAAATTTAACTTAACAATGAGTACATTAAAAATTTGGAATATTATTTTAATATTTGCAGAAAAAAAATTTCCTTCAGTTCTAGTTCAGAAATTAGTTCAAAACAAACACTTGCACACATATTAATAATAAGGAAATAAAAGGTAACGCTTAGCAACTTAGAAGCAGAAAAAGATTCCCTACATTTTTTTAAGATGGTTAAAAATCTACAGCAAACATATGGAAAAGAGAAAAAGAAAAGACATTCAGACCAAGTATTCCTGCTACATTTTACTACTGCAGTAGAAGAACTGGTAACATCTACAATAATATAAAGTGAAATAAGAAGTATTTTAAGAGAATAAATAAACCTGCAATTATTAGTAGATGATATGATTATCTATATAGAAAAAAATCTAAGAAATTTATAGAAACTGATTAGAAATTTTATCAGCTGTTTCTGCATACAGTGTTAGTATGTAATCTCTATTAGCAATAACCCACTGAACTACATCAAAAATAAGATAACCATGACAAGAGTATCACTTCTTTCAAGTTTGAACAAATTAATTTAGTAAACAAAATTAGACACTCTATAGACAAAAATATTTATCTCTATAAAATAGATTGAATTAAGGAATAAACATTGCATATTTTGGGATGAGTGAAACTATGCTATAAAATATCAGAATTTGCATGGATATAGATAACAAAATCAGCAAAATATAAATAAAAATTCTGCTATTTTTTTAATCTAAGTACATTTATTTTAAAACTTACAAGGTGTCCGAGTCTCCTGACGAGGTCCTACTCCATGAATAAGCAAGAGTGAGAAAAATGTGGACTGCAACATTTAAGGAGAGAAAAGTCAGCATTTTAGCAAGTAAGATTATTTACTAAGGAAACAAAATTATATGTGGACTAAGAGCATCGTTGTTCATTAACCCAGGGGCAGGAGATACAGAATTTACAAGGAATGTGGCAGTACAGGTGAAAATTGGCTGCTAGGCTTCTATTGACAATGAAAAGGCTCTTTTGCGTGAGTGTTAATACCCGAAAGTCTTTTTTTTCTTTGCTATCAAATTTAACTTTTGTAATAATGAGAATTTATGATTTAAAGTAACAAAAGGAGAGTCACACATTCTTTCTCATGCAGACTTCTCAAATGGTATACACGAGGAAACAGATATGTAGGAAATTTGAGAGATTGTCTCAGGGGCATTAAAATAATTTGTGACAGATTGACAGATCTGAGAATGGACATCCTCTGATAGGTATCTCCTGATATCTATTTCTCTTTTATTTCTACCAAATTAAGTGATGTGTGTGTGCGCGCTCGCGTGTGTGGTTGTGTATGTGTGTGTTTTAATTTGTGACCATATTTCTACCACTGCATTTAATCTAAATAATTTATTCTCAGCTGGAAGGCATATTAGCAATTCTGGGAATCATTTTTTTCTAACTACAGATTTATCTGCCACCACGACTTGTCTCTGACCACCACCACATGGTCCAATTCAATGATACATCAGAGTCTGTGCATAATCCTGATAGACAATTTATTGTCTGTCACAATTAAATGAGGTAATGAGGTAAAAATTGTGATCATGTTTATTAAGGAAGAATCAGACAACTCTCACAAATAACCGGTTAACTTTCGAAGATATAAAAGTCAATTTTATTCTGATTAGTTTGATCATTGATTGTTTCATTCAACTTTTGTTGACTTCCTGTTACTATGTCTGGTATTGAGCACACAAAGGTGATAGATAGAATTCAGGGAAAAGAGTGGAACATTGAAAAGAGCTAAAACCAACCATGAGGCTACTCCCAATACTGAATATGATGAGAACTGAGCGATTATTTTTCCTAAGTATGTTTCCTTTAGCTATTGTAACTAATTACAAGTTTACTGGCCTAAAACAATACAAATGTATTATTTACAATTTTGTATGTTAGTAGTTTGACAAGGATGTCACTGGACCTGTCAAGATGTTGACAGGGCTATTTTCCTTTCTGGAGTCTCCAGAGGAAAATCCTTTTTTTTTTTTTTTTTTTTTTTTGCGTTTTGTAACTGCTAGAGGCTGCCCATATTATTTGATATTTGATTCATCTTCCCTTTTCTCCATTTTTCTCCTGCAGAAACCTTCCATCTCTATAACCTTGTTTCTATAGTCATATCCCCTTCTCACCACAGCCAGGAAAAGATCTTAACCTTTTGAGGATTCATGTGATTAAATTTAGTCCACCTGAATGATGAAAGATAATTGTTCCATCTTAAGATGATTCAATCAATCACATCTGAAAATCCTCTATTGCCACTCAAGGTAATATGTTCATAGGTTGGGAAATTACTACGTGGATATTTTGGAGAGGCCATTATTCTGCCTCACACATGGGGTGAAGGAAGAGAGCTTCATGATTTGGTGATTAACACATGCTCAGCTGAACGTTATGGAGTTTATATCAGTCCCATTACCATTGCTACGAAATCACAGAAGCATGAAAAAGTAATGAAGAGTTAAAATAAAGAGTTTAAAATAGGATGGTTATGGGTACAGTGGATTGGAGTGAGATGAGACTGATTAACTCTTTCGGAAAATGTAGCTACTATTCAAAAACACAGATTCAACAAATTAGAAATAAATCCTAATTTATTTCTATCGTTTTTGTTTCATTCATTATTTCCATTTAGTTCACTTAAAACCTTAACTGGAGATTTCCTAGTTTGTTGTTGTTAAACTAAGAGAAGAGACCAGTACAAGAATAAAAGAACAAAATAGATCCACAGCATTCATTCTGCAACTCTTTTGAATACCACCTGTTTTCACTGATTTTTTAAATCTATGTAGTAAAATTTGACAAAAGATTTCACAAGTAATAAACACATCAACCTTATTGCTTTCTATCTTACACCATATTGCGTATGGTTAACTTAGAATGGTATATTTGGTTTTTGAAAATACAGCTGCCATTTGGATATTTATGTATCTTATCCCCTGTTCTGTATTTGTAAGGTTTGATGACTCTTCTAAATTGACAACATTTAAAATGATAGAATGTCAGAGGTTTTCACTCAAACATACAGCAAATGTATTTTATAGACATTTGCCTTTTAAAGTCTATAACTCATATATTAATCGATGAATTTGTTTTTCTTAGTGTTGTATGAGAGAGTTGACTATAATTTCTGTACTGAGGAATAATCTTCTTAAACTGAATTACTACTTCCAACATATTACAAGTCTGCATATACTGGAATAAAGACACATTTGGGTGAGGCAGGCAGAATACTAGATTTACTTTAGATAATCACAATTAAGGCAAATATTTAAAAAATATATTTAACATATAATTCATAGTTTTAGTAGCATATTAATAAGTTATTAGTCATTTTTGGAATGAGGACTTAGGACCAAAAAAAAAAGTAACATTAATACATACTTTCAAACTATAAAGAATGTTTCCATGGTGATAATTACATGTAAACTTGGAGGAATGGCAATAATGTTAACTTCTACTTATTACACAAGGACAAACATTTTCTTAAATGAAATATTTACAGAGAGCCAACAGTCATTGTTTTTGAGACTGATACTATTTTTTCTCAGAAACTAGATTATAGAATTAGATACAAACTTTTATCATAATATTGTATTTTTTCAATGACCTTGTTTCAAATAATACAATTGAAGCCTGTTAAAATCCTGGAACCCATTATTTTTCTTTCCCTATCACCAGACACAAATACACAGCCATTTATCCTTGTGTCCCACTCCTGAAGGTAAACTTAACAGATGTCAATATTAGGTAACACATTCAACATTTCTTCCCTGGAGAAATAGAACCTAGAGAAAATACTATCTTGGGATTCCCCACATTAAAAGAGCTCCAAAATGAGATTTTAGAGTTTCTGCTCAAACATATGAACCAAATCTATTTAAACAGTTGAAGAAAAATTTCAACACCGAGCGTGGTTAAAATTATATACAAATTTAAAGAAGCTCTAAAGAAATGGGAATGATAAAAGATGCAGAATAATTCTTTTTTAAAAATATAATTTGAATAGTTAAAAGCACTTGAAAATTAATTTTATTAATGAAAGAATATTAGAATACTACATAAAATAAACAGGGAATAAAACGTATGCTTTGACATCAAAGATAATTTGTAAGAAAAATTATTTAGTAGCAAGATTAAAAATAAAGTTGAGTAAGTCTAACAAAAGTTAGGACAAAAAGAATGCCGGAACGTGTGATGCTAGACTGAAGTTACCAATAAATGGCAAAATAGGTGAAAGGAAGTGAAATCCACCAAATAATATCACTGAGAAATATCATGAACAAGTTGTGAAGAAAAATCATGTCACCTACAAGGCAGTGAGAATTAGAATGGCATTTGGCTACTCACCAGTATATGGGATGATCAAAAGCAATACTTTCAAGATAAGGAGAAATCACTTTAAGTAATGAATTCTCCAACCAACAATTGGGTAAAATTAATACATAAGGTAAGAATAAATAAGTGACTGACTGGCAGGAAGGTCTTCTCATGATTATGGTGAATATAAATTAAAACAAATAAAAGCAAGTGTAAAAAAGTAGAGAGCTATAATAATTATAAATTCAATTATGACCTGTATTAGTCTGTTTTTATGCTGCTGATAAAGACATAGAAGAGCCTGGGCAATTTACAAAAGAAGGAGGTTTAATTGGACTTACAGTTGCTTGTGGCTGAGGAAACCTCACAATTATGGCAAAATGCAAAGAGGAGCAAGTCCCATCTTACATGGATGGCAGAATGAGGAAGATGCAAAAGCAGAAATCCCTGATTAAACCATCAGATCTTGTGAGACTTATTCACTACTATGAGAACAGTATGGCGGAAACCGCCCAAATGATTCAATTATCTCCCACAGTGTCCCTCCCACAATATGTGGGAATTATAGGAGTATAGTTCAAGATGAGATTTGAGTAAGGACACAGAGCCAAACCATATAATTCTTCCCCTGATCCCTGACAAATCTCACATCCTCACATTTCAAAGCCGTCGTGCCTTCCCAACAGTCCCCCAAAGTCTTAACTCATTTCAATGTTAACTCAAAAGTCCACAGCCCAAAGTCTTATCTGAGACAAGGCAAGTCCCTTCTACCTATGAGCCTGCACAATCAAAAGCAAGCTAGTTATTTCCTAGATACAACGGGGGTACAGACATTAGGTAAATGCAACCATTCCAAATAGGAGAAACTGGACAAAATAAAGGGGAGACAGGGCCCATGCAAGTCTGAAATCCAGCGGGGAAGTCAAATCTTAAAGATGCAAAATGATCTCCTTTGACTCCATGTCTCACGTCCAGGTCATGCTGATACAAGAGGTGTGTTCCTATGCTCTTGGGCAGCTCTGCCCCTATGGCTTTGCAGGTATAGCCTCTCTCCTGGCTGCTTTCATGGTTTGGCATTGAATGTCTGTGGGTTTTCCAGGCACACAGTGCAAGTTGTTGGTGGATCTACCATTCTGGAGTCTGGAGGACACTGGCCCTCTTCTCACAGCTCCATTAGGCAGTGCCCCAGTAGGGACTCTGTGTGGAGGCTCCAAGTCTGCATTTCCCTTCTGCACTGCCCTAGCAGAGGTTCTCCATGATCATCCCATCCATGCAGCAAACTTCTCCCTGGGCATCCAAGTGTTTTCATACATCTTTGGAAATCTAGGTGGAGGTTCCCAAACCTCAGTCTTGACATCTGTGAACCCACAGACTTGATACCACATGGAAGCTGCCAAGGCTTGTGGCTTGCACCATCTGAAGCCACTGCCTGAGTTCTGCATTGGCCCCTTTCAGCCACGGCTGGAGTGGCTGGGATGCAAGGCACCAAGTCCCTAGACCACACACAGCTCAGGGACCCTGGGTTTGGCCCAGGAAACCACTTTTCTTCCTAGGCCTCTGGGCCTGTGATTGGAGGGGCTGCCGTGAGGACCTCTGACATGCCCTGGAAACATTTTCTCCATTGTGTTAGGAACTGACATTTGGCTCCTCGTTACTTACACAAATTTCTGCAGCAGGCTTGAATTTCTCCTCAGAAATGGGATTTTCTTTTTTATTGCATTGTCAGGTTGCAAATTTTTCAAACTTTTATATTCTGTTTCCCTTTTGAAACTAAATGCTTTTAACGGCACCCAAGTCACCTCTTGAATGCTTTGCTGCTTAGAAATTTTTTCTGCCAGGTACCCTAAATCATCTCTCTCAGCCTCAAAGTTCCACAAATCTTGAAGGCAGGGGAAAATTGCCACCAGCCTCTTTGCTAAAACATAATAAGGGTCACCTTTACTCCAGTTCTCAACAAGTTCCTCATCTCCATCTGAGACCACTTCAGCCTGGATCTTATTGTCTATATTGCTATCAGCATTTTGCACAAAGACATTCAACAAGCTTCAAGGAAGTTCCAAACTTTTCCATGTTTTCCTTTCTACTTCTGAGCTCTCCAAATTCTTCCAACCTCTGCCTGCTACTTACTTCCAAAGTAATTTCTATATTTTCAGGTATCTTTTCAGCAAGCCCCATTCTACTGGTACCAATTTATTGTATTAGTTTGTTTTCATGCTGCTGATAAAGACATATCAGAGACTGAGAAATTTGCAAAAGAGAGAGGTTTAATTGGACTTACAGTTCCACGTGGCTGGGGAAGCCTCACAATCATGGCAGAAGGCAAGGAGGAGCAAGTCACATCTTCCAAGGATGGCAGCAGGCAAAGGGAGAATGAAGAAGATGCAGAAGCAGAAACTTCTGATGAAACCATCAGATCTCATGAGACTGATTAACTACCACGAGAACAGTATGGGAGAAACTGCCCCCATGATTCAATTATCTCCCACTGGGTCCCTCCCACAACATGTTAGAATTATGGGAGTAAAATTTAAGGTGAGATTTGGGTGGCGACACAGAGCCAAACCATATCATGACCTATACTAAGGGTATAATTGTCTTTAAATAACTGACAAAAATAAAGAACATAAAAATATATAAGATGTTTTAAAAATAAAAACTAAAAGATAACATGGATTTTATAAATTTCAATATGGAAATATAAATATCACATAATTTCCTATTAACGCTATGAAGATGTAAACTTCACATAGCTGTGAGAAGTAAATAGACCTCTGGAGTAATGACTCTGGGTGGATAAAGCGTGTTTGCATGTATTTGTGGTGGATGATGTGGCCCTGGTGTTCGTATTGGTGATAGTAAGGAGAATTTGACTAATCAGACTGTTTTGACAATGTCAGTAGAAATTGAACAAATTTAATACACAAGATTAAAAAGTATAAATCAAATAGTTTATATCCAAGGAATTTTTATCGAACCACATATACAAAAAGGAACTCATATATTCAAAAACTCAGGATATATGGTACCAGTGAATGTTTCTTTAAAACTAAACACATATGCATGATATTAAAATCTAGCTATCTAATATCTTCATGAATAAGCCACAATAAACTACCAAATGCTGACCTTTGGACACTTTAACATAGAGACCAAGGTTAAATATTTTTGAGACACCTTTGTATACATCATCATCACCACCAACAAAAATAATAAAGTAATAAAAATGAACAAGTGTGAGAGTGAGAACAAGAGAAAAAAAAAAGCAGAAGTTGGAGAGATTGGTAGATGTGAAGTATAGTGCCACTGTATTTTTTTAAATATTAAATGATACTTGATATAGAATAACAAGGCAGACTTTATTCAGGACCATCAATATAGGTGTAGGGACAAGGCAGTGAGATTGTGTACAGGGAGGAGAGAAGTTGGATGCAGCTCAAAATGCAGCTGGACAAGTAGGAATTTATAGCCAAAAAGCAGGGTGAAGCACATGAAGGAAAAATTATTAAGAGGAAACATCAAGGATTCTGACCACACCTGCCTAGCAGAATTATTGCTGGTGACAGGCCAGTATGATCAGATATCACCCGGGGGATGGTGGAAGGTGAAAAGGCCAGTCAGTTATTAAGAGTGTTTGAGGGTGAAGAGTTCTTGCAACATTTTTGCTAAAACTAAATTTTATCAGGAATTACACAGATGAGCCTAAGAGAAGGTTTAGGAAACGAACTAAAGTTAGGTCAAGTAAAGAATCTTTGTTAATACAAATTTTCTTACCTTATTTGTGGGGATTTACTATACAATGAATACCATTAATAACTTTAAGAGTTTGTTTGAAAGATTTTGCTTCGGTTTTCTTTAAATGTTTCTTATTAATCATCATAAAATTAATTATCAGAAAGAATAACATAAAAAACAAAATTAAATCTAACTTGTAATAGGAACAATGCAAGTTCAGCTTTTATAAAACTATTTATTTAAAAAGTCAACAGATCTAAATTAATTGAACACAAAATACATGTATACATTAACCGCAATTATAGACATAATGTACAAATTTTAAAATTTGCTAAAAAATAAATACACATGCAACACAGAGAAAAAAATTTCATATAACATCAAATAGAAAACCACAAAGCCAGATATATAGAAATTCACATAAAATGCTAAAAAATTTTCAAACTAAATGTATTTGCCTTTCCAAGCAATATAAATAAAATAGACACAAATTTAAAAAGGAAAAAAATATTTGAGGTTAGCTAAATAATATAACTTAGATGTTTCTAAGAGAAAGTCTTTCAGAATAGTTCAAACTAGAAAGAATGAACCTAGGCACTAAAGAGATATTATGTTATACAATTTATGCACTAAAAAATGGAAATATAAACATTATTTCAGGAACTGTAAGGAGATATATAAACAAATCATTTCTTAGTTAATTTTACCAATTTTTGTGAACTCATGGCAAATCAAGTAGTTAAAATATAAACACATATGTAAATTTTAAATATGAATAATAAAATTGATCTAATTGTTTAAAAATTAAACTCTACCTCTAATAATAAGAAACACACTTTTAGTTTTGATATATGTGAAATGTTGCTTTTGCTAGGCTGCAAGTTCAAACAAAATTCAATAAATGTTAAAATAAAAATAATCAACCTTTTCACATAGGAGAAAATAGCAAGTAAGAAATAATACGTATTTCATAACAGTATCAATATAAATATAGCCTCTAGGAATAAAATTAGTAAAATTGTACAAATGCTGTGTGAAACATTTTAATTTTTCCTCTAAGCCATTTAAAAAACCTAAATAATCAGCATAATGTTCTTGGATGGGAAAATAGAGTATTAAAAAAGACAGTACCATAGGACAGTTCTCCAGGTGGTCTTGGACCCACCCTATTTCCCCCCTGTTCTCACTTGTAGTTCTGAAGAATAACTAGAATGTGCTGGGAATGCAATATTCTGAGATAGAAAGAAACTGCCTGAAACACCTCAGGACTTGTTTCTGTCCCTCCTAGGGAATGTAAAATCTTGAGTTAGTTACAGTCTGTATGTAAGAAAAAGCCACTGAAGGATCAGAGATTAAGAGGGTGTCTTTGAAGAGAATGGTGAGCCTATTAACAAGTACAACTGAAGGGAAGAGGAGAGTGTATTGTACTATTAAGATTGGATTAGACTACATGCGACAGAAAGATTAAACTAAGAGTGGTTTAAAGACGACAAAAGTACAGGAAGCCCTTCGTATATGTGGTTTCTCCATTGGTGGATTCAGCCAATTGCTGATTAAACATATTAGAAAAAAATGGATTGTGACTACACCGAACATACGCAGTTTTTTTGTTGTTGTTGTCATTATTACTTAAACAATGCAGTATAGCAACTATTTACATAGTATTTACATTGCATTTAGGTATTATAAGTCATCTAGAGATTATTTAAAGGGTACAGGAAGATATGCACAAGTTACGTCCGTATACAACACCATTTTATATAAGGAAATAGAGCATCTGCAGATTTTGGTATCTGCAGGTGACTCCTGTGATCAAACCCCCATGGATACTGAGGAATAAGACTATAGTTTCTAAATGCAAGCATCTCAAACTACTATGGCACCAGCATGACTAGCAGAACCCCAAGCTTTACTTATGCTTTTGTTGCACCATCCTCAACACAGAAATTCCATTTATAACTTTTCATTATAAGTGGCTATATTGGATCCATATTTCACAATTAAATGAATGGTAGCTGGAAAGAGAAAAGGGAAAATGAATAGCATACTTACACTCTTTTGGAAATTTTCCCAAAGTTGCACAATTAACTTTACATTTCATTGAGCAGAATTAAATAGTCCTATAGCCACATCTAGATACATACACAGAATCTAAGGCAATAGTTTCTTTAGTCTGTTGTGCCATGTACCAGCAAACAGTTACAGATTTTATCACTAGTGAATGGGAGAATGGATATTCAGATACAACAAAAAAGAACCTCCCAAGGGGATAGACGTTATACTTGTGAACAAAGGCAGGTGTGTAGGCTAGAAAACTTCTACTTATATATAGAATGGATTTTGTTATGGCCTGAATTTTGTCCCAATAAAATTCATATATTGAGATGCTCACTTAACAGAAGAAAAACTACATAAGAACCCAGTGAGAATGTGGCTATCTACAAGCCAAGGAAAGAAGCCTCAGAAAATAATAATAATAATAATAATAATAATAATAATAATAATAATAATATAAAATAACCCTGCCCACACCTGGGATTAAACTTCTTAGCCCCTTGAACTGTGAGAAAATAATTTTTTGTTGTTTATGCTATCTGGTCTTTGTTATTTTGAAATGGTAGCCTTAGCAAGCTAATGCAGATGTTTCTGGGATCTGTTTTGGAAAGTATAGGTATCAAAAGGCTACAGGGTGGACTAATACTGGGAAATTATACAGCTGTTATATAGCTGTTTCTTTATGTGCCAAGCAAATTCAGATCATTCAATGAAACACTTATAAGATCCATTATTTTGACTCAGAAACTTTTAAAATGAATAGATGAATGTAATGTCAAAATAGTGCTGCTGGAAAAAGGATCAGCTGGAAAATATTGATAATCCTAACAAAAAAGTCCTTAATATAAAAACGGAAATTTGTGTTAAAAATTATTTCAATTCACAAAGTATGTGAACAAATAATTCACAGAGAAAATAATTTTAAAAAATCAATTCTCAGTAAATATATGTAGTAATTTTTTTAAAATGCAATTTTTCTATAGATATATTTGGAAAATATTTTAAAGTTATCTTTTATAAAACTTCAAGTTTTTTGTATTTGTTTTCTTGTTTGTTTGTGTTTGAGACAGATTCTCTCTCTGTCACCCAGGCTGGGGTTCAGTGGCATGATCTCAGCTCACTGCAACCTCTGACTCCCAGGTTCAAGTTCCTCAGCCTACAAAGTATCTGGGACTCCAGGATGCATGACCATAACCTAGCTAATTTTTGTACTTTTTGTGGAGATGGGGTTTTACCATGTTGGCCAGGCTGGTCTTGAACTCCTGACCTCAAGTTATCCGCCTACCTCAGCAACCCAAAGTTCTTAAATTACAGGCATAAGCCTCGGCGCCCCGCCAAAAACTTCAAGATTTGATTAATTCATGGAGAAAAGGCACTGTTGAGTGTTCTGTGAGCCAGCAAATTAATGAAAACTATGTAGTGATTTGGCAATCTCTAAATTGTCTTTATTTTAAAATACTGGCAAAGGTAAATGGATAAAAATATTTTTTTATTTTTAAACAACTTCAACCTAAAAAATTTTAAAACCTTAAATGTTGATTAAATGGAAATTGATTAGTTCTGGTATATCTGTATCTGTAAGACTTTGCCCTTGTTAACATGAATCAAAGAGCTCTGTATATGTTGCTATATGAAGATCTGCAAGAAACACTGTTGAATATAAAATTGCATCAGATATTGAATAATACCATCCACTTTGTATAAACAAAAAACTCTAAACACCTTATATTTATTTTAATGGCTATGAAGTGAAATTAACTATATGATATTATACTTAGAAAAAAACTAAAGTTGGAGCAGATGATGCAGAAAAATCAAAAGATAACAGTATTGTAAGGAAGAGATTGCAAATAGTACATTTGTCCTTTACCAAATTATTTTACCTCTATAACTTACACATTTGGAAATCTCTTAACATAAATGATTGTAAAATGTCCTTAAATGTTATACGGATATATGAAAGGTTTTTTGTATTTTGCTTTTACAAAGATTTTAAAAAGAGTATCACCTTATAAATTTTACTTTTGTTTTGCAATTACCCATACAGAGTCAGAAATATCACTTGAAATCACCTTGATATTATTTACAATAATCAAATTATCTTCATTGCCTTTTCATGTACATTGTGTCTGTACCTCCTTTGTTCTCTGCATTTACAGGCAAAAATTGAAAATATCTTATTTTAAAAAATATATATTTTTCTGTCATTACATTTTATAGAGAAGAGTTCTAAAAATAAAACAAATAAATGCAAAAGAAAGAACATTATCTTTATAAATTGTCACCTATGGGATGGCCAAGGCTTGTGTCCTAATTAATTTGAATGTTTTAACAATAAGAAGCAGTTTTAAAATATTTGAATATTAATGCTATTTTCTTGTGGTCTAATATTAATAACAATAATGCAGACTGAATAGAATTAATTGGTAATTAACTTTTTATTTTGTTAAATGTAGATAATTGAAGGACTTTCAAAGTAGAATGAGAAGAAAGAGTAAGACAAAATTTTGTTTTCTGCTAGAGACTTCCACTGTCTCTTCTTCCTGTCTCATGTACTTCAGTTAATGTTCTATAAATTCTTCTCTGCACTGGGTTGGGCCACACCCAATGCTTTTCCTAGATAGCTCTGTTGCTTTCTCAAATATATAATCCACATTTTTTTACAGGAAGAAGTTTAAGACTCCAGGGTAGTGAAGTTTGATCACAGTATTGGAAGGGTTCTTAAAGGAAATACAGTAGGAGCAGGCAGGCGACAGAGATCAGATAAAATTGGCTGCAAAATGTCTCCATACCACCAAAAGTTTACAGTTTTTCCAGTTAGAGCACAGGTAGAACTTCCACCTTCTATCAAAGTCACGCCTAGATTTTGTATCCTCCGAGTGTGGGTTCCTGAGACACATAGAATTATAATTTACAACTCCATCAATCAGTATCAGAAAAATTGGTCAGGATGAAATATCTCTAAAGCTTTACAATTTCATGTCAAATAAAACTTTTTTCTCAATCTGTCTGTGGAATCTTCTAGAAGTTATCTGCTATAAAATTAATTAAGTGGATGTGACTCCCACTTCATGCAGTAAAATTATTTGAGAACTTTCAAGAAACATTGTGACTTGAAAATATTTCATGATCACTCCTATATTATTTGGGACTTTTCAGTCCAAGAATGTTGTACTCCACCTTTAGCCTAAAACTGGTGGTAGAGTGCCTGCATTGCTGACTAAATGAATATGTAATGCTCATCCTCCAGATTCCTAGTGACATTAAAATATTCCTACAAATTAAATATTATTTTCCACATATGTAATGATCAAAGTCCCTTTGTCAAAATTGGTTTACCCACTTGAGAGAATTTAAGACATAGGGAATGAAAATCAAATGTGATTTTTAAGTCAAATAAATATTTTTACAAAACAATAACTTGAATATTGTATTATATTCATTATATAAGCCTTGCAAAGTGGCAAATACTAAAAATTGTTTGTTTTTATATAGGAAGAAAAAAAACTTAAAACCAGGAAAAGTTAAGATTACTTACATGGTAATTCAAAAGGCCCTAAATGTTAATAACATTTGATTTTATGTGTCATAAGAGAAAATAGAAGACAAGAAAAAGAAAGATAACCTCTATCTCCCTAATAAATCCGGAAAAAAGTCTAAAGAGTAGTAGCATACTTAGAGAATAAAAGCTGGCTTGTTCTACTTTATTTGCCAAGAAGAAAAATAAAAGCACAGAAAATTATGTAGCAGAAAGTATACTGTGTCTCTGACTACAAGTCAGATGGCACTTCCAGAATCCAGAAATCTCCCAGTAAGTAGTCTTTTATCTAATGAGAGTTAAAAGAAGTGTTTTGGGCCTGTTTTAGCAATGTTAAAGCCTCTGTCCTTTGCATTATAGCACTGGTAATTGTCCTAACCTGGAAAGAAACTATTTTAGCTACAAAAATTAAGAAATTTTATTTCCCTTAGATAATCTTAAAAACAATCTTGAACATTAATATGATATGTATCTTTATAATATTTA
The DNA here is from genome assembly GCF_009764315.1 of Trachypithecus francoisi. Classification (NCBI taxonomy): domain Eukaryota; kingdom Metazoa; phylum Chordata; class Mammalia; order Primates; family Cercopithecidae; genus Trachypithecus; species Trachypithecus francoisi. The sequence continues at coordinate 59,718,835 of NW_022681465.1, forward strand.
CATAATATTCCACTTACAGAAAAACAAGATTAGAAGATATTCTGTCAAATATTGACATTATTCTAGGGTTACTGGAATTTGTTATATTTTTGTTATTCCCTTTAAAAATGATTATTTAAAAAGATTTCTTTAAAATTATCATTAAAAAAATGGGTACTAATGTGAGCCTTTCCCTATTATAGATGATACAGGTGTATTTTAAATTGTTGCTGGCTCTTTTTTTTTTTTAACCATCAATCACTTGCAAATAAATTACTATATCCAGACACTTCTAAAATGCTTTCTCCTTAATTTAGTACAAACATACTGTTATATAGCATCATTCTGTTTATCCCAGTTGCAAACACTAAGGTGTTGTTTTTTTTAAAAAAAATCTTTAAATACGACAAGTTAAAATCAGAATGACTCCTTATTTAACAATTGTATGTCACAAATTTGTGATGTTATGCTAAAATGATGAAAAGTTTAGAAATGTAGGCATTATTAATCAAGAAAATAAACTGATATTGCATAGACAACATTCTTAAGATGTTCAAAATAGCTTCAGAATGGTTTGTTTGCTTAGAATGTCTACAAATATAGTTTATAGAGTAGATTCAAGACCTATGGAAACAATGTAAATATGAGTTGAAAGTTTCATAATATTATAGAGTTTCAAAACAAACAAACAAAAATATCCACTAAATAAGTGTATCAATCTTCAAGAAATATATTAATAGAATATTATTTGCTTAGCTATATTCCCCCAAAATATGTCCAGCCTAATTTTAAAAGACTGAAGCAATGAGACTTCCTTTAAATATCCCGGGACGCTGTCCCATGGTCCAATTCTAAATATTGTTAGGAATTTTGTTATATACGTGTGAAACCTCGGAACATTTTTATGCCTTGTGTCAGCAAATTGCTGTTCACAGACAACTTGATTTAAAAAAAAAAGTGCCTGATATAGAATCAGATGATTGAATATTCATGCTGTATTTTGCATAATATTTGTCAGTTATTGCCATTCTGAATATTATGTACTTATTTCCATGACTCATCTTCCTATATTATGATTTTACATAGTTTGTAAATAGAGTTACTGTGAACTGTATCATAATGACTGAAAATGGAAGGTTTAGAAGTTAAATGCAATCAAGCAAGACAGATTAATTTTAAAAACTTGCACCCTCGGATGGTTTTCAAAGATGATGAGCTTTTTTTATTGTTTCTGTGATGTGACTACTAATTGTTATAATAACAGATTTGACATTCCTCAACAAATGATTTCAGGAAATTGTCAGTGTATGTGAGACCAAATGTTTATTTGCATGTGCTTCGTGGACTCCACCCACACATCTAAATATACACAATATATACAAGCACACAAATATATCTGTATATCTACATATTGTGTGTGTCTATATATCCTTACTCATTTTCTATTTCAGCAACAGTATAACCACAATACAGATAAAGACAGTAAGGAGAGGAGAGATTAAAATTTCTTTTTTTTTTTTTTTCTTTTTTTGAGACGTAGTCTCGCTCTGTCTCCCAGGCTGGAGTGCAGTGACACGGTCTCGGCTCACTGCATGCTCCGCCTCCCTGGTTCACACCATTCTCCTGCCTCAGCCTCCCAAGTAGCTGGGACTACAGGTGCCTGCCACCATGCCCGGCTAATTTTTTGTATTTTTAGTAGAGACGGGGTTTCACCGTGTTAGCCAGGATGGTCTCAATCTCCTGACCTCGTGATCCGCCCGTCTCGGCCTCTCAAAGTGCTGGGATTACAGGCATGAGCCACCGTGCCTGACCGAGAGTTTAAAATTTAAGTTGAAAGCATCTCTACTCAAAATAGTAACTAAAGTCATACCCGAAACTATTGTTGGATTGTCAGGAAAACAAAGTGAGGGCCTAGGAAAATGTATGGATGCAACGCTATTTAAAGGAAGAAAAAATAAGAAGAATCTGTAAGGAAATCAAAATGAATGGGCCAGAGAGGTAACAGAGAACACAGGAGGGAGGTATGATGAATACCAAATGGAAGTTTGTCTGGTGCTAGAAAGTAGGTAGATTTGAAGTGAATGAATCTCAGCTTGAAGCTTCATGGGCTCTGTGGCATTACGTGTCCTTCTAGATGTCTCCAAGCCTCATTTTCACCTCTTGCAAAAGAAAAGAAAAGAAAAGAGAAAAGAAAAGAAAAGAAAAAAGGCATAGATAACTATGTCACTGATTTGTATTGTGAACTAAGTATGATCATATTTAAATATTTAAAATCATCATTGATGACTTTGAAATTTAAAGCCATCATTGATATAATTTGGTTGTATATCTCATTAGTCCTATTATTATATTCATGTAAGAAATGTCAATTTGCCATGATCCAAGTGAAGAATAAGTGACTGTGAGAAACTAGAATAATGTATTTGGCTAAATCTAGGAGAAAGGAACTCTAGTTATATAAGATCCTTCCCTGTACACTACGTGTGGTGCATTATGCTTCCTGTAGAATTTTTCACTCCTTTGGAATTTAGCTCAACAATAGAACCAAGTAAGACAGTGATATATACAAGGAATGAATGAACTAATTATGCTAAATCTTACTCAGAACACTTCACCAGTTTGCATTTTGTGAATAGCATCCTTGAAATTATTTCTAAATAGTCATAGTTTATTCACTATTTTTTTTTTGCTTTCCATATATACAAGTTTGAGAATGACATTAAGGCTAGTCAAAGAATCATCTCATCCACTAGATCACTTTGTAAGTATGCTTGCTTTTATTCTGTCTTCCTATCATTATTATTTTGTCATTGTATGTCCATAAAAGTTAAACTATTTAGCTGGATCAGCTCTGACCTTTAAGGTGAAAAGTGTGGGGTGGGGAGTAAGTTCAACTAATACATTATACACTTATTTGGTTAAAAAAAATGTGATTTATTAACATTTCTGTTTTATGTGCATTGAGTTTTTCTTGTGTGTGATTACTTTAGAATAAAATTTCATGGTGTTTATTTACATAAAACCCTGAAAGGTCAAGCTTTTTTGAGATCTTCTCAGTTATAGTCCAGAAACACATTGTTATTTGCATTTTTTCATAATGTTAAATGTCAATATGTCTGTAGGCAGACAACCAGTTCCCTCCCATCATAATATCAAAAAAAGAATGGAATTAAAAATGCACGCTCAAATTAGTGAACCAGAAAAGGAAGTGCCTATTGTTCCTTTTAGTGATAAGGCACATAAACATGGACTCAGAAGGCCAAAGATTTGCTACCACTGGGTTGTGTTACTATACAGAGGGAAGAATGATGAGTTAAGACAAATTACACATGGTTAATAAGATAATGGTTTACATTCTAAATCTAGTTTTGTGATTAAAATAAGCACTTCTATGTAATATGAAGAGCTGGCAGGTGTTCTATGGGATAAAAAAGTTGTCAAACTTAATATGACTGACTCTGGGTATCTGGCATTCACATCCTTCACAAAGAAGAACCAAAATAGTGAGTAGATAATCAAACTTACTATAAGGAATCCTAGGGATAACAATGTAATTCAAGAAAGGAATGACAGGAAACACCTAGGCCAAGGAAGGGGAGGTAAGCAAGACAGCCTGTTTGTCCTGGGTTGGCTGGGGGCACAAGTAGTTCTCCAATGTGTAAAAAGGGTAAGTGAGAGATCCTGAGTGGTCAGTCCCCATCCCCACCACAGACTCCTGCAATCTTAGCCGTGGGAAAGTCTCTGGACTCTCTTCGGCCCTAACACTAACTAGGGAACTGCCTGGAGACAACACGAAAGCATTATTCCAAAGAAGGAGCTAACACGGGGTCTCGCACTCTCCGAAAACCTAAGGAGCTGCAGCATGGTACCATTTTGAGGGCCCAGCCTGATAGGGACCAGGATGCATCCTGCCCTGGAGCCCCACAGCTCGTGCATCTCCACGATCCCTGGAGTCCCACTATCTCTTATGCACAGCTGCTGCCACTGTTGGCTCTACGACCAGGCCCCAAAGCACAAGCCATTAGCAGTGACCGGCTGTTCTCAGCAACAAGGCCACAGTGCATTTGCACACCCTCTGATGCAGGCTGCTCCCACCTGCCACTGCCACTGCTGTTTCCAGCTGAGCATTGCATGGGACTTTGGGCAGCTCCCTGACTCTGCCCACACGGCCAGTGCCCATACACACAACCCAGGGGCCTGAGGACATCTTGCCCTGTCCTGCAATGTTCCACCAGCTCAGGAGAACACAATCCAACGGCCATAGAATTGCTTTGCCTTGTTCACCACTGTTGGCATCTAGAAACACCTCCCGGGGTCCTAAGAATGGGCCCACCAAGTCTGCCACTACCAGCACAGCTGGCCTCTACCTACACACACTACCTGCAGTCTTGGAGACTAATCCACCTGGCCCATCACAACCACCAACACCAGCACAAAACTCTTAGGAGCCAAAGGTTGTCCTACCACTACTGTTGCCATCGCCCATAACATACCGGCTTCCAGGGGCTTGAGAGTCCACACACCCTCCTTACCCACCACTGCCACTACCAGCACCTAAGCAAGCTACCTGAAGACCCAATAATCAGCCTGTCTGAACATTTGTGTCAGCATATGCCACCCAAAGAAACAAAGACAGACATGCTCAGCCACTGCCACTACCGGAGCCCAAGGACTGGCCCATATGGAGCTCTCTTCCCAGTCAAACTTCACCACAGCCTCCACTAACAATCACACACTAAGACACTGAAGAAATCATGGACACGATTGACTTTGTTTACAGCCAAAATAAATAAATGAATAAATAAATAGACTACACTAATATACTCAACCAGAATCAAAGCCAAAGTGCCCTACCCAACCAGCACCATGGATACCTCTTCAAGGAAAAGTCCTCCACTATAAGAGCAAGTCTCAAAAATCAGAAGAAACAACTGTTACACCATATGCACAGATATCAATGTGGGAACATAAGAAACATGTTAAAAAAGCAAGGAAATGTGACCCTCTCCAAATGAACACAATTATTCTCCAGTGACCAATTTCACTGAAAAAGAAATGTATAAAATTCCAGCATAAAAATGGACACATAGACCAATGCAATAAGCTAGAGAACCTAGAAATAAATTCACATATTTACAGCCAGCTGATTTTCAAAATAAGCACCTAGAACATACATTGGGAAAAGGATATCCTTTTTAATAAGTTGCCCTGGGAAAACGGAATATTCATATGCAGAAGAAAGAAACTGGACCATTGATCTCCTACCACATACAAAATCAACCCCAAATGGATTAAAGACTAAATTTTAAGACCTCAGACTATAAAACTACTAGTAGAAAACATAGGCAAAAATTCTTTAGAACATTGGGCTAGGCAAAGATGTCAAAAGTATTAGCAACAAAAGCAAAAAACAGGCAAATGGAACCATATTAAACTAAAAAGCAACTGCAGAGTGAGGGAAACAGTGGAAACAATCAACAACAACAACAACAACAACAAAACAGACAACTCGCAAAATGGAAGAAAATATTTGCAAATTATTCATTAGGCAGGGGATGAATATGCAGAATATATAAGGAACTCAAACAAGTCAAGTAAAACAAATAAATAAATAATTCCCTGAAGAAATGAACAAAGACTATGGATAGACATTCCTCAAAAGAAGACATGCAAATGGCTAACAGGTATATGAAGATTCTCAACATTACTAATTATCATGGAAATGCCAATTAAAACCACATGAGATATTATCTTCTCCAGTTAGAATGACTGTTACTAAAAAGACAAAAAAACTGGCCTGATGCAGTGGCTCACACATGTAATTCCAGCACTGTGGGAGGCCGAACTGGGTGGATTACCTGAGGTCAGGAGTTCAAGACCAGTCTGGCCAACATGGTGAAACTCCATCTCCACTAAAAACACAAAAATACAAAAATTAGCTGGACATGGTGTCGGGTGCCTATAATCCCAGCTATTCAGGAGGCTGAGGCAGGAGAATCACTTGAACCTGAGAAGCAGAGGTTGCCACGGACCAAGATGGAGCCACTGCACTCTAGCCTAGGTGACAGAGCAAGACTCCCTCTCAAAAACAAACAAACAAACAAACAAACTATAAATGCTGGTGAGGATGTGGAGAAAAGGGAACTCATACATTGTAGTAATTTAAATTAGTACACGTATTATGAAAAACAGTATGAAGATTTCTCAGGAAACTGAAAATAGAGCTACCATGGGATTCACCAGTCACACTACTGGGCATTTATCCAAAATAAAGGAAATATGTACACCAAAGAGATACCTGCACCTTCCTGTTTACTGTAGCACTATTCACAATAGCAAAGATAGGGAATCAAGATGAGTGTCCATCAAAGGATACAAAATGATACCATATCATGTCATTTGTAGCAACATAAATGGAACTGGAGGAAATTATGTCAAGTGAAATAACCCAAACATACAAACATAAATATCATATGTTCTCACTCATATGTGAGAAATAAAAGTTGATTTCATGGAGGCAGATATTGTAATGACAGATACTAGAGGCTATTAAAGGCATGTGTATGGGAGAGGGTGATGTGAAAAGAGGTTGATTAATGGATACAAACCTACAGTTAGATAGAAAAATTAAATTCTGAGGTTGGATAACAGAGTAGTGTGACTATAATTAACAACAAGATATTGAGTATTTGAAAATAGCTAGGTGAGAGGATTTGAAATGATCTCAACACATAGAAATGATAAATAGTGGAGATGATGAATACCTTAAATACCCTGACTTGGTCATTGCACATTCTATGCACATAACCAAATATCACATGTACCCTATACATATGTATAAATATTATGTATCAATAAAAAATGTTGTCAAGCTTAACCATGTCTACTACTTGGATTCGTTATTAATTATTCCATTTTTTGTGTCTCATATTTTACCGTCCACAGAGTAGCATATATTTCCAATTTAATTTCATCATTTACTGATATATAGGCATCATTATTGGATTCTTCATATTAATTCATTTTTAGACAGAATCATATTGAAAACAAAATCAATAATAATACATTTCAAGTTCACATTTTATTGCTGTGCATATTGAAAATATAGAGGATCACAAATATTTATTTATGCAAGCACTATGGATGTATTGCCAATGAGACCTATTCATACTGCAGGCATCTTTTATTTTGACCAGATGTGTCAAACAAATAGTATTTCTAAATCTCTTTAGATATAGTGATCGATTTCCAGTTTGCCAAAATTCCCAACGTTCTCTTATGTCTACTGACTATTCTGCTTTAATAAATACATTCTTTTATTGTAGGCATTTGAGTTGAGCAACCTTATTTATTTTCCCATCAAACTTGAAGACATAGCTATTGTACATACGCAATCAGATTAAAGATACTATACAGTAAGTGACAAAAAATGTTTATGTGTTTAGGGAAAATTAACTATGTAAATATTTAATTAGTTATTTGAATAAGAAACTTTAAATCTAGTTTCTTTTTTATTTATTTATTTATTTTTTTTATTATACTTTAAGTTCTAGGGTACATGTGCATGACGTTTATATCATGTATAACTCCCCAATGCAATCCCTCCCTCCTCCCCCCTCCCCATGATAGGCCCCAGTGTGTGATGTTCCCCTTCCTGAGTCCAAGTGATCTCATTGTTCAGTTCCCACCTATGAGTGAGAACATGCGGTGTTTGGTTTTCTCTTCTTGTGATAGTTTGCTAAGAATGATGGTTTCCAGCTGCATCCATGTCCCTACAAAGGACGCAAATTCATCCTTTTTTATGGCTGCATAGTATTCCATGGTGTATATGTGCCACATTTTCTTAATCCAGTCTGTCACAGATGGACATTTGGGTTGATTCCAAGTCTTTGCTATTGTGAATAGTGCCGCAATAAACATACGTGTGCATGTGTCTTTGTAGTAGAGTAATTTATAATCCTTTGGGTATATACCCAGTAGTGGGATGGCTGGGTCATATGGTACATCTAGTTCTAGATCCTTGAGGAATCGCCATACTGTTTTCCATAATGGTTGAACTAGTTTACAATCCCACCAACAGTGTAAAAGTGTTCCTATTTCTCCACATCCTCTCCATAGGGCTAATATCCAGAATCTACAAAGAACTCAAACAAATATACAAGAAAAAAACAAACAACCCCATCAAAAAGTGGGGAAAGGATATGAACAGACATTTCTCAAAAGAAGACATCCATACAGCCAACAGACACATGAAAAAATGCTCATCATCACTCGCCATCAGAGAAATGCAAATCAAAACCACAATGAGATACCATCTCACACCAGTTAAATCTAGTTTCTAAATTGGTATGTCTTTTGGAAAATTGGTAACAGCTATAATAAAATTCCCACAAGTAATCTAGATTTTCAACAGATTATTAATATTATTTATATATTTTAAATCTATATAAGAGATGTGGCTATACATTTAAAGACAATATATAAAAGTACAAGTTTTATAATATTGTTTAAAAATCGGCACATCGTCAATGAACTTCTTTGGAAATCAAAACCAATTGCTGCCAAGTGAATTTTCACTTCTCAACTTGGTAAGGGGCTAGTATTTTTATTAATATTGTAATTCTTCGGAATTATTAATATACTTATTGAAACATAAACTAAGATTGCTAAATTTTAATTATAGACTATGGTTCTTTTCTTAGTTGCTTTGGGTAAACTGGGAGAAAAAAAGGAAAAGATAAAAATAGCATAAGACAAAGTAAAACAGCAACTAATGAGCCAATTTTATGATACTCCTGGAGTTAATCCCAATGGAATCTATTGAAGAAACGGAAAAAATGCTTACAAAATTATTATGCTTGAGTATTTGTATGTGCAATTTTCTTGTTCCATTAAAATTATTTTTGGATACAATAAAATGTTCTTTTCACTCTCCTATTTACCACTACAAATAATATTGACATAAACTTTTGTTTTCAAAAACAAGAATATGATGGACATAAAAATCATTATTTTTAGAAAGTCTGAAACAAAGCCAACATTTCTCCTAACTCTTACGTCAAATGGTAGTATTTAAACGTTTTATTCTTCTATATAAGTGAGTGTGCGTGTTTACCTTAACCAAGGACGTTATGAAATGGCTAGTAATTAATATTTTGATTTATAAATAAAGGCCTGAGGAGGGAAAAACTAATATAGATACATATCTCTTACTCCTGTATTAGCATGCCAGGTCTGCCATGACAAAGTACCACAGACGAGATAGCTTAAGCAACAGAAATTTATTTTCTCACAATTCTGGGCGCTAAAAATTCAAGATAATGTTGCATTTGTTTCTTCTGGGGACTGTCTTCTGCTCTTACAGTTGGCCTTCTCACTGTGTCTTTACAAGGTCTTGCTTCTGCGTATGTCTGCATCCTAATCTCTTCTCCTCATAAGGACACAAATCATATTGAATTAGATCCCACTCTCATAACCTCATATTAATTTAACGACCTCTTTAAAGATCTTATCTCCAAATACAGTCACATTCTGATGAGCTGGGTGTTAGGTCTTCAACATGTAATTTCTGAGGGGATGCAATTCAGCCATAACAACCCCTTTTCCTAAATCATGAGATAAATATGTGCAAGAAAATTGAATAACTATTTTATAAAACTTGGCCAAAATCACATGTAAAAAGCAGGGCACACACTGTATAGATTCATTATAGTACTTCAGTGCTTTGCAGGTGTCCCATGTTTATGTGCTCGCACATGCATATACACAATAATCAGACAAACCCAGACAAATTCACAACTTACTGTGACCTCTTACAAAATATTTTCTGAAGGAAAAAAAAGGTTAGTATAAATCTAAAATCTAGCAGCATGTATAATAGTCTGGTCTTAGAGCCTGATACTATTTTTAATTGTCCTAATACATAAAATGTACTTTCCTTTCTTTCAGTTTTAGAATATTTATTTTTCTTTAGATTATTTAAGTCCTATTATTATCATAGAAAGTGAAAAAAATCACTTTCCAAGCATAATTGCATTTTCTTTTGTTTACATAGAAATAGGAAAAAATACAAAATTCATGTTATTCCTGAACCCCAATACATTTTCAAATTAATAATTTCAGATAACCTTGCTTTGTAAATTAGGAAAAAGGTCAATAAATTAAGACATGAGCCTAGTGAGTATATATGTATGTGCATGTGTATGTATTCTCTAAGTATATACATATGCATGTTTATTAGGTATGTGAATGTATATATAGATTTTGTGTTTACATATGCACACATCTGTGTAAGCATGGAGGTGTGTGTGTGTGTGTGTGTATATATATATATATATATATATATACTTACAAAATAATTATGCTTAGGTGTTTGTATATAGAATCTCCTTGTTCTATTAATATTAGTTTTGGATACAAGTATGATGTTCTTTTCTGTTTGCTCTACTGTGTGTCATTATAAATATTATTGACATAAAGTTTTGTTTTCAAAAATAAGAATATGATAGACATTAAAATAATCATTTTTATTTTATATATAATGTATATACACACATACATATCTACATATTTTATAGGAAATATGTATTTTATTTACATATATTATAGAAGGTTATATATATATATATATATATCTTACAGGAGATATATATATGTATCTCCCTCTCTTATACAAAAGCAAGAAAGATATTAGCTCCTAATTAAATATCAAATATCAATACTTAACTGGTATTACATAGTTTTCCAGGATGTGTGAATAAAATTCAGTAAGGTTAAATGACACACTTATGTAAGCACTTTAAGTTGTTGGACGTATTCTCAAGAAGTAAAGTAGAGTGAACTTAGCAGAGAGCTCTGCACATGATAAAAGTATTTGGTAAATGCTTGTTAAGTGCAAAGATCTTTGAGCGTTACTGTGATGCTGGTAGCCAGTTTCCCAAGAACCTACCCTCTCTAATTAGCTTCTCTATTCTTCCTCCTGGGGTCAGCCCTTTGGTTAGGAGGGAAAAAGGGCATGCAATAGGAAACAACTTAAGCATAATACAGACAAGAGGAAAAAAGAAGCCAAATAAACCAAACCAAGAATCTAATTTATCTTATGCCACGCAAGTCCCCTCCAGATTTGAAAGGGCAACCCCTCCCAGGCACACAGAATTAAGAGGAAAGGTTTAACATTTGGGTGAGATGAGACAGCTGGAAGAAGCCTTGAAATACGTTTCTTGTTGTTGACTCCTGGACTCCTTAGATTTAGGTAACATATTAAACAATCATGTCCATGTCACTATTCTTTGACTGATTTGATGAAATTAACTAAGCTGTCAGTCTAGCAATGAAGCTGAAGTATCTCTAGAAGAGGTGGGAGATGGAAACATCCTGAGGTTTTCAAAAATACATTTACCGTGTTGCAATGTGAATCAGGGTGGTTTGCTTTAGTCTTGACTAAAAACTTAACAGTAATCACCAGTCACTGTTTCAGTAAAACTGAAAGGTCATTTGCTGCTGTTATTCAGGAGGTAACAAATAATTACTTTATCTTTCAACAATAGATGGTACTGTGAGTAGATTGTTACAGGGAATTGCCAAGATATGGATCAGTTTAGGAGTTGGTGTCAGGGAATTAGGATGAGATACTGAGCCAAGTAACAACAGCAGCAAGTGTAAATACAGAGGAAAAACATGCACAAGGTATGTAGAGTAATTTGTGAAACTGGATGTACAAAGAGATACATTATCTGATAGAATCATATTGTCCTTCCAAACTTGAACACATGCAGAACTTTAATCCAGTGTTAGATATTTTAAGTGTATAATTTTAATTCAAATTAGTTGTAGACTATTGTCTTATTATTCATATTTTTTTAGATGACAACGGTCAAATGTGTTGCTGTACCAGGAAGGTGAAGATAAAATCTTGGATAGATTATCTATTAATGTGCCTTTCACAGTAAAGAACAATGGTTAGAAAAATAACAGAATAAAGGAGAGCCATGAAGAATTTATAGTGATGAAATAATGAGAGAAATAACCTGGGGTTATCAGGTGACAGCAGAATGTGGGTTTTAACCTCTGTTTTATGACTACAATTCTAAAATGTTTTATTTTAGCTTGATGTTATTATTATTAAAATGACATTTATGTGTATTAGACTATTTTATCACAGCTTTTCTTTTTCTGACTTCTCTAATGCATCTTCAGTTGATTAGTTTCACCTTCTGTTACTGTTTGGTTTTAACTATTTTCAGAACTATCCATAAAAACAGATTTCTACATAAGTCATTACTTTATTTCAGCACATTAAAAATACAATCATCATAATTCCTTCCTACCATTGTTGCTGCAGAAAAGTCAACAGTCAGTTTATTCTTTATATTATAAAAATGAATTCATATTTTCTCCCCAATTTTACCTACTCCTTATGCAACTAGCTATTGTGTACTAAAACTGTATCATAATATGTATAGGAATTACTCCATTTCTATTTATACTACCTTAGATTTGTTGGGCTTCTTGAAATTACAAATTAGTGTCTTTTATGAATTCTGGAAAATTCTGAGGCACTGTCATTTTATATATTGGTTCTTGACTATGAATCTCCAATTTTTATATATTTTGCTTTATCTTCTAGAACTCAACATTCCTCTAGAAGAGAAAACCCACAGACTGGAAGAAAATATTTACAAACTATCCATCTTTCAAAGGATTAATAACCAGAATATATAAGGAGCTCAAACAACTCTACAGGAAAAAAAAATGTAATAATCCAGTTTAAAAATGAACAAACAATGAGAATAGACATTTCCTAAAAGAAGACATACAAATGGCAAACAGGTATGTCAAAAGGTTCAGCAAATCATTGATTATGAGAGAAATGCAAATCAAATCTGCAGTGAGATACTATCTCATCCCAGTTAAAGTGGGTTTCATCCAGAAGATAGGCATTAATGAATGCTGGTGAGGATATGGAGTAAAAAGGGACCCTAATACATTGTTGGTGGGAATGTGAATTAGTATGGCAAAACTACACCTCATATGGATATATATATATACACATGTATATGTGTGTGTGTGTGTGTGTATAATGTTTGGATATATATCCAAATCCCCGTATATCTCTATATATCCATATATATCGATATAAATATCGATATATATCCATATAGGGGTATAGTTTCATTCTATACTATATTTAGTGTACATATATCCACTATATATACATATACACATATACATACACTATGTATATAGTGTATATATAGTATATATAATATATACATATACACACACTATGTATATATACACATTATATATGTATAGTGTAGAATGAAACTACATCCCTATATGGATATATGGGTTGTCTCTTCTAGAGGAATATTGAGTTCTAGAAGATAAAGCAAATGTGTAAAACTGTATAAACATTGGAGATTCACAGTCAAGAACCAAATCATAGGCAATATGTAGAAAGATAGTGCCTCAGAATTTTCCAGAATTCATAATATATACTATATATATATTGTCTCCCTATATTAAAAACAGTTTGGAAGTTCCTCAAACCTAGAAATAGGACTACCATGTGATCCAGCAATTCCACTGCTAGGTGTATACTCAACAGAAAGCAAATTAGTACATCAAGGAGATACCTGCACTCCCGTGTTTGTTACAGCTGTATTCACAATAACCAAGATTTAGAGTCAATCTAAGTGTCCATCAACAAATGAACAGATAATGAGGTACATACACACAATGGAATACCATTCAGCCATAAAAAATGAGATCCTGTCATTTGCAACAATATGAATGGAACTAGAGGTTGTTGTATTCAGTGAAGTAATTCAGGCATAGAAAGACAAACTTCTCATTCTCACTCATTTTTCTGAGCTAAATAATTAAACAACTGGACTCATGGCGATAGAGAATTGACTGATGGCTACCAGAGGCCAAGAAGGGTAGTGGGGTAGAGGGCAAGTAGAAATGATTAATGGGTACAAAAATATAGTTAACTAGAATGCATTAGATCTAGTACTAGATAGTTCAACAAGGTGAATACAGTCAATAACTTATTGTACATTGAAAAATAACTAAAAGACCATAATTGGAATATTTATAACACAAAAAATGATAAATGCTTGAGGTAATGGATACCTCATTTACCCTAGGGTGATTATTAGGCATAGTATGCCTCTATCAAAATATTGCATTTATCCTCTAAATATTTACACCTATGTATCCATAACACGTTTTAAAATAAAAAAAAATTAGCTATTTCATTTTTATTTATTTTTCTTTGTAGATTTTATTATAATCTTTTTGTGATTTTTTTGTTTGTTTGTTTGTTTTTGGCAAATCCTTTTCCCTGGCTATGGTTTCAAATTGGCATTTAAAAAATTTAACCTCAAGAAACATTCTTTCATTATTGTTCTTACTCATGGTGGTTTCTTTTCTTGAGTGTTCAATTATTAATTGTATGTTGGTAATGAACTTAGTAGAACAAAATTATTATAACCAATTTTGGTACTAAGCTAAAAATGACCTCTTTTAGGGCACTAAGCTAAAAATGACCTCGTTTAGATGGTTGGTAGATTGTGTTAGACACATGTAGATGTGTTAGACACATGTAGGAGCTACCAGCTGTGCCCACCCTCATCCAACTTTATGGCCCTCACAACTTATATCCAAAAAAATGAATTATTAATAGATCATAGATCTAAATATAAAAATTTAAAGTGGTAAAATTTATAGAAAGAAAGACAAAGAAATGTCTTTGGTCTTGGATTTGGTGATAAGTTTTTAGATATAACATCAAAAGTATAGCCCATTAAAAATGAGATATTGAACATATTAAAGGTTTTCTTAAGACAAGTGTTGTACAAACTATGAATGGAACAAAAATAATTACAACATTTCTGATTAAGAACTTGTTTCCTAAAAACAAAAAGAACACTTAAAAGTCCAGTTCAAAAATGGACAAATGATATGTACAGAGCAAAAATGGTAGATGGATGAAAAATATGAATACAAAATAATTCTCAACATAATTTGTCCTTAAGGGGATGTTAACATAAACAACAATGATATATTATTGCACACCATTACAATAAATGAAATCTTAAATATACTGACAATGTGAAATGCAGGCACGAATAGAAAACAACAAGAACTATTACTTATTACTAGTGAGCATAAAAAATTGTAGTCACTCTGGAAGGCTGTTTGGCATCTCACCACAAAAGTCTATAATCATGCTCCTAGGTATTTAGTCAAGTTTCCTAAAAATGTATTTTCCCTAAAAACCTGCATGTGTATATTTTAAAAAGCTTTATTTATTCATAACCCCCAAAAACCTGGAGATAATTATAGATACGTCTGAATACTTTGGTAGTATGCACACATGTATTTCCTGACTCCTTCTGTTGAGAGATGAATCAGTAATATTCCAGTAGAAATAAAGCATAATTTTTGCCCATATCTTGGTTTCTAAATACCATTCTCAAAGAAAATCAGGAGTCCTTAGAGACATGGCTAATTCTAGGGCTAAAGCAAGGAAACTACAACATGAATCTGGAGCATCTTGTAGTACCAGAAGTAGGACTCCAAAAACAAAAAGATAAGTTTTATATACCCTTAGTTTTAACCAATGAGTATTCTGACACCACATATTTTAGGCTTCTCTTGGCTAATGAAAGTTTTTCAATTTAGTACCCAATGATCAAACTAAAAAAAAAAGAAAAAAAACCCAAAAAACTAAGTAATGTAGTATTAGGTTATAAGCCATATTAATAGATAAATATGCATGAGTCCATACTGATATAAATGAATTATTAAACAGACAAGTAAGTGAGAAGACACAAATATTCTTGATGAATAATTCCAAATCATTTATGTAGATAATCTCTATTAACAGAAGTGGATCTTAATTCCCCTTCCTCCCTGGAGTGCTGGCTGGACTTAGTGAGTTGATTCCAAAGAAAGAGTGTTAAAAAAAGAGTAAACCTAGCAAACACTTCCTTATTCAGGCTTTCAGGGTTAACGTCATTAGTGGAAGTCAAGGTGATAGCATCTACCCGCTAGCATTTTGTGATAATAAGGGCGTGGTACATCTATAGCACGATTCCCGTGAGCTATAACTCCAGTCTGAACAGGGAAAACATCAGACAGACTCAAATCAAGGAACATTGTATGAAATCTCATCACTATGCCTCAAAACTGTCAAGGTCACCAAAAAAAAGTAGAGACAATTATCACAAGCAAGGAAAGCCTAATTATACGTTGCAATTAGAAGTAATTGGTATTTTAGATGGGACATTGGAACAGAAAAAAAATACACTAGTGGTAGAACTAGTAAAATTTGAGTGAAGCATGGAGTTTAATTAATAATAATATACCAATTTTGTTATTGTAGGAAAAGAAACAGTTTTTTAGAAAAATGTACCATGAAAAGGTGAGATACTACAATGGGGAACTTAGGTGAGAGGTATATAGGAAATCTACATACAAGCTTTGCAATTGCATTACATCTAAAAGTGTTCAAAATAAAAAAAATTTAAAATTTTCTGTGTAATCATTCTGCCTTTTGAATCCCTGATTTCCTTTCTATGTAACAATAAATTTGGTGGTGTCATTGTTGGCATAAAATTTAACATACGTCTATTTTCACTCAATAAACCATACTTTAAAAAGTGTATGCAGGCACTTTCCCATGCAAATGAAACATCTCTGGAATAGATAAAAGACAGTAGAAAATGAACAAAATTAAATTAAAAGGCAATTTCTAGTCCGCAATAACTGGTTGTCTCAGTGTCTTAGATTCTGTAGCCCTGAAATTAACATAGGAAAACACATGTATCTGAAACACAGATGAAATGAATTTAGCATTAATAAATGTAATATATTATATAGCCTGATTAAATTACAGATGCTGTACATCAAAGATTTTGGAACTGTAAGTGTAAAGCAATTTCAATTAAATGTAAAAATTGTTTTGATTTTTGAGGAAAGAAAAAATACTAAAGTCTTAGCATTAAAAATACACTTAGCAATATTTGAAAAACTATATTTCTGTGAAAAAAATTATTTTTAAAAATAATATTGATCAATACCAGATATTTTATTTTGTTTTACTTTTGCTTGACAATAAACCTACTGAATAGAGACATTTATTCATGAGGTGATAATTTATCGATAGTTTTTATATGCCATTCACTGTTAAAGCCAATGAATAAATTTTCTATGTCAAATATTATTCTAATACTTGACAAAATGCATCTTAGATTTTTTTCTTAAGTATTTACTGCAATTATTATGGGAACACCAAAGACTTAGAGCTAGTTAGTGAAGAGTATATTCTAATGGGTCCTATTTTACTATATGACCTAATGGATCTGACAGTAGATAGATCAAAATAGGCAGTTCAGATGATATCATAATTTAATCATCCATGATCCAGAGCTCAGTCTTCACAGGACACACTTCCTAAAAGTGCCTAGTTCTTTTCTGCAAGAGTCTAAACGTTTCACCAACATCTTAGGAATCTTCAGACTCTTCTATTAAAGACTGCAAAAATAACTCATCACAGATTTATTATATTCATCTTTGACTCTATTTAGTTTTTCAGGTCGGAGTTGATTTATTTCAGTTGAAATATTGATTAACATAACTACCACCTGTGATTTTGGCTGCCCTTGACCACAATCCTTGTAGAATAAGGTTCCCTGGTTGCCATGATGACTTTGATGACCTTTAAACCTGGTTCCTCTGCTCTAGATTTCTATAACCCCTTTTGCTTTATTGACATGAGACATACTGTTTTTAAGAGAGCATCTCCTACCATTAACTCAGCTCTACAGAGGAGATTTAGTGTAGAGCTACTGAGTCATGCACATGTCTCCATCACCAATGTGATACCAGGAAAGAGATCTTGATCCACACCCCAAGAGAGGGTTCTTGAATCTTGCACAGTAAAGAACTCAAAGCAACTTGTATAGTGCGAAGAGATAATTTATTGAAACTTTCTCCATTATAAAGTAGAGCATTCTCAGAAAGAAAGCAGAGGACCACACTGTCTTTGTTTTTTTTTTTTTCCATATATATATATGGGTCTTGTCTCTGTAAAGAGTAAACTAAGCTGTGCCTATGTGTAGGTGAGCTAACAGCATGAACAAAATATATTATTCTATTGATTTAAAGAAAACTGTCCTTGACATTTTAGTGTATAAGTAAATCAAAGGACAACTATAATTAACTTGAAAGTATATGTTGTTATGTGTACTGGGACATCTGTACTTTCTGTTACTGTAGGAGTCTGTGCTTGTAGGCATTGCCTAGATGCTTTCTTAGCTGTAAATGTCTTAGCACCGTGGGTTGTGACTGGCAAGTAGGTGCCTTGCTAGCTTTAAGATAGAGTTGTTTTAAAATTGGTGTCACTCTGGCTCTCCTAGGTTCCTACTTCCCTAATATTCTCCCCTCTACTTATGAGAGAGCCCTTAATCTTAAGCGGAGATAAAGAGTGAAAGTTGTTCTTCTGTAAGAAGATGACATGGACAATGATCTTTGGGTCACAATTATGACGGTTTGCAGTTAGCCTCTAGGGAACCAAGAAAATCCTTGTTATCATGCTTTCCTGATGATTCTAAGGGCATAGGCTCTCTGTAGTATTGGAGGAATAAAAAATATCTGGATGCCTGATCTAAGGGGTATAAAGGCAAGATGTCTTTATTTCCTGAGTCAGAAGATAGGATGGGTTGGAAGCCTTGTGCCACCATCATCTTTATGTGGAATTGTAATCTAGAAGACACAAACTTTCCCAAGAGGTTAATCAAGCAAAGATCAAAGATTAGTAATAACAAGATAAGTATCAAAGGCCATAGATAGGGTAAAACCTAAGTGAGAATCAAGGGAGTGCTTTTAATGGTCAACCAGGTACAATTGGGATAGGTGCCTTGGTAATATTTATGCAACCAGGCAGCTTGTTAATATATTTTCTTTATATATTCTTCTATTTGACCTGATGTGTTTATATAAGTGCAGGAGGTTTTATTGATTATGGTGCATACTCTGTTTGTCAAATCAGGAACAAATCTAATGCTAATCTATTGCCTGATGGTCTATCCGCAAATAAATAAAGGGAGAGTTTTAACTTACCTGATGTGTTCCCCATTTTACCATTTTATGAGACAGTATGTAGAATGAAGAAGTAAAGTTTTGAAGAGTTGCTGTATAATAGGCAAATTGTCCCCATGGGGACAATAACCCAATGCCAGCCCCAACCTCAGCTAATATAAGGCCAATTGTCCTCTTAGCTCTCAGGTGAGTGTTGTTATATAATTGTATGTTAGAGAGATTTGCTTGTCCTACTGTACATTGACTGCTGAAGCAAACATTATTAATACACTGATGACCATGAGTTTTATGATCCCAATTAAGAGACAAGTTATTTATAGGTTGATTGAATGATTGACCATATAACCATAAGTATTTGTTGGGGATGCAAACCTGTATGGGAAGGGAGTTGTTAAGAAGACTGAATACCTGCAGGGGAGAATAGAGATGTTACCTATCTGTTTATTTGAAACAACAGCTTTAGGTCTTCTAGCAGTTCACAAGTGTAGATTGTGGTGTCTTCTTTCAGTGCCTGCAGTAATTCATAAGATACAGATTTAATTTTGGAAAGGTGTAGCCAGCTAATGATTCCTTGATGTTTAACAGCAGTGGGGGTGCTTAACAATACCTGATAGGGGCCCTTCCGTTTTGGTTGTAATTGACCTCTTCAGGTGATCCTTCTTTCTTAGTTTTTAATGAAAGTCTCCTGTTTGAAGAGAGGAGCTATGAATAATTTTGGAGGTAGCCCTGACACATGTATATTGAAAAAACACACATGTAACATATAACTCTGTTTACATTGGAGTGGAGAATTAATCCTTTCCTGGCATGGTCTTAGATCCTGTTTATAATTTTATATCTTATTGCCATAAAGGGTCTGTTCTGTCTGTCTTATGATCACTGTTTTAAAATTAATACTAGTCATTTGTGCCTGAATTCCAATGGGGAAAATGTATAGTGAGGCATGTCTGACTCCCTGTTTCCCATCATGACCTGAAATAGTTATTCAGCTTTTTTGTTTTTCTTTTGGTTTGCATTTGGTCAAGAGTGGGTGTCTATTGTATTGGGAGAGTGGCTTAGGATTTTATTTATTTTTATATTCTCCTTTTTTTTTTTTTTTTTTTGTCAAGGTATGACAGAAGCAGTATCAATAGCCAAGCTTTCATTTTGTCCCATATGGATCCATGGGGGGTGCTGCTGGCCCCAGGTACAACATGTCCCTTGATGCTCCATCGTGTCCCTCCATGGTCCACTGTGTCCCTATGGCCAAGGAATTCAAGTCAAAAGACTTATAGCCAATTAATTCTTCTAGGCCAGATAGTAATGGAGGAAGTAGGCAGGCACTCATTAAAATTAAACCCTTTTAAGACACATAAAAGCCAAAACTCAAAGGCCAAGAGGCAAGTTTACAAAATTGACTTATCAATACCTTCTATGCATTGAGCTATTGTATTCTTGGCTTGTAGTAATTAGCTATGTAAAACACACACATTTTCTTCAGCTGTTTAGGCATCTGTGTGCCCATTTTGAGTTGGAGAGTCTGAGCTAATTTTATTCCTCAAAACCAACCCTTACAATCTCATGTGATAGTCCCTGAGCTGAAGAGAATGAATATTTAAATTTCTGGAGGGAAAACTAAACATAAGGAATTAACAATGTTTTCAAAAAAGATCATAATCTCTGCCTGGTTCTGCGAACGAAAGAAAGGGAAGCCCATTGCTAGCCAGACATTTGCTTAGTATTAAGGCAGATAATAAATGATATATTTCAGAAAAACTCAAAATTATGAAATAAATCTTGTTTTTTAATGTAGGCCTGATCCTGTGTCTCATAAAAGCTGTTTACTTTGATTTTCATCTTTGTACAGATCTAAAGACAAGGATTTGGTCAATTTGAGTTTGGTGTTACATATTGGCAGGAGTCAGTGCTTTATTTAGATGAGATTTGTGTACCCTGGAGTTAAAGCCCTGTAACGTAACAGCATAAGGATTAGTTAATATCCTTTGATAAGGACATTTTTAAGGGTCTACAGGGAGTTATTTAACTGACTTTCTTCCAGTATATGTAATTATCAGACTGAAGGTAGTGATACTGGAGTTCATAGTCTGACTGGAAGCTGTAAAAATAGTCTACAACTTTGTAGTGCTTATTTTATATAGCTTTAATATGCACCAGCAATAAGACTGTGAGAAACTTCATTTAGGATTTTGATTTTAATGACATTTGTTAAAGCTGTTAAAAAGCCTCAAAATATTTGATCAAAGTAGAATCACAGGTCATTATAAAACCATAGCTACTCATTTAACCAAAGTGATAATTAAAAAGACTTAAAAGGCAATGCAAAAGGCTATATGGATATAAAAACTTTAACTGTTTTAAATCTTAGTTTTTAGCAACGAAAAACCTAATAAAGACAGGATAATAATTTTAGAATTTTGTTTCTTATGCCAGTTATCAAAAAGGGGGGAAAAAAATCTGCCCACTATGTGACTGTTTCTCCTTACAAGATGCCCATTTAGATGACCTGAAAGTCAAACCAGATGAAAAAAAGTGCTTGAATTTAATCCAACACAGGAAAAGTGTATTCAAGGTTATGAATATAGCAGAGGAATACATGACTCAGACACAGTTTAAGTTTCCTGATAACATTGAAAATTTAGATGTATCAAGAAAAGCCAAGAATATACAACTAAGTTATGCTAGAGGAATATATCCCATTCTAGATCTTCGAGATAAACATTCTAGCATCAAGGCATAATAACAGTTAGAACTAGAGGAAAGAAAAAAAAGTTACAGGAGTTGACAAAACTTTATCATGACTTACCAAGACCATCTATGGCATGCTTTGACTTTCTGACTAGTCCTAAAGGTCTCTCTTCTAAATAACCAGTTCTTTTATTTTCAGGACAAAAATTTACCATACAAAATTATTTTTCATATGAAATTATTCCTTTTCTTTATAGCCTTTCATAGCAAAAATACATCTCTATATCCTTCATAACTTTCTTCACATCTCTCTCTCTCTTTGACTCACTGGTTCCTTTCTATACTGATTCATAAATAACAATTTTAAAGCTTGTAATTCATTTGTTTGTTGTAGTTGTTGTTGTTTTACTTTTAGGTTCAAGGATAAACGTGCAGGTTTGTTATATAGATAAATTGTAAGTCATAGAGGTTTGTTGTACAGATTATTTCATCACCCAGGAAATAAGCATAATACCTGAAAGGCAGTTTTTGATCCTCATCATCCTTCCACCCTCCACCCTCAAGTAGGCCAAAGTGTCTGTTGTTACCTTCTTTGTGTCCATATGTACTCAAAGTTTAGCTCCCACTTGTAAATGAGAACATGTGGTATTTCATTTTCTTTTCCTGTATTATTTCACTTAGGATAATGCCTTCCAGTTACCTCTATGTTGCTGCAAAGGACATAATCTCTTTCTTTTTTATGGCTGTGTAGTGTTTCATGATATATATGTACACATTTTCTTTATCCAGTTTACCATTGATGGGAATTTAAGTTGGCTCCGTTTTTCTGGTCTTGAGAATAGTGCAGTGATGAACATACATATGCATGTATCTTTATGGCAGAATGATTTACATTCGTTCAGTTATATACTCAATAAAGGGATTGCAGGTTTGAATGGAAATTCTGTTTTGAGTTCTTTGAGAAATCACAAAACTGCCTTCCATAAGGGCTGAAATAATTTACAGTCCTACCAGCAGTGTACAAATATTCCTTTTTCTCTATGACTTCATCATCATGTCATTTTCTTGCAAGTCCATAATTTGAATTGACCTTTAGAGAACTTCTGAATTAGACAAAATTATTCTTTTTTCAATAAGACTAAATCCAAGGAGGCTTCTGGCTTCCAATGCCTCTCAGAGAGATGCTGAATTAAACAAAATGAAGAAGGAAAACTATCAAGATTAGAAGGAAAATGATAGGTGTAAACTTAAGGGCATACAAGTGTAGGGTGATGTGCATCATTGTTGAGGTACAGACAGCAAATATAAAGCCAACAAAGGAGAATGGGAGATCAAGAAGCAGTAGATCCTGGAAAATATCCCTCTGAGCCTCAAACACTTTATCCACCTCTGTATGAGGCTCCAAACCCCCAGTCCTATGAAAAAGTAAAGGAACATGGGCATTCCATAATTCTTGGGGCTCAGAAGGCTAAGTATGTTGCAGGAAAAAAAGAGGACAACAAAGGAAAGGAAAGAGACAATAAAAGACACTCATCTGCTTGTGAATCCAAAAACTTAGGAAGCAATCAATCTTGAACTGTTCGTCAGATGTTAACATTTTATACATAAAACAATTCCAGAATTTCAGAATGTGTTTTTCCATATCATAAACGTTTCTTAATTGCAATGACCCTGATACACAACAAGTCATACAAAGAAAGCTGTGGACCAAAATTTTGAGTAAAGTAGACTTTATTAAAGTTTGATTTAAAAAAAAAAAACAAAAACCTGTTCCACTGGGCACAATGGCTCACACCTGTAATCCCATCACTTTGAGAGGCCAAGATAGTTGGATCACTTGAAGTCAGGAGTTTGAAACCAGCCTGCCCAACATGGCAAAACCCCATCTCTACTAAAAATACAGAAATTAGCTGGACATGGTTGCATGCACGTGTAGTTCCAGCTACTTGGGAGTCTGAGGCAGGAGAATTGCTTGGACCTAGCAGGCACAAGCTGCAGTGAGCTGAGACCAAGTCACTGCACTCCAGCTTGGGTGACAGAGTGAGACTCTGTCTTAAAAACAAAACAAAACAAAACAAAAAGACTTTTCCCCACCTTCCCCCCCTTCAATTTCAAATGAGTTTCCAACATTTAAATTTTAGCCATAACTGACTGAACTGTGCTAGAAAAACAAAATCTCCAAGTAATCTTGAAATAGTAATATTATAAACAGTAAGTCTTATATCAACACCAGTAGCCTAATAATAGTAGATTCCAAGCAGGCAGAAAAGAGGGAAATGGACAAAGATATTTAGAAGATTCTATTTAATTTTAGAGTTGCAAGACAAAAATAACCACCAGAATGCCAACAGGCTGAAACTTCAGACAAGGAAATGGGACTCTGGGTTTCCAAGCCAGTCAAATGGATCAAGATTCATGCACATTTTAAAGTGGATGTAAAAGCGTCTGAGCCCTCCAATGGTTAAGATATAACAAGACCAAATCTTGCAAGTCCCCAGGTTTTCCATGCTGTCCTGCCACATGACAAAGAAAAGCAAGTGAAAAGACAATAGTCAGAAAGTGAGCATTGAAAGTGAATGTAGAAAACCTCCCATGCTAGCCATAAGGACCATAGTAAGGCTTCAGTAAAGCAAAGGCAGCAAATTGGAAAATGATAACAACTACAGCTTTCCCATATGCAGCAAAGGACACAGAGTGGATTAACCCAAAGCATATACTGGAAATCATCTTCCAAGGCTGTTTCCATTTTTATTAAACACCAGGGACTCTACCCTTGTTGGGCCAGGACTCTAACCTGAATCTTCTACCCCAGGGACTCTAATATCATGGCCTGGAACTCTAACCCAAATCTTAGGCAGGCATCTTTGCCCTGTAATATACAAAAGGGACTCTAACCCCATTGGGCCATGACTCTATCTCAAACATTATGCCCCAGGGACTCTTACCCTGTGGGGCCAGAACTCTAACCCAAATCTCTTATCCTAGGGATTCCACTGGGCCTTGGAAATATTAACTTTGATAGGATGCTAGGGTGGACCCCACTTACTAGTGAATTGGCACTGCCCAGACTGGATTTCCTTGGCATAGGGTCTGATTCTAAGGTACCTTTGTACCTTTGTACCTTTGTCATGGTCACCAGCGGATCAGAAAAGGGATCTGATCCAGACCCCAAAAGAGGGTTCCTGGATCTCACGTAGGAAATAACTCAAGGTGAGTCACAGAGTACAATGAGAAGAGATAGTTTATTGAAAGCTACTTCATTACAGAGTATGGAGTCCTGAGAAGAAAACGGAGCAATACGTCATCTTTTTTTTTTTTAAGTTTTTCTTATATAGGGGTCTCATCTATGTAAAGACTAAACTAAGCTGTGCCTACATGCAGGTGGGCTGACAGCATGACAAAATGTATTATTCTACTTATTTAAAGAAAGCTATCCTTGACATTTTAGTGTGCAAGTACATCAAAGCATAACTATAATTATCTTGAAAGCATATATTGTTATGGGTAATGGGACATCTGGACTTTCTGTTGTTGTGGGAATGTGTCCTTGTAGGCATTACCAAACTTCTTCCTTAGCTGCAAACATCTTATGACCAGAGGTCATGACTGACAAGGAATGTGCCTTGCTAGTTTTAAGATGGAGTCGATTTCAAATTGGTGTCACTCTGGCCGCCTAGGGTTCTGCTTCCCTAACAAATGTATTCCTTATTTCCCTGAAAGGAGTGTCCTCTAGGCCACATAGGAAACCAGAGTAACCTAATAAGGTTCTGGGTTTTTTTTCTTAATAAATAATCCTTTCTGATCATCTCGCTGATCCTTTTTGATACTCTTTTTAAAACGCTGCCAAAATAATTCTGGCATTTCTCCCTCATTTACTGTAGATCATCATTATTTCTACGTTTCAAGAAATCAACCCAGCAGTATATTCAGCTAGCTCCTGATGCCCTTGCTGAGATGACAGAACTTAATTCATGGAGAAATATCCCATAAAATAAAACTCTCCATAACCCAGCATTACATGCTGCTGTTCTGTTCTCTGCATATTTCTCTTCCTCCTGTACAATAGCTTTATGTTCTAAATATCAATGGTCACTCCCGTGTTCCTGGTTCCTACAGAAACATAATAGTCAGATGTAAAACTCATTTTTTAATGAAGATTTTAATTTATAGCAGAGACATTTCTTTCCATTCGGATTTTATTTAACCCTGATCGTTTCTGGCCTGGAAACAAAAGAGTGAGTGAAGACTATAATGTGAGCAAACATTAGGTAGCTAACAATAATCCTCTGTGGAAAATTATGTGTGCTTCCCAGGTGACTCTACCCCTAGAGGTAGGGCCTGATTTTTTTCAGCAAATAAGTGTCAGGTAAATCCGTGGAGTTGTTGTTCTCAACACCACCAACCAAATTTCCCTATCCCAAATCATAGGGTCTCATTCTTTCCCTATGAGGGTCCTGAATTTAGAGCAGGAGCATTGCCTGGGCTGTGAACTTGATCTCAGTGATAACATTTGGATCTTGAACCTGACTTTGAGGACAAGCTGTGCTACATCTGCAGAAGAATAGGATCTACTTTATAGGATGCTTTTTCTTGGTTTCCAGGCAATGGAAGGCTGCTCCTGTCTACAGGTTTAGCCCTTCAGGCTTTTACAGTGTCTTGAAGTGTTAGTTGATTGCTTTGTGCCATAATATTAATAATTTCCATTTCCCTCAGATCTTTGATATTACTGAGACATAATAAGCAAATACTTTCCCTTCTTCTTATAAGGTATCACAGTCTCTCCAGTGAGAATTCCAGAAACTAACAATGCCTTGGTATACCAGGGGTTATTTTGCTAACCAGTAATGGAATTCTGTTGTTTTTTGTTTTTTGTTTTTTTTTTTGAGATGGAATCTCATTCCATCACCCAGGCTGGAGTGCAGTGGTGTGATCTTGGCTCACTGCAACCTTCGCCTCCAGGGTTCAAGCAATTCTCTTTTCTCAGCCTCACAAGTAGCTGGGACTACAGGCACACACCGCCATGCTTGGCTAATTTTTCTATTTTTAGTAGAGATGGGGTTTCACCTGGTTGATCAGGCTGGTCTCGAACTCCTGACCTCAAGCAATCCACCCTCCTCGCCCTCCCAAAGTGCTGGGATTACAGGCATGAGCGACTGCACCCAGCCTGACCAGTAATGGAATTTTTACTGCTATCTGATGAAATTTCTGAATCCCTTGTCAAGATTCTGCTTTGTAAGTTCACTTATAGTAGCAATGCGCTAGTTTGAGTTTATTAAAAGCAGACTATAAATCAAGGGTTACATTGCAAATGGTTTATGTTGAAGTTTATGCCAAGTAATACCAGGAGAAAGTGGGGTGTGAGAAAGAAAATGGTAGAAAATTAATATTGGTAATTGTATTATAGGGTTCTCATGGTTAACACCAGAGCACCTGTCTTTAGAGACTTTCTGAAATACTGTGTTAAAATACTGTGTCTCATAGACACCTGGTAAAGAGGGAGTACTTATTCATCATCCATCATTCCACACTGATTGAGGGGCAATTCTAGGGTCAATCTCTCTGGTACTTTAACTGTCATTAAGAACATTTACCTCAGAAAGCAGCTGAATATTTAATAAGTCATGTTTTCAGCTGCGCATAGAGCCTCATGTGTCTGATACTAACACTTTGCAGGGCAAAGGCAGGAGGATCACTTGAGTACAGAAATTCAAGACCAGCCTGGGCAACAGAGTGAGACCCCATTTCTACAAAAAGTTTTAAAAAAATGTTGGCATGGTGGTGTCCACCTGTAGTTTCAGCTACTTGAGAGGCTGAGACAGGAGGATTACTGGAGACCGGAGTTGGAGGCTGCCGTAAACTATGATTGCATCACTGCACTCTGTCTCTAAAAATATAAATAAAAACAAGGCGTGTTTGCACATTAGCATACCACCTGACATTTATCTTTCAATAATAATATTTTTTGCTATTAAACTTACCTTCAAAGATGAGACATTTAATAATGATCAATGTTTCTTTATTTTATTTCCAACTTTTATCTTAAGTTCAGGGGTATATGTCCAGGATGTGCAGGGTTTTTAGATAGGTGAACATGTGCCATGGTGATTTGCTGCAAGGATCATCCTATTACCCAGGTATTAAGTCCAGCATCCACCAGCTATTCTTCCATGATTGGTGTTTCAGTGAAAACGCATGTATACACCACTTTGCTCTCTGAACTACATTCCATTGCACAGCAGCAGAGAACTAGTTCATTGGTGCTGATTTGTATTGCAAAGAACATTATCAGTGACTATTTTGGAACTGGAGTTAATCTCTCAATTTCAGACATTTAAAAGGTACTTGCTTAACAAGATCTTTTAAAATGTAGTGTAGGTTTCAGAAAACAAGAAAAGTACAGTGTCGTTGAATCTTAAACAAATGACCTTTGTTTAACATCTTGTCTAAGGTTTTCTGCCTCTGGGTATTATGAGCCATTGAGACCAAGATTGTCTTTTCTTTTTATGTATACAGATTTTTGAGAAAAGCGTTTCTTTTTACAGTTTGTCTAAGTTAACCTTCTTCTTTTTAAAGTTACAGCTCACGAGCACTTCAAACCTAATCTTTTATGACCCTCAATTTTTTCTCAGAAGAGTCAAAAAAGAATCACATCCTCCAATGTGAAAGCCAGCATTTCTAACCCATCTTTTATCAATTGTGAATTGTGTGTTAGTCTGGGTACGTTTACCTTTTCTTCAGGTGGTAGAGGGAAGGAGGGCTAATGTGAAGATTTAATAAGCGAAGGTAACATAGAAAAAGTAATAAAAAATAAGTAAATATTTGAAGAGACTCCAAAAAGTCCCAACATCTTTTAGTTTTATTAGTGAAGAGATGAGAAAAAAATGTTTAAGAGCATATGTAACAAAAATTTCTTTATAATGTAGATTTTAGTTTTATTATGTGTTCATTCTGATTACCTTACAATATTTAAATATAAAACGTTAGAAACTGAAAAAATTTTATACATAGGACATTTAGAATAATATTAATAAAATGGAACAATGTATCTATATTGAGCCAGATAATTCTGAAATCAGTATTTATTATGTTGTATCAGTTTACAATTCTGAGGGGCAGATTACCACTTCAGTTTTCAGATTTTACATATGCATACTGATTTGGAAAAAAAATCCATAAAGATTTAAAGAAACACATTTTGTGGGAAAATAAAAATATGAATGAGCTGAATTACTAGTGCAACATTTCTGTTGTGTTCTATTCCTGCCCTTCGAAATGTTTGTATTAGTATGCCTGTTCTGATGTTCAATCTTGATAATGTCTGCAAAGTACAATATGAAAAATAAATGAAAATGAATGTATCTTTTACTTGTCTGTGTGTGTGTTCTCTTCTATTATAAAG
Source organism: Trachypithecus francoisi (assembly GCF_009764315.1). Taxonomy (NCBI): domain Eukaryota; kingdom Metazoa; phylum Chordata; class Mammalia; order Primates; family Cercopithecidae; genus Trachypithecus; species Trachypithecus francoisi. The sequence continues at coordinate 59,748,011 of NW_022681465.1, forward strand.
AGGTGAATCAAAAGCAAGATGAAAAGGTATTATAATGCTGAGTGGCAGAATGTGACACAAGAGTTCCCTCAAGTGTGTCATACAGCCTACAGGGAGACCAAATGCATTAGGATGTATTTATATTGACAAAGGAGTCATTCTTTCTAGTGTTTAGAAGAAGAATTCTGCCATGACCCACATAACAAATTACTGTTGTCTGACCTCATTGAAACAAGAATGCAGTAAAGTAGGTCCAGTGGAGCTGAAGTAGTAGAGGCTCTTTCAACACAACAACACTTCTGCAGGGTGCAACGATAGCCCCCCCCCTTATTTCCTATTCCACTAAAACACTCGATAAAGAGTCTTATCACCTTGATCCCAGAGCTCCTTTATTAAGAGACAGAAAAAGGAAATGCTTTGTTACTACAGAGTGGCATGTTATTTTCTGAAGAGTTAAGATTACTAAACGAAAGAAAGGATTCGTACAACCTGGAAGAATGCCTTCTGTTGTGTTGTAGTACAGCCACCCAGCAGCTTACAGTAGAGAGGGGATTTTTTCCCATTATCTCACATTCTGTTGCCCTTTCTACCTTGTAGAGCTCAGCCACCAGTTGCTAAACGTCCACCCCTCTTCAATCATCTCACTTGCACTGAACACATGTATATTTTATTGAAAGCACATATGATATACTTTTTAATGAAAAGATAACAAATATAGTTTGTTTTATAATGTATTGCTATTTCTTATGGATAATATTGCCTTAAAACAGCAGATTTTTCTTGCAATGTTCTTATCTTCCATGGATCTATTTCCCATTAACATTTTTATGGAATTATTAAATAAGCATTTTTATGTGATTGATTATCCTGGAGCAGGGATATTGGAAATGACTTCTCAAACATAGCTAGACGTGAAACAATTTAGTTGTAAAGATTCATCTAAAATATAATACTATTTTTAAAATGTTATTCAAGCTAAATAAACTTCATCCTGCGACATTGTAAAGTAATTTTTCCAAAATAAAAATGTAAGAACTTTTAGTGCTCAGTAAGTACTCCTTGTCACTGTTGCTGAGCAGGCAGTTCTATAGTCACTTACAATAACTAAAGTAATATTTGGTCATTTTTCTAATAGCCAATAAAGTACTGAATCTTACACACCACCAGACAGCTTAAAAACTAAGCCCATTAATTGTTGCTCTTAATATTCCATTTAATACTTTACTGCTAAATGCAGTCAGGAGAAAAGCAGTGGTTTGTAATTTTTATTTTGACATGTACTTTCTGGATTTAATTCTTACCAAATTGATTTTGCAAGAAAGTTGTTTCAGGCATCTTTGTTCAGAAGGCCTTAAATTAATAACAATGTTGGAAAAAAATGCAGCATTCATGACGGCTCTTCAAGACTAAAACTCTGGTATCTAAGCGTTCTTTCTCACCATAATAACATCCTTAATGAAAGGGAATGAAAGGGTTGAATGTACCACAGTTTGTTTTTACTAGTGATATTTGGTAGGCCAAGAGATTTAAAAGTCATATTTGTATAACTAAATTATTTTCAAAAAATTTTCCATTTATATGTAGATTTGGGAGTTACACACACATGCTTATATATTTGGGGTGTATATGTATATATATATATGGAATATGTGTAATACACGCACACACACCCTCACATGCATATATAAATATATATATAGAGAGAGAGAGAGAGAGAGTATAATCTCCTAAAGATCAACCCACCCCATCACCTATGAATTTGCTGTGCATTGTGGGCTGACAAAATGTAATTTGGAATGTGAGAACAAGGCAAAAAAAAATAGTTTGCAGATGGTTAGCAACCTCAATCATACTAGAGAAACATATCTCTTAGGAAAAAAATTTGTTCTCCAAAAATTCATATGTAAAAGAGCAAATTCCAATGGGACCATATTTGGAGATAGCTTTTGAAGAGGTAATTAATATTAAATAAAGTGATAAGGGTGGTGCCCTCATCCATAATATGTGTTTCCTTAGAAGAAAAGGGGTAGACACAAGAAATGTGCATGAAAAGATCACATGAGGACGTAGTGAAAAGGCAGCCATCTGCAAACCAAGGAGAGGAGCCTCAGGAGAAACCAACCCTGCAGGCATGTTGATCTTACACTTCTGGCCTCCACAATTTGAGAAAATTAATTTCTATTATTTAAGCCACATAGTCTGTGGTTTTTGTTACAGCAGCCTTAGCAAACTAATATTATACCAAGCCAAGATGGAAAACTAGATATCTTTTATCAAGATAGTTTTTGATTTACCAAAATGTATGTATTTCAAAACACATTTTATTGAAACTCTCTGATTGTGCTATTTAGAACTTTTTTATAGTTCTTGTATATCACTATGAAAGACATATTTACCTTACATAATTTCCAGGGTATTTTAATCATGCGTGTGTTAGGTTAGAAAATAATAAAAAGCATTGACATTTAGTAAAATGTTAGAAAAAATGCTTCTGTCATATTGTGTCTCTTAAAACAGATGCTATTACTTGCTATTTTCTTGACTTAGCCTTTTATTTTAAAAAAGTATATATATGAATAGCACTGGCCTGTCTATTCACAACCTTCCTACTTGATTTTATTCATTCCCCTTAAACCAAGCAAATCAGGGAAGAGCTGAGTCATAACAATTTAAGCTTCACAAGAAAATTGAACCCTGTTGTTGCTGTAAGTGTTTGGGGTAGGAATAAGCATGTAAGTTCTGACCAATACTGCACAAATTAAAGTCTAGTGACATTTCTTAAGAAAGGTTTATTAGAATAGCAAAGAAGCAAAAAAGCATGATGGAAAGTCATAAATAATGAAATAATAAATAAATAATGAAACTGTGACAGCCACTTGTGAACATGAGTAGACAAACCTGAGTATGAAAGCCCATGTGCTACTAGGGGACAGAGAAAATATGGGAAGAACTTGGCCCTAGATGGCATCAGTGAGTTGCTGAAATGACCAACTATGGTGCTTCCTGACTTCTGGATTCTACATGACATAAATATTATATATATACACACATATAATATATATGTATATACACATACACACATACACATATACATACACGCACACACACAATCCTGAATTTTAAGGGATTTTTACTTACTTTTTTATGTCATTCACACACAACACAGCCTATCTTAATAGCTCAATATATTCAAAATATACTGTTCAAAAGAACAGGCTGTTTTTTGTATACATTAACTTAATTAATCAACCCAAATGCCTATGAAGTATAAAATATTCTAATCTCTTTTATATAAGTAAGAAATATTAAAGCTAAGATTTAGAAAATTAGGAAATATGACAAAGTAAAAACGTAGTGTTAACTCAAGTGGCTCTGATGATGGAGTGCCACATTTAAGCTGGTTTTATTAAATGCATTTTCTATGTTTCCTTCATTAATTGGATATTGCCAGATAAGGGATAAGTTCCATTTCTATATTTATCAACTAATGATTAGAAAAAATTACATAATCACTTTTTATTTGACATTTTATTGATAATTTATTACATGTAAATTTTGTGGACAATGAACAAAACCTACCCTCACGGCACGTAGTATTTTAAACTGAAATGAATGAACAGACAAAATATAAAATTATATAAGTTAATGTAGAAACTTTCCAGTTACACGCAAAATATCACATGTGCCCAGAGGTGGAAAAATTATCTCCAATTTTGATTGGTAAAGAAGCTAGGTAGTGGTGGAAATATTTGATGTCAGTATTGAAGGAATGTTCAAATTTTCAAAAATGTAAATTAGAATGTCACCTTTCAGGTAATATGGAGTAATAGCGGCCAGATTTACCTTTTCAGCAGAAACAACTAAAAATGTATAAGAGACAACAGTACTCAAAATATTAAATATCAGGCAATAAAGACAGGTATCCCCGAAAGACAGAAAACAGTTGAAGTGAGCTTAAGAAATACCCTCAGCTTACTGACTCGAGAAATTTTCTAGGATGCAGAGCAAGGAATCAAAGCCAGACAAAGCCCAGTAATCTCCTTAAGATGATGGGATGGAGCTTCATAGAAGCCAAGGTAAGTAAAGTAAACAGGATAGACTAGAATAGAAGAAAGAGGTTCACACATTAAAAAAAAAAAAAAAAAACTTTACATATCCCAAATATATTATGAGTATTCCTCAAGTATTTAGATGACCGTTAATCAGTACATGTATTTAAGGAAACTCTTTAAGACAGAGAAAAAAGCAAACTAAAATAACTGTGGAAAACAGTCCTCCAAACTCACAGATGATACCAGGAATAGTGCTTGGTCCCAACAGCTAGAATAAAAAAACCTCATAATTCAGGTAGTATTAGTTAGAGTACTAAAAAAAGCCTTGCCTCAGTAGTGTGTAAATTTAGTTATTTCTTTCTTTCTTTTCTTTTTTTTAAAAAAGGAAGGTCTGGGCCTCATTGAGAAATCTTAAATCAAGACCAAAAAAGATCAAGCCCCCATTAGCTTGCCTAAGTCCCAGAAAAATATCTCAGGAATATTTAAAGAAATGTAAAAATATCTGTATAAATTAAAATTGGAATTGCAATGTCTGGTATCTGGTGAAATATTACCAGGGATATAAAAAGGCAGGAAAACAAAATCCACAATAACAGTAAAAAAGAACCAATCCAAAGCAATGAAAAATAATATGTGTGACAAAATTGGTAGACAGAAACATTAAAAGAGGTGTCATAACTTTTTAATCCACATCTTCACAAAGCTAAAGATGGAACATGTTAAGTAGATACATGGGTTATATAAAAACCTTCATGTTGTACATTGCATATAATTAACATATTAATGTCAAAGAATAAATACTAGAAAACATGAAGATATACAATGGTTGAAAAACAGTTCTCCATAGTTTATCATATTACTGCACGTCTTTTGAGTGATAGTCTAGTTACCCTTTCTCATGGACTATCTTTTCAAGGATGCTGGTATGTGAACAGACTTTGGTGACAAAGCTAATGTTTTCTGCTAAAGTGAATATTAAGAATATGTACTGCCCATTCCAAAAAATTCAAACTCTTCAAGCTTCCATAATGAAACTCCTTGTGTGTACAGGTGCCATCTTGCCGAGTCTTCCCACAGACTCTGACTTCATATCTTCATATCATGCTGAGTCTGTCCCACAGACTCTGGCTGAGCAATGGATGGAAGAAGTACTCTGACACAGGTATTTTGCCTGATAGCATGCCTGGGGACTGCACGGTTTAGCACCGCTGATGAGAGTGCCACCCCATAAGCTGGTCCCACTTGCATTTATTTAGTACAGCTTTAATGACAAAGGCTTGGAGCAAACACCATTTGTGGGTAATAAACATAGTCACCCCCCCAAGTAAAGAGCAATCCTGCATGCAAATGATCAAAGGTTGGTTTCTGGAGACAGGAGTAAGCAAATGTATCAAGATAAGTTCCTTTACATTCCCTCGTTATCTGCCCTTTGCTTTCAGCCTCCAGATAAGAGAATTTGGCTGCCTTCAGCCATAATTGTCTCCTGAAGCTTTTGCAAAACCTCTAGGCCTTCCAAGAAGGTTTGGGTCATTCCCTATAACTTTTTCTTATAACTTTTCCCACCACCATGACCGATCTCCTATAATGTCACTCTTAGAGAAACGGGCTTGAAGAACCACTAAAAACTAGAACCACTAATGTATTATCCATTACTCTATTAGTCTGTTCTCACATTGCTATAAGGAAATAATGAACTGGGTAATTTATATTAAAAACGGAGTTTTAACTGGATCATGATTTTACAGGCTGTACAGGAAGCATTCTGCTGGCACCTACTTGGCTTCTGGGAAGCCTCAGGACACTTACAATCATGGTTGAAGGTGAAAGGGGAGCAGGCATGTCACATGATTAGAGCAGGAGAAAGAGAGTGAGTAGGGGGAGGTGTAACATATTCTTTAACAACCAGTCTGACTAGAGCTCACTCACTAACAAAAGGACAGTACCAACAGGATGGTGCTAAATCATTCATAAGAAATCTTCCACCGTGATGCAATCACCTCCCACTAGGCCCATCTCCAACACTGGGGATTACATTTCAAATGAGATTTAGGCAGGGACACACATCCAAACTATATGAGTTATTATTTTTGTGAGTAATAAGATTTCTTGATCCCTGACCCAGGAGTCTGGTTTTCTACCAGCATCATTAAACTGTGACAAGTTAAATTGTCAACATGCAAGTGGAATAAAATTTCACACTCTTAACAGTTTTTGACAGTTATATAATAGCAGTAGTGTATAATACTGAAATAAACATAAGTTTCTTAGGAAAGATAGGCACTTCAGGGAGTAACTAGTGTTATTTGATATGGTTTTGCTCTGTGTCCCTGTACAAATCTCATGTTGAGTTGTAATCCACAATGTTGGGAGAGGGATCTTGTGGGAGGTGATTAGATCATGGGAGTCAATTTCCCCTTGCTATTCTCATGATAGTGAATGAGTTCTCATGAGAGCTGGTTATTTAAAAGTGTGTATCACTTCTCCCATCATTCTGTTTCTCTCCTGCTGTCATGTGAAGATGTGCTTGCTTCCCCTTCACCTTTCTGAATGACTGTAAGTTTCCTACAGCCTCCCAATATATGCTTCCTGTACAATCTACAGAACTGCAAATCAATTAAACCTTTTTTCTTTGTAAACTACCAAGTTTCAGGTATCTATTTATAGCAGTATGAGAACAGACTAATACAGAAAATTGGTACTGGGAGGGAGGCATTGCTATGAAGATACCTGAAAATGTAAGAGTGACTGTGGACCTGGGTAATGCACAGAGGTTGAAAGAGTTTGGAGGGATCAGAAGAAGACAGAAAGATGAGGGAACAGTTAGAACTTCCTAGAGACTTTTGAATGGTTGTGACCAAATGCTGATAGTGACACTGTACCTGTGAAGTGAAGTCCAGGATGAGGTACTCAAAGGGAATGAGTAACTTATTGGGAACTGGAGTAAAGATCACTCTTGCTATGGTGTAGCAAAGGGACTGGCAGCATTGTGCTCCTGCATTAAGAATCTGTGAAATTTTGAACTCAAGAGTGATGATTTAGGGTATCTGGTCAAAGAAATTGCTAAGCAGCAAAGCATTCAAGATGTGTCTTGGCTGCTTCTAAAAGGCTATGCTACTTTGCACAAACAAAGAAATGACCTAAAACTGGAACTTACATTTAAAAGGAAAGCAGAACTTAAAGGTTTGGAAAATTTGTAACTCAACTATGTGGTAGAAGGGGGAAAAAAAAAAGAGGATTTACTGAGGACAGATTCAAGGCTGCAGAAATGTGCATATATAAAGAAAAGCCAAATGTTAATACTCGAGACAATGGCGAAAATGTCTCCAGAGTATTTCAGAGACATTTCTGGCAGCCCCTGCCATCATAGGCCTGGAGGCCTAGGAGGGAAAAGGGTCTCCTGCATCAGGCCCAGGACCCTGTTGTTCTGTGCAGCCTCAGGACATGATTCCCTGTGTCTCAGCCATTCCAGCTTCATCTGTGGCTAAAAGGGGTCAAGGTACATCCTGGGCAGTGGCCTTGGAGGGTCCAAGCCCCAAACTTTGGCAGCTCTCACGTGGTGCTGAACTTGTGGGTGTGCAGAAGGCAAGAGTTGAGGTTTGGGAGCCTCTGTTTAGATTTCAGAGGATATATCAAAACACCTGGATATACAGATAGAAGTCTGCTGCAAAGATGAAGCCCTCATGGAGAACATCTACTAGTGCACTGTGAAGGGGAAATGTGGGGTCATTATCCCCATGGAGCACTGCCTAGTACAGCTATGAGAAGAGGGTCACTGTCCTTCAGACCCCAGAATGGTAGATCCATCAACAGCTTGCATCATGTGCTTGTAAAAGCAGCAGGCACTCAACTCCAGTCCATGAAAGCAGCTGTGAGCACTGTGCCCTGCATAACCACAAGAGCAAAGCTTCTCAAGGCATTTGGAGCCCACCTCTTGCATCACTGTGGCCTGGTTGTGAGACATGGAGTCAAAGGAGATTATTTTGGAGCATTAAGATTTAGTTACTGCCCTGTTGGGGCAGGCTTGTAGCCCCTTTCTTTGACCAATTGGTCCCTTTTGGAACACCAGCATTTACCCAATGCCTATACCCCCATTATATCTTGAAAGTAACTAACTTTTTTCTTTTTCAGGCTTATAGATAGAGGAGACTTGCCTTGTCTCAGATGAGTCTTTGGACTTGGACTTTTGAGTTAATACTGGAATTATTTAAGAATTTGGGGGACTGTTGGGAAAAATGATTATGTTTTGAAATATGAAAAGGACATAAGACTTGTGAGGGGCCACCATGGAATAATGTTTTGCCTCTGTGTACCCACCCAAATCTCATGCAGAATTGTAATTCCCAATATTGGTGGAGGGGCCTGGTAGGAGGTGATTGAATCATGGGGGAAAATTTCCCCCTTACTATTCTTGTGATAGTAAATGAGTTCTTATGAGATCTGAGTGTTTAAAAGTGTGTAGTACTTCCTTTTTTGCTCTGTCTCTTGCCACTATGTAAAGACATGCTTGTTTCACCTTTGCAGATGATTGTAAGTTTCCTGAGGACTCCCAGCCATGCTTCCTGTACATCTGTGGAACTGTGAGTCAATTGAAATTCATTTCTTTTCCAAAAATTATCCAGTTATGTCTTTACAGCACTGTAAGAATGGGCTAATACATTATTTTAGGGAAATCCATGGTAAGTAATAGTAAACTTGTCTGATTATATAATCAGCATACTCGATTGCCTATAAAGGAGAAAGTGAGGAGGTGGTTGCAATCTGAGTACTGGAAAGAAAAATTTCAAAGACTTGACCTCCAGGTAGATGAAATGTCTTTCCAATTTGTGCTAACCTTTTACAACAACTGGTACTAAAATTATCCTGAGGGGGCAAAATTTGTCTCTTTCTTTCAGTCAGTGGTTGCCTAGATTCAAATCCACATTAAATATAAAATGAGGAAATCTATGTTTTCTATGGGCAGAAATGAAGCAATTTATTAGAAACTTAACTGGTTCACATACAAGATGAGGAAGAACAGTCTACTCTTTATAGTCCATTATGCTGCTGTATATCCATAAGCTTGAGGAAGTCAAACAGTCCTAAAGTGTCTTGCATTAAATAGTGGCTTTTATAATGCAGCTTGTCCCTCGTGGAAAACTTTTCTCAATACATATATACTTCTATAGAAAACCATAGATGAGATATTTAGTGGTATTCTGGTTCTTATGGCCCCAAATTGGGTTAACAATGCTGATGACTGTGACCCATTGGAGAATGAGAAAATTTCCCAAAAGAATCTAGATACATTCTTGTGTTTATTCCTACTTCTCCAAAATGTTCACCTCGTTTTATGTGAAAACCAACTACCAAATGCAAAAATAATGTCTGAGAATATGAAAATTTGATACAAACCATGAACTTACATAGTCTCATTGAAATCCAAGATAAAATCATGAGAAAAATTTCATGCAGGTACACTCTAATCAAATTGCTTAAAAACAGTGATAAGGAGAAAATCCGAAAAGCATTGTTGGGGGCTCAGAAAGTGATGCCCCACATATGATACTTTTGGCATGCTGAGTGTTTCACCTAAAGGAGAAACAAGGTCTTTCTGATCTTTTCCTATCACCCTGACTCTCACTCTTTCTTTTCTCCTGAAACATAGGAGGGGCTGTCTCGGAAGTTTCTTCATCTGACTAAGGGAAATTCCTCCAGAAGGAATTTAATTGTCATGAGTCCCCTTCCCACAATCTCATTAAACTGGAAAGAGTGATTTACAGAATAAGAGAAGAAAGGTTGACACATAGTATTCTTCTGAGGACTGCTACCTGAAGTATCTCATCTTCATAACAAGACCACATTTGTTCATTATGAATTTCCCTCTGTCACCCTCTCATTGCTTGTGACACCATCCTCCCCCAAGAAACCCTAAGCTACTATTCTCTCTGCAGCTTAAAATGTTATTTAAACTTTAACCATCTGGCCCTTTATTGAATCTTATGCAGTGCATGACTTCCTCGCATTTGCATTTAATAAATTAGTATGACTTTTTTCCTGTTAGTCTCTCTAATGTCAAGTTTATCCCAGAAACTCAAATTATCAAGCCTTCAGAGAGTGGAAGGAAAGTTTATTTCATGGCCAGTCACAGCAGCTACAAGACAAAAAATATATATACTAAGAAACAAAGATAAGGATAACAGCAGATTCCTCACTGAAGATAATGCAAAACAGAAGACAATAGAACAACATATTTGAAGTACTAAAGTTAAAATAAAAAAAACAAAACTTTTGATGTAGAATGCACAGATATGTTACACCTATGAAATAATGACTTTTTAGACATACAGAGATTAGAGGATTTTATTTTGATTAGATCCAAACAAAAAGAAATATTTAAGAACATCTTACATTCAGAATGAATGTTATATTTAATATATCTTGTGGAAACTTGGATCAGTACAAAAGGGTGGTGAGCACCAGAAAGTTTAACATATAGAAAATATAGAGTTTTTAAAATTCTCTTGAAAGACAAAAAATTGTTTAATAAAAAGTAGTAACAATGCCTTGTGAGACTTAGAACACATATACAGGATAAATATGTGATGAAAGTAGCACAATGACTGGGAGAGGAGCAATAGAAGATTTACTTTTCTTAAGCCATATTTACACTGGTCCATGTGAGTTGAACTTAGATTGAGATAAATTAATGATGATTCTATAAATGTTAAAATATACAGTAAAATAACACAAAAAGAAGTGCAGTACATACACAGGGTGGATACACTGGACAAAGGGATGATTCACATTCAGGTGGGACAGAGTGGGACAGCATGAGATCTTATCACACTACTCAGAATGGCACAAAATTTGAAACATGAATTGTTTACTTCTGAAATTTTCCATTTAATATTCTAGGTACACAGTTGATCAGGGGTAACTGAAATTGTGGAAAGCGAAACCATAGATAAGGGGTGACTACTGCATGTACATATAATAGAATATTATTCGGCCTTTAAAAAGAGGGAGATCCTGCCATTTGTGACCCATGGATGAACCTGGAGGACATTATGTTCAATAAAATAATCTAGACACAGCAGGACAAATACTACATGATAACACTTATGTGGAATCTAAAATAGTCAAACTCATAGAAGCAGAGGGTAGAATAGTGGTTGTCACATGACAGGGAGAGGAGAAAATGAGAAGGTATTAAGAAATGGGAAGGCTTTAGTTATGCAAGATGGATAAGTTCTAGAGATTTCCTGTGCAGCATAGTGCCTACAGTTAACAATACTCTATCATCTACTTAATAGTTTTCTAAGATAGTAGCTCTCATATTGTGTTCTTATAAAAATTATAAAAGAATAAATAAGGAGGAAACTTTTGGAGGTGATGAATGTGCTTATGGCACAATTGTGGCTATTTTTTTCACAGGTGTATGCTTTTCTCCAAACTCTTCAAGTTATAGACATTAAATATATATAGCTTTTTGTAAGTCAATCACACCTCAATAAAGTGGCTTTTCAATTAAAAAAGATAAGTTATGCTCAGTTAATCCAAATAAGGAAAAGAAAGACAAAGAAAAAGAGGAAAAGACAGATTAGACATATAGAAACCACAAGAAGATTATAAATTTAAAAACATGTCAATAATTACACTAAATAAAAATGATGTGTACTCCAAATTCAAAGGCACAGATTTTCAGATTGGATAAGAACATAATAACCAACTCTATACTGCCTATATAAAGTTTACCAAATAATTGTAAGTCTTTAGAAAATAAAAGATGGCAAAGATATACAATGAGAATGCAAATCCAAAGAAAGATGGAGTGGTTGTATTAATGTCAGCTAAACTAAGAACAAGCAATAAAGAAGATCATTTTGAAATGAAAAATGAATCAATTCACCTGAGGACATAATAAGACTAAGAGTTTATGTACATAATGACAGAGCTGCAAAAGATATGAAGCAAAACTGGGAACTGTAAAGAAATATATACATTTACAAATATATTCAAATAATTTCATGTATCTGATCTAAGTAATAGATTGAACAATGGAAATCAATTAGATTATGGAAGACTTGAACAACTGCATCAACCAATTTGACAGAATTAATATTTATGAAACATTTCAACTTATAATTAAAAAATTAACATTCTTTTAAACTACAAATAAAATATTTTTTCAAGATAGACTTTTGTCTGGGCCATAAATCAAGTCTCAGTAAGTCTGAATAGTTTTAAGTTGTATAAAATAATTGTAGACTTCTACAATGAGCTTTTCTATTATCTGCTGTTAATGCACAGTGTATACTAAAGAAGCTAAATTCATAGAAACTTCTGGCCTTAAATACCTGCACGTTAAGGCTTCTCACCACTATAAATCTAGAACATCAGTATCATATCTTGTTATTAATTTAGGTTCTTTTTTTTACTCTAGATAATTTTATTTTAGGAACATAGATACCCTTATGTAATAGAATTTAATGAGAGATAGCTACCTTACTTCTAACACTGAATATTATAGAGAAAGTGTAATACTTCAAAGGCAAACATTAGCTTCTCTACCTCAATAAAATATAACTACATAGATTATATCTGTTCTCCCCAGACCCAAGAAAACTATAGGTGTGATCAATGATTCAAAGATTCCAAAATCTATGTATTAATTCTCTAAAATTATAATAAGAAAGTCTGAGCTTATAAAAATAAAAATGCAAAGCAGATCATTCAAAAATTTCGATAGCCAAAACTATTTTATCTCATTGCAAATATCTGCATGAATACTCATAATTTGTGGCCAAGTATAGTATGATTATATTAAAAGTTAAATCGAACTTTATTTCACACAGATAGTAGAGAGAAACTATATTACTGGAAATCGAATCAAAGCTTTTAAGTAATTGTTTTGTCTATGGCTGAGGTCAATGTTATGGTTTTACTTTAACTAAAACCAAACTAGTATTCTTGGTTGAAATAGTTTTGTTTTGGTTTTCTTGTGTTTTTCCCAGAACTTTAAGTATACTCTTCAAAGGCACAGGTGGCAAAAGAAAAAAAATAAACAAATAGAATTGCATCGAACTAAAATGCCCAGTACAGCAAAGGAAACAATAACCTCTATGAAGACACAAACTATTAAATGTGAAAAAAAATCTGCAAACCATATATCTGATAAGGGGTTAATATCCAAAATACATTTAAAAACTTAGCAACTCAATAGCCAAAAAATAAAATAAATAACCTGATTAAAAATAGACAAAAGGGCCGGGCGCGGTGGCTCACACCTGTAATCCCAGCACTTTGGGAGGCGCGGTGGCTCACGCCCGTAATCCCAGCACTTGGGGAGGCCGAGCGGGTGGATCACGAGTTCAGGAGACCTAGACCATCCTGGCTAACATGGTGATACAACCCCCTACTAAAAATACAAAATATTAACCAGACTTGGTGGTGGGCACCTGTAGTCCCAGCTACTCAGGAGGCTGAGGCAGAAGAATGGCGTGAACCCGGGACGCAGAGCTTGCAGTTAGCCAAGATGGCTCCATGGTTCTCCAGCCTGGACTACAGAGTGAGACTCTGCCTCAAAACAAACAACAAACAACAAACAACAACAACAACAACAACAACAACAAAAAACAGGCAAAGGACTGAACAGACATATCACTAAATAATAGCCAACAGGTATATTAAGAAGTGTCCAACATCATTAATTATCAGGAAAATGAAAATGAAAATGACAAACACACCTATTATCAAAAAAGAAAGTGAGTTGATAATAAGTTCTTAATGTCATAATAAGGGAATTGTGTTAAGCCATTTATGAGGCATATGCTACTTTGATTCAATCACCTCCCACCAGGCCTGCCTCCGACATCGAGAATCACATTTCAACATGAGATTTCCCACGGGGACAACCATGCAAACCATATCATAAGTGTTGGCAAGAATGTGGATAAATTGGAACTATTGTACACTCTTAGTATGATTGAAAAATGGTACCAGAGCTAAGAAAAAATTAGTGTTGAGGTTCCTTAGAAAATTAAAAGTAGAACTATCATATGATTCTACAGTTTTGCTTGGGGTGTATACCCAAAGCAAATAAAATGAGTATGTTGAAAAGATAACTGTACTCTCATGATTACTGCAACACTATTCACATAGCCAAATTTGGAATCAAAATAACTGTCCACCAAGGAACAAATAAAGAAAATGTGCTATATATATTTCATGAAATACTATGATGTCTTAAATATGACGAAAGTTCTGTTATTGCAATAATATGGAAGAACATAGAAGACATTATGTTAGGTAATATAAGACAGACACAGAAAGACAAATATCACCTGATCTCACACACATGTAGAATTTAAATATGTCAACCTTACAGTAATAAGAGTAGAACGGTGGTTACTATCTTTTAGAAGATAGGAGGATGCCTGATAAAGGATACAAAATTTAGGTTAGATACTAGGAATGAGTTCTGAAGAACTGTTATACAGTATGGTGAGTATAGTTAGTAATAATGTATTCTATACTTCAGAATTATTAAGAAAGTAGATTTTAAGTGTTCACCACAAAACAATAAGTGTGTGAGGTAAAAGATGTTAATTAAGTTGATTCAGTTATACCACAATATATATACCAAACATCATGTTAAAGACCATAAATATATACAATCTTTGTTTATCAAGTAAAAATAAAAAAACTTGAAAAATAATCAATCAAGTAATATATAAATAAATTAAAGTTTTATAGCCCTGATTTTCAAAGTTAATCTTTCTAACTCAAGCTTTCAACTCACCAAATTTGTCACAAGAATTAATAAATAGACTAAACCCTAAAAGTTTATTTTGTCCTAATTAGGAAAATAATACACATATAATCTCCAAACCAGTTGTGTTATCAATATAAGTGAGACACAATGTTTTGGAATATACATAATCAACATTATACAATGTGTGATCAACAATAACTAATTAATAATGTCTTGCAGGGTTGTTTTCATTCTTTTTCTACTTTAAAATTGTATATAACTTATTGGAAGATGAAGGGAAAATTCTAGAATATAGAAACAGGACTGAAACACTTTATTAAGGCTTAATTTAGTCAGTTTTTACTAAGTTATATAGTATAAAAACAGTCTCACCACTTCAATATTGACATCATCAAATATTTATTTCTTGCTCTTTCACATGACTGTTTTTGTTCAACTAAACCTCCTCTAGTTCCTCTGGTCTCCACTGGGCTTACCTTAACTAGGCTTGATTTGACTCAACATGTCTTCTCTTTCCATAGCTTCAGATAAAGGAAAGGCCCACTACCTGAGACCATTGCATTTATGGAGCAGGGCCAGAGCATAAAGGTGAGCCAAAACTCATGATATCTCTTAAGATTCATCTTGGAAGTGAAGCATTGTAACTTTGACCCACAACCCATTGGTCAAAACAAATTACATGGGATAAATATAACCCCAAATGTAAGGGAGTAAATAGTTAAAAGAAATATTCCAAGTGGCCAAAAACATGTTACATACTTGGATAAATATGAGTTCAACTTTAAGTAGGTTAGAAAAATACTGCTTTCTAACCACTATCAGCTAAACTTGGATGTCTAGTTTACATATTTTCACAGTATTGCATATATATATATATATATATGTATGTATATATATTCTGTACTTGGTCAAAAATACTGGTAGAACATGTTTGGAATTTTAGTAAAATATATGAGAAGATAAACGTAAATAATGAGACAGCTGAAAAAGTTGAAAGCCAGTCTGATGTCAAGAGAAGTCCAGATAAATATGACCAAGAGCATGATTATATGAATAGGTGACTCAATACAAAGTGACAGAATGTTCAAAGTGTAGCTAGCCCACGAATAAAGGAAGAATGAATGGAAGAGAAAGCCCTTAAATTGCTTTATTAGGAAATTACAGGGGAATTTATTTGCATATTTCTGAGTTCAGGACATACTTTAAGAGGAAAGAATTAGGTAACATAAAATTTTAAGGCAGGCAAAATTTACACTTTCCAACAAAACAAATGGATTCAAAACCTATTTACTGAGCAATCATTATATCTTAGAATTTCATTAGCTTCTGTAAAAGGAAAGATTAAGGTAACTTACCTTACACTTTTACAAAGTTATGATTCTTGTACATTCACATTATCTATGAATGTCATTCATTAGTTAAAAAAGACGAGAATAGCAAATCTACAGAAAATTGTGAAATTTATCTTTTAAATTAGCAATTTATTCTGATTTTCTATAGTTTGTAATGCATAAAATTGATTTTTTCTGAATATTCAAATACATCATGTAGCATACACAAACAAGCATTAGCTATTAAATCTTTGAGTACCTTTAAACTATTTTGCCCAGTGTAGGCAGTAATTGAGGTTATATTAATCCTCATATTTATTTATATGACACTTGAAAGGTCATTCAGGGTTTTGTAAAAATCTCCGTATACTGTCAGATAAAAAATATATTTAGCAGTATGACTTGCATAAATAAAATATCTAAATCATTAAATTTAGATATGCAAGTAATTTCTGGATTGTTAACAATGTACAGAAACATTTGGAAAATATTTATCTCTGGCCTCTGCATCAAATCTTATTTCTCATCTTGTGAAAATACAAACTGGAATTCTATTTTGTTAGATCAAGGTATATAAAAATTAGTTATGAGAATTTTCACTCTCTAAGTTGTTGATGAAGCATCGCTATCTATTTAAAGAGTTATTTGTAATTGCAGAAAATATTGATACATTCATATCAATCTAGTATGACAGTTCTTAACTGGGGGAAGGGTGTTTTTACTATCCTCACCACCCCAGATAATATTTGGCAATCCTTGAACCATTTTTGACAGCTAAAACTTGCAGGTTGCAGTGGAGAGGGGTGGGGTTTAGTGGCTTCTTTTGATTAGAGTCCGGAGATGTGAGTAAACCTCCTACAATGTATAGGATAGCCCTCCATAATAAAAAAATGATCAGGGCATTAAGGAGTCATTTAATTAATTTTATTTATTTTTAACAGAGTTTCCTTTGCATAATGGATCCATATGTCTAAACTATGCATTTTATGCTATTAAAAACCCTTGATTATTGAATATGTTACTATTGAATAATACAGGCTGTATCCAAAAAAATAGAGAAAATTAAAATATTTTATCAACTCTAGAGAAGCAAGTATATTCCAGACATCATTCTAAGAACTTCGAGGGTATTTTCACCACCTTATGAAATGCTCTTTATTGCTTTCATTAGCACTTTGATAATGAGGAAACTGAGACACAGCACTGAAATATCAGCCACACTGAGATTTAAACCAAACAATGGGCCTCTAGGCTAGATAGATGCTTAAGCCACAGTTAATAGTTTGCAAGACCCACCACCCTTTCTCTCCTTCTTCCTCTTTCTCTCATAACATCTATTAGGTTGAAGCACACAAAAATCAAGTCTTTTGACTATATGAACCGTTTGATGTACTTCAACAAAATATGCCCTTACATCGTACAACTTTTTGCAACGTATTTTATTATGTTATTTTTCATAAATATTTTATTTGTTGATAAAAATGTTTTTAAGTAACAACTTAAAGTCAATATAATATTGTATATATAGTCTCATTATAATAGCATAATTAATTCACCAGTCCTCAACTGTATGATATTTCACTTAAGACCATTTTTTGATAATTGCTATGGACTGAACTTGTCATCCTAAAATCCATGTGTTGAAACTTAATTGCCACTGTGATAGTACTAAGAGGCAAAGCCTTTTAGAGATGTATAGGTTATGATGGTAGATTCTTAATGAATGGGATTAGTGACCTTATCAAAGAGGCCTCAGAGAACTGTCTGGCCCATTTTTTACCCTTTCATCTCTTCTTACTTGTAAAGACAGCATTTATCCTCTTTTGGCCTTTTGCTCCTTCCACCATGTGAGGACACAAGGTTTCTATATTCTGCTTTTCTCACCATGTGAAGATGCTGAGAGTGTATAGCATCTGTAGAACAGGTCCTCATGTGACACTGAATCTGCTGGTCATATGATCTTAGACTTCCCAGCCTCCAGAACTGGTGAATAATAAATATATATTATGTATGAATTACCTGGTTATTTTATCATAGCACATCAATGGGCTAAAAGAGTGGAAAATTGCAATAATATTTAACACAAAATTTGGGGGATTTCCTAAGTTTAGTTAAAAAATGAAGTTACTGGCTGGGCCCGATGGCTCACACCTGTAATCCCAGCACTTTGGGAGGCTGAGGCAGGCGGATCATGAGGTCAGGAGATCGAGATCATCCTGGCTAATACGGTGAAGCCTCATCTCTACTGAAAATACAAAAAAAAAGCCGGGCATCGTGGTGGGTGCCTGTAGTCCCAGCTACTTGGGAGGCTGAGGCAGGAGAATGGCGTGAACCCAGGAGGTGGAACTTGCAGTGAGCCGAGATCGTGCCACTGAACTCCAGCCTGGGCAAAAAAAAAAAAAAAAAAAAAAAAAAGAAGTTATTGACAATATTTTATTGTTTGATTTCCTTATATAAAGACATTAAAATAAAGCTATCTAACTGTTGTGTGGGGATGGATACTTCTTGTGAATTTTAGAGATTTCATTTTTTCAATCCTCATAATTTTTTAACCAAAAAGTTATCTTTTAGTTTTCAAACTTTTGTGACTAGAATGTAGAGAGAATGAAGATTCATCTGTTGAATATTGAAGGCAATTATAAACCCAAAATATTTACAACATAAAATATTTAAATACATTTAGTCAGAAAGTTAAACATTTTAAAGATGAAAAAGTTCATATTGAATATAAATTAAATATGAAAAATGAAATTAGCATAGATAGAATAAAATTATGTTAAGTACTCAGATTTTTTGATCAATAGAATTCTATTCACCCACATTATTAGCAGAAAGGCAAATTTTCATTAATATCTCTGTTCTTTTTCTAATAACTGTTTCTTTGTGTATTATCTGCTCTAATTGCTCAATTGCTAACTTTTCTGGTCTGTTGAAACTTTTCAGAAATTATGCTATTATTGCTCAACTCTGAATACTTGAAACTCTTCTTTCTTTACTCTACAATTCAATTATGTGTCTGAGTCTCATCAAACCATATTTATCTTTGCCAGCTGAATCCATCTTGATTTCCATAAGAGGAGGCACTAAAGTGGGTTGGATATAGGGAAAGGATACATTTTTTTTGCTGCTCCCATCAGCTATATCTCACTGAAAGTACTACACCTTAGAAGTGACAATTAATTTGAATACCAAGCTTTGACCCTTCCCAAAATCTTCCATAATACAGCCTCATGTCATATTTCCTCTGTCTCCTGAGGGTGGGGTCACAACTCCATGGGAACTCACATTCAAAGTACTGATATATTAATTTCAAATGGACAGTGTTCTCTCCTGAGAGATCTTGGTAACTATTTTCCAAATAACAGTTGAGCTACAATTTTGTATTAGGCATTATTCTAGGCTTTTCGTATTGATAAATCAGTAAAACAAACAAAATACACCAATGATCTCTATCTTAATTATATTTATATTTTAAAAGACGAAGGCAGGTGATAATAGATACAAAAAGAAGTGACGTGTGCAGTACTTTAGAAGACAATGTATTCTATGAAAAGCATAATAGAACACTTCTGAATGAAATATTGGGAAAGCCTATGTTTAGAGTGAGCAGAGCAGTTGACACTTGCCTTTCTTTTTTTTTTTTTTTTTTTATTGGGACGGAGTCTCAGCCTGTCGCGCAGGCTGGAGTGCAGTGGCATGATCTCGGATCACCGCAACCTCCGCCGCCCGGGTTCAAGCCATTCTCCCGCCTCATTCTTCAGAGTAGCGCGCCACCACGTCCAGCAAATTCTTGTATTTTTAGGTAGAGATGGAGTTTCAGCATGTTGGCAAGGATGGTCTCGATTTCTTGACCTTGTGATACGGCCACTTCGGTCTCCCAAAATGCTGGGATTACAGGCGTGAGTCACCGCGCTTGGCTGACACTTGTATTTCTAAACAAATGGTAGAAATC
Organism: Trachypithecus francoisi; assembly: GCF_009764315.1. Classification (NCBI taxonomy): domain Eukaryota; kingdom Metazoa; phylum Chordata; class Mammalia; order Primates; family Cercopithecidae; genus Trachypithecus; species Trachypithecus francoisi. The sequence goes on from NW_022681465.1 coordinate 59,768,078, forward strand.
TATTTTAGTGTAATGCAATTATTTAGCAAAGTCTTGAAAGAACTGCAGGGATTAATATCCTTATTTGTGAAAACATGGTTTCAGGCAGAGAGAGCAGCCAGTGTGAAGACCCTATGGTGACAGCGTGCTTGGTGTGATGAACAAAACCAAACAATGTGACTGGGACAAGGTGAGTCGTAAAAGAGTTCAGAATAGTATGATAATGGAGAAGGAACGCTGGAACCTCGTCACACAGAATCCTAAATAACTCGAATTTGAGTAAAACTTTGATTTCTCTGTTGAAAAATAGACCGAAAGACAGAAAAGACAGAATTAGTTTAGACGTATTAAGAAGGTATTACATTTACTCATGTCACTTTCGATGACAGCTTGACCCATATTGGAAACATTGCTGGCACTGAGAAGTGGCTTGATTCTGAATGTATTGTAAGGGTACAACCAGGAATATTTCTCAGTGTATTGTATGTGGATTATGAGAAAAATAGGAGTTGTTAATGGTTTAAAGGCATTTGGCCTAATCAACAGAAAGGATGGAGTTATTATTGACTGAAATAGGGATGGTTGCTTATGGAGTAAGTTTGGATGGGAAAGAAGAATTTAATTTTGGATATGTTGGACTTGGGATATCTATTATTCACCCAAATAGAGATTTCAAATATACAGTTGAATATGTGAGTATGGTGTTCAAGAATACATATCTAGTCTGGACAGATATAGCTGGAAGACACTGATTTATAAGTGATATCAAAGATGAGAAAACATTGAAATGAGTATAGTCAGAGAGGAGGGGAGACTCCAAGATGGAGAGGTGAGGGAGAATAGGAAAGATTAAAACCTAATTACATATGTATTTAACCAAAAATTGGTATAGAGAAGACAACAAGAATATAAGACAAAGTTAAAAGTGTGTAGGATCAATGAATTGCAGTGTCATTAATGTGTGAAACTAAGGCAGTCAACTCACTAGAACAGAATAATTTCAAACAGGGAAAAGTTTTGGTCAGAAAGTAGGATACATAAAATTAAAACAAAAACATATGCATCACTTTGTAATTTCCAAATTTTAAGGAAAATATTCCTTTTAAAATGAAGTGAAAATAGTCTAAGAAATAAAATCTTCTATATACGACTTGCATTCCTATTTTTCCCTTAAAATAATGAGAAAGCAGATTGATGGCAAGATGCTCTAAGATAATAAAAAATAAATTATATTTTGTCTAGGTAATTTATGTACTTGTCAAATGTTATTCCAAGGATGAAGTAGCCTATTTGAAGTTGCAAATTGACATCTGATGGATGACTTTCTACAACAGCATTATCATGTTTTGAAAATCTGAGGTCAAAATACTTCATGATAATGAACAAAATAATAAATTCATTTTCTCTGAATTCTTTGTTCTTTAGCATAATAGATTGTTCAAATTCTGCTCTAATAAAATCTAGCAAAATGAACTGAAAATAGAAAGAATTAAAAATAGACATAATATTAGAATTTTGAATGTCAATTATAAAGAAGATTCACATTTCACTTTATGTGTTCATACAGATGTGAAAATGAGATATTTCATGTGTAATATGTATTATACAAATTATTCTATAACAAACATAATATTTTAGGTTAGAGTTTACCAAATAATTATGATATTTATTATAGAATATATTTATCTATCATATTCATTTAGAATGTAACATTTATTCATATTATTATTATTATTATTATTTAGAACAGGGTCTCACTATGTTTCCCATAACAGAGTTCAGTGGCATGATCATAGTTCACCATAACCTTGAACTCCTGGGCTCAAGCAATCCTCTGGCCTCAACCTCCAAAGTATCTGGAATTACAAGCACATGCCACTTCATCTGATCCTCCTGCCTTGACCTCCCAAAGTACCAGAGTTAAAGGTATAAACCACTGTGCCTGACTAAATGCAGTATTTATAATATACAAATAAAATATCAAGATCTATGTGTATAAGAAACTCTATTCAAAAGTAACAATACATGTGAAAATTGTCACATATAATTTTCCTGTATTTAGGAAAAATAATACAACAAATAGCCACAATGGATAAACAAAATAAACTCAAAGTGTTATCTTCAAAATAATGTAATATTCTATGGTTTATTGATCCCAAATCGATAGTCTTCACCGAAGAATATAAAAACAAAAACCCCACTGAACCGTTTGTCATAAAGCTGTTAAAATCCTAATAGTAAAACTAGAAAAGAACAGTAAAAAAATATTGAAAAATATTTTTTATTAACATAATTTTAAAATTGTAAATCATCCATATATAAGCAAAAATGCTAAAACATTTATCTTTCGCTAGAGCTATATCAATCTACATTATTACTATGCATGCTCTTTAAAATGTGATTTTGAGTTCCTGTATTCAAAATGTGGAGTGTCTTCTCCCATCCCTTGAATCTGGAGTATGCTTGTGAGTTACTTTTACTAAAAGAACACGGTGGAAATAATGTGCTAGTTCTGAATCCAGGACTTAAAAGCGTAGACTAGCATTCTAGGAGATGAGAGACAATTTGAAGTAGAGCTAAATCAGCCTGGTTGTACCAGCCAAACCTCACACATGTGAGAAGGCTCATCTAACATGCAACATGATCTATATCTGACATGACCCATAAATGAACATAGATGCATGAATAAACTAAACTTAGCCAAGCTTAGATAGAAAAAAAAAAATAATTGAAGTAACCAACAGACTCATGGGCAATAAACAGGAATTCTTAAAATAGTTCATTTCTGTTATTTTGTTGTTGCTGTTTCATTATGATGAAATACATGTAACATAAACCTAACCATTTTAATAATTTAAGTGTACAATTCAGTGCCATTAAGTAAACTAACATTGTTGTGCAACAGTAATTGCCATTCATCAGAAGCTTTTTATCTTCTGAAACTGAATCTTTGTAGTTATTCAACAATATCTCCTCAATATTCCTTTCTGACAGCCTCTGGAAATCTCTATTCTATTATCTGTCCAAGAGTTTGACTATTTTAGATACCTCTTATAAGTTGAATTACGTGCTATTTGTCCTTATGTTTCTGACTTATTTCACTTAGCATAATGTGTTTAAGATTTATTCCTGCAGTAGCATGTATAAAAATTTCATTCATTTTAAGGCCGAATGATATTCCCTAGTATGTATGTACCTTACTTTGGCTACATATTCATGGTTGATGAACACAATGTGTTTCCATCTTTTGGCTATTGTGAATAGTGATGCTATGAACATTGATGTACCAATATATGTTTGAGGTTTTGCTTTCAATTATTTTTGAAATATACTGAAAAATAAAATTTCTGGATCATATGGTCATTCCATTTTTTTTTTTTTTTTGATAAATCAGAGTATCGTTTTCCACAGCATATACATTTTCATCAGCAACACACAGGCATTCAAGTTTTTCTACATCCTAACCAACATTTATTATTTCTTGTTTGTTGATTGATGGATTGAGATAACACATTATTATTGGTACTTTGAAATTTATTAGAATTTGGCCAACCATATGATCTAATCCTGGAGATTTTCCATGTGCGCTTGAAAAAGTAAGTACTTTTTTCTCTTGTTGGGTGGAGTGCTCTGTATGTCTGTTAGCTCCAATCACTTTATAGTATTGTTCAAGTCCTCTATTTCCTTATTGATTTTCTATCTTTTGTATCTTATTGCTCTATTCACTATAGAAAGTGGAGTATTGAAGATTTCAACTATTATGGTAGGATTTTTTTTTGTCAATTACGTCAAGTTTTGCTTCATAGATTTTACAGCTTTGACATTATGTACACATGTGTTTTATAACAATAAATCTTCTTAGTGATCGTTTCAACCATTCCCATTTAGTGCAGCAAGATCAATAAGATGATCTTTCAGTGCCTCTCTTCAATTTTGTGGCAGGAATAACATAGTCAAAGTAAGGAGACACATGAAAATAGGGAAAAAAGGATTAAAAATTGAGAAGCAAGAAAAATGCTGTCATTTACAGAAAATAAGAAGACTGATATAATTACTTGCCAAGGTTGCTCAATACTAGTAATATACATTCCTTGAAGAGTAGGAGTGACTGGGATCCAAATTGCTGGCAGACGTGAGCTCTTCCTTTAAGTAAGGAGTAAAGAGACTATGATGAATGCAGATGTTATAGTATTTGAAATAAGAAGTTTTGCAACTTTCTTTTTGAATGCATCTACTTTTCTTATGAAGTTGTATACTTTGCATAAGAATGGAGATATAAAGAATTGAAAGTTGAAAAAAAGAACATTTGAAAAATTACCATAGAATGTGAAAAAAATTATCAAAAATGTAGGACAATTTAAAAGTGACTTTTCTGAGTTTATAGCAGAAAATATCAACATTTTATGTGAACTTTTATATCAACATAAGTCACTTGAATAGTCAAAGATGAAGACTGAAGGCTTAAAATCATTCAGACTGAAACTTTTGCTGGTAGAATTTGAGAAAAAGAAAGAGGATGAATACACTTTTGCATATAAATAAAAGTATTACTCTAATGATAGACAGGAAAAACTAAAACAGCCTTGAGAAAAATGAAGAAAAAGAAGTAGGTCTTTGAATTGGAAAGAGTGGAAATGTCAATAAACCAGAATGTATCTCAAAATCAAAGAGTAGTTATATCACGTTACATTGCAAAAGTTAGAAGAAGCAAACGTTTAATTAATGATGTTCTTATCAAACAGTTACATGGTCTAGAGTGTAATTATGGGTGTGGGTCACTGAAGTCTATGACCATTAAACCTTAGCAATATTCTACTTAAACATAGGAAAAAGTCACAATAATACTCATTCCCACATATTGATTAGATATTGTATTAGATGTCCTAGGAAAGCATTATAATAAGTATGCATATAATTTAAAAGTTACATACAGAACTTATTATTTGTATTTGTCTCCATAGAAATGATGAGCATTTTATTATTTTTGAGATAATTGTAGACTTCAGCCAAAGGATTGAATATATGATTAATATACCAAAAAAAAAATGAAGTTCATTTTGCTAAGACAGGACTGTATTTTGTTCTGTTTACTGTCCAGATAATAGAGGCCTGCGTTTCCATTTCCACATCTTTCATGTGAACTAGCTGTTTTCCATCTGAAAGCCAAACTATATCCCATATTTAGTATTGAAAAGATCATTTATTTTATTTGCCATATACAAAAAGTTTTAAGGTAAAGAAAATTAATAGAAGTAACTTATTTCAGGTATCTTTATTTTAGGTAACTAAAATATATGGTGTGAAGAAAGTAATTAAAATAATTATGTGTTACTATTTATTAAGGTACTTCTCAATCCCTTTAATTTCATTTCCATTAATTAATGTCTTGTGATTTATGGGTCTACCCATAAAGGGACTGATATTAATCATGATTAGCTGTTAAATTAATGACTGATTCAAATGTATAATGTAGACAGTTCTGTAAGGAGATAATGATGATTACCAACTACACAAACATTTGTAAAATGAGTGAATTTCAAGGTAAAACTTTTGAAATGATGAGAAGAATTTTTATAGAATATTCTGTTAAATTATAATAAACTTATATTGAAAGATTACACTTTTCATTTCTCTCTGTATTATTAAAATCCAATTTACCATAAAAGAACCATCTGTTTCAAAAATAAAAATAATCTAAGTAATAAACTTCTTTGTGTGTTCAATTTCTATCCAGCTGTATCACATTATGAAGCAGTTTTATAAAGAGTAGGATGATTACATTATGAATAGTCTACCTAAACCTTTAGGGCAGATTTGTCTAAATTTTACTGTTATTTCAAAAGATGTTCAAACTAGGTATATTATTTGGAGAAGAAACACTACATTAGCGAATAATTCTAATTTTATATAATAATATTAAATAAGACACATTTACTGAAAATAAGAGAACATAACATTTCTTGTCAAGATTTGTTTTGAAAAATTTGCTCAAAATTTAAGAAAATAAATTTCAGGGGTGAAAATGAAAGCAAGTTTGATGTATTCCAGCAAGAATCAACATAAGTATATTCCTAGGCCTTTCATTAATTCCAGGGGGCAGTTGAAGTTTTATTCACTACTATCTGTTGTTGTTCACCAAGAGTGCATTCATGCACTCTCTTCTCTACAGTAAAAAAAAAAAAAAAAAAAAAAAAAAAAAAAAAAAGAAAGAAAGAAAGAAAAAAAAATTGTCACTGTGGAGTCTCTGATTGAGAAACATTTTATTATTATTTTAACTTTACAACTTTTATGACATCACAATAGCCTACTCATTTGATATTATTGTTGCAGGTTGGGGTCTCTTTGTACAGATGGACCTAATTAATAACATGATAAGGAAAGGGTAGGGAAAGGAAGAGGGATAGTGAGAGGGAAAGGGGTGAGATTCGGATTTCCTGAGACCAAACTTTGTCTTCTAAACATGTGATATTGGACAAAGTTTATGATCAATCTCTGTCATGGTAACCTTGCCTATAATAGACAATAATAATAGTGTCTGAAGATGTGTTAAACTACTGTACATCAGTGCTTATGAGGTTGCCAGAAATATTTAACTACTTGATCAATGTCAACTTTTAATTAGTAGATGTAGTTGCGGTAGTAGATGTAGTATTAAGAGTAGTATTGTCCCCAGTAAAGGCACCTGACTGGGAAGACACATGCCAGGAAAGGCAAAGGTGATCAAATAATATCACATCCTTTGTAGTTCTGCCTGGTGCTGGACCGGTGACTCTTCTCCCCATGGAGCATCCCTACAACAACAAAACAAACAAACAAACAAAAAGAGAGCAGTGTTCTCCAACTTCTGTACCTACAAATAGGTTAACAAATAGGGTAATTGGCTGCATCTATTCTGAGGACTCTAGTTTTTGCAAACAATATACAAAATCTGGGAAGGTATTATTTTCCATTTTTGTTACAGGTTTAAGCTAAGCTCTCCTAAGTAACTTCATTAAAGTAAAATTATTGGCAAATTGTTACCACTAATAAAGAAAAAAACGTAATTTATTATTTGCTCCTGAATTCTATTCTCTACCACTAAGAAAGTAGAGGATGAGAGGGTGAGAGGTATTCATTTCCTGTAGTGGTATACTTCTTTTATGGCAAGCCTCCCATTATGTTTCTTTTATATTTCTTAAATAATTTCATATTCCCCACATTTTCTTTTTCAGAACAATGTGAACATTGGCTTGAACATATGTCTGCACCTAGAACCCTAAACAAAAATATATATAATATTATCAGCACTCTGGGTATTATCCTTATTTCCCCTTTCAGTCACTATATCCTGCACCCAAGATTGACCTCTTTCATGACTTCTAACAGCTTAGACACATTTTGCCTATTTTGTAGTTTCATGTCAATGGAGCTGCATATATGCACTTTTGCATTAGATTTCTTACGGTTGCATGTAGTTATATGTCATTTCTTTTTATTACCAGATTGATAGGAGTTGGCTGTGCCCCCACCGAAATCTTAACTTGAATTGAATAATTCCCACGTGTTAAATTGGGGGCTAGGTGGAGATAATTGAAGCACGGGGGTGGTTTCCTCCATACTGTTCTTGCAGTAGTGAATACGTCTCATGAGGTCTGATAGTTTTACTAATGCGAGTTCCCTGGCACAAGCTCTCTTGCTTGCTGCCTTGTAAGATGTGCCTTTGCTTCTCTTTTGCCTTCCACCATGATTGTGGGACCTCCCCAGACATGTGGAACTGTGAGTCATTTAAACCTGTTTCCTTTATAATTACCCAGTCTTGGGTATGTCTTTATTAGCAGTGTGAGAACGAACTAATACACAGATAGTATGCCATTTTGTGACAATGGCAAAATATTCTATTGATGGATATTTGGATTATTTCTAGATATTGTTTCTCTAAACATGCCAATATATATATTTGGTGAATATATATATGTATCATAATTAGATATTACATTTGGAGTAAAAATAGTGGGTAACATGTATAGCTAAGTAGATACTGCCAAAAATTTATCAACAGTGATTGTATCCATATATACAGGTTGTGGTTACTCTATATCCATGCTAATACTTGTTATTATTAGGCTTTTACGTTTTTACTAACAAAATGATTATACCGATATCTAATTGTAGATTGAAATTGAATCTTCTCAATTTGTAATGCATTAAACACCTCTCATAGGTTTGTTATTTAATAAACTCGAAAGTATTATTTGGAGAAAAAATATATTATTCTTTTCTGATGGTTATCATTGTGAATATGACTATAATTTTCAAAAAAATGTTAACTTAGTTTTGCAAAGTGTTAAAGTGCAAATATTGGGCTGGCGTGATGGCTCACACCTGTAATCCCAGCAGTTTGGGAGGCGCTGGCAGAAGGATCACTTGAGGTCTGGAGCTGGAGACAAACCTGGGCAATATTGCAAAACCCCATCTCTACTAAAAATACAAAAATCAGCTGAGTGTGGTGGTGCACACCAGAATTCTGGCTACTCGAGAGGCTGAGGCGTGAAAATTGCTTGCACCTGGGAGGTGGAGTTTGCAGTGAGTCGAGATCACACGACTGCACTCCAGTCTGGGAGACAGAGCAAGACTATGTCACAAATAAATAAATAAATAAATAAACAAATAAATAAAATAAAATAAAATAAGGTAAAAATGTTATTACCTATAATATGAAAAAATAGATTAATTCTATTTGACAAATATTATAATCATTGTGTTACTGTAAATAAATGTTAACATTCTAATGATAGGAACTTACACAGATATTCATTAACTCTACACAAAAATATTCAGTCTCTTCTGCCCTTGTTTATGTTTTTTCCTACCTACATTTCACATCATCCCAAATCTATTATACCTATTAAAATCCTACACCTCCGTTAATGCTAGCCCCAAAAGCGACAATAAAATGGAGTGCATTGCTATTTTTTCAACAGTTTTACTATTTCATTTTCTGTGTATGAAAAGAACACACTAAAAATATCATTTTCCTCTACCACACTTAAAATTTTTGAGATTCAGAACTAATCATATTAATTTGCTTTATTTACTCTTGCATTGTTTGGTGCTGGATACTCCCTAATTAACTCTATTTACTTAAAGTATGTTTGGTAATTCAATTAAATAATAATATGCTTTAGCAGTGTACAACATTATGTATTATAAGATTATTAAGCAAGTGATGAGATATGTTCTCTTCCCAGAGGAACTAACAATTTTCTGCAGAGACGCACATATACATAAGTAATTACAATAAGATGTAGGGACTATTAGGAGAGGAAAAATTATCAGAAGCTAGGGAGATTAAGTAGCAGAGGGTTAAATATCATTCCATGGACATGCTCTATTATTTCCAACGAGCTAAATAACATGCTCCTACACCTGTGAGTATGATAACTCACTTGTCTTGATTCCACAGACTTTACCAAATTTCTGAACTTTATCCTAAATAGAGTACATCTGAGGCAAGATCATAATGCTTACATATTTTATGGATCCTCAGACTAACAAAGGTAGCCTTTCTAAAGGCTTTCAAAAGTTACTCATTCCTAAGTTATCTAGCTAAACTAGAATAGCTTAAAAATCATTACTAAAAATAGGTGAATATGTAGTGTGACAAGTCCCCTATTAGATTATTAAAGTATGTACGTCCACTGCCTGAAGTCTGAAAGCCACGCACTGAGAAAAAGCCATGGTGCGCAGCCAAAGAGCAAGTGTACTGAGAACCTAAACATCCAGAGCCTGTCTGGGAACATTCCAAGGGAAACAGTCCTATCCCATGCACACACACAGTAGGGAAAGAGATAGAAAATTAGCTTGAAAGCAGCTTAGGGATGGTAGGCAGTATGGATCTCCAAAGCTGTCCTGCTGCTTTCCAGGAGAGCCTCACATGGAAGTCCTAAGTTGGAGTAAACTCCTTTACTCACCAAGCTGGACTTGTCCAAGTCATTCTTTGGTCTCTTAGTTCCCTCCCAATTTGGGGAAAGGTTTTGTTTGTTTGTCTGTTTGCTTGTTTTTAAACAGAATGCTGAGTTTTTCTCATTACAGTTAGTGTCACAAATAAGATCTGAGAGACTAAAAGAGACAGGAGCATCTGTGGGAGGAATCTTGGGTAGTTGGCAACATGCATATGGGGTGGAGTTGCCTGGCTGCTTAACCTTTGTGGACTTCTAGGTGAGTATGGGAATACTTGGAAAATGTGGGCAGAGACTGGGCGCCTATTACAAGAAGCTAAGATATTAAGGTACAAAAGAATAGTAAATGTGCTATTGTTACAATAAGACTGGCTATTGAAAAATCATTAGAGCAGAAAAGAAAAAAAATAGAAACTCCCGCAGAAGTCGAAAGGCATGCCAGGTTTTCTAAGACTCCTGCTAGTTACATATTATGGCCCTGTCTTGTGCAAATTTATTTGTTTATTATTATTATTTTTTAAATTATACTTTGAGTTCTAGGGTACATGTGCACAACGTGCAGGTTTGCTACATATGTATACATGTGCCATGTTGGTGTGCTGCACCCATTAACTCATAATTTACATTAGGTATATCTCCTAATGCTATCCCTCCCTACTACTCCCTCCTCACAATAGGATCCAGTATGTGATGTTCCCCTTCCTGTGTCCAAGTGATCTCATTGTTCAATTCCCACCTATGAGTGAGAACATGCGGTGTTTGGTTTTCTGTTCTTGCGATAGTTTGCTGAGAATAATGGCTTCCAGTTGCATCCATGTCCCTACAAAGGACACGAACTCATCCTTTTTTATGGTTGCACAGTATTCCATAATACCAAAGACTTGGAATCAACCCAAATGTCCATCAGTGACAGACTAGACTAAAAAAATGTGGCAAATTTATTTTTTAAAAATTTGTTAGCCTGTTCTGATAGACAAAGCTATCTTGTGCACATTTTAAAACCGATAGGCAACTTACAACAACAAAATAAATTCAGAGCTCACATGGTTAATCTGCAACTGTAGAGTTAAGTAGAGTGTTCTAAAGCTATCTATTTCTCTTTCATTTTCTGCCTACTTTGAATCTACTGTTATTAAGCTACCAGGGTTGAGATAAAACTCACTCATTCAAGGCAACTTGGAGATTTTCTTTTTCTTACTTCAACCAGTTCTACTAAAATGTAACAATGAAACTCATTTGGAACTGAAGGAAAGAAAAGATAAAAGAGGTGTTTTGTTTGTTTATTTAAATATCAAAGTGCTGCGGAAACTACTTTATCCAAAATTTTGGTCCACGTCTTTCCTTGGTTTACCTATCAGGGCAAGTAAAGTTTAGCCATATATACATGTCCAAATTTTGTAAAAAATAATTTGAAAACAGCCGTCTTTAGTAAAATAATGAATTTGTGATATTGTCTCATGACTAGAGTTCTGACGTAAAAGTTCTTGGATCTTTCTGTATGTGTGTGTGTGTGTGTGTGTGTGTGTGTAGATGTGTTTAAGCATATGTACACATATTATGTTATTTGTTGTTTCTAGAATGCTACCAACTTGACTTGTAAATACGTGAATACTCAACTTAAGTAAGTCCAAATGATTTTTAAGTTCATGTGAGTTCACTAATCTTTGGTGAATAAACTGGCTTTAAAATTATTAGTAAAATAAAAATGAAACTATCCGTAAAAGTGTTAAAATATATTTTGGGGTATACTGATTATATAATTTTTATGTTTTCCTTAAATATTTTAAGATGTTAAGATTTGACATAAAGTTTATAGGACTATAAACCCAGTCAAAAACAGAGTAATATTTGTTGTATGATTTTTTTCATAAGTAAGGTTAATTTGATGTTGTTGATTTAATAAAACAGCTAAATTTTCTGAGTTATCAGCCAAAATGGTCATGTGTTTAAGGTTCCTGCTTAAAGGAATACCTAGTATTTACATATTATGAAAATGAATAACAAAAATAACCTGAAATAATGACTAGCTTTGTCTACTGTTTTGGTTGTCATGAGCAATCTAGGTAAACTGCTAAAAAATAAATACAATGATTAAACTTAAATGAGATTCAATTCTTGTGGGTAGACTTTTTGTGTGTCTTAAAATCTTAAAGTTATTACAGGTATCCATTGAATTTCTGGGTCATTTCTAATTTAAGAAGGGTTTTGATATGGTGCCTTGATCACATTTCTGAGCCTGTTATTAAAACATAAAGTGTGTGTGCGTGTGTGTGTGTGTGTGAGAGAGAGAGAGAGAGAGAGACATTGGCAGACCTCAGTGAGCTGGATAAAAGCAAGGACTGAGTCCATAATGTAATCAAAGAACAAAAAAAGGGATGGGCCAATGGGTGCCTGTACACTTGCCGTGACCCAGGCAGGTAATGAATGTGAACAATACTGCTTGCCAGGGGCACATTCTAAAATCACCCACACAATTTAGGGGCCACACTGCTATAGCATCTTTTTATATTAAAAGTCTCTAGCGATGCCATAGGCATGAATTGGTGTTTGTGGTAAAAACAACCAATAGGAATGCTACCTATATGATTTTGGCCTCAATTATAGGAGGGATAGAATTTCACTATACAGTCTTAGAGCAACAGCTGTTGGCCATGTATAAGGCATTGCAATGAGCAGAAGCCATCATGTGAGGCAGATCATCACAGTAAAGATTGCTTGTACTATAAAAGGATGAATAAAAGACCTCCTAGCCAAGCTCACTTCCGATGTGGCACAATCACACACCTTGCAGAAGTGGCACACCTATCTACTAGAAAGAGATGTCTTGTCCACCAGTCCTTCAAGTCTACAAGAAGTAGACTTGAAGCACTACAGGAAGTGCTCTGACCCATCCACTCTGAACAAGTGGAAGGGGCAGACATAGAAGTGGAGCCACCTATCAGGCCAACCGTCACGTATGAGGGGATCCCACCAATACCCACTAGTGCCTGGTACACTGATGGGTCTAGCAAAGGCACTCAACACTAATGGTCAGTGGTCATGGTGCAAGCTATGGGCAGTTTGGATACTCCTCACCCATGAGCCCTGGTCACTGGTCACTTGTGCAGTTGAGCTACATACAAAGGCCTTACCATGTGGATCTATCAATGACTCACAGACATTTGGCAGGTTTTCCTCAGGCCCCTTTGTGGAATGTCCATGTGGCAGGACATCCACATCAAGTTACACAAGAAGGATGCCTATCTTACAGTGTACCATGTGGATGCACACAGTCCCAAGTCACCTTGAGTAATTCAGGAGGTAGATGTCCTTACTCACATGCTGGCAATTTCCCCAAGCCCATTGGAGGAGTCTACCATATGGTTACATCATAAGAATTGCCACTAAGGGGCAGCCATGGGATGGCCCATAGCAAAGGCAGCAGGCATCCTTATCAAATATGCAGATATTCTGGCAGCTCTTCTGAACTGGGAAGACCTGTTCATGGCTGTGACTTAGAACATTTCCCTCCTCACCAGGTTACATACGTCTATGCAGGACTGGCAAGTAGTTTATATTGACCCCCTGCCCTAGTGTGGAGGGACAAGCTATGCCTTAACCTGTGTAGCCACAACAACAGGGCTACTTACAAGCCTTCCCAGTAAAACATGCCACTCAACTGGAGACCATCAAGTGTCTTACAACTCACTGTCATGCACTGTATGCCCAGAAGGATAGGTAGTGATTAGGGCCCCCATTTCATGGGCCATGATGTCTAACACTGGACAACGGAATAAAACATAGACTGGAGGTTCCACTTACCATGTAGCTCAAGAGGGACAGGCCTGATAGAAAAAAAAGAATGTTCTGTTAAAAACCTAATTATGTGGATTGTCTCAGGACAGTTCTTTAGGGTCCTGGTCTAAGAAACTTGCTGAAGCTATACACATTTTAAATGAGTCATTCACTGCCACATATGGTGTCACTCCCTGTGAATGGTTGACAAGGTCTGTAAAACAGGCCCTACAGAGTTTCAGGGTTACCTCTCAAGACTCAGGGCCATGCTTCTGAATCAGGTGGCCACACCATGATCCTGAGAATACCAGCCGATCTGCCATGTGTCAATGGCTAAATGAACCTGAGTTGAGCTAGAAAGTGCTCCTGTACTGGATCAGTTTCATGGTACCAGAAGGTACCATGAAGGCTGTTGGAGGGGAGGTGATCCCAGCTGTACTTCTTGATGGAGGTCTGAGAACCTTATGGTGTCAACACATAGCAGCACTGACACCTACTGAAGTGATCATAGTGTGGATAGCATGGGCCAGGTCAGAAACTTACCAATTGGCTATTATGCTTGCTCCTAGGGAGAGAAACCCTCCGTGGAACTCTAAGCCAGGTCTGAGGCTTGGTGGCCTTCCTAACAGGGCCAATGGAAGAAAATAAAGAAGTAATAATGTTACAGTGAATGGATATACCCATGAAGGCTCCTGCTAAACACCTGTATTGACACCCGTAGGCTGTTGTTCCTGCCACCAGCCTAGAATGTCTTCCTACACAAGGCTGCAATTATAGCAGCAGTCAGCACCCAGTCTGACTGTTTTGACTGTTTGGTATGTGGATACTTCCTCTTGTCAAGTTTTAGCATTATGCCTTGGAATATTCTAACTTCCTCCTGAAGGAATCGCAGTAACTGATTCAACAGTACAAATAAGGCAACCCTAGTTCACTGGGGATTGCATCCACCTGGTGGGCATATCAATAGCAGAACAGCGTCCCAAAATGTGTTTGCCCTTGTCTGACAACAAACGGATGACACCGCACCACTCACATGTCCATAGAAGATGGCCTCTTCTGGGCAGTCGCTGAAAATGCAGTGTTCTCCCAAAGAGCCTCTGCATATATTGAGAGACGTAACCACACTTCCAATGCTACCGATTCTTAACCAGTGTAGTTGCTACCCGCATTAGCCTGTAATTGTACTTATCTGGTGTTGGCAACAGATTGGACTGGTTGACAAAATAGCTCTAAGAAGGCACGTGTGTTTTCTTCACCTTTGGAGGCAGGATGATTATAAGTGGGGCTAATGTGTAACCATATGTACCCCATGACTGACTTGGGTGATACACAATGGGGTGATCATTTCCAGGAGTTATACACAAAACCACTCATCAGCCCATCCAACATACAAACCATGAGAGCCAGGTTTCTCTGATCCTTGGCACAGTGGAAATGGCCAATGAGTATTCTCACATCACTTGCACGTGCTGTTGATGCTTTGACTCAAGTCACTGTCCTGGCACTATTAACTGCCAAGGAATTTGATCATACTAAGAATAGTGTGATCAAAGGCCTTACCATGCAGATCTATCAATGGCCCACAGACATGGAGACTGCTCAAATGAGAAAGGTAGTGTTTCAAAGTTATGTGACTTTGAACATTATCACCGAAGCCCAGGACAGCTCGTGTGCACTCACAGATGCTACCTGTTTTGCCTATGAAGAGAATAATGTGACAGATGCTTTAAATCATTTGTCAACTCAAATCTATGACATAACTCAATGAGTTTTCTTTGACTCATTCCCAACTTGGTTACACAACTTACCTACCCATTGGAGTTATGTTTTGCTAATAGACATTATAATTGTGGTTAGCTTCTGTGTTTTATGCCATTATGTGTACTGTGGATGTGGCTTTCACACACAAACCACGGCTATATGTTATAGACCTCTATAGTTCTTTCCCTTATACCCTGCTCAGAGACCCTTATGCCAGAGTTTGTGAGAAAAAATATAAGAGCTGGGGGACAGGGTGAATATTAGTGTGACCGATCCCCCACTAAGGGGTGTATGTCTGCTGTCTAAACTCTGAAGGCCGGGCAGTAAGCCAAAGCCACAGCACCCAGCCAAGGAGCAGATATCCCTGAGAACTCAAACATCCCAGAGACTACCTAGGAACATATTAAGGAAAAGAGTCCTATTACACACAAACAGTAGGCAAAGAGCCAGAAAATTAGCTTACAATCAGCTTAGAGATGGGAGGCGGCACATTGATCTCTAAAGCTTCCCTGTTGCCTCATATGTTAAGTCCTAATAAACTCATCTGCTTGCCAAGTTGGACTTGTCCAAGTTGTTATTTGGTCTCTCAGCATCTTTCCAATTTGGGGAAAGATTTTTTTTTTAATACAATTCTATGTTTTCTTGTTACAGAATACATAGTTAATTTAATACAGTATCTTTATATTATAAGTATTAGACTCCTGAAAAATGCTTACTGAATAAAAGTTGAAATATTAAGATGTACAGACATGTTTTATTTAAATAATTATTTCAAAATAAGTGTTTTCTTTTTGCTTATCTTGGAAAGGCTCATATGCTTTACCAATTTTTAATGTAACCAAATCTAAATGCAGTTTCTAAGGAAATGATGATTATTTCTAACCTAAACAAGTATTACACTGATTAAATATCACAGTAATGAATCCAATAACCAAACTAACATAAAGATCATGGTCTCAGCAATGTATTACCTATTTTTAATTTCTAGAAAGGTCATAGAAAAAAAAATACAAAGGAAAAAGGACTTCAACTTCCACCTCTTCTTTTGAAAACTTTGACAAATTTTCACACTATATATTTTTGAGAGAGCTTCAAGATAAAAATTGTGAAAATGACCTTTACTTTATGCTTTTATTTTCCTGATGTGCTGGCTTGGATTATCATTTTATGCACTATTTATAGTCTTTTTATGGGAAAGCTGACCTTTACTGGAATTTAGGGATGGACAGAATACAAATGTGCAAGCACACTTCTTATGAGCTGGAAAAAAAATCAAAGGAATGATAAACAGATGAGGAGAGTGTCTGTGAAAGATGTCATATGAAGTGTATCTTTCAGGCTAGGGTTTACAAAAACCAATTACAATTTTGTAGCTCTCTAGATTGCTTTATCAGTACTTAAAAATGAAAGAAGATAAGGCAAGTACCTACATGAAATACCCTTCATCAAATAATCCTGCAAATTATATTACACATACGGGAACTCAATGTAGTAATTAGGTTTTATTTAAAATTATTCCATGTAGGTCTATATTTAAAATGTGCAAACAAAACTGTAACTTCCCCTATTTTAAAAGTCTGTCACCATGCTTCCCTTTTAATAACGATCTCTAAGTTGGCTTTTGAACTAGTCACTTAAATGTTAGAAAATTATAATTCTTGATTGAGATAAAATGATACAAGGTACTAACAAAATAAAGTGAATATGCTGTATGTTAAAATTCTTCCTAAAAGTAAACATTCTCCTGAGAAATGTTTAAATTAGCAGCAATCTTAGACTCACTCCAAATTAAATTAGAATAGTAGAAATTATATTGGTCTGAAACTGTATTTTTCCATTGAAAAGTAGAATGTTTAATTTATTGATAATAAAGTTTCAGTATACTGAACCGATTAAGGGAAGCTTCAAAGACATATAGAATTTCCTTTGTAAAAAATATACTCATTTGTTATGCAAGCATAAAAATAAACACATAAATTCAATTTTTTCAATACAGCAAAAATAATACTCTTTCTGGTTCTCTTTGTGTAATAGACAACATTGCACAGCTAGTTGGATGTGGCCATGTGAATAAATTTATCCCCGTGGAATGTCTGGAGCATAATGTATGCCTGTTCTAGGGTGTGGACTAGGAAATCAACAACCAGTTACCTGGAAAGTGTTATGATGAAACTGGCTGAGAATTCAGAATATTGGATATTTGAACAACTGCAGAGGGTACAGCTTCTATGGACTTACTGACTTGGATTTGCTATGGAACAGAAAAATGATTATTTATTTAACAATTACACTTTTTGGTCTGTTACAGCTGTCCAGACTACCTTACCTAATACAACCAAAGAGAAGAAAAAAATATCTTTTAAGCATTCAGTTTCTAGAGTCTCTCTACAATAAAAGTACTACTTCAATGATTGGTTTGTTTCCCCACAAAAGAATTGGAGATTTACATTAATAAAGACAAAGATGACATCACATTACCAAACAAGAGATGTGAGAATTTGATGAAATCAAATGCCTTGAAAATGGACAATTATGTTTGGTGATTGTAACCAAGAAGTAAATGTCAATTGATGTCACTATCAAATCATGCTTTCCATTTTGAAATCAATATTTATTTTTTATTTCTTAATTTTGCCTACTCTTTGATAAAATGTAATAAATGGATAACTGCAATGGACAAAATGTGAGTTATCTTTTTCTCACCCTTTTTCTAATCTCATTTTACTTTACAGAATTGAATGCTACCAACTTGGTTGGCATCTCTCCAGTAAAATTAACTGATAGTTAAAAATAGCCATAGTAATAATAACCTATGAATATAATGGCTACATATAATTCAAATAACTAATTAACATACACTACACTTATTTGTAAAGACTTTTGATTTGAATATTTAACTCTTTTTATTAATGAAAACCTGTCTACATTTATTAGTGTATATGCAACTGTTTATTTTAATTTTTTGTTCTATGTCCTAGCCTATTTGGCTATTCAGTACTTCTATTGCAGCATACATATATATGTATATATGCACATATATGTGTGTACATACATACACAGTGTGTATCTATAGTAGCATATAATTACATATACATTGATATATAATGTGTGTGTATATACATATGTGTACACTTAATTTCATGACCCACATTTTATTATTTTACTAATATGTTCAGTATACGCAACTTTCTTGAAAAATGGTTCTCATTCCATGTTCTGGTTCTGTTTGCTTCAGTTTGTCAAGTATTTCTCTTTTTTATTATTTGATGAATTTTTATGTTTCTCTGCAATGATATCAGCTTTATTTAATCATGTTTTATCATCATTTCCTTATGGTCAAATATGTATCATTATCTACCATGAGTGACTAAAGAAGAAGTGCAGGGACATGGTGATAACTTTTTTCCAGAATCCTAACTTTGAAATTTATTTAAAATGAATAACTCTATGTAATTCTCAATGTATTGTATTCTACATCTATTGACTTTGTGCTTCAAGTTTTAAAAAATATACATACATTTAAAATAAACTTACCCTACCTATGGTTGTAATTTCCAGGTGTTATTATAATTTTATTATCCAATTTATCTCTTTTTTTTTTCTGTCCAACTTTTATTTTAGGTTCAAGGGAACAAATGCAGGTCTGTTACATGGGTAAACTGCATGTTGTGGAGGTTTGGTGTACCAATTACTTTGTCTCCCAGGTAATGAGTGTATTACCCAAAAGGTAGATTTTTGTTCCTTGACTTCCTCCTACACTCCACCCTCAAGTAGGCCAAAGTGTCTACTGTTCTCTTCTTTGTGTTCATGTGTAAAGTTTAGCTCCCACTAATAAGTGAGAACATATGGTATTTGGGTTTCTGTTCTTGCTGTCCAAAGCAAATTTACAAATTTACAACTTTGCTTAGGATAACGGCCTCTCGTGCCATCTATGTTGCTGCAAAGAAGGTGATTTCTTATTTTTATGGCTGCATAGTATTTCATGGTGTATATGTACCACATTATCTTTATCCAACTCACTATTGATGGGCATCTAGTTTAATTCTATGTCTTTGCTATTGTGAACACTGCTGTAATGAACATATGCGTGCATGAGTCTTTATGGTAGAATGACTTACATTCCTTTGGGTGTGTAATAGTTCATTTTCATGATGCTTATAAAGACATACCTGAGACCGGGTAATTTATAAAGAAAAAGAGATTTAATGGGCTCATAGTTCCATGTGGTCAGGGAGGCCTTACAATCATGGTAGAAAGAGGAAGGCACATTTTACATGGCAGCAGACAAGAGAGAATGAGAGCAAAGCAAAAGGGCTTCTCCCTTATAAAACTATCAGATCTCATGAGACTTATTCACTACCACGAGGACAGTATTGGGGAAAATGCTCACCTGATTCAATTATCTTCCACCACAAGGTCCCTCCCAAAACACGTGGGAATTATAGGAGCTACAGAGCAACAATTCAAGATGAGATTTGGGTGGGAACAAAGACAAACCGTATTATTATGCCCTGACCCCTCCCAAATCTCATGACCTCACATTTCAAAATCAATCATGCCTTCCCAACAGTCCCCCACCATCTTAACTCATTTCAGCATTAATGCAACAGTCCACAACACCAAGTCTCATCTCAGACAAGGCAAGTCCCTTCCACCCATGAGCCTGTAAAATCAAAAGCAAATTAGTTACTTCCTAGATACAAGGCGGGGTATGGGAATTGGATAAATACACCAATTTCAAATAGAAGAAATGGGACAAAATAAAGGGGGTAAAGACCCCATGCAAGCCTGAAATCCAAAGGGGCAGTCAAATCTTAAAGCTCCAAAATGATCTCCTTTGACTCCGTGTCTCACATTCAGGTCACACTGATGCAAGAGGTGGGTTCCCGTCGTCTTGTACAGCTCCACCCCTGTGGCTTTGCAGGGTACTATCTTCCCTCCTGGTTGCTTTCCTCAGCTGGCATTGACTGTCTGTGACTTTCCCAGATTCACTGTGCAAGCTGTCAGTGGATCTACCATTCTGGAGTCTGGAGGACGGTTGCCCTCTTCTCACAGCTCCACCAGGCAGTGAAGAGAAATAGTTCTACTTCTTCTTTTCCAATTGAGAAACTTTGGATGAGAGTAGATATTCTTGTCTTGTTCCACTACTCAAGGGGAATGGTTCCAGCTATTGCCTATTCAGTATGATGTTGGCTGTGAGGCTGTCTTAAGCAACTCTTATTATTTTGAGATACATCCCTTTAATGCTTAGTTGGTTGAGGTTTTTAACATTAAAGAATGTTGAATTTTATTGAAAGTCTTCTCTGAGTATACTGAGATTATCAGCCTTCTCTGCATCTATTGAGACAATGCGTGTGCATATGTGTGTGTATTTTAGTTCTGTTCATGTGACAAATCACATTTGTTGATTCATGTATGTTAAACCAAACTTGCATCACAGGAATAAAGCCTATTTGAGTGTAGTGGATTAGAGTTTTGGTGTTCTGCTGAATTCAGTTTACTAGTATTTTGTTAAGGATTTTTGCATCTGTGTACCTCAGGGATATTGGTCAAAGTTTTCTATTTTATTGTGACCCCTCTAGTGTTTTGGTATCAGGTTGATGCTTGCCTCATAGAAAGAGTTTGGGAGGAGTCTTTCTTTTCAATGTTTTGGAATAGTTTCAGTAGGATTGGTATCAGCTTTTCATATATGTCTGGTAGAATTTGACTGTGAATCTGTATGGCAGGTTAAGTCCTGGTTGGTAGGCGTTTTATCACTGATTCAGTATCAGAACCCATTATTGATCTGTTCAGGGTTTCAATTTCTTACTGGTTCAATTTTGAAAGGTTATTTGTAACAACTTATCAATTTATTCTAGGTTTCCTAGTTTGTGTGCATAGGTGTGTTTATAATAGTCTCTGAGAGTATTTTTTTCATTTATTTCTGTATTTCTATGGGGTTTGTAGTAATGTCCCCTTTGCCACTGCTTGCAGTGTTTATTTGCATCTCATCTCCTTTTTCTTTATTAGTCTAGCATTAATCTTATTTATTCTTATGAAGAATAAACTTTTGCTTTTGATTATCTTTTGTACCAGTTTTCACATCTCAATTTTATTCACTTTAGCTCTGATTATTTATTACTTTTTTATTTTTTTGCTGTCTTTGGAGTTCGTTTGCTTTTTCATTTTTGCTTTTTGGGAGTTGTGTGCGTTTTCGTTTTTAGTTTCTCTCAGTGGGATGTTAGGTTCTTAATTTGATATTTTTCTGACTTTTTGATGTGGGTGTTTTGTGCTATAAATTTTCCTCTTACCACTGCTTTAGCTGTGACCCAGAGATTGTGGTGTGTTGTATCTTCATTTTTATTTGTTTCAAAGATTTCTTGATTTCTGCCTTACTTTCTTAATATACCAAATTGTTACTCAAGAGAAGATTATTTAACTTCCATGTAATTACACAATTTTCAGAGATCTTATTGTATTGATTGTTATTTTTATTGTGCTGTTGTCTAATATTGTAGTTGGTTAGATTTCAGTATTTTTGAATTTGTTAAGAATTGCTTTATGACCCAACATGAGGTAAATTTTAGGGTGTGTGCCATGTGAAGATGAGAAGAATGTATATTCTGTTGTTGGCTAGAGTGTTCTGTTGATTTCTGCTGTATCCATTTGGTCAAGTATTGTCTTAAGGTCTCAAATATTTTTGTTAGTTTTCTGCCTTGATGATCTCTCTAATACTGTCAGTGGGGTATTGAAATCTCCATACTATTACTGTGTGGTTATGTAACTCTCTTTGTAGGTCTCCAAGAACTTGTTTTATGAATCTGGGTGCTCCAGTATTTGATGCATATATATTTAGGATAGTTAAGTCTTCTCATTGAGTTGAACTCTTTATCATTACATAATACCCTTCTTTGTCCTTTCTGATTTTTGTCAGCTTAAAGTTTGTTTGTGTGAAAGAAAGATAGCAATCCCTGTTTTTTTTTTTTTATTATCCATCTGCTTGGTAGATACTTCTCTATCTCTTTGTTTTGGGATTATGTGTGTCATTGCATGTGAGATGGGTCTCTTGAAGACAGAACACAGTTGAGTTTTGCTTTTTTATTCAATTTGCCAGTCTACGCATTTAAAGTGGGGCCTTTAGCACATTGATGTTCAAGGTTAATATCAGTATGCATATATTTGATCCTGTCATTGTGTTGTTAGCAGATTGTTGTACGCATTTGATTGTGTAGTTGCTTTATAGTGTCAACAGTCTATGTACTTAAGTGTGTTTTTATGATGGTTGGTAATGTGTTTCTTTGTTACTTGTTTTTTTCCATGTTTAACACTCCTTTAAGAGCCTCTTGTAAGACAGATATGGTGATAAGAAATTATTTTAGCATTTGTTTGTCTGAAAGGATTGTATTTCTCCTTTGCTTATGAAGCTTAGTTTGCCTAGATATAAAATTCCTGGTTAGAATTTCTTTTCTTTAAGGATATTGAAACAGGCCTCCAATCTTTTATATTTTGGAAAGATTTTGCTAAAAGGGCAGCTATTGGCCTGATAGGATTCCTTTCATATGTGACTTGCCCCTTCTCTACAGCTGCCTTTAACATGCTTTCTTTCACATTGATCTTGGATAACCTGATAACTATGTGTCTTGAGAATTATCCTCTTTATAGTATGTCACAGGGGGTTCCCTGAATGTTTTCAGTTTGCTTTTTGACCTCTCTAGAAAGGTTGGGGAAATTTTTGTGTGCAATAACCTCTAATACATTTTCCAAGGTGCTTGCTCTCTCTCTCTTTTTCTGGGATGCCAATAATTCATAGGTTTTGTCACTTTACATAATTCCATATTTCTCAGATGGTTTATTAATTCCTTTTTAGTCTTTTCTATTTATTTTTCTCTGACTGCATTGATTTAAAAACTGGTCTTTGAGCTCTGAGATTCTTTTCCTCAGCTTGGTCTATTCTGCTACTAATATTTCCTATTATATTATAAAATTCTTGTTGTGAGTTTTTCTGCTCTAGAAGATCAATTTGTTTCTTTCTTAATATGGCTACTTTGTTTTTCAGCTTTTGAATTATTTTACTGGATTCCTGAGATTCCTTGGATTGGGTTTCAACTTTCTCCTGAATCTAAGTAATCTTCATTGCCCTTCAGATTCTGAATTTTATTTCTATCATTTTAGCCATTTCAGTTTGGTTAAGAACCATTGCTGGGGAATTACTGCAATCATTTGGAAGTAAGGACACACTCTGTCTTTGTTTCCTGAGTTCTCACATTGGTTTTTTTCTTATGTATGTGGGTTGATGATCCTTTAATCTTTGTCATTATTGTCCTTTGGATGGGAATTTTTGCTTTTATATCATTTGATACCTTGAATGTTTGACTATTGTAAAAATTGGGTTCAATTGGCCGGGCGCGGTGGCTCAAGCCTGTAATCCCAGCACTTTGGGAGGCCGAGACGGGCGGATCACGAGGTCAGGAGATCGAGACCATCCTGGCTAACATGGTGAAACCCCGTCTCTACTAAAAAATACAAAAAACTAGCCGGGCGACATGGCGGGCGCCTGTAGTCCCAGCTGCTTGGGAGGCTGAGGCAGGAGAATGGCGTAAACCCAGGAGGCGGAGCTTGCAGTGAGCTGAGACCTGGCCACTGCACTCCAGCCTGGGCGGCAGAGCGAGACTCCGTCTCAAAAAAAAAAAAAAAAAAAAAAAAAAATTGGGTTCAATTGACTGGCTTTATGTCTGATTTATTTCAAGTGACAAAGGCCCAGCTCAGCATACCTGGACTCCTTGGTCTAACCCTCGGGAAGTGGGACCAGGCTCACAGCTTTGCTCTCTGGCCCCTTGATGTGAAGCCCTGCTGCATTGGATGGGGTGAGGTGTCCTCAGTCTGTTGGCAACAACATTTCAATGAGGGGAGCTGGCAAAAGTGCTTCACTGGGGAAGTGTGGCAGAAAAGTCTGCATGCATGCATGCATGCATGCTGGTGGTAGCAGGGCAGTGAGATTTTGTGCATATGCATGCTGGCAAAGTAGTAATGGGAAAGTGTGACAAATAAGTGCTCACTGGACCCCTTTTGCAGAAGGTCTCCAGTGGTTAGGTGGGGTCTACAGGCAAGGAGGGTATGATGGTGGTCACTACAAAGAAACTTGTTTGGGCATCTGACGGTGTGTTGCAAGCAGTGTTGCTAGACAGAGACTCTTGGAGAGACTGGCAGACAGGCAGGCTGTCAGATCAGAGTAGCCCTGTCCCATGAACAAGATAACCAAGTTCTATTTAGGTTCAACAGTAAGCAAAGCCCAAAGTCACCCAGAGGAGTGTGGCAAGCTTTGTGTGATTGATGTCCCTGGGTATGCTCCACAGCAGCCATTCCCATGCCAATCCCTCTGGGGCCCTGAAGTCCTGTCCCCGCCAACTTGCCAAGAAACTCTCCCTTCCAGCTCAAATGTCCATGGGGGTAATGTGGTCTTCTTTAGGATCCAAATGTCCACGTTGAGTGTAGGCCATTTTACGCCTCTTTAACTTACTCTTTTCCCAGGAACTGCTTTGAGCAAGGAGTCATTCTTGGTACTCAGCAACCCAGTGCAGGGTCCTCAGCTTTCCTGCAATTCAACTCAGGGTCTGCATTCTTTGTCTGTCCACTCTCAATGCCTTTATTCCAAATATCTACATTGAGTTTGCTGGTTTTCTTAATAGTCTTGTCTCTCAGTCTTCCTGGCTACATACAGTCAGCAATGTTGGCTCTTCCAAATTCATCTTGCAATTTACATTGTAATTGTGAGCATTTCCTGTATACATTTATTTCAAAGATAAATTAGTATTTTTGTACTTTTTGTTCTTTTCTATTATTTTGTGGAGTTTCATCTAGGTTTTATGCACATATAGGTTCTCAGTGTGAGATGTCTTCATTGCATTTCTTCCAGAAAATTTAACATATATGAAATTACCTTTCAGTGTGCAACTATCTATAAATCCCGGAGTTTCTCTCTGCCACCAAATCCTGGAATCGATCCATTGTACACGCATTTAAAATAAAATAAAATTCATAGTTTGTGAAAAATTATTTGACTTTCTAGACACTGTTATAACTTCAAATCCTTGATTTTTTTTATTTTCTCCAAAATGTTATAGGGCGAAAACCTCATTCTCATAAAGTATGTGAGAAATGACGATGGTTTGAATAAAACTATAACTATATTGGAAGTTTTGAGGCATTCCTGCTTCTGAATAGGTTTTGTAAATACATTTGAAAGATCTTGTTGATTTCTGTTGATGTCTGAAAAAGACTAATAATCTCAAGCACTATTGACTGAGCAATGAGGAGGTTTACTTATTATTTACAAAGATAAGCCAAATTATTGGACAAGCAGATACAGAAAAAAGATAACAAGGAGAGGGTTGTTGGGGGAATCTCATTACGGTCTATGCTCTAAATAGTAACCAGAGCTATATTACTATCCTTTTGAAATGACATTCAACAGTATTGCTCTTCTGCTCAAAACCTCATGATTCATCATATAACAAAGAGTAAAATAGAGGATTATTTTAATAATGTATCAGCTACTAGATGATCTTGTTCCATGTTATTTCTTGCCTCGTTTGCTATTTCTCTCCCTGTAGATCAGTACATTTCTGCTTCAATTACATGTATTACCTTTGCTTTTGCACTGTCCTTCTGTTTGGAATGCTCTTCCCCAGATTGCTATATGACTAACTCCCTCACTCATGTCATGTATTTTCTAACTATGTTCTTATTGGTGAGGGTTTCCTGCACCATCCTTACAGCAATTCAATCCCTCATTTCCTAAACTTTTCCTTCTTTCTACTTTGCTTTATTATTTTTTTTCATTGTATAGTTGCTATCAAACATTTTCCACTACTCAGTAAATATGTCTTATAAACACAAATATTTTGTTTAATTAATTACATATCACAGCTTCTAAAACCATATTAAAGTGAATAGAAGCTCACAATTTTGTTGAAAGTCTGAAAAAGATACGAGAAATGTCAAGCATATAGTTGCACACATGAGTCTGGAGATAGAGTGCAAACTCTAGGTTTCAGATTGGGAGTCATGAGCATATAGAGCTCTGAAACTAATAGTTTTTGGTTTTTTTTTATCCTTTGGCTATACTTCTACCCAAGAAGTGAACAAAGGTGTCTGGGAAGCTTATTAATTATGCCATACTAAGAAATGCTTTTGCAAGTAAGTGTCATATTTTCTTACCACAGCAGGAACAATTCCATGTTTGATGTCTTATGAAGGTTACTTCTGCTTATGCAAACTTAAAACTTAAATGTGTATTTGCTGTGCTTTTCTTAGTGACATATGCAAATTAAAGTTGATTTTGTAACCTATTACTTAATTCGATTATCATGTGAATTCATCTAAGAAAATCCTGGAAAATTTAATGACACAAGGGAGCAGAAGCAGGCATAGCCAGTTAGAAGTGTTCTAACAGCATCCTCTGCCAGGGCCAGTATTTTAAGCATAGTCATAGAAGATTAAGTCTGAGAGTCTGTAAGACCTCTAGTCACATTTTGCTTATTCTAGTTTTATTTTGCTAGAATTTTGATTATGGGGATAAAAAATATTTCTAAGTCATCTAAGCTTTGGTTTCTAGTAACATGTCTACATTGTTTTTACCAAGAATGAATAAACCAAACAGTATGTATTTTTTAGCATTGGATTTAGTGACATAACATAGTCACAACTTTATTGAGTACTATTCTTTTCTGCATAAATGATTATATATTTTATTTTAGTGTGTGAGGTTACTGGCCTAAAACTTTTGAAACCACTCAAAATGGAGATTTTATCTCTCTAGCACAAAATGTGATTTAATTACAATGTAATCTGATTGATGATGGTCAGGGAGGAAAAGATTAAAATAAAATGAGGTAAGAGAAAATAAAATATAGTTAAACCTGATTTTTTCATTAAGAGTATTTTATAAATCTGCATAATAAACAACGTTTCTACTGCATATATGTTCCATACATAAATTCAAAATCTTGGATTCATCCAGTATAAGCCATGTGGCACATTTGAGAGGTAGCTTGATCTTTTAGGCATTTTTTTAAATTAAGAGGTTTGGAAAATGTAACCTGCAATTATATAAAAAATTGTCTCAATTTCAGTAAACAGTTATTTAATCACATGAATTTATCTGTGAGTTCAGTTGACAATTCAATGAAAACTGTCCTCTTTAGAAAAAAAAAAAGTATTTTTTAGTTTGTTTTTATGCTTAGTTCTACTTAAGCTGTTTTTTAAATTACCTGCACTGTATCATTTTTCTCTTGAACTCTTCAACTATTTTCCAGAAAGTTACTTATTTAAAAAATCTATTAATCTCTTTCAAATCCTTTAAACCTCAAGACAATTAGGAAATTGTTGACAATGATCCCTCACTTCCTGAATGTTGCCCATTCAAATTGGGTTAATCAGACAAGTCTTGCCCAGAAACTTCCTTAAGCATGTTGAGTCAACAAAGCACTGAGGTTAATAACCAGACCTAATATAGCATATCTATGGATGGCTACAGATATTATCTCTGTATTCCCATGCAGTTTTTAAGACCAGATAAGTTAAGGTTTTAAGAGCAATATACTTGTGATAGACAAGTGTATTTTTCTTTTTTTTTTCTTTTTCTTAACCATACTTTAAGTTCTAGGGTACATGTGCACAATGTGTAGGTTTGTTACATATGTATACATGTGCCATGTTGGTGTGCTGCACCCATTAACTCATCATTTACATTAGGTATATCTCCTAATGCTATCCTTCCTCCTTTCCCCCTCCTCACAATAGGACCCAGTGTGTGATTTTCCCCTTCCTGTGTCCAAGTGTTCTCATTGTTCAATTCCCACCTATGAGTGAAAACATGCGGTATTTGGTTTTCTGTTCTTGCGATAGTTTGCTGACAATGATGGTTTCCAGCTGCATCCATGTCCCTACAAATATATACATAATTTTAATGAAAGCAAGGAACTGAAATTAGTATAAATGAAATAATATATTACTAGGAAAGAGAAGGAAATACAGTAGGCTCTCTGTATCTGAAGATGCAACCAACTGGAGATAAAAAATATTTGGGAAAAAACAAGAGAAATAAAAATACATTAATAGAAAACAATACAAATTTTAAAGTAATACAGTATAATAAATATTTACATAGTATTTACACTTACATAGGTACTATAAACAATATAGAGACGGTGTACAGTATACAGGCAGATTGCATAGTTAACATGCAGATACTATGCCATTTATATAAGACTTGAGCATCCCTGAATTTTGGTGTCCACGAGAGTTCTGATCCAATTCTCGATGTATACCAAATGATTCTATGCGTTTTCTGGGCTGAGTGTAGAGTAGAACCTAGAGCTGGATTAAAAAAAAAAAAAAATTAAAATGCCATTAAGTGACAACAATTTTCCTTAAGTGGAACTGAAAAGAAAAGCAGACTAAAATTGGGTTTTACTCTACTAAACTACACTTATTGTCATTAAGTTAAACAATGTTAAAGAGAACCTTGGTCAAAACTTTCAACCTTATCTTTTCAAACATTCCTCTTTCATTTCTACAATAAATACAATGTTATTTAATTTATAGAGGTTTCCAGTAATGTCTTCTTTTTGCAAGTTACCACAGAGAAAGTGTTCAATACTGTCAATTATTATTTCTCCTTTACTTCAAAATACTTAAAAGAATTACAAATGCTTTATATTATGTTGTTCAGTCTGTCACTATGTTAAATGGTTTCTTGTGCAAGCAAAGATTAGTAGGCTTATGCCAATGTCCTTGATTTTTTTGAGTAATTTTTCTATTGTATGTTACTTTAAGAAGAGAATATTTGATAGTTAAATTATTTCTCACTATCAAATGTATAGTTGCAATTAAGAAGTTTTATGGACTTTTAAAGGTGATGATTTAGTGTGAATACAGACTCATCTGAAATAAACGCTTAGATATATAATTGGGTCTATAATTATCAATGTATATGTAAGCTAGACATGGAAGCACAAACTCAAAGAGGCCAAAAAAAAAAAAAAAAGAAATGAATAAACAAAGTTGTAAAGATTAAAACATAATTTTTGCATATTTTGAAAAAATACTAGTCAAATTTATTATTTAGTTTGTATTGAAATAGTATAGAAGGTTATATTTGATCAGAAAATAATATTTGATTAAAAATGGTAGTATTCATTCCTTGGTCTGTAATTAAATTGTGAAACATGCTGGCATGATTTAAAATAAAGGTCTTGGTACCCAGAAGCAGCAGAGAATTATTAATTGCAAAGCCTTTGCATTCTGCCCTGTCAATCAGCAGAAGTCCATAAATCAATCAGTTAGTTGGCATTGGAATCAAAGTCAAATAGGAAAATAATTTCTGCTTAGCTATAATAAAGTACGTTCCCTTTTTTCAGTGGAAAACAACTGAATGGTTTTTTATCATGAATAAAATTTAATTTTGAATATGCATGCCCACTACCAGTTTAGTGATCTACCATTTCACTAGTTTTCCTTTCTAATTAAAAAAAAAATGGTTTAACAGCGCTACTAAAGTATAATTGATGCAAGAAGAGTCATATATATTTAATGTGCACAATATCATGACTTTAGACATTGACAAAAACTTGTGATATCATCAGCACAATAAAAGTAATAGACATTTAACAGCTTCCAGAGTTTCCTGTGTCTTTTTGTCTTGGTGGTGGTGGTGGTGGTCTCAATGTTACCGTTTTGTGGGGTGTTGCGGTAGTAGAACACTTAACATGGAATCTATTCCGCTAATAAAGTGTGATGTGCTCAGTACTGTATGCTAACTATAGGTACTATGCTGTAGATCAGATCTCTGGAACCTACTCATCTTGCATAACTGAAAATTTATGCAAATTGAACAACTCCTTATTTCCTCCACCCCCATAGCCCCTGGCAACTATTATTGCCTTCTGTACTTTCACGAGTTTGACTGTAACAGATATCTCATATACGTGGAATTATTCAGTATTTGTCCTCGTGTGACTGGCTTATTTCATTAGTATAATACTCTCCAGGTTCTTCCATGTTGTTGCAAATCACAAGCTTTTCTTCATTTACAAGGTTGAATAATAGTACATTATATTTATATGCCACATTTCCTATATCCATTTATTTGTGGATAGATACTTGAGCTGTTTTCACATCTTGGTTATTTTGAATGATGCTGTAATAACATGGAAGCGCAGATATTTATTTGACATAATTTCAATTCTTTGGGATATCAGAAATGGGATTATTGGATAATATGGTATTTCTATTTTTAAATTTTTGAGGGTCCACCATAATGTTTCTAACGTCTAGGTATCATTTTATATTGTCACCAGCAGTGCAGAGGATTAAAATTTCTCCACATATTCACTAATGATTATCTTTTGTTGTTTTGATAACAGCCATTCCAGCAGGTATGAAGTACTATCTCATTGTGGTTTTAATTTGCATTTTACTGATAACTAGTGATGTTAAGAATTTTTTCATGTATCTGTTGGCCATTCATATGTCTTCTTTAGAGAAATGTCTGCCCAAGTGTTTCACCGATTCATTAATAGGATCATAGGAATTCCTTACAAATTTATATATTTTGAAAATTAACTTCTTATCAGATGTGTGGTTTGCAATTATTTTCTCCTGTTTTTGTTATTGCTCCTGTCATTCTGTTATTGTGTCCTTTGGTGTGTAGAAGCTTTTCAGTGTGATGTAGTACCACTTCTCTATTTTTACTTTTGTTTCCTGTGCTAGTTTTCTAAACATTTTCTTTCTTTTTTTTTTGAGATGGATTCTTTCCCTGTTGCCCAGGTTGGAATGTGCAATGGCATAATCTCAGCTCATTGCAACCGCTGCCTCCCGGTTTCAAGCGATTCTCCTGCCTCAGCCTCCTGAGTAGCTGGGATTACAGGCATGCACCACCACGTCTAGCTCATTTTTTGTATCTTTAGTACAGATGCGGTTTCACCATGATGGCCAGGCTGGTCTCAAACTCCTGACCTTGTGATCCACCTGCCTCAGCCTCTCAAAGTGCTGGGATTACAAGTGTGAGCCACCGCGTGGCTAAATGTTTTCTTAGGTAAATATGCTTGATTCATTTTCAACTTCCTCTGTGTTTTATAGTGTTATACCTTCTCAAACATCTTTCTAGTTTTCCTAAGTGAAAAATAATAAAAATGCAGCATACCTATAGCCTAAATTAGAATGTTGGAGAAATGCATTTTTCTTAATAAATAATATTGTTCAGAATCCAGGCAGACAGTTGACCAATGAATATTTCAGTTTCATTGTTGGTTGTGTTTGAGTGATTTATATTTACATTCCTATATTGAAAGAACAAACACATTCATAATATTAGCTAGAGTAAAATAGCTGCATTTTATTAGATACATTTTGTATGACTTCAATTTTATAAACATTTTCTACACAATAAAGAATATATTATCTGATATTGATGTAACTATGCACAGATGTTAATGCTTTAAGGCTGCTGGATCTATCGATGTATATTTAAGAAACAATACGATGCTTTTATATAAAAGGTATATTGAGTTGTACATATGAACATAATTTTAATTCTCATTTTTATTTGCCAGTTAATATATCTTATTTATCTTACATCATTTCTGATTTTTTAAATTGCCAATGCTAGAATAAAATATTTTAAAATTCTACTATCTTGTACTAAAGTCCTTTCTCTTCTAATATTTTTCCTGTATAAATTAGTCAGGATTCTTTAGAGAAACAGAGACAATAGGATATCTATGCGTATATTAGAAGGGTCTTATTTTACAAGTTATTTCATGGGACTATGCAGGCTGAGAAGTCACACAATCTGTCACTGCAAATTGGAGGCCCAGGAAAGCTAGTGATGTAATTTAATCTGGATCCAAAGGTCTGAACAACAGAAGAGCCAACGGTATAACTCTTGGTCAAAGGCCAAATGCCTGAGAACCTGGGGACAGGATAGGAGATGGTCCCCTGGTTTATGTATCAGAGTCTGAAGCCCTGAGACCTGAAAAAGCTGATGTTCCAGGGCAAGGGAAGAGAGACATCCTAGCTCAGTGAATTCACCCTTCCTCTACTTTTTTGCCCTATGTTGGTCCTCAAGAGATTGTGTGATGCCTGCTCACATTAGTGAGAATGAATATTTTTTTGCTGAGTTAATTGATCCAAATGTTAATCTCTCCTGGAACACATCCTCACAGACACACCTAGAAATGTTTCACCAGCCATCTGGGTATCCGTTAACCTAATCAAGTGGGCACATAAAATTAAACATCACATTGTGTGTATATTACATTAATTATAAAAAAGTTTTAAATTAGACATACTGAAAATTAGCAAACTAAGATGCATATTACAGTATTTAAAATTCTGTGTCTCGAGTATAATTCATGGGTATTCAAAAATATAATAAAATATGATTAGATGTTGGTATCTCAATTGTATAACAAAAGCAAAAAGTGTCTAACATTGATATGTAATTTCTTTGATAGTCATATTTAAGTAACTTATCTTAAATTTATTAATTTCATAAACTAAGTATGGATATGCTTTTTTGGCTAGCTGTTCCAATATGAGCCTCTACCATGTAACTATATGTGGTTGCTTTTTTCCACTTCTGAAACAATATATAAAGTTTAATGCATCGTTTCATAACAGTCTATAAAATACCATTTTTTTTTTTTTTTTTTTTTTTTGAGACGGAATCTTGCTCTGTCGCCCAGGCTGGAGTGCAGTGGCTTGATCTCTGCTCACTGAAAGCTCCGTCTCCCGGGTTCACGTAATTTTCCTGCCTCAGCCTCCTGAGCAGCTGGGACTACAGGCATCCGCCACCACGCCCGGCTATTTTTTTTTTTTTTTGTATTTTTAGTAGAGATGGGGTTTCACAGTGTTAGCCAGGATGGTCTCGATCTCCTCACCTCGTGATCCACCTGCCTTGGCCTCCCAAAGTGCTGGGATTACAGGCATAGCCACTGCACCAGGATGGTATAAAACACCTTTCTAATATGTTTAGGTTATATTAATGCTGCAAATGTTTGATATTGTACCTATGTCTGTTAATGTTAAAGGCAATACATATATGTCAAACTGTTTTAAGCTAACCAGATTTGTACAAAACTTATTGTACACAGTAATGTAAAAGTAACAGAAAAACATAAATTGATTTATTTGGCATGGTTAGTGTATGCCTTTAAACCAAGATGACATACTTTTTTGTTAAACATAGGATGTGATAAAATAATTGATTAAATTGCATTACCTTTTATCTTATAATGGTAAGATAGAAACCAAATGCCTATAAGCAAATCTATAATTTAAAACAAATCATTTAAATGAAGTGTATTTGATTATATAACTAATCATAATTTGAAAGACCCAATGAATAAGTCTAGAAAAGAAAGTTTTATTATAGATATTAATAATTATATCTATTACAGTTAACATGATCTTTTGAACTATTTCTAAATCTCAGTGGAAAGTAGATCTTGTACAATACATTAAATTAATGTTTATTTGTTTGTTTTAGGTTCTTAAACCATGGAATTAGTAACAGGAATACAAGAGAGTAAGGAGTCAGTGATCTGATAGAAACACTGGGACACTTTCTGTAAGGAAGGACTAGATAGTAAATCGGCTTTGCAGTTCATAAGGCCTCTGCCACAATTACTCAATTCTGCCACTGTATCAAAAAAATAGACACAGATTGTATGTAAATTAATGACTACGGATTTTCAGGACTCAGAACATGATACCTCAAACTGTGGCACCTTGACATGCTGAGTACTTTGAAATAAATTCGATTGAAAGGGCCTTGGAAGTAAGACTGCTTTGGTTTTCTTCTACATTTTTGTCTTCCATTCCTTTTTCTCTCCTAAAGCAAGTCATAGAAACTAGAACATTTTTTCCTCAAAGCCAGCCACAAGACCTAGAAATGTCACTGCATCCATTTTTTTCTTCTCCATTGAGGACTCTTATTCATAAGAAGTCTTACCCCATATCATGGAGGAAGGAATGCTACACAGAAAGGCCAAGACAAATCTGAACAGAAAGCACTTTCTGGGTTTCTCCTCTCCATCTATCCTATTAGAGCATATCCTTTTTGTCCAATTCCCCACCATATATATGTATATACACATACACACATATATACATACATATATTTTATTTATTTTTCCTTTTTGAGATGGAGTCTCACTCTGTCACCCAGGCTGGAGTGCAGTGGCCTAATCTTGACTCACTGCAAGCTCCGCCTCCCGGGTTCACACCATTCTCCTGCCTCAGCCTCCGGAGTAGCTGGGACTACAGGCACCCACCACCACCCTGGCTAATTTTTTGTATTTTTAGTAGAGACGGGGTTTCACCATATTAGCCAATATGGTTTCAATCTCCTGACCTCTTGATGCGCCTGTGTCGGCCTCCCAAAGTGCGGGATTACAAGCATGAACCACTGTGCCAGGTCTGTCCAATTCTATTTCTATAGGGATGTCTGTTCTTCGTTAAACCTAAACATAAAAGTTGAGTTTCCTCTGGGTCCTCATTTCTGATGGTGTCCATGCCATGTAAAACTTTAATTAAATAAATTGGTTTTGATTTTCTCTTGTTAGTCTGTGTTACAGGATTGTCAGATATGATCCTTATGATGAGTGAAAAAAGGCATCACACTTTTCTGCCCCTGCAGGTTGTTTCCAGTAAAACTTTATTTACAAAAAAGAAGTGGTAAACCTTAATTTGGTGACCCTTGATTTAATAAAAAGAGTTGACAACAACAACAACAACAACAAAATATAGCAATAAATAGACAACAGCAAAATTCAAACAATGTGGTCTTCACCTACTCATGAAAGCTTTCTAGCTGATTGTCTTAAAATCACTTAAATGATGGATGTGAAATAGAATTTACCTTTTGCGATCTTTCTTCTTGAACATATAGAATATTCCCCATATGTTTAGCAAGTCCACACACCAAATAATAAGCATAGAAGACTGTATTTTGGGATACATTTCAACCCCCTCAACAATATTCACAAGTTAAAGTCCCTAGGCGGCACTAACACAGAATATGACTATTCGGATATAGGGGCCTAAGGAGGCAATTAAGTTAAAATTATATTATTAGTATGGACCCTAATCCAGTAAAACTGGTGTCCTTAAAGGAAGAGAAAATTTGCACAGAAACAGGTACAGAGCAAAGACCATATCAAGATACAGGGAGAATATGGTTATCTGCAAGCCTTAAAGAAAGAGAAAACTCAGAAGAAACCAATCATGAAGACAAACACCTTGATCTTAGCCTTCTAGTCACCAGAACTGTAAAAAATACATTTCTACTTTTTAAACCCCCCAGTCTGTGATACCCTAGCAAACTAATGCAATCTGCTTTCCATTTTATTTGAAGCATAATACAGAGTTTATTTTGTATTTTGTATAGACATATATACTATCTCATAATTCAAATTCAATGAATTTTGATTATGAGAATTATGAGAATTTGAATTATGAGATAGCATATATGTCCATACAAAATAAGCTTTGTATTATTGATTTAATGACATTGATTCATTCCTGAGAACCCTGACATTAAACAGAAATGTTTTTTGTTCATTTTAATGGGAGAATATTAAATATTTTATCTCATTCTAGATGTTCAATTTTCACGTGTGTATATATATGAATTAGATAAGGTAAACCCATTTGTATAAGTAATCACCAATGATATAAGCATAAATTAATATAGATTTTACACAAGAGATAATGACCTTAAACATTATCATACTTGCCAGAGTAGGACCAGAAGACCAGCAGATCAGAACAGCTTGCAGTTAGTTAAGAAAGGTTATGGGAATGTCATTGTTTCAAAGGTGCATTCTTCAAGAACACATGGTAACTCACACTTCTGCTGCACTTAAAAATGAACCTATTACACAGAAAAAAATAGAAAGAATACAGATGACATAAAGGCCTTCAAAATCCAGAAAATAACGAACATTCACATATACTAAAGAATAGAAACATTAATCCTTCTTACTTGTCATATGCATACAAAACAAAATATTTAGGATTCTATTTGATATTCTCCAATTAGAAACCATTGTTTTGAAGAAATTGCTGAACATCTGTCTGAAATAAGGATAAATAAAATGTTCCTTTTATTATTTAGTATTTTTCTACATGAAAAATCATTGGAACAGCCCTATATTGCCTGGAGACAGTACAATAACTGTAGTACCCTTTAAAATAAAGCTTGCTTTCTTCATGACCTTAACATGCCTACACTAATTATCCATGCAGAAACAGCATGAGCAACATATTAAAGTTCTTCCTCCAGAGTAAATATGTCAAGAATGCCAAAGAAATTGTAATACTTGACTAACATGTGGTACCGGGAACAGAAGAATAGTGAGCGTAAATACATCTTGAGAGTGTTGGATGAGGTGACTCAGGGTTTAAGGTGAATTTAGGAAAAAAAAACAAAACTTTTTTTTAACAAGAAGGTACTCACCATACTCACCCATGAGTAGAAATTCTACATTTTAGCAAGGAAACGTGGAGCAAATTTTAATAATCTGCTGATATATTTCTTTGGAGTTTCAGCATAACAGCGGCCTTCAGGAAATGAAGAAAAAGTGT
This sequence comes from Trachypithecus francoisi, assembly GCF_009764315.1. Classification (NCBI taxonomy): domain Eukaryota; kingdom Metazoa; phylum Chordata; class Mammalia; order Primates; family Cercopithecidae; genus Trachypithecus; species Trachypithecus francoisi. Next base: position 59,805,160 of record NW_022681465.1, read on the forward strand.
CAGAAATGTATTGGTATGTTATTCAGGGAGAGAGAGGTCCTAGGAAATGAGTGTTTGAATGGTCTTGCTGTGTAAAATTGGAGACCCCATGTCGGCTTATATTTCCTTACTGAGTAAAATTGGAGACTCCAGAGGACACTCCTCACACAGAAGTAGCAAGGAATATACACTAGCAAGGCAATATGCGTGCATCTTTAAGAAGCTTGGTGGTAGCAGTCTCTGCAGGCTAGTTTGGAGGTAAAAGGTGTTTTCATGAGCCTCCAATTGTTAGTGTTAATGAAGATGATGGAAGTTAGGAATTAAAGAGCCCAGAAGTCACAGTGTTAATAGGCAAAGTAAAAATCATTATTAAAATAGGAACAAAGTCCAGATTTATAAACAGGTGTCTTGAAGAGCAGTATTTGTGGGAAAGGCAAGCAAATAGGGAATGTCAGTGGATAAGAGATGCTCAGTTAAGGAAGATTTAGTGCAAAAGGCCAAATTAAGAACTAGCAAACATCAGCTTCCTTAGTTGGAAATTCTGTTTCTTAACCCAGTTTCCTGATGTAAATCAGTTTAAAGACCTAGAGTCTATTAGGTATATGCAGAGGCTTCTTCCCATTGGAGAAGAATCCAGAAACATCATTACAAATATATGTTATTCATTCCCTGATCTATTCCCCAGGGAAATTATGGCTAATTATTAGTGACTATTGCACCTAAGAGAAGGTAATTTCTGAATATTGACAGGATACTTAAATATGATATATGAACTGATCCTGAAGCTAGAGGACTAGAAAAAAAAAATCCCATTATAGCATTCCAGTTATAGAGGGGGCTTGAAAATACCATGTGACAGGGTATTAGTCTACATCTCACAGTGGAGTTAAGATTTTGTGAAGCCATTTTGTGGTTTTACTTGTCTCAAAGTACACAATAAAATACATATAACTAGCAAATGGCAGAAACATTTCATTGGTTTTCTCTTATGAAGAATAAAGACCACAAAGTAGAATGACATTAAATAAAGAGAATTGTCCTTTATAGGAAAATCTACAGAGATTAGTTGTACTAACAAATCGTAGTGGATGCTGAGATAGTGTTGGCCCTTATAAACTTTGTATAAATTGTGACAGATGATAGTGGGATAACTTTTCAGGTGGTAAACACAATTGCAGCTGCTCTGCCAGATATAGGAGCTGCCTGTAACAGAATAACATAACTTCTAATACTTAGTTTCCCCTAATTATCCAGCAAATGTGTTATGAATTGCCATCAATAGAGAATATCAAAAGTAGTTTGCTTTCACTTAATAAAGAAAAAAGTACATGTTCACTGTCTTGCCCCCTCACTATGCTCTCTTATTTTAATCATAAAATAGTCCCAAAGAACCCTAATTTAATGACATTCAACTGATAATGCTTATCCACGTATTAATGTCATAATGCTAATTAGATCTGGTGAGCAGAAATTGGCAAGCACCTTTGTTGTCATAATAAGATACATGCATGTTAGCATGAGAAAATAAATTCAAAAATATTTAGGGACTTATGAATTGTGAAATATTTTACAGATTCAATGTTTCAGCAAATAATGGGAGAACTTATCTGAGATATGCCTTCTACCATAAAAAAAAAAGAATTGTATGGAATAAAGCATCTTGTAGATGTTAGCCAGCCTTTATCATCAGCGTCATCAGTTTTGGAGCAAAGGGCTCATTAGCTAAACAAATATCTTTTCTTTAAGATATAGAAGATAAGTATTTGCTCAGAACATGAGCCTTGTCTTGCCTAGTAAGACCTAGCTATATCCACTGGCAAATACCTAACCAAGAAGTTTATATCATATGAAATAAAAGGTGAGCATCATTCTTGGGGACTAAACAGCCATTTGAGACTTTTATATAGTGAAAGTGCAGTGATTAAATTTCACTGAAATTTTATACATATGATAGATATGTACTTGGCTTCTTTGCCTGCAATGAATGTATCATTATCTGAAGGCTCAGAAAATATTTTTTATAACAACATAGCATTGCCACAAAATTACTTACAACTAAAGGTTGCAATTTATGCCAAAGAATATACATCAATTTGTGAACAACTATGGTATCCACTGGCCTTTCAGAGTACCTAATAACATTGAATCATTTCCTTAAAATGGTACAGCTATGCACCACATAAAATATACGTGGTTGAAAAAGGACCACATATATGAAAGAAGTGTCGTAAGATTATACTACAAATTTTTACTATGGCTTTTATATGCTTAAATACACAAATACTTACTATTGTGTTACAATAACCATAGTATTCCCTGCAGTAACATGCTGTTCAGGTTTGTAGCCCAGGAGCAATAGGCTATATACCGTATAGCTTAGATTATGTAGTAAGGTGTACAATCCAGATTTGTATAAATGCATTATATGATCTCACAAGTACAAAATGTCCTAGTGACACATTTTTAAAAACGTTTCTCCATCTTTAAGAGATGCATTACTGTAGTTTTGTGGTGTGTTAAAGCTAATGCCATCTTGTCAAAAACACTCTGCCACATTTGAGCAACATTTTGCATGATGCAGTGCACTTTCTGAACTAAGAGTTGATATCGATGTTTCCATCAATGTAAGCACTGAAGCCTTAGAAAATGCAAGCATTGAAGCCTTAAGTTGGAAGTATGATTAGCATCTGTATTTATTTGTTTACTATGATTTGAATTCATTGGCAAAGGCTCTAATGCACCATGAGAATATATGGCACGTTTCTTAAGTCAACAGATGCAGACATAGGCATAAGAGTAAGAAACAATTCTGTTTCATAAATAAAAATTCAATTTTTCTTTTACTGAAAGTGGTCTGGTTAACTCTTACTATCTTAAGATATTTTACTGGCCCTCTCATGCTTTGTACAAAGTTAAAGCTAAATATCTGGTCATCACTGTTGAAAAGTTAGTTATAGCTTTGAAGTTACCTGTTCAATTTTGACAAGAAAAAGTCAAGGTTTTCAAATTCCAAATATGGTTTTAAATGCTAAAACTGTAGGAGCTTTCTTCACAGACTGTTTGAAAAGAATTTGGCTGAATGAGCAAAAAATATTACAGCCAAATAATGTATTATCATATTAATCTGATTACTTAAATTTTCATATTCAATGAAAGCTTTCTATGTAGTAACAACATTGGATATCAATAGTGTCAAACTTTAGGCTCACTTGAAGAAAATCATTACAAAAGTAACCAATCAATATGTTTATGCTATTGTACTTTTTACAACCATGCTTATTTATTGTAGTTACTAGCCTAACCCACTATCCTCTAGGTCTCCTTAGAGACAGTTATTATGTGGTTGATTACTTTGATTATTTATTGAAAAATTAAAATTAGAATGGTTTATGTCCTAAAGAAAGTGACAAAAAATATTTTAAAATAAATTTGGCAATAATTGGCCAATGTCTGAGGTTTGATATACATTTTGACCTCACATCATCTCTCTTTCAACGAGTGGTCCAAAATACCTACTTTTTAAGTTCTATTCCCTTGGAATATTTTACTTCTGTGTTATTCAAGACCTTCCCTAGCCAGAGTTATTACCTTGAATCAGTCTACTTTCATCTGGTACCAGCATATTGAGAAAGACTTTATATTATTCAGGGTGAAATGCTTTTCATTTTCAGTCACATATTCATGGGTAATATGCTAGAGGGCATTGCAATGAATAAAAGATGGGGAGGGATACTGTGTCAGAAGTACAGGTGAAAGTAGGAGAAACAGTCTTATAAGGTCTTATACGTTAAACATGTTTTCTATTTTTTGATAATGTGCTCTTCTAAACACAAGAACTTATGAAGAAGAAAATATAACATCTGTATCATATTATCTATAATACTTAGCTCTCTCAAAACATAGTTTTATAAATATATATTACATTTTAAATAATAAATGTCAAAATTATACTTTAATTTCCTAAGAAAATGACATCATTTACATTTTAAGGTCATTATATACTCCCCATCATGTTTTCTGTACCCTGCCATTGCATACATATAAGCCCTTCCTTCCTTCCTTCCTCCTTCCTTCCTTCCTTCCTTCCCTTTTCTTCCTTCCTTCCTTCCTTTTTCTTCCTTTTCTTTCTTTCTCAGAGTTTCACCCTTGTTGCCCAGTCTGGAGTGCAGTGGGGAGATCTGGGTTCACTGCAATATCTGCCTCCCAGGTTCAAGTGATTCTCGTGCCTCAGCCTCCCAAATAGCTGAGATTATAGGTATGTGCCACCAGGCCCACCTAGTTTTTATGTTTTTAGTAGAGACAGGGTTTCGCCATGTTGTCTGGGCTGGTCTTGAACTCCTGACCTCAGGTGATCCACCTGCCTCGGCCTCCCAAAGTGCTGGCATTAGATGTGAGCCACTGTGCCCAGACAAACGTTTTCTTTTTTTTTTTTGCGACGGAGTCTCGCTCTGTCCCCCAGGCTGGAGTGCAATGGCCGGATCTCAGCTCAGTGCAAGCTCCGCCTCCCGGGTTTACGCCATTGTCTCGCCTCAGCCTCCCGAGTAGCTGGGACTACAGGCGCCTGCCATCTCGCCCGGCTAATTTTTTGTATTTTTTTAGTAGAGACGGGGTTTCACTGTGTTAGCCAGGATGGTCTCGATCTCCTGAAATCCCAGCACTTTGGGAGGCCGAGAAGGGCAGACAAACCTTTTCTTTAAGATGATGTCAATGGAGATACTATAGATAATACAGACAACTGCCAATTTTAATTACTATGAGAAAATAATACTACCTAGAAGGAACTCAGTGATATGCCTTTTGAAGCTCTGAAAGATTCAAGGCAATAGTTTTCCCAAATGTCATCATTCCAAAAGGTGGAAAGATATTCATACAGTAATTTTCGTCAAGAAACAGAAATGAGGTATCAATTGAAATAAAATCGAATTAAACAACCCATAGACAATCCTTATTTATTTTATTGTATTTAGAGTTCTACAGATCATCTCACAACTACTAAAAAATAGTATCATTTTAATTTAAAAATGTTTTGTCACTCTCTTGTTCTGAACTATTCAGAGTCATTGGAAGCATTTCTCTTTCACTGGGATTTATTCATTTAAATTTATTGTTGATATCCCTTTGGGATTGTATTAGTTCATTTTCATGCTGCTATGAAGACATACCCAAGACTGGGTAATGTATAAAGAAAAGATGTTTAATTGACTTACAGTTCCACTGAGGCTGAGAAAGCCTCATGAAACTTACATCATGGTGGAAGGCACCTTTCCACAGGGTGGCAGGAGAGAGAATGGATGCTCAACGAAGGGGGAGCACCTTATAAAATCATGAGATCTATTGAGAATTTACTCACTATCAGGAGAACAGCATAAGGATAACTGCCCCTGTGATTTAATTACCTCCCACTGGGTTACTCCCAATACACATGGGGATCATGGGCACTACAATTCAAGATGAGATTTGAATGAGAACACAGCAAAACCATATCAGGGATTTAATAATTAAATATTTACATATATATACATATATATGTAAATATTTAAATATAAACATATTGTGTGTGTGCTCTTCTTATTGTTTTAGTTATTTCCAAGATTGGATTTCTCAGAAATGAGACACTGATTTTGCTTGAAACATATCCCCAGGTCTGAAGTCTAGGGATAGGTCACACTATGGATTGACTATTATGATAAGGCCATGTGGAATGAAGGAAACTAGTTATTCATTAGAAAGTAAGATTGTGAATGGCAGCATTTTTTATCGTTATATGTTTTTACTAAAAATGCAGTGCTCTGTCAACAACAATTAAAAATATAAACAATTATTCTAAAATACAAAGCAAAAGAATAGGAATAAAAGTAAAATATTTCATCAATGTTATTTATCAAAAGAGATCTAGAGAGTGGAGAAGTTCAAGTCTAAGTTCACTCATAAAAACAGTGGATGTAATGAGAGGCAATTGTGAGGATACTTTATTTAATTTAATTGTCATTGATTTAATGGATATATAGCTTAGAATGTAAGTTGGTTAGTTTGCAGGAGATACTCAAGAAATGAGAGCTTAAAGAAACCTCCTGGGACCAAACAAAAAATAGAGTAATAGCTGTCGATTAGTGGAGTTTGCATATTGTCACAGAGAGAGAGAAAAAAAGAGTAATACTAATACCATTGTCATCACTAGGTGACTGACGTTGGACTCAAAGCTATGTCTCCCTGAGAAGCATAATTAGAGGCTTAAAATTGTATATGTATTGAAGGAAAAGCAGATAGACTTCGCTAAAATAATACAAACAGCCATTAAACAAGTAAACACACAAGTAACACCAATGTCCCGTAGGAGGAGGCAGTGCTCAGAGTTTCTATAATATATTATCTAAATGGTCAAGTTTTCAGCAGATAAATGAAGAAAAAGTTATGTTTTATTTCTAAGGATAAGTCATACACCAGAAAAAGATTAGACAACAGAAATTGTCTTGTGAAAGTGGCTGGATTTTGAATTTCACAGGAAACAGAAAGATTTCAAATAGCCATTAGAAACATGTTCAAAGAACTAAAGAAATGCATAATTAAATAAGCAATTGAAGGTAGGATGAGACTATCACACAGAATAGAGTGTATCAGTAAGGAAGCAGTATTTGTAAAATAAAAAAAAAAATTGAAATTGTGGACCTGAAAAGTACTGTGTAATTCAAATTAAATGTTACTAGAGGTGCACAAGGGTAGATTTAAACTAGCCAAATAAAGAAGCGATATATTTGAAAATACATGAAAAGAGATTACTCAAACTTTAAAAAGACAGACAGAAAAGAGTAAGTATATACTGTTATCTATAGAACACTCCATTCAACAGAAAAGAATGTATGTCTCTCAAGTACCCATGGGTGTTTTCAAGAACACTTGCTAGAATATACCATATGCCATATGCATACACCTCGAGTGAAGATGAGAATGAGACACCTTTACACACACTAATATTTGCATAATGTAAGAACCAAAAGGAGAACAAAGAGAGAATAGAGGGAAATAATAAAGAAATAATCACTGAAAACACCTGGATTTACTAAGAAAAACAACATATGGATCCATAATGCTTAAAAATTAAAATAGAACAAATGCAAAAAGATCCATAGAAATACACCACAGTAAAAATTCTGAAAGTCAAAAAGAGAGAGAAAACATTGACAGGAGAAAGAAAAGCAAAAACATAAATGATGTTTCTCTTATAAGATTAAAGTAAGATTAACAGTTAATTTATGAGCAGAAACAATGGAGACCAACAAGCAGTGCAATAACACATTCAAAGTGTTCAATAAAAAAAATACAAAACAAAACCAACAACACTGTCAACCTAAAATCTTATATCCAAGAAATCTATTTTTAAAAAGTCTTTTCCACAAATAACAAAAGCTAAAATATTTTTTTTCTAGCAGACCAATCTTGTAAGAATCACTAAAAGATCTTCAGGAAGAATGTAAGTAAAATGACAAGATAATTTGAATCCAAACAAATAAACATAAGCACCAGTAAAGGGTAATTATGAATATAAATTACACTGTCAGTACATATTTTTCTCATTTCTTCTATTAACTGATTAAAAGGTAAATGTATAAAATAATATGTAATGAAATGTATAAAATATTACGTAATGAATTGGAGAGTCGTTAACATAAAAAATGATATACACATAATATATTTGTTAAAAAGCAGTATGAAGGATTTAAGGAATAAAGCTGAATTTATTTTTTATTTATTTTATTTTATTTTTATGATGGTGTCTTGCTTTGTCACCCAGGCTGGAGTGCAATGGATTAATCTCAGCTCACTGCCACCTCTGCCTCCTGTGTTCAAGTGATTCTCCTGCCTCAGCTTCCCGAGTAGCTGGGATTACAGGAAACCACAAACGCACCTGGCTAATTTTTGTGTTTTCAGTAGTGACGGGGTTTTGCCACGTTGGCCAGGCTGGTTTCGAACTCCTGACCTCAGGGCCTTGGCCTCCCAAAGTGCTGGGATTACAGGTGTGAGCCACCGTTCCAGCTTAAAGTTGCATTTCAATTAAGGAAATGGCTATATATCATATCATGCTATTATGGTTACCATACCCTTGTAGTATAATTTAACATAGGGTAATGTAACGTCTCCAGCTCTGTGTTTTGCTTTGGATTGTTTTGGCTATTTGGGCTCTTCTTGGTTTCACATGAATTTTAGAATTAGTTTTTCCTTATTCTGTGAAAAATGACATTGACAATTTTATAGAAGTTGCATTTAATCTTCTGATTACTTTGGGTAGTATGATCATTTTAATGATATTGATTCTTCCAATCCATAAACATGAGATTTTTTTTCATTTTTTGTTATAATCTATGACTTTTTCATCAGTGTTTTCTAGATTCTTCTTGTAAAGCTCTTTTGCCTCCTTGGTTAAATGTATACCTAGATGTTTTAGTTTTTTGTAGCTATTGTAAATTGGACTGCATTCTTGATTTGTTTCTCAGTTTGAACTTTATTGGTGTGTAGAAATGCTACTGATTTTGTATGTTGATTTTCTATCCTGAAAGCTTACTGAAGACATTTAACAAATCCTGGAATGTTTTGGAGGAGTCTTTAGGGTTTTCTAGGCATCAGATCATGTCATCAGTAAACAGATAACTTGACTTTGTTTTTATCAAATTTGGATGACTTTTCTTTCTTTTTCTTTCCTAATTTCTCTGGCTAGGACTTACAGTACTATGTTGAGTAGGAGTGGTGAAAGTGGGCATCCTTGTCTTGTTCAAGGTCTTAGGGGGAATGCTTTCAACTTTTTCCCATTGAGTATAATGTTGGTTGTGAGTTTTCTGTATATGACTTTCATTATTTCGAGGTATGTTCCTTTGAATAGTAGTTGGTTAAGGCTTTCAATCATTAATGGATGCTAGATTTTTAGAATGATTTTTCTGCACCTGTTGATATTATATTATAACTTGTTTTTAGTTCTGTTTATGTGTTGAAACACACTTGTTGATTTGTGTATGTTGAACCATCATTGCATCCCTGGAATAAAACCTACTTGTTTTAAAAAGAGCAGTATCTTTTTACTGCGATGTTAAATTCAGTTTTCTCATCTTTTGTTGGGGATTTTTGCATCTATCTTCACTGGAGATACTGGCCTGTAGGTTTTTGTAGGTGTTGTTGTTTCCTTGCCTGGCTTTGGTATCATGGTAATACTGATTTCAAAGAATAAATTAGAGATGATTCTGTCCTCCTCATTTGTTTGGAACAGTTTCAGTAGGATTGGTACCAGTTCTTTTTTCTAAGTATGGTAAAATTAAGCTGTAAATTTGTCCTATTTTTGGCTTTTTATAATTTTTTTTATTACTGATTTAAATTCACTACTCATTTTTTATCTGTTTAAGATTTCTATTTCTTCAGGATTCAATCTTGGGGGTTGGTTTCTTTCCGGGAATTTATCCATTTCCTCTAGATTTCCTAGTTTGTGTGCATAGAGGTGCTCGAAGTAGTATCTAATGATCTTTTTTATTTCTGTGGTATTAGTTGTAATTTCACATTTTATCATATCTGATTTTGCTTATTTGGATACTCTCTCTTTCTTGGTTAATCTAGCCAGTGGTTTATCAACTTTGTTTATCTTTTCAAAGAACCAAACTTTCATTTCATTGATCCTTTGTATTGATTTTCTATAATCATAAGATAAATGCAAATTAAAACCACAAGATATCACCTTACATTAGGCAGATTGGCCATTAATAAAAAGTAAAAAAATTAACAGATGTTGGCAAGGATGCAAAGAAAATGGGATATTTATACTTGTTTTATGGGAATGTAAAGTAGTATAACCTCTGTGGAAATCAGTATGGAGATTTCTCAAAGAACTAAAAATAGAACTACTATTTGACTCAGCAATTTCACTGCTGAGTATCTAACCTAAAGGAAAGTAAGTCATTTTTTAAAAGGTGTCTGTACTTATATATTCATCACAGCACTATTCACAATAGCCAAGTCATGGAGTAAACCCAAGTGGTGTCCATCACTGGACGACTGGATAAAGAAAATTATGTATATATATATAATATATACACACACACACACTCTCAGCAAAAACTGAACTGTGATTTGCAGAAACATGGTTATAACTTGAGAACATTACCCTAAATAAAATAACAGAAATTGAATATTAAATATTGCATATTCTCACTTATAAGAGGGAATTAATTAAGGGTACACCTGGACATACAGAGTGGAATAATATACACTGGGGACTCCACGAAAGGTCATGATGGGAGGGGGATGAGTGATGAAAAATTACTTATTGGTACAATGTACACTATTTGGTTGACAGGTACATCAAGATCCCAGAGTTCACCACCATGCAGTGTATCCATGTAACAAAACCATACCTGTATACCTAAATTTATAAATATAAAATAAATAAAAATCATTATTTTTCTTATTTTATTTTATTCTATATATCACATACACTATTCCACCCATCACCAGATAACAATTCTAATGTATCTATTTTCACTCATTGTTATATTTTTAAGATTAATTTATATGATCATTCACCTCCTGCTCCTAATTATTGGTGATATATGTTCATTCAATATACTCCACTTTACCTCTTTAGCAATTAGCACTCTTTGCTGCCAATTTTCTACTGTAATAAAAAAATTTGAGGAAATACGCTTGTATATGTATATTTAGTAATTGTTGTGTTTTGTGATATACACATAGAATATTTCCTAGTTTACAGAATATAGGAGAATATGCTTATTTTAAATGTTTGCTCCAAAATTGGTAGAGAACAGTATTTATTTATTTTTTATTTATTTTAGACATGGTCTTGCTCTGTCACCCAGGTTGGAGTAGAGTGGCACTATCTCAGTGCACTGCAACCTCCACCTCCCAGGTTCAAGCGAGTCTCATGCCTCAACCTCCCAAGTAGCTGGGATTATAGGTGCCACCATGCCTGACTAATTTTGGTATTTTTAGTAGAGATGGTGTTTCACCATGTTACCCAGGCTGGTCTCAAACTCCTGAACTCAAATGATCCGCCCACCTGGACTTCCCAAAGTGTTGAAATTACAGGCGTGAGCCACTGCACCCCACCCTATATAGTATTTTGGAATGGTTATATGGTCTACATTTCCATGAGCAATGCATGAGGATAGGATGCCTTTTGATTTCCATAACACATTCCTCTGAAGAGCATAGGACTTTATGTTTGATGAAGTTTAACTGATCATTTAAAACAAATAGTTTACTATATTATTTATTTAAAATATATCTTTGCCTACCCAGCATTTCAAACATTATATTTATTTTATTTATTGGCATGATATGTTTTTTTTTATATTTGAATGTATGCGAGTGGCTTTTAGGTAAAGGCAAAGGCTTATTTTCTTTTCATATAATTATATATTTGTTTCAGTACATCCTTGTACTTGTACTTTTAGGAATTTAGGTAATAAATTATTGGGAATATGTACAAAAAGGGGAAACTGCCATGTCAGGAATATATTTTTCTGAATAATGCCTGATTACGCTCCAGAATGGTCTACACCACATGTTGATATTGGCTACTTCATACGTTTTTCCTGTCTTTTAGGTGTAAAATAATATACATTGATTTTTTATTTTTCATTTCTTGTATAACTTTCTATCATTCTTCTTGTGAATCTAAATATTTCATCTTCTGTTAATTACCTGTCCATAAAAGTGAAACAATTTTTTCATATTTGCATATTTGTAGCATTACTTTTAATTCTTTCTTCAATAATCTCTTTTATTTATAAATACCTTTTTCCATTCTTTAAACTCCATTAACTTTAGTCATGATTTCTTTGATAGAACATCAATTTTCCCTGCAAGTAGATTAATTTCTTACCATATTATTTAGGCTTTTGAAGTTGTAAGAATAATAGTCAATATTTACCCTGGATAAAAATTAATATGTTTTTCACATTGCTTCTATTAATTTTATATTTTTTCTTTTCAAATTAATTAGAGGTATACCTTGAATATATTGCAAGTTTGATTCCAGGCTACCACAATAAAACAACTATCACAGTAAAGTGAGTCACAAAAATTTTTGGTTTTCCAGTACATATAAAAGTTATAATTACACTACTTAATAGTCTATTAGTTGGGCAACAGAATTAGGTCTAAAAATGTACATACATTAATATAAAATACTTTATTACTAGAAAATGCGATCAATTATCTGATCCTTCAGCCAGTTGTATTCTCTTTGCTGGAGACAGGTTTAGCCTCAATGTTGATAACTTTTGACTAATCAGGGTAGCGCTTGCTGAAAGTTGGGGTGGCTGTCGCAATTTCTTAAAATAAGACCACAGTAAAGTTTGCCACTATAATTTATTCCTTCTTTCACCAAAGACTTTTCTGTAGCTTCTGATACTGTTTTAATGCATTTTACCCATAGTAGAAATTCTTTCAAAATTAGCATAAATCTTCTCAATCCCTGCCACTACTTTATCCATCACAAGAAATCATATTTTTTTCCTCATTTGTTCAAGTTTTATCATAAAAATGGCAATAATTTAGTCACATCTTCAAGGTCTACTTCTAATTTTAGCTATCTTGCTGCTTCCGGAACATTTGCAGTTCAAAACTTCCTCTACTGAAGTCTTGAGCCTTTCAAAGATATCTATGAGAATTAGAATCAATTTTTTCCATACTCCCATTAAGGCTGATATTTTGACATTTCCCCATGAATCATAAATGCTCTTAATTGCCTCCAAAGTGGTGGATCCTTTTTAGAAGGTTTTCAATGCACTTTTACCAGAGCCATTATAGGAATCACTCCTGATGGCAGTTACATTGCCTTACAAAATATATTTCTTAAATGACTTGAAACACAAAATTACTCCTTTATCCATGGGCTACAGAATGAATGTTCTATTAGCAGGCATGAAAAAATATATATTAATTTCCTTGTCCACCTCTATCAGAATTCTTGAGGGACTAGGTATGTTGTCAATGAGCAGTAGTATTTTGAACGATTTTTTTTTTTTTCCAGGAGAAGCAGGTCTCAACAGTGCACTTCAAATATTTAGTAAACCATGCTATGAACAGATGCACCTGTCATCTAGGCATTGTCGTTCCATTGAGAGAACACAGACAGAGTAGATTTAGCATCATTCTTAAGGGCTCTAAAACTTTTGGAATTCAGAATAAGCATTGGCTTCAACTAAAAGTCATCAGCTACATTATCCCCTAACAAGAGAGTCAGCCTGTTTTTGAAGCTTTGAAGCCAGGCATTGGCTTCTCTTCTGTTAGTATAAAAATTCTAGATAGCATCTTCTTCCAATACAAGTCTGCTTCATCTGGATTGAAAATCTGTTGTTTACTATAGCCACAGTAATCAATTACTTTAAGCTAGATCTTCTGGATAACTTGCTGCAGCGTCTACATCAGCACTTGCTTCTTCAGCTTACATTTTTATGTTTTTATGGAGCTGGCTTCTTTCCTTAAACCCTATGAACCAACCTCTGCTAGCCTCAAACTGTTCTGCAGCTTCCTTCACTCACTTGCTTCTAAAAATAGATTACATCAAGCATAGTGGAATTTTTATGTAATAAAAGACTGCAACTTCCATTTCACTAGCAAACTTTCTTTCTGGCTATGGTGAAGCAAGCTGTCACGTCAAAGAGGTCCAAATTGTCAATACCTGGGGTGCTCTTCAGCCAATAGTCACAAAGAAACTGAGGTCCTAAATCCAAAATGTCATGGAAATTGAGTCCCATCTACAAACACTGAATTAACTTCGAAGTAGATTCTGACCTAGTTAAATTTTTTATCAGCTTTGTGAGAGTTTGTAGAAGAGCCTTTTGTAAGATCCCGAAGCATGTGACCCTGATAAGCCATACTTCTATTTCTGACCCACAAAAATTGTATTATAACCAATGCATATGTTTTACTTCTTCTCAGGCTTCTAATTTTGGGGGTAATTCCTTTTATAGCAATAGATGACTAATAAAATGGTTTATAGTATTTATTAATATAAGCTAGTCAAGCCCCTCAAATTTTTATTGTAGAAGTCTTATGTGTATGTGTTGAAGATCAATTCCTAGACACATTAGATTTTTGAATGTATTTTATTTTCATTGTATTTTGAGTTAACAATAATCTATATCAAATATTATTGGTTTTGTAAAATTAGTATAAATTGAAAATGCTAAGACTTGATTTTCAAGATGACCCCTTTGTGGGCAAAAAAAGAATAATTTCATCTTCTCTTTTCAAAGTCTTCCAATTTAGCTTTGTCTTGTGCTTCCTATTGCTATAGCCTTGGCTGGAGATTTCATTATCACATTTAGCAGTAGCATTAAATATATGCAATCTTGTCTTGTTATAAGTCATAAAATGAAAATAACTTATTCAGTAAGCAAAATAATAGGTGTAAAGGTTTTCTTTGTTTTGTATGTGGGGCTTGTTTTGGCATATATGCTATGGAAAGAAATTATGGTGAAAAACTTTTGAATGGACTACTTTCAACATCAAATTTTTTTTAAGAATCAATTAATAGGATTTTTCTCTCTTAATTAATAATGAGCAGGTATGCATTTCATCTAGAGCATGCCACCAGGTAGAACGTATATTATTCATACCTTTACAAGAAGAAGAAATATGGCAAAGAAAATTAATGGCTTTTCTTTAGCTCAACAGAAGACTATGAACCCAGGAAGAAAAAGAACATAAAATTTAGACAGAGGTAGACAACTGGGAGAAATAACAGGGTCTGGTCATTTCATTACCTGTGAAAAATGCCATGAAACATTGTATGAGTCAGTAAATGACTAAAGCAGAGCTTTGCTTTTAAAAAGTATAAGTATAGAATAGAAGGAAATATAAAGGAGTTAACATAGATGTGAGATGGCCACCACCCACTTTCAGAAAAAATCAATATTTGCTTACAGAACGAGTCACCAAGAATAATGAAAAACTTTCCTTGGGGGAAAGGATTATTGCTGGGGGTTAAAATAAAGATGCCACTGCCAGTCTCTACTGTTACCCTATGGGGAGGGAAGGGAGTATAGAAAGCCTTATTCTGCAGGAAAATAATTAAAAAAAAAAAAATAGCTTAAGAGCACTATTGAAAGCTAGTTAATCTGGGAGATAGAAAGCGGAAAACCAAAACTGTACCACACAGAGTTAGGCAGAAATATATGTGAGGCACAGCCCTATATCTAGAACAAGAATAAAAAACTTGTGAATGACACATAACATGACCAACATTCAATGTATCTGCCTGAGACTGAGTCTTAAGAAAAACATCAGAAAACACTCTCTTACCTTTCTTCCCACCAGCAACCAAGTAGTGAGTAAAAACTTCGGAACAATACACTTGGAAGATGCAAAAGATAAACTGCATTTTTGTTGTTGTTGTAATTTTATTTATTTATTTTTTTGAGACACAGTCTTGCATTGTAGCCCAGGCTGGAGTGCAGTGGCGTGATCTCGGCTCACTGCAACCTCTGACTCCCGGGTTCACGCCATTCTCCTTTTCAGCCTCCCAAGTAGCTAGGACTTACAGATGCCCGCCACCATGCCTGGCTAATTTTTTTGCATTTTTAGTAGAGACGGGGTTTCACTGTGTTAGCCAGCATGATCTCAATCTCCTGACCTTGTGATCCACCTGCCTCGGCCTCCCAAAGTGCTAGGATTACAGGCGTGAGTCACCACACCCTGCCGATAAATTGTCTTTTAAGTGTTGGGAGAAAACTGAGTGTTGGTAGAGAAGCTGAGGCCGGGATTGCATGTCTGCTAGACTTGCCGCTCCTTGCTTCTAGCACTGCCATTATCTCAAGTAGCCATATGTTTCTCATTCACTTGATACACTATTTCCTTTCAACTCCCACATCCTCACCACCTGTTTCTTTGTTTGAGCACCAATAAATAGCATGGGCTTCCAGAGCTCACTCATGATGGCTACTTGCTCCCACTTTCTCTCTCAAACTGTCTTTTTCTCATTCCTTTGACTCCATCAGACTTCATCGGCCCCACGACCTGGTGTTGGGTCTGATTACCTCAACGTTAAGAGCAGCACAAATGGAATATCCATAGCCAAACAGAGAAATGGTAATAAGAACCTCTTTTACCAAGGGTAATAATAGCAATTTTATCCCAGACTTAATTAACACAAATTTATGCACTGAAGATCTAGAATAAAGAAATTGCATAAGAAATATTTGCAGCTGTATCTACTGCTCCACAAAACAACACTGAGACATACAAAAAGGCAAGAAAACCACAATCTAAACAGACAAAGCAATAATCAAAAGCAGACTCAGATGAGACAGTGATATTGGGACTACAAAACTGGGAATAAAAAACAACAAACTGTGATTAATAGTAAAGTCTCTTATTCAAAATGTAAACAGTATGCAAGATCTAGTGGATAAATTCAGCAGAAAGAAAGTTAACACAAATCAAAATAGAGTATGAGAAATTAAAAATGTTAACATATAATGACAAAGAATATCTATGGAAGGTTCATAAGTACACCAAACACAGCCAATGAAATAATTTGTGAATGTAAATATATGTCACTAGCAACTACAGAAACTCAAATGCTGCTGTGAAGGAAATGGTGAGTAAAAGAGAACAGGCTATCAAAGAGCTGTGGTAAAATATCACCTGGTCTAACAGAAAAAGAAGAAACAGAAAACAGGGCAGAATAAATAATTTTTTAAAAAATGACCAAACTTTTTTTCAAAATTAATGATAGATACCACATCACAGATAAAAGAACCACATTGAAATAGCAGAACAAATACACTTTAGAATTTTTTTAAAATCTTGTGATATCAGACTTAAATTGCAGAACTCCAAAGACAAAGGGAAAATACTGCAGGCAACTGGAGAAAAAAGATACATTACCTACACAAGAACAATAAGAAATATAGCATATTTTTGGCCGGGCGCGGTGGCTCAAGCCTGTAATCCCAGCACTTTGGGAGGCCGAGACGGGCGGATCACGAGGTCAGGAGATCGAGACCATCCTGGCTAACACGGTGAAACCCCGTCTCTACTAAAAAATACAAAAAAATTAGCCGGGCGAGGTGGCGGGCGCCTGTAGTCCCAGCTACTCGGGAGGCTGAGGCAGGAGAATGGCGTGAACCCGGGAGGCGGAGCTTGCAGTGAGCTGAGATCTGGCCACAGCACTCCAGCCTGAGCGGCAGAGCGAGACTCCGTCTCAAAAAAAAAAAAAAAAAAAAAAAAAAGAAATATAGCGTATTTCTAATCACAAATATTTCAAATAAGAGTATAATGAAATAAATATGTAAAGTTCTAGCGGTGGGAAGAAGAAACAAATCAGAATTTTATGCCTAGGAAAATACTCTTCACCACAGAAATATAAATAAGTATTTCTTCAGATAAAATGGGGTGCTTTCTACTTTCAGCTAAAGTAGACTTACAAAAAATGTTAAGGGGTTCATTAGGCTGAGGTAATACTGGATCTAAACGAATAAACAGAAAACACTGGAAATGGAATAAATAAAAATCATTTTAAAATATTTTAAATTACTCTTAAAAGATAATTATTTAAAAAAAAGTAATCATGTCTTGTGTGTCATAACCTTATCTTAAAAAATGTATTACCATAATGTTACTGCAGAAGAAATTAGAGAGAGGAATTGGGAATATTCTGTTAGTTTTTCTACACATGACAGAGAGTGACACTATTAAAGATAGCATCAGGTGATTTAAAAATGTGTATTGTAAAACTAATCATGCTTAAGGAGTTTTAAAAGAGGTATGACTAATATCAATAAGGGTATAAAACAGTATTATTAAAAAGCTTAATCAGAAAATCAATAAGAAAGCAGTGAACTTGAACAATGCTACTGATCAAATGGACCTAACAAACATGTATACATTATTTTAAAAATTTCTTTGGAGACAAAGTCTTGCATTTCACCCAGGCTGAGGTGCAGTGGTGTAATCAGAGCTCACTGCAGCCTCGCACTCCTAGGCTCAGGCAATCCTCCTGCTCCAGCTTCTCATAGAACTACAGGTATGTACCACCATGCCCAGCTATTTTTCCTGTATTTATTTATTTATTTATTTACTTACTTACTTACTTACTTACTTTTTGGAAGAACCAAGATCTGGTTTCTTTACGCAGGCTTGTCTCAAACTCCTGGCCTCCAGAAATCCTCCCACATCAACCTTCCAAAGTGCTGAGATTACAGGTGTGAGCCACTGTGCTCAACCCTAATAAATATTCTATCCAATAGAGTATTCCATCCAATAGCAACAAAATACATGTTATTCTTAAATGCACACATTAGATTCTTCAAGACAGATCACATGTTAAGCCATAAAACAAGTCTTAACAAATTTAAGAAGACTGAAGTCATATTGTGTGTTTTTTAACTGTAATGATATGAAACTAGAAATCTATTATGGGAGGAAAATTGGCAAATTGAAAAATATGTGAAAATTAACCCACTTGTGAATAACAAATGCCTCTGAGAATAAATTACTCATGGAATGCTACAAAAAGCAGCTCTAAGGGGAATTTATAGGAATAAATGCCTACATTAATTAAAAACAAAACCCAGGTAAATAAATTTGTACCTCTAGGAACTAGAAAAAAAGAAATGGAGCCCATAGTAGAATCAAGTAAATAAAGATCAGAGTGAGAGGTGAGAATGCGCTAGCAGCCCTCACTCTCGGCGCCTCCTTGGCCTCGGCATCCACTCTGGTGCTGCTTGAGGAGCCCTTCAGCCCACCACTACACTGTGGGATCCCCTCTCTGAGCTGGGCCAGACCACAGCCGGCTCCCTCTGCTTGCAGGGAAGTGTGGAGAGAGAGGGGCGGGCGGGAACCGGGATTGTGGGCAGCACTCACAGGCCAGCGTGAATTTCTGCCGGTGGGGGTGAGAGATGGCTGGCCCGCAGTCGGAGCAGCGGACAGCACCGCCAGGCCAGGGCAGTGAAGGGCTTAACACCTGGGCCAGCAGCTGTGGAGGTTGCCCCAAGTCCCCCAACACTGCTGGCCTGCATGTACCGCTATAAAATTCTCACCTGGCCTCAGCCACCTCCTAGTGGGGCAGGGCTTCAGACCTGCCGCGCACCATGCCTGAATCCCACCCCGGCAGTGGGCTCCCGCAGCCACCGAAGCCTCCCCACAGGAGAGCCACCCCCTGCTCCTTGGTGCCCGGTCCCATTGACTGCCCAAGGGCTGAGGAGTGCAGGCACAGCTGGGGACTGGCAGGCAGCTCCGCCTACAGCCCCGCCTACAGCCCCAGCAGGGGATCCACTAGGTGAAGCCAGCTGGGCTCCTGGGTCTAGAGGGGACTTGGAGAACTTTTATGTCTCACTAAGGGATTGCGAATACACCAATCAGCACTCTGTGTCTAGTTCAAGGTTTGTAACTACACCAATCATTACTCTGTATCTATCTAACCTAGTGGGGACTGGAGAACTTTTATGTCTAGCTGAGGGATCCTAAACGTGCCAAGCAGTACTCTGTCAGAATGGTCCAATCAGCGTTCTGTAAAATGGACCAATCAGCTCTCTGTAAAATGGACCAATCAGCAGGATGTGGGTGGGGCCAGATAAGGGAATAAAAGCAGGCTGCCTGAGCAAGCCAGTGGCAAACTGATCGGATCCCTTTCCGTGGCGTGGAGCGTTTGTTCTCTCACTATTTGCAATAAATCTTGCTACTGCTCACCCTTTGGGTCCAGGCTGCCTTTATGAGCTGTAACACTCATTGGGGAGGTCTACAGAGTCACTCCTGAAGCCAGCAAGACCAGGAGCCCCACCAGAAGGAAAAAGCTCCAGGCGCACCTGAATGTCTGAAGAAGCAAGATCCGGACACACCATCTTTAAGAACTGTAACACTCATTGCGAGCGTCTGCGGCTTCATTCTTGAAGTCAGTGAGACCAAGAACCCACCAATGCGGGGCACAAGAGCAGAAATAAGTGAAGAAAAAAGATAGAAAAACAAACAATAGCAAATACTAATAAAAGTGAAGTTTAGTTTCTTAGAACATAAAATGGACAAGTCTTTAGTTAAACTAAGAAAAAAATACTCAAATATAATTACAAAGGAATGAGGAGACATTAAAACTGATCTCACATAAAGACAAAGGATTATAAGCAATAATGTGAACAATTATATGCCAATTCAGATAACCTAGGAAAAATAGAAAAAAATGTTAAACACATACAATCTACCAAGACTAAATGATGAAGAAATACAAATTTGAACAGACCAGTTGTATTAGTCGGGTTTCATCCTGCTGATAAAGACATACGCAAAAGTTAGGAACAAAAAGAAGTTTCATTGGACTTACACTTCCACATACCTGAGGAAGGCTTAGAATCGTGGTGGGAGGCAAAAGGCACTACTTAAATGATAGTGGTAAAAGAAAAATGAGGAAGGAGCAAAAGTGGAAACCCGTGATAAACCCATTAAATCTTATGAAACTTATTCACTATCATGAGAATAGCATGGGAAAGACTGGCCTTTGTGATTCAACTACCTCCCCCTGGGTTCCTACCACTGCATGTGGGAATTCTGGGAGAGACAAGCCGAGCTGAGATTTGGATGGGCACACAGCCAAACCATATCACCAATAATGAGAAAGAAGATTAAATCACTAAACAAAAAGTGCAGTAACTGATGGCTTCGTTAGTGAATTACCACAAACCAAACATTTAAAGAGTTAATGCTAGTCCTTCTGAAATTCTTCCAGAACAGTGAAGAAGAAGAAACACATTCAAACTTAGTTTACAAGGTGAGAATTACCATGATATCAAAGTTAGGCAAGGACGCTACAAGAAAAAAAATGGGTTACACGCCAATATGAACATAGGTACAAAAATCCTTAAGAAAATACTAACAAATTATACACAACCGTAAAAGAATAATACGCACAATCAAGTAGGATTTGTCCCTGAATTACTAGGATGATTTGCCATAAATCAATGAATGATACATCATAACAGAATACAGAATAAAAATCATCTATTTCAATATATAATAAAAGTATTAGACAAAATTCACCATTCTCTCATGATTAAACACTCAACAATTTAGGTATGAAAGAAATGTACACCAATATAATAAACATTATATATCACAAGCCCATATGTAACATTGAACTCAATAGTGAAGAAGCTGAAAGCTTTTCCTCTAAGATCAGAAAAAAAAAAAATGGCAAGGCTGGATGCGGTGGCTCACGCCTGTAATACCAGCACGTTGGGAGGCCAAGGTGAGCGGATCACGAGGTCAGGAGATGGAGACCATCCTGGCCAACATGGTGAAACCCTGTCTCTATCAAATATGCAAACATTAACGGGGTGGTATGTGCCTGTAGTTCACAGCTACTCAGGAGACTGAGGCAGGAGAATCGCTTGAACCTGGGAGACAGAGGTTGCAGTGAGCCAAGATCACACCACTGCACTCCAGCCTGGCAACACAGTGAGACTTTGTCTCAAAGAAAAAAAGAAAAAAAGTAAGATTTCTCACTCTCACTACTTGTAATCGACAGAGTACTGAAAGTTTTAGCTATGCAATTAAGTTAAACAAATTTAAAACTTCCAAATAGCCTAGAAATAAGTAAAATTATCTTTATTTGCAAATGACAAATTTGGTAAAGTTGCATTATGCAAAATAAATATACAAAAATTAGTAGCTCTTCCATGTAGTAAGAAACTATTAAGAAATTTAAAATACAATCTTATTTATAATGAAATCAATAAAAATAAAATAAAATACTTAGGGATAAATTTAACCAATGAGAGAAAGATCTGTACGTTAAAACCTTAAAACATTTCATTAAAGAAACTGCAGAAGAAACAAATAAATTTATACTCATGGATCAGAAGAAATAACATTGTAAAAATATATTACCCAAAGAGAACTACATACTCAGGATAACCCTCACCAAAATTCTTACGGCACTTTCGACACAAATGCAAAAAGCAGATTGAATATTCATATTAAACCATAAAAGACCCCAAATACTCAAAATATTTTTGAACAACTACAAAAAACAAAGCTGGGGCGTCACACTATTTTATTTCAAACTATACCAGAAATATACAAATAATCAAAACCTCATAGTCTTGGCATAAGAACAGAAATACAGACCAATGAAACAGTATAGAGTGCCCAGAAATAAATCCACATATTTATGGTCAATTGATATTTAAATAAAATGCCAAAAATACACAAGAAAGGGGCATTCTCTTTATTACATCTTTTCTGCAAACTGAATATCCTCATGCAGAAGAATGAAATCAAACCCCTATCTCACACCATTTACAAAATCAACTGAAAGTGGATTAAAGGCTTGAATGTAAGACCTGAAACTGTAAAACTACTAGAAGAGAACAAAGAAAAACAGTTTATTGACATTAATGTGAGCAATAATTTTTGAGGGTTATGACCCCAAAGGCATAAACCTCAAAAGCAAAAAATATATACAAACAGGATTATGTAAACTAGCAACCTTCTGTATAGGAAAATAAACAACAGAGTGAAGAGACAACCTATTGAATAAAATAAAATATTTGCAGTTATACATCTCATATGGGATTTATATCTAAATTATAGAAGGAGCACACACAACTAAATAGCAAGAAGATAAATAGCCTGATTGAAAGAACGGGTAAAGAACCTAATAGATATTTTCCACAGAAGATATACAAATTACTAAAAGGCATTAAGAAAACGTGCTCAACATCACTAATCATCAGAGAAATGCAAATCAAAGCCTCAGAAAGTATTACCTTACACTTGTTAGAATGACTATTATCAAAAGAACAGAAAATAAAGTCACAATTAAGAATCCCAAATTTACATGAATTACATGAGGTGAGGATGTAGAGACTAAAGAACCATTGTGCACTATTGGTGGGAATATAAATTAGTACAGGCGTTAGTATAACCACCTCAAAAAATTAGAAATAGAGCTACTACATGACCTAGCTGTCCCACTACAGGATATATATTCAAAGGAAATGAAATCAGTGCCCTGAAAAGAACTCCCAAGTTTACTGCAGCACTATTCACAATAGCCAAAATATGAAATGAACATAAGTGGCCACTGACGGATAAAGGAAATGTGATATACATATTAAGTGGAATAATATTCAGCATTAAAAAAACTGTTATTGGTGAAAACATAAATGAAGTTGCATAGTTAAATAGCCAGGCCTAAAAAGACAAATTCTGCACTTGTGTGCAGAATCTAAAAACTTGAACTCATAGAAACAGAGAGTAAATGGCAGTTACCAGAGGCTGTAGTTTGGGGCAGGGAAGGGAGGTGGAAGAGGAAATAGGAAGTTAGTGTGAAAATAAAGCTCAATCAAACTTACAGAAGTTAGAAAATCATAGGGGAAATATGACT
The DNA here is from genome assembly GCF_009764315.1 of Trachypithecus francoisi. NCBI lineage: Eukaryota > Metazoa > Chordata > Mammalia > Primates > Cercopithecidae > Trachypithecus > Trachypithecus francoisi. The sequence continues at coordinate 59,828,522 of NW_022681465.1, forward strand.
AAAGAAATATGAAAACCCCCAGCAAAATAGGTCTTAATATGACTAATCACGTAAAATGTCAATAAACTGAACACTCCAATTAAAAGAGTGTAAGATTAGATTAAAAAGAAAATATCTTATTCTTTCCCATCTACAATAAACTAACTTTGTATATAAATAGATTGTTCAAAATAAAAAGAGGGAGAAATATATACTACATAAACACTGACTAAAAAAAGCTGGACAACCTTTATTAATTTCAGACAAAGTAAACTTCAGAACAAAAAAAGTTATTAGACATAAAAAGTACCTTATTCTTAGGTACTGGAGGTAAGAACTGCAACATAAAACATCCTGAAATATATAAATCATTTACAGAAAAATAAATGCTATAAGAAAGAAGCTATCTGATGTTATATAGTGTATATAATAAAAATATGTGTAGGCATATTTAGACATTTTAGTCTTTTTACAACAATATAAATATACTAATTATAAAGTTACTGATTCTAAGACCTAGGTATTTCATATGTGAGTCCCAATAAAGCCACAATTAAGAATCCCAAATTTACTTGAATTATATAAACATTATATATTTAAAAAGTGGTTTTATATATATGTATATGCATATATGTATATGTGTACATATATAATGTACATATATTATGTATTATACATAACATATAATGTTATATGTATATATTATATTCTTACATATATGATATATATTATGTCACCTATGTGTAACATGTAATATATCATATATGTATATAATGCATATATTTGCATGTATTATATAATATGTAACATATCATATATAAACATTGTATATATGTACACATATACATGTAATATATATACATATTCAATTACTTGACATGCTCCAAAAAGCCATGTAAATATACTGAGTTTAGGATTTAGATCTTTTTAATTGTGAGGTAAATAATGCTGATGGAAAATAAGGCTGAGCAGAATGTTATATATATTCACTAAATGTTGGATAGTATTATGGAATCATGATTTTAGGTGGAGTAAATACAAAGATAAATATTTTAGTTTACTTTGTCAAATCTACTGATGCAAGTTCGTTTTTCCCCTAACATTTTTATGATTTCTTTTTCATGCATTTCACACAGCTAAGTTATTGTTTACATTCCATTGTAGATTCTTTTGTAGACTTTGATCAGAGGAAATATCATGTTAATTTCTACTTGATAAGTATACTTTAATTCAGCCTATGAGTTCATTTCGAAACACCAGGGGTGAAACTTCTTGATTTTCTGACCTAGTTCCCTTGAGAGGTTTATTTCCTCCATTATAATATAAACTGATGGACTGGATGTTGATTTTCACAGCCCCTGCTCTGTGAATTGTACCTGGAGTGATAGAAAGCTACAGTTTGGTAACTAGGTTTCTGTCCTTCTTTGCTTTCCTCAGGTTTCATCTACTGAGGTTTAGCTGGACAGAGTTAGGATTGCATCCTAATAAATTTTTACTTTTTTTCTGTTTCGCTGTGAACTAGCTACGTTAATGAAATATAGATTAGAACGTAGCACAAACGTGAAATGTGAATGATGTGATCTTAAGCGCTTTCCTTTTCTGTCAAGTGTGTTTGTTATTGTAAGCCTTAACAGAAGTATTGTTTTCTAAGATATTACCAATCTTTCCTGAGATTCAGGGGACAGAGACAGTTGAGGACCTCATTGTGCATGGACTCTTTTAGTCTTATTCCTAGGGCTTTGAAATTTATGGTGAGGATTATGTTACTTATCATCATGTCTGTAATCCAGAAATTATTAGTGAGACTTTTAGAATGTTCTTCACTTAATGAAATGTTTGAAGCGTGAAAGGTGAAAAATAAGTGCTAACCTAGAATGCTATATCAAGTGAAAATATCAAGCAAAACAAATTTTACTAAAAATATAAAGGCTGGAATGGGTGACTCTAAAATGTAGAAAATGATGTAAGACACTCAAACAGTACAACCACTTGAAAAAAATCTTTGGCAATTAGACTTCTAAGTATTTATTTATTTGTCTATAAAAAATACTGTTACAAAAAACTCTACATACAAAAATGTTCATAGCAAGTATATTCATAACTGCCAAAATTAGGAAAGATGCCCAATGTTCAACAACAGAGTAAATAAACTATAATATTTGACACACTAAGTTACAACACAGCAAGCTGTGAAAGGCACCTGCTTTCTCAAATTAGAAAAACAAAAATAAGCAAAAAATAATTTAAAAATTAATACTTCATAGACCAGAAACCTTCTATGTGTATATCATTTATTATTATATTTCTCAGAGCCTGTAGAAGTAAGCTCACTATATTCTTTACTCTGGCGTGACCCACTGTTTTGAGAATGAATTTATATTTCAGCCTGAAAGCAAAGAAGTCAAAGGACAGGATTGTGAGGAGTTGCTGTCAGATTGACAAATGATGGTCTTGGAGACCTGAGATGGGACTGGGAGAAGAAAATAAACCCAGGGTTGCTTAAGGAACAATGTGGCAGTAAACAGAATGATTACAATGAAAGAGAAAAGCAAAGTTAAAAACAAAAACACGACATTAAAAACAAGCAAAAAATATATACAAATATCTAGGAACTGACCTATTTTCAATACATAACTTTTTTTTTTTTTTGAGACAGGCTCTCACTCTGTCACCCAGGCTAGAGTGCAGTGGTATGAACATAGCTCACTGCAGCCTCAAACTCTTGACCTCAGGCAATAGTCTCCCCTCAGACTTCTGAGTAACTGGGATTACAGGCATGAACTACTATGCCTGGTATATTTGTATACTGTATTAGACTGGGCTGTCACAACAGACTAGCACAGACTGAGTGGGTTAAACAAGAGAAATTGATTTCTCACATTTCTGAAGGCCAGGAAGTTTGAGATCAAGGTGTCGATTCTATTCCTGGTGGTCTCTTCCAGGCTTGCAGATCGACTTTCACACTGTGTCTTTACATGAGAGAGAAAAAAAGCTCTGGTGATCCTTCTTCTTTAAAAGAGTCTCCCCGCAATGAACTCATTGAATCTTTTCACCTCCAACAGACTTTATCTCCTAATACAGTCACATAAGGTGTTGGGGCTTCAACATCTGAAACTGTGTGGGACACAATTTAGTTGATAACACGTATAATATTTTGTAAATTGTCAGACATAAAATGGAGGCACTTATATATATATATATAATATATATATATATTTTTTTTTTTTTTTTTTTTTTTTTTTTTGAGACGAAGTCTTGCTCTATAGCCCAGGTTGGAGTGCAGTGGTGCCATCTCGGCTCACTGCAACCTCCGCCTCCCAGGTTCAGCCATTCTCCTGCCTCAGCCTCCCAAGTAGCTGGGACTATAGGCACCTGCCCCCACGCCTGGCTAATTTTTTGTATTTTTAATAGAGATGGGGTTTTACCGTGTTAGCCAGGATGGTCTTGATCTCTCGACCTCATGATCCACCCACCTCAACCTCCCAAAATGCTAGGATTACAGATGTGAGCCACGGCACCCAGGCAAAATGGAGGCACTTTTGTCAGACCCTGGCAAAATGGAGTTAGGAGGCCATGAAGGGAGGGTTCTCATGCACCTATGCCAGGTAACAAGGACTATCACAAAAAACTGCAAGAAATGTGGCCTCGCACAAAGGCCACCTCAACCTCACACAAAAAATCTTTATGTGAGGACATTCACCCAGCAACTCCCTGTCCATCCTGCAATTAATGCCACCCATTTTATTGATTCTTGTCAAAGATAATTGTTTCAAAACAATTTATGTAATCCTCCTCATTGTTATTTTTATTTATTTTTTTGAGATGGAGTCTTGCTCTGTCACCCAGGCTAGAGTGCAGTGGTATGATCTTGGCTCACTGCAACCTACGCCTCCCAGGTTCGAACGGATTCTCCTGCCTCAGTCTCCCAAGTAACTGGGATGACAGGCACGTGTCACCATGTCTGGTTTATTTTATTTTTTGTATTTTCAGTAGGGATGAGATTTCCCCATGTTGACCAGGCTGGTCTCGAACTCCTGACCTCAGGTGATCGGCCCATCTCTGCCCCACAAAGTGCTGGGATTACAGGTATGAGCCACTGTGTCCGGCCTCCTCATTGCTCTTTAAAGACCCTTGTCTTTCTTTACTTCTCTGACTATGTCCATGCATATTCCCATCGTAATACTCATTCTCAATAAATATATTTTATTTGGAAATCGTCTCTCTGTTATTTAGGCCAAAATAATCTGGTGTCAAGAAGTAGGGTAGTAGCATACTTGCCTCAGACGGATCACCAGACCATGGGATAGAGCATGGTACTGACTGAGCCCTTTGGGTCCTTTGTCCCTGTGAGTCACCTTTTCTGCCCTGGAGAATCCCCTTTTGGAATTCTAAAAATTCTTTCTTTTGATTTTATTTGAGATGTAGGCTTTGCTATAAGGCCACCTTTAATAAAGATCTTTGCATACTTCTTGGGACTATAAAAGGCTTATGTCTTTTCTGGCAAGTCCTTTCTTGTATGAGAACAGCATCTTCTTGGAGACTGATTTATACACAACTTTTCTGGTGAATATATTTTCTTTTTTTTTTTTTTTTTGCCTCTGTTGCTTAATATTTTGCTTTGTCTCCATACCCAGCTTAACATTATTGTCAGTACTGTTATTCTGGTTTCATTTTGATTTGGCTACACACATCTGCAAATGCTTTGGCTCTTTTACTGTTCCCTGCTTGTTTCTGAACATCTTCCAAGAGCAAAAAAGTAACATTCTAAACAGCAGGCATGCTGTTAATAAGATATAAAATGGTATTAACAAAATTCTAAGGCATGGTCAAACCTCTGGAATGCCAGCCTGCTGCACATTCAAAGTTTAAGGCCCATTCTTGAGCATATTTTTAAACTGATAGGCAAATTACACCAAGGATAATTTACAGCCACATTATGGGAAGTAGTTGAACTACCTAAGCATGATTTTCTTATAAAACTGCAACTACATAGTTAAAAGTCAGAATATTTTAACACGTAAAGGCTTCTAAACTTTCAATTTTCTTTTTTTCCTTTATCTACTTTGAAATTCTGACTTTTCTTCTCGTGTTAATATATAACTCACTGGTGAAATTATTCTTATGATACAAATTGAAAGACTGATAGTCTAAAAAGAAGAACCTGATAAGTGCTTATAAAAATTAGAATCTCAGATCAAACAAGTTTGCTTATTAACCACTCATGCCTTGCAAAAATCTTGACTACAGAGGTATAATAAAAGGTGTCTCTGTCCACCATAGAAATTTCCTTGTCTGCCACACATAGGCCAAAGAAAAAGCCAAAAACACTTCAAATAATCCTTTGAAAATTATTTCTAAAGTGTGTTCCCCAACTGGACTGATTAGTCAAGTAACCAGACCAGCAAACAAAACCAAGATAAATGTATTACTAAAGTCACGGTCCCTTGAAGGTTTGTTTTTCTAGTGAGTACTAGCAAAAATGTAAACATCTGAAGAACTAACCCATAAAATCATTTAAAACTATGAAAAAGGGTAAAACAAGATTTTTAAAAAAATAAAACTGAAATGGGAAAAGTTCCCTTGTCCCCTTTGCAGGGCATATGATGGGGGTGTGGCTCTCTTCTTCACTGTCCTGCTGCTTAAAAGTCTAGGGGAGAATACAGACTGGCTCTCTGTAGGACTCTTACCCCACAGCATTGTCTAAGGGTGAATATTTACAGCTGAAGCCCCAGTGAGCATGTGTTATATGGTGCTCTTTTACTTTAGCCCTCCATAGGTGGCTTGTGTTAATCAGCTCAATTAGACTCCCGCCTTATCGCAAGGACAGAAGGCTTTCTATTTCCTGGGGTTCTTGTCTTGGCATACCAGAGGAATCGTATCACACGTGGGCTTAAAGAATGATTGCAAGGTTTTAGTGAGTGGAAATAGTTCTCAACAGATGGGGGAGCCACAAGGGAGATGGGTTTTTCCTGGAGTCTGAACACTCAGTAGCCCAAGGTCTCCTCCAACTGCCTTGGCCTAACTTCGCCTTGTTCTGCTGGTCGGTGGCCTGCTCCTGTGCCGGTGTTGGCTGATATGCTCCTCTGGACACACACTGGTATGTGCCTCTGCTGATGTGCTTTTCTCGATGTCCAGCTGCCTGTGTGTCTGCCTGCTAGGGTCTTGGGGATTTTATAGACACAGGATGGGGGCATGGCAGGCCAGGGTTGTCTTGGGAAATGCAACATTTGGGCAGGAAAGCAAAAATACCTGTCCTCACCTAGGTCTCTGGGCACAGGCTAGGAGGTGGAGTCCTAACTAGGGACAATGTCCTTCCCCCCTTCCATACCTTTTAAAGGGACCATGCTCTTCCCTTCCCAGCACTTCCCTTCAATATCAAAACTGCTATGAAAAACATTTTACCCAAATATAGAGTCTATAGCCTCCATAAAATTAACTCTCAAGGGCAAATGAAAACTAAGAGTTTTCTGTTATTGTTCATCTGTATGTTTTTATGGCTTTGTGTTGAAATATCATGTGCATATCATATTTAATTTACATAGAGCTCTATTTAATTGGCTAGAACAAAATAAGTTCTTAAATCGAGTAATTTTTCAAAAATACAGTAGGTAATCCAAATGTTTTTAAGTTCACATGACTTGGGTGAATCTTTGGTAGGTAAACTGATGTTAAAAATTGTTGAATAAAAACAGAAATGTCTTCAGAATTGTCTGCCTATATTTTTGCCTTTGTTTAATCTTCAGACTGTTTTTGTTTCTTTGATAGATGTTTTATAGTCATAAAAATAGTCTCCAAAGAAAAATGGTCTTTGTGTAATTTTGTAATAAATGAAACTAGTTTAATATTTATTTAATTTTTTAAAAGCTACATCATCTAAGTAATTGGAAAAATACCTATATATTTAACTTTTAAGTACTTAAGTGAATATGTGATGATCAAATACTGTACAAATTGTTGACAGAAAAATAATTTGAGATGATAGCTTGGTCTCTGTTTTCATAAGTAATCTGGGTATGAATGTTAAATAAATTAGGTAAGTACAGATGAAATCAATGTTTATAAATGAATTTTTGTTGTAATTTGAAATCTTAAAGTCATGTTATGTTAAATGAAGCGATAGATACCCATTAATCTCTGGGTCATTTCCAAATAAGACAAAATATGGAAACATTAACTACTTAACATAGGCTCTAATTTATTTACTTTTGGCTTTTTGAATTTTATAAGAAGGTAGCTGATAGTTGGGTTTGTTAATAAAGGTATCCTAGTCCACATTGAAAGATTGCTTTATGAGACAATACATGTTTCTCTAAATTATAAGATATATATTCATAAGTTCTTGGTGTACAAAATTGCTTATTTCCTAGGTTTTTCACTAAAAATTAAAGTTAGTAAGGGGTAAACATTTTACTTAAATTGTGTAATTCTATCTGCAAAGTATATAAGAAAGATGTGGTTTTTGTGAGATAAAATTACTTTAAAATAATAATTTTTGTTAAAAATGAATATTTTGTCACATTTAAGATTATTTGAAGGTTATTTCAAAATGTGGATTTAAGAAGAAAATAACAGTATGGAAACCAATGACTAGAATAGACATGCAAAGAAATTGATCAGAATGTGAATATATACATTTTTGGTAATAAAGTTTATAAAATAATTTTATTTGAGAAATAATCTTGTATGGTCAAAATGATAACAAAAAAAGGAAAGTAAATTTTTGTTCTAAGGTAGAATGAATAACAATTGGTTATTTTGGTATGAAAAAGAAGAAAGTGTAGGATAGAACTGAATACTTTAGCAAGTTATAAAATATTTTAGATAATTGCAAAAGGTTTATAAAAGATGACTCTTATGAAAGGAATGTTGTGTACAATTAACTTAGCTGCAATTAAAAACTAGAAACAAATTGTATATAACTTTTTCTAAAAATTAAGAATTAATTTACTGATGTGTAACCAAATCTACTTCTCTATGTTTAAAGCAATAAGCCTTTCTTTAAGTATTTCTATGTTCTTGGTAAAAATAAAAATAAAAATAAATTGCAAAAGGCTTTGATTTTTTAATTATGAATTTTTCTGTAAATGTTTAACCATCTTCTGAACTTCAGCCTTTTTCATTTTGACAGGTTTCATTTAATTTCTCAAATTTTAGGTTAAAAACAGTAATTTTATTTCTCAAAATAGTTTTTCTTTTCCAGTTTTTCACATTCATATCTCAGAATTTCAACTTGTGTTGTATGTCACTGCATATGATTTGCAGGTCATGCATTATTGCTTTTAGCTCTTCCTTCTTATTTCCTGGGGACATTCTGACTCTGCTGTTGTTACCTGATGCTGAAAATGTTTCTCTGGAAAGCTGAGTGTAGCAATCAGTATACCTTGATTTTGTGTTCTTGACTTTTTTTGATGTGTTTAAATTATTCTGTGTGTTCAGAAATTCCATGTGCTTTTATTTTTCTGAAAGCCCTATATTCTCCTGCTCAAGGTATGGGTTCTCTTATTTACATCTTCTATAATACTACTACTTACACTCAACCTTGGGTTGACACCTTTCTAGTATCCAATTGAATTCAAGTACCTTATCATCAGGTTTGACTTTCAGATTCTCTAAATGGGCTTCCCAAGAAAAAGCAATCACACTGCTATTCATTCCTTTTTAAAAAGTTTGGCCTAGGAAAACAAATACATCTTATCAAAATAATTTCCTGTGTCTTGTTTTTTTTTTTAAATGAAGGTCTTTAATTACTTAGGAAAAGTGAACCCTTAAAGCATTAAGTTTTTATATCTACATAAATCTCAGTATTTGCTTTCAAAATCATTTGTCACTTTGGTTAAGTGAATGACAATTATTTTACAATGATAAATAATTCTGTTTTAATTAAAAATCATCTGACATCCTTGGCAAGCTTTCTCAGTATGAAAGTTCTAAATTAAGTCTTTTTGGCCTCAGATTTATTTTTGTATTTTCCACATGTGCCCAGGAGAGCATCAAATAATGTATCTGTCATCTTGTAGAGATGTTAAACTGGTTAGGTTTTATGAAATTGCATAGGAAATATTGTCAAATAATAAAATGATGCCAGATCATTTTATTACTTGATGATGTTATTGTCAAATAATAATAATTTATTATTTTTAATATAATGTTATATTTGTATGGATGTGTTATTCCTATGAATGTTCTAAAGATTATATGAAATGTATAAAAATCTGAGGTCGTGGTAAGATGCTGTCAGGTGTGATTCTGGTTGTCATCTTAAAATGCTTTATACAATAGAAACAAATAAATTTCTATGTCAATTTTTCATTATGATAAACTCACATAATATTTTTAACCATGTCTATTCTAAGTTTATGTCATCCATGGTTATTATTTTAATTTTTCTGTATACACATCTGCAATCAGATTCATGGAAAAGACTCTAATAAGTAGTTTTGAATATGGATTTCTGATAACTTTAAAGTCACTGGATAAAGAAAAATATGTAGAAACCTAATTAAGAAACTGATGAATTCATGTGACTTCTGAGATCAAGCAGAACAATAATTAATTATGATACTGCAAGAGACCGGGAATACTGAGCAGAAGAGGACAGTTCCCTGGCAAAGGACCCACCCTCCAGCCTGGATACCCGAGGCCCTAAATGAGAACAGGCATTTCTGTTTTTGCCCAATATTGCCCCTATCCTGCCCCCATATAAACCCTAAATCCCAAGCTCCAGAGCAGACCAGCAGACCAAAGAGAGAGGAGGGGCACCCAGATGCTGAGGTAAGTTCGGCTGGAGGGGTTGGAGAAAAGTCTAGCCTCTGGGTGGCCTGACTCCAGGGTATTATAAATAAAGTTTCAGTGCCACAAAAGAAATAGTACTCTAATATAAGATTTTATTTTTAATTCTCAACAAGGCAAGGTACTTCTATAGAAGGGAGTGCCCTTACAGATGGAGCAATGGTGAGCGCACACTTGGACAAGGGAGGAGAAGGGGTTCTTATTCCTGACATACTTGGCCCCGGCTGCTGTGTCCTTCCCATGTTGGCTAGGGTTAGACTGCACAGGCTAAACTGATTCCGACTGACTAATTTAAAGAGCGTGATGGGGGTGAGTGGTTTGGCTGGAAAAGTGGTTATGCAGGGTGGAAAATGAGTCATGGGGAGCAGGTAGCAGGTAATCAGAATGAGTCAGGGTGGAGCAAGTGATTGAAATGTGTCAGGGTGGAGCAGGTAATCGGAAAAAGGTTGTTTTATGAGGAAGTTAAGTTTAAAAGTAGAAGGCACAGAATTGAACATACTGATATATTGATTCTTTGAAAAGAAATTTAGAACTCATATCTTACAAAGGGAAGATCACCTTCCTACCCAATCCATCCGTCTTCTGGCTCCCCATTCACCTTGCTGAGAGCCACCTACACCACAAAATAAAACCATGCACTTTTCTCTTGAGCCAGGATGTGATCTGATTCTTCCATTACACTGGGCAAGAGCTCAGGATACAGAGGGCTGTCACATTGGCGCTCTGCCCTTGTGATAAGGCAGAGGGGCCATTGAGCTGATTAACACTCAAGTCATCTGCAGACAGCAAAGCTGAAAGAGCTTTGTAACACTGGGTTTGCAGGCACCCACTCTTAGACACCACTGGGAGGCCGAGAGCACAAAGAACTCATCTCAGCCTCTGCACCTGTCTGTCTGCATGCTCCCTCTAGGAGTCTGAGCTGAAGGGTGATCAAACAGAGGAGCCACACCTGTGTTACATGTCCTACGAGGGGAATCAGGGAACTCTCCTCTTTCAATTACAAGAGATTAAATATATGATAAAATAACATTTTTATGACTTTTTTTGAAACATTATTGTTCTTTCCTTAAACACTTTGTTTCCCAGATTTAAAGAAACATTAATCTATAGTTTGCAATCTATAGTTTGCAGCAATATAATAAAGTATAATTTTGTGAACAAAAGTGAAAAGATTTATTTTTCCTTCCTAATTGAGCCCTCCAAAATTCAGAAATGATTAATGAGTATTCTTATTTTTATGTCAATATGGTTCTTGGCATGAGTTCAATGAGAATCTGCTCTCTTCATAGCAGAATACAATTGAAATAATTAATTGTATCAGCCGAGGTTTGACTGGGATGTCATATTTAAACTGTTTATAGGTATTGTAGAGAAAGCCTGAGGCCTGCCTTAGCTTGGCCTTCTAGCCTTGAGAGGTTTTGAAATGTTTAATCTCAGATTACTATGTGGCCAGTCACTGTTCTTGCTAAACTTAGTAAATGATTAGGTTAAATTTGACAAAACGAATTACACAAACAAATTAGTCTTACTCTGTTCATCTTTGTTAGAATTCCGGGTTGCTGTGGGGGAAAAGAATAAATCCCTTCCTTCCTTCCTTCCTTCCTTCCCTCCCTCCCTCCCTCCCTCCTTCCCTCCCTCCCTCCCTCCCTCCCTCCTCCCTCCCTCCCTCTCTCTCTCTCTCTCTCTCTCTTTCTTTCTTTCTTTCTTTCTTTTCTTTATGTTGAGACAGAGTCTCACTCTGTCACCCAGGCTGGAGTGCAGTGGCACGATCTCTGCTCACTGCAAGCTCCACCTCCCAGGTTCATGCCATTCTCCTGCCTCAGCCTCCCGAGCAGCTGGGACTACAGGTGCCCACCACCATGCCTGGTTAATTTTTTCGTATTTTTAGTAGAGACTGGGTTTCACCATGTTAGCCAGGATGGTCTCGATCTCCTGACCTCATAATCCACCCGCCCCAGCCTCCCAAAATGCTGGGATTACAGGAGTGAGCCACTGCTCCCAGCCAAAGAATAAATTTTTCAAGAAAATCTGTAATGTTTCTTTTATTAGATTGCAGCCTTGTGCATAGCTTTCAAGTTATTATTTATCTACAAACTGGACTAGAACGTCATTTCTTGGAGCTCCCTCCAATTACTTTTTCCCCATGGAATTACTAAAAATGAGAACTGCTCTTTTTTAAAACCCTATGAGCTGAAGCTAGACAACTAAATATGAATTTCAAAGGACAAGACTCATGCATGATGCGTGGCCCACAGAAAGTTCACAAAACTGTCCAATACCAACCCCTAAAAAAATTCAAACTACAAACCAGAACAGGACATTGATTACTTCATGCCGTGTACAGCATTTCCCAAGACAGCAGAACAAAACAACACATCATAGTAAGACACTTGCCCCTCTTAAGTTTTCCTTGCTTATGTGTACTGTTTCTTTTTAACTCTGCGGCATAATAGTGTCGTTAAATATTACAATCAGAAACCTCTGTGGGAAATGACAAAATTTTGTATCATGCCAAACCTGTATCTTTACCTGATCTAAGAGATCCGTCAATTTTTTAGTCCATCCAGTGGATAACTTTGACAACACCCAATACAACATTTTATTCAAATTGTTCTAGTAATTCTTTTTTTGTTGTTGTTGTTTTATTTTTATTGTTTTGAGACAGAGTCTCGCTCTTTCGCCTAGGCTGGAGTTCAGTGGTGAGATCTCGGCTCACTGCAAGCTCTGCCTCCTGGGTTCATGCCATTCTCCGGCCTCAGCCTCCCAAGTAGCTGGGACCACAGATGCACGCCATTACACCTGGCTAACTTTTTGTATTTTTATTAGAGACAGGGGTTTCACTGCGTTAGCCAGGATGGTCTCGGACTCCTGACTTCGTGATCCCCCCACCTCGGCAACCCAAAGTGTTGGGATTACAGGCGTGAGCCACCGCACCTGGCCTAATGATCCCTTTTGATTGCACTACTCTGTTTTAATTTAATCTAATTCTGGGATATCAAATAATGAAATGATTATCCAAACTACATAAAATAAAACAAGCCACATGTTTACAACAGATCTTACCTAGTTTCCCTTGATACTTCAACTTATTTGGTTGGTTGCCTTTAAGCCTGGATTCATGGCTTGAAACCCTTATGTAAACTGGGATTATCATAACATTATACATTTTCCTTTTTTTTTTTCTTTTTTTAAGTTTCTTACAGGTTAACTGTCAAATTTCTGCAGAAATACAGCCCCTAACAGAATATTGCTTGTCCAGTACTTTGAGATTCTAGTCACTATCTACAGACAGAAAATATTAAATTTTGTGATGGATTTCAGGTAGATTTAACCTGAGAGTTAATCTTTGTATTAGTCTGTTCTCACACTGCTAATAAAGACATACCTGAGACCGGATAATTTATAAAGGAAAGAAGTTTAATTGACTCATAGTTCCATATGGCTGAGGAGGCCTCACAATCATGACTGGAGGTGAATGAGGAGCAAACTCACGTCTTATGTAATGGCAGGCACAAGAGCTTGTGTAGGAGAACTCTCCATTATAAAACAATCAGATCTCCTGAGACTTACTGTCACAAGAACAGCATAGGAAAGACCCATCCCCATGATTCAATTACCTCCCATGACACATGGGATTTATAGTAGCTACAATTCAAGATGAGATTTGAGAGGAGACACAGCCAAATCACATAATTATGCTCCTGATCCCTCCCAAATCTCATGTCTTGAAATTTCAAAACCAGTCATGTATTCCCAACAGTCCCTCCACTGTCGTAACTCATTTCAGCATTAACTCAAAAGTCCAGAGTCCAAAGTTTCATCTGAGACAAGGCAAGTCCCTTCCACCTGTGAGCCTGTAAAATCAAAAGCAAGTTAGTTACTTCCTAGATGCCATGGGGTTACATACATTGGATAAAACAGCCATTCCAAATGGGAGAAATTGGCCAAAATGAAGAGAATACAGGTCCCATGCAAGTCCAAAATCTAGCAGGGCAGTCATGTCTCACACCTGGGTCATGCTGATGCATGGCCTTGGGCAGCTCTGCCCCTGTGGCTTTACAGGGTACAGCCTTTTTCCTGGCTGATTTCATGGGCTGGCGTTGACTATCTACAGCTTTTCCAAGTGCACAGTGCAAGCTGTTAGTGGATCTACCACTCTGTGGTCTGAAGGAGAGTGGTCCTCTTCTTACAGTTCCACTAGGCAGTGCCCCAGTGTGGACTCTATGTGGGGCTCCAAACCTACCTTCCCTTCTGCACTGCCCTAGCAGAGGTTCTCCATGATGGCACAGCCTCTGTAGCAGACTTCTGCCTGGACATGCAAGCATTTCCATATATCTTATGAAATCTAGGCAGAAGTTTCCAAACTTCAATTCTGACTTCTGTGCAGCCACAGGTCCAACACTGTGTGGAAGCCACCAAGACTTGGGCTTGCACATTCTGAAGCAGCGACCTGAGCTGTATGTTCGCCACTCTTAGCCATGGCTGGGATGCAGGGCACCAAGTCCCAAAATTGCACAAAGCAGCAAGGCCCTGGGTCCAGCCTATAAGACCGTTTTTTCCTCCTTGGCCTCCTGGCTTGTGATAGGAGAGGCTGCCATGAAGACCTCTGACATGCCCTGGAGACATTTTCCCCATTGTCTTGGAGATTAACATTTGGATCCTTGTTACTTATGCAAATTTCTGCCACCAGCTTCAGTTTCTCCTAAGAAAATAGGTTTTTCCTTTCTATCTCATGGTCAGGCTGCAAATTTTCCAGACTTTTAAGTTCTGCTTCCCTTTCAAGCATAAGTTCCAATTCCAAGCCATATCTCTGTGAATACATAAAACTGAATGTTTTTAACAGTACCTAAGTCATATCTTGAATGCTTTCCTGCTTAGAAATTTTTTTCTCCAGATGTCCTAAATCATCTCTCAAGTTCAGGGTTCCACAGATACCTATGGCAGGAGCAAAACACCACCAATCTCTTTACTGAAACATAACAAGAGTCACCTTTGCCTCAATTAACAACAAGTTCCTCATCTCCCATCTGAGACCACCTACACTTGTACTTTATTGCCCATATTACTATCAGCATTTTGGCCAAAACCATTCAACAAGTCTGTAGGAAATTCCGAACTTTACCACATCTTCCTGTCCTCTTTTGAGATCTTCAGCTGTTCCACCCTCTGCCTTTTACCCTGTTCCAAAGTCACTTTCACATTATCAGGTATCTTTACAGCAGCAACCCACTCTACCAGTAGCAATTTACTGTATTAGTCTCTTCTCATGCTGCTAGTAAAGACATACCCAAGACTGGGTAATTTATTTATAAAAAAGACCTTTAATCGACTCACAGTTCTACATGGCTGGGGAGGCCTCACAATCATGGCAGAAGGTGAATGAGGACAAAGTCATGTCTTACATGGCGGCAGAAAAAAGAGCTTTTGTAGGGGTGCTCTCCATTATAAAACCAGCAGATCTCATGAGACTTATTTACTATCATGAGAATAGCACAGGAAAGACCCACCCTTGTAATTCAATTACCTCCCACCAGGTGCCTCCCAGGACATGTGAGAATTATAGGACCTACAGTTCAAGATGAGATTTGGGTGGGGACACAGCCAAACTACATCACTCTTCAAATTTCTATTGTTGCACAAATATTGTTAAAAAGGATTTTGATACAGAATCTAGTCACCAATCACTATCCTCTGACGTAGGACCAGGCCAATAACCCAGGATAGGTTCATTCTGGCAGCAAGAAATAATCAAAAGCTAACCATAGATGGTTAATCAGAATTGATTTTAGAGAAAGATTCTGATCAAAAGAGAAAAGTGTGAAACTTTTTGAATCAAAAGAGTCATTTATGGCAGACCTTGGCAAAATAAAGTCAGCAGGTCATGAAGAGCAAGTTCTCATGCACTGACACCTGACAAGAACTATCACCAAAGATCATGCGAAAACCACAATCTTGCACAATTATCAACCTTACACAAAAATACCATATCAACCTTATGCAAAAAATCCTTCTGCAAAAACATCTGCTCAGCAACTGCCTTTTCAACCTTAGGCTGATACCACTCTTATTGACTCTTATAGTCAAGGATAACTGTTTCAAACCAATATATGTAATCTTCCTTATTTATTCAAAACAATTTAGGCAATCTTTCTTATTTTTCCTTTTAAAATCTTTGTCTTCTTTTACTTTTCTGACTACACCTATGTGTGTTCTCATTGCAATACTCATTCTGAAATAAGTATCTTTTTTTATGAAAGTCTCAGTGTCTGTTATTTAGGTTGATGATGTAATATTTTATTTTACATTTCCTTTTGTATTTTTTGTGATATCTCTTTTAAAATCAATTATGGTAGTGTTTTACTACTTTCTTCTGTTTGAGAGTAAATTAATTAATTATTGTTCTTTTGTCTCCTTTTTCTTAATGTGTAAGTAATTTAGGCTTTCTGTTGCCCTAAAAAATCATTAATTTCTGACAGTCACTTAGATATTATATTCCCTTTGGGCTTGAAATATATAATTCATCTAAAAATAGTTGCATTCATCCCATATCTTAGAAATTTTCTAAGGTCTTAATCTGTGATTTGGCTCTAGTATAAAACAAATACAATACTTATTTTCAACAGAAGCTATACTTATTTTCTGAAACAATAATACTTCATAACAAACAAAGCAACACCTCAGTGGGTTACAACAATAAGTATTTACTTTTGCTCATGATGCTTGGTAGAAACCACACAGGCCATGCATAGATTCATGAACAAAGGTAAATACCTATTGTTGTAAGTCACTGAGGTGTTAATGTTGTTTGTGAGGAAGCGTTATTGTATGGTTTCTACTCACCTGGTCCAGGCTTTGCAGATTTCAGCTGGGTTTGTTCATATAGTTTTGGTAAACCAAGAGTTTGTTGAGGACTGGCTGAGGTAGAATAGACTTCAATCAGCGGTGGTAAAGTAAAAGCTTCAGACAAACTAAATTTAACAGAATCTATTTGATCAAATAAGAATTGATGAATAAGGTGTCATTCTGAACCAGAAGAAGTTCAGAGAGCTGGGCTGGATGCTTGAGAAGTGAGCTTTAAAAGGTTGGCCACCAAAGTAGGGAAATCATCTGATTGGCTACAGTCTTATTTGGGCATCTTTGTGATGAGTCATTTGCGTTATTTGGGCATGATCTGATCAGCTAGATGTCTGTGACTGGCTGAAGTTTGGCTGTTTGTGATTGACTGAAACCCAGCTGTTATACAATTATATAAGACAAGTTTTAGGTTATTTACGTACTAAACCAGGTAGTTGTTTGTTATCTAAGAATTCAAAGTATGGAGATGACCTTAGGCCAGCAGCCTGCTGCTTATTTAATTTAATAACTGAGACTCTCTTGTCTCTGTCCTGTGTGGTTTCACATAAGCCAGGCCTTGAAATCTCTTCAGTGACAGAAATAATGCTTATTTTATGTTTGTTCCACCCTGTTGGACAAAGCAAGTAACAGGGCAGAGCTTAGGATAAGAGACATAGAAGACAACAAAGTGAAAGAGCAAAGGTATGACTCTATGGAGGCCATTGGCTGGTGCCATGAAAGTAACTGATCTACCAGAGAAGCCACTTCTAGAAATCCTAAATATCAGATTTGTATTTTTAGTAGAAGAAATTGCCTTACAGGTAATTAAATAATTAAGTAATAATTTTATTAAGGTATCACAGAAGATTTTAACAGTTAGATATGAAGAAATATTTACCAGTTCACAATTAAAGGAGAATAAACTATACATTAATTTTTTTGTGTGTGGTGGGGTGGAGTCTCACTCTGTCACTCAGGCTGGAATGCAGTGGCATGGCATAATCATAGGTCAGTGCAGCCTCAACTTCCTGGGCTCAAGCAATCCTTTTATCTGAGACTTCCCAATAGCTGGGACAACAGGCATGAGCCACCACACCTGGGTGGGATCTCGCTTTGCTGGCAAGGTTCATCTTGAACTCTTGCCTTCAAGCAATCCTCCTGCTTCAGCCTTCCAAAGTACTGGAATTACAAGTGTGAACCACTATACCCAGCCTAATTTTTTTAATTCTGATTTTTAAAAATTAATAATCGTTGTTTTTTAAAGTAGATTCAGGTTTACAGGAAAACAGAACAGAAAGTAGATAAAGTTTCTTCCCATATCCTCACTTTCCCCCACATTAAATTTCTCCTATTGGCAAAATCTTGTATGTGCACTGATCATTAGTTACAAATAATAAACTAATATTGATACATTATTAGTAACTGAACCCCATATCTACATCAGTGCTGTTTGTGTCCAATAGTTCTCTGAGTGTTGTCAAATGCATAATGTCATACATCTACCATTAGAGTATCATACATCAACTTCCCTAAAAATCCCTTGTATTCTACCTATTTGTTCCTCCTTTCTCCAACCCAACTCCTGACAACCACTGTTCATTTTACTTAGTTTTGCCTTTTCTAGTATGTCATACATTTGAAATCAAAGAACACATAGGCTCTTGAGATTGGCTTCTTTCACTTACTGATACACATTTAAAGTTCCCCTGTGTTGGCCGGGTGCTGTGGCTCACCCCTGTAATCTCAGCACTATGGGAGACCAAGGAGGGCGGATCACGAGGTCAGGAGATCGAGACCATCCTGGCTAACACAGTGAAACCCCGTCTCCACTAAAAAAAAAAAAAAAAAAAAAAAAATTAGCCAGGAGTGTTGGCAGGCACCTGTAGTCCCAGCTACTTGGGAGGCTGAGGCAGGAGAATGGCGTGAACTTGGGAGGCGGAACCACTGCACTCCAGCCTGGGCGACAGAGTGAGACTCCATCTCAAAATAAATAAATAAATAAATAAAGTTCCCTATGTCTTGTTGTGACTTCAAAGATCATTTCATTATATTGCTGAATAAAATTGCATTGTGTAGATGCATCATCGTCGGTTTCTTTACTCAGCCATTGAGAACGTCTTGGTTGTTTCTAATTTTGGCTATTATGAATAAATTGTTATAAACATTTATGTAAAGGTTTTTGTGTGGACATATGTTTTCAACTGATTTGGGTGAATACCTAGGAGTGTGATTGACTCCTAGGTAAAAGACTCTATAGTTTTGTGAGAAACTGCAAAATTGTCTTCCAAAGTGACTGCATCATTTCACATTCCTACCAGCAATGAATGAGAATTCTTGTTGCTCCACATTCCCACTGGCCGTTGATATTATCAGTATTTTTAGTTTATGTCATTCTAATATATGTGTGGTGGCACCTCATTTTTGTATATATTTAATTTTTTAACATTTTAAAATAATACACATGTAATTAAATATTTTTTTAAAGTAGAGATTATCATTCTTGGGTGTATTACTCTTTTGTACTTAATTATGCTGTCTTTACCTGGGATTCAAGTGTTTATGAAAGCTGACAATTATGTAAACATCCTAAGTTTTTCAAGCATAAGAAATGTGATTGGGTCAGGATTATTTTGGATACAGCAATTTTTTTTTACACAACATTTTTTATAATGCTTTAGAAATACTCGGTCATTGTTTCAACCAATAAATACTTTTATCATATCAAACATATTTCAGGCACTGTGCTAGGCACAGAAGAAACAACAACAAAAAGAACAGCAAAAATAAAGGCATAAAAATCAGCCTTTCTTGCTGGAAAATCATTTCTCAACTGCACAGCTACAAAAAAAATAAAAATAAAAATAAAATAAGAGAAAGGAAATTAATTTTTCTCCAGAGCAGCACAACTATGTATGCGATTTTGGGACATAAGTCATAAAGTTGTAAAACTGTCTCTGTCCCATAAAAGATCCAACTAGATTGATCCAGATAAATCTAAATAAATCAATTGATGCTATCAATTCACTAGAATGAATTTCCATTTTCACAAACTTATGTGCTGCACCTAACTAGATATTTACAAAAATCGATATTTATTTTTAATGAATTGGCACATAATAATATCAGTATATCACTGAAAACAATATCCAAATATAAGCAGTACTGACAACTTGGAAGGTTGATGCAGCCTTATAAAAAGAATAACATGATAAATAATTGAAACTACTATAATGAATTCAGTCAGATGCCAAAGAGAAAACTGTCTTCCTAAAAGTTAGAATAGAGAATGTCATTTTCTTAATAACCCTCGTATTTTCTTAATTAAGTCAAGACTTTACGGCTTAATATCTTCATTTTTAAAATATAAATACATGGTATGCAACTAAAATTTGTAAATGGTTGCATGTGGAAAAGTCTTCTCACCTCTAACTGTATCATTTTATGTTCTAACCCAATGATTTTCAAACCATGTACTACATTTAACTGTTTGATCGCATAATCAATTTAATGGGTTGTGCCTGGACCTTAAAAATGGAATAAAATAGTCAACATTAGAATAGAGAAAAATAGAATAAAAATATGAGAGCAAGAGTATCCTGTTTTATATACTGTATATATATATTTATCGATTTACAATATAGTTTTAAGCTATAGGCATGAAAATGGGAAACTGTTACCTGGAAATTACCACAACTAACCTGATGAAGAGTTATTGGTATTGTTTCGAAACCTATTGATTTCTCTTTTGAGGATATTTAAGAATATAATTCACTGTTTTATTGGCTCATTTTAATTGTGATTTCTTTTTATTGTTTGCTAAGACAGTTGAGAGAATTATTAAGGTATTATCATAGATTTGATTTACTAAATATTAAATGAAATACACAAGGAAAAATAATTATAATCAGCAATAGGTAGAGAAAACCATGCAAACAAAATAGCAACAAAACAAAATATGTAGAGAATAAAAAAATTAAAAATGAAAACCATGATTAATCACATGTAGAATGTAACTGTTCAAATAAAATTAGCATTAGAGAATAGAGCAGAAGGTGCTTTGGGCAGTTTTATCATGAATGGCTTATATGGTGCTGCATGGTCAATAAACAACTATTAGATGAACACATGAAGATGTAGTATGATACACATTCACGTATCCATGTGTTAAATAATCTGTATGTCAGTCTAGGCTAAGATACGAGTTTATATAATTTGATAATTGCAGAAGTCTCATTTTCTTCCTAACTTGCTGGTGTTCACATTTTTGTTAAAACATTTCAAATGCATCAATACGAGCTAATGCCTATTTATCATATGTGATAACTTTCACCTCTTAATTAGCTAATTCAGCCACATGCTTCTGTGTCCACAGTTATAGGGCATTGATATAGGATAGTTGTTTGGCAAACTCCAGTTTTAGACAAAATCCTTCCCTCTGTTTGTTCTTATTAGTATAGTTGTATTTGAACACACCCCTACCCATTATTTTATCTATTGTCTACAGCTGCTTCCGTTGTACAATGTTGAGATTGAGTAGCTGCAACATAGACCATATGTGGTCAGCACAACATAAATATTTACTCCCTGACCATTTTCAGAAAATGCTTGTCTGGAAGCTAGGAATAAAAGAAACATAAGATAAGTTAGATTCCTTCAGGTGCTCTCTATCTAGATAAAGAGTCAGGAAAGAAAAAAAAAACACATCAAAAATATAATACAGTGAGATAAGTGTAATGAAAGACATAAGTAGGGGGACTATGAAAACCTAAGTTACCTGGGTATGATTTCTGAAAGGCATCCAAGCAAAAGTGATACTTAAATTTTATCTTAAAACTTATTGTGTGAACTATTTACTCTCATTTTTTTATAAATATGCATTTCTTTTTAAATTAATAATTAGTTGTGTGTGGCTTTTCTTTCCATTGTAAGATTCGGTTTGACATAGTGTGAAACAAGTGACTTTTCCACGAACTTGCTTGTGTCTTAACAGTTACATATTTCATTCTTTTCATCTGAGATACAATATTCATTGTGTGAATACACTACATTTTACTTATTTGGCTGAGATGCAATATCCCTTATGTTAATAAAATGTAGTTTGATGGGTGTTTGGTTTCAGGTTTTTGCTCTCCTGAGCTGTTGTTACATGTCTCCCTTAGTACTTACGTAATCATTTATTGTAGGTATAAAACTTGGAGTACAGTTTATGTGCCACAGTTTTTCAAGTATACCTCTTTAAAAACTCTTTTTTTCAAAATTATAGTAGTTTTTTTTTTTTTGAGTAAGAAATACACTTGTTTGTTAGCCTATTAAGATATGAGGTTATTGTTATCACAGTATTCTTGCAATCCTAATAAAATGGTTTGTCACTTTACACTCTGCCAGTGGTAAATAAGAAAGACTGTGGCCTCACGTCATCCCCAATACTTGTTATTGAATGCTGTGATAAGCAGAACAACGGAACCCTAAAGTAATCTGTATTCAAATCTTCAATTCAAATGTGAATATGTTATGAAACATTGGAAGCAGGGAGAGACATAGGTAGCAGATGTGATTGAGTTGGCTAATCTGTTGATCTTGACATAAAAAGAGACCTACAATTATCTGCAATCCAATGTAATCATATGGGTCCTTTATATATGGAAGAAGGAGGCAGGCAAATTGTCAAAATGATGTGATGTGATATGAGAAAGACTCAATGGACATTTCTGCCTTCAAAGATGGAAGGGAGCCAAGAGCCAAGGACTGCAGGTCATCTGTAAGAGCTGCAAAAGAAAAGATAATGTACTGTCTCTTAGAAACTTCAGTAAGAAACACTACCCAGGCAATACTTTAATTTAGCACTGTCAGACCTGTGAGGTTTCTGAATCCTATAACTTTAAAATTATAAACATGTATTATTTAAAGTGCTAAGAATATGGTGATTTTAAAAATAGCTTTCATGAGAAACTAATACAAATTCCTTTTCAATTATTGCCAGTTAAACTAATAATTATATTGGCTTGTATGTCCCTTACTATTAGCCAGGTTATAAATATCTTCAAATACGTATTGATTTTCATGGGATTCCTTCCTGTGGGAAAGTTTTGTTAAAGCTCTTTGCCCAATATCTTTTCACTTTTCTATTGTTTCTAATTTTCTTATCAAATTGAAAAAATTCTATACATGTTTTTAACAATTTTTCTTGCTTTTAAAACCTGCAAATATCTTCTAGTTTGTAGCTCCTTCTTTGTTAATTTCCTTAGGGTAAATTTTTATGAAAAGAGATCTTGACTGAAACATAAATAAATTTTTATATATTCTGTTCAGTGATTTGAAATACTATTTGCCTACGCCAAGATTTACCAGATTTTCTACTTAGATACTTGAAGTTTTATTTCCATTATTAAAGTTCTAATCAATATGAAGTTGACTTTTATATATTTGTGATATGCATTCTAGATATACTTTCACATTTCATACTGAATTTTTTTTTTCTTTTTTTTTTTTTTTTTGAGACGGAGTCTCGCTCTGTCGCCCGGGCTGGAGTGCAGTGGCCGGATCTCAGCTCACTGCAAGCTCCGCCTTCCGGGTTCACGCCATTCTCCTGCCTCAGCCTCCCGAGTAGCTGGGACTATAGGCGCCCGCCACGTCGCCCGGCTAGTTTTTTGTATTTTTTAGTAGAGACGGGGTTTCACAGTGTTAGCCAGGATGGTCTCGATCTCCTGACCTCGTGATCCGCCCGTCTCGGCCTCCCAAAGTGCTGGGATTACAGGTTTGAGCCACCGCGCCCGGCCTCATACTGAATTTTTAATTGTTAATTTTTGTGGGCACATAGCAGGTGCCTATGTTTATGTATATTGTATACTTAATATGAGATATTTTGACACAAGCAAACAAAGTGTATAAATCACATCAGGGTAAATGAGGTATTCATCAACTCAAGCATATATGCTGTGCTACAAACAATGCAAGTATTCTCTTTTATTTTAAAAATAAAAAAATTACATTAGTATTGACTGTACACACTCTGTTGTGCCATCAAATTCTAGATCTTTTTTTTTTTTTTTTTTGAGGCAGAGTCTCGCTCTGTCTCCCGGACTGGAGTGCAGTGGCCAGATCTCAGCTCACTGAAAGCTCCGCCTCCCGGGTTTAGGCCATTCTCCTGCCTCAGCCTCCCGAGTAGCTGGGACTACAGGCGCCCGCCACCTCGCCCAGCTAGTTTTTTTTTTTTTAGTAGAGACGGGGTTTCACCGTGTTAGCCAGGATGGTCTCGATCTCCTGACCTCGTGATCCACCCGTCTCGGCCTCCCAAAGTGCTGGGATTACAGGCTTGAGCCACTGCGCCCGGCCCAAATTCTAGATCTTATTCATTTTTTCTAACTATTTTTTTACAGACATGAATCATCCCTACTTCCCCTGACCTACCCACTACACTTCTCTTCCTCTGGTAACTATTATTCTACTATCTCCCTGAGTTCAATTGTTTAAATTCATAGCTCCCACAAATAAGTGTGAACATGCAGTTTGTCTTTCAGTGCCTGGTCTATTTCACTTAACATAATGATCTCCAATCTCATCCATGTTATTGCAAATGACAGGATCTCATTTTTTTAATTGCCAAATAGTGCTTTATTGTATATATGCAGCATATTTTCTTATCCATTCATCTGTTGATGGACACTTAGGTTGCTACCAAATCTTGCTTATGGAGAATAGTGCTACAATAAACATGAGAGTGCAGGTATCTCTTAGATATACTTATTCCCTTTCTTTTGGATATATACCTAACTGTCGGATTTCTGGATCATATGGTAGCTCTATTTTTAGTTTCTTGAGGAACCTCTAAATTGTTCTTCATAGTTGCTGTACTAATTTACATTCTTCAAAATGGTGTCCGAGAGTTTCCTGTTCTCCACACCCTGGTCAGCAGTTGTTATTGCCTGACTTTTGGATGAAAGCCATGTTTTTTTATGTTTTTTTTTGTTTGTTTTTTTTGAGATGGAGTCTTGCTCTGTTGCCAGGCTGGAGTGCAGTGGTGAATCTCAGCTCACTCCAAGCAAGCTCTACTGAGACCTGCAGCCCGCTGGGTTTCTGGGTTGAGTGGGAACTTGGGGAACTTTTCTGTCTAGTTAAAGGTTTGTAAATGCACCAATCAGCACTCTGTAAAAACGCACCTATCAGTGCTCTGTGTCTAGCTAAAGGTTTGTAAACGCATCAACCAGCACTCTGTATAAATGGACCAATTAATTCTCTGTAAAATGGACCAATCAGCAGGATGTGGGTGGGGCCAAATAAGGGAAGAAAAGTTGGCCTCCCTGAGCTAGCAGCATCAACCCACTCCGGTCCCCTTCCATGCTGTGGAAGCTTTGTTCTTTTGTTCTTTGCAAGAAATCTTGCTGCTGCTCACTCTTTGGGTCTGCACTACCTTTATGAGCTGTGACACCCACTGTGAAGGTCTGCAGCTTCACTCCTGAAGCCAGCCAGAACACGAACCCATCGGGAGGAACTAACAACTCCAGACATGCCACCTTTAAGAGCTGTAACACTCACTGCAAAGGTCTGCAGCTTCACAAGACCATGAACCCACAAGAAGGAAGAAACTCTGGACACATCTGAACACCTGAACACCATCTTTAAGAGCTGTAACACTCACAGCAAGACTCTGTGGCTTCATTCTTGAAGTCAGTGAGACCAAGAACCCACCGGAAGGAATAAATTCCGGACAGACGACCTCCCGGGGTCAAGCAATTACCCTGCCTCAGCTTACCAAGTAGCTGGGACTACAGGTGCGTGCCACCACGCCTGGCTAATTTTTTATATTTCAGTAGAGACGGGATTTCACCATGTTGGTCAGGATGGTCTCCATCTCCCGACCTTGTGATCCAACCACATCACCCTCCCAAAGTGCTGGGATTACAGGCGTTAGCCACTGCACCAGGCTGGATGAAAGCCATTTTAAATAGTGCAAGATGATATCTTAGAGTAGTTTTCATTTCTAATTCTCTGATGATTCATGATGTTGAGAATCTTTTTTCATTCATCAACTCTATGTCTTTTTATTAGAGAGCTTAGTTTATTTGCATTCAATCTAATTATTAGGTAAGGACCTATTCCTGCCATTTTGTTATTTATTTTCTGTTTTAAGCCTTCTCTTCCTTCTTTTCTGTTTTCTTTTTGAAGATGATTGTCTATGGCAGTATATTTTAATTTATTGCTTTTTGTTATTTATGTTTCTGTCATATTGTTTTTTCTTTGAGGTTATCATAAGGCTTGAAATTAATATTTTATAATACATTATGTTTCACTGATAGTTAACACTAGGCCAGCGTATTGGCTCACACCTGTAATTCTAGCACTTTGGGAGGCCAAGGTGGGGGGATCACGAGGTCAGGGGATTAAGACCATCCTGGCTAACACGGTGAAACCCCGTGTCTACTAAATATATATATATGTGAAAATTTGCCAGGTGAGGTGGCACAGGCATGTAGTCTTAACTACTCGGGAGGCTGAGGCAGGAGAATCGCTTGAACCCAGCAGGCAGAAGTTGTGTTGAGCTGAGATCCTGTCGCTGCACTTTCAGCCTGGGCAACAGAACAAGACTCCATCTCAAAAAACAAAAACTTAGCACTGATTCCTTGAACAAATAAACTAACATACAAGCAAAGAGAAAACTAATAACAACTTAACAGTTTAACTTTGCCTCCTCACTTTTTAACTTTTTGTTATTTCTAGTAATCTTATTTTACTGACTATTCCTTTAAAATTTCTCAGTTATTATTTTTCTTGTTTCATCTTTTTGTCTTTCTATTTAAGATATGAGTAGTTTACACACCACAATTATAGAGTAATAATATTCTGTGTTTTTGTGTATACTTAATATTATCAGTGTGTTTTATACCTTCAGATGTTTGCTTAAAACATACTTTTCTTTCAGATAGAAGAATTTCCATTAGCATTTCTTGTAGGACAGGTCTGGTATTAATGAAATTCCTCAACTTGTGTTTGTTTGTAAAAGTCTTTATTTTTCTTCATGTTTGAAGGATATTTTCATCAACTATACTACTCTACAGTAAAATCTTTCTTCCTTCAGCACTTTAAATACATCACATCACTCTTTCCTGGCCTGTAACTGAAACTGACCCAATAGTCCCATAGACTGTTCTTTTGGATAAACATAGAAATTGACCCTACTGCTGTTAAAGTCTGAAACTTGTTTTCGTTTTATCTGAGTTTCTTCCTCAGGAAAGGACCTTCAGGCCTCCCAAAAATTATCAAAGTATTGAAACTCACGAAATGCTACACCTCTCATTCATCATGATTGCTTTTTTTCCCCTCCCTAGTTCTGGTTTTCTGACACATTGTTACATTTCTTCTATATAAACCCCTAGTTTTAGTCAGGGTGATGGATTTGAGACTGAGTGCCCATCTCCTCAGCTGCAGCACCAGATTAAAGGTTTCTTCCTTGGCAATACTTGTCATCTCAGCAATTGGCTTTCTGTGTGGTGAGCAGCAGGAACTAGTCTGAATTCCTGATATTTCAGTAATATAATGTTCCCACTGAAACGTCTGCTGTGAGTTTTAATGGAGCTCCATTGTATGTCATTTGTTATGTTCTGTAGCAGCTTTTAGAATTCATTCTTTATCCTTGACCTTTGAAAATTTGATTATTAATTGCCTTGAGGTAGTGTGTCTGGAATTGGTGGGTTCTTGGTCTCACTGACTTCAAGAATGAAGCCGTGGACCCTCGTGGTGAGTGTTACAGTTCTTAAAGATAGTGTGTTTGGAGTTTGTTCCTTCAGATGTTCAGATACGTCCACAGTTTCTTCCTTCTGGTGGGTTCATGGTCTTGCTGACTTTAGGAGTGAAGCTGCAGACCTTTGCGGTGAATGTTACGACTCTAAAAGGCGGCACGTCTGGAGTTGTTCATTCTTCCCAGGGGGTTCATGGTCTCACTGGCTTCAGGAGTGAAGCTGCAGACCTTCCCGGCGAGTGTTACAGATCATAAACGTGGCTTGGACCAAAAGATTTAGCAGCAGAAAGATTTATTGCAAAGAGCAAAAGAACAAAGCTTCCACAGTGTGGAAGCGGACCCAAGCGGGCTGCTGCTGGCTGGCTTGGGCAGTCTGGTTTTATTCCCTTATCTGGCCCCACCCACATCCTGCTGATTGGTCTATTTTACAGAGAGTTGGTTGGCCAGCCTAGAGAGAGACTCCCACAGTGCCTTGGAGGACTGAGGGGCTCCTCAAGTGCTGCCAGAGTGGATGCCAAGGCAGAGGAGGCGGCGTTGAGAGCAAGGGCTGGTAGCATGTTGTCACCTCTCAGTAGTACTCTTTGGGTTAAATATGCTTGGTGTTCTATAACTTTCTTTTTTTATTTTATTTATTTATTTATTTATGTATTTATTTATTTATTTTTGAGATGGAGTCTTGCTCTGTCACCCAGGCTGGAGTGCAGTGGTGTGATCTCGGCTCACTGCAAGCTCAGCCTCCTGGGTTTACGCCATTCTCCTGCCTCAGCCTCCTGAGTAGCTAGAACTACAGGCACCTGCCACCTCGCCTGGCTAATTTTTTTGTATTTTTTAGTAGAGACGGGATTTCACCACGTAGCCAGGATGGTCTTGATCTACTGACCTCCTGATCTGTCCGCTTTGGCCTCCCAAAGTGCTGGGATTTCAGGCCTGAGACACCATGCCTGGCCAACTTTCTTGTACTTACTTAAATAGCAATATCTTTACCTAAGCTTGAAAACTTTTCTGTTATTATCCCTTTGAATAAACTTTCTATCTTTATCTCTCTACATTCTCTTTAAGGCCAATAACTTAGATTTGCCCTTTTGAGGCTATTTTCTAGATCCTCTAGGTGTACTTCATTGTTTTTTATTCTTTTTTCTTTTGTTTCCTCTGTGCATATATTTTCAAATACCATGTCTGCAATCTCACTAAATCTTTCTTCTGTTTGATCTATTCTGCTATAAAGAGACTGATACATTCTTCATTATATCAGTTTTTCAACTCCAGTATTTCTGCTTGATTCTTTTTGATTATTTCAAGCTTCAGGAAATTTATCTGATAGAATTCTGAAATCCTTCTCTATGTTATCTTGCATTTTGTTGATTTTTCTCAAAAGAGTTATTTTGAATTTCCTGTCTGAAAGATTACATATATCTGTCTCTTCAAAACTGGTTCCTAGATGTCTTATTTAGTTAATTTGGTAAGGTCATGTTTTCCTAGATGGTCTGGATATTTCTAGGTGTTTCTCTGTGTCTCGGCATTAAAGACTTAGGTATTTATTGAAGTCGTTGTACTCTGGGCTTGCTGGTACCAGTCTTTTTTGAGAAGGCTTTCCAGGTATTTGAATTGGCTTGGGTTTTGTGGCCTATGTTTTTGGTTACTGCAGCTGTGTCTGGATTAGGGGACACCCCAAGCCCAGTAATGCGGTGATTCTTCAAGACTTGCAGAGCAACCACATTGGTGTTCTTGGGTGAAATTTGGACAAATTATCTGGATTATCAGACAGAGACTCTTGTTCTCTTTTCCTACATTCTCCCAAACAAATACTGTCTCCCTCTCTGTACTGAGCTGCCTAGAGCTGGGGTAGGGGTGACATAAACACTCCTGTAGCCACCACCACTGGGATTGCACTGGGTCAGACCTGAAACCAGCAGAGCACTGTTACTCTCCCAAGGCCCCCAGTAACCACTACCTAGCTAGTGCTTATGTTTTCTCATGGTTCTAGGACTCCACAGTCAGCAGGTTGTAAAGCCAGGCAGGCTAGTTTCCTTCCCTTCAGGGTGGTGAGTTTCTCCAGGCCCTGGGTGAGTCCAGAGTTGCTGTCCAGGAGCCAAGACCTGGAATCCCAAACCTTAGAAATCTACCTAGTGCTCTATTCTACTGAGGCTGAGCTGACACCCTAACCGCAAAATAGTCCTTCCTTCTCTTCCCTCCTCTTTCCATAGGCAGATGAGTCTCTCCTCATGACGACCACCACAACTGGCCTGTAAGAGTACTGCCAGACTACCACTGATGTTCACTTAAGGTCTAAGTGCTCTTTATCAGCTTGTGGTAAATGCTCCCACACCTTGGACTCACCCTTCAGGGCAGTGGACTCCCACTGGCCCTGGGTAGGTCTAGACATGCTGGTCAACTATGAGATAATTAGCAGTTTTAGAGTATTAAAGCTTTCTAGTCATTAATCTTTTGCAGTTCTGTAATGTTTCTTTATAGAATATCGTAGTTTTCTTCATAAAAATATTGTGCATAGATGATTAGGATTTCTATGTATTTAAAATAATTTAGCCTTTCATACGTAAAGCATCTTATTATCTTTAAATAATGATAGGTTTACTTTTTGGTATTGAATTTAGCCCATAATTTATAGACTAAAACCTCCTTCTCTCTTTTATGAATCAATCAAATTAATTTTCCACCAGTTGCCCAGGATTTCTTATGTAATTAATATAAATAAATAAATATAGATAGATAGATAGATAGATAGATAGATGTCTCATAAAATCATACCAGCTCTCAGTTCCTTCACTACATTTTTAAATGGACATGGTCTCCGTTTCAATCCAGATACCAATGGCCATATCCAAAACCTAGAAGTTTTGAATGCCACGTGTAAAAGTGATAATAATTTAAAATATGACAATGGCTATTACCTGAAGTATCATTAGTTTCAATTAAAATGTCCTTCAAAATATATTAATTTTAAAAGATGAAGATTATCATAACTTTTCCTCATGCTGCTGACAAGGTCCAAAACTGCTTCTAATAAAATATTCCCCTGTAACTAGGGGAATCTGTAACTGGCACAACTTCAATTACCCATTACTATTTCACTGGCTTTAACCCTAGTTCATAACGCACCTCCCTTCACACTGACTTCAGCTGATTTAATTAAGAGTGCTTGTCTGAGCCTCTGGAAGTCAGTCTATAATGTGACCGAACATTCATGAATTGATTAAACATTAAGAGTTTAGAGGCCAGGCGCGGTGGCTCACGTCTGTAATCAGAGCACTTTGGGAGGCCAAGATGGGAGGATCACGAGGTCAGATGAAGACCATCCTGGCTAACACAGGGAAACCCCATCTCTACTAAAAAAAATCATAAAATTAGCTGGGCTTGGTGGCAGACAACTGTAGTCCCAGCTACTTGGGAGGCTGAGGCAGGAGAATGGCGTGAACACGGGAGGTGGAGCTTGCAGTGAGCCAAGATCACGCCACTGCACTCCAGCCTGGGCAACAGAGCGAGACTCTGTCAAAAAATAAATAAATAAATAAATACAGTTTAGATAAGAACTTAACGTTTGGTATTAGGGAGATAATTTAGATTTGGATCAATTTCTCTACCTATTGTGACCATGAAACATTTGGTATTAGGGAAATAATTTAGATTTGGATGAATTTCTCCACTGACCATGCCAATGTTAGTATCAGCGGAAAAAATTATTCTGATATTGCCTTCAACTACTTAATGGAGATAAGAGAGCAGGGATGGAAGAAAATTGTTCTGAAACTGCGCAAACATATGTAAGACACTGCAGTACCTCCCCTTGGAGACAGAGTCTGAAGTATGAAAGCAAGTTATACATGATGATATTGATGGAGTAGAGTTGCAGCCTTCTGGATGGGTAAGTCTGGAGAAATTTGTGCTAATGAGGTATTTATTAACTTGGAATAAAACAAATACAGCAGGGGGATAACGATTTGATGTAGGTGTCTTTATTTCGGTTAGCTAAGATAGAGCTAATCACTTATTTTGGTTAGCTAAGATAGGGCTAATCCTTCAGCTTTAAAAAATTCTGTACACATAAGTCTTCAGCCTTCTAGCTATAGTTTTCCACTGAGATTTAGTAAGGAATTCATTAAAAAAAAAAAAAAAAGGAAAACCCACCTTTGAACTTTAAGGTATACTCCTTCTTTTCTCCCGAGTTGGGAAGAGATCTCCAGCCTCTCTCTCTAGGAAGGAAAATGTTGGTATGAAAAAATTTAGGCATTCCAACCTCTTTTACATCCAAACCCATTCAAAACATGTAGGCCATCTGAATTTTTGCTTGGACCAAGACAATGATTGGACCATATTTTACTAGTAGGCAGGGGAACCACACCTCAAAGATGGAACAGGCTTTATTTGTTTTCTTATCCCTGGGCTTATACATACATTTGCTAATTGTATGCTACTTTCCTTTCCTTGTTGGACAACAGTAAAATATTTTATATAACCTGTAAACTTATGTGAAGGGTCATCTTATAGGAAGAACAATGCCATTTAATTTTGCCTTAATAAAGGAGACTATGAGCCGAAAGTGTGATATGATGTGAAGCTGGTGAAATAGAACTGATGTTGTCTTCAGGTCTGTTTATATCTCTATGCACAGGGAGAAAACATCATTGAACACATTAAAACACTAGGCATGAAGCTGGGTGCGGTGGCTTATGCCTGTAATCCCAGCAATTTGGGAGGCCAAGGCAGGTGGATCACCTGAGGTCAGGAGTTCAAGACCAGCCTGCCCAACATGATGAAACCCTGTCAACTAAAAATAAAAAAATTAGCTGGATGTCATGGTGAGTGCCTGTAATCCCAGCTACTTGGGAGGCTGAGGTAGGAGAATTGCTTGAACCTGGGAGGTGGAGGTTGTAGTGAGCCGAGATCGTGTCACTGCACTCCAGCCTGGGTGACAGAGCAAGAGTCCAGCTCAAAAAACAAACAAACAACAAACAAAAAACCCTAGGCATGAAATCGTCATGAATGGGAGAGAAAATAGGTGAAAATTGTAAGTTCATCTCTGTAAATGACGAGCAGGATGAATTATTTGAGTGAATTTAACAAGGGTTTTAGTGTCCAAGGACTTAAATTTTGGAATGACTCCTCCAAAGCAGAGTTGGTATTTATCAGTTTTAATATTTTGATTTAACATAAGCTGACCAATAAGAAAAACAAAATTTAGATCACAATCTCAAATAACTCATTTTGTGTGCATCCTTTTATACAACAAATATACATTGTTAGTATTTTATATAACATCATTGATTCTATACATTTTCCAAATTTATAACATTTTTTCTTTAATGAATTTTGCACAATTTCTAAATGCCAAGCCTATTTCAAAGTGTAGTTAATATTGATAAATATGATTTTAAATAGCACATAGTTTCTCAAAATAAATATATCCAAAATAATTGTCTTTTTACTTATATTCACAAATTAACAAAACATATTGTATTATAAAGTATTCAAAATTGTATATTTTTGAAGACTGATAATTAGTTTAGAAATCAAATAAAATCACTACAAAATCTGTAACAAATTTAAATCTTATACAAAGTTTATATTTTATAAAGAGATTACAGTAAAAGTCACCCAACCAGGATCTCTTCTAAAATAGCCTACAAATTGACAATAATTTAAAAGATAATGATAAAAAGGTAGCCATAGTTTTGTGCCATTTAGAGATGTTTTTCAGTCTATTAACACTAATATGCCATGTTTGGTGGCTTAGACCTACAATCCCAAGTCTTTGGGAGGCCAAGGCAAGAGGGTTACTTGAGGCCAGGAGTCCAAGACAAGTCTGAGCAACACAGTAAGACCTTATCTGTACAAAACATTTTTTTAAAAAAACATTATCTAGACACAATGGTGCATGCTTGCGCATGTTTGCAGTCCTAGCTACTCAGGAGGCTGAAGCAGGAGAATCTCTTGGTCCCAGGGGTTGAAGGCTGCAGAGGGCTATAGTCATAGTCATTCCACTGCACTCCAGCCTGAGCAAAAGAGCGAGACCCTGTCTCAAAAAAATAAATAATTAATTAAAATAAAAACCAACAACAATAGCAATGCCTTAAAGTATATTTAATTACCTTAACAAAGAGAAAATTTATTCTCCCTTTATATGAACTAATTCCTGACTTAAGGTAGATCCTTCCATTCAGGAGAGAAACAATATTTTCTCTTATTTGTCTGTGAGACCATGCCATTTAATACTAGGAAAATAAATTTGAAAAAAAATGTAACCTGAAGATAATTAAGAAATAGTCTTATCTTACAGATGACGAATCATATTCTATTAGCAATCCGTGTAGTTATAAAACATTGTAAATAAATAATGAATTTACTATGGAGTTAGTCCAAAGATTTTGTCCCAACAAAGGACGATTTACTGAAGTATTACTCTTCCTTTACTGGTTGTTTAAACACAACTTTATATATTAAGCATTAGATTGATCTCACAAGAAACCACATTTACTCCAAATATCATTAACTTTGCTCACAACTAAACATTCCAAAGCAAATATTGAATCGTCTGCCAGACTTTCTCCATGAAAGCATCAAAACTCAAGATGTCCTGCCTCACCTACCTATTTATTTCATACTTTATCAAAAATTAATACTTTCAGGTCATCTATCTCTCGACAACTCTCATTCTCATACCAATGTGTATAGCACCTAATTGGAACCATTTCCCCAAAGCTCTACATCCTAACAAAAGTTTCACTGTGCTGTTTGGAGTGATCCCTAAGCCCCTCTGTATTTTCATCTTCTCAGAATGTTTCCTTTACCTACTGCTCCCAGTAGAAAACCATATGTCATGGAATAGGCGTTCAGTCTTTCCTGCTGAAGTTTATCATCATTTTTCACGTTTTATGGCAGAAGATAGACTGCTTGTCTTAAACATTTCTCATTGGCACTTCTAAATTACTCTTATTCCTTTATTTGAAGCTCAGACCATCTAATTATGCACTGCCACTACTGTTATCTTCTCCTGAAGTTTACAATCTAGTGGGTGGAGGAAGATGCTAAACAATGAAAATAAATTAATAGATTTTTAAGAAAATAACTGTTGTAGGGAAAAAAAGTAAATTATGGCAAGGTAAGATATGCAGTTGGAGATGCATGTTTGAAATTTTAAGTAGTATAATTTATGTAGCTCTCAGAGAGAAAGTATCTTTGAGCAGAGACCAAAAATGTCCAGATATTTTGGAAAAAGTGTTTCAAGTGATAGAAATAGAATGAGGAAGGGAGTAGAAGAAGAAATCAGAGAAGTAATGGAAGTAAGGATCATAGCTCATTTGGAACTCATTGGCAATTTTAAGAAGTTTAGTCACTCCCTCTCCTTTTTAACTCTTTTTAACTAATGTTTGCCCCTTGACTGATTAATTCTTCCTCCCTACTCTTGTCATCCTTCATAATGATTTTGGACTAATGTGGCTGGCCATTACAATAATAATACATCAGTTCATGTACTATCTTCACCTTTAATAATTGAGTTTTATCTTTTTCTTACACACCCACTACAGGGGGTCTCCATATTCACCAACATCTATGTCTCCTTTAGTGAATCATCATTCTTACTAGCTAATAAAGTGCCTACCTTCTACAGCAAACTAATGTATTTCCAATTAAGAAGAAAAAGGAGAGAAGCTTCCATAATCCGTAGGACCTATACCTGTTTCTACTTTTATATAGGCAAACTCCGATGGCTTTTAATTTTTTAGATGAATTCTCACTTTGTCACCCAGGCCGGAGTGCACAATCTCGGCTCACTGCAACCTCCATCTCCTGGGTTCAAATGATTGTTTTGCCTCAGCCCCCAGAGTAGCTGGGATTTAGGCACACACCACCATGCCCGGCTAATTTTTATATTTTTAGCAGAGATACAGTTTCACCACAGTGACCAGGCTGGTCTCAAACTTCTGACCTCAAGTGATTCACCTGCCTCATCCTCCTACAATACTGTGTCCTTCATCCAAGTCTCATTTGATGGTGACCCTTACTTTAGCCACCTGTTATTATCAGATTAACTGAAGGCTCTATCCTCACTGTCTGCTATTCTTTATGGCATTTGTCCACCAAGAAGAGACAAAGAGGCAAAAGATCAGATTGCAATGCAATAAGATAAGGCCTTTATTGTAATATTTGGAATTGCAACTTGGGAGACAGTGATTCAACTATAAACCTAATTGTATTCTTAAGAGACAGAGGGGAGTTTTTAAGAGACAATAAAAAGGAGGGTGAGGGTGATTACACAGTTTTTTTGAAAGAATTATCACTGAGTGAGATGGCCGGCTTAGTTCATGAGTTCATAGTTCATTGATTGTTGCTGTTCATGTGTTGCAGCACTGGCAAAATTCCACTGTTTCCAGCTTGTTGGGGTCATTGTGATTTGACCCAGTCAATGGTTCAAGTCTAGTTCCTAGATTTTTTGCAAGTTTGCAGGACATGCAGGAAATCCTTCTTAGAATGGATTCCCAACTCTGTTTTAGTGCTCTGAACCAGAGTGATGCCGTTTTCTCTATCATACTTCACATATTCAGTCTCATGATTTGATGTGCCATTGTGTGATGTATACGTTATCCTTTCCAGGTTAACTTTATAATGCTGTAATCATGTCCTGAAAGATTTACAATTTTTGTTTGATGGCATTTTTATTATGTTTAGAAGTGAATTTGAGGCCAAATGGACAATTTTCAGTAATTATTTATTCCCAAGGAAACATGTTATGATTTTCTATATTGTCAGGTCTTTTCATTTTTAGTAAGAAATAAAATCACTTAAATCTAGTCCTTTCATGTTACTGTTTCTCACACTTGCTGCTTTTATTATCATATTGGTTTTGGCCAATTAATTGAACTCATGTAATACTTTCAATAGATTAGTAGTTGTTTTGTGTTTACAAGTTAGGTCATGATGTCTTCAAGTAAACTGTGGTAATTTTTTCCTTTCCATTATTTACATATCCTTTTCTTAATATAGTTTAGTGACTAAAATGGAGTATTCCTGAAGCATATATATTAATTATGTTTTGGAAATCTCAAAAGTTTGCCAAGTTGTCACTGTATTGTGTTTGGAAATGTAGCATATATTTACTGGTACCATGTCTAATTTTCACAAAAGGATATTTATCCACAATGCTTTTTGAACAATGGGTAAATACAGTTTAGTCCAAGAAAATCAATTTTCATAATTGTAATACCTTACTTCCTATTCATAGACTTTTTAACTTTAACCATTTTAGCGAGTATATGTTTGACTTGCACTGTGACTAACTTGCATTTCCTCAAAGATTAATGTGTTTGATATCTTTTCCGTACTTGGTTGTCATCCACGTATATTATCTTTGATGTGTGTTTTCAAATATTTTGTTCATTTATTTAAAATTGTTTTATTGCCGTCAGTGTTTTGCTTGCCTTTTTCTTGTAAGACAGTGTTCATTGAAGAGAAGGAGATTCAAAGTTTGATAAAGTAAAATGTTGTTGAGTGTTGAAATTTGTTGTATCTTTCAAAGAGTGTTTGATTTTGTTCGAGTATAAAATCACTTGGGATATGTTTAATCTTTTAAACGTGTGACTTAAAAGATTATGGTTTCCCTCTAAGGTTTGCTAGAGTGGGTCTACTACAATTTTTACTCAAGGATTAATTTAGATCTTTTATAAAAATTTACTATTTTGGATTCATCATCAAAATTTCTGTGTATTATAAGATTTCTCCACTTTCGCTGGTTGAACTTCAACTATTCCCACCATCTCCAAAAATTGTGTAGTCAGTGTAAAAAAAGAAAAAAAAGAAAAAAAAAACATGATAAACCTCGCAATGACTGAATTGACCCAAGCCTTCACCACAGGGACACGAAGAAAGCTGAAAAACTTTTTCAGGCCCTGATGGGAAGGAGAGATCAAACACGCTTTATTTTATTCTCCTCACTGTAGAGTTCAGTCACAACTAACCAGCAAGAAAATAGAGATTTTTACAGAACAGACTCTTTGTGGCAATAAGATACCAATTCCAAATTGACTGTGGTATAACATCACATGAGGATAACACATCCTAAAAGAAAATCAAAGTATTTTACCCTAAAATATTTTTCTTTGACATCTTTTTAAATGACCCTGCAAAACTTTCTCTTGTGGGAAAAATTTGCATTCTGTAGGGAATTTTCTTTCCTTACTAGCTTTCTCCACAGAATCTCACACCTTTGATAAAAGACATTCACTCTGAAGCCTGCTACCTGGAGGCTTCCTCTACGTGACAAGAACTTTGTCTTCCACAATTCCTTCCCTTTTATCTTAACTTGAGCTGATTTCAACTCTTTAGGCAGAGCTAAATCCTTTCAACCAATTGCTAATCAGGAAATCTTTCAACCCACCTATGAATTGGAAGCTCCTGGCTACCCCACCCCACTTCAGGATGACCCACCTTTCTTGTCTGAACCAATGTATAACTTACATGTATTGATTTATGTATTTGCATGGAACTTTGGTCTCTCTAAAATGTATAAAATCAACCTGCAACCTAACTACTTTGGACACATGTTCTCAGGTGCTCCTCAGGCTGTGTCACAGTTCATGATCCTAAACATTGGAAAAATAAACTTCTAAATTGATTGAGATCCATCTTAGATACTTTTCAGTTTACATAGACTGCTTACTGGTGAGTCCTACACTATCATCATGGAGTTACTCTCCACATATGTACGGCTGAATCTGTAGCCAAAGATTCAAGGAGACCCAATAATTGATTTCTGTAGCTATCTTTGAATCTCTCTCTTCCATGATATTCTGCTACACAAATTATTGTCATGTTACCATCCCCAAATCTGATTTCTGTCTTCTCAGCTCAGTGAGATCATGGGGCACTATTTCCTTTCTTTCTGCTGTGGTTTGGAAATTGCTTTCAGATAGTAAGTTAGGTTAAACACAGAGCTTACGTATTTCATTTATTTCAGATATCACAGACGTGCTCTGCCTGCTGAGCAAACTATAGGCCCATGAATACAGGATTCTCCATAGTTGACCTAAATTTTGGCTCTCCAGATAACTTTACAATGTCTTTCTTACGTTTACTGTTTTTCTTATAACTTTAAAAAATGCTTCTACTGAATAAACATATTCTAATAGGATGTGTAAATAAATATTAGATTGAAAATGGTAAAAAAAATTATACGTATCAACTATTCTTTGAGAATTTAGATATATTTTTCATTTATAATTTTTAAGAAAATTATTCAAAACTTAGAAGTCAAATTGTATACAATTATCCTTTAAGTATCACAAAGAATACCTCAGTTCATAGAGCCTCCCCCAAAATATTTAAGACTTTAAAAACATTTACCAATTTTTTGGCTTTGCTATTTATTATTTAATTATAACCTAAATATTACTTTGTGGATTTCTGTCTAACAAAGACATGTCTGCAAAAATATTGATATTGTTACCTGGTTAGATATTAACTAGTATTGTATTAAACAAGTTAATTTAAACACTCCTTAGAATTACTGAATACATAAATTTCTGTTCCTCTAATATATTTTTGAAACAGTTCACAAATATTACCTGTTCCATAACCAATTAAACGGTTAAATAAATTTCAACATTGGCTTCTTCTATTTGGTATGAGAGTCATATTTTTAACTTTTTGAAAATTATACTTGGGCAGTTTTACAGGTCATCTCCGAAGATATCCAAGTAGACTCAGCTGTCAGAACCAATTTTACCAGAAAAGTAAACCTCGTGGACTTTTCCAGCACAGATTCCCTCAATCTTTCTCTCTCTGTCTCTTTCTCTCTCTTTCTGCCTTTCTCGCTCCCTCTTTCTCTGTCACTCTTTTATATCTATCTATCTATCTATCTATCTATCTATCTATCTATCATCTATCATCTATCTATCTATCTATCTAGTGTCTTGACAGTTAAATTAACTTCTTTTGTAGAAATAGCTAATTTGCTTATTTATTTATTTATTTATTGTTTTGTTCCTATAAGTGAATTCCAAGTATTTTCAGTCCTGGGTCAAGATTCATTCTAATTTATGTTTGTGCATAACAAATAATTTCATATAGGTGCCAGAATATTTGTGAATTAATAATTTTGGTTTGACCACATGGTGACCTTCTTTCTGGATAGTAGTTATCTATTCTCTCTCGGAGGAAAGACAAAATGAAAGTGGTGTGTTAGACTTTTTCATGGTCTGTTAGTCCATTTGTGAGAAGAAAATATTTCAAGCGGCCCTTTAATATCTGGTGTATTGAGTTTTTCCTCTCAGTTTATACTTAAGCCATAGCTAAGGTTAACAAAGTGTATAGGAATGGCTGCTATTAAAAGTTTTTTTCTTGTGTGTGTATCAGTTGAGGTTTTTTACTTCTGGATAATATTGTTAAACTGATTATTTTAAAAATCTCTCAAAATAAACTTTTGTGACTTTCATAAAGATTAATATACACTTAGATAAATCTAATATTTACAGTATTTCCAGAAAACTAAAGAAATTAAATCTTTTATATTTACATATATTCAACGTTAATAAAATGTATCCTCTGAGATAGTGAAAGTTTAGATTGATTTTTAATAAAAATATACATTTTTAAAATTAACTTGAATTTTTGTACAAATCGGACTTTAAAAATGATTTTGTAAAATTCAATAAATACACACCTGTGTGTCTCTCTCTCATTTAATCATTGTAGGGAATAATTTAAAAACATATTTTTTATCATGTTATAATATTTGAATTGTTTTCTCATAAACACACTAGTTATGCTTAACTTCCAAAATTCTAATACTGGTTAATGAATTAGATAAGCTGAAATTACTATTATGCAATGTTTAACATTATAAAATAGTAACGTTGCACATGATAGATTTCAAATTGCACTAGAATGAGTGATATCAATAGTAGTTAGGTTCCATTGTGAGTCATCTAAAAGATAATTTTTAAGATTATTAGTTAAATTTAAAATTTTAGAATAGTATTTCCTTTAGTAACAAATACTTTTTTAGATATTTGTTTGATTTCTAATTAATATAAGTACCTGAATGTATTGGTCTGTTCTCACACTGCTATAAAGAACTACCTGAGACTGGATAATTTAAAAAGGAAAGGGGTTTAATTGAATCACAGTTCCACACCACAGTAGTCTGTAAAAGAGGCATGGCTAGGGAGGTCTCAGGAAACTTATAATCATGACAGAAAGGTGAAGGAGAAGCAAGCACATCTTCATATGGCAGCAGGAGAGAGAGTGAAGTGAGAAGGGCTACACGCTTTTAAACAACCAGCTCTCGTAAATACCTATTTACTATTATGAGAACAGCAAGGGAGAAATCTGTCCCCATGTTCCAATCACTTGCCTCCAGGTCCCACCCCCAACAATGGGAATTAAAATTTGACATGAGATTTGGGTGGGAGCACAGAACCAAATCCTATCATTCTGCCCCTGGCTCCTTCCAAATCTCATGTCCTTCTCACATGTCAAAACACAATCATGCCTTCCCAACAGTCCCCTGAAGTCTTAACTCATTCCAGTGTCACCTCAAAAGTCTCAGTCCAAAGTCTCATCTGAGATAAGGCAAATCTCTTCAACCTTTGAGCCTGAAAAAAATAAATAAATAAATAAAAAAATAAAAGGTTACTTCCAGGATACAATGGGGATACAGGCATTAGGTAAATTCCCCTAGTTCAAAAGGAGAAATTGGCCAAAACAACGGGACTACAGGCATCATGCAAGTCCACGACCCAGCAAGGCAGTCATTAAATCTTACAGCTCCAAAATAATCTACTTTATATCCATGTCTGACATCCAGGCTACACTGATGCAAGTGGTGGGCTCCCAAGGCCTTGGGCAGCTCTGTCTGTGTGGCTAAGCAGGGTACAGACCAAGCAGCAGCTTTCATAGGTTGTTGCTGCGTACCTGCAGCTTTTCCAGGCACACAGTGCAAGTTGTCAGTGGATTTACCATTTTGGGGCCTGGAGGATGGTGGCCTTCTCACAGCTCCACCAGGCAGTGCCCCAGTGGGGACTCTCTGTAGGGGATCCAACCACACATTTCTCCTCCACATTGCCCTAGTACAGGTTCTCCTTGAAGGCTTCACCCATGCAGTAGGCTTCTGTCTGGACATCTGGGTGTTTCCACATATTCTCTGAAATCTAGGCAGAGTCTCCCAAACCTCGACTCTTGCCTTCTGTATACCCATAGGCCCAACATCATGTGGAAGCTGCCAAGGCTTGGGGCTTGTATCATCTGAAGCAATGGCACAAGCTGTACCTTAGCCCCTTTTAGCCAGGGCTGGAGGTGGAGCAGCAGGGACACAGGGGCACCATGTCCCAAGGGTGCACAGAGCAGCAGGGCCCTAGCCCTGGCCTAGAAAACCATTTTTTCCTCCTAGGCCTCCTGGCTTATGATGGGAGGGGCTGCCACAAAGGTCTCTGAAATGCTCTGGAGGCATTCTTCCCATGGTCTTGGCTATTAACATTAAGCTCTTCCTTACTTATGCAAATTCCTACAGTCTTGAATTCATCCCCAGAAAATGGATTTTTCTTTCTCACTACATAGCCAGGTTGCAAATTTTCCAAACTTTTATGCTCTGCTTCCTTTTTAAATATAACTTCTAGTTGCAACTCATTTCTTTGTTTATGCAAATGAGCAAAGGCTCCCAGAAGCAGCCAGGCTACATCGTGAATGCTTTGCTGCTTGGAAATTTCTTCTGCCAGATGCCCTCAATCATCTTTCTCAAGTTCACAGTTGCACAGATCTCTAGAGCAGGGGAAAAGGCCACCAGTCTCTTTCCTAAAGCATAGCAAGAGTGACCTTTGCTCCAGTTCTCAATAGTTCATTATCTCCATCTGGGAGCAACTTAGCCTGTACTTTACTGACCATATCACTATTAGCATTTTGCTCAAAACCGTTTGGTCAAAACCAAGTCTCTAGGAAGTTCCAAACATTCCCTCATCTTCCTGCCTTCTTCTGATTCCTACAAACTGTTCTACCTTTGCCCATTACCCAGTTCCAAAGTCTTTTCTGCATTTCCAGGTATCTTCATAGCAGTGCCCCACTTCTCTAGTTGCAATTTTCTGTATTAGTCTGTTCTCACATTGCTATAAAGAACTATCTGAGACTGGGTAATTTATGAAGAAAAGAGGTTTAATTGTCTCACAGTACTACAGGCTGTACAGAAGGCATGGCTGGGGAGGGCTTACGAAACTTACAATCATGGTGGAAGGGCGAGGGAGAAGCAAACACCTCTTCACATGGCAACAAGAGAAAGATAATGAAGGAGAAAGTACCATACACTTTTAAACAACCAGATGTCACAAGAACTCACTCACCATAGTGAAAATAGCAAGGGGGAAATCCACCCCATGATCTAATCGCTTCCCACCAGGTCCCTTCCCCAATACTGGGAATTATAATTTGACATGAGATTTGGGTGTGGCCACAGAGCCAAACCATATCATTGGATCTTTAATAATCAAACATAGTTTTTTCATTCTTGTGGCTTTGCTTCTTACTTTTATATCTCCAGAGATCCTATTATTTTTGGTTCTCTTAATGAGTATATTCTATTCTGCTGCTTTAAACAAGGGAAAATGCTTATGTATGGAATTGGATGATCAAATGATTAGTCATAACGGGTTTTGCTAATCTGATATTTGCACAGTTATTACACATTATACATATTCGTACAGTTACATACATCCTAGTTTTCTCCTGGAAAGAAAAGTAAGTTGCATAGGGTAAATGATAATTGGTGTGGTTGATTGATAACATACTAGAAGCACTCACAACAGCTACATATTCTGTGTATCCAATGTAAAAGGATGTATTTTGCTTTCCAAGAAAAAAATGCAAGTCTTCTCCTAAAGTTAAATGACATTTTCCACATAATATTCATAATGTTAAAAAAATATAGTGAAAACAGTGACAGATTAAAGCTAAGCATCAATGACCAATTATAAAATATATGACAAAAGCAAATTTGATTTACCTTCATTTATAATGCCTGATATTAAAAAAGTGGAATGTGTTCAAATATTGATGGGAAAAAAAAAAGTCTTTTGATAGGGAATTTTGTAATTTGTTAAAGTTTGTCGATTTTTCCAGATGCATGTTATGAATAATATATTGTATGTCTTCCTTTTATTTATTAAGAAAATAATGATCCAGTTCATCAGAATTAATTGTTACTATGTTTCTGAAGAGACACTCTTTCCATTTTGACAGTATTGGTTACTGTAACAAATTAATCATTACTATTTAGTTGTATCATCCAGCAGGTGGTTTACTCTTTCCTTGGAGGTTTGCCTGGAGGCTCTGCTATAAGCTCCAGGCAAAATATGTGTCTTCCACAAATGAGGCTGGTCTGTTAACATCAGGGAATGTACAAAGTATACTGATACTTTAAAGGACCGGCTCTGAGAAGGAAACTCCCAAGCTGAGTTAAGATTCCTAGGACTCATTTAAGTCCAGACACAGATGAAATGACCTCACATAAAAAGATATCTATACTAAGATAGAGTGAAACAGAATTTATTACATAAGACTGAATCAATTGATGAGGGATATATATATATAATATATATGCTTTTTGAAACATAATTGGAATTATTTTTAATGCTCTATTTTCTGATGATATATGCAGT
The DNA here is from genome assembly GCF_009764315.1 of Trachypithecus francoisi. Lineage (NCBI taxonomy): Eukaryota > Metazoa > Chordata > Mammalia > Primates > Cercopithecidae > Trachypithecus > Trachypithecus francoisi. Next base: position 59,872,508 of record NW_022681465.1, read on the forward strand.
TAGTTAGGGGATTTTGGTACTGAGCAAGAAAAAAGAAAAAAAGAAAACAACCACAACCTCCCTGTAAAACAGAATGAGCGTTTTTTGGAATGGTATTTTGATAAGTTTGCATAGAAAGAAGTGTCAGTCACAGCAGGAGACTTTCCAGAGACAGTAGCATGAGGCCATCACTCAAAAAGACCAGAGGGCAAAGAAAGTCCTGAAGGAGAGGGGAATTAGAGAGGAGGCTTACATAGAGAGGTGATAGTGCACAGAGGCAAAATTATAGAGCTCTGAAGGGTAGCAGTAACTTGGAATCTTTTATAGCCTCACAGGTGATCTTACCTATGCCTAGAAGATGTGCTTATTTGATCTATATGCAAAACAGTTAAACATGTTCAAATTTGAGTTTGGTGCTGGTGAACATTTGACCTAACAGTCTATAATAACTGTGTAACAGGGGTCATTATTGTCCATCTATACAACATTTGGGTATGTAAAAAAATACTTCATATTTTTTAGCTGTCTTTAAATCCTGGTAGACTTTAAGCTAAAATAGAGATTGCTAAATACTATCATATTTTTACTGAGTTCTCGGTATTCATAATTCAGAAGAAAAATTATTTTATGAGGTCTCAATGCTTCATAAATACTTGGGAAGTTGAGTACATTTAATAAGAGTCTCTTTTCCTATTTAACAGGAAATAGTTGTTCTAGTAATTTTGAACCAGGAGTCAAGGCTAATCCTGGAAAGTCATATGGGGAATATAGCTCATTCAATCAGGTATGAGCTTGTGGCAGGCCAGGTCTTCTAACTCAGGCCTGCATAACAACTATTTCAGTACTGAGTAGTTGTTAAATATTAAAAGCTGAAAGAGCCAGCACCCTTATACAAAGGCTGGACTGTAACAAAAGCCCACCAGGAGTTTTGCCTCAGCCTTTCCTGGGCCTTAAAGCATGACAAAATTGATTTGCTTTCCAGGAAACTGATTTGCTTTCTAGGAAGCTGATTTGCTTTCCAGGAAGCTAGGGCGAGTATTAAATGACCAGTGAGTAGGCAAGGCTAGGAGCAAAACTGCACATTTATTTTTGGTCCCCCAGCTTCAGGAAAGAAGGTGTGGGGGAGGGGTGAGGCCCATCCGTCTCCGGCAGGGGAGGCCGGGGGAGTCACCCGGTAGGGTTCTGGGGCAGAGTTCCTACAGTCCCGACCGGAGTGAGAGCTGAGGAAGTGCAAGCAGCGCGGGGGCTGGGAGCGGCTTTTATGTCCTGGGCCTGGGAGTGGGAGGGCAGTGGGCGGGATGTAGGCGGGTCGGGGCCGGGCAGTGGGCGTGGCTAGGCGGGTTCCGGCTTTCTCCGTGGGAGGTCGGGTTGCGCCTGTGCAGTCCACCTGTGTCTTTCCCGGGCGCAGGAAAGCTGACGGTGAAGAACCCGGAACTGTGCCATCTTGCCTCCGTTCGTCCAAACAAAAATAACAAAGGAATTCTTAACAGGACCCCTTTAGGATTAAACAAGTTTTATTGGGTGGGGGCGGAAGGGGGGATCTGAATAAACTCCCCAGGCCTCCACAAATAAGTTTATTGGGGGTCTGAAGGAACTCCCCAAACCTCCATGATTTAGTAGGAGCCAAGATAGGGTAATCACCCCAGCACTTGGACTCATTTAGATTAAATAAATTTACTGAGGCTCTGGAGAAATGTCTTCAGGACTCAGACCTTACTTACAGATTAAAAGAAATTAATCACTTATTGTAAAGGTAAACTGAGGCTGGAGGCAAACCAGGAACGAAGACACAAGGCAAATGGCAGTGAGAATAGCCTTTTATTAGGGCTCACGGGCGAGGTTCCTCGGTCCAAAGGCATGGGCCGAGGAAGTGGCGCTGAGGGAGGAGGGTAGGGGCTTTTTATAGCCCAAGAGGTAGGGAAGCTGGTTGTGCAAACAGGGCCTGGGGGGTCTTGAAACTACTAGGGCAGGAGTTGAGTAAGGGTCATGAGGAAGGGGTCTTTGGAAACTGTCAACCGAAACTGCTGTTTACGGACTTGTGGAATGCAGGTGAGCTGCAAGTCATGGGGGAGTGTGGTTGCCCAGCCGGAACTCTGCCACATGTAAGTCTGCGGGTATGTACAAGGGTGAAGGGAGTCTTTAACAAAAGGCCAGCTAGGCTGGGTAACACCGCCATGTTGGGTCTAGATCCCTGCCTAACACTTATGTCTTCAGATGAATGCACACTTACAAATAGACCTAGAGCTTGGAAGTATATAAGCTCTAGAAATCTTTGTAACTTTGAGTTGGTGTGGTGATATTTTCCAGGCCTTCTCCGTGTAACCGGTTACAGAAATAAAAGCCCCCTTCTCTCCCAGTTCCGCTTATCTTGTTATTGGACCTGGATAATAAGCAGCCTGACCCTCGGTTAGGTCCGGGAACAAGCTGAGTTCTGAAGAGCAAGAGTATTACATTATGTAACTCATGATTTACAAAGCCTTTCCTGAGAAACTCACCTAGTATCCAAATTATAGGGATTCAGCCTCATAATTTGTAAGGAACACTTGGTAGTGGTCCTGGGGCCTTCAAAGTTTTGAGAAACATCAAGAGGAGGAGATTAATTTCTTCAAATGTATTTACATTTCTGTAGAACCTTCTGAACAGAGATTCTTGAATGTGGTTACATAGCCTTGGGATAGAAGAGTCAAATAATAGAGTGATTTTAATATCCAGCCAAGATTCCTTACAAAAATTTCTACACATAGGTTAACTTTCTCGTCTCAGTTTGTTCAGTAAGTTATTTTTGACGAGGTTCATATGTGCTAATTATCAGTTTTTGCTGCACCTGTGAAAATAATTGTGTACAAAATAAAATGGGACCAGTGTGTCCTCTGTGTGTGTTTGTGTGTTTGTGTGACAGTTAATGTTATGTGTCAACTTGATTGACTAAAGGGTGCCCAGATAGCTGATAAAGCATTATTGCTAAGTGTGTCTGTGAAGATATTTCTGGATTATATTGGCATTTGAATCAGTAGACTGAGTAAATAAAATTGTTCTTACCTATGTAGGCAAGCATCATTTACTCCATTGATGGCCTGAATAGAACATAAAGGTGTAGGAACAGCAATTTGCCCTGTCTCTCTGCTTGAGCTGGGACATCCATAATCTCTTCTTCTCAGAGATCACACTCTCAGATTTTGGGCTTTTGGAATCGGAACAAAATGTCTACCATTAACACTCCACCATTGATTCTAAGGCCTTCAGCCCCAGATTGCATTGCTATTGGCTTTCATGATTCTCCAGCCTGCAGGTGGCTGACTGGGATTTCTCAGTCTCCATAACTATGTAAGCCAATTCCCATAATAAATGTATATTTACATACATATATAGGTTTCAAAGTTCAATTACACTCATATACACAAAAACTACCTTTGGAGATTCCATATGATCACAAAAGAGGGAGAGAGGTTGTTAATAAAAGTTTTCTAAAACTTTGAAATAAGAAAATGAATGTAAAAAAGTTTATTTAATAATAACATAAACAACTTCAACATATCAGCTCTTTTCTGATCAGTTCTTTTTCATGCATTTTTTCTCTTATCATTGCTAAGGAAAAATGTAATATTTAAAGCTTTGATATCCAGAGTAAGTAGGTTTCTATATACCTTCCTGGGAAACTGTTTAATAAGTCTATTCCATATTTGCTTAATTTTCTAAGAGGAGAGTCTTATGTTTGACTTTGCTATTCACTATTTCATTAAATCCCACTCACTATCAAGTTACATGTAAATTGTAGATTTTGGTGAGTAGGTATTCACTATTTGATTAAATCCCACTCGCTATCAAGTTACATGTAAACTTGTAGATTTCTGTGAGTAGGAAAAAAATGCTGAAGTTTATAATTTTATTACCTGGTATTTTTGTTAGAAAATTTAGACCAGCATGTGTTTGACAGACTATGCAAAACTCCATAACTTAGGTTTTCTTAAACAACAGCTTTATGGAGATAAAGTTTTCTTACAAACAATTCACTCATTTTTAAATGTTCTAAAAAAGCCCACACCCATTGTTATTAACCCTCCCAAATCTACAGATTAGCCTATTCTTGATATTTTATGTAAATCAACCCATACAACATGTGAGTTTTTCCCAATGATTTTTCTAACTTAACATAACATTTTCAAGGTTCATCTACCAATATCAACATGTACTGGTATTTCTTTTTTACTGCAGAATTTAAACCAGATATACTATTTTATTAGTTCCGTGATTTATTGCTGACTTGAATAAATGTTTTATGTGTGTTCGTAGTCTTAATTTTATTTTGCATTTGTAACTAAACGCAATATTAAAGAGTGATTTTATGTTTTCAAATTTCCGATTTTTGTTTTTAATTTTTCTGTTTTAAAGAATAGAAATATGTACATAATTAAAAAAAGCTTACATTCAAATGTACTGAAAAAATGAAAAATCAACAAACACATATCATTTTTCAAAAATATAACTACATAAAATATTCAAGAATCATCAACCCTTACAAAGAAAATAGCATTGTAAAAATTCAGTTTTTAGTTAAATAGTTGAGATTCAGACATATTTCTGATTTTTTTTTTTTTTTTTGAGACGGAGTCTTGCTCTGTCACTCAACTGGAGTGCAGTGGCACAATCTCGCCTCACTGCAGCCTCTGCCTCCCGGGTTCCAGTGATTCCCCTGTCTCAGCCTCCTGGGTAGCTGGGATTACAGGTGCATGCCACCAGGCCTGGCTAATTTTCGTATTTTTAGTAGAGACTGGGTTTCACCATGTTGACCAGGTTGGTCTCAAACTCCTGACCTCGGATAATCCACCGTCCTCGGCCTCCCAAAGTGCTGGGATTACAGGAGTGAGCCACCACTTCCAGCCTTGCTGTAGTTTTATATGACCCTGTGAAGCAGAAAAGAAATGTCAAGTTGCACATTTTGATAAATTTTATTTTTATTCATTTTGTTCATTAGAAATATGTAAAAGGCATTTGACATTATTTGTATTTTTGTAGCTGTTTTCAATAATTTTTGTCAAAGTGTGAAATTTGTTGATTTTTCTGTAACCAGCCCATGAAATACATTGTCTAACTGCTTGATACACTGGCTTCTTAGCAAAAAAGTGCTCTAAATAAAAGATATGCTTTGAAATGCCAAACATCCTTCTTACTACATAAATCTAATCTTTTTTTTTTTTTTTTTTTTTCATGAAAACGAGAGAACTGGAAATAGATCTCTGGATCTTTCAAATCTATGTGAACAAAAAGTGTTATAACATTATTACTTGAATGTGAGTTAAAAATGCAGAAAATCACTGTAGTTTTGTGTTTTGCATTTGGTTTTTACTAGTCCTAGGGTTTGACCACCATTGTACTGGGTTTTTCTAGACTTTTAAGTCTTTTTACTTTCTATCCCATTCCTTCTTATGTCTATAAAGATCTAATTATAAAACATATACCCTGTGTCTGATATTAAAGTTACTCCTCTAAACTTGATTTACAATTCAGAGTAAATATATGTGGCTGATTTTTGTCTTCTAATCTGAATTAATTTGTTACTCAGTATATTAATATTTAATTAGCTTAATAATGTTGATTCAGTTATTATATAATCTATCAAAGTGCTCTTATTTGTGTATTTATACAACCTAGCTACAAAAATAGTATTAATCTTACTCAAATTATTTGGTCTAGTATTTGTATATTTTATGTGGAAGGATATCCATAATTATCTCATATTTCCACGTTTATTTTAAGATAGCATGCTTTAAGATAATTAAAATTCTTGCTGTGAAACATTCAAACAATACTTTTAATTAAGTTGTATATTAGATTGCTTATATGAGGCAACTGTTTTAAAATTATTGAAGTGTTATTTGTTAGAAATATCTTTTTCTACCATTAAGTTAAATGTGTTAATGAAAAGATGAAGCGAGACAGTGGAATTTGGTGAATTCATCAGAATCAATGATGTTTATACATTTTATTAGCAAATAGGTTGAATTGTTCAGTTTTGTTACTAAAACTGATGAATTCTCTAGGAATATATTGTTAAGTTTCATTTGAGTTTTCCTCCTTTTTAAGTGTACCTGAAGCTAGATTATCAATTCTGTTATTTCACTAAGTGGTGAGTCTTCTTCTCCTAGGAAATGAAATAAATGTTCAAACTAAAAGACTTTCTCTCCCAACTCTAAAATTTTTCAACAGCCGGCATAAACATTAATAAGGCTAGTGCTTGTAATAAAACTTGAGAGAAAAAGTACTGCAATTAAAAGTAAAGAAGCATAAAGCAAAGCGTACCCCTTGACTACTAAATAGCTGGAGCCTTGGCAATCTTGGCATAATCTCTTTTTTCCCTAACATTTTACATCATTCACATTTATTCTAGCAAAGAAAAATTGAACCTATAAATGTATCTTGACCTCATTTCTCCAAGCTGTGTTGTGGTATTGCATGTTAATTATTGACTGCCAAATTAGTCATGTGATGCAAATTACATATATATATATGTACATGTGTGTATATATAGGTAAATACAGAAATATTGTTTGTGCATGTTTGTATGTAGTTAATCCCATATTATTTGCAGATTCTGTATTTGCAAATTTGCTTACTCCCCAAAGTTTATTTGTAGCCACAAAATCAGTGCCTGGGGTACCTTTCATGTCATTCATTTTTAGAAATTTGCAAGCAGCAAAAAAAAATTGAGTAGCCCCATGCACATGAGATCCCAACAGAGGTTGAGTGAGAAATTTGTCATCCCATGAACATGTGCATTCCCAGCTGAGGTTGAACAAGGCAATTCTCTGTCCTTTTGTTTCAGATATAGTGCAAACAATTGTCTTTTCTGTGATCCTTTTAGTGTTGGTTTTTGCTTTCTTTGGTTGATGTTGTTGTTGGTTACCATTTTACTGATATTCAAAACCCATTGAATTTCCAACACTGATTTGTCTTAAAAAGAATATCTGTAGAACAAATTAGAGGGTTAAGAACTGAAATGTTTGTAATAACATATATCGCTACTAAATGAAGACAGCATTTGATAATATTAAATGTTATCATTTCTATTTTTTCGCTGTTCTAATTGTATAATTAAAACTTAGACACAATACCTAAAAAGATCCAGTTGTGATTACAGTAGTCTTGAACGCTATTCTTTAACTTTTCCTATTTTATATTTCTGACTTTTTTCATGCAAATTCAGTTTATATACTGAAAATGAATACACTTAGAGACTGTGAAATAGGTAGCCAAAATATATTAAGAGATACATTTATTAATCAATACTTATTTTAAAAAGTGATAAAAAACCTTGGAAAAAGCAATTGAAACAGGTTTATTCATCAGCTAAAGTATTTTAAGGCATTTGAGTTTGAAGCATTTATGTATGTTCATCTACTTCTTCCCTTCAGACTATAATGAGAGCCATGGAATTTCTTTAATTTATGTTAAATAACAATTATTTCTGGATCAAGTTTTTCCTGCTGAAGTAATTATCTCTGTCAAAGCAGTTTAACTAAAAAGAAACCATTCACTTTTCCTGGAAAGAGTTCCTTTTGAATTTAATCATATTGAAATTCTATTAATTGGAAAAGTGTACTGTTGAAAGAAAAGCTTGTATAGACTTCAGAAATAGAAATTTTAAAATAGAAGTTGATTCACATGAACACATGGATAGTTTAGATTTCTAAGAATACACCAAAAATACAAGTGAAAAAGGAACTTGAAAAATATGTTAAATATGTTTTTCATCTCTTGTTGTAGCGTTGCAAGTGTCATCTTTTCAGAGAGGTCTTTCTTGACATACTATGTTAAGATGATCCTCTCTACCTGTTATGTTTTCATCACACAGTTGGTTTATTGCTTTAGAATTTCTTTTTACAAATTTACCAGAAAACTGTAGTTGTAATAATAATATTTAATTATTTGCTTATTTATGTATTGTTATTAGGCTAAATATCAGATATTTATGAATAATACAATTGAATGAAGTTTTAGTATGCATAACTATTTATCCATAAGTTTTCATCTATTACATGTTATCTATTATATATATTTATCTATCTATATATAAATATCAATCAACCAGAAGGATATTTCATGTCACCGGTACCAAAGAGTGAGCTTTTTACAGGTTCTTGATTCAAAATAAAAATTTGACCCAACATTACTACTGAGGAGGATGAACCTAAAATACTTAACTGACCATGAGAAGCATTAGTAATGTCAGAACCTACAGAGAATAAGATGATTGTCAACCTGAGTGGGCTAAAGGATGCAAAGATAGATGATGAAACAGTATTTTGGGGTGTTTCTCTGAAGGTGTTTTCAAAAGAGATATACTTTAGTGTTAGTAGGCTCAGTAAAGAAAATCACCCTCTCCAGTGTGATGGCATCATCTAGCTTGTTGAGGTCCTGAATAAAACAAACAACTCAAAAGAAGGATCAATTCACTTATCTGCTTGAGAAGCTGAAACATCCATCTTCTGATCTCAGACAGAAGCACTTCTGATTCTTGGGCCTCCAGATTCAAAACAGAACTTACACATTTCCTCCGAGCCCCAACACCCTGTGCTTGAGCCTTCAGATGTGTACTACTACCTATGACACCTTTGTCTCCCCTTGTTCTTAGGCCTGAAGGTTTAGACTGAAACTATACCACCAGCTTTCCTGAGATTCTTAGTTGCAAATAGCAGATTGTGGGACTTTCATAACCAGGTGAGGCTACATGTCACAATGAATATTTTTCTGTACTTCTATATCAATATCTAACTGGTTCTGTTTCTCTGGAGAACCCTTATACAGATAGTCAGAATGAAATCTGTAGTTGTGTTATACGGAATGATATGCACAGGGAGTTCCGTGAATTATTTTCTGCAAACTCTAAGGTGGAGATGATCGAGATACACAAATCACCTGTGCTCTTCTGAAATGTTACATGTTGCCATTGCTCTGAGAATGGTGATATGCAAGCAGATCAAAATAGCTTGGATAATTTTGATCAATATTTTGCTTTATTTTGTTTTTTAAAGCTCAGAGACCAGTCAAAAGATTTGAATTTTTAACAATATATTTCAATTATAATTTAAGACATGCTTAGAACAAATATGAGATAGATATTGGTAGATATAATAAAGTTCATCAGATGAGTTTATTATATCCATCACCACCAAGGGAGAATCTTAAACTAGCCAGCAGAAGAGTATTTTTTTGTTGTTGTTTTTTATTTCTTTGTTTGTTTTTTCCTCTCATAATAGGTTCAGAGAAAGCCTGTGGGATTTATTCAATAAATTAAGTGGGAATTGATGGACCGGCCAGGGTAGAGACACTCAACTCTTTAGAACACTTTATTGGGCATTCTGCATTACCTTCCTCACTTAAACATCAGATATTTCAGGAGCTCTTAAAAGTGCCTCTGCAGTTAAGTTTCATGTTGTATTACCACTAGATTTTCTTTTCTCTGCTATTGCCAAATTCCATTGATCCAGATTCTAAGATTAGACTGAAGCCCTCCCAATGTGTAAACACGTAGAACAAATCAGGATTTAGGAAACAAGTTTTTGCAAAACATTTCTGGATAGATGACCCATCACAAAATGAAATACAGAAAACTGCTACTCATGACATACTCGGTCTGGTTCTAATTGAGTAGTTGGGTGTGTTGCAGGTGTCCCAAATTTGAGTGTTGAAGTTAACGTCTCCAAACCTTAAAATATACACAGGGAGGATAAGAGACTCCTGCTTTCACATAAATGTTTAACCTAAACCATACATTATTTTAAGGCAAAAAGAAGTCATCAAAACTTGGGTCAACATGCAAGAGATTATGATTTTCCAGGTAAGTGTATGCATGGCTTTATTCACGATGTCAGGTAAGAAGAGAAAATCATTCAGTTTAACAGTGCAGCTCTTCATGTGTATCTTACTCTTACATCCGTCACAAGAACAAGCAAGATAAAATATTAAGAAAAAAATACTTGTGGCTTATAAAAAGTCACCAGAATGATTACATTTCTTTTATTTACTTGAGTTGTTAGTACCATATATCTGTTCATATGTATCTATTCATATATCTATTCACATAGCTACCTTGGTGTCATAATATTAACTCTATTCTTGGAAAGGAGATAGCTCAATAACTTCAACTCCAGGTGGTCAAATACACATTTCTGTATTGCAGAAGCAGTCGCAGTCAAAAACTGCTAAAACTAGAGACTTAAGAAATATCAGCTAATAGTAGTAGCGTTAGGATACAAGCTAAGCAAACCAAAATATACTAGTCAAAAAGATCTACAATTTTTTCCACAGACAAAATAGCACCAAAACATCAAACATAATGCCTTTAGAATATTGACTTTATTTAATACTTTCTCAGAGAAATACAAAATCATGCAAAATTCAATGTTGTCATTCTTCAAAGCCCCTTAAGCTTATCATTATTATGGAAGTCTGAAAAGAGGGAATACAAAGAAAATGAAATAGATCAATACAGAAAGATATACTATCATGTTGTTTGTTTTAAGATAATACGTGGACCCTTTTGATTGGTGGTGGAATAATCTATATGCCCTGCAGTAATGATTCTCGATGTATTAGAAACTGATTAATAAAAAAACATACTGCTTGTCACAGCAAAGACTTTGGACAAAGACTTTGGACATTGTTGTATATAAAGAAGCTCCTTAGCATTCCCATTTGAGAAAATTCCATGGATGATATAATTGTAAGGAAACTGCAACCAAAGAGTGGTAAGCAGAAGTAATGTAGGCAAAATCAGAGGCAGATGTTTAAGGGAAAGACAGCAATCTAGGTTTGTCCATGTAGTGGAAGACGAGGTCATGGGGCGTCAAATGTGGAATGTAAACCACAGACCTGTATGAAAGCACTTTTCTGACAGTGTCCAAATCAAAGTGATCCAGCTTGCAGAACTTGAGTTATGTGACTTGTGGGGGCCACTTGAAGAACATCAATATAACAAACAAATACGAAATTAACTAATACAATTTTTTACACTTTTTTCTACAGTGAGAATTCTAATTAAATGATGTAATTGAAAGTTGACAAGTGCCACAAACAAAAACGCAAAAAAAAAAAAAAAAGACAGATTCTAAAATTATTATTTAAATCCCTGAGACATCTCTGTAATCCCTTAAATGTTTTTCTAAATTTTTGGCTGCATACTCTTTGATCATCTGTCCAATTGACAAAAGTAAAAACAGAAAAAGACAGGTTACTGTTATTAAATTGATGCTTTGTATATCCCAGAAAAATCTGGCTTCCTTATTGTGTTATTCACTGCTCAATTTACCATATAGTTATACAAATTTTGAATAAATCTTAGTAGCATATAGGTGGCAAAGCAAGTAAACAGAAAGAAGCCCGTATATGATAATAATCCAGATTTAAAAAGAAAAAATTATTAAAGTTGTGTCCAATGTCTATTTGGATATCATTTAAGTATTAAGCATATAAAAGTCATTACAGAGGCACCTTTGGTATATAGAACTATTTAATTACATATTATTTGATATTATTTTATATGAAATAATGTTAGGAGTGTAATATATCACTAAGAAAGGTTTTTTAAATATATTTTTTTAAATAATGGCAATTTAAAAAAATATTTAAAAATCGCAGAATTTCACAAAACACACATCAAATTCCTTTGACAGACTTTAATAGTTGTCCACCGATATATTTATAAATTTTCTATTTTTATGGACAAATTATACAAACTGCAAGCCAGAAATAGGAAATAGGTGGGCATAAGACTAAATTTTAGAAAAAAGTTGAATTATGATAATTTGATAGGGAACACTGCAATTTTGAATTATATATTTTTATTCAATATTCTAATACAACTGTTTTGTAATAAGACATGTTCAGTGTCAAGAGTGGTAGAAATCTGTATTTTGTTTTATCAAACTAAACATTTTTACTTTCTTAATTACTACATGGATGTGGTTCAGATAATACTTGAACCAGAAGCAACTCTACTTTAAAAAGATATCTTTTAAATTATTTGTTAGGCTACATTAATCTTTTTAGTGATGTTGACATTCTTAACCTAGGTGTGGTTTTCCTATTCTCCAACTTGGAAGATTTGTGGATATTTTACCCTTTTATGAAGTGTCTACCCCACCAGTGAGAGAGATGAAAACAATCTTAGCAAGCAATGACAAATGGATTCAGTAAGGTTGATTCATACCACCTATTTTTACATTCCAAGAGCAACATTCCTCTCTCCATTCAATTGATACTATCAGCACAGATTTATATTTTTTCCTGACTTACCACAGTAAGCAAAATGAATGTTGCCTAGGAATTGATTGGGCAGTGAATAACTTGATTTGAGACATCATCTATGCTGACTGATGTTTTTAAAAATATTTGATTTAATGATCTACCTCCACGTACATCATCCAGTTAGATTATTTCCTTATTTATTTTTATTTATTTTTAAGTTTTTTGAGACAGAGTCTCACTCTGTCTCCAGGCTGAAGTGCAGTGGTGTGATCTTGGCTCACTGTAACCTCTGATATCCTGATTCAAGTTATTCTCTTGCCTCAGCCTCCCAAGTAGCTGGGATTACAGGCACGTGCCACCACACCTAGCCAATTTTTGTATTTTTAGTAGAGACAGGGTTTCTTCATATTGGCCAGGATGGCCAAGATGGTCCCGATCTCGTGACCTCGTGATCTGCCCTCCTGGGCCTCCCAAAGTGTTGGGATTACAGGCGTGAGCCACGAGGCCAGGCCAATAATATTTTTTTTATACATGCTATGTAAGCTTCTCAAAATCAAATGCTTGGGCCTGTGTAAGTGTGCATGTATGTTTATGTGTGTGCAAACACCTAAATAGACACCATAGTTACCACATAGATATTTTAGTAAATACCATCTGAGTAGGCATTTATTATCATGCTATATAAAGGTAATGAAATTTTTTTTGTATATGTCATCCATGCAATGTTACTAAGTACTTTATTATCCAAAGCAAATCATCAGTGCACACTGGTGGAATAATGTATATGTTTGATTTGTGTGAGAACAGGGATTGAGATCTCTAATCTCTGAGCCTCATCAGATCTTGATTAGGAAGTGTTACTATGAACCACTTTTCTATTATCAAAACACAGGGTCAAAAATAAAAAAGGGCCAGGTGTAGTGGCTGATCATGAAAACAGCATGTGGGTAATGACCCCATGATTCAATTACCTCTCACAAGGTCCCTCCCACAACACTTGGGGATAATGGGAATGACATTTCAAGATGAGATTTGGGTAGGGACATAACCAAACCATATCAAGCAGCAAGCAACTTTTGTGGTTTCTTTACCTGTTGATCAAAACTGGTCTGACATATTTGTAATTCAGGAATACAACTCAGATAGGTAAATGATGGTTGATAGATAGGTAGTTAAATAGATAGAACGTTATTAACTTCCTAGGACTGACAAGAAAAAACCACAAACTGGAAGGCTTAAAAGAACAGAAAATGATTTTCTCACAGCTCTAGAGGTTGGAGGTCTGAAATAAGAAGGTTGGCAGGGTCAGTTCCTGAGGGCTGTGAGGGAGAGTCTGTACCATGTTGCTCTCCTAGCTTCCAGTGGCTTGCCAGCAATCTTTGACATTTCTTGACTGGCAGATGCATTGCTTAAATCTTCTGCCTTTGCCTAATGTTCTCTCCGTGTGTCTCTCATGTAGTCATCCCTTTGTGCTTGTCTGACTCTGTCTTCGTATTTCTCCTTATTTATAATACCAGTCTGTTGGGCTAGGGTACACTCTAATGACTTCATTTTAACTTAATTATCACTGTAAAGATTTTCATTCCAAACTAAGTCATATTCTGAGCTACCTGTGGTTAGGACTTCAACATATATTTATTAGGAGACAAAATTGAACTCATAACCCATAGGTATATGTACAGATAGATTGCTAGATTATATTAAAAGGGACACAGAAACTCAGATTGATTTTGTATTCTTTACACATGGAGGTGGTGTCAACCTTATCAATTATGTATTTATTCAGATTGTTAGGTCTCAGGATAAAAGATAAAACTTTAAAGTTGCTTTTTAATATAGGCTATCTTGTTTATAACAGTTGATGAATTAACATGAAAGTATTGTGTCCATCATTTGAAATGTAGAGGAAGAATTTATAGATCAAAATTTCTGCAATTATTTCAGCATGTGAAACCTCATGATAAAATTAATAATAACTTAAGTTTTTGGTAACTTAAATCAATTGAGTTATTAAAACCTGTGAGAATATGTCACATCCCGGTCATGTAAAGAAATGCTATAAATATCAAGAATAAAGTATAGTTAGTAACCTCAAGAAAAAAAAAAAGACAGTCAATAAAAACAGAATGGAGTGCTAAAAAGTTTGCAATTCATAGAATAAACTATCAAAAGTTATAGAAGGTTTTAAATGGGAAACAGAATTTTAATAAGAGAATTATCTATGTAAGATAGGTGAACACTGGTAGAATATAGAGCTTCTCTCTTTTTTTGTGTGTTTTTGTTTTTATAAATAACCTAGAGAAAAGAAAAACTAAATGTGTTTTTAGATGACCTTTCTCTGGCCAATAAATAGTTACAGTGGAGTTGATATTCACAAGCTATGGTGATTGATTACATACGAGAAATGTGGAAGGTACACGAATATGCCACCCACAAACCCAAACCTTACTCAAAACTTCATTCTGAGTGTAGTTACCAGGTGATGGTACTCTATTACATGATGAAAGAAAAGCTAAAATCTAAAATGCTGGAACACAAAAATATTTTGTTTCTAACATTTTGTTGAAATTTTTGCCTGTTTTTATTTTTTTCTTTGTTTTGTTTAACTCTGAAAAAAAGATAACAAAATTTTAAAATAAGATAAAATGGGAAACTTGAAGCTGGGTTAAATGAAAAAAGATACTGGTATGTTTAATATATCCTACAAGAAGTAAGAAAATGTTGGCCGGGTGCGGTGGCTCAAGCCTGTAATCCCAGCACTTTGGGAGGCCGAGACGGGCGGATCACGAGGTCAGGAGATCGAGACCATCCTGGCGGACATTGTGAAACCCCGTCTCTACTAAAAAATACAAAAAACTAGCCGGGCGACGAGGCGGGCGCCTGTAGTCCCAGCTACTCGGGAGGCTGAGGCAGGAGAATGGCGTGAACCCGGGAGGCGGAGCTTGCAGTGAGCTGAGAGCCGGCCACTGCACTCCAGCCCGGGCGGCAGAGCAAGACTCCGTCTCAAAAAAAAAAAAAAAAAAAAAAAAAGAAGTAAGAAAATGTTTTCATGTGGTTCAGAGTGATTGGGAGAGAGAATAAATTAAACTCTAAAAACCAGCATAAAAAAGCTAAATAAGAAGACTGGCTACCTTCAAAAGCATTATTTTTTATAAAACCCCCAAAATGAAAGGTATGAAGAAGATAAAGAAAAAGGCTTGTGACCAGCTACTGGATAGGTATGATTTTTTTTTTTTTTTTTTTTTTGACACAGAGTCTCACTCTGGTGCCCAGGCTGGAGTGGAGTGGCACGATCTCTGCTCACTGCAAGCTCTGCCTCCGGGTTCACACCATTCTCCTGCCTCAGCCTCCCGAGTAGCTGGGACTACAGGTGCCCACTACCACACCCAGCTAATTTTTTGTATTTTAGTAGAGATGGGGTTTCACCGTGTTAGCCAGGATGGTCTTGATCTCCTGACCTTGTGATCCACCCACCTTGGCCTCCCAAAGTGCTGGGATTACAGGCGTGAGCCACTGCACCCGGCTGGGATAGGTATGATTTTAAAAAGCAAGTTGAATAGAAAAGCAAGGGAATTTAGTTCAGCTATGCAGGATAGTTTGGACTTTGACATACATTACATTTTGCTTTCTTTCTGAAAGTTTCTGCTTACCGAAAATATAGGAAGTGTTACTTCACAAAATAAGAAGTCTGTGTGTCAGAATTCTTTATATGACTTTGATTATGCTTTAAAATTTATATCATCCTTTTGACTATCCCTTTCTGTTCTGTCATGGGGATTAGTGGGAGTTGGGGAAGGAATATGTTTGGTAAACTCTGTCTCTTATACTGGAAGTAGGTTTCTTATATTTTTGATATACTAACAAATAAAAAAAAATTTTGAAACTTAGTGGATTCTTAGCTGCAAAATCTAAGTGAAAGGCAACCAGTCTAGGGTATTTAGGGATTTGCTGGTGAGAGATGACAATGTGCTAGCAGCCCTCTCTCATTCTCGGTGCCTCCTAGGCTTAGGTGTCTGCTCTGGCTGCACTGGAGGAGCCCTTCAACCCACCGCTGAACTGTGGGAGCCCCTCTCTGGGCTGGTTAAGGCCAGAGCCAGCTCCCTCTGTTTGTGGGAAGGGGTGGAGGGAGAGGCACAGGCAGGAACCCGGACTGCGCACAAAGCTTGCCAGCCAGTACGAGTTCCGGGTGGGCGCAGACTTGGCAGGCCTTGCACTCGGAATGACCAGTGGTGCCACCAGCCCTGAGCAGTGAGGGGCTTAGCACCTGGGCCAGCAGCTGGGGAGGGTGCGCTGGGTCCCCCAGCACTGCTGGCCTGCACACACCATGCTTGAATTCTCACGGGGCCTCAGTCACCTCCCCATGGGACAGGGCTCAGGACCTGCAGCCTGCCATGCCTGAGCCCCACCTTGCCAACGTGGGCTCCTGTGCAGAGGAAGCCTCCCCATGGGCCCACCCCCTGCTCCATGGCGCCTGGTCCCATCGACCATCCAAGGGCTGAAGAGTGCGGGCACATGGTGCCAGGACTGGCTCACAGCTCTGCCTGCTGCTCCAGTGCAGGATCCACTAGGCAAAGCCATCTGGGCTCCTGAGTTAGGTTGGGACTTGGAGAACTTTTATGTCTAGCTAAAGGTTTGTAAACACATCAATCAGCACCCTGTGTCTAGCTCAAGGTTTGTAAACACACCAATCAGTGTTCTGTGTCTGACTAATCCAGTGGGGACTTGGAGAACTTTTCTGTCTAGCTAAAGGATTGTAAATGCACCAATCAGCACTCCATGTCTAGCTAAAGGTTTGTAAACATACCAATAAGCAACCCGTCAAAATGGACCAATCACCTCTCTGTAAAATGGACCAATCAGCGGGATGTGGGTGGGGTCAGATAAGGGAATTAAAGCAGGCTGCCTGAGCCAGCAGTGGCAACAGCGTCTGGGTCCCCTTCCATGCTGTGGAAGCTTTGTTCTTTTGCTCTTTGCAATAAAGTTTGTTGCTGCTCACTCTTTGGGTCTGCACTGCCTTTATGAGCTGTAACACTCACTGCGGAGGTCTGCAGCTTCACTCCTGAAGCCAGCGAGACCACAAACCCACTGGGAGGGATGAACAGCTCCGGATGGGAGGAATAAATAACTCCAGACCGCAAAAATGTGGAGCTTCACTCCTGAAGTCAGCCAGATCACAAACCCACCAGAAGGAAGAAACTCCAGACACATCTGAACGTCTGAAGGAAAAAACTCTGGACTAACATCTTTAAGAACTGTAACGCTCACCACGAGGGTCTGCGGCTTCATTCTTGAAGTCATCAAGACCAAGAACCCACCAATTCCAGACACAGTGGTATATAGGTTTGTATGAAGGAGAAGGGCTCCTGTGACTAGTGAAAAGTAGAGCTTGTTGAGGCAATACCACAAATTTTTACCAGGAAAGGTAATCCCTTTCAATCAAACCCTTGGTTTATCACTTCAGAACTGATTGGTTAGAGTGGGGTATGGCCTGGTGGAGTGCTAAAATTCAGTTTATTGAGTCTAGCAAAAACACTTCAAAATTTATTATTTAGTTTTCTGCTGTCTGACCAGTTTCCCTAGAAACAATTGTTTTGATTTTTTTTTTTTTTTTTTTTTTTTTTTTGAGACTGAGTCTCGCTCTGTCACCCAGGTTGGAGTGCAGTGGCGTGATCTCGGCTCACTGCAAGCTCCACCTCCCGGGTTCATGCCATTCTCCCGCCTCAGTGTTTTGATTCTTTTGTCTGTGGTCCTGACTGTTAGCTACTTTACATCCTTAGGCTCAAGCCTGTGCAGTGGGTAAAACTTAATATAATATTTTTGTATCACTGTTTTATTGATAGTTAATGTTCAGTGCCCAGAACAATGCATACCGTATTGTACACGTAGGGTAGTTATTTATTAAATGCATGGATGAATATTAAAACTTTGTTATCATCTTGCATAAACTTGGGCTAATCTGAGGGCTTTTAGTTATCACTGGCTTGGCAATGAAGCAAAGCAGTAGGTTAGAGAATTTACCCCAGGGTTCAGTTGCATGGTTCTCTTTTCCATATCCACTATTTATTAGCTATGTAAATTTGGGAGCTACTTTTAAATTTGTGTGCCTTAGTTTTATCTTCTATAACATAGAAATATTTGGTTTTGTGTTTATTGTGAATATTAAATTGTGAACTGTCTAATATATGCCGTGCAATCAAAGTTAGCTATTGAAAAAATTAAGGTGTGTAATGGATATGCTACAATAATAAAACAGCTAGCACAGCTGCAACAACATAAAACTTTTCACAGAAGCAAGAACATTAATTCAGTGAACATCTACATATCAGAAGGCAAGTCCCAGAGTAATGAAGGACTGACTTTTATCTGGATTCTGACTCTTCTGTTTTGGCCCTAGCACTTTACTACCACAGAGGTACGGGATGTATAGTATAACCTTTTTGAGTTTCAGTTTTCTCCTCTATATGTAGCAGATAATAATGCATGTTAGGTTTTAGATATTGTGTAGATAATTGTCTCTCATATTTCTTAAATCTGCGTGTATCATTCCATTTTCTTGCCATGTGTACAATAGGATTAATTAAATGACCTCTCAACTGGTGAGATCACATGCAAGTAGGTCCCTCTTACTCTCTCTGAAGCTAAATAAATAGTTTTTATAATTTTTATCAGAACATAGGCCATTTATGTTCTTTGAAAAGAGAAAAAGAGAAAGGTGAAATGCTGAGGAAAAAGGAAGGGAGGAAGGAAGGAAAGAAAGAAATGCCTGTGATCCCACTATACATGTATAACAATAATGTCTTACATGACATTAATGGAATTTTATCATGCATGCAGTCTTTCCAGGGTCATTTTTTTAATTGGTGGAATTATCTTACACCCACAATCCTCAAGCATAGATAACTGATTTTTTTTACATCTTGCTTTGCATTTTTATATTCACTTATTCATGCTTCTATATTTATAGTGAATTAGATGTTGGCACATTTCTAGAATTATTGGCTTTTATGTTTTTTAAATCTTTATGATTAAGTGTGAGTTATTTGATAGTTTTAATTTTATACATGATATTTTTACATTGGAAGTGCTGGATTAAAACAAGATGAATTAGGAAACTCTATACTTTATGGGGGAAGAGCTCCAAAATAACTTCAGTAATTATAAAATTGTAGCTTCCTGAAAATTTAGTGAGTTGTTGGCTATGGAGCTGCCTGGACTGGTACATTTAAATGTACATTTTTAATTACTTTTTCTTTGGTCAATTCTGTACTTATAGATCTATTAAACTTGTATAGTTTTCTTGCGTCAATTTAAATTTTGACAGAGATTCAGCTATTTCCTCTGGATTTTAAAAATTATTGTAGAGAATTTTTAATATTTTCCATATCTATGACTATTTCTCTTTTCTTCAAAATATTTTTGGAAGGGTCATATTTTATCTCTATTTTATTTTCAATTTTACTAATTTCATATTTCATCTGTATTATGCTTTTCTTACTCCATTTTTATATTGCTTTATTTTTCTAGTTTAAGGTGATAACAAATCCAGTTTTTTGCTTGATTAACAAAAAATATTCTTTCTACTGTATCTTTTTGCCTTTAAGTAGAGCTTTAATTTTGTCTCTTTGGACAAAGGTGCTTGTTTTTGCTGAGGAAGAAACACATTAATTGTAGATGGTCTTAATTTGAATATATAACCAAAACTGACAACATTTTTTTTCCCTTTTATCTGAGTTAAGTAGTTTGCAAACTTTCTTCTCAATACAGATCCAGAACAACGAAATTGTCTTCCTCCTTTTCAAATGTTGCTTCACCATTTATTTGTCAGAGAAAATGAATAAAGAGAATCAAGATAACACCCTTAGCTCTCCCCACCAAATCTTTTCCCAAAACTGCACTTGAGCTCATATACTTTGTTTAAATGTTAAAATGTATGAATAGTGTGTGCTCCTTACTTTACTGGACTATATGTCTTCATTCTGTGCCTGCACCATCATTCATCCACCACCATTTATCCACTCCCTGAGAGATCATTCACATCATCATGCAACCATGATGAATTAACTGCAATTAGAATAATGCTTGCCCTTAACCCCGCAATTCCTTCACACACTTCTTGAGTATTCTTTATAGCAAAATCCCTAAGTAGCCCTCTATACTGGCTGTTTCTACTTTCTCACATTCCATTTTCTAATTAAAGTGCTCTAATTAGGATTTTATCCCAGCACACTGTTAATCCACCCTTGTTAAAATTACAACATTCATTCTGCCAAATCCAGTAGTCAATTCCCAAACTTTGTCTAAATTTTAATTTTCAATCCAATCTCCTTCTTGTCTCTTGTCTTAGTGTTGCTTCCCCTTGTTCTTGGTTCCTGTTTCTAAAATATTCTATGGTTCAACTTTGGCTCTTTTTTTTAACCTATCTTACTTTAGAAATAATTCCTATTCTTCACTGTAAATTAGAAAAACCTGAATAGGGCCCAGAAATGGGGATTTTTCAAGAGGTTTACTTTTGTAGGCAGGATTGAGATTCACTGTCTTCCAAGAATTCTTTAAGTGATTTTGTCCAAGCTTTGGCGATAGATACTGTATTTTGACTAGATAAAAAATGGAAGAAAGTGGGACTAAAGTAAGATAAATGTTCATACGATTACATATTTAAATAAAACCAAGAATGTGTTTTATAGAAATGTGCAAAATGGGGTTATAATGATGACATACTTAAATTTAAAAAAAAATATCCTGCAGTGCCAAAGTCCCTGTAGTTACTTGTGTGAAATTTATCTCTGTGAAGCATCTAAGAACTAAGAAGATATAAATTTAAATAAATGTATGTTTTGAATGTATATTTGACTTTTAAATTTTGAAATTTAAAGTTTTCATTTGTTAATATTTAACCTAAACTGTTTTATATATTACTTGTAAGAATGCCATATGTAGTTTTGCTTAAATACCCTTTACTAGTGTTACTGTATCAACAACCATCACAAATGCATGTGTCTTCCAATAATGCATACATATTGTTAGAATGCATACTTTCACTCATGGAAGTGCTATTTGTAATAGCTTCAACTAGACACTGTTGAACTGTCCATGAAAACAGAATAGATCCAGCAAAACAAAATCCAAAAATAAACAAATAAGACTACATTAAACTAAAAAGCTTCTGCAGAGCAAAGGAAACAGTAAAGAGACTGAAGAGACAACCTGACAACCTATAGAATGAGGGAAAATATTTGTAAACTATTTGTGCAACAAGGAACGAGTATCCAGAATATGTAAAGAACTAAAAAAAAAAAAAAAAAAAAAAAAAATTCCTCAATAGCAAGAAACCAAATAATCCAAGTCAAAGGTAAACAAAGGATCTCAATAAACATTTCTCAAAAGAGGACATACAAATGACCAAAAAAAGGCTCAACATCACTAACCATCAGGGAAAAGCAAATCAAAACCATAATCAGATATCGTTTCACTCTACTTAGAACGGCTATCATCAAAAGACAAAAGACAAAAAGTAGCTAATGCTGATGAAAATATGAATCAAAGGAAATTTTTATACACCATTGGTGGTAATATACATTAATGCAGCCATTATTGAGATTCAGAAAGATGGCAAAACAGAATCCAAGAAAAATAAAAATTATAATAAAGTGATACAGGAGCTGAAGGGTAAAATAGTTGGCATAAAAAAGAACCTAATGGGGGCCAGACACCGTGGCTTACGCCTGTAATCCCAGTACTTTGGGAGGCCGAGGAGGGAGGATCATGAGACCAGGAGATTGAGACCATCCTGGCAAACGTGGTGAAACTCCGTCTCTACTAAAAATACAAAAAAGTTAGCTGGGAGTGGTGGCGGGCACCTGTAGTCCCAGCTACTCGGGAGGCTGAGGCAGGAGAATGGCGTGAATCTGTGGAGGGCGGAACTTGCAGTGAGCGGAGATCACGTCACTGCACTCCAGGCTGGGCAACAAAGCGAGAAGTGAGACTCCCCACCGCCAAAAAAAAAAAAAGAACCTAATGAGTCATGGTCTGATAGAGCTAAATAACGTAAATAACCAATACAAAAATTTCACAATCACAAGTATTGGCAGCATAATATACCAAATTGAGGAAGCAATCTCAGATCTTAAAGACTGGTAATCTGAAATAAGACAGACACAAAAATAAAGGAAAAAGAATAAAAAGAAATGAGCAAAATCTCTGAGGAGCATGGGATTATGTAAAAAGCCAGAATCCTGAAAGGGATGGGGAGAAAGCAAACAACTTGGAAAACATATTTGAGTATATCATCTATGACAACTTCCTCAACCTTGCTAGAGAGGCCAACAGTCAAATTTAGGATATACAGATAACTCCTGCAAGATTCTACAGAAGAATATCATCCCCAAGACACACAGTCATCAGATTTTCCAAGGTAACAAAGGAGAGAAAGAACAGGTCACCTACAAAGGGAACCCTATCAGGCTAACGGTGGACCTTTCAGGTGAAACCCTACAAGCTAGAAGAGATTGGGCTCCTAAAACTCATTGTTTATATTTAGCATTGTTTATATTTAACATTCTTAAAGAAAAAAACAATCAACCAAGAATTTTATATCCAGCCAAACTATGCTTCCTAAGTAAAGGAGAAATAAGATCCATTTCAGATAAGCAAATGTTGAGGAAATTCAACCACTAGATCTGTCGTACAAGAGATCTTGAAAGCATAACTGAATATAGAAAGGAAAGACCACTACTAGCTAATACAAACACACATGTAAGCACACAGACTAGCGTCACTGTAAAGCAACCACAAAAACAAGTGAACATGATAACCAGCTCACAGCACAATGACAGGATCAAATTCACACACATCAAGACTAACCTTGAATGTAAATGGACTAAATGCCCCACTTGAAAGGCACAAAGTGGCAAGCAATCCCAGAACTTTGAGTGGCCAAGGTGGGTGGATCACAAAGTCAGGAGTTCAAGACCAGCCTGGCCAATATGGTGAAACCCTGTCTCTACTAAAAATACAAAAATTAGTCAGGCATGGTGGCATATGTCTGTAATCCCAGCTACTCAGGAGGCTGAGGCAGGATAATTCTTTGAATCTAGTAGGTGGAAGCTGCAGTGAGCTGAGATTGCACTGCTGCACTCCAGCCTGGGTGACTGTGCAAGATTTTGTCTTGGGAAAAAAAGAAAAAAAAGCAAGACCCAATGGTATACCATCTTCAAAAGACCCATTTCACACATAGTGACACTCATAAGTTCAAAATATGGGGATAAAGAAAAAAATGTACCAAGCAAATGGAACATAGGAAAAAGCAGGGATTGCAATCTTAATTTTAGACAAAACAGATTTTGACCAAAAAAGATCAAAAAAGACAAAAAATGAATATTATATAATAATAAAGGGTTCAATTCAACAAGAAGACCTAACTATCCTTGTATATATGCATCCAACACAGGAGTACCCAGATTCATAAAGCAAGTTCTTAAGGACCTACAAAGAGACATAGACAACCTCACAATGACAGTGGGTGACTTCAACACTTCATTGACAGTATTAGACAGATTTTTGAGGCAGAGAATTAACGAAGATATTGAGGACCTAAACCCAATATTGGACTAAATGAGTCAGATAGACCTTGACAGAACTCTACAACAATAACAACAAAAAACAGAGTATACATTCTTCTCGTTGCTACATGGCATATATTCTAAAATCAATCACATAATTGGACATTAAAACAGTCTTCAACAAATGTAAAAGACCACGGCACAATAAAAAAAAGAAGTCAAGGCCAGGGGTGGTGGGTCATGCCTGTAATCCCAGCACTCTGAGAGGCCGAGGCGGGCGGATCACGAGGTCAAGAGATCGAGACCATCCTGGCTAACACAGTGAAACCCGGTCTCTATTAAAAATACAAAAAATTAGCCCAGCATGGTGGCGGGTGCCTGTAGTCCCAGTTACTCGGGAGACTGAGGGAGGAGAATGGCGTGAACCCAGGAGGCGGAGTTTGCAGTGAGCCGAGATGGTGCCACTGCACTCCAGCGTGGGCGTCAGAGCAAGACTCCATCTCAAAAAACAACAACAACAACAACAAAAAGAAGTCAAGACTAAGAAACTGACTCAAAACTATGTAACTATATGGAAATTAAACTACCTGCTCCTGTATAACTTTTGAGTAAATAATAAAAATAAGGCATAAATCAATAAGTTCTTTTTTTTTTTTTATTATACTTTAAGTTCT
The DNA here is from genome assembly GCF_009764315.1 of Trachypithecus francoisi. Classification (NCBI taxonomy): domain Eukaryota; kingdom Metazoa; phylum Chordata; class Mammalia; order Primates; family Cercopithecidae; genus Trachypithecus; species Trachypithecus francoisi. The sequence goes on from NW_022681465.1 coordinate 59,896,962, forward strand.
AGGGTACATGTGCATGACGTTTATATCATGTATAACTCCCCAATGCAATCCCTCCCTCCTCCCCCCTCCCCATGATAGGCCCCAGTGTGTGATGTTCCCCTTCCCGAGTCCAAGTGATCTCATTGTTCAGTTCCCACCTATGAGTGAGAACATGCGGTGTTTGGTTTTCTCTTCTTGTGATAGTTTGCTAAGAATGATGGTTTCCAGCTGCATCCATGTCCCTACAAAGGACGCAAACTCATCCTTTTTATGGCTGCATAGTATTCCATGGTGTATATGTGCCACATTTTCTTAATCCAGTCTGTCACAGATGGACATTTGGGTTGATTCCAAGTCTTTGCTATTGTGAATAGTGCCGCAATAAACATACGTGTGCATGTGTCTTTGTAGTAGAGTAATTTATAATCCTTTGGGTATATACCCAGTAGTGGGATGGCTGGGTCATATGGTACATCTAGTTCTAGGTCCTTGAGGAATCGCCATACTGTTTTCCATAATGGTTGAACTAGTTTACAATCCCACCAACAGTGTAAAAGTGTTCCTATTTCTCCACATCCTCTCCAACACCTGTTGTTTCCTGACTTCTTAATGATTGCCATTGTAACTGGTGTGAGATGGTATCTCATTGTGGTTTTGATTTGCAAGTTCTTTGAAAATAATGAGAACATAGATAAAACAAATCAGAATCTCTGGGGCAGAGCTAAAGCAGGGTTAAGAGGATAATTCATAGAATTAAATGTTCTCATCAAAAAATTAGAAAGGTCTCAAATTAATAACCTAACATCACAACTGAAAGAATTAGAGAAGCAAAGAGAAATCAACCCAGGCTAGCAGAAGACAAGAAATTACAAATATCACAGTCAAACTAAAGAAAATCAAGACATGAAAAACCATTAAAAAGATTAACAAATCCAGAAGATGATTTTTAAAAATAATAATAGAATAGGTCACTAGTTAGAATAATAAAAAAGAAAACAGAAAAGATCCGAATTAACACAATTAGATATAATGAAGGGACTATTATTACCAACCCAGCAGAAGTGAAAACAACCATTGGAATCTACTATGTACACTTTTATGTACACAAACTAGAAAACCAAGAAAAGATGGATACATTTCTGAACTCGTGTACCCTCCCAATACTGAGTCAGGAAGAAACTCATTCCCTGAACAGACCAGTTATGAGCTCAAAAATTTAATCAATAGTAAATAGCCTACCAACTAAAAAAGCCCAGTACTTGAATTCACAGTCAAATTCTACCAGATGCACAAAGAAGAGCTGGTACCATTTCTACAGAAACTATTTCAAAAAAATTGAGGAGAAGCATCTCCTCCAAACTCATTCTATGAGGCCAGCATCATCTTGGTACTAAAACCTAGCAGATATTAAAAAAAAAAAAAATTAAGGCTAATATTCTTGACAAACATTGATGTAAAAATCCTCATCAAAATAATTATAAATCAAATCCAGCACACTTCAAAAATCTTATCCACCATGATCGAGTTGGCTCTGTTCCCAGCATGCAAAGTTGGTTAAACACATGCAAATCAATAAATGTGATTCATCACACAAACAGAACTAAAGACAAAACCCACATGATTCTCTCAATAGATGCAGAAAAGTCTTTTGATAAAATTCAACATCACTTCATGTTTAAAAATTTCAATAAACTATTAATAGGCATTGAATGAACATACCTCAAAATAATAAGAGCTATCTATGACACACCCACAGCCAACATTATACTGAATAGGCAAAGATGAAAGTATTCTCCTTGAGAACGTACACAAGGTAAGGATGACTTCTCTCACCATTCCTGTTCAATATAGTATTGGAAGTCCTAGATACAGCAATCAGGCAAGAGAAAGAAAGAGCATCCAAATGTGAAGAAAGGAAGTAAAATTATCTCTCTTCAGCTGACATGATTCTATATCTAGAAAATGCCATAGTCTCAGCCCAAATGCTTCTCCAGCTGATAAAAAACTTTAGCAAAGTAGCAGGATACAAAATCAATGTACAAAAATGACTAGCATTTCCATACATCAGCAACAGCCAAACCAAGAGCCAAATCTTGTATAAACTCCCATTCACAATTGCCACAAAAAGAATAAAATACCTAGAAATGTAACTAACCAGAGAGGTGAAAGATTTCTACAATGAGAATTACAAAATACTGCTCAAAGAAATCAGAGAAGACACAAATAAATGGAAAAACATCCCAGGCTTATAGATAGGGAAAATCAATATCATTAAAATGGCTATACTGCCCAAAGCACTTTACAGATTCAATGTTATCCCAATCAAACTACCAATAACATTCGTCACAGAACTAGAAAAGACTATTTTAAAATTTATATGGAACCAAAAAAGAACCCAAATAGCCAAGGCAATCCTAAGCAAAAAGGATGAAGCTGAATGCATCACATTACCTGAATTCAAATTATACTATAAGGTGGCAGTAACCAAAACAGCATGCTACAGGCACAAAAACAGGAATATAGACCAATGGAACAAAATAGAGAGCCTAGAAATATGACCACACATCTATGACTATCTGATCTTCAACAAAGCTGACAAAAATAAGCAATGGAGAAAGAGTCTCTATTCAATAAATGGTGCTGGGATAACTGGCTAGTTATACGCAGTAGATTGAAGCAGGACCCCTTCCTTATACCATATACAAAAATCAACTCAAATGAACTAAAGGCTAAAATGTAAAACCCAAAACCATAGGAACTCTGGAAAACAACAAAGGCAATATCATCCTAGACACAGGAATGGGCAAACATTTAATGACAAAAACACAGAAAGCAATTGCAACAAAAGCAAAAATTGACTAGTGGGATCTAATTAAACTTAGGAGCTTCCGCTCAGCAAAACAAACTATCAACAGAGTAAACAGATAACCTACAGAATGGGAGTAAGTATTTAGAAATTATGCATCTGACAGATGTCTAATACCTAGTATTTATTAATATTAGAAATGTAAACAAATTTACAGGAGAAAACAAACAACCCCGTTAAAACGTGGGCAAAGGATATGAACAGACATTTCTCAAAAGAAGACATACATGTGGCCAAAAAGCATATGAAAAAAGCTCAACATCATTGATCATTAGAGAAATTAAAATCAAAACCATGATGAGATACCATCTCACACCAGTCAAAATGGTTATTAGAAAGTCAAAAAATAACAGACACTGGGGAGGTTACAGAGAAAAAGGAACACTTATACACTGTTGGTTGGAGTATAAATTAGTTCAAACATTGTTGAAACCAGTACGGCAATTCCTCAAAGTGCTACAGGAACTACCATATGACCCAGGAATCCCATTACTGGGTATATACCAAGAGGAATATAAAACATTCTACTATGATGACACATTCACACAAATATTTACTGCAGCACTATTCACAATACAAAAACATGGAATTAGCCTAAATTCCCATCAATGACAGATCAGACAAAGAAAATGTTGTATACACCATGGAATACTATGCAGCTATAAAATGAATGAGATCATATCTTTTGCAGGAACATAAATGGAGCTGTAGATTATTATCCATAACCAACTAATAAATGCAGGAACAGAAAACCAAATGCCACATGTTCTCACTTATAAGTGGGAGCTAAATAATAAGAACACAAAGAAGAAAACAACAGACACTAGGGTCTCCTTGAGGGTGGAGGGTGGGAGGAGGGAGAGGAGCAGAAAAGATAACTCTTTCATACTGTGTTTAATACCTGGGTGATGAAATTATATGTGCCATTAAAAAAAAAAAAAAAAAAAACCATGACATGTGTTTTCCTGTAATGAACCTTCATATACACCCCCAAACTTCAAATAGAAGTTAAAAAATGGGTAAATACATTTTTTACAAATTCACATTGTTCATATCTTAATTGATTATTCTTGTATTGTTTCTGTGTTCATATACTGATATATTGAATAACCAGATAAGAGGAATTTTAATAAGATTTTTGAATATTCTCTAGCTCTATCTTCACCAGTTCTGACCTAATACAGTGAGTAGATTCCAATATTTGGGTATTTAGCAAGTTCTCTGGGGAAATCTGACATATCTAATGACTATGTTTCGAGAAAAAATCAAACTTAACAGAAAGATTGTAATGTCTCTTTTATCTGAGTAGATTTTTTGTACTTCTTAACATTGCTGAAACGTATTTTTTTTGCAAGTGTTTCCTTACATTAAAAATGAATATGATTTATATGTAATATTAAAATTCTTTCTGCTGTTTATGAAGTAGAAACTTATTAGGAAAGCCTATAGAGTAAACAGAATCAATAAAAGATTATGAGAATCTTTTGAGCCAGAAAATAGTCTAGAGAGCACAGAGCGATATTAATTAACACTAAAAGGAAATAAAAGTTTAGATGGATGTTTTAATTTAATCTAAATGTAAACATTTGCAAATGTAGAGAAAAGATGAGGCAAAAAGCTGTGATATAACTGAAACTACTAGGAACTATATAATTTGAATTGGGTTTGTTACGTTAGACGACATGAATTGAATGTTTCATTTACTTTTTATAAAGATGCTTCAAATTACTTCATTTTTTAAATTAATCATGAGTTACAATACAATTTCCTATATTCAAGAAATTTTATCTCCTATCAAGGGCATGTAAAAATCTTACTGACCCATTTAGTGAAATATCATTTTCTTTAAATACATTCCATTCCTGTTGCCTTTCAGGAAACTTTTAGTTGATAAAACGACTGCTTACAAAAAGCAATCTCAATCAATTACATTTCAATATGCTTACCCTTGACACTCACCACCTCTGAACATATATTGCTGTTAATATGAAAAATTCAGTTCAGATGTTCAAAGCAGAAATCAAGTAACAGCTGCAAAATTCACAAAAAGAATAAATTTGACTGCAAAGGATCAACATAGGTGTATTTTACTCTAAAGTCTGTCATTGAATCGAATCTATAATTTAAAATACAAATTCAAAATCTATAATTTAAAATATAAAATGATAGCTGCTGTTTATTAAGAACTTGAGTGAATTGTTTCAATTGTTTGGCTATCCAAAACAATCATGAAGGAGGGTTAAAGAGGCAGACACTAAAACTTAGACATATTCAATATGTTGTCCAAGATAAACATTCTGATGCAGAGTACAGCTCCACTACTGTGCCTCACTCAACTGGTATAAACTCTTATTCTTCTGTCAGTCAGTATCAGGTGCTTTATTCATTACTTTTTTCAGGTAACATCTTCCAGAATGAAAACCACTATTGACCTTATAAAAGAGGAGCTAGTCATTTTTCTACCCAGCCCAGAGGCAAGAATACTTGCAAGTTTTACCTTGGGACTATAACCTAGATAAAATTCACACATGCACACACACCTATGTGAGAAAAACATATAAACATAAAACATATAATTTTTTCACATATATAAGATATACATTTGAACTATATGGGACTATATGTGAATTTAACCTATGTGTTACATATATTCATATATATTCATATATATGCATGTACATTTATTTAATCTGTTATAGTCCCAAGAAGTTTTCAGATGTTAAATAATTTTAGGCATACTTTCAACCCCCTTCTCTAGGATATAAGCAAATAAACAACCTAGAATAATCCCTAACATGTGATTCATTTTTAAAAAATTGTTAGTAAATGTTCCTTTAAACTTCTTAGGTGGGTGAATTTGTACATAGGACAGAGCAGAAGAGTGAATTCATAAAGAGAGTACACGAAGACAGAATAAAGTTACAAAAAAGATGGAAAATTTTATTAAAAATTTTAATAGTCACATTAGGAAGAAGATAGTCTAATACTAATCAAATTGCAATTGCAATTTGAGTAGAGAAGTAAAAATACAGGAACAAAGATATATGAACAGATAATGCCTGAGTAGACATTGAGAATTTTGTAAGGTTATTGGAGGAATGAATCTTTAGATATAGAAAATAAAATTCACAAACACACACACAAAATAATCAATGATCAATTTTGTTTAAATTAATGGCTGAAATAAAAACTCTTCAACAGTTTACAAACTTAGTTTTAAAAGGCCAGATAGCAAATATCTTATGAACTATACTTTGTCTTGTCCATACTCCTAAAGCAGTGATTAATAACACGTAAATGAGTGCATGTGGCTGTGTCCTGAAAAACAAAAACAAGGAATCTGGGCTATAATTAGCCAACTTCTGGTCTAAAGAAATATTATAATAACTTGCATGAACTCTAATTTTTCCACAGCAAAATATGAGAATCAGAATTGTGGAATTTATGTAATTAAAGTGCTAAAATGAAGTAACTGGAAAGTAACTGTCAACCTAGAACTGTATTCTCATCTTTTTGGAATTATACAAATCCAAATTATTTGCAGAAAAACACAAAGACATTTTACCAGAGCAGAGCTAGCTCACTAAGAAAATTTTTTAAACAGTATTTAGGAAATAATAAATATTATGCCATATAAATTGTTCTGAGATGTAAAGTAAAATTTGATAAAATATTGACTAATATGTTGATAATTCTAAGCAGAGTTTGGCCACCTAACGTTAATAATCATTATTTTTATTTGAAAACTGAGTAAAAGAATCATAGAACTGAAGTGCTGATTGTTAGTAAAACGTAGGACAGAAGAGGATTGGTCAAAGTTAGTATTATCTGGTTTTCTTTTTCTTTAGTAAAATTAATTATTGCAATTACATTTCTTTAACATGCTTAATGAAAATATTAAAAGAATTATAGTTACTTTAAGACAGCAGAAGAGAAGAAATACAGATTTTAATTAAATAATAATGACAGTCCAGGTGCAGTGGCTCATGCCTGCAATCCCAGCTCTTTGGGAGGCCAAGAGAGGTTGATCACAAGGTCAAGAGATTGAGACCATCCTGGCCAATATGGTGAAATTCCATCTCTATAAAAATACACACACACACACAAAAATTAGCCAGGCGTGGTGGCAGGTGCCTGTAGTCCCAGCTACTCAGGAGGCTGAGGCAGGAGAATGGCGTGAACCCAGGAGGCAGAGCTTGCAGTGAGCCAAGATTGCACCACTGCACTGTAGCCTGGGCAACAGAGCAAGACTCTGTTACAAAAAAAGAGAGATAAAACTGAACAGTAGACTTAGGTAATGAGCACATAAATGATTCTGATTATATCAAGATAAATTGGTATTCAAAATAATGATTATTGGGCTAAAATTATCTCCCAAATTACAGACAGATAAATATATTGGATAAAAATTTAAATGTACATTAAAATTTGATACATAATAAAAAGGCATTCTCAAATACAGAAGAGTACCAGATTCTAAATAAAAAAAAAAAAGGATACATCTAGAAAATACCACCTAAATTTAGTGTTTTTATCTTAATATTTTATATTTATGTGTAGTGATGAACACCAAATTTAGAATGGTGACCAGGTCAGGTGGAGAAAAATGACAATGTAATCAGGAGGTATTCATGAGCCTTCAGTTTAATTGCCAATATTTTATTTTCTAATTTTGCAAAAAAGTGACCAACCTCATTTATAACATGAGGGATACAAACTATAAGGGAACACAATTTTTCATCTATTAGATTGGCAGAAAACAACAAATTACATGATGTACTGCTTTGCTTTATCACATATTACTGGATTGAGTAAAATCTAGTATCACTTATCAATAACACGATATCTATTAAAATGTAAAACACATACATTTATGTGTTATCTATTGCCTATTTAATAATAATATTTAACAAACCATCCCAAAACTCAAGGAATTAAATACTATTAGCTTTGAACTCTCACAAGACTATAGGTCAGTGATTTACGGTGGTTCCTTACAAAAGCAAGCAAACTCAAACTTGAAAGCAACTTTCAAGCCTCTCTTTGTATCCCACCCTCCAGCACTGTACTGACCCACAATTACATGGCTGAACTCAGAATCCAGGGTGGGGAAACAAACCCTGCGCCCTTACTGAGATTAATTAGAAAGTCACACAACAAAGGACATGGATACAAGAGACGATGAAGTATTAGAGAAATCAAAGCAATCAATGTAATATATTCTTTGATGCAACCATTTTATATACAGAATTTTCCCCTACAGTTATACTTGGACAAATGTGATATGATCTAGGTATAATAATATTTAGTAAAATATTACTTATATCAATAAATGAAAAATACCTAGTGTGAAAAATATCATTTATGTATCTGTAAGGGATAAATTTAAAAACTACCAAAATTCCATGCAAAGGAATGTTCTGTAGCAACTGAAAATCATTTACATAAAATATTTTTAAGTAAAAAAGCTACATGAAAAATGGGTTATTGTATGCAATCAGATTTTCAAATAAATGACATGTGCTTAGGTATTTCTTGAAGAATAGTTTAAAAAGTGCTAAAAATGGGTGGTTGCCATTGGAGAGGGGAACAGGATGGCTGAGCAACTAAAGTGTTCATAATCGTATTAAATACAATGCACTTTTCAATCCGTTTAATATTCTGCACCATAGGCATACATTGCCTATTTTACTTATTGAGTGGTTTTTCACAAAACAACCTATATTTGTGTGTGTGTGTCTATCTGTATTAGTCAGTTTTCACACTGCTATAAAGATATCACCGGAGACTGGGTAATTTATAAACAAAAGAGATTTAATTGAATCACAGTTCCACATGGCTGGGGAGGCCTCAGGAAACTTACAATCGTGGGAGGAGGTGAATGAGAAGCAAGCACCTTCTTCACAAGGCAGCAGGAAAAAGAGGGAGTGAATGTGTGAGGAAGTGCCATACTTTAAAATCATCAGCTCTTGTGAGAAATCGCTCATGATAATGAAAGCATTATGAGGGAAACTGCACCTGTGATCTAATCACCTCCCATCAGGGCCCTCCCTCATTATATGGGGATTAAAATTCTAGATGAGATTTGGGTGGGGGCACAGAGCAAAACCATATGAGTATCCTACATCAATTAATAGAGAGCAGCTCTGTAATAATTCATTCCAAGTAGGTAGATATTTCCAACATGTTTCTGATATATCATCATAATCATTGATGTTAACGTCTCAAAATGGAGTCACTCACATCAAGTGGTGCTAACCCTACAGTGAAGGTGTTCCCCACTCAAAGTAATAAACATATATGGTACAGAATTTTAAACAGATTGAAAGGCACATTGTATTTAGTAAGAGACCCAAAACTAAGAAATACAAAGTGAAAGGCGGATGAGAGAATGAGATAATGAGAACAGACACATCTGCAGAGGATTATAAAAGAGCTAAGACCCAGCCTTGTGCGAGACACTTTTGGAAGTCTTCTTCTGACTTTGGTGGATACTGCTTGACTCAGCTGAAGAAAGGCAGTGGTCTTACCCCAAGGTTCAAAGGACTTTTGTACCCAGTTGATTTGTCTGTGGGTGCATTGGTCTCTGAAGCCATCTCTGTGGTTCATTAGCCTCCATTAATTAATGCCTGTGGGCTGAATGTTAATTACATGATTTATGATGTGTGAATGCCTCACAAGCAAAAGATGAATTTGAGCAAATATAATTGGCTATTGAGTCTTTGTGAAACCTAGGAGTTACTAGGAGTTAGCACATCTGTATAGCAGGAAATAAATTAACGTAATAATTTTCCACTCTTTAAATTATTTTCATCTGAATTAAGGTTAAACTGCACTATGTGAAATAGATGGCTTGAAATATGTAAATTTCACATAATTCATATGAGTTGCCAAAAGTTTTGTGTGTCTATATTTGAATTAGTGAATGTGGTTTATACATCTTTTCAATTTCTTATTTTGGACATTTTTTCTTCATTTAGTTTTGCTAATAAGATGACAACTCTTCTTTAAGAAAAAAACAATGTTTTATATTTTGTTCTCTGGATAGTTGCTTAGAGAGAGAAGCCATATAACACAGTAGAAGTGCAACAAGATTCTGAATTAAAGAGAACTGCCACAAATTTTCAGAAGGTAGAACCATTTGATTTTGAGCAAATTGTTTAATTTTTTTTTTTTTCCTGAGCATCAGTCCCATTTTAAGGGGGAAAAAGGGGAGAAATATTGTCTATCAACCAGTGGTAATTTGAATATTTCTCTTCCTTATTTGTATTCTACCCTATAAGTTGTTGGTTGTTAACTGTTGTGATATTTTATTGTTTGACATTAGTAAATGTATTCAGTATTTATTAGACTCTTCTCCATAATGATGACCTTTTTCCTGCTTAAAACAAAAATGATCCTGGGAAAGGCAATATATTTTTAAATCCGCTAATGATTTGGACAATTTATATGAAATATTTTCTATTTTAATGTACAAACAATAAAATTTAATACAAACAAATCACACTGGCGATATTTTAGACTGGTCTCTTGCTGTTTGTAAGACAGATGGCAACATTTCTAAAGTTATAAACATAAATTATAGTGTATATGCCATTGGGTATTCAAATGCATAATTTCAAATATATTTGACTACTTATTTTTCATAAATATGTAAATATTTTGTTTATCTTTGGGGACCAAATCAATGTATTATATTCAAATAATAATCCAAAGGGAATAAATATCTCTTGAACTTGGTTGCAGAATTTATAATGAATATACTTTGCCAAAGTAAATGACTTTCAGGATCTGACTTTTCAAAGAGAGTAGCATATTGCAAAGAGAAACTGTTCTAACTGATATTAGAAGCTAACAATATTCTGTATTGGCTTTACAATGGGAAAATAGAAAATAACAAATTTGAAGATAATGAACAAAAGACAAAATGGAAATAAAAATTAATAAAAACTTATACAAACAAATCTCATTTATCAGTTTTTTCTTTAATGGTTTAATTGTTTTTTTAAAAAGCATTTTATTTAAAGCTGCAAAATTGACATTTTCAACATTACCTAATTTACCTAGAGGGAGAGCTTGTGTGTAGATAAAATCAAAGATTCTATTACAGGCTAATAGCTTACTTTCTCTGTATGTATCTGTGTCCCTATAGATCAATTATATTATAGTATTTCTGAGTTCAACAAAAGTTGTCCTTTAGTGAACTTTATCTAGTGTCATGTACACAATGTTCTCACATTCCTACCCAGATGACAATAAATGTTATTAGATCTTAATGAAAATCAAAATTTCCCACATTCAGTAATTAGCTAGTAAAACTAATTACTTGAGGACCTACAAAACTAGTGTTAAAGGTGATTAAGCCAAGTTAATGATTATAAAACTAATTATACATACACAGTGAACTTCAGAATTCTAATTGGACTGTCTATCCTAGTTAATTAGATAATTAGCTCACCAAGATTACTGAAAAACTTTGAGCAGTTGGGAAAGTGCATTCTTTAGAAATCTTACATTTACATGTGCTCTTGAAAATGATTTTACATCACAAATCCTCCAAAGTTAAAAGGTAACCAAATACTTTTCATTATTTAATAATTAGTAGATATCCAATTAATGTTATTCTTACTAATTTCTTTCCATTTTAAGCAAAATTTCATCAAAATTGCAACGAACTCCAAAAATACAAACTAAGGTTAGGTGAATTTGTTGCTTGGTTGCCTCCAATTGAATAAATTCTGGAAGCTTATACTGTATTCTGTTAAGTATTCCAGGTATAAATTAGATGATCTATCCTGAATAATTCAATTATAATATCCTATGGAAAACTGTTTTTAGTTTGGTCAGTTTTTGGCAGTTTTGACAAGTCTTTCTATTTCAAGTGATTGGAGCATTGTCTTACATATAAAATTATTTTAACGTTGCTGTTTTAAAAGTATATACCTCATCAACTCACCATTATTTAGATCTGTTGAAGCGCAGTGTGAAATAACCAAGTATAATGAACTGGGACTGGCATAATTAGCTTCACTCACACACACACACACACACATATATATGTTTGTTGGCAATGACCTACACACACACCAATAATAATAATAATAATAATGCATAAATTCTCTACTTCCATAATAATTATGTTTGATATTATAATTATTAGTTCAGAAATTTTCTCACCCAATAAATAGATTGTTCTAAAGAGTAGACTCGACATGTTTCATATTCACAATATTTTTCTGTAATGCTTTGCGCTTAGAAGAATCCCATTAAATATTTGTTGAATATTTGGTTATGGTTTAGAAGAAATCAATAATTCTTTTCCAATTAGACTCTCATAAAGTTTTGATTAAAAGTTATTCACAATTGTAAATTTAAAAAGGACGGATATTTTGGTAAATATTTATTTTCAAATTTTTTTTTTTTTTTTTTTTTTTTATTGTACTTTAAGTTCTAGGGTACATGTGCATGACGTTTATATCATGTATAACTCCCCAATGCAATCCCCCTCCTCCCCCTCCCCATGATAGGCCCCAGTGTGTGATGTTCCCCTTCCCGAGTCCAAGTGATCTCATTGTTCAGTTCCCACCTATGAGTGAGAACATGTGGTGTTTGGTTTTCTCTTCTTGTGATAGTTTGCTAAGAATGATGGATTCCAGCTGCATCCATGTCCCTACAAAGGACGCAAACTCATCCTTTTTATGGCTGCATAGTATTCCATGGTGTATATGTGCCACATTTTCTTAATCCAGTCTGTCACAGATGGACATTTGGGTTGATTCCAAGTCTTTGCTATTGTGAATAGTGCCGCAATAAACATACGTGTGCATGTGTCTTTGTAGTAGAGTAATTTATAATCCTTTGGGTATATACCCAGTAGTGGATGGCTGGGTCATATGGTACATCTAGTTCTAGATCCTTGAGGAATCGCCATACTGTTTTCCATAATGGTTGAACTAGTTTACAATCCCACCAACAGTGTAAAAGTGTTCCTATTTCTCCACATCCTCTCCAACACCTGTTGTTTCCTGACTTCTTAATGATTGCCATTCTAACTGGTGTGAGATGGTATCTCATTGTGGTTTTGATTTGCATTTCTCTGATGGCCAGTGATGATGAGCATTTTTTCATGTGTCTGTTGGCTGTATGGATGTCTTCTTTTGAGAAATGTCTGTTCATATCCTTTGCCCACTTTTTGATGGGGTTGTTTGTTTTTTTCTTGTATATTTGTTTGAGTTCTTTGTAGATTCTGGATATTAGCCCTTTGTCAGATGAGTAGGTTGCAAAAATTTTCTCCCATTCTGTAGGTTGCCTGTTCACTCTGATGGTAGTTTCTTTTGCTGTGCAAAAGCTCTTTAGTTTAATTAGATCCCATGTGTCAATTTTGCTTTTGCTGCCGTTGCTTTTGGTGTTTTAGACATGAAGTCCTTGCCCATGCCTATGTCCTGAATGGTACTACCTAGGTTTTCTTCTAGGGTTTTTATGGTATTAGGTCTAACATTTAAGTCTCTGATCCATCTTGAATTAATTTTCGTATAAGGGGTAAGGAAAGGATCCAGTTTCAGCTTTCTACTTATGGCTAGCCAATTTTCCCAGCACATTTATTAAATAGGGAATCCTTTCCCCAATTCTTGTTTTTGTCAGGTTTGTCAAAGATCAGATGGCTGTAGATGTGTGGTATTATTTCTGAGGACTCTGTTCTGTTCCATTGGTCTATATCTCTGTTGTGGTACCAGTACCATGCTGTTTTGGTTACTGTAGCCTTGTAGTATAGTTTGAAGTCAGGTAGCGTGATGCCTCCAGCTTTGTCCTTTTGACTTAGGATTGTCTTGGCAATGCGGGCTCTTTTTTGGTTCCATATGAACTTTAAAGCAGTTTTTTCCAATTCTGTGAAGAAACTCATTGGTAGCTTGATGGGGATGGCATGAATCTATAATAACCTTGGGCAGTATGGCCATTTTCACGATATTGATTCTTCTATCCATGAGCATGGTATGTTCTTCCATTTGTTTGTGTCCTCTTTGATTTCACTGAGCAATGGTTTGTAGTTCTCCTTGAAGAGGTCCTTTACATCCTTGTAAGCTGGATTCCTAGGTATTTTATTCTCTTTGAAGCATTGTGAATGGAAGTTGATTCCTGATTTGGCTCTCTGCTTGTCTGTTACTGGTGTATAAGAATGCTTGTGATTTTTGCACATTAATTTTGTATCCTGAGACTTTGCTGAAGTTGCTTATCAGCTTAAGGAGATTTTGGGCTGAGACAATGGGGTTTTCTAAATATACAATCATGTCATCTGCAAACAGGGACAATTTGACTTCTTCTTTTCCTAACTGGATACCCTTGATTTCTTTCTCTTGCCTGATTGCCCTAGCCAGAACTTCAAACACGATGTTGAATAGGAGTGGTGAGAGAGGGCATCCCTGTCTTGTGCCAGTTTTCAAAGGGAATTTTTCCAGTTTTTGCCCATTCAGTATGATATTAGCTGTGGGTTTGTCATAAATAGCTCTTATTATTTTGAGGTACGTTCCATCAATACCGAATTTATTGAGCGTTTTTAGCATAAAGGGCTGTTGAATTTTGTCAAAAGCCTTTTCTGCATCTATTGAGATAATCATGTGGTTCTTGTCTTTGGTTCTGTTTATATGCTGGATTACGTTTATTGATTTGCGAATGTTGAACCAGCCTTGCATCCCAGGGATGAAGCCCACTTGATCATGGTGGATAAGCTTTTTGATGTGCTGCTGAATCCGGTTTGCCAGTATTTTATTGAGAATTTTTGCATCGATGTTCATCAGGGATATTGGTCTAAAATTCTCTTTTTTTGTTGTGTCTCTGCCAGGCTTTGGTATCAGGATGATGTTGGCCTCATAAAAAGAGTTGGGGAGGATTCCCTCTTTTTCTATTGATTGAAATAGTTTCAGAAGGAATGGTACCAGCTCCTCCTTGTACCTCTGGTAGAATTCAGCTGTGAATCCATCTGGTCCTGGAGTTTTTTTGGTGGGTAGACTATTAATTGTTGCCTCAATTTCAGAGCCTGCTGTTGGTCTATTCAGGGATTCAACTTCTTCCTGGTTTAGTCTTGGGAGAGTGTAAGTGTCCAGGAAATTATCCATTTCTTCTAGATTTTCTAGTTGATTTGCGTAGAGGCATTTATAGTATTCTCTGATGGTTGTTTGTATTTCTGTGGGGTCGGTGGTGATATCCCCTTTATCATTTTTTATTGCGACTATTTGATTCCTCTCTCTTTTCTTCTTTATTAGTCTTGCTAGCGGTCTGTCAATTTTGTTGATCTTTTCAAAAAACCAACTCCTGGATTCATTGATTTTTTGGAGGGTTTTTTGTGTCTCTATCTCCTTCAGTTCTGCTCTGATCTTAGTTATTTCTTGCCTTCTGCTAGCTTTTGAATGTGTTTGCTCTTGCCTCTCTAGTTCTTTTAATTGTGATGTTAGAGTGTCCATTTTAGATCTCTCCTGCTTTCTTGTGGGCATTTAGTGCTATAAATTTCCCTCTACACACTGCTTTAAATGTGTCCCAGAGATTCTGGTATGTTGTATCTTTGTTCTCATTGGTTTCAAAGAACATCTTTATTTCTGCTTTCATTTCGTTATGTACCCAGTAGTCATTCAGGAGCAGGTTGTTCAGTTTCCATGTAGTTGAGCGGTTTTCATTGAGTTTCTTAGTCCTGAGTTCTAGTTTGATTGCACTGTGGTCTGAGAGACAGTTTGTTATAATTTCTGTTCTTGTACATTTGCTGAGGAGTGCTTTACTTCCATTATGTGGTCAATTTTGGAATAAGTGCGATGTGGTGCTGAGAAGAATGTATATTCTGTTGATTTGGGGTGGAGAGTTCTATAGATGTCTATTAGGTCCGCTTGGTGCAGAGATGAGTTCAATTCCTGGATATCCTTGTTAACTTTCTGTCTCGTTGATCTGTCTAATATTGACAGTGGAGTGTTGAAGTCTCCCATTATTATTGTATGGGAGTCTAAGTCTCTTTGTAGGTCTCTAAGGACTTGCTTTATGAATCTGGGTGCTCCTGTATTGGGTGCATAGATATTTAGGAGAGTTAGCTCTTCCTGTTGAATTGATCCCTTTACCATTATGTAATGGCCTTCTTTGTCTCTTTTGATCTTTGATGGTTTAAAGTCGTTTTATCAGAGACTAGGATTGCAAACCCTGCTTTTTTTTGTTCTCCATTTGCTTGGTAGATCTTCCTTCATCCCTTTATTTTGAGCCTATGTATGTCTCTGCATGTGAGATGGGTCTCCTGAATACAGCAGACTGATGGGTCTTGACTCTTTATCCAGTTTGCCAGTCTGTGTCTTTTATTGGAGCATTTAGTCCATTGACATTTAAGGTTAATATTGTTTGTGTGAACTTGATCCTGTCATTATGATATTAACTGGTTATTTTGCTCATTAGTTGATGCAATTTCTTCCTAGCCTCGATGTTCTTTACCTTTTGGCATGTTTTTGCAATGGCTGGTACCGGTTGTTCCTTTCCATGTTAGGGTTCCTTCAGGGTCTCTTGTAAGGCAGGCCTGGTGGTGACAAAATCTCTAAGCATTTGCTTATCTGTAAAGGATTTTATTTCTCCTTCACTGATGAAACTTAGTTTGGCTGGATATGAAATTCTGGGTTGAAAATTCTTTTCTTTAAGAACGTTGAATATTGGCCCCCACTCTCTTCTGGCTTGTAGAGTTTCTGCCGAGAGGTCTGCTGTTATTCTGATGGGCTTCCCTTTGTGGGTAACCCGACCTTTCTCTCTGGCTGCCCTTAAGATTTTTTCCTTCATTTCAACTTTGGTGAATCTGGCAATTATGTGTCTTGGAGTTGCTCTTCTGGAGGAGTATCTTTGTGGAGTTCTATGTATTTCTGAATTTGAATGTTGGCCTGCCCTACTAGGTTGGGGAAGTTCTCCTGGATGATATCCTGAAGAGTGTTTTCCAACTTGGTTCCATTTTCCCCCTCATTTTCAGGCACCCCAATCAGACGTAGATTTGGTCTTTTTACATAATCCCATACTTCTTGCAGGCTTTGTTCATTTCTTTTTCTTCTTTTTTCTTTTGGTTTCTCTTCTCGCTTCATTTCATTCATTTGATCCTCAATTGCTGATACTCTTTCTTCCAGTTGATCGAGTCGGTTACTGAAGCTTGTGCATTTGTCACGTATTTCTCGTGTCATGGTTTTCATCTCTGTCATTTCGTTTATGATCTTCTCTGCATTAATTAGTCTAGCTGTCAATTCTTCCACTTTTTTTTCAAGATTTTTAGTTTCTTTGCGCTGTGTACGTAATTCCTCCTTTAGCTCTGAGAGGTTGATGGACTGAAGCCTCTTCTCTCATCTCGTCAAAGTCATTCTCTGACCAGCTTTGATCCGTTGCTGGCGATGGGCTGCGCTCCTTTGCAGGAGGAGATGCGCTCTTATTTTTTGAATTTCCAGCTTTTCTGCCCTGCTTCTTCCCCATCTTTGTGGTTTTATCTGTCTCTGGTCTTTGATGATGGTGACGTACTGATGGGGTTTTGGTATAGGTGTCCTTCCTGTTTGATAGTTTTCCTTCTGACAGTCAGAAGGACTGTCTGTTGGTCTGTTGGAGATTGCTTGAGGTCCACTCCAGACCCTGTTTGCCTGGGTGTCAGCAGCAGAGGTTGCCGAAGATAGAATATTGCTGAACAGCGAGTGTACCTGTCTGATTCTTTCTTTGGAAGTTTCCTCTCAGGGGTGACTCCACCCTGTGAGGTGTGGGGTGTCAGACTGCCCCTAGTGGGGGATGTCTCCCAGCTAGGCTACTCAGGGGTCAGGGACCCACCTGAGCAGGCAGTCTGTCCGTTCTCAGATCTCAACCTCCGCGTTAGGAGATCCACGGCTCCCCAAAGCTGTCAGACAGAGTCGTTCGCGTCTGCCACGGCCCCGCTCTTTCCCTAATGGACTGCAGCTGTGCGCTGTCCGCAGCGGTAGAGTCTACAGAAACAGGCAGGCTTCCTTGAGCTGCTGTGAGCTCCACCCAGTTCGAGCTTCCCAGCGTCTTTGTTTACCTACTTAAGCCTCAGCAATGGCGGGCGCCCCTCCCAGCCTCGCTGCTGCCTTGCGGATAGATCGCCGCAGACGGCTGTGTTAGCAGTGAGGGAGGCTCCGTGGGCGTGGGACCTCCCGGCCAGGTATGGGATATATTCTCCTGGTGTGCCTGTTTCCTTAAAGCGCAGTATTGGGGTGGGAGTACCCGATTTTCCAGGTGTTGTGTGTCTCAGTTCCCCTCGCTAGGAAAAGGGATTCCTTCCCCCTTGCGCTTCCAGGTGAGGCGATGCCTCGCCCTGCTTCAGCTCACGCTGGTCAGGCTGCAGCAGCTGACCAGCACCGATTGTCCGGCACTCCCTAGAGAGATGACCCCAGTACCTCAGTTGAAAATGCAGAAATCACCGGTCTTCTGTGTCGCTCGCGCTGGGAGTTGAAGACTGGAGCTCTTCCTATTCGGCCATCTTGCTCCGCCCCTCTATTTTCAAATTTTCCTATCCAGGAGGTGACTATATGTAACAGGGAACATATTTAAAATTTATCATTATAGTACAGATGTATTGAAATTGCTTCTTTAATTGCAGTTGTTATTAGTTAGTTATCTAGATCTTTGGGAAAGACAAACACAGAAACCTCTATGGATTAGGTTACCAGTATAAATTCAAACTTTGCCCAACAACCTGAATTCTTAGAATAAAGAGAATTCAAGTTCACTGCCAACCAGTGGCACAATCAAATATGGTCTTCCTAAGTTCAATCAGAAAAACAGAGTCATTGTAGGCATGAAAAGAAAGTGGATATAGGTTCAGAATTAGGGGATCCATGGATGCAGGGGAGGCTAGTGGAGTGAAGTTTGAAACACTGCTGTGTGTTGGCTGTATGCATGTCTTCTTTTGAGAAATGTCTGTTCATATCCTTTGCCCACTTTTTGATGGGGTTTGTTGTTTTTTTCTTGTAAATTTGTTTGAGTTCTTTGTAGGTTCTGGATATTAGCCCTTTGTCAGATAAGTAGATTGCAAAAATTTTCTCCCATTCTGTAGGTTGCCTGTTCACTCTGATGGTAGCTTCTTTTGCTGTGCAGAAGCTCTTTAGTTTAATTAGATCCCATTTGTCAATTTGGCTTTTGTTGCCATCGCTTTTGGTGTTTTAGACATGAAGTCCTTCAGAGAAATGCAAATCAAAACCACAATGAGATACCAGCTCACACCAGTTAGAATGGCAATCATTAAAATGTCAGGAAACAACAGGTGCTGGAGAGGATGTGGAGAAATAGGAACACTTTTACACTGTTGGTGGGATTGTAAACTAGTTCAACCATTATGGAAAACAGTATGGCAATTCCTCAAGGATCTAGAACGAGAAGTACCATATGACCCAGCCATCCCATTACTGGGTATATACCCAAAGGATTATAAATCATGCTGCTATAAAGACACATGCACACGTATGTTTATTGTGGCACTATTCACAATAGCAAAGACTTGGAATCAACCCAAATGTCCATCAGTGACAGACTGGATTAAGGAAATGTGGCACATATACACTATGGAATACTATGCAGCCATAAAAAAGCATGAGTTTGTGTCCTTTGTAGGGACATGGATGCAGTTGGAAACCATCATTCTCAGCAAACTATCGCAAGAACAGAAAACCAAATGCCGCATGTTCTCACTCATAGGTGGGAACTGAACAATGAGATCACTTGGACTCGGGAAAGGGAACATCACACACCGGGGCCTATCATGGAGAGGGGAGAGGGCGGAGAGATTGCATTGTGAGTTATACCTGATGTAAATGAGGAGTTGATGGGTGCTGACGAGTTGATGGGTGCAGCACACCAACATGGCACAAGTATACACATGTAACAAACCTGCACATTGTGCACATGTACCCTAGAACTTAAAGTATAATAATTATAACAAAAAAAAAAAAACAAGAAAAGAAAAGAAAGAAACACTGCTGTGGGCTAGTTAGAGCAGTGAAGAGCTAGAACAGAGAGAAATGACTCTTGAACAGAATGAGCCAAAGCTTTTAGAAGTAAGTTTGAGGACGAGTCTGAAAAGTCTCTCCAAAGTGGAAAGTGGTTGCAAGATGGAAAATCGAAACTAGTGGAGAGGTCCTAACGCCGTTGTCTCTGCACATCAGCAACTCCAAAGAATAATGCTTTTTGCCTCTTTTCCACCTTCTAAGTTGATGACAGTTTCTGTCCTTGCAAATTCTAAGCCTGAGTCATATAAAAAAGGACATTTGGAAATAGTTTATTATGTTGAAAGGAAATTGCACTAGTGCTTCGTTAATAACAGATAAATCTGAAATAAACCTAAAAGTACATGAAAATAAAATATATGTATCAGAAATTATTAGTCAGATAAATAGATGCTTACTGACTGTGTGTGATTGTTGACTTCATGTGATTATAATCATAGAACTGTTCAAGGAATTCAGTGATTGTAAATTAAAACAAGGAGCTATGAATTTAAAAGAGACCATTTTTCTTATTTGCATGACTGTCTTAGTGAACTTTTCCATTCAAATGTATAACGTTGAATGCATTAGATAGGTACCAAATAGAACATTATTCAATGGGGGAAAGTTCATATGCCAAAATCATGTAATTCAAATTACAATTAGTTGGAATATGGGGAAAATCCTAGACTGAGAGGAAGGACTGGATAGGCTGTCAAGATGCAGATGGGCTAGGGCTTCCCTGGAGTTACTAGGAGTCTAAGACACCAAATCCAGAGAGCTAAAGTAAATTCAAACCCATAAGGCTCAACAACATTTGGTATTCAAGTGGTCTGGTCCTAGAGATTTGTGTGTGCTGAGGTTTGCAGGAGCCGATTTGAGTTGTGCTAGTTTTTGATCTCAGATAGATAAAGCTTTTAGTCCTAGAAAGATATTTTGGGCTTTTGGGGTGATGTAAAAAAATGGTAAAATAAATAAATTAGTTCAGATGTGTGGTTATGAACTGCTTAAATCCAGGGTAAAAAGTAATTCCTAATGAAAAAAAAAAAAAAAAAACCTTTATAGGAGAATGAACAAGTGCACTGAGAGTAACACAAGAAAAGTAAATGTAATTCCTATATTGACACCCAGACTGCCCAATTCATACCTTGTCAATGAGACGCAATGTAATGGCTGCACAGACTCATCCAAGAGCAGCCATTTAATGTGAATAAGTAAGAAGAGCCAAGGTTTCTTCCTCTGCCCCAGTTTTTCAGGCTGAAGACTTGACTATTCATGAAACCCAACATGAGAGTAGCAGGTGTCCATACTCCCAGTGTGAGGTGAGGTTTTCCCTAATACATCTTGTTGTGTTGGGTTTATAAGAGGATGCTTGTCTTTAATTCACATGGTGTTGGGACTGCCAGAGAAAACACAACAAAGCGTGTAAATCAATATTTCCATATCTGAGGAGAAAGAGAGAGAGAGAAAGAAGCCGTCCTACTATGTCAGTGTAGCAAAGGTTCAGAGCATTTTCTTAATTAAAAAATTATAGTCCAAATGTAAGATTCAGTTTCAGTCAAAAGTATATTGATTTTCAGAAGTATTAATATTTTCAAGTGTACTAATTTTAGAATTCAACATTTAAGCAGATTACAAACATTTTTCTGACTCATGATTACTCCACAAATATTTACTGAAAAAAATAAAAGACTGACTGGGTGCAGTGGCTCACGCCTGTAATCTCAGCACTTTGGTAGGCCGAGGCAGGTGGATCACAAGGTCAGGAATTCAAGACCAGCCTGGCCAACATGGTGAAACCCCATCTCTTTGAAAAATACAAAAATTAGCTGAGCATGGTGGCACGTGCCTGTAATCCCAGCTACTCAGGAAGCTGGGGCAGGAGAATTGCTTGAACCAGGACCCAGGAGGCAGAGGTTGCAGTGAGCTAAGATTGTGCCACTGCACTCCATCCTTGGCTACAGAGCAAGACTCCAAAAAAAAAAAAAAAAAAAAAAAGACTATGGTTAGGGAAAAAAAGAGACATTATTCAGAAAAGTGCAGGGATATAGTATTAAAGACAACTATAGTTAAGAAATTTATTAAAATATGGAAATATGTATGAAGAATAATTTTAGTGTATATTATTTTTCTGTTTAGCTATAATACATGTACTTAACTGTATGCGAATATGTTACTTTTTTAGAGTGAACTTGATTTTATAACATCATTTTAGAAAACATCTATATCAAATTCTATACAACCAATTTTGTAACCAAAACATCAGAGATTTTGTGTTGGTGCTTTTGCTTGCCACACAGAAATCCAATCACTGAGATGATAGGTATTGTCAGGAAAGAAGTCTTCATTCAGGTGCTGCAGTCAGTGAGAACAGATTAGTCTCAAATCTGTCTCCCATACTTATTAAAATTGAAGGTTTATATAGTCGGTGAGGAATGTAAAACAGGAATTAGGAAGAGTAAGGAAGCAATCATGATACATGAGAGGGTCTGATGTCTCATTTTCTGCATGCAGTGATCTGCTGAGTTTCAGTCCCTTGTTTTATGGTCAGTTTCCTGAGGGAGGAGCTCAGGTAAAGCACATGTAAATTTCAAGTTTTAAAACCAGATGGGTCAATTTGTATGTGTATTCAAAAACTCATTAATTTCTATGAAACAATTGGGCCAGTTTCTATTGTCCAATACATAAATACTTCAAAAATTACATAATTTTGTTGTTACTATCTACTTTTAGATGGTAGATTACATATTTAATCAGCCTGTAAATTTTCTGCTTAGCATATTTTTAACAGCTCGTTATTGCTGATATTTATATGAGAATCTCATGGACAGATCTGGATTCCGAAGGGTGGATTCTTTATTTGGACCTTTTATATTGTCTTTAAATAGGGATGAAGTTATTCATGTCTTCAAGAAGTTACTTCTACAGTTTGGAATGTCTTGCTAGTAGAAACTACTGAGAGATTTACTGGCCACAATTATATTACTTCAAACATGACACACAATTTGTTATAGGATTTGTTTCAAACATTTATTGTCTTAATTTACCTTGGTGAGGTGTAGTGGAAGCCAGAAAATCCCCTTGAAACTCCACCTACTGCTCACTGAGATGCAAATCAGAACAAACAACTCGTTGTCACATACCCTTGAGAAACTCTGGTTATCTAAGGATGCCCTTATCATTCTAATACCATTCACTTTTATCTTTATGAGTGATGGTCTAGACTACTATTGGGACTAAAAGTAAACTGAAATAATACATGATCATCAAGAAACTTGCTATAGCAAATATTTTTGTTTGGAGCTTATTTTATTTATAATTTTTCTTACACTATTAAAAATAACATGTATAGAGTAATATTTAATAATCCCTAATCTTGCAGATTAAAATAGTTTGCTCCTGCTATAAGATATTTTTATATTCAGCAAATATATGAGGGGTATCTATGAGTAAGAAAATGTTTAGATACTTACTAGTGACACAGAAGTAAACAAAACAGACAAAAATCTTCACCCCGAGAGGTTTAAGTTTTAGTGAAAATTTTTCATTTAATTTCACATTAGAATAGATCAGAGAAATGTAAATAGGAAATCCCAATATCCAGTTAACCTCCTTTTATCCATAACATCAACGTTGCTTGCTGGACTAGGCCCTCTGAGAATAGTTGTGCTCAATCCACAGGCTTCTGCCAAGTAACAGGAATGATGTTGATCATTAATTTATTCCAGAACTATCTAAAATCTGCCCACAGATTTCAAAGTTGATTTTATTATGTATATGTAAAACATAGAAAATCTAATAAAAAACATTTAGCCTGAACAAAATTAATGTTTTTCAATATTTGCTTCACTTAAAAATAAAATATTATAGATAAACTTCAATCTCCTTTGGATTTCTTAATCCCATTGCTATGCCCCTTAACAGATTTAACACTCTGTAATCACTAGGTAATATCCCTCTCCTGAATTGTTTTATAAGTTTAATATATAAAGCCTTCTTAACAAAGTCATTTGTCTACTCTGTATGTGTGCACATACACAAACACAGACTTAGATGTACACGTACAAGTATAATGTATCCATGCTGATACATATACTATCATCCATTCATTTAATTCATTTACATGAATATATCACAGTATATATCTAATATTTTATAACAGTTAAGGTAATTTACACATGTTCTCAATTACACTAATCTTGAGATACATATTTTTAAGTATAACATCTTGAGTGAATGTGTTAAATATTTTCATAGTGCATTTTGTTGGTAGATTTGCTCTTTTATGATATTCGTATAAGTATGATATAATTTATCACAATTTGCTGCCAATTTTTTCTTTTTTAACAACTAACATACAGGTATATTTCATTTTCCCATATCCTTACTAATATATAAACATTAAAAAGTTGCCATATTTATGAAATAGAACATTTTAGTGTTAAATATTATTACCCTGATTACCAGTGAGGTTGAAAATCTTTTGATAGCTTTATTGAATATTTAGTTTTCTTCAGTTCTGAATTGTCTGTCGTATTTATTACCTAATACACTATTATCTTACTTTTCTTTTGAAATTTATGTATTAGAGCTTTTTATATATTGCAGAAAAAATTACAGCGTTCACTTAACCATAGAGGAATCATTAGTGAAATCTTATCAGATGCATTAATACACACTAATTTCTTAGTTACCATTGTTGAAAATTATTGGCGTTGGTTCACTTTTTTCATCAATTGAATCAATAGTTTTTAATCCTGGTGTATATGAAAATCACCTGGGGAGCATTTAAAAGCTACAATGTCCTCTTCAGAGATTTTGATTCAATCAATCCATAATAGGTCTTGAGCTGTACATGGCTTTAGAAGTTTCCCAGCTGATTGCAATGTGAAATCTTCGTTGATAATCACTGGATTAGATGTGGTCAAGTCTTTCACTTATTATGCTGAAGAGAATACATAAAAATCAGTGGTGTACATTCATTTCTGCTCAGAGTAAGAGTTCTGATTTACAATTGTTACCTGCATTTCTGCTCCTCCTCCTACTCCTTTCAGGTGTGTGAACTTTCCTTCGCTCTTCAGGACCTTCGCTTCTCAGTCAGCTCCTGCCCTTGGCATGTTTTAATTCTCCTTTGAAAACCCATTCTTAAATAAACAGACTTCAAGTATTCCAATATTTCAAATATCTTATTCTTTTTTTTATTATTATACTTTAAGTTCTAGGGTACATGTGCACAACGTGCAGGTTTGTTACATATGTATACATGTGCCGTGTTAGTGTGCCGCACCCATTAACTCGTCATTAATGTCATTACCTTTTTCAACTTCTTCCTTTGATCCTTTCCATTATATATATATACACACACACACGCATATATATACACAGATATAACATAATTATAAATACACACATATGTATATATGTACAAATACACATATATACATATGTGTGTATATAATTATGTATATAACATACATATACACTTACATATAATTATATACATACATGTATATATATGTTATATATGTATATATGTATATTACATATATGTCATATATGTGTATTTTATATATGCACACATACATACATATGTGTAAATATAACTATGTATATATGTATATGTGTATATATACACATATATAACATATATAGTTATATATACACAGAGCCATTGAAATCCCTGTACAGGTCTTTAAATCAAGTAGGCTCTAATATCATGACACTTTCTGTACTAGATCCAGCCCTAAAGAGATCACCCACTCTTTTTTCTCCCAGAGAAGGATGATTAGAATAAGACTTACCAAAATCCCATATTTTCGTGTTGATCATTGTAACCGATGAAGCAAAAATCAACTGGGGTTGACTTTCTATATCTGTATCTATATCTATCTATATCTATATCTATATCTATATTTATTTCTATGTGTCCTAACATGACTAAGTGTGCTGTAAATTAATAATACTAAGAAGAAATTTTTATGGATGAAAGAGTATAATAAACTTTTATATGATATGCTAGTCTTGAAATTCAGTTATTTCTGATATTATATATCTCATATGGCTGTGAATATTATAATAATTACATAGAAAATTTCACGTTAATATTTTAATAATAACTGTCATTATCTAATAATGTTCAGTGTTAACCCACCTGACCTTCTGTCTTTATAACTGTTAAAAAGATAAACTGAGTCCCTATTAAATTTGTAGAGGTTTATTTGAGCAACCAGTGATTCATAAATCATGCACCTTCAAACCAGAGGTGGTTTGGGACCTTGGAAGAAGAAACCTAATTCATGGACAGCCTTTCATTGTGCAGATGTGGAAGCTAAACACAGAATACATTTGACTGGTCACAGTCATACAGTTGCCTTATGTGGTCTACCCCACTGGAAAGTTCCTAGTTGAATTATAAGTTTGTTGGCTGCTTTTGATTGGATGAGTTTAAGTTTTGCTTTTCTTTAATATGGACATTTATTTAAAGAAACTCAAGTTAAGTTTCTCTTTTGTTTTCAAACCAAGCAAAGTTAAGGTCAGTATGAGGGCTAGCTAGCTTTGTCTGCTGAGGGATTCTTTAGACTTGGTCTCCATTTTCATTTACTTTCACATTACTAATCCAGGGTTTATTTATCATTTGAACAGGAGCCATACTGATATTGTCTCTATGTACCAATATATTTGTGCTTCTAAACTTCTATTCTGGCTACCTCTCCCCTTTCCAGGCTCACCAGGCTTCTTGCATAAATTATTGTGTACACTGCATTTACATGTCTGTCATCTTGCCTATGTTATTTTTTTTCTCAGTAAGACAGCTCTTTTTCACATACATCTTATTTAATGTTCAAGGTTCAGTGCAAATCCAGAAATTCCTTTCTGAGGCCTCTACAAACATAATAAATAAATATCTTCTTAATTCTCCGTAGTCTTACTTTGTTCTCCGTTTATAATTCTTAGATAGAAAGGTATGCACTTGTAGATCCACTGCCTCTATGTGATTCTAATGCGAATAACAGCATTCATTCACCATTGCCTTGACAGAACATAATATGTAAAGCCTTGGCAATAATAGTTGTGCAACAAATATTTGCCTATTAAATGGAATTGAATATAACCCAATCAAAAACATAAGACAAAAAAAAAAATGTAGGATCAAGTATACACTCATTCAACACTTATTTGTAGATAAGTTGATGCATATTTTATTTGGTTTAGAAGAGTGAATTAATCAATATTATCAATAATTGTAGTTATTAGAAATTCTATATTGGACAAATATTACATAAATTTGTACAAGAAAAACAATAGTTACATATAGTTTCATAATACTACACATATACAGATATTTTGAAATATGAGATTATACAACATACTACTTCCATGTTTAATTTATTTTTTGGACAATTTCTGCTTTGAGTAATAATAAAGTATACTTGGAAAATGTTATTAAATTAAATTTGGTATGATTAAAATCGTGATAAGTGGCTATAACAAATATAAAAATAAAAACAAATCACTAGAAGTGGCATTATATTAATTCAAAGTAATGAGTAAGTTGAAATTGTTTAAAAATTCAAACTTCCTTATTATGAAGCTTATTACTTAATACAATAGACTCATCATCAAATATATCAAATATATTTTCCCATTAGATAAAAGGCACAAACAAATGGATTAATCTAAAAAAGAGGTGTTTGTTTGGAACCTTCATTGAATCAAACAGATTCTTAAAAAATAATGAAAAGTTTTTAAATTCCATATAACATTTTCTCTCCAGTAGCTCACAAGTCATTGGGAGTGCTAATGTAGTATATATGCAAGCAGCCATCCTGGCAGAGTGGTATCAGTGCTTGACCATCAAGCTTAGTGCTCAGTAAAGATGCAACTAGCCTTCTTATTTTTGCTTTTGTCCAGGATAAGCCTACCAGTCATCTGGCCAAAGCACTTCTGCCAAAATTATCATCTAAAGACCAGCAGCACTGGCATCCTGTGTGGGATTTGCAAAAACCTCAACATCTTGTGGCTTCTACAGACCTCCAGAACAAGAATCTGCACTTTAGTAAGATTCTCAGGTGATTTGTGTGGGTCTGAAGGTTCGAGAATGACTTGTTACACAGCAACAAGATCCCTACATTACTTTTAATTTATAACCCAGATATGTAACACTGATATCCAGCTTTCCCTTGAATAGCCTTCTACTGACTGATAGTACTGCTTTTCTACACCATTTTTTTCCCTGTTTGTTACCACTTAGATCATTTTCTTCATCATTTCTTTGTCTGCTGTTGGCTGCTTCTTGAGATACTACTTTCCTTCCATTTCTCCAAGTCGTTGCTGATTATTTTCACACACCAACCCAATGGCATTTGTGCTCAGCAAGGGGCAGCATAATTTAGTGCTTGCCTTGTACATTGTTACCACTTCTAAAGTTACTATTCTGCTCTCTCGACATATTTTTGCTTTGTGAAAACCCATAACATAAAACAAAATCAGATCCCGACATTAGAGAACTAGCTCATGCAGGCCAATTGCCTACAAAGCCAATTGGCTGCTATAGTTCAGAAAGCAGAATAGCTTAAGGGCATCTGTCTAATTAATTTTATTTTATTTAAAACCTGCATTGGAACCTTCACTTCTGCTGTTTCTAAGGTCCAACTGAAATGGCATCAATTCCAAGCTCTGATCTGCTGGCTAAAACCAGAGCAGTAGCAATAATTCTACTAATTCTACTTCCAAGAAGACAAACACTTGCTTGTCCAAACATGTAAGTCAAAACAAAACAAAACAAACAAACAAAAAGCATATAAGTCAAGTTAGATGGGCTTGCTTCATTACTGGTTACTAATTTTTAGTTAGTATACCGAGATTCATACTAAATGGTATTTCTTTTTCGTATTTAGAGAAACAGTCACATTTGAAAAATGTCTGTGGCATGAGGTCAGTAATATTGAGCATAGCATGTAATTGTCCAAGAGAGGCATATTAAAAATATTTCTCCTCTGTAGATTTGAATGTATCTTATAGGAGGTTGGGCCCCTCACTGAGCATTATTATGTTATTTTATTATAGAGTTTCTTGAAAGTATTAGTCTGTTCTCGAACCGCTATAAAGAAACACCCGAGACTGGGTAATTTATAAAGAAAAGAGGTTTAATTGACTCACAGATCTGCAGGCTGTACAGGAAGCATGGCTGGGGAGGACTCAGAAAACTTACAATCATGGTGGAAGGCGAAGGAGAAGCAGGGCATCTTACATGACTGGAGCAGGAGGGTCCGGTGGGAAGTCACACACTTTTAAACAATCAGATTTTGTGAGAACTCTATCACAAGAAAAGCACCAAAGAGGGAAATCTGCCCCGTTGGTCCAATCACTTCCCACCAGGCCCCACTTCCAACATTGGAGATTACAATTTAACATGAGATTTGGGCAGGGACACTAATCCAAAACACATCAAGAATGTTGTATGATTAAGAATATTGGAGGAAGCTCAGTGAAAGTGGACTTAGATTTTTTTTTAATTGATTTTAGTCGACTTTAATTTTCTAGTTTAGGTTGTGCTTAATCATATGGATAATATTGTAGTATTTCTTGTTAACATAATCCCTACAGGTCTCTCTTTGCCTTTAAGATAATATTACTCAGCATATTATAAAGATTCTTTTAATTTTTGCCCTTTCGGAAAATCTTGTGGATCCATTTTAATTAACACACTCATTTTTTGCATCCCTAATTTTAAAGGATATCACCTTTAACTTCTTAATGGGGAAGACAAAGACTTAAGATATTGGCATGACCATTTACTGTAAAGAGAATATAGTCAGAATGTAGAAATGCTTAGAAATATATGTTTAATTTCAAATTGCACTTATGCCACCCTTCTTTCAATTCTGTGATCTACTGCATTAATTGACATTGCTTATGAACCATCATAGTCATATAAATAATATTCTCTGGATACCCGATCCATCTATAGTATCCAAAAGGACATATTTCAAGGCAGGTGCAATATCAGGTCTTTAAACATAGCTCCCATATGTGGAAATCTTATGAGTTTGTCACTGGTTAGATGCTTTGGGTTTAATTGGATTTATAACTCAACTTCATTCAATTTATACAGTCAATGAAATCTAAAGTATTTCTTTTGATATCTCCAGTTCAGTTGATAAACAGTATGCATTGATTTCACATGTCAGGTTGGCAGCTAGTGGAATTTAATCAGTGGCCCACTTCATATTCTTTCCAAATAAATTATAAGACAAGAACAGAATACTAATACAGTTTTTATATAAAATAAAAAGAGTAGATCATTGTCATCCTCATATCAATAAAATTGGAGCTGTGGGCCAGGTACACTGGTGATGAAAATGGTGCATTAGCTAAATTTAAGATTGTATACAGCTTGCCTGGGGCTAGGTTAAATTATTTTCCAAGTTAAAATAATGCCTACCATTCCTTTTGTAATATTGAGAATATGTGACCCATATGGAAATAGTTCACTGTGAATTGATATATTTCATATGGTTATTTTATGGACCTAAGATGTTCAAGGTGTTAATTTATAGTGGCACGAATCAACCATTTTTTTGCCATTATTAAATAACTAAAATTAATTGATTGTATTATAAGAGATCAAGAACATATATCACCCAAAGACTTATTGTGGAACTATTTCTGTAAGTTGAATTAAAAATTGCGTGTGACAAAGTTTTTATGTATGTAGGTATGTATTTATTTGAGACGAGGTCTCACTCTATTGCCCATGCTGAACTGTAGTGGTGTGATCATAGCTCAGCGCAGCCTCAAACTCCAAGGCACCAGTAATCCTCCTGCATCAGCCTCCCAAGTAGCTAGGATTACAGCCCGAGCCACCATTCCTGATGACAATTTGAATTTAAGAAAGAGAGACGCCGGGTGTGGTGGCTCACGCCTGTAATCCCAGCACTTTGGGAGGCTGAGGAGGGAGGATCACGAGGTCAGGAGATCGAGACCATCCTGGCTAACACGGTGAAACCCTGTCTCTACTAAAAATACAAAAATTTAGCCAGGCGTGGTGGCGGGCGCCTGTAATCCCAGCTACTCGGGAGGCTGAGGCAGGAGAATGGCGTGAACCTGGCAGGCAGAGCTTGCAGTGAGCCGAGATCGCACCACTGCACTCCAGCCTGGGCAACAGAGC
Source organism: Trachypithecus francoisi (assembly GCF_009764315.1). Classification (NCBI taxonomy): domain Eukaryota; kingdom Metazoa; phylum Chordata; class Mammalia; order Primates; family Cercopithecidae; genus Trachypithecus; species Trachypithecus francoisi. Next base: position 59,927,950 of record NW_022681465.1, read on the forward strand.
GAGACTCCATCTCAGAAAAAAAAAAGATAGAGAGAGAGTTACAATAGGTTATTTTTCTTCCACGTATATACCTTATTTGGTAGTTTTTCAAATTATTGGTGCAATATTGGAAGGTACTTTTGATACTCATAAAAAAGCTGGAATATTTACCCAACTCTAATGTATGGTGGTACAGGCATCAGATCTTAAATCTTGATAGGATCTATGGTTCGTATATTCTGAAGACTCACACTACTAGTAGTAAAGTAGGTGTGTCTAAAATCTCCTTGGAACCTTACTCCTTCTACCATAAAGTTTAGTCATAAATATAGATTCTGTAGTGCAGTGACCATAAATACACCTTCTCTTCCTAGTCTTCATTCTATCACTCAATACCAAATTTATGGCTGTTGGCTTATATATCAGTCATAATTGTGTTAAGTGCTTTTGTTTTAGTCTCCATAGTTACATAGTTTAGATCAAAGAGTTATAGCAAAATGCTTTTTAAGTCCTTAGAAAGTTTCTATTGTTAGCATGTTGACTCTGGTCTAAAATATTCATTATAGTCTATCCTCTTAGAAAGGAAGTCGATTAGGATCCTCCTTAAATAGACTTACGGGGCTTTAAGGTTGCATTCAAAGTGTTATATCAGAGAAACAATTGCCTTCTGAATGTTGGTAATTAGATTAATAAAAGGATGAAATGATGATGAAATCTTTCATCTCTGGGTTAATGTCAGTAGATAAGTTTCCTGGATATAGAAGTTCACACTCTTTTAATCATTTCAACTGTTCCTTTGCGTCTTCATACTTACTCAGTGATGTAAGCATTAGTTCATTGCAATTCTAAGCATTAGCTCACTCAGACTGTTAAAAATCTTCTGAAAGTATGACTGGGTTGGAATTAAAATTAAGGTTGCAGTATGAGATGATGTACTCTTATGTGATTTCTTTGACTTATTGTCTATTGTTCAGACGTACACCAAAGATGCTGAGATATTATCCAATACTTTTGGCAAGGGTTTTAGCAAGACAATAAAGGGTTAGGTCATACTCTCCCTGTTATTGGTATTCTACTTTTTATATCTTGTTCTCTCCATTCTCAAGACATTCCACCCCCCTGCCCCAGGCGATTGCAAGTGCATCTTACAGAAGTAATTTAATTTTGCTCTCTTTGCACTTTGTTAGCTGGAAATCTGGATTTACTACCTGTAAATTAATTATATATTTTTCTATCTACCCTTTACAACAAACCTTATAACTCTGTATAAATTTTCTCCCTGGCAGAGTTCATCCATTAGAAATTAAGTGCTGCTTTTTTACTGAAAAAAATGTTACTAATATTTATTTTAAACTCACTAGGCCAGTCAGGAAGTTTTCCTGTTGCCATAAAATTAGAAAGCCTTCTATAAGGATGTTATGGGCAACAGACTCTTGGAGGTAACTTAGCTTCTACCAGGTGTTTTCCAGTCCCTCATCCTTCATTTCCCTATTTCCTAACTTTCTCAAACTTCTCAACTTTGACAGAAAGCCAAGGCTTTTACAATGCACTGAACTCGGAGATAAATTCAACAACGGCTATTTTAACTACTACAATAATTTCCCTTTCAAAAATCCCAACACTGAGCCAAATTTCCTGGTGGCCGTGAACTGATATTTAGATGTGACTTTCTCTTGTCTTTTTGGATAACACAGCATTTCATTCCTCAGTGAGGTATATTTCCTGTCATAATCATGATTATTGTGAGATTCGTAAACAACCTTTGTATCAGCCCTGTACAGCAGATCATAAGCGGTTATTTAGCAGGGAGGTTGGCAAGATCCAGGAAATATAAAATGTTTCCGCAATTTGTTGGCATTACTGTATCCCATCCAGCTACTTATTGTTGGGAAAAAAATGGTGAAAGGTAGAGACATTGAAGAATTCGACCATTTGGTTATTCTGAGATCTTTTGTTATCTTCAAATCTTCTGCCTCTGGCATTACAATCATGTTGTCAGACAATGTGGAATTATATTCACTTGAATGTTAAACTGAAAAGAAATAAGCCCATTCACTTATTATTCTCATGAATTCTATCAGTGCCTACTGGCTGATCATGCAATGAAAACTGCATATATGATTTTCTTTTACATTTAATTTATTTTTGTTTTTAATAACATTTTACTGGAAAATAATAAACACTATTACCTAATATTGCTCTTTGAAATATGGTTATACCTGGAATTATCATAAAAGAGCATTTTTTTCATTCCCTAAGTTTTATAGCAACACTATTGTCAAAGGGCATTGACAGGGCTATGATGAATTAGAAGTCTCTTGTTTATTTTCTTTCAGTCTTTTTTTTTACCTGTTCAGAAGAAACTATCTAGAAAATTTAATAGTAAGCGGTTTGTATAATAATAAGGATGTTAGAAAAACAAAGGCCCCTAAAAGACATAATTTAGTTCATGCAGAGAGTATACACATTATCTGAGTTCATGGCCTAAGCAATTAGGCTTTAATAAATGTAAAGTTTATCATGCACCCAGCTTATGTTTTCACTGTGCCTGAAAAGCAGTTCTAATATATCGCCGAAGGTAAATATCTCAATATTTTTGTAATGTTCTTTAACATGGAGAATGCACTTAGTTTCATCCACTTCCTATGAAATTCTTAATCATTTAGTCTTTGACAAAATAATTAAACAAGTACAAGCATGCTTAAAATCATGTAAATCAGACTATAATATCCGCTACTATTCTTATGAAATAATATAATAATTATGTACATAAGTGTAATGATTACCATAATATTACTATATGACTGGCTGCTATCTTCATTATTGTGCTATAGCTTTATTTAAAAATATCTCCAACTAAATGAGGCTTTCTTTTGGGGGGATTATTAACAAAAAAAAATTAGCTTAAAATGTGATAGATTTTGTTGTGTGACCAAAAATGAAACACTCCCGTATTTAACAGTCGATTGCAATATATATCATCATTATATTAGTTAACAGCATACAATGAAATTTAGCTAAATTAACTCTCTTGAGAAAAGCTTTGGGAAGGAAAACAGAACAGTAGGTGGTCAAACATTATACTCTCAAACACGAAACAAAACCTCACAGTCTCAAGACCTAGGGAGTGAGAACGAATAAAAGAAAAAATACTGAACAGAACAATCTGAGGTGTTGTTAGAGTCTCTTAGGAAATCGTATAACAAGATTCAGGAAAAAAAAAATTTAAACCTCCAAAAATGGAGAGTTAGTGATAATAAAAAACTGAGAGTAAATTATTGGTATCTGAAAGGGTAACATGTAAAGTGGGAAAAGCAAAGCCAAGGGACAGAAGAGGTAACTAAAAAGGTAACCCTTTCTCACCATTAGGAAACCAAACATAAATCTTAAGAAATAGGAGAGAAGAAAACGAGGTGGGAGAAAAAAAAGGGTAAGAGGAGAAGGAGCCACTGGAAAAGGAGGAGGAGTAGGAAAAGTTTAAAAATGAATTTCTAACATACAGCATGGAAGTGAAAAATAGGAATAATAGAAAATGTCAGTTACTGCTTTCAATAGAAATTTCTTATGATTTGAGGTTACAAATGACAAATGATTATTATTAGTTATGGGGAGTTTGTTTATAAATAAGGTAGAATAGATCATTTATGTCTTACTAATAACTTGTAAATTTGAGTTCTAGTAGTATAAATTGATCTACATTGAAAACTATATAATAAATGCATTTAATAGAGAGGTTTACTAATATGTTACATATATATTTTTTATCTATCACTTATTTTCTGTAATGAAACAATATTTAAAATACACAAGTGTTTTCAGTGTACATTAAGAAAATGTGAACAAATAAAAGTTGCTCATGAACTTATTTTTTAACATGGAAATATTAGATAATCATAACTTTTTATTATTACTAAAGATGCCAATATGTCCTAGTGATTTTAAGAGCAAAGTGCATTATAATATTATGAAAAACAATTAGATCTTTAGAATGTAGAAGAAGCAGTAACACATTTGATATTTATTTAAAGAAAGCCAGGGATCAGAGTTATTGCTGTGATCCTTAGCAAGTGGTGAAGGAAATACAAAGACACAATTTTCTATTCATGAAATTGCTTGTATTTCAAAGGTTACTATCGGTAATTCCAACAGCCATTGCAACAACAAAAAGAAACCTAGGGAGGTAGTCACTGAAAATTACTTACAGTAGAGCAAAATAGTTTAAAAAAAATCATTTGAATTTCAACATTTAAAATAAATTATATACATATATACGTATATGTATACAGTCACATGCCACTTAACAATGCGGATATGTTCTGAGGAATGTTTCTTTAGTCGATTTTGTCGTTGTATGTACATGTAATAGTGTACTTACACAAACCTAAAGGGTATAGCCTCCTGCCTATGTAGTCCATATAATATAGTGATTACTGTAGGCAATTGTAACACAAGGGTAAGTGTTTGTGTGCTTAAATATAGCTAAACATAGAAAAGGTGCAGTTAAAAAACACAATTTAAAAGGTAAAAAGTGGTACTCTTTTATAGGGCACTGATCATGAATGAAACCTGAAGGACTGGGAGTTGCTCTGAGTGAGTCAGTAAGTGTTAAGCAAATTGTGAAGTCCTAGGATATCACGGTTTACTACTGCAGACTTTATAAACACTCTACATTTAGGCTACAATAATTTATTTTAAAAATTATTTTTTTAATAAGAAACTACTCTTAGCGTACTGTAACTTTTAAATTTACAAATTATTAAGCTTTTTAAAGTTTTACTCTTTTATAATAACACAGTTTAAAACACAAATTTACAGCTGTATAAAAATACTCTTTATATCTTTATTTTATAAAATATTTTGTATTCAATTTTTTAACTTTTAAAAATTTTATTTATTGTGGAAAACTAAGAAACACCTTAATTACAGGTCAGAGTCATTAGCATCACTGTTTCTGCCTCTACATCTTGCCTTACTGGAAACTCTTCTGGGGCAATCAGGGTCAGGATCATTAATATCACTGTCTTCTACCTCTTCAACATCTTGTGCTACTGGAAAGTCTTCCAGGGCAATAACACATATGGTGTTGCCAACTCCGATAATAACAATGCCTGGATATTAGCCCTTTGTCAGATGAGTAGATGCTCGTCATCACTGGCCATCAGAGAAATGCAAATCAAAACCACAATGAGATACCATCTCACACCAGTTACAATGGCAATCATTAAAAAGTCAGGAAACAACAGGTGCTGGAGAGGATGTGGAGAAATAGGAACACTTTTACACTGTTGGTGGGATTGTAAACTAGTTCAACCATTATGGAAAACAGTATGGCAATTCCTCAAGGATCTAGAACGAGAAGTACCATATGACCCAGCCATCCCATTACTGGGTATATACCCAAAGGATTATAAATCATGCTGCTATAAAGACACATGCACACGTATGTTTATTGCAGCACTATTCACAATAGCAAAGACTTGGAATCAGCCCAAATGTCCATCAGTGACAGACTGGATTAAGGAAATGTGGCACATATACACCATGGAATACTATGCAGCCATAAAAAAGGATGAGTTTGTGTCCTTTGTAGGGACATGGATGCAGTTGGAAACCATCATTCTCAGCAAACTATCTCAAGAACAGAAAACCAAACACCACATGTTATCACTCATAGGTGAGAACTGAACAATGAGATCACTTGGACTCGGGAAGGGGAACATCACACTCCGGGGCCTATTATGGGGAGGGGGGAGGGGGGAGGGGGGAGGGATTGCATTGGGAGTTATTCCTGATGTAAATGATGAGTTGATGGGTGCTGACGAGTTGATGAGTGCAGCACACCAACATGGCACTAGTATACACATGTAACAAACCTGCACGTTATGCACATGTACCCTAGAACTTAAAGTATAATAATAAAAAACAAAATGCCTTCTGGAATACCTCCTGAACTGCCTGCCTGAGGCTGTTTTACAGTTAACGTATTATTTTTTAAATGAGTAGGAATGCACTGTAAAATAATAATAAAAAGGACAGTATAGTGAATGCATAATCCAGTTACATTGTCTTTTATTATAATTACCAAGTATTAGGTACTGTATATAATTGTATGCATGCAAAGTTCTATACTTTTATAGGACTGGCAGGGCAGTAAATTTGTTTTACAATAAACACGTAAGTAATGCCTTGTGTTACAACTTTATGACGACTAAGAGGTCATTAGGAAGTAGAATTTTTTTTTGCTTTTTTATAACCTTGTGGGATCACCATTGTGTATGTGGTCTATTGTTCACTGAAACATTACTATACAATGCATGACTATAAAATATATGATATGTGTATACATAGTCACATTGTAATATTTACAGGATCTTTCTGATTAGAATTGGCCACATAAGGTATTTTTAAAGTTGTAGTTAATCTCTTAATTTTTATTCTTAATCATAAAATACATTTTCAAAGGTATATCTGAATTTGCAACATAGATTCCCCTTTAAGTAGCATTTCCAGTTGTCCCACACTAATTAGTGTATACAAACTGAAATAACAATAATGCAGATTTCATTAAAGTTAGGAGACAATTCAGTAAAGCCATTTCTCTAGGAATTGCATTTCTTTAGCGCCTACCAACAGAATGATGAATCCAAAATTTACATACACATCCAACAATATTTCGCAACCTCCATAACTTCATCCCTGTATCTATTGGACATTTCCACACGGATGGCACATGAGCACCTAAAATTTCACATTTTCATACTTCAAAGATGCCTATCCGCTATAGTTCATTCCTTAGTGGATAACTCTACAATCCACCCAGTTATCAACTAGTATGAAAACATCCTAGTCAGAAAAGAAGACATCTTACATGCCTTCCTCTTTTTTTTAAAATTTCTATATTTCAATGAAGTTAACAATTTTGTCTCACAAATTTCTATTGTATCTACTTATTCGTATTTAAGTCCATGCTAGTACTTTAATTCAGGGCCACATCTTTACTTTCCTGGCTTCTTATCTAATCTTGTCTCCTCACACTCCTTTTTACACTCTCATTAAAACATCTTCTCATTAACATACATATTTAGTCTTGTTATGCCTTTGCTCACAGTTTTGAAATGGTTCATTTTAACTTTGAAAACGCATCAAATATGACATCACGTTCCCTCATAGTATGCACACAACAAAGTTCTTCTTTAAATTTCTTTGTATACTCAATCACTCTCAAACTTTTGGACTTTGATTTTCCTGTTCCCTGCCATTCGACACGTTGTTTCCTTTGTCTTAAACACCTACATTGGATTTTTCCATTGAGTCTCAATAAAACCATGCTCTCTTCTGTAAAGAATTTCCTAATGTTGTTCATGAAGGCCCAGAAAAAATTCCAATTTAATACACATTATTTCTCTTACAAACTTCCTTTATAGTAAGAGCCAAAATGTATTAGACTTTTGAATAATATTTGTGGGATATGCCCTCATGCAAAAATGTAGATAACTCATTTTATTTGGAGCCTGAAGGCTTCTAACTCAATACCAGTATTCCCAACTATATTGCCATCATTCCCTCTCCTATGAAGATAATTTTCTTTGTGAAGAAAAGGAGGCAAATTCATACTTTTTAAAACTTCAAGTGCCTCCTTCATGAAGTGTATAACATTGGTAACATTGTTATCAAATCATCAGGCATTCAGTCTAGCTCCTGCTGCTCACCACACAGACAGACAATCACTGAGACAATGAGTATTGCCAGGGAAGAAGGCCTTAATCAAGTGCTGCAGTTGAGGCGATGGGAGATCAGTCTCAAATCCATCTGCCTGACTGACTAAGCTGGGGGATTATATAGCAGGGAAATAATATAGCTACATGCCAGTAAACAGGAATTTGGGAAGAGAAAGGAAAGCATGAAGATATGGGGTCTGGCATCTCATGGTCTGGATCTGGTGATCTGGTGAGTTTCAGTTCCTTGATATTATCTGGAATGACTGAGGATCTGTTTCCTGAGGAAGGAACTCAGATAAGAGAAATGTAGTTTCAAGCTTTAAGTTTGAGAAGGTCAATTCTATCTTTATTTTAAAAGACTGTAAACATGAATTCTATGAGACAATTGGGCTAGTTTCAATATTTATATGAATACAGGCTGAATTTACTCTAAAATAATCTATGTATTTACTAAGCTGTTTACACAGGATGCTTACTAACTTGATGGAATCTATGGAACCATTTTTCAGAGATATATTAAATATATTGATGACCTCCAGTCTTGTTAAAGCCCAATTTATTTTTCCTTCCATTATCTTCTATGTGGCATATAAACAGAGGATCTGGGGCATACAACATGATTTCATCTTTCTATACTGGTTAATGCCCTTGGCTTAATGTATCTGATGTTCCAACCAACCACTATGGCAGCATCACCATAACTGAGACATGCTAAAAAATTGCTTTTCAAATATCAGAAAGAGAGTTAGTTACCTTTTAGTACTTAGAGACACAACATTGACTACCCTTGTGTTATATTCAAGATATCTGTTGTTATAAGTTGGCAGAAATCTAGTTTATCAAAGTTGCTAAAAGGTTACTAAGTTTTATAAATATCACTGATAATTCAACTTCCACTTCTACTTAATCCTGTAGCCCCCAAATATAACCTTCTCATGCAAGGGAATTATGTTAGCTGAAACATGGCTATGCCTACAATTGTCTTCTCAAATAAAAACCTGTAATTCCTTATCTTTATTTTGATTTATCTCTCCAGAACTCACTGTTACATCAACAAAAATAATAAATTCAACATCACAATATGAGATGTCACATGTCTGTTTACAAATCCGTTTCCCCAGAAAGTTAATTCACGCCAACATCAATGACTTTTTGTGAGAGTAGGAAATTCTTGGATAGAAAGCTGAAACTGGACATCACAGAAGACAGAATTGGGGGAATTTTAGAAGATCAAATATTTGCTAAGTGCAAATAAATTCAAACCCAGATCTCTGTGACTGCAAAGTCCATCTTCCTTGCAATGAATTTCCTAGTACGTGTGCCCAATATTCTTAGATACAATCTAGAGCAAACCTAGGCAGTTACTAAAGCCCAGTCTTCTGAATGATGCTCTACCACAATAACTAAGTACAGGTTGCATCTGAGAATGATTACATTCGAGTGTTCATTCCTAAGTCTAAGTTCATGGATAGGGAAACACTGACACTTTACAACAGATCTGTTACCATCCAATGTAACAAAAGTATGAGGACACTGTACTAGGTCAAAGAGAGTCCCGGAAGGTTTATAGTATTAAGAGAATCACAGATGATCTTGAAAAGCATTGGGAAAATGACAGGCATGAAAGCCCATGCCTAAAATGCTGGCATTTTGCAAGGCTGAGGCAGGAGGAACACTTAAGCCCAGGAGTTCAAGACTAGCCTGGGCAATACAGTGGGATTTCATCTCTACATTTTTTTTTTTTTTAACAAATTAGCTGAGTATGCTGGCATAGGCCTGTAGCCCCAGGTACTCATGAAGCTGAGCTGGAAGGATAGCTTGACTGCAGCCTACATTACTCCACTTTACTCCATCCTGGGTGACAGAGCAAGAAGCTGTCACAAAAAAAAAAAAAATTATCATATTTATAAACGTGGCTACAAATTCTACCATGCTATTAATTATACATCTCGGAATAAAATAAATCTCTAGCATTCTAAAATTCAGTTACCCAATTTTTTTAAGTGAAAAAGTGAGAACACAAAATTTTTTGGACACATTCATCCTTCATTAATATAAATAAATGTCAGTCCGAAACATAAACATGTTTAATTTGAAAAGGAAATAATTACATTTCCTCTAAATTTACATCTGCAAAGAATGAATCAAAAGCCAGAGTATGGCCTGAAAGAAATGTATTTGATATTCAGTTTTTTAAAAAGTGTCATGGACTACAGGTAAAGCAAATTTGACAAACTATCATAGTTTGGAGGATTGCAGAAATGTAAAACTGTTGGTATAGACTGTAGCCTGAAAGCAAGCAAACAAACAAACCAAAAAAACTAAGTGAGGTATGATGTTTTGTAGTTAGAAAAAAATAAAATATATTTGAGAGAAAAACAACAACAACAACAACAAAATAGATTAGTGAAATAAGACTGTCAAATTTTCTGTCGGCATGCTACAATTCTTTTCTGACCCCACTGCTACAGAAAGTAAGTAAATCACTGAGCTTTTTCAACTAAAACTTAAAATTCATTGCAACAAAATCTTTGGGATTATTACCAGCAGGTCACCATTTGCGCATGGAAGAAAAGACAATTTCCATCCTTAGAAGAGTTTAAACTCAAGGAAATCTCTCAGCAAATGTGTCAAGTTAATAAAGATATTTTTTGTATTCTTCTACCTTCTTCTCTGTGCTTAGGTTTCGTCTTAGTTCTTTTGTATCCAGATACATCCTGTTCTAGGACCTATTCAATCTATCTAGGTTTGATATGGAAAAAATGGAGATGTATTTAGAGCTAACTTTATTTTTCTCAATGTAATTCATGGAAATTCTAATGTGAATATTTTGGATTACTTAACTAACAACTAGAAAAAGAAAACATGTAAATGTATATTAACATGGGAATACATTTAAGACATAGTGTAATGCATATCTGTTTACCTTCCTTTCATTATAAATCTAGTTTGATAAATTTGTACCAAAAAATGACACAATAAAATAAATAATATCCAAAGATTTTACAAAATAGTCAGGAGAAAAAAACATACATTTCCAACTCCCTTGATCCCTGAAAATAATTACCTATTCTGCCTGTATTTAATGCCTTCAGAATTTAGTTTAACTTAAATGTGAGTGCACTTTTAAAATTGAAAATTAGTTTCTCTTTCTTACCAATATTGAAATGAGAAGAAATTTAGGAGAAATTCTGTGCTTCTCTTATGGAGGAGCCATGTTTCACACTTCTGAGTGTGTGTTTCATTTTTCTACAGCTTTTCAGAAAGTATAACTTTTGTGTATTTTTTTTTCTCTTTCAGAAACTCAAGATCACCTTGACAATGATTGCTCCATTTGAACCATTTGAGAAAGAACAGCAGAGCAATTTTACCAAGGACTAAATAGTTTCAAATGGGCTGAGATACTGATTCCAGACAGCCAAATGACCATTAAAACAGAGATGGGCGGTTGTGGAATATGAAACTAACTTGAGAAATGTGTATTTTGACATTTTTTATTACACAAGCAGTCATATACACTCTAACATTTCCTTTGAGATATGGGGAAAAGTTATTCTTGCCACAGAAATGAAAGGGCAGTTAAAGAGGGAAACTCATTTATATAGATTTTCGTGTGACTATGATAAAACCAACAATACCAAAATGATATAAGTGGGGGAAATGGTAAGTGCAGGAAGCCACTTAGCATCTGACCTTTGCCACTCTGATCATCTCAGAGACACCAGGAGTTGACACAAAATCAAGTAAACACACAGAACTGGGAAAAATTAGAAAATGTTAAAAAGCTACATGGCACTTCAAATCAAGAATAGTGTAGTAATATCTTGGTACCTAAAATCATATCTCTGGAAAATATTTAAAATTCTTTTGGATAATTTGAACTTGTGTTAAATAAAGAATAATGTTGCTTAGCTATGTAGATTTCAATCTGCAGCAGTTTGGTTGAATATAGTTCCTGATGTAGCACATAGAAACCAAGCAACACACATTTGAGTAATTAATAAAATCACATACTTAGTTTGATTTCACATAGCATTCTAATACTGCAATATATTATTACAATTTTATAACACAATATTTCATTGTTGGAAGAAATAAAATCATTTACCTTAACATATATTTTGTATAATGAATCAAGTCATTATTAAAAGAAGGAGTCTTAGGGGATTTTAGAGGTTTTTAACAAGCTGTTATTAAATACATTGTGAATTACATTGGCAAGTATCAAGCATTTGCTTGGTTATCTTTATATTCTTAGAACACTATAGCTCAACACAAAAATGGAAAACAAAATGTACAACACCAAACAATACTAGAAATGCTCCTGCTCTTGAATTTTTATTAGTTTCCTAATTAAATATGCAATTCTAGTGGTATAATTCCAATAGTCTGTAGATTCTACACATGGCTGAGAAAACTCATTTGTTAAGGTATTTTTTTGTAACATAAAAATAACTCTTGGTCCCATTTATTTGTACCTTCTCTTTTATTTTCACAACAATGTGAAGTTGTATTTGAAATTGTATCTATACAATTCTTGCCAATTATACTATTGTTCACATGCCACTTCAAGAATGTCACCTTACAATTTTCTGGTTATCATTTGCAAAGTCTGCAATGCCTTTGCCTTAGAGGCTATGCAAATTTTTTGTTAGATATAAGCCTTCTCATTTCTGATTTCAGGAAGTCAACATAACCCATCTGCTGCTTTCACTTCCCAGCTGTATGCAGCTATGCCAAATTGCTCTAAGTTGAGCTTTATACTGTTTTTGTAGGCTATCTTTTACCCACCGTGCTTACATTTTCCTTGTGTAATTCACCCTAGACACAGGTGCAGATGGTATGTAGAGAAGAGCAATGCATTTGGGAGCATGTAATATTTGGCTTGCAAGGGCTTTGACAGAACTTCGAATTATAGTTCTAAAAAGTGAATTAATTTAGTAAAGGGATGGGCACTAGTGCATCAAAATGGATACAGCTCTCAAAATGATGCCTGATTCAAATTCTGTTTCCATGTTTCTTGAAGAAGTCTTTTAGTTTGTTGCTTCCTTTTTAAACATTCCCAAAATAAAATCTTGTAACTTTTCAGTAACTTTCCAAGGGTGTGTTTTACAAACAAATCTATAATCTATATAGAAAGATGATTGATAGACCAATAGATGATAGATTCATAATTTGTAGAATGATTTGTGTTTATTAGCAGTATGTTATGTAGTTATAATATAATCTTCTGACTAACATTAAGTGTACTAAATAGGCTTATATCCCACAAGACATTAGAAGTAAGAATTGAGCAGGTAGGCAAGTCGTTATCAACAAGACCATTATGATGTTTAACTCCTCTGAAATGCTCACAAATAAAAACATATTGCAAGGAAGTTATAACCTGGTAATTGCCCATTGAAAAGGCAATTATGGACACCATAATTTTGTTATGCCAGATTTGTATATGGAAGCCATTAAAACTGTGTTCACTACTAAAGTGAATTTGTATACCTTAGCAGTTTGGACTACACTGATAATATTTGGGGCTGGCAGGTTGATAATTATTCTTCTTTACATGCTAACATATTTTGTTACATTTATAAAGAAAAACAGTAAAATAAGAAAGATGAAGAAATATACTTTAATGAGCAGTGACAGAAAGAGTAAGTCATTCAAACTTTCAAATACATGCTCATTTTAATATAGTCACTGTATGGAGTGACTATAGATAATAAAAATCATGGAATAAACGTACTGCTACGCATGTTTATAAAATATCTACTTTTAGGTGATATTAGAACCCAAGAATATAGGCATTTGTGGCAGAAACAGTGACCGAACACAAAAAATGTGTTGCTATTAGAAGTGTCAGTATATTTCATGGTCTCATTGAATGTCTCGATTTGTGTATAACAGTCACTTTTTACTAAGTGTAGCTTCTAATCTTGAACTGACATGATACATTCATCACAATTTAGTGTCAAGAGAGATACCATCATATCAGCTTCTTGGTGCCGGAGAGTTCAGGATGAAGAAAAAAAAAGCACAAGTTTATCTGTAAGGATGTCAAATGTTTCTCAGGATTTTGACTTACTTGTCAGTTTACAAATTTTCCAAATGTCCTAGATATACATTTAAAATAAGTGTTAGGAATAAAGGACAGCTCATAACTTGCATAAGTTTAAGAGAAAGGACAAACTGCACCTTCTCCTTCCTAATCCCTTGCCACCCAAATCAGGACACAATGGAATCATAGAAGATATTGATTAAATTTTTCACTTTAAGAAAAGTAACTTCAAAGATACTCTCTATATAAATACATTTCTGGTACAATTCTTTGAATAATGATGGATATGAAGTGACATAGAACAATGCAAGCATGCTCCTTAAAATAGATATGTAAATTTTACATTAAAAGTCTCACATTTTTAAAGGCCTATTTTCTTTCAAAGAATCTAGAATGAGATTTAACACCGTATTAACTAGTCAAAAGTTGTTCTTTCTAATATCGAAAAAAAAATTTTTAAGTCCTGACATTACTTTAATCAAATATGCATAAATATGTTAAATATGTTAAATATATGTTAAATGAGTCAAAAATCACTCAAAGTCAGAACAAACAATATATGGCAATTTCTGATTTCTTTGAAGATGGGAGAAAATTTATTTTAAAGACTATTTTATTAAATCCTATGCTATGCTATGTTAGTCATGGAAAATATTTTCTGTAGAATGATTTTATTGCATAAAATCTCAATATTCCCTGATTCCTCAACTAATTTCTTTTGGCCTGAATTAGTTCTACAATTATTTACTCATGCATGAAAGATGTGCATGAACCTATGAGATTTTTTATTCTATTATAGAAAAGCAGAGGTGTATATACATACCTTAGATAGATAATCATTTATTTTCATAATTATTTACTGAGAGCCTAATATGAATTCTGTGCTTGCTTTCAAAGAGTTTTATGTTTACTGACACACAGGTCCAAATTCTATTTACCTGTAGTATATGGATAGTTAATGTCAGTTGGTTTTTCAAGCAATCCATCCAGTTGCTTATAGAAGAATTTGAAATGCTTCAAAATGGGCCATTGTTAACATTCCATAGATATGGGTAGTTAGTGGGACACACATACCCCATGAAACAAGACCATAGTGAGATGAAGAAGCTATTCTCTTTCTCCAGGGAATGAGGGATTATCTGTATATCTGATAAGATTAAAATGGGAAAAAAAGAAAAGACAATCTCTTCTTTGTTACTAGACAAACACGCTGAACAATTACATGCACCTTTAGGGTAAGATAATATCTTAACTAATTCATGTATACATACCTTCTCCACCATCCTCCCTGCCCCAATCCAAGGAGTAATGTTTTAAACAATACAAATCTGTAACATCTTCACTGTAACTATTCATCAGCTTCCCAATGTGCTTGAGATAATGTCTCTGAGCCCTTGTTTACCACCCTAGAGTCATCTGTGAGGAATTTTCTTTGGCTCCTTGCTTGCCTTCTCCATTTCCATGTTCCACTTCTTCACCATCATGAGACACCTAAAATAGAGCATTTCCATGTTATTTTCATCATTTTTACTTATTTACCTCCTACTTTCCCTTAAATCTCACCACACATATTCCCTTTAAGGGAAACTTTCCAAAATCAGTATACCACTGTTGCTTACTTCTTGTTATAATTATAATTTTAACATAATATGCTGTTTTGATTGATGCCTTACTCTAACACTAGAAGCTCCAGACGACAAAATTTTGTCTATTTTTACTCACTCATACATACCATCATGTTTCCCATTGACTGGCAGTCAATAGTTAATAGAAACCCACATAATATTTAGTGAAGGGCTGTATATACAAGCTAAAGAAAACATTAGCGAAATGAATATTGGAGTAGAATTTGGGGCAAGCTTTGATCAATTTAATACTTAGATACACCTTATAATTGTCTCTGCTGTATGAGTTGTCTACTTAAAAATGTATATTTGATGATTTACCAGGTAATGTTCACATAGATTATTTTATCTGGTCCTCACAATTCTATAATAAGTAAATAGTAGCTGATTATCACACACACAGACATTAAGATGTCATCTACATACTTGTCAGATGTCCAGAGTATGGGAAATTGCCCTCCTCATCTTTTTGAATCAGTTATATCATATATCACAATGTACAACTCTATTTTACTGAAGTGAGTGTCTCAGAGTAAGATGCTCTTTTACCTTTAGTTTTTGTTTTTGTTTTTGTTTTATCTCATTGCTTCAACTACTATTGGAAAATATGAGCAATTAATAAAGTTCTCTGTTTTTATTTTTGGGTTTTGAATAAGAATTAAAATGAAAACTCCTTTCCTTACTAACTTTACTAGTTTGAAAAAGAAAAGCTAGGGAGTTAGTTATTTTAGCAGAATGAAAATAGTAAAGGAAATAGAGGAAATTGGGTTCTTAGGTTAAAGCCTTACATGTTTGAAGCCAGTGTGTAGTACACAACAGAAACTAACAGGATTATCATTGATTCTTCCTCAGTATTAAATTGAATGTTCTGTTTTTATTTGGTTTTATCAAGCATTGGACAACCTTAGAGCTGCAGCTACAGTTATATATTTTCTTCCTCCATTTCAGAGGCTCATTGTAATGATTTTTCTTTTTTTTTTAAATCAGAAAAAATATATTTTTTTGCACAAATTTGCAACCTAAAATATTTTGTTTTATTCATTTCTTTGGTAATATTAGTGTCTAGTAGATGCAAGACAAGGAAAATAGCTCATGTCTTTATATTATGAAAATAATTATCAATTTCCCATTTTTAGCTTTGTTGCCAACCTATTGTCTTAAGCAAGATTCCCTGCCATTCATTTTACCAGTCTAAAAGTTTGACATAATATTGTCTATTTTACTTTAGGGTTAGAAACATGCTAGAGGAAGTATCAGTATTAACAAATAATTCTAGAATAAGTTTGAAAATATAGGATGATCTTTATATATTTCTAACTCACTTTATTTTCACCTAATTATTCCATCTTTCAATGCAGAGTTCTTCATTTACGACCTTTGATGTTCAAATTTACTTTTCTTGAATTCCATTTTTGTGTTACTTCCAGTTATAATATTTTGAAAAAAAATGCCTCCAAGAAAACCCAGCTTATTATTAAACTAAAACAAGAGCAAAAATGTAAATTTTGCCTATATAGCATTGGTGAAAATGCCTAGAACAGACATTATCATCTATAGTTTGGTAAATCTTTAGAAAGTTGAAAAGTTTAACAATTAATCCTTTGTCTTAAATAATGTACAAGGATTCTCGTGTGTTAGAGCCATAGTCAAAACACTTTATTATGCATAAACTATTTGTTTACAATCCTACCACGAAAGCACCAAAGGAAACAAAATGTTATAAATAAGCACACAGATAATCAAATTCTAAATTCTATATGGAGGGCTAAACATTTTAACTTTTTCATCAGCTCTTTTAACATTATTCTTCTGGTTCTAATTCTGCCATTATGGCTTGACACTGTGTGTTCTATCTTGAAGGTTTAGAAAAACAATGCTTTTCTCCAGTATAACTCAGTTCTGTACACATAGCTTTCATTGATGTGTCTGAATTGTTTCATGTAACCAGGATATTTTCCATGCTTTCTGTCCATACTAAGAGCCATGTATTCTCCTGCTCAAGACACTAGTAAATTTGTTTACATTCCTCTATAACATGGTGTGCAATCATAAACTTGAACACACTCTTCCTTTTTCTGATTAAATCAAGTACATTTCCATCAGGCTCAACTTACTGTTATCTAAATAGTTTCCTCTAAAGATAGGCAATCATACGGTAGTTAGGTTTGGGTTTGATTTTTCAAAAACCTTTGATGGAGACTGACCTGGGAAATACAGATTTTGTAATTCCCTGTGCTTCTTATTGTCTTTATTCAGGTTTTTATTTTATTCCTTAAGAAAACTGAGCTTTGAAAAAGTTAATATTGTTGTTGTTGTTGATCATCAATGTAACTTTCTGTATTTACTTCTTACTCTGGCTAAGTGAATGCCTATTATTTTACAATAACTTGTTTTCATCAAGTGTTTCTAAACTTTTGGTATCTTTGGTGGGTTTCCCAGTATCAAAATTTATTTATTTATTTTTAACCTCAAGTTAACTTTGGGATATGTAAGAAGGCCCCAGTACTTCTCAAATGTTTACAAAAGAAAGATATTGAACTATATTAGATTTATTTGAAATATTGAGTTATATGTAAAGAACTGTCAAATGATAAAAGATGCTAGATTTTCTTTCAATTACATTAATGGATACATTATTCATATTAATGTTTCAAAAATTATACAATATTTTAAAAATCTAATATGTCATGATAATTTGGGTTATGTGGTATCACACAAAATTAACCAAATATCCTTGTCAATTTCAATATCTGATTATATTCAACTTTAATCAGATTTCAGTTTTTGATATTTATAGTTATTGTTTTGGATTATCTAAATGATTCTGCCATTAAATTCATGGAAAACACTATAATAAGTACTATTGAATACAGATTTCTAAAAACTTTACAACTAATAGACTAAAGAAAAATGTTCCAGAATATTAATGAAGAAATTGATGATCTTGTAAAACTGCAAATCCATATCAACCAAAACAAAAATTAACTACATCAGATTAAATCACTGCTAAAGATAACGTTTTTGTGACTTTTATTTGAAACATATCTGGTTCTTTAATCTTTTGTTTTCCAGATTTAAAGAAACTTTCTCTTTTAAAATATGCGGAGTTTACAGCAATTGGGTAAAGTATGTGTTTATGAACAAAAGTGGGAGCATTTACTTGTTCTCTCTACTTGATCCTTGCAAAATGTAGAAACTATTCATGAGTTTTCTTATTTTCTATGTCCATATTGTTATTTGCAGAAGTTCAATCTCAATAAGCTGTCTTTATAACAGGATACAAATAGAAACATTTATTATATTACCAAGACTTTGATTAGAATGTTATATTTGGGAATACGCATAGATTGCCTAGCTTCAAGGGTTCCGAGTCTCACAGTGAGTGAATAGAAAATTGTGACCTCTTGGAAGTCCCAGGAACCTCAAGATATTACGTTCTGTAGATGAAATCTAAAATCTTCCTTGATTTGGCTTTTTAATCTTAAAAAGTTTAAATCTGAGATTACAAGGTGATCAAATCACTATTCTTGCAGGACAAATTTGATAACCCTAAAATTTTACAAACAAATGTGTTTGATTATCTTAGGTAAACAATGGGGAAGATTATAGAGAGGAAAAGTTGTCTTTCTTTCTAAAGAAAAGACTGTAGAACCATGAGCCAATTAAACCTGCTTTCTTTAGAAATTACCTAGCCTTAGGCATTTCTTTATAGCAAGACAAAAATGGCCTAAAAATTATCTATTAACCAACGAAATAAATAAATATCTGGCCAGACTCAGTGGCTCATATCTGTAATTCCAGCACTTTTGGAGGCCAACGCTCGAGCATCCCTCTAGCCTAGGAGTTTGAAACCAGCCCCTGCCCTGTCTCCATTATTATTATTATTATTATTATTATTATTATTAGTTAGTTAGTTAGCTGGGTATAGTAGTACATGCCTGTGGTCCCAGAAACTCAGGAGGCTGAACTGGGAGAACTGCTTGATCCCAGGAAGTTGAGGCTGCAGGGAGAGCTGTGATTACATCACTGTATTTCAACCTTGTTTAAAAAATATGTCTGCGCTATTGCTAGTATGTCATGCTGTATCTAATAAATTTCTCTTGGAAAGTTGAGACCCATATATACAAAATAGGAAAGCAGGGCACATGGTTAAAATAGATGCCACCTAATTGCTTATTCTCATTTGATTTCTTGAATTTGTTGCCTTTAAGCATAGGTTCACAGCTCAAAACCATTAGGCAAAGCTGAACTATGTTCTCATTATCAATTTCACTTCATGTTTTTCTTTTTAATTTTAAATGTTGTAACTGTTATTTGTTAAATGTATGTACAAGTACAACTCCTAACTGAATAATGCTGGTCCAGCATTTTAAGGTAATAGACACGCAAAATTGAAGTTAACACTGAATTTTAGCGAGACTTAGCCTGAGAGCCACTATTTCCAAATCTCCCTTGTAACTCAAATGTGGCAAAAAAAGGTTTTGACAGGCTCCTAGCTGCCAACTGCATCCTCCAATATGGGGCTAGAGCTACAACCTGGGACAGGTTCATCCCAGTACCAAGAGACATCAAACCTAGCCACAGAATGACTGATCAGTGGTGCTTTCAGAGAAAGACTCTGACCAAAACTGTGAAATATGAATGTTGTCAGAATAAAAATGGAATCATTTGTGTTAAAAAATGCTGATAAATAAAGCCAGATAAGGCCATGAAGGGAAGGTTCCCATGCACAAATATCTGGTAACAAGAACTATCACAAAAGACTACAAAAAATATAACTTTTCACAAAAGCCACCATAAACTTCACTAAAAATACACTTATCTGAGGACATGTTCCTAGCAACTTCCTGTCCAATCTTAAACTGTTGCCAATTTGTTACTGATCCCTGTAGCCAAGGATAATTATCTCAAGAAAATAATTATCCTAATTTTTCCTTTAAAAACCTTTGTTGTCCTTTGTCTCCCTATATATGCACAGTTTACTATGGCATGTATATTCCCATTGCAATGCCAATTCACAAATAAATATCATTTTCTTTTAGAGTCTCCCTCTTTGTTTTATAGGTCGACACATGCATACATATTACAAATTTGATTCACCATATTGACATATTAAAGGGAAAAAACACCAATTACATGAGAAGTTGTTGAATAAATAATTTGATAAAACTTTATATTTTTATTATGAATATTATATAAATATGCTTATTAATTATGTATAAATTTATATAAATATATAAATATATAATATATAAATTATATATTACATATAATAATTATATAAATATTATTAACATTTATACATTAAAATATTATAAATATTTATACAGCAAATGAAACTTTGCAAAATAGAAAAAAGACAGGATAAGCATGCTACTATCTGCTACTATATATTAAAATAAGAAAGCATTTATAAAAAATGCTGAAAATGGCTAGGCTTGGTGGCTCATGCCTGTAATCCTAGCACTTTGGGAGGCCAAGGTGGTTGGATCCCCTGAGGTCAGTTCAAGATCAGCCAGGCCTACATGGTGAAACCCTGTCTCTACTCAAAATACAAAAAAAAGTAGCCAGATGTGGTGCCACACACCTGTAATCGCAGCTACTCGGGAGACTGAGACAGGAGAATCACTGGATGGGGTGGGGAGGGGGCTGAGGCTGCAGTGAATCAAGATGGCGCCATTGCACTCCAGCCTGGGCAAGATACAGCAAGACTCCCTCTCAAAAAAAAAGAAAAAAAAAATGGTGAAAATGTCAAAGATATCGCTATTACTAAATCAATTCACTTTATTACCTACTTTTGTCAGTGAAACAAGAAGCCGAAAATTCCCAAAACGTGTCTCCCATTTCAGTTTTTACTGCCTGCAGTCAGGCCTCCAACAACAATTGGAGAAATTATTTTGTTACTTCCCTGTGGAAACCAATCCAGTTTTGTTCTCAATTTTCTTAGAGTAAGGCCCAAACATGTTACAGTGTCCTACAAGTAATTACATGATCTGGCCCTCTTTTTCTCCTGGACATGTTTACTCTCTGTTCCAACTACACTGGCCCTGTGGCTTAAGCAGCATGTCCATTTTAAGATATTTGCAGTGGAGTTGCCTTGGCCTGGACACAGAACCTCTAAAGTGGCACCTCGCCAGGCGCGGTGACTCATGCCTTTAATCCTAGCACTTTGCGAGGCCTAGGCGGGTAGATCACGAGGTCAAGAGTTCGAGATCAACCTGATCAACAAGGTGAAATCCCGTCTCTACTAAAAATACAAAAAATTAGCCGGGCATGGAGGCATGTCTGTAATCCACCTACTTGGGAGGCTGAGGCAGAAGAATTGTTTGATCCCGGGAGGGGGAGGTTTTAGTGAGCTGAGATACCACTACTGCACTTTAGCCTGGGCAACAGAGTGAGACTCTGTCTCAAAAAAAACAAAAACAAAAACAAAAAAAATGCACTTCTACTCATTTCAGTCACTGCTAGGTATCAATCTGCAGTGAGGTCTACCCCTGCAGCCCTTGTAATTTGTAACTCCCTCTCCATCATCCTCCCACACTCTGATACCCTCCCCTCACTTTACTAATGCTTTCCCCGAAGTACTTATTTACATAACATTCTAAGTAATTTACCTAGTTATTATGTATATTGCTAAGGTGACCATTCAGTGTGTCATCTGAACCAGTAAAATTTGAGGAATGAAAGAGGTCATTACGCACAGTATCTCATGACAAGAGAACTATCACAGGCAAGCAGGGCTATAGTTATTCACTCTATGGCTTATTATATACTTTTTTTCCAATGATATAGGTTCCATGGAGGCAAAGATATTTGTTTGCCGAATTAATGATGTAATTCAGGTGGCTAGAATAGTACCAGCTAAAATAATATTTGTCCAGTAAAGAAATAGCTGATAATCTTTTTATAGCCATAAAAAATCATCTTTCTTCCCCCAAAAACTTCGTGATTATAAAAGTAATCAGATATTCTTGATCAGTTAACTAGGTAAGCAGATGAAATTCCTAAAAATTCTATTCATGTAACATGAATTCCCTTTTGTTCCGCAAGCAAGAATTATTTATAAGGTGTACACGTACGTTAAGATGACTTTGTATAGGATTCTCTGGAATGTAAAGGTTTGTATATTGACACAATGCCAGAGGGTTTTTTTGTTTTTTTCAATTGTAGTATGTTTTCTTCAAATATTAAAGTATGTTTCCCTCTCTTTTGAAAATTAGGTGGAATTTTGCAAAATGAAATGGAGAAGCAGGTGTCAGCAACTACAACACACACAGGCTGGCAGGGCTGGCAGATGCAAAACAATTAGACCAACCAAAGCATTTGGAGCCTTTACATTCTTGCCAGTCTGATGCCTTAGCACAATCTGCAAAGTGCTGTGAGGATTGTGCTTATGTTTATTCATTGAATAAGAAATATTTGCAAATTTTCTTTTCCCCTTTGGATATAAAGTTCTGTAAAATATGATAAAGTAAAAGGAACATTTGAATGACAGAATCTGCATACTTATTTTCGTTACAGGCAATAGGAGTATTTGTGATTTTTTATCATTCAAGCACTGTACAAACATATATTTTAAAATTTACTAATAGATATTTTGCAAGAAAATAGCCAATAGAAAACTTGAGTAATTAGTTTTATTTGTAAATGTAATTATTTAAAATAACTATCATTTTAATTACTTAAATCTGATTTCAGAACCATGGGAAAAAAACTTCAACACAATGTTATCACATTCACATAGCTAAATTGAACCACGATTGGATTTTAATTTTTTTAATAATAAACATTGTTTCTTTATAGTCTTAAATAGAATTTTTATGGTGAACTTCCCTTTTAATAAACCAGGTTAGTTCTTGTATGAATAATTTTGGCAATATACATTTCTTGCCAGTTACTGTGCAAATGCAGGCTGTTTAGGACACATGGGATTGTAATTGCACCTGTAGATTATAATCATTTGTCTTCTGTCTCTGAAACTCTGACTCTGGTTGCCTGAAACTCATGAAACGAAATCTATTATTACTTCCATTGTAGATTAGACAATAAATACACACATCCATATACGTTATACATTGCACATCATATCTTGTTTATATACACGTATATCAAACATGCACAGATATCAAGATATACACATGCAACACACAGATGAACACACACTAGAGATATAAATTTCAATTGTCAATGCTACATCGGTTAAGAAGTTGGTTTAGAAATGAGCACTCAACTACAATAAATCTTCCTTATCACTATTTAGAATAAGGGCCACATGATGCTTCTTCTAGATGTATAAAAGCAGCTAGTACAATCCTAACAATATTGCTCTACAGTTGCACGCATGAGTCTGAGAATCCACTCACAGAAGGACATTTCTAAATTAATTTGTTAGCTGAGAGCCTGAGCTAAAATAGTTGCTAACATTGTTACTGGAAAGTAGTTGAAGTCACTGAGGAATCAAATGCACAAAAATTTGAAGACTTTTTTTTTTTTTTTTGTAGACAGATAACACAAACATTTCTGGACATGCTATCCTCATGTCACCCTCAGATGTTAATGAGGAGATTGCACACTGCTCTAGTGCTGTCTATGTCTTTGTAAACTCATAGAAAAATCCTCCTTCACAGATTTATATCCATCACAACTCTGTCCCAAATAATGAAAAACCAGTCACAAGCAAACAAAAAGTTTTCAGTAAAACTGGAATTGTAACATCCACGCCACCAGAGAAGTCAGTTGAGTGTAATACAGAAAGGATTTGTTTTGTTGCCAGGCAGATTAGAGGTTAAATCTTGTTATCAATATGGGCTGGCTAGGTCAGCTTACTTATCCTCTCTAAGCCTTAGTTCTGCGCCTCTAAAATTGGAATAATTCATAGTTTATCTGCATGTGCTGAATATTAAATAATATAAAGTATTTGATGTTATTCTCAGCTTATCCCAAACTCAGTGTATGCCATATGTTACCATGATCTTCTAAGGTTAAATATTATGATTTTGTCTTTTATATTTAAGTGATCTGAATTTTATTTTATTTGAAATATTCTAGAAGTATTTTAATCTTTATTTGGATGGTTACTGGAAAAATCACATATATAAGACATAAGTCACTAAACTTTTCTCCCTTAGTATCATTAATAGTGGAAAGAAAGAGGGGTGGAATACAGCTAGAATTTTAACATTAGTGATACTTTTTGCAGATCATTGTGTTTACAGCTACTGCTACGAGCACTCAATTTTTCCTCAGTTACTTTAGCCTCCTCTGAATAGTCACTTTTTTCTTCTTATTTCTTCACAGACATATATTTACCATCAAGCACTTTGTGAGTTACCACCATTATAAGCCATTAATATGACTAAAATAAAAAGAGATTAAAAAAATACACTTAGTGGGTGATATCCATTGTTTTATCTAATTGTAAATATTTACCTAATCTTAGTTTTCTTAGTTATTTCAAGCATATTTTAAACACTTTTAAGTGTACGTATTTTTAGTTATGTCCTAAGGTAACTTTGTTAGGACCCTGACTGCTCTCTTTGACAATATCTGCTCTCTGACAATATCTGCTCTCTTTGACAATATCTGCTCTCTTTGACAAATATCTACTTACAGGGATGGCAAGTTTTCATCTATTTCTTAAAATTCACTTATCAAGGCAATTTTCAAACTTTTCTAAAAGGATGCTCCAAGCAATTAATTAATTTGCTTGTTTGATTATATTTTTCATTGCATTGCTCCCAGCTAAGAATTTCTCTTTTGAGTTGCAAAAACAATTTGGTCATATTCATTCACAATTTGCATTATTGGCTTCAAAATATTCCTCTGAGTGATATTTCCATGTAGTTAATGCTCAGGAATTTCTCTCATAAGAAACAACAGAATGCAGACTCTTTTGAAACTTCAGAGAAATAAAATCCATATTTTAAGTAAGCAGCCACATGAATTCCACTCTTTTTACTTTGGTTAATGAATAAATTGCAGTTGCGATAGTCTACTTGGAAGCAGGAGTATATTCTTTCGACTTCTATTTCTAGTTACTATGAACTTTGTCCTATTTTTACTGATTACAGTATCATGCATTAACTATCCTTTAATGCCTGATTCTTATCCTATTTTTTAAAAATAAATTTTTTTTTTTTTTTTTTTTTTTTTTTTTTTTTTTGAGACGGAGTCTTGCTCTGTCGCCCGGGCTGGAGTGCAGTGGCCGGATCTCAGCTCACTGCAAGCTCCGCCTCCCGGGTTTACGCCATTCTCCTGCCTCAGCCTCCCGAGTAGCTGGGACTACAGGCGCCAGCCATCTCGCCCGGCTAGCTTTTTGTATTTATCAGTAGAGACGGGGTTTCACCGTGTTAGCCAGGATGGTCTCAAACTCCTGACCTCGTGATCCGCCCATCTCGGCCTCCCAAAGTGCTGGGATTACAGGCTTGAGCCACCGCGCCCGGCCTAAAAATAAAATTTTAATGTGTTGCTTTCTAAATGAAACAAATCTAAAAATTAAAAAATACATTAAGATCCATATGCATAAATATATTTGCTTCATTATGGAACTCGCTGAAAGAGTATTTTAAATAGAATGTATTTCCTTTATTTGTAATAAGTATGTTGGGCATTCACCAAATCACCAAATACGATAAGATAGGATTATGCTGTGAACTTTGAGAACACATTTTAAAAATACTTCCAAATTTCTCTACTCTGGGTGACCAGCACGGATTCTATCTTGTTCTAGTTTCAGTAGAATAAAGTTCTTATACCACAGTGCTCATAATTTCATGTTAAAGATAAGACTTTTGAAAAGTATTTTTCAATGGCTATATAATTATTTGGGGATTGACAAAGAGGCTTAAGATTGACTAACATGAGAATCTTGATGAATTGACTAGTTTTCTTGTGGCAAAATCTTTAAGGAGAAACATAATCAAAATATTTGTTTGCTTTGTTTAAACTGTTAGGAAATAAGCAGTCACATACTCATATGTTGCCAGTAAACCTATGCTCTAGCACACAGGCCAGTGGTATTATATCTTATATTGAAAGTCTAACTAAAGTGGAGATGGAGATCATTGAAATAGTTGTCTTCTTTGAAGTCTAATGATATTAAATAGACTTTTATAACTATAACTGATTAATTACACATTTTCCAACATATTTAAAAAGAATTGTTACACTGATGATCATCTATCATCTGCATTCCATTGAAATTGTGAAACAGTTATGATAAAAATATTCCAAAATATGACATCCTCAAATTTAAAGTAGTTAACGAAAATGTACAATTCTTCAACATTTCTTGGTTCTACAGATGTAAGTTTTATCTCAAGAATTACACCATCACTTTATCTTTTCACAATGGACATGACTTCTTCATGACATTCATTGAGCAGTAGAAAGAAGAGTCCATGGAGACTCATTCTCCCTTACTCTTATGTCTATAACAGATGTTTTGTATGATTCCAAAAATTAATATCCCTTATATACACTTCACAAAGATGAAATTTAAAAGTTAGGGAAAAAAAGGAACAATTTTAGGTGCGTTGTCTTACATAGGCATATAATCACATAGTCGTATACAACAATTAAGTATATAAAGAATGCTATACTAATTTGAGTATTTGTTTATTTATTACAAAATGTTTAGAACAGACCTACTATGTTATTGGTTCTCTGATAAGCATATGAGAAGATAAAATGGACACATCTCTTCTTTCAAGAAACATACTTTATTCATGTTTTAAACTGAGATTGCGAATGGAAATAATAATCGTGTTTGGATCATAGATACTAAAGGTTTACACCTAATCATTGATATCATTGATATTTTAGACTCAGAACTATGTTGCTTACAATATATTTAGGATGTCATAGCAACATTTAATTTAAATATCTACCCAATTCAAGTGTCCCTACTGCCTAGAGGTTGCAAACTGGCAAATCATCTGCTCTATACTGCCTAAGTTGAGATTTTGTTTGGATAGAAAAATATTGCTCCACAAGGAAGTATCTGTGTGTGTGTGTGTGTGTGTGTGTGTGTGGTAATTACATTTGTTTTCAAATATGTGATATCACATAACTTTTCAGAATTTTAAATTTGTAGTTCACACATAAAGTTGTGCATATTTACAGAGTACAAAAATACATTATGATACAGATACACATTGTGTATGATCAAATCAGGATGATTTCCATGTCTATAACCTTAAATATTCATTATTTCTTTGTGATGGGAATATTTAAAAATCTGTTTTCTAGCTATTCAGAAATATACAATGTACTATTGCTATCTCCAGCCATTCTATATGGAATACAACATCAGCATTTATTTCTCCTAGTTAAAACTTTGTACCCCTTGACCATCTCATTACTAATTATGCGTTTGTTCAGTATTTCTATTTGTTTATAAATCAATGTTGGCAACTTGTATGTGTCTGAAAATGTATCCACTTCTTCTAAGTTTTCCAATGTGTTGATGTAGAGTTGTTCATATGTCTCTAATGATCTATTGAATTTCTGTGGTATCAGATGTAATACTTCCTACTTCCACTTTTGTCTCTGTTTCTATTTGTCTTCTCTATTTTTTTCTTAGTCTTAAAAGTTTTTTTAGTATTGTTTATTCATTCAATACACCAAGTCTTTGTTTTACTGATTCCTTGCACTGAATTTTAGTCTCAATTTTATTTACTTCTGTTATGATCTTTATTATTTATTTACTTCTACTAGTTTTGGGTTGGTTTGTGTCATCTCTAATTTATTTATTTATTTTTTATTTTTTTTTTTTTTATTGTGCTTTAAGTTCTAGGGTACATGTGTACAACGTGCAGGTTTGTTACATATGTATACCTGTGCCATGTTGGTGTGCTGCGCCCATCAACTCGTCAGCACCCATCAACTCATCATTTACATCAGGTATAACTCCCAATGCAATCCCCCCTCTCCCTCTCCCCATGATAGGCCGTGGTGTGTGATGTTTCCCTTCCCGAGTCCAAGTGATCTCATTGTTCAACTCCCACCTGTAAGTGAGAACATGCGGTGTTTGGTTTTCTGTTCTTGCAATAGTTTGCTGAGAATGATGGGTTCCAGCTTCATCCATGTTTCTACAATGGACATTTGAACTCATCTGTTTTTATGGCTGCATAGTATTCCATGGTGTATATGTGTCACATTTTCTTTTTTTTTTTTTTTTTTTTTTTTTTTGAGACGGAGTCTCGCTCTGTCGCCCGGGCTGGAGTGCAGTGGCGCGATCTCGGCTCACTGCAAGCTCCGCCTCCCGGGTTCACGCCATTCTCCTGCCTCAGCCTCCCGAGTAGCTGGGACTACAGGCGCCCGCCACCTCGCCCGGCTAGTTTTTTTGTATTTTTTAGTAGAGACGGGTTTCACCGTGTAGACCAGGATGGTCTCGATCTCCTGACCTCGTGATCCACCCGTCTCGGCCTCCCAAAGTGCTGGGATTACAGGCTTGAGCCACCGCGCCCGGCCGTGTCACATTTTCTTAATCCAGTCTATGATTGATGGACATTTGGGTTGGTTCCAAGTCTTTGCTATTGTGAATAGTGCCGAAGTAAATATACACGTGCATGTGTCTTTATAGCAGCATGATTTATAATCCTTTGAGTATATACCCAGGAATGGAATGGCTGGGTCATATGGTATTTCTAGTTCTAGATCCTTGAGGAATTGCCACACTCTTTTCCACGATGATTGAACTAGTTTACAATCTCACCAACAGTGTAAAAGTGTTCCTATTTCTCCACATCCTCTCCAGCACCTGTTGTTTCCTAACATTTTAATGATTGCCATTCTAACTGGTTTGAGATGGTATCTCATTGTGGTTTTGATTTGCATTTCTCTGATGGCCAGTGATGATGAGCATTTTTTCATGTGTCTGTTGGCTGTATGAATGTCCTCTTTTGAGAAATGTCTGTTCATACCCTTTGCCCACTTTTTGATGGGGTTGTTTGTTTTTTTCTTGTAAATTTGATTGAGTTCTTTCTAGGTTCTGGATATTAGCCCTTTGTCAGATGAGTAGATTGCAAAAAGTTTTTCCCACTCTGTAGGTTGCCTGTTCACTCTGATGGTAGTTTCTTTTGCTGTGCAGAAGTGCTTTAGTTTAATTATATCTCATTCATCAAATTTGGCTTTTGTTGCCGTTGCTTTTGGTGTTTTAGACATGAAGTCCTTGCCCATGCCTATGTCCTGAATAGTATTATCTAGGTTTTTTTCTAGGTTTTTTATGGTATTATGTCTAACATTTAAGTCTCTAATACATCTCGAATTAGTTTTCATATGAGGAGTAAGGAAAGGATCCAGTTTCAGCTTTCTACTTATGGCTAGCCAATTTTCCCAGCACCATTTATTTAATAGGGAATCCTTTCCCCATTTCTTGTTTTTCTCATGTTTGTCAAAGATCAGATGGCTGTAGATGTGTGGTATTATTTCTGATGACTTTGCTCTGTTCCATTGGTCTATATCTCTGTTTTGGTACCAGTACCATGCTGTTTTGGTTACTGTAACCTTGTAGTATAGTTTGAAGTCAGGTAGAGCAATGCCTCCAGCTTTGTTCTTTTGACTTAGGATTGTCTTGGCAATGTGGGCTCTTTTTTGGTTTCATACGAACTTTAAAGCAATTTTTTCCAATTCTGTGAAGAAACTCATTGGTAGCTTGATGGGGATGGCATTGAATCTATAAATGACCTTGGGCAGTATGGCCATTTTCACGATATTGATTCTTCCTATCCATGAGCATGGTATGTTCTTCCATTTGTTTGTGTCCTCTTTTATTTCACTGAGCAGTGGTTTGTAGTTCTCCTTGAAGAGGTCCTTTACATCCCTTGTAAGTTGCATTGCTAGGTATTTTGTTCTCTTTGAAGCAATTGTGAATGGAAGTTCATTCCTGATTTGGCTCTGTGTTTGTCTGTTACTGGTGTATAAGAATGCTTGTGATTTTTGTATCGTGAGACTTTGCTGAAGTTGCTTATCAGCTTAAGGAGATTTTGGGCTGAGATGATGGGATTTTCTAAATATACAATCATGTCATCTGCAAATAGGGACAATTTGACTTCTTCTTTTCCTAACTGAATACCATTTATTTCTTTCTCTAACCTGATTGCCCCAGCCAGAATTTCCAACACTATGTTGAATAGGAGTGGTGAGAGAGAGCATCCCTGTCTTATGCCAGTTTTCAAAGGGAATGCTTGCAGTTTTTGTCCATTCAGAATCGTATTGGCTGTGGGTTTGTCATAAATAGCTCTTACTATTTTGAGATAGGTTCAATCAATGCCAAATGTATTGAGAGTTTTTAGCATAAAGGGCTTTGAATTTTGTCAAAGGCCTTTTCTGCATCTATTGAAATAATCATATGGCTTTTGTCTTTGGTTCTGTTTATATGCTGGATTACATGTATTGATTTGCATACATTGAACCAGCCTTGCATCCCAGGGATGAAGCCAATTTGATCATGGTGGACAAACTTTTCGATGTGCTGCTGGATCCGTTTTGCCAGTATTTTATTGAGGATTTTTGCATCGATGTTCCTCAGGGATATTGGTCTAAAATTCTTTTTTGTGTGTGTGTCTCTGCCAGGCTTTGGTATCAGGATGACGTTGGCCTCATAAAATGAGTTAGGGAGGATTCCCTCTTTTTCTATTGATTGGAATAGTTTCAGAAGGAATGGTACCAGCTCCTCCTTCTACCTGTGGTAGAATTCAGCTGTGAATCTGTCTGGTCCTGGATTTTTTTAGTTGGTAGGCTATTAATTATTGCCTCAACTTCAGAGCCCGCTATTGGTCTATTCGGGAATTCAACTTCTTCCTCGTATAGTCTTGGGAGAGTGTAAGTGTCCAGGAAATTATCCATTTTTTCTAGATTTTCTAGTTTATTTGCGTAGAGGTGTTTATAGTATTCTCTGATGGTAGTTTGTATTTCTGTGGGGTCGATGGTGATATCCCCTTTATCATTTTTTGTTGCATCTATTTGATTCTTCTCTCTTTTCTTCATTATTAGTCTTGTTTATTATTATTTGTTGACCTTTTCAAAAAACCAACTCCTGGATTAATTGATTTTTTGGAGAGTTTTTTGTGTTTCTATCTCCTTCAGTTCTGCTCTGATCTTAGTTATTTCTTGCCTTCTGCTAGCTTTTGAATGTGTTTGCTCTTGCTTCTCTAGTTCTTTTAATTGTGATGTTAGCGTGTCAATTTTAGATCTTTCTAGCTTTCTCTTGTGGACATTTAGTGCTATAAATTTCCCTCTACACACTGCTTTAAATGTGTCCCAGAGATTCTGGTATGTTGTATCTTTATTCTCATTGGTTTCAAAGAACGTCTTTGTCTCTGCCTTCATTTCCTTATGTACCCAGTAGTCATTCAGGAGCAGGTTTCCATGTAGTTGAGTGGTTTTGATTGAGTTTCTTTGTCCTGAGTTCTAGTTTGTTTGCATTGTGGTCTGAGAGACAGTTTGTTAT
This sequence comes from Trachypithecus francoisi, assembly GCF_009764315.1. Classification (NCBI taxonomy): domain Eukaryota; kingdom Metazoa; phylum Chordata; class Mammalia; order Primates; family Cercopithecidae; genus Trachypithecus; species Trachypithecus francoisi. The sequence goes on from NW_022681465.1 coordinate 59,959,777, forward strand.
AATTTCTGTCCTTGTACATTTGCTGAGGAGTGCTTTACTTCCAATTATGTGGTCAATTTTGGAAGAAATGTGATATGGTGCTGAGAATAATGTATATTCTGTTAATTTGGGGTGGAGAGTTCTATAGATGTCTATTAGGTCCTCTTGGTTCAGAGTTGAGTTCAATTCCTGGATATCCTTGTTAACTTTCTGTCTCATTGATCTGTCCAGTGTGACAGTGGGGTGTTGAAGTCTCCCTTTTTTATTGTATGGGAGTCTAAGTCTCTTTGTAAGTCTTTAAGGACTTGCTTTATGAATCAGGGTGCTCCTGTATTGGGTACATATATATTTAGGATAGTTAGGTCTTCCTGTTGAATTGATCCCTTTATCATTATGTAATGGCCTTCTTTGTCTCTTTTGATCTTTGTTGTTTTAAAGTCTGTTTTATCAGAGACTAGAATTGCAACTACTGCTTGTTTTTGTTCTCCATTTGCTTGGTAGATCTTCTTCCATCCTTTTATTTTGAGCCTGTGTGTGTCTCTGCATGTGAAATGGGTCTCCTGAATACAGCAAACTGATGGGTCTTGACTCTTTATCCAATTTGTCAGTCTGTGTCTTTTAATTGGACCATTTAGTACATTTACATTTAAGATTAATATTGTTATATGTGAACTTGATCCTGTCATTGTGATATTAGCTGATTATTTTGCTTGTTAGTTGATGTAATTTCTTCCTAGCATTGATGGTCTTTACATTTTGGCATGCTTTTGCAATGGCTGGTACCGGTTGTTCCTTTCTATGTTTAGTGCTTCCTTCAGGATCTCTTGTAGGGCAGGCCTGGTGGTGACAAAATCTCTAAGCATTTGCTTGTCTGTAAATAATTTTATTTCTCCTTCACTTATGAAACTTAGTTTGGCTGGATATGAAATTCTGGGTTTGAAATTCTTTTCTTTAAGAATGTTGAATATTGGCTCCCACTCTTTTCTGGCTTGTAGAGTTTCTGCCGAGAGATCTGCTGTTAGTCTGATGGGCTTCCCTTTATGGGTAACCTGACCTTTCTCTCTGGCTGCCTTTAACATTTTTTCTTTAATTTCAACTTTGGTGAATCCGACAATTATGTGTCTTGGAATTGCTCTTCTCGAGGAATATCTCTGTGGCATAATCTATGTTTCCTGAAATTGAATGTTGGCCTGCCTTACTAGGTTGGGGATGTTCTCCTGGATGATATCCTGAAGAGTGTTTTCCGACTTGGTTCTATTTTCCCCCTCACTTTCAGGCACCCCAATCAGATGTAGATTTGGTCTTTTCACATAATCCCATACTTCTTGATGGCTTTGTTTATTTCTTTTTCCTCTTTTTTTTTTTTTTTAGACTTCTCTTCTTGCTTCATTTCATTCATTTGATCCTCAATCGCTGATACTCTTTCTTCCAGTTGACCGAGTCAGTTACTGAAGCTTGTGCATTTGTCACATATTTCTTGTGTCACGGTTTTTGTCTCTCTCAGTTTATTTATGGCCTTCTCTGCATTGATTATTCTAGTTATCCATTCTTTTTTCAAGATTTTTAGTTTCTTTGCACTGGGTACATAATTCCTCCTTTAGCTCTGAGAAGTTTGATGGATTGAAGCCATCTTCTCTCAACTCATCAAAGTCATTCTCCGTCCAACTTTGATCCATTGCTGGCGATGAGCTCCATTCCTTTGGAGGGGGAGAAGTACTCTTATTTTTTTAATTACCAGCTTTTCTGCCCTGCTTTTCCCCCATCTTTGTGGTTTTATCTGCCTTTGGTCTTTGATGATGGTGATGTACTGACGGGGTTTTGGTGTGGGTGTCCTTTCTCTTTGTTAGTTTTCTTTCTAACAGTCAGGACCCTCAGCTGTAGGTCTATTGGAGATTGCTTGAGGTCCACTCCAGAACTGTTTGCTTGGGTTATCAGCATTGGAGGCTGCAGAAGATTGAATATTGCTGAACTGCGAGTGTTCCTCTCTGATTCTTGCTCAGGGAACTTTGTCTCAGGGGTGTACCCCACCGTGTGAGGTGTGGGATGTCAGTCTGCACCTAGTGGGGGATGTCTCCCAATTAGGCTACTCAGGGGTCAGGGACCCACTTGTGCAGGCAGTCTGTCCGTTCTCAGATCTCTACCTCCATGTTGGGAGATCCACTGCTCTCTTTAAAGCTGTCAGACAGGGTCATTTGCATCTGAAGAGGTTTCTGCTGCTTTTGGTTTAGTTATGCCCTGTCCCCAGAGGTGGAGTCTACAGAGACAGTCAGGCCTCCTTTAGCTGCTGTGGGCTCCACCCAGTTCGAGCCTCCTGGCGGCTTTGTTTACCTACTTAAGCCTCAGCAATGGCAGGCACCCCTCCCCCAGCCTCGCTGCTGTCTTGCCCTTAGATCCCAGACTGCTGTGCTAGCAATGAGGGAGGCTCCGTGGGTGTGGGACCCTCCCGGCCAGGTGTGGGATATAATCTCCTGGTGTGCCATTTGCTAAGACCCTTGATAAAGCGCAGTATTAGGGTGGGAGTTACCCAATATTCCAGGTGTTGTGTGTCTCAGTTCCCCTGGCTAGGAAAAGGGATTCCTTTCCCCCTTGTGCTTCCCAGGTGAAGCAATGCCTGGGCTGCTTCAACTCTGGCTGGCCGGGCTGCACCAGCTAACCAACACTGATTGTCTGGCACTCCCCAGTGAAATGAACCTGGTATCTCAGTTGAAAATGCAGAAATCGCCCATCTTCTGTGTCACTGGCACTGGGGGCTAGAGACTGGAGCTGTTCCTATTCGGCCATCTTGCTCTGGGTCCTCCATCTCTAATTTCTTTAAGCAGTAAAGTGTCATTGTCATTGAAGAGATATTTACTAAAGAATTTATAAAAGAAAGAGGTTCTTATTTTTCTATTTGTGTCATCTCTAATGTCTTTGTGTAGTAGTGCATAGTTCTCATTGAAGAGATCTTTCACCTCCCTAGTTAGCTATGTTCATAGTATTTTATTCTTTTGTGACACTTGTGAATGAGAGTTCATTCATGATTTTCAGCTTGACTGTTGGTGTATAGGTATGGTAGCAATTTTTGCAAATTGATTTTGTATCCTGTGACTTTGCTGAGGTTGCTTATCAGGTTCAGAAGCTTTTGAACTGAAATGACAGGGTTTTCTTGATAATAGGATCTGCAAACGGGGAAAGTTTGATTTTCTCTCATCCTATTTTAGTGCCCTTTATTTCTTTCTCTTGAATGATTGCCATGAAGAGAACTCCATTACTATGTTGAATACAAGTAGTGAGAGGGGGCTTCCTTGCCTTGTGCCAGTTTTCAAGGGAAATGCTCCCATCTTTTGTCAATTTAGTATGTTATTGGCTGCAGGTTTGTCATCCAGATTTCATAATGAAGACACCAAAAGCCATTTCCAAAAATAAAAATAAAAAATGACAAATGGGAACTAATCAAAGAGCTTCTGTGCAGCAAAATAAACTACCAACAGAATGAACAGATGACTTACAGGATGAGATAAAATTTTCACAAAGTACGCATGTGAGAAAGGTCTGATCTTCAACAAAGCTGACAAAAACAAGCAATGAGGTAAGAGTCCTTATTTAAAAAAATGGTATTGGAGTAACTGGCTAGCCATATGCAGAAGATTGAAACTGGACCCTTTCCTTACATTGTATGCAATCAACTCAAATGAAGTAAAGGTTTAAATGTAAAACCCAAAACTATAAAAACCTAGGAAGACAACCAAGGCAATATCATGCTGGATACAGGAACAGGCAAACGTTTAATGACAAAGACACCAAAAGCAATGCAACAAAAGCAAAAATTGGCAAGTGGGATTTAATTAACTTAAGAGCTTCTATACAGCAAAAGAAATGATCAACAGAGTAAACAGACAACCTACAGAATTGGAGCAAATATTTGCAAACTGTGCATCTGACAAAGTTCTAATATACAACATCTATAAGGAACTTTAAAAAATTATAAGCTAAAATAAACCCTATTAAAAAGTTGGCAAAGATATGAACAGACACTTCTCAGAAGAAGACATTCATGCAGCCAAGAATAATTAAAAAAAAACTCAATATAACTGATCATTAGAGGAATTCAAATCAAAACCACAATGAGATATTAGGTTTGTGCAACAGTAATTGCAGTTTTTGCAATTACTTTTAATACCATCTCACACCAGTCGGAATGGCTACTATGAAAAGCCAAAAAATAACAGATGCTGGCAATGTTACACCGAAAAATATGCACTTTTACAATGTTGATGGGAGTGTAAATTAGTTCAACCATTGTGGAAGACAGTGTAGTAATTCCTCAAAGATCTGAAGAGAGAGCTACTATTTGACCCAGCAATCCCATTAGCGATTATATACCCAAAGCAATGTAGATCATTCTACCATAAATACACATGTATTCATTTGATCATTGCAACACTAATCACAATAGCAAAGACATAGAATCAACCTAAATGGCCATCAGTGATAGACTGGATAAAGAAGAAGAGTTACATATACACCATGGAACACTATGCAGCTATAAGAAAGAACAAGATCATGTTTCTTGCAGGGACATGAATGGAAGTGGTGGCCATTATCCTTAGCAAACTAATGCAGGAACAGAAAACCAAATATTGCATGTTCTCACTTGTAAGTGGAAGCTAAACGATGATGACATATGGACACACAGAGATGAACAGTACATACTGGAGCGTATTGGAGGGTGGAGAGTGGGAAGAGGGAGAGGATCATGGAAAATAATTAATAGATACTAAGCTTAATACCTGGGAGATGAAATAATTTGCACAGCAAAACTCCATGACACATGTTTACCTGTGTAGCAAAACTGTACATGTACCCCTAAACTTAAAATAAAAGAAGGTTTTTTTTGTTTGTTTGTTTTGTTTTTTAAGAGTATCAGAGGCTCTCTATTGATTTTCACGTGCGTGGAATATATTTTATTCATCTCTTCACTTTCAGTTTATGTGTTTTCTTACAGCTGAGGTGGGTTTCTTGAATGCAACAACTAGTTGAATCTTGTTTTTCTGTCCATTCAGTCTTTTAATTTGGTAATATAATCTATTTATACTTAAGGTAGCTACTAAAAAGTAAGGCCTCACTACTACCATTATGTTTCTTGCTTTCTGGTTTTATTGTAGTTTTTTTCTATCTTTCTACCTCTCACTGTTGTCTTTTGTGCTCCAGTGACATTATTGAATAGTGTGTTTCAATTCCTTTAAAAAAATTTTTGTGTATCTATTGTAGGTTTTTGATATATGGATACTATGAGGGCTACAAAAACATGTTTTAGTAGGAACAAGTTACATGTAGTAACAAGTAGCAAGCAGTAACAAGTAACAAGTTACTTTAAACTGATAGTAAATTAACTTTGTAGGTAGAAAAATAAACAAAAAAATTAAACTTTACACTTTATACTCCTTCACATTTAGAATTTTGATGCCCTATTTTACACATTTTGTGTTGTTTATTTCTTGACAATGAATGTACTTATTATTTTTAATATGTTTTCTTTTAGTGTTTATACTAAAAACGTAAGTGATTTACTGACCTTTTATAGTATTTGAAGATTCTGAAATTATATATTTACTCTTAAAAGTGAGTTTTATAACTGTAAGTGTTTTCTTATTACACATTAGTGTGTTTCTTTAGTTGGAAGAACTCCCTTTAGCATTTCTTGTAAGATCAAGAACTTTTTTTAGCTTTTCTTGTAAGGCCAATCTAGTGGTAATAAATTTCCTCAGCTTTTGTTTGTTTAGGAGTTTTAGTCTTTCTATTTCTGAAGGATAGCTTTGCCAGGAGCATTATTCTTGATTGGTAGTCTTCTTTTTTACATTCAGCACTTAGAATCAACTCACTTTCTCCTGGTTTGTAAGATTTCTGCTGAGAAGTGTGCTGCCAGGTGAATTGGAGCCCACCTATGTGTTATTTCTTTATTTTTGCTTGCTGCTTTCAGAATCTTCTCTGAAGGATTCAAGACAATTGAGAGCATGATCATACATGCTGAATCTTATTGTTGATCTTTGACATTCTGTATCTGGAATATTTATATTTATCACAATAATTGCTCTGTACCTGGATATTTTATTTATCACAATAATAGAGTACATGCTGAATCTTATTGGTGATCTTTGACATTCTATACCTGGATATTTATATTTATCATAATAATTATTCTGTACCTGGATATTTAAATTTATCATAATAATGGGTTACATGCTGAATCTTATTGGTGTCCTTTGACATTCTGTACCTGGATATTTATATTATATTTAAATTTTATCTAAATTTGTGAAGTTTTCTGTTATATCTTTGAATATACATTCTACTCATTTGACATGTTCAATTTCCACTTGAACCCCAGTGACCCAAATATTTGTTATTTTGCTGTTGTCCCATAGTTCCCATAAATGTTCTGAATTATTTGTTTCCTTCAGTGGTGTATTTCCAAAGAGCCTGTTTTCAAGTTCACTGATTGTTTATTTTGCTTCTTGGATTCTGCTATTGATTCTCTCTCATGCATCTTTCATTTCATCCATTGCATTGTTTAGCTCTGGGATTTTTGATTGATTACTTAAAATCTATTTCAATAACTCTGTTAAATTTATCTGATAAATTACCAAATCATTTTCCTATATTTTATTAAAGTTCATTGAGCTTTCTAAAAATAGTTTTTGAAGTTTCTGTCTGAGAGATCACACATTTTTATCATTGTAGGGTCTCTTTCTGGCATATTATTTTGTCCATTTGGTGAGGGAGGTCATGGTTACCTGAATATTCCTGATGCTTGGGCCAAGTGACAACATCTGTGCATTGCAGGATTAGGTATTTATTCCAGTCTTCACAATTTGGCTTTGTGCTCCTTCTTCCAGAGCTTTTAAACAGGCTGAATTTTTTTTTTTCTTTTTTTAGATGGAGACTCACGCCATCACCCAGACTGGTGTGCAGTGGCGCAATCTTCGCTCACTGGAAGCTCTGCCTCCCAGATTCATGCCATTCTCCTGTCTCAGCCTCCCAAGTAGCTGGGACCACAGGCGCCCGTCACCACACTCAACGATTTATTTTCATTTTTATTTTGTAGTGATGGATGGTCTTGATCTCCTGACTTCATCATCCACCCGCCCCGGCCTCTCAAAGTGCTGGGATTACAGGTGTGAGCCACCATGCCCAGCCAAACAGGCTGATTATTGTGTTATCTGATCCAATGTTATATGCTACTTGAGGACTGGATGGCATCCTAAGATCAGAATTGTCATGAGTCCATAGTTGGTGTGTTGTAGCTTTTACAGCACTAGAGAGTGATCCAAGGCCAGCTTTACTGTGAGCCTGTAATTGATGTGTTGTTTCTACCTGGATAGTCTAAAGGAGGGCCTAAAGAGAGTAGTGCATATAACTGGGTCCTTGAGTTTCTACTTTGGTCCAGGATTTTTTCAGAAGTTTCTTCCAAGGTCACCAGCTTGTGGTCAGGTGCTGTGGGTCTCTGTTTGCCTCTTGGCTTCATTATGGTGGGCCTGGCACTGGAGTCCAAGCCAACATTTCCTGTGCCTACTTCCTTCTCCTTCTCCCGTGTGAACAATGTTTCTCTCTATGCTGTGCTGTCTGGGCTTGAGGAAGGGACAAGGCATGCATTTCTGTTGCTATTGCTACCACCATAATGCTGGACTGTACCCGAAACCCAGAGCTACAGAGACCAACAGAGTACAGAGAAACTTCCAAGGCCCATGCTGCTATAGTCCGCCTGTTGCTGAGGCTTATTTGTGACTTGAGGCTGTTGCAGAAGGCTGGTGGCAATGTAGGCTGGAAGAGGAGTTTGTCCTACAAGGATGGAGGGTCTCTACCTAGCATGGGGATGGATCCAGAGGCTCTTTCCATGGGCAGCAGCCTGGGGTCAGGGGACATTGGGTTCTATCCACTGTTGGATTTTATTTTGGCAGGCTTAGCTGTAAAGTCTAAGCAAAGTCCTGCAGTTATTTTCCTCTCCTTCCTTCAAACAGACAGAGACACTCTCCACACTGTGTTTCTCAGGAATGTGGAAGAGATGGTGAAGTCAATTCTTTGTCTGCCAAGGCCCACAGTCATGAGGACCAATGCATCCTCAGGTTGTGCCCCAGGCTCATGCTGCTATAGCTTGACCGCACTTGATTTCCTCTCTGTTCTTTAAGCTAGCTATGTCTCTCTCCTTGCTGTGCTACTTAATGTTGAGGAAGGGTTAATGTGGGCAATGTAACTCTATCCTTTCTATCATCTTCAAGGTGTCTTTTCTTATTATGATGCTAAAATCAAGTACTCCGATCTTCCACCTGATTTCCTTAGTCCTTGTGAAGGTAATGTCCTATTTAGATACTTGTTTAAATTGATATATCTGTGGGGAGACAATCACTGAAGGATTTTTCCCACCATCTTGCTCTTCCCAATCCACATCTCAGATTTGAACTCTTCTAAAAATATCTAACAACATTATTGTACTACTCCATTTTCATGCTGCTGATAAAGACATACCTGAGACTGGGCAATTTACTTAAGAAAGATGTTTAATGGACTTACATTTCCGCATAGCTGGGGAGGCCTCACAATTATGGTGGAAGGTGAAAGGCATTCCTCACATGGTGGCAGAAAAGAGAAGAGAGTTTGTGCAGGAAAATTCCCCCTTTTAAAACCATCAGATTTTGTGAGAATTATTCACAACAACAAGAACAGCATGAGAAAGACCTCCCCCTGTGATTCAGTTACCTCCCACCGAGCCCCTCACACAACACTTGGGAATTCAAAATGAGATTTAGGTGGGAACGTAGTCAACAATATCATTCTGCCCATGGCCCCTCCCAAATATCATGTCCCTTTCACATTTCAAAACCAATCATGCCTCCCCCAAAGTCACCCAAAGTCTTAACTCATTTCAGCATTAACTCAAAAGTCCACAGTCCAAAGTCTCATCTGAGACAAGGCAAGTCTTTTCCACCTATGAACCTGTAAAATCAAAAGCAAGTTAGGTACTTCCTAGATACAGCAAAGGTACAGGTATTGGGTAAATACAATCATTCCAAATGTGAGAAATTAGTCAAAATAAAGGGGCTACAGGCCCCATGCAAATCCAAAATCCAGCAGACCAGTCACATCTTAAAGCTCCAAAATGAACTTCTTTGACCTCATGTCTCACATCCAGGTCAAGCTGATGCAAGAAGTGGGTTTCCATGGTATAGCCTCCCTCCCAGCTGCTTCCATGGACTTGCATTGAGTGTCTGTGGCTTTTCCAGGTACATGGTGCAAGCCGTCAATGGATCTATCATTCCAGGGACTGGAGGACAGTGGCCTTCTTCTCATAGCTCCACTAGGTGGTGCCCTGGTAGGGACTCTGTATGGGGGCTCCAACCCCACATTTTCCTTCTGCACTGCCCTAGCAGAAGTTCTCCATGAGGGCCCTGCCCCTGCAGCAAACTTCTGCCTGGGCATCCAGCCATTTCCATACATCCTGTGAAATCTAGGCAGAGGTTGCTAAACTTCAGTTCTGACTTCTGTGCACCTACTGGTTAAACACTATGTGGAAGCTGCCAAGGCTTGGGGATTCCACCCTCTGAAGCAACAGCACAAACTGTACCTTGGCCCCTTTTAATCAAGGCTGGAGTGGCTGGGACTCAGGGCACCAAGTCTCTAGACTTCACACAGCAGAAGGACCCTGGGCCCAGCCCATGAAACCATTTTTTCCTCCTAAACCTCTGGGTCTGTGATGAGATGGACTGCTGCAAAGGTCTCTGACATGACCTGGAGATATTTTTCCTGTTGTCCTATGCCAAACTTTTGTGTTCTGTTCCATGTTAAAACTGAATGCCTTTAACAACACCCAAGTCACCCTTTGAATGCTTTGTTCTCTAAAAATTTTTTCAGCTAGGTACCCTAAATCATCTCTCTCAAGTTCAAAGTTCCACTAATCTCTAGGGCAGGGGCAAAATGCCGCCAGTCTCTTTGCTAAAACATACAGTTTCCAACAAGTTCCTCATCTCCTTCTGAGACTACCCCAGCCATATCATTATTCATTGTCCATATCATTATCAGCATTTTGGTCAAAGCCATTCAAGAAGTCTCCAGGGAGTTCCAAATTTTCTCACAATTTCCTATCTTCTTCTGAGCCCTCCAAACTGTTCTAATCTCTGTCTGTTTCCAAATTCCCAAGTTGCTTCCACATTTTTGGGTATCTTTTCATCATTGCCCCACTCTACTGGTACCAATTTACTGTGTTTGTGTGTTTCCATGCTGCCAATAAAGACATACCTGAGACTGGACAATTTACTAAAGAAAGAGGTGTAATGGACTTACAGTTCCACATGGCTGGGGAGGTGTCACAATCATGGTGGAAGGTGAAGGGCACATCTCACATGGAGGCGAACAAGAGAAGAGACCTTGTTCAGGGAAACTTCCTTTTTTTAAACCATCAGATCTCTTGAGACTTATTTACTATCACAACAACAGCATAGGAAATGCCTGCCCCCATTATTCAGTTACCTCCCACTGGATCCCTCCCACAACATGAGAGAATTCAAGATGAGATTGGGTAGAGATGAAACCAAACCATATCAATTATTCATGTTTGTCCCTTTGTAACTCTCTTCCTTTTCTTCTTAAAACAACAACAACAACAAAACAGCATACATGAGCAGAACATAAAGGTTTGTTACATAGGTATGTATGTGCCGTGGTGGTTTTGTGCACCTATCGTCCTCAGCAAACTAACACAGGAACAGACAATTAAACACCACATATTCTCATTTAAAAGTGGCAGTTGAACATTGAGAATACATGGACACAGAGAGGGGAACAGCACATACCAGGGCCTGTTGAGGGGTGGAAGTGAGGGGAGGGAACCTTTGTAACACTCTTACACAGGTAAATAATGGCCACCTATTAACTATATCACAGAATTTAATAGTTTGCTACTGACCACCCCTTCTCATCATTTTTGACATTCAGGCCCAATGTCTACAACCATTAATTACCACACTTATTTTGTGTTTTTTTCATGGCAAAACCAAAAAGAAAGAAATACTTTTACTGTATCCATGACTCCATGAAAACTGAACAATGTAAAAAGATCGATCCGTTTCACAATTCTTGAAGACGTGAATCTCACATCTAGCTTGATTCATTCATTTATATTATATACTAACCTCTGCAGACATTTGAGACATTTTTCTCTGTTCTACAACATTCCCAAAGGTGATTATACAATAATTGTTTTATTACCTCCCATGTTGGAAAGCTTTCTTGTCAGGCAGCCATGCCATCAAGGAACAGCTGTGGCGGTTAAAGTTATCTTATTCTTTTCATTTTAAATATTTTCTTATTTTCTTAGAAATATGATTTCTGTGACTTACATTTAAAAGTGATCTGATTTTTGCAGCAAAAAGGTTGAAGAGCATGTTCATGATCACAAATACATGATCAAAATGATTTCTCTCTCAGTCCAATCATATGTGTGCACTAGAGTAATACATCATCATAGAATATAAACTAAACTATGCCTTCAGAAACATATCTAAATATCTCCCTGTCACCTGCATTCACAATCATGACATGTACTTTCAATAAATTAGAAAAACATGGCCTTCACTTACAAAATAAAATTATTTAGATTGACGTAAACCATGAGTTTAAAAATGGTAGAAAAGTGCTTTATTAAGTGTCAATGGAACACATTAGAAAACATTGCAAAGGCTAATAAAATAAAATTAATTATATTTACATATACAATTATGTCTAGGCATAAGTATCCTAAGGTTAAATATCTATCCTAATGTTTTACCTATTTTTAGTTTGGTTAGCATCTAATCATTGAATTAAGATGGTTTTTTATGTTCTGAATACAATTCTTCTATTGCTATATGATGTGTAAATATTTTCTCCCAATCTGTGACTTACTTTTTGGTTTTCATAATGATGTCTTTTAAAGTGGAGAGAGGTTTTAGATTTGATAAGGTCAAATGGATATTTTTTTTCTTTTAAAGATCATGGTTTTGGTGGTTTATCTGAGAAATCTTTGCCTAACTCATAGTCATGAAGATTTTCTCATATGTCTTCTTTTAGACATTTTATAGTTTTTGCTCTTATATTTGGATTTCTGAATCATTTCGAGTTAATTTTATGTATGGTGCAAATTGTCTAAATTATTTCTTTTGCACATGCATGCCTAATTGTCCCAGCAACAGTTTGGAAATATTATCCTTCCCCTATTTTTATTCACACCTGTGATTAATTACTATTACTATAAACATAAAGGTTATCTTTGAACGCTCTATTTTGTTTGATTTATCTCTATACCTGTTCTTGCTCCAGAGCTACACTATTTTGATCACTGTGCCTTTATAAGTTATTTCCAAGTCTATACAAATTTTAGGTTCAACTTGTCAACATCTACAATCACATCTGTTGGAATTTTGACAAGGAATATGTTGAATTTATAACCAATTTGTAAGAATTGCTCTCTTGACAATATAGATACTTTCATCCCATTCATATGAAATAAAAGTTTTCTACTTATTTTGATTTTCTATAATTCTTCTCAGCAATGTTCTGTCGTCTTCGAAGTGTACGTTTTGCACTTATTTTGTTAAATTACTGTTTTGATGTTAGTATAAACACATTTTAAAATTTTATCTTTTCACTTAAAAGATTGAAAATTGAAAAGCAACCAAAACAGACAGGAAGAATACCAATGTGTCTACATCATTCTAAGTTCAATATGTGTGCCATATTTTTTTAATTAAAATAGATCAATTTTTAATAGTTGATGTAAGCGAGAACAGTAAACCATTAATATGCATTTAAGTATTCAGTATACATATCTTCTGTTTGATGTCATCGATGATTCATATGCGTTTCTTCTCCTCTGAGAGTTAAATGAGAATACCAAGATACAAAATTGTAAATAAGTATGAATTATCAATAGTTGTTCAGTAAGTAGAACAGACAAAATGGAACACCATGCTTTTTATTCAATAATACTATGGGATAACTTATTGTGCTAAGTATAACATGCTCTTTAATGTCTTATACTTTCTAAAATTATATGAAAGACATAATAAATAGAAAAGTAACATTTAGACAAATCTATCCTTTTGAATGTATTGTTTTATTTGTATACATTTTTTAAAACATCAGTATAAGGTGAATTAATTTTGGCTTCATTTTTCTGATGTGAAAATATCCTATGTTATTTACTGGTTATAATTTTAATTTCTTTTGTGTGCATTATTTATTTTGATTATTTATTATGATTCATTTGCAAAAATTAATATTTGTTTTAACAATGTGCATAATTATATTTCATAAAAGTTTTATTGCTAAAATTACATATTTAAGAAAGTTTATTATCTAGTCTGAAAAAGCAGGAGTATGTCAAGTTGTTAAATTAAAATTTAAAGTGAGTAATGTATTATTTTATATGAATAATTAGTCCCTTTGGGACATTTACTCAAAAGTAGGTCATAATTTTATTATACTGTACATTCTGATCTATCTATCTATATATGCACATATTCACACATTTAAACATACATATAAAATAGTTCATATTCCTCTACTAATTATGCTTTTAAAATTATTTACATTAAATTATCATTAGAAATTATAAAACTTGGTTCTTCTGTTCTTAGCCCGTTTCTCAAGCCAAATATATTTAGAGTAGATATACTTTATTTTTATAACACACTGTGAATGATCAATAACTATGAGCTAATAATTATAATTAACTTGAATGTAAGTTGATTTTCACAAGCGTTAATGTCCAATGTTATTCATATTACCCCTCAATGTCAATTAAAGCAATTAACTAAAAGTTAAACCATATTTCTTTGCTTGCCATGGCACAAATGGAGAAGCAAAAGCACCACTGATACCATCTCATTCAAGCAAGCCTCTGTCCACCTGAAAAGTGCATATTAGTTCAAAGTCTCCAGTGTCAGAACCTTCAGAATCTTCCTATGCTTTCCAGCAGCATCCATGCAGGTATTAAGGAGACCCCCAGCCAATGGCTGACCAAGATGATATTAAAAGGATTTGCCAATTTCCACTCCAAACAAGAGCTGCTTTAAGGAACAATATTTGCTCTGAAGACTCTCCATTGGACTGGCTCAGAATTTTGGGGGCCAGGGTCATGGTCCCGTTGGTTTTGCCCAATTCTACCTGTTTTTCTTTCTTTTTTTTCCACAAGTGTTACTACCCAATATAATATTGCAATTCTGTTTTTCCCCAGACTTTTTGGGGTATAATCGACAAATAAAAATTGTGTATAATCAGTGTCTACAGTGTGATGAACTGATATCTACATACATTGTAGTGATGTGTAAAGGTTACCACAATCAAATTGACCAACTCATCTATCATCAAACATAGGTATCTTGCCATTGTGTGTGCCTTTATGTGTGTATGGTGAGAATACTTAAGACCTTCTCTGTTAGCAAATTTCAAGTAAAGAATGCAGTATTAGTAACTAAGTAAATATGCACTACATTAGATCTCCTGTACTTATTCATCTTATAACCCAAAGTTTGTAACGTTTGATCATCTCCCCATTTCTCCCAAACCCAAACTCCTGGCAACCATCAATTCACTTTCTGATTCTGTGATTTAGACTATTCAACTCCACATGTTAGGGAGATAACACAGTATTTATCTTTCTGTGGCTGGCTTATTTCACTTAGCAAAATGTTCTTTACATTCATACAGGCAAGATTTTCTTTTATTTATAGGTGAAGAATGTATCATTTCACACACACACACACAATGGTGTATCATATATATATAGTGTGTGTGTGCACATAAATATACACAATTTTATTTATATATTATATATATTTTTTATCCATTCATCTGTTGCGGACACACAGGTTACCATGTCTTGACTATTGGGAATAATGCTACAATGAATATGGAGTGCAGATATCTCTTTGAGGTACTAATTTTATTTCTTTTGGATATATAACTAGAAGCGGCATTCCCTAATCATAGTTCCATTTTTAGAACTACTAAATTCTCATGCTAGTTTAATGTTTTGAGGAACTTGCAAACTGTTTTACATAATGGCTGTTCCAATTTACGTTCCCATCAACAGTGTAGGAAGCTTCTCTTTCCTCCACATCCTTGCCAACACTTGGGAGCTCTTCTTGTTTATTACAGCCATCCTAACAGTTGTGAAGTAGTATCTTATTGTAGTTTTGTTACATTTCTCTGATAATGAGTAACATCGAGTACCTTTTTGTATACCTGTTGGTCACATGTATGTCTTCTTAAGGAAAGTGTCTCTTCAATTTCTTTGCCCATTTTTAATTGGGTTGTTTCAATTATGTCATTGTTTTTCTCTTGAGTTGCATGAGTTCCTCATATATGCTGAGTATTAACTCATAATCAGATTTATGGCTTGCAAATATTTTTCCCCGTCCCATAGGCTATCATTTTATTTTGTTGGTTGTTTCTTTTGCTGTGCAGAAGATTTTTATCTGATATAGTTCCATTTCTCTACTTTTGCTTTTGTTGCCTATGCTTTTGATGTGATATCCAAAAAAATCATTGTCAAGAACAACATTAAGGCGTTTTTCTTTTCTACTCTTTATCTGGGGTTTTTACGATTTTAAATCTTATATTTAAGTTTTCAATCCACTTTGAGTTGATTTTTGTATACACAGTTGGACAAATGTCTAATTTTATTCTTTTGCATATGGACATCAGTTTTGCCGATACAATTTATTGAAGAGACTATCCTTTCCCCTGAGTGTGTGTGTAATTGTCAAAGACTGGTTGACTCTATATGCATGAGTTTAAGTCTATATTCTTAATTATGTTCCACATGGTTCTGTGTCTGTTTTTATGCTAGAACTATACTGTTTTGATTACTATAACTTTTAAATATCATTCAGTATTAGAAAGTGTGGTGCTTCTACCTTTGTTCTTATCTCTCAAGATTTATTTGGCGATTTGAGTTTATTTTTAATTCCATGTGAATTTTAGAATTTTTTTCTATTTCTATTTCTATTTTAGTTTAATAGAGATTGCATTCAACCCATGAACATGAGATTGTTCCATTTATTTGTGTCTTGTTCAGTTTTGAACCCATACACTCCACCAAAATTGTTAGAACCAACATAGAAATGCAGTAAAGTAGCAGGATGTGATATTAACTCAGAAATATATATATTTTTGGTTCTATACACTAACAAAAAAATCTGGAAAAGAAAGAAAAAAGTCAATTCTATATACAATAGCATAAAATGGTAAAATATTTAGGAATAAATATAACCAAGGTGGTGAAAGATCTGTATGCTGAAGACTGTGAGACACTGGTAAAATAAATTGATGATACAGTGGCTATTCTAATTCCATCTCAGTGCCCGCCTTCTGGAAAAACATATTTTCATCATTTGAATCAGAAGAAAATCAGAAGGAAAATAATGGTAGAAGATTTTCAGGAATCAATTTCCATCCAACATGTTTCCTAGAACAGATGACAAGGGAGTGCAAAGCAGGGGAGATTATCAGGGGGCTAAACAACAAACAGGAAATATACTACCTTCAGTGCTTTTGTGGCTGGGGCACATGACATTTTGAGGCTTAAACTGATGCTTTGCCACTCAAGAACAATACGAACAATTGTAAATGAGAATCCAATGAGTAAGGATTTCAGAGATGAAATTAGTTTAAAATCATTCGCAGCCCCAAGTAAAGACACTGAAAATAAATAACCTGAAATCTTAAGTAAGGTAGTAAAATCATCTTTATCTTTTTACTTTTTATACTTCAGACCTAAATCGATAGATGGTTTTGCCAGTTTTAAATATGTAACAATAATAATTTTTACTCATTTTATCATGAAACATGGTGAATCTTAAAATATCATATTCATCATTTACCTTAGTCTAGAAGGCTTTCCTCAGTAAATAACACATCAGAATTTCAGGAGAAATCTTTTTTCAACCCACTTGCATCTCCTTTGCAGTTCTAAGAAACTCTGAAATGCAACATCCTCTGTCTCAAAACAGTAAGAATTTTTTGTGGAAGAAAGACTTGTTGCTCCTGTATAAAACAACAGTATAAAAATGGATAGGGGAAGTAAAACAGCCATTATTACATGATTATTCTAAGAAACACAAAAACCAAAAGAAAGAAATATAGTTCATGTTGAGTTGTAGGAACTAGAAGTAATAGTGGTACTGATAAGATAGCAGTACTGATAAAAACTAAGTGAAGTGAATTGAAAACATACGAAGAAATGTAGAAATAACTGAGTGGGCTTAATGTTCTCAAGATATGAAATAGTGCTATACACAATGTGGTTACCATAGAATTTAGTTGATACATTGTGGCAGCAATTTAATAAATGGCTGGAATGCCGGGAAAAAAAACCATTTTATACAGTAGTAAGATATCCAGTAAAATTAAAATAAAAATAGAATAACACAACGAAGGAGTAAGCCTGGAAATATTCTAACATATGAGATAAAGTCAGAAAAAGAGCCAAGTTTATCTTACTTCATAAGGTTATTTTTAAAGCTCACTACTAATATTTAAACCATAGCGGGCACATTTTAGGCTATGCTTTATGCTAAGTACCTTTACATACATTATTTTGATTGCCTTATAATTTAGTCACTATTGTTATTCCATTTTGTGTATGAGTTAACTATGGCAAAAAGACATTAAATCAATTAACCTTTAGTCATATGGCTTCTAAATTAAATGCAAAATTCCAACCTATACAGTAATTCTCCAGGAAAAGTATTTATAGACATTAAGATTTAAATGAATAAAACAGGTATATCTACAGGAACATATAGTATTACTTAATCTATGATAAACTGTCTCATATGTATTAATCTGCATGTATTATATGATTTACAAAGGTAAATAAAAGGACAAGCTTCAGGCTGGTAGAAAATTTGCATATCTCATATATGGTAAATAACTTGTGTTGTAAACACGAAAAAATCTCTCAAATTTGTCAGTGCAAACACACACACACACAAACATTAAAAATGGCCAGGCGCGGTGGCTCAAGCCTGTCATCCCAGCACTTTGGGAGGCCGAGACGGGCGGATCACGAGGTCAGGAGATCGAGACCATCCTGGCTAACACGGTGAAACCCCGTCTCTACTAAAAAATACAAAAAAATAGCCGGGCGAGGTGGCGGGCACCTGTAGTCCCAGCTACTCGGGAGGCTGAGGCAGGAGAATGGCGTAAACCCGGGAGGCGGAGCTTGCAGTGAGCCGAGACCGCGCCACTGCACTCCAGCCTGGGCGACAGAGTGAGACTCCGTCTCAAAAAAAATTAAAAAAAAAATAAAAATAATAAAAAAATAAAAAAAACCTTAAAAATGTGAGCTAAAGTTTGAGCAAATACTTCACCAAAGAAGAAAGATGAAAGCAAGTAAGTACATGAAAGGTATACAAAATTGTTAGTGATGAGGGAGGTGTAACTTAAAACCACAAGTAATACAGACATATCTTATTTTAATGCACTTTATCTTGCTTCACAGATATTACATTTTTTACAAATTGAAGATTTCTGACAACTCTGTATTGAGAGAGTCTATTGGCACCATTTTTCCAATAGCATGTGTTCACTTCGTGTTTTTTTGTGTCACATTTTGGTAATTTTTACAATATTTCAAATATTTACATTGTTGCTGTATTTATTATGGTGATGTGATCACTAGTCTTTGATGTTACCATTTTAATTATTTTGTGGTCACATAACTACAGCCATATAAGACACCAAATGTAACCAACACAGAGCTCTGATGGAGTCATACAGGGAGATTAACCTTCTTTTCCTTTTTTTTTTTTTTTTTTGAGACAGTCTCACTCTGTCACCTGGCTGGAGTGCAGTGGCACGATCTCGGCTCACGCAACCTCCACTTCCTGAGTTCAAGCGATTATTCTGCCTCAGACTCCCAAGTAACTGGGATTATGGGAACCTGCCATCATACATGGCTAATTTTTGTGTTTTTAGTAGAGGCAGGGTTTCACCGTGTTGGCCAGGCTGGTCTCCAACTCCTGACCTAAAGTGATCCACCCACCTCAGACTCCCAAACTGCTGGGATTACAGGCGTGAGCCCAGCTGATAAATCTTATTTTCATGCCTGCTAACCCAAGGTCCATTGTGAAGTCCATGGAGCAAGGAGTAATTTTGACTTTCAATTCTTATTATTTAATAAATACATTTTGTAGGGCTATGGCTACCAGAGAATAGTGATTCTTCTGATGGATCTGGACCATGTCCTTTGAAATATTTTGGGAAAGGATTCAATGTTCTTGATGTCAGTAGGAATATTTGTGATTCACTGGACAAGGTCAAATGATCAACATTAACAGTAGTTTTGAAGAAGTTGGTTCCAATCCTCATGGATTCCTTTGAGGTATTCAAGACTTCCATGCAAGAAGTAGCTGCAGATGTGGTGAACATAGCAAGAGAATTATAATTAGAAGTGGAGCCTGAAGATAGGACCAAATTGCTGTCATTTCATGATTAACTTTGACTGGATAAAGAGTTGCTTTTGATAGATAAACTAAGAAAGTGTTTTTTGAGATGAAGTTTGTTTCTGATGAAGATGCTCTGTCTCTCTGACCTTCAGCAACCACCACTCTGATCATTCAGCAGCTGTCACACTGAGGAAAGACCCTCCACCAACAAAAAGATTACAGCTTGCTGAAGACTCAAATGATTGCTGGTATTTTCAAGCAGTAAAGTATTTTTAATTAAGGTATGTGCATTGGTTGTTTTAGACATAGTATTATTGCACACTTAATAAAATACAATGCAATGTGAACAGCTTTTTGTTTTGTTTTGTTTTGTTTTTGTTTTCTATTTATGTTTTAATTATATTTTAAGTTCTAGGATACATGTTCACAACGTGCAGGTTTGTTACATATACATACATGTGCCATGTTGGTGTGCTGCACCCATTAACTGGTCATTTATATTAGGTATATCTCCTAATGCTATCCCTCCCCCCTTCCCCAACCCCACGACAGGCCCTGGTGTGTGACGTTCCCCACCCTGTGTCCATGTGTTCTCATTGTTCAATTCCCACCTATGAGTGAGAACATGCGGTGTTTGGTTTTCTGTCCTTGTGATAGTTTGCTCAGAATGATGGTTTCCAGCTTCATCCATGTCCCTACAAAGGGGCACATGTGCACGTATGTAAACAACTTTTTATGTGTACTGGGAAACCGAAAATAACTTGTGTGCCTTGTTGTATTATCGTATTCATTTTATTGTGGTGGTTTGGAATCGAACCCTCAATATATACGAATAATGTCTGCAATTGTATTCTGACTTTATTTTTTTCACCTTTATATTCCTATATAATATCCTTGAAATTCCCATATAATATCAATAATATCAATAGTTATGCATAATAAATCTGACATAACTGTAGTATTTGGTTTGCTTTTTCAAAACAATATAATGTCACAACAATCACAGATAGAAAAAACTCTGCCAAATTTTATTAATAAGGATTTTTTAAAAAATTAATGCAAGTTACAAATAAGAAAACTGGCTATTCATCTACTCATTTTTATGGCAGAAAATGGTCTCAAATTGTTGACATTTCAATATCACCGATTCCAAGTGATTCTGGAAGCTCTAAACCAAAACACTGCATTATTTACATTCATAGTTTGCTTGCTTTTGAGGAAAATGACATCTGTGCAATTTTTTCATTCCAAAACACATTAATTTCTACATAGGGTGAATTTAGAGCTGGAAAATCTAATGTGGAATGCTACTCCTATACTGTCAAATGAAAAATACTAAAATTAAAAATATGAATTTTCTAGTAGACATAATCTACATAAATGAGGACAGATCAATGCTTTATACTATAAATATATGCCAATTTTATACTCAAATTCTTTAAAATTTTTTTTATTTTTAAATGTTAGTTTAAAATGATATTATTCTTTTATGGTTAGCATATTATTCTTTTTTGGTTGGCATGCAATTCTGTGTTTTTTTGTTTTTGTTTTTGTTTTTGTTTTGAGAGGGAGTCTTGCTCTGTCATCCAGGCCAAAGTGCAGTGGAGCAATCTTGGCTCACTGCAATCTCTGCCTCCTGGTTCAAGCAATTCTCTTGCCTCAGTCTCCCGAGTAGCTGGGATTACAGGCACCCGACACCATGCCTGGTTAATTTTTGTAGTTTTAGTAGAGACGGATTTTTGCCATGTTGGCCAGACTGGCCTTGAACTCCTAACCTCAGGTGATTCACCTGCCTCGGCCTCCCAAAGTGTTGGGATTACAGGCACGAGCCACTGTGTCTGACCTCTGTGAGTTTTTTGTTGTCGTTGTTTTGTGATGGAGCTTCACTCTGTCACCCAGGCTGGAGTGCAGTGGCGCGATCTCGACACACTATAAGCTCCACTTCCCTGGCTCAAGTGATTCTTCTGCCTCAGCCTCCAGAGTAGCTGTGACTACAGGCGCCTGACACCACGCCCAGCTAATGTTTTGTATTTTTAGTAGAAATGGGGTTTCACCGAATTAGCCAGGAAGGTCTCAATCTCCTGACCTCGTGATCCGCCCGCCTCAGCCTCCCAAAGTGCTGGGATTACAGGCATAAACCACTGGGCCTGGTCCTCTGTGAGTTTTAATACATGCAGAGATTCATGTGTCCATCACCATAAACCCAGATACAAAAAAAGTTTTTCACCCAAAATACTCATTCGTGTTAACTCTTCATAGTCAAACTTTCCCTTCACTGCTGACCCCTGGCAACACTGATTGTTCTCCATTTCTATGGAGTTGTTGTTTCTGGAAATTCATAAAAATTGAATTTTACCATATTCAACCTTTTGAGATTGCCTTCTTCAACTTAGCATTATGTAATCTGTTAAATTACACAAGACTGTTAGTGATTAGGAAGGTGTAACCTAAAACCACAAGTCATACAAGCATGCCTTACTTTAATGCACTTTGCTTTATTGTGCTTCGCAGATACTACATTTTTTACAGATTGAAGGTTTCTGACTGCCCTGTATTGTCCAAGTCTATCAGCACCATTTTTCCATAAACATGTCCTCTTCCAAGTCATTGTCTGTGCCAATATTTTGCTTCCTTTTTCTTACTGAATAGTATTCCAATGAATGTATGTACTACAGTTGCTTATTTATTCTTTTTCCAAAAGACATTTATCTTATCTCCACTTTGGAGGAGGAAATAAATGTTTCTATGAATATTCAAATACAGGTTTTTGTGTGACATAGTTTTGTTTTTGTCTCAGTGGAATTTCTGGTCACATTGTAACTACATGCTTGACTTTATAAAAAACTGATTAACTGATTTCCAGGATGGGTATACCATTTTCTATTCTCACCAAAAAGTATGGCAATCAGTTGTTCTACATTCTTGTCAGCTTTTGGTAACATTTTGTATTACTAGGTTTGTTTTGTTCTGTTTTAGCCATCCTAATAGGTATATATTAGTTATCATAAGTTATACCTCAGAGATATCACAAGTGAAAAAGACAGGTGGTGCATGCTCCTGTGAACAAAATAAAATATTCCTGAAGGGTCATATGTAATAGCTAATATTTTCATATGCTTATAAATGTTAATATTTTAAATGGTACCAATGAAGAACATGTTGTATATCTAAATGAAATATTTAAATTAGATATGCACTTTTAAATGAGTTGTGGGCATACTATATTTTAATAATTGAAACAATATTTTAATGTTTTGGAAATTAAAAGTTCTTATATTATTTCTTTTTATAAATGGAGCCCTGATCATTCTCTGCATATTTTGAATAAACTGCTTTTAAGTCATTTTTTCTCCAGTGTTTTCTTCTCATTCCCAAATCAGAGGAGAAATATCAAACAAAATTATCAAAGATATGTATGGATAAAATTCACATTTAGATTTCTTTTCATAAAATATCATATAATTAAGGATATTTATTTTGATAATAATGAGACAGTTTTGGCAAAATGCTTCAAAATGTAGAATTTTTTTTGCATTAATTATTCTCTTCCTAGTAAGACAAGTATTTTTAGAGAAGGGATATAGAATAGTGGTTAACTATGTTTACAACTTAGCTCTGCTATGTCATAAACATGTGACTATAAATAAAGCATTTAACCTCTCAGTCTTAGGTTTTTCATCTCTGAAATGTAGATAATAATTGTATATGTCTCATCAAATTTTATGAGAAGTGGCTATGTGGTATAGAGTAATATGTGATAAAAATAATTTATTGGTATTAAAATCCAGTTGTGTTATATATTCATCAAACGTTTAAAATTGATGAATATATAAGAATGCCAGAAAGTGACCATATCATTCCTGTATCCTATCAATTTGCAGACAGTTTGATTTTTCTTCAGCAATCGTGCTACTTAACTTAAAATGCGTAATAAAATTTGGAAACCATTACTTTTCATGTTTGCTCTCTATCTTTGGTTATGAATTTAACACTTTCAAATGTTCCAGAGCCTTAAATGAGAGAAAAACAAAAGTACTAGCATCAGACATTCAGCTCTAAAATCTGCTTTCTGGAATCACTTGATGTTCTTTTCCATAGTATTTAGGTTATGTTTGCCTAATAAATAAAACAGCCAGTCACTTCAGTCAACAACCTAGTTATTAGGCAACCCGGGGTGGTGGGGGGGAATAACAAACTGTATTCATCCTTTCAAAATTTTGCCTTGCCGTGATAAGTAGGTATTATGAATTCGAGAGACATATTCAATCTCAGAGAACTATTATTTTACATATTTATAATAAATTGCTATTTAAAATAATATTTGATATAAAAGGGTAATTTTTGTGTTACTTTTAAAAGTAGTTTTACATTTCACCCCAAGTTATGTTTTCATCATTTAATGACTTGTAGAATGTTCCTATTTATAACATTGGCTTTACAATATCAGTGAATTCTTCCGGGATTCAGTAAAACTAACCATAAAGAGAGCATAGTCTGGAGCTTTCAGTTAATTTCAAAGTCTGCTCCTCACATCCTAAACAAAAGAACTTCAGACATTTATTGAAATTCTCTAAGATCCTGTACGAGAATTATAGAGATAGTGACTATCTCTTAGTATAGAATAAGGTGAGAATGTCTCTTCTTTATGTCTTCCTATGACTCTCTGCTTGCTTGAATAGCTTCTACTTCAATCAAGAAAGCTGTCAGATTATTATTTTTCGTATTGTGGATATTTTTTTCCTTTCGCTGCTGAAGTTGCCTAGGCAGAGCTCACAAGGAGAATCTGCTGCATTCCTGTAATCATTACAACCTGTCTCCATAGTTCTTTTCCTACGAATCAAGTAATTATCATGATTTTTTTTTTTTTTTTTTTTTTTAGAGACAGCATTTTGTGTTTATTCTTAACTCCTTAGCATTAAGAAATTTGTCTAAATTTTTGGCTATAACTCAGGAGTGTCTTTTCCTGCCCCTAAACTAGGATTTTACTTGGGCTCCAATTCTTTCTAGCTTCTTCTACAGAAACGCTCTCTTGATGGAGAACTATATTAGCTCCTTCAAGGTTCTCTCAGGTAAATTGGAAGCCTTTCTGGAAACTATTCATTTTATAATTCAGATATGCACTGGCCTTGGCTTAATTAATCCTTCCTGAAAACTCAGTCTTTAAAGCCAAATCCTGCTTTTCAGTATCTGAACTTGATTAAGCTGTGTGCCTGTCAGCACGGATCTGTGAGCTCTATTAGCATGATTCCAGAGAGAACAGAAATATGTAACATTGCTTTGTCTTCCAAATGCTGAGTGCAGGATTCTAGTATCCTTTGGGGATGGCCTACCTTCTAGGATAGTTACAAAAGTAGGGGTAGCAGTAAAGGCAGATAGATGCCCTGGTCCCACACCAGCTAATACAGGATACCGAAAGTAGTAGCTTGCTGTATTTCCAACTCTTGGTTTGTTCCAGATAGTAATGCTGATGAGTAAGAAAATACAATACAATATTAATATGAAATTATGTGATTAATTTTCTACATTGACTTTCTCAGTGTTAATGGGAGAAACTGCAGGCCAGATGTACCCAGAAATGCTTTAGTACACAGGTTCATATTATTTATCCTTTTAAATTACTTATGAAAGAAGTCATTGTCTGTCACACATGCCTCATTATCTTTCTCCATAGACTTTCAACCAAGAAGGAACTAGCTTGTCCATTCATGAATTTACATTATTCATTGGGTAAAGCATTCTCAGGCTGAGACATGAAATTCTTCTAGGCACTTTGTAACTCCAGTGCTTAACAGACACAAGTGAAAGACTTCCCTGGATTAAAAAATAAACCCTCAATACAGAAACTATGGATTCTCACATGTTAAATTTAATTAAACATGATATAATAATAGTTCACTAATAAAAAACAGATTATTATGCATGAGAATTAATATAACCAATAAACGGGAATGTGTTGGTGCTCAAAGCTGTCAAAGCCTTTTATTTTCAAAAACAGGGTATAAAATAACCATGGATAAAACAATTAAATATATAACAAATTTTGTCGACAACATGAGAAAATAGAACCACTTACAATAGCCAAGAAGAAGAACAAATATTCAACTCTGGATATGAAAAATTAACTCAGAAACAAACATCAATTAATGGATAAAGCACCAGATTAGTCACAAAGGAATAAAAATTCTGTTAATTGACAATATATTTTAAAAGATTATCCACAGTACAGTTTGAAGAAAATAAAAAATTTTAAATATGAAAGAATAGTCAGATTAAAAGGACTAGGAATTGAAAAAACTTGAAAAGGAAAGTGAATCAGTGTGTGAATTTTCCAGACTGAATAAAATATATTAAACTAGAGCTAAAAGAAAAAAAACAGAAAATAAATAGAAATAAGATAAATAAAAATCGACTAGAAAATAAATAAAAATCAACTATTTTGTGTACAAATCTAAGCAGAAACAGTATCAAAATGAAGGTAAAAATACTACATTAAAGTCAATCAGGGAGAAAAGGAAAATTCACCACCACCACACCAAAAAACAATATGGCCGACAGGAAGTATATTAAAAGCAATAATATGGGGAAAAGTAGGATAATAACTATAAAGAGTTGAGAATAAATAACTGTCTACTTAGATTATGTGCTCCTGAAATTATTTGTCAACCATGAGGGTAAAATATACATAACAAATAATCAAAACCATTTTGGTTTTGTCAAGATAATATTAAAGAAAGATAATTTAATGAATGCACTACAGGAAGTGCCTAAGCTTATATATTGATGGAATAATACAAGTATGCAAATGATGATGAGAAAGAGGGAGGAAGATAACAATAATATTTATAATTGTGAGGTTAAAAAGTGCAGTAAATCGTACTACAATGATGTATACTAAAAACATATAAACTAGTTGGAGGTGATGAGACAAGTATTTGTAGTGTCTTTTAATTGGGGGGGATTAACAGTAGTGATTTTCAACTATTTAAAATTTAAAATATCAAGTACAATATTTACTCAAGGAATATTAGTTTCATGTACCAATAAATCGTTTTAAATCACCATGTTAATTCATGTGGTCACCTCAGAAAGTGAAGAAATGTATTTGAAAAAATTTAGTACACATTTTAGATCCAAAAAATGAAATTAGAATTAAAAAATTAGAATTAATAGGAGGAATTTCTGGGAATTTTACTGAAATAAAATAAATACTCCCAAAATAAATTTCACTTGTGCATACATCTAACCGTAAAATTAGCATAGTTTGGCCAGGCACAGTGGCTCATGCCTGTAATCCCAGCACTTTGGGAGGCCGAGGCAGGCGGATCACGACGTCAGGAGATCGAGACCATCCTGGCTAACATGGCGAAGCCCTGTCTCTTCTAAAAATATAAAAAAAATTAGCCCGGCGTGGTGGCGGGAGTTTGTAAGTCATAGCTACTGGAGAGGCTGAGGCAGGCAACTGGCATGAACCCGGGAGGAAGAGCTTGCAGTGAGCCGAGATCGTGCCACTGCACTCCAGCATGGGTGACAGAGCAAGACTCTGTCTCAGAAAAAAAAAAAAAAAAAAAAAGGCATAGTTTAAATGATGATATAATAGCAATATTATAACGGCCAATAGTTGCACAAATACAACAAAAGTTTAATGAACTAAATAATATTTTTAACAAGGTACACTCAGAAACTCTTTTAACAACAATATAGCATTTTACAGAAGTATATAATAAACAAGCTAAATTAATGAGCGATACATCATGCTCACATACAGGAAAACATGTCAATTATTCCAAAATTGGACTACAGACTGGAAACAATTTTAGTGAAAATCTCAATATGCCTTTTTGGAATTTAGCAAAATAATGTCAGCATATATATGAATGAGCAAATAATTAAGAATTGTCAAGATGTATAACGATCATCTTTCAGTAGATTAAACTGAAATATGAAGAGCAAATTACAAACACTTCAAAATATATTACCCTATTTTTATATCTACTGGTAAACAAGTGTTTTTAAAGTAAACATAAAAAGGAACAATCCTAAAAGAAATGACATTATTATGGCAATCTTAAAAATAAGATTCTTGATTAATGGAAGAACATTATCTATAAAGGAATTAAAGCAGTCATAAATGGGCGTAATTGCTCTTTCCATGGATTTCAGATTCAAAGTTTCTGAAAGGTTTAGACATATCCTTTTGCTTAGGCAGGCTATTGTCACAAGTTTACATGCCACAGTTTTCTTAAAATAATCTGGATGGGAGTTTTACAGAACAAAATTGTGATGTTAAATTGGAATCCTTCAAGTGTACGTCAGTTCTTTTTCATTCTACTGTCTCTCAACTTATCTCAAAAACTGGACAGAACCTAAGATTCTAGATTAATGGCTCAATTCTGGTCTGTGTTTCAAAACTCAAGGTATTTGGTAGGATTCATTTTTGCATGAATCAAGTGAATAATATAACTTTCTTATTTCCTTATTTTCAAAATCCCCGTAATTGATTATTCATTACCAGTGAAAATTATGTGTACTTGTCTTTTCTGCAGACTATTATCTCCACCCTATTTTTCATCACGGTGATGACACTATGTTTATTCTGGCTTCGGAACATCTATAGGTAGGGCATAAAATCACAATGTTAGGCATCAAATGGATTGATGATATGCTGTAATGTCAACACACTCAGTTCTTTTAGCCAGGCAGATATGGTCCAAGGTAATTCAAGTCCACTGGCTAGCTTCCTTTGGACACAATCCAGTTTCTTGTCTTACCTTGACATGCTATACCCATTTTGCAAATAGTATTTTCTATATGTGCCATGAAACCAGAAAAATTGAGAAGCACTGTGTTGAGTCATCCTGTATTTCTACTATCCACTGGTATTGCTGAGATCAGAAAAAACACTGTAATTATAATGCTGCCCCAATAATTTCTAAGAGAGTAGAATTAAACAAAACGAAACCAAAAAACTCTGGCATTCTATAGTTGAATCTATTCTTCGTCATAAGTGGTGGGAAGAAAGATTCCTCAAGGACATACTTAAAAGTGACTTTATGAGACATACATAGTGATATGGTTTGGACCTGTGTCCCCACCCAAGTCTCATGTTCAGTTGTAATCTCCAGTGTTGGAGATGGACCTGGTGGGAGGTGATTGGATCATTGCGGCAGTTCCTAATGGTTTAGCACCATCCCCCAGTGCTGTTCTTATGATAGAATTCTCATGAGATCTGGTTGTTTAAAAGTCTGTAGCACCTCTCTCCCACCTCTCTTCTTCCTGTTTCAGCCATATTGAAGTGCTGGCTCCTCCTTCATCTTCCACCATGATTGTAAGCTTCCTGAGGCCTCCACAGCCATGTTTCATGTCCAGCCTGTAGAAACGTGAGGCAAATAAACCTCTTTTCTTTATAAATTACCTAGTCTCAGGTATTTCTTTAAAGCAGTGCGAGAATCAACTGAAACACGTAGTTACTAAAAACTGGCATTTAACTTTTAATATCCTTTCTCTTAAATTTGACAAACTGTTTCTAACCTTTAGATGGCATTTGGAGTGGGCCAGTGTTAGATTAAGGTCCACATAAATCAAATGGCAACCTGGTGAGATCATATTTTTCTGCTTACCCCAATAAAATTAATCCAAGTTATCTAGCATTTTGAATTTTGGCTTACTACGAAATTGCTTCCCACCTTCCTTGCTCAAATACCCTTTTAAAACATTACTAATAACATTCTTTAGGTTGTGACACTGATTCCTACACAAAATCTTCATTGAACTTCCAAGAGCAGGTTGATTCCAGGTGTCCATGGGCATTTGACCAATAGCAGAAGAGTTAGTTTTCCTTTCACTAAAGCAGTGACTCCCTATGTGAATGAAAACGTTTTATTGCACTTTGGTAAGACAGAAGTTTTAGGTCTTCAATGTGTGCCAAATATTTTGGTTTTATTTTTTGAGTTCTTTTCTTTTTAATTGTTCTCTTAACTTTCTTAAAAGAGCAACACTGCTGGTTTGAATTCAACTATAAGTCAGTAAGTAACCTGTGCAAACATTCTATGAATTAAAATTTTGGCAGTCAGTCCTATGACTACAAAACTAAAAGACGGTCCTATCAAGATCATATAAATATGCTAAAGTTAATTCTGCAGCTGGAGTGAGGCAATTCTAGATGTGAGATCTTCTTTATAATTATTTGTTCGTGCAATTAGAGTGACTATCTCACTTAGTCCTCGAGGATCTTAACACACATCTTCTTTGTATCACCCTTCTGTCTTTTTTGATTGTGGAATCAGGTACTTTAATTCCATACTGATTGACATAAAACTGCAATAGAGCACCAGTATATGTAAAGATATTATTTATATTGATTCTAGTATTTTATTTTTTCTCATCTTCTATTTATTTTCATTTTTATCTCTATTTTTTTATCTAAATAGCTTCACTTTTTTTGGAAAATGCTCTTTCTGTCGATCTCCTAGAGAGTACTTTTTCATATTTGTTCCATGTCCTTGTGTCACATAAGCCCTGTAGGAGAAAAGAACGGGAGCTTTCTCCATGTTCATGATCTGGCATAGTTAGGTTTTGCTTCCGTGAAGCTAAAAGCCTAACAAGCTAATGTAGATTTTCTAGTCATCTTGATATTGTTGGTTCCTAACAGATACTCTACAATTCCTCCACAATCCTTAATCAAGCTGTTACTTATAATGAAGTTTTCCTCTTTTGTATTTTCTAACAACAAAATGGCATTTAAAATTCAAAAATCTTCCACATGAAATTGGTCACCAAAGTCCTGAAAATACCTTATCCAAAAACAGTCTGTGCTTTCTTGTTACCCAGTTCCAAAATGGAACATTTATCTTCCTGGTTATAGAAAAACTTGAAATCAATTTTGATTTTGCCCTGTACCCTTACACTTTACCGTCACCAACTCTAATATGTCTTATAATTTTGACTGAATAAGTGTAGAATTCCTTCTGTTTTACATTGTCCAAACCCTCTTAAGCCTAGCTATATGGTTACTTTATTTTAGGTATATTCATTAAAGAACAATATTATGTATTTTAGGCATATTCTTTAAGGAACAATATAATGTGTATTATGAGTAGCAATAAAATAGTGCTATTTAGAATAATCCTCTGTTTTCATTGCTCTGATTCTAAGACAAGGTGTTTTCACTCCGTGTATACCCTTAAAATTTCCCTTACAGTGTATTAAATTGTGAGAAATATACTGATGATAACGTCCTTGGAATAAGAGCAGCAACAGCTGTTGTTTAGTATGATCGTATATGAAAAGTGACTGCCTTTGAGTTATGTCTCAATATGTGATGGAAAGGAAGAGGTCATTTTCACATCCTTATACCATAAATAAGCCTCAGTCCTCTCTAAGAAAAAATTTATTGTTCGTCACCAAGTCAAAGTGGGACAAAGACGAAGGGATATTTTATTTTAATGTGACTTTTTTTTCTTAAAAGTAAATCAGAAAACTGAAGTTCTTTACAGGACACAGCATCTGAAGATTATTTAGGTATCATAATATTTTTATTACTTGATCTCAGTTACCAGTACAATATTAACTGTGATATGGTGCATATTTTAATTCAAATTAGATAAAAAGCTAAGTTGAGACTTTTACCTCACTTTTCATTCAAAAACAACAGCATATGTTTTCCATTTTATTACCCTAAGGAGATATAAAGACAATTTTAAAATACAACCAAGATTCTTCTTTGGTACAGCACTACTGCCAGTTCTCTCGTTCCTGTTCTCAGTGCGTTTTGCCTAGAATATCCACAAAACTCTCCTTTTATTTCTTTTTCATAACTCTCCCACAGGGTCTGATAATATTTCACTTTCCAAGGAAACAAACAAAGAGAAGCAATGGCAACAAACTTGTCAGTGTCTTTTTTCATACCTCAATTGTAGTTTCCTAATGTTTAATTTTCTGCTTGAACTAACCTCACTCAACATTCTCAGCTTTATCTTTTTCCTTTTTAAATGTTTTTAGTTAACAAATGAAAAATACGCATATTTATGTTGTACTATGCGATTTATATATATATAGTAGAAAAGTTAAATCAAGGTAATTAACACATCCATTACCTCACATACTTATCGCTTTTGTAGGGTAAGAACATTTCAAATCTACTCAACTTGGCATACATACATTGTTAGTCATAATGGTCACCATATTGTAAGAAGATCTCCCAAATGTAACTGTCTGACTTAATGTCCTGTCTAGCTGAAATTTTGAGTCCCTTGACCAACATTTCCCCAGACCACCCTAGGCCTGACAACTACCATTCTACTCTCTGATTTATAAGTTCAATTTTGTTAGATTCCACATATAAGTGAGATCATGCAATATTTGTATTTATATGCCTGGTTTGTTTCGTTTAACATAACGTCCTCCAGTTTCATCTTGTTGTTGCAAAAAACAGGATTTCCTTCTTTTCAAAATATGCTTTATCTTTTTCCAATTCCTTTAATGAAGTCCAAGACCTATGCAAAATAAGCTGCTTCTTATGTTTTGGGGCCTTCCATGCCTCCATTATATCTATACATATGTTTCTTAGACTTCACTCATCTCCCTTCACCATAATCTGCTTAAACTTTGAAGCCTATCTTAATTAATCCAAAATATTTTTTGATCTTTCACAACCTGTGACAAAATGATTTCTTCTCTAAATAATACATGACTCTGATTTTTAACTATTTTATGACCCATAGTTTTTTACCTATGTTATATTTTGTCCATATTTTATTAACTATTTCGTATTTCAAAATCTTGCAAAATATGTTTGTATCTAAATATCATTTATATTTCTCATACTGAACATAATAGATACCAAATAAAATGTATATAATTTCCATGGCTCTAGCAAGTATCAGAATTAAATTGGAAGATTAATTACCGAAGATCCAAAATCTTTGTTTTCTTTTTTCAAAATTGAAGAAAATAATTAAAGATCAAATGAAACAAACATCTGACAATATCTCTCTGTAACAAAAATAGAATGGAATAAAGACTCATGAGCGACAAAAAGATTAGTTAATAGTAATGATTTGCTGTTAAAACTCATTATAAATAAATACTACGGCCCCTTGTTAAATATAATGAGACAAAGTGATCATAATTTTATTTGAATACAACAGAAACATGAACATATATCCTCATATATAGCCCTGTCTTCAATCTAATATAGTACAAAGGAAGCATCAAGATTTATTATGATCAAATTGACTTTTTATCACACATTGAATTTCAGGCAGTAAGACACAGAAAATGATGGGTTATTTCCACAGTGATGAGTCCATAAAAAATAGATTTAATCATAAAATATGGTTGGCAAATAATAAGATTAGTTTTCCTAGTTACTTTTTTGACACCTCAAAAGAGACCACATTGAATTGTTCATGTCATACATTAGACATTTGTTGAGAACTCTTACATGTCAGCCAGTGGAAATCAGGACAGATATCATCTGTGAAATGTTACTGACTTTTAGGTACAGAAATTCTCTCTGGTTTTGTTAGATTGTGAGCATTAAATTGTTTTAAAAATAACATTGTCCTGGTTCTCTATATGTGGCAATACACTTTACAAAAATAAAAGTTTGAAACAGCGTCAAAAGGGGTATAGCCATGAAATACAATTTGCTGTATGGTTCTGGGGGTGAATCACTCAGCTTTGGTTTAGGTCTTCCTTCTGCCTTTTTCTGTTGCGGAATCTTTTCTTCCCTCTTATCATGGAAACATGGTACCAACACAATCAAAACATTTTAAAGTTGTGTATGTAAAAGCCTCCTGTAGTCAATAGGCAGATGTGACTCTGTTGGCCTACATTAGTCATAAGTTGTCAGTTAGAGGATGTGTTAGTGAAACATCTGCTTTCACTTCAATCCCTTCAACAGCCAATTTTCTGGCTGAAGGAACTCAGCATGAATACCTACACTGAACAAGTTTGTGGTATTTATGGAGAGTAAGCCCTATTCATCACTGCCAATAAGGCGTTGCCACTATGCCCCCAGCAGCTTCATTATCTTGTTTTCCCTTATTTTAATCACTGCATTAATACTGTTGAGTTTTCCTGAATATGAAGTAGTAATCATCATCTATTTCAGAGATGCATCTTGTAGGTACACATGGACCTTTCAGTCAGTGCTGAAAGCCTTTGAACATCACCTTCAGAAAGTGTAAATCCTAATCTGACCATGAGTTTGCCATAATGCTAAGAGGCAATACAAATTCTTCCTATTTCTCCCTTTATATTAGCAATACCTCTCGTTTGTAACAGCTTAGCAGAAAAGCAATGCAGAATACACCCTATGTGTAATTATCATATGTGCATTTTCCATAAAGTTATGACTTTTTAATCTCTTCAATTTCCTACTTCCAAATCTTATTATGCATATACTTATCATGCTTCTTTGATTAAAACCAAAATAGATAACTATAAAAAACTTCTATACTCATAGAAGTTTATATGAACTAATAAAAGATTATGTGA
Source organism: Trachypithecus francoisi (assembly GCF_009764315.1). NCBI lineage: Eukaryota > Metazoa > Chordata > Mammalia > Primates > Cercopithecidae > Trachypithecus > Trachypithecus francoisi. The sequence continues at coordinate 59,993,718 of NW_022681465.1, forward strand.
ACTAATAAAACTTTATGTCATGTTTATTTTATTCTGATTGCTGTGGAATCTATGATTTAATAAAAATATATTTTAATGTATTTTATAAGGTGGCTTATCCAGTAAATCAGAACATTCATGTATTTTAATCAAATGTAATCTGACTGTTTCTTATCCATACCTGTATACAGATTTGTTGGGTGAGGGCATGAATTCTTATATTCTCAGAACAAATCCCCCACAAATTCATGCATTCCTGCATTCAAAAAATATTTCTGAGAACTTTGTCTGACATAAATATTACACCCTGCTTTCTTATTGCTTATATTTGCTTGGCACCCTTTTCCTATCCTTTTAGGCTTTATGTATATGTCTATTTTACATAAGTCCTTGTACAGAATAAACTTAGATTTTGATTAGTGAACAAATCCAGAAGCAGAATATTTAAGGCGATTTATAATATTGACATGACTGATATGCTTAGTTTCTTTTTTTATGAGATCTTAAGTTCTTTTATGTATTTTTTTTTTTTTTTTTTTTTTTTTTGGAGAGAGAAAGAATTCTTTCTTATTTATTCTTTTTGTTCCATTCAGGTCTTCAAGGGATTGGATAATGCTCACCTGCGTTAGATAGGGTAATCTGCTTTACTACGTCTACTAATTCAAATGCTAATCTCACCCAGAAACAGTCCCACAGGCATGCTCAAATGATGTTTAATCAAGTATCTAGGCATTCTGTGGCTCAGTCAATTAACACATACAATTCACCATCACACCATGGAAGTCCATTATGTCCACCACTCTAGAACTACTGGGTCTTGAAGTCTTAATTTGGCCGACTGAGGTTCGAATTTGCCTCTCAGGCACATGCTGCTGGTCTCCTGTCTGCATCTGTGTATTATACCCAGTGAGCTTTACTCTGTACGTTACCCATCTGATCACTTTTCTAGGACATGGCCAGGTGCAAGATCACTAAACTTGTGCCCCTTTTCTATCTACTCCACTCTACTGTGGCCAAGCTAGATAAATACAGTTTTTTAATGTCTCTGAGAAAATCAAAGCATGTTTACAACTCTCACTGGCAATATTATGCAGCTAAAAGTATTCAGCAATTTGACTACATTTGCTTTGCTTTCTTCTCAGTCCTCTATCTTGGAAAGAAAATCCACCACATTATTGACTTATCAATGGAAGAAAGGGATTTCATTCATTTGTACCCTCTTTAAAAGGGTGACCCCAGGGTGGTTTTTATTTCCTGCTTCCTCTGGAAGGAGGGGTTTTTCTTCCCTTTCTCCCAACCTGACTGCCTCTTCATCATAATTCATAATTCTTCTCTTCTCCCTTCTTCTTCTTCTCCTTCTCCTTCCTCCTCCTCCTCCTCCTCCTCCTCCTCCTCCTCCTCCTCCTCTTCTTCTTCTTCTTCTTCTTCTTCTTCTTCTTCTTCTTCTTCTTCTTCGTCTTCTTTTTCTTCTTCTTCTTCTATAAAGCATATTTCTGTATAACATGTTTTCTTTGCTCTATTTTGCTAATTCTGGTACTTACAGTTATAAAGATTTTTTTGTGTGTGTGTGTGTTGGTACTTTTTTTTTTTTTTTTATACTTTAAGTTCTAGGGTACATGTGCATGACGTTTATATCATGTATAACTCCCCAATGCAATCCCTCCCTCCTCCCCCCTCCCCATGATAGGCCCCAGTGTGTGATGTTCCCCTTCCCGAGTCCAAGTGATCTCATTGTTCAGTTCCCACCTATGAGTGAGAACATGCGGTGTTTGGTTTCTCTTCTTGTGATAGTTTGCTAAGAATGATGGATTCCAGCTGCATCCATGTCCCTACAAAGGACGCAAACTCATCCTTTTTTATGGCTGCATAGTATTCCATGGTGTATATGTGCCACATTTTCTTAATCCAGTCTGTCACAGATGGACATTTGGGTTGATTCCAAGTCTTTGCTATTGTGAATAGTGCCGCAATAAACATACGTGTGCATGTGTCTTTGTAGTAGAGTAATTTATAATCCTTGGGTATATACCCAGTAGTGGGATGGCTGGGTCATATGGTACATCTAGTTCTAGATCCTTGAGGAATCGCCATACTGTTTTCCATAATGGTTGAACTAGTTTACAATCCCACCAACAGTGTAAAAGTGTTCCTATTTCTCCACATCCTCTCCAACACCTGTTGTTTCCTGACTTCTTAATGATTGCCATTCTAACTGGTGTGAGATGGTATCTCATTGTGGTTTTGATTTGCATTTCTCTGATGGCGAGTGATGATGAGCATTTTTTCATGTGTCTGTTGGCTGTATGGATGTCTTCTTTTGAGAAATGTCTGTTCATATCCTTTCCCCACTTTTTGATGGGGTTGTTTGTTTTTTTCTTGTATATTTGTTTGAGTTCTTGTAGATTCTGGATATTAGCCCTTTGTCAGATGAGTAGGTTGCAAAAATTTTTTCCCATTCTGTAGGTTGCCTGTTCACTCTGATGGTAGTTTCTTTAGCTGTGCAAAAGCTCTTTAGTTTAATTAGATCCCATGTGTCAATTTTTGCTTTTGCTGCCGTTGCTTTTGGTGTTTTAGACATGAAGTCCTTGCCCATGCCTATGTCCTGAATGGTACTACCTAGATTTTCTTCTAGGGTTTTTATGGTATTAGGTCTAACATTTAAGTCTCTAATCCATCTTGAATTAATCTTCGTATAAGGGGTAAGGAAAGGATCCAGTTTCAGCTTTCTACTTATGGCTAGCCAATTTTCCCAGCACCATTTATTAAATAGGGAATCCTTTCCCCATTTCTTGTTTCTCTCAGGTTTGTCAAAGATCAGATGGCTGTAGATGTGTGGTATTATTTCTGAGGACTCTGTTCTGTTCCATTGGTCTATATCTCTGTTGTGGTACCAGTACCATGCTGTTTTGGTTACTGTAGCCTTGTAGTATAGTTTGAAGTCAGGTAGCGTGACGCCTCCAGCTTTGTCCTTTTGACTTAGGATTGTCTTGGCAATGCGGGCTCTTTTTTGGTTCCATATGAACTTTGAAGCCGTTTTTTCCAATTCTGTGAAGAAAGTCATTGGTAGCTTGATGGGGATGGCATTGAATCTATAAATCACCTTGGGCAGTATGGCCATTTTCACGATATTGATTCTTCCTATCCATGAGCATGGTATGTTCTTCCATTTGTTTGTGTCCTCTTTGATTTCACTGAGCAGTGGTTTGTAGTTCTCCTTGAAGAGGTCCTTTACATCCCTTGTAAGCTGGATTCCTAGGTATTTGATTCTCTTTGAAGCAATTGTGAATGGAAGTTGATTCCTGATTTGGCTCTCTGCTTGTCTGTTACTGGTGTATAAGAATGCTTGTGATTTTTGCACATTAATTTTGTATCCTGAGACTTTGCTGAAGTTGCTTATCAGCTTAAGGAGATTTTGGGCTGAGACGATGGGGTTTTCTAAATATACAATCATGTCATCTGCAAACAGGGACAATTTGACTTCTTCTTTTCCTAACTGGATACCCTTGATTTCTTTCTCTTGCCTGATTGCCCTAGCCAGAACTTCCAACACTATGTTGAATAGGAGTGGTGAGAGAGGGCATCCCTGTCTTGTGCCAGTTTTCAAAGGGAATTTTTCCAGTTTTTGCCCATTCAGTATGATATTAGCTGTGGGTTTGTCATAAATAGCTCTTATTATTTTGAGGTACGTTCCATCAATACCAAATTTATTGAGCGTTTTTAGCATAAAGGGCTGTTGAATTTTGTCAAAAGCCTTTTCTGCATCTATTGAGATAATCATGTGGTTCTTGTCTTTGGTTCTGTTTATATGCTGGATTACGTTTATTGATTTGCGAATGTTGAACCAGCCTTGCATCCCAGGGATGAAGCCCACTTGATCATGGTGGATAAGCTTTTTGATGTGCTGCTGAATCCGTTTTGCCAGTATTTTATTGAGGATTTTTGCATCGATGTTCATCAGGGATATTGGTCTAAAATTCTCTCTTTTTGTTGTGTCTCTGCCAGGCTTTGGTATCAGGATGATGTTGGCCTCATAAAAAGAGTTAGGGAGGATTCCCTCTTTTTCTATTGATTGAAATAGTTTCAGAAGGAATGGTACCAGCTCCTCCTTGTACCTCTGGTAGAATTCAGCTGTGAATCCATCTGGTCCTGGACTTTTTTTGGTGGTAGGCTATTAATTATTGCCTCAATTTCAGAGCCTGCTATTGGTCTATTCAGGGATTCAACTTCTTCCTGGTTTAGTCTTGGGAGAGTGTAAGTGTCCAGGAAATTATCCATTTCTTCTAGATTTTCTAGTTGATTTGCGTAGAGGCATTTATAGTATTCTCTGATGGTTGTTTGTATTTCTGTGGGGTCGGTGGTGATATCCCCTTTATCATTTTTTATTGCGTCTATTTGATTCCTCTCTCTTTTCTTCTTTATTAGTCTTGCTAGCGGTCTGTCAATTTTGTTGATCTTTTCAAAAAACCACTCCTGGATTCATTGATTTTTTGGAGGGTTTTTTGTGTCTCTATCTCCTTCAGTTCTGCTCTGATCTTAGTTATTTCTTGCCTTCTGCTAGCTTTTGAATGTGTTTGCTCTTGCCTCTCTAGTTCTTTTAATTGTGATGTTAGAGTGTCCATTTTAGATCTCTCCTGCTTTCTCTTGTGGGCATTTAGTGCTATAAATTTCCCTCTACACACTGCTTTAAATGTGTCCCAGAGATTCTGGTATGTTGTATCTTTGTTCTCATTGGTTTCAAAGAACATCTTTATTTCTGCTTTCATTTCGTTATGTACCCAGTAGTCATTCAGGAGCAGGTAGTTCAGTTTCCATGTAGTTGAGCGGTTTTGATTGAGTTTCTTAGTCCTGAGTTCTAGTTTGATTGCACTGTGGTCTGAGAGACAGTTTGTTATAATTTCTGTTCTTGTACATTTGCTGAGGAGTGCTTTACTTCCAATTATGTGGTCAATTTTGGAATAAGTGCGATGTGGTGCTGAGAAGAATGTATATTCTGTTGATTTGGGGTGGAGAGTTCTATAGATGTCTATTAGGTCCGCTTGGTGCAGAGATGAGTTCAATTCCTGGATATCCTTGTTAACTTTCTGTCTCGTTGATCTGTCTAATGTTGACAGTGGAGTGTTGAAGTCTCCCATTATTATTGTATGGGAGTCTAAGTCTCTTTGTAGGTCTCTAAGGACTTGCTTTATGAATCTGGGTGCTCCTGTATTGGGTGCATATATATTTAGGAGAGTTAGCTCTTCCTGTTGAATTGATCCCTTTACCATGATGTAATGGCCTTCTTTGTCTCTTTTGATCTTTGATGGTTTAAAGTCTGTTTTATCAGAGACTAGGATTGCAACCCCTGCTTTTTTTTGTTCTCCATTTGCTTGGTAGATCTTCCTCCATCCCTTTATTTTGAGCCTATGTATGTCTCTGCATGTGAGATGGGTCTCCTGAATACAGCAGACTGATGGGTCTTGACTCTTGATCCAGTTTGCCAGTCTGTGTCTTTTAATTGGAGCATTTAGTCCATTGACATTTAAGGTTAATATTGTTATGTGTGAACTTGATCCTGTCATTATGATATTAACTGGTTATTTTGCTCGTTAGTTGATGCAGTTTCTTCCTAGCCTCGATGGTCTTTACATTTTGGCATGTTTTTGCAATGGCTGGTACCGCTTGTTCCTTTCCATGTTTAGGGCTTCCTTCAGGGTCTCTTGTAAGGCAGGCCTGGTGGTGACAAAATCTCTAAGCATTTGCTTATCTGTAAAGGATTTTATTTCTCCTTCACTGATGAAGCTTAGTTTGGCTGGATATGAAATTCTGGGTTGAAAATTCTTTTCTTTAAGAACGTTGAATATTGGCCCCCACTCTCTTCTGGCTTGTAGAGTTTCTGCCGAGAGGTTTGCTGTTATTCTGATGGGCTTCCCTTTGTGGGTAACCCGACCTTTCTCTCTGGCTGCCCTTAAGATTTTTTCCTTCATTTCAACTTTGGTGAATCTGGCAATTATGTGTCTTGGAGTTGCTCTTCTGGAGGAGTATCTTTGTGGCGTTCTCTGTATTTCCTGAATTTGAATGTTGGCCTGCCCTACTAGGTTGGGGAAGTTCTCCTGGATGATATCCTGAAGAGTGTTTTCCAACTTGGTTCCATTTTCCCCCTCACTTTCAGGCACCCCAATCAGACGTAGATTTGGTCTTTTTACATAATCCCATACTTCTTGCAGGCTTTGTTCATTTCTTTTTCTTCTTTTTTCTTTTGGTTTCTCTTCTCGCTTCATTTCATTCATTTGATCCTCAATCGCTGATACTCTTTCTTCCAGTTGATCGAGTCGGTTACTGAAGCTTGTGCATTTGTCACGTATTTCTCGTGTCATGGTTTTCATCTCTGTCATTTCGTTTATGATCTTCTCTGCATTAATTAATCTAGCTGTCAATTCTTCCACTTTTTTTCAAGATTTTTAGTTTCTTTGCGCTGGGTACGTAATTCCTCCTTTAGCTCTGAGAGGTTTGATGGACTGAAGCCTTCTTCTCTCATCTCGTCAAAGTCATTCTCTGACCAGCTTTGATCCGTTGCTGGCGATGGGCTGCGCTCCTTTGCAGGGGGAGATGCGCTCTTATTTTTTGAATTTCCAGCTTTTCTGCCCTGCTTCTTCCCCATCTTTGTGGTTTTATCTGTCTCTGAACTTTGATGATGGTGACGTACGGATGGGGTTTTGGTATAGGTGTCCTTCCTGTTTGATAATTTTCCGTCTGACAGTCAGAAGGACTGTCTGTTGGTCTGTTGGAGATTGCTTGAGGTCCACTCCAGACCCTGTTTGCCTGGGTATCAGCAGCAGAGGTTGTCGAAGATAGAATATTGCTGAACAGCGAGTGTACCTGTCTGATTCTTCCTTTGGAAGTTTCCTCTCAGGGGTGACTCCACCCTGTGAGGTGTGGGGTGTCAGACTGCCCCTAGTGGGGGATGTCTCCCAGCTAGGCTACTCAGGGGTCAGGGACCCACCTGAGCAGGCAGTCTGTCCCTTCTCGGATCTCAACCTCCGCGTTAGGAGATCCACGGCTCTCCCCAAAGCTGTCAGACAGAGTCGTTCGCGTCTGCACCGCCCCGCTCTTTCCCCTAATGGACTGCAGCTGTGCGCTGTCCGCAGCGGTAGAGTCTACAGAGACAGGCAGGCTTCCTTGAGCTGCTGTGAGCTCCACCCAGTTTGAGCTTCCCAGCGGCTTTGTTTACCTACTTAAGCCTCAGCAATGGCGGGCGCCCCTCCCCCAGCCTCGCTGCTGCCTTGCGGATAGATCGCCGCAGACGGCTGTGTTAGCAGTGAGGGAGGCTCCGTGGGCGTGGGACCCTCCCGGCCAGGTGTGGGATATATTCTCCTGGTGTGCCTGTTTCCTGAAAGTGCAGTATTGGGGTGGGAGTTACCCGATTTTCCAGGTGTTGTGTGTCTCAGTTCCCCTGGCTAGGAAAAAGGGATTCCTTTCCCCCTTGCGCTTCCAGGTGAGGCGATGCCTCGCCCTGCTTCAGCTCACGCTGGTCAGGCTGCAGCAGCTGACCAGCACCGATTGTCCGGCACTCCCTAGCGAGATGACCCCAGTACCTCAGTTGAAAACGCAGAAATCACCGGTCTTCTGTGTCGCTCGCGCTGGGAGTTGGAGACTGGAGCTGCTCCTATTCGGCCATCTTGCTCCGCCCTCAAAGATTTTGTTTTAGTTCAAATGGTTACCTATACTAACATGTTTCATAATGCCCTTAGTCCCCTTTTTCAATATTTAGGTAACTGCATTTTATTTTATTAGCTTTGTACAATATCCTTGAATCTTACCCATGACTTTTGCGAACACCAATTAGCTTATTTTACTTTCACTTTTATATTTCCTTTCTGTCACATTATTTATTTCCACTTTTATAGAATTTATAAAATTTAAATATTATTAGTTAATTTTGTTCCCACCTTTGAGTCTTATTACTGCAATTAAATACATTGGATAATGACCATTTTCTTCATTGAAGTTTTATGAATTCAGATTTCTCAGAAATAATTTATGACTACATTCTTGAATGTTTAGTCATTCTCCTATCCTTTATAGTTGAATGACTGCTTATCTGAGTTTTAAAATTTTGCTTACCTTTTTTCTTTGTGTTTTTCAAAATATTATTTCACTGTTGTCTTATATTGTATGTTGTCAAGAAAGCTAGTGTTGACCTGTTTTTACTTTTATATATATATATTTTTGCAAATATATATATTGCAATGTATATATTTTGACCTCTTTTCCTGGAGGTTTTGCCATTGTTGTTTTTCATGTGACTTTTAGGTGTAATAACTTTATCAGGATATATCCTAAAATAGTCAGTCATAGTAAAATTTTCTTAGTTACTGCTGAAACATTCAATTTATATTGAAACGATCCATAGTAATTTTAAATGTTACTTCTATCTGCTTGTTTTATTTATTCTTCCTTCATATCTTTATGTAAATAATAGATTAGGATATTCAAAATATTTTATTTATTTTTTAATATTTTTATCCCAGTATTTTATTTTAGTTCGCATCCCCTTTTTGTTTTTGTGTTTGTTTTTTCCCTCACAGTGAGATGTGATTTTCTGGGCTTCTTGTACATCTGTCTTTCTTTTGGCTTGGTTTGGTGAGTTTGTTTAGTGAATGTTCTGAATTATGTTCTCACACCTTGCTGTTTTCTTTTTAATTTATTGTGAGTTTTAAAATTCCCTGATTCATTTTGTGCTTTCATAGTTGCAATTGCTAGCTTAAAGATATGTGGTTTATGTTGGAATTCTATTTTTACAATTTTATTTCTGCTAGCTTAATATTTTCATCATGTGTAAATTTTATCTATGTTGTGTTATAATTGCTTTATAAATATGGCTTTTTTGTGTTAATTGTTTTGAGCTTTCATTGAGAGACAGTAACAATTGTTTCTTTGGATGTTGTAATATGTTTTATTAGCTTACCGAGATTCTTACTGCAAGATCATCTCTACTGTTAGTAAAAGAAAGTGTGTTTATTTCAATAAATACTTTCATAGAGAAAAACTATTGTTTTCAGAACTGTAATTTTAGTAGGACTCTAAGGTCATATTCTTTCTTTTCTTCTGTATAAAGTCAACATGATATGTCTCTCCCTTCTGAGTTCCTGTCCCCCACACTGCTGTCCCAAGGATGCCAACTCTGACTCCATAAGCAATCAAGAGCCTAATTCAATTACACACTAGCCAGGGCCTGTATTTGCAAAGCCCGGCTCCTGTTCTGATTGTTTTCCTTGCAGAAACGGACTCTTCTCAAAGGGATAATATCCATGGCTGTTACCACTAGAACTCTACCGCACTTTTCTTTTTTCCTGCCTCACTCTGTGCTCTGTTATAGGCTTTTGAGCTTCCTCCTCTGGTTTCAGCAGTTTATCTTCTCATTTATGTGTAAGTTACATTTTCGGAGTTCTGTGTCCTCTTAGGCCTTCTGTCCTCTTAGAAGTGAGTGATAAGTGGTTTTACTTGCCCTCTTCATTGAACTCTATAGTTTTTAAAGATGTAAATTGAGATTTGACTTATGTCATCACTATCCTAGGAAAACATCTATTCACCATTGTTAGTTGTTTCAATGTGGTCAGACTTCTAAAAATGTTATTGTGTTAATTTATATTATTGAAAAATATATACAAGTTGAAAAGCATGGGATATATATTGTTTCAATCCTCATATTATCTTCTTTTTAATGTCCTGATGTACATAAGTATTTCATGATTATAAATAAAACATGTCTATTTCAGGTATGACACTGTATTTTGTATTAGCTCCATATCATGTACTGTTTAAACTATTCCTCAACAAGTAAGAGATTACCTACTGTTCTGAAAAGCCACTGATTTTCCTTTTTATACTCAAAACTTAAATTTCTCTGCTGGAGTCCTTTCTCCTTACCTTCATTAAGTGTAAACAAAATTGATATTTTTGGTGCCATTTCATATAAATAGGTTTTTTTTTCTTTTATAATACTTTTCACGGGAAGAATTATGTTTCATAATAGCAATTTGTTCAAAAAAGTAAATAAAATTTTGATATACTAGTGTACTCAGATGAATTCTAACCATTTTTCTTTCTCTTGTCTATGAGAAATAAGGAATACAGGTATACCACAGAAATATAGTGGGTTAAGTTTCAGACCACCACAATAAAGTATCACAGTAAAGCAAGCTAAACATTTTTTTTTGGTTGCTTGGTACATATAAAAGTTACATTTACACTATAGTTTTCTTAATATGCATATTAATAATTTACATTATACTGTAGCCTTAGCATTATATCAAAAAATCAATGTACATAATTTAAAAATACTTTATTGTTAAAGCATGATCATCTGAGTCTTCAGCAAATCATGAAGTTTAGAAAAATATAGTACAGCAAAGATTTTCTAACAATGACATACAGTATTATCTGCATTCAAAGAAATACAAACAAGTACAGAAATTAATCGATTTAATATTTAAGGCTACAAAAGGAAATATTACTTCTCATAAATTTCTGGTAATCATAAATTTAATACCCCAAATTATGAAATATTTATAATCTCTTTTTTGAGATTCTACACGTAAACAAATGCCCTGCAAGTTAATATATTTAAAATGTATATCTAGCATTTTCTAAAATCAACAGCTGCTACGGTTTGACTGTGTCCCCACTCAAATCTCATCTTGAGTTGTAGTTCCCGTAATCCCCACGTGTCATGGGAGGGACTTGGTGAGAAGTAATTGAATCATAGGGGTAGGCGTTTCCCATACTGTTCTCATTATAGTGAATAAGTCTCATGGGATCTAGTGGTTGTATAAAGGGGAGTTCCCCTGCTCATGCTCTCTCTTGTCTGCCAACGTGTAAGATGGGACTTTTCTCTTCATTTGCCTTCTGCCATGACTGTGACGTCTCCCAAACCATGTGAGTCAATTAAACGTCTTTCCTTTATAAATTACCGGTCTCTGGTATGTCTTTATTAGCAGTGTGAAAATGAACTAATACACCAATGTTTGTGTTATTGTGTCAGCTAGAATTGGAATACATATAAAAGAACCTGTAGCTCAGAATTCTTTTTACCAAACAATCTACTTCACACGTCACATCAGTGATCTATGAATACTACATTTCCTTTTTTAATCATAAAAATAATGTCCCATAATAAAACCTAGAAGAATACTCTGAGAAGACATTCATATTTATGTGTATATCAATATATTTACACCATGGAGAAAATGAAAAGTTAGCCAATTAAATTTTTTTTGCCATGTTTAGAAGTTTGTGGAAAATTAGATTGTCTGCATTCACTATCAGAGTGCCTTTGATTTTTTTCCAGCACAAAAAGTGGAAATTGAATTAGGTAAGTAAATTTATACATAGAGGGTTTGGAACTACATGGGGAAACTTATTAATTTTATTAATAATGTTTGAGAAAATAATAATGATGCAAAAAGAATTCGTTCTAAATTAGAAGAACCCAGTGATATAACTATATAACTAACTCTGCCTAGGCAGTTGAGTAAATTTAACCAAGTCTCTTATTGTCTTTGATTTTCTGAAGTGTAAAAATCAATATTTCTTTCAATGCAAATGAAAGATTTACTGAGCACCTTCTCTAAATGAAGTGCTTCAAAGTGTTATAAAGATGAGTCAAAGATGGTCTCTGTATATTAGCTCCTAAGATGTTGATTTCTTCACAGCACGCTGAGATCTGTTCCCTCAAAAGTCTGCTAGTGTCAAACTCAGAATTTTATAAATCTAATGTTTCTTGTGTTTTAATGGTTTCAGGAATGTTTCCCCAGCAAAGAAATAAAATATTTTCTCTATATTAATTTTTATAAAGATGTAATATCCTAGTCTATTTGGGCTGTTATAACAAAATACCACAAAAGTGGTTTATAAGCAACAAATAAGCAGATTTTTAGCCACTTTGTCCTCACAAAGTTATTTCCATTATCTACCAGCTGTGGAAAGCCATTGCTGCTCTTCAGAGGCCTCTGACCCAGAGACAATCTTTCTTGCTACTGGGGAACATCATTGAGATATGTAAGTCCCCTCTCCAATACCCCTTTCCTCGAGAGTTCACTGGCCCTTCTCGTCTTCTAGACGTTCCCCAAAGTGAGGATATGGAGAACAAGCAAACCAATGTATTCCCCAGTAAAGTCCTGTGTGCTGCTGCCGCCTCCTGATCATGGCTTTTTCCTTGTTCAGCTCTGAAATCCCTCAGAACTCCTGCTACTAACAACAGAGCCTTTATTAATGTCACTAGGGTTGAACAGATTACTATTTATAAACCGCTGTATTGAGAAGATGTTGACATAAAAAAGCTGTACGTAGTTTGGAGATAAGTGAAACCCGGGAAACCATCCCCACAATGCTAAACTTATAGACGCGTAACAGAAAGATGGATTCCAGAGGTTGGTGGTGGCATGCGGGGTGAGGGGTGAGAAGTGGAGAGCTGTTGGTCAAAAGGTGTAAAGTTTCAGTTATAGAAGATGAATGAAACATTATATTTAAGTTGTCTTCAAACTAGATATGTATATATATTTTTTCTTAAAAATAGCCTTCAGTGAATGTTGGCTTTCTGATTATCACTGCAATATATACGGACAGTCTACCCTCTATAAAGTTTAGAAATTCCAAAATAAAAAATATAAGAATAAAAATATCTACTACTTCATTTTTCAGATTAAGTCACAGTGCTGTTCATGAGAGACATAAAATAACTGACGTTTTAAAAATCTCACTTTGACACATCTAGCAAATGCTTTTCCAAATACATCATAGTAATTCAGTTGGGTACAAAGAAACAAACATTCATGTTCCAGATCTTTGCCAGTATTGACCATGGTAAATGTAAACAAAAAGGAGAGATTTTTAGTTTTATAGTTGAAAATGGAATATCATTTTATTATATATTTTATTACTATCTAGGGCAACATTGGAACATTTTTTAGACTCTTAAGAAATTGACATTATTGTATAACATTTTTCAGTCATTATCTTAGCATTATTTAATAGATTAATAGAATATAACTATATATCTGATACTATGAACATTTATTTTTAATTTTTAAACTTATATATGTTAAATATTCTTATATCTAAAACCATTTTTTCCTTGTAGTATTTCATTGTTTGAGAAATGACTTCCCAACAAGAAATAAAATATTTTTTCTCTATTATGTTTTCTAAACATTAAATATTTTTGTCCATTTGGGCTGATATAACAAAATATCAGAAATGATTGGCTTATAAACAATGAATATTTGTTTTTTACAGTTCTGGAGCCTGGGAAATCCAAGACTAAGCCACCCACGGATTCAGTGCCTGATCGGAACCCTCTTCCTTACGGGCAGCACATTGTTCCCATGTCCTTACGTGACGGACGAGGCAAAGCAGCTGTCTTGGGCCTCTTTTATAAGGATGCTAATTTTATTCATGAGGACTCTGTCCTAATGAGTTAATCACCTCCCCAAACTCTCATCTCCTAAGTAATCACTTTAGTAGTTAGCATTTCATCATATACATTTTGAGGGGGACATAAACATTCAGACTGTAGCATTGATACCTCTATTCTACAAGACTTTGTATGCCGGTCACCTTTCCATTGTTATGATAAAATACACAGACCATAGCATTTACTATCGTCACCGTTTTTAAGTGTGTAATTCAGTGGCATTAAATACATTCACATTATTGCGCAACCATCACATCACTACTATGTATCTCCAAAACGTTCTCAGCTTCCAAACGGAAACTCTTTACTTATTAAGAAATAACTCCCCTTTCCTCTTTCCCCCAGCCTCTGGCACCTACCATTCTACTGTCTATATCTATGAATCAGGTATGTCATATCAGTTGTATTAGTGAAATTGTGCTTGGACAGAGATCTCTTTAATCTCACCCAAGTCAGCTTTACCTCCTTACTGAGAATGATCATCAGGCCCTTTCTGGTTATCACGTAATGACTCCCAGTTAAGTGTTAATACCTAACACTTCTTAGAAACTTGATTATATAAAAGTGCTATGGGAAATGATTTCAATTAATTAACAAAGTTAACAAATCTGGTAGAGATCTAAGGTGGCAGCTCAGGCCACAAACCTAATTTTATGATATTACTACATGATAAAGGGTTTGGACGACAGTCACATACCTGTTAAAGGAATAGACCTATGTTTTTCCAACCTTCCAGTACAAAAAGCCCATAGCCAAAGAGTCAGGTTGTCTCATTTTATGTATGTAATAATATGGGGAATATGGAATAATATACATGATATATTATACATATATAATATTTGTAATATATATAATAATTATAAAACACCATTTCTAGTAAAATATACATAGAAATTCAAAGAAAGTTGATATTTAAGTTCCTTAATAATGACTCTACCAATTTTATAACTGTATGGGGAATATGGAATAATATACATGATATGGGGAATATAACTGTATGGGGAATATGGGGAATAATATACATATAGGGAATATGGAATGATATACATGATATATTATACATATATATTATTTGTAATATATATAATACTTATAAAACACCATTTCTAGTAAAATATACATAGAAATACAAAGAAAGTTGATATTTAAGTTCCTTAACAATGACTCTACCAATTTTATAACTGTTTAAGTCTTCTCTTCATTCTTATAGACATATAATTGTTACTTTGGGAATCAGTTAACTTGTCTTTTATATTTCATTTCCTAAGTGCTAAATGGAGTTTCCCTGGGAAAAGCTGTCGTTTGCTGTCAATATCTGGCTCCCAGTTACATTTGCAGCACAAAGTATTTGAATTGACTGTTACAGTGTTAAATTTCTTGCAGCCTTATCTTTTATACAATTCCTATCTTGTTGTGGAAAAGCAGAAGTCATATACCACAGTAAGAAGGAGTCTTCTGATCTAATCTTCAACAGAACATAAAGTCAAATGCTTATGTTCTGTTGAAGATTAAAGAATATATATTCACTACTTATGTGACATTATAATACCTTATCTTTTTTCTAATCATTAATATTGAACTTAACTATCCATAATATAAAAGTAAATGTATTACCATAGAAATATGGGCTTCTTGTGAAATTGTGGAGCATTGTTTCTAGTTTACTATATATTTAAATACGTTATATTTTTAAAAGCAAAACGATATAACACACACAGAGTGATATAAGAATAAAATAATGTTTCAATAGAAATTTCCTCTCTTTGAAGATGGCGAAATAGGAACAGCTCCAGTCTCCAGCTCCCAGCGCGAGCGACACAGAAGACAGGTGATTTCTGCATTTTCAACTGAGGTACTGGGTACATCTCACTAGGAAGTTCTGGACAATTGGTGCTGGTCAGTTGCTGCAGCTCGACCAGCTATAGCTGAAGCAGGGCGAGGCATCCCCTCACCTGGGAAGTGCAAGGGGGAAGGGAATCCCTTTTCCTAGCCAGGGGAACTGAGACACACAACACCTGGAAAATCGGGTAACTCCCACCCCAATACTGCGCTTTACCAAGGGTCTTAGCAAACGGGCACATCAGGAGATTATATCCCACACCTGGCCGGGAGGGTCCCACGCCCATGGAGCCTCCCTCATTGCTAGCACAGCAGTCTGCGATCTAACAGCAAGACAGCAGCAAGGATGGGGGAGAGGCGCCCGCCATTGCTGAGGCTTAAGTAGGTAAACAAAGGTGCTGGGAAGCTCGAACTGGGTGGAGCTGACAGCAGCTCAAAGAGGCCTGCCTGTCTCTGTAGACTCCATCTCTGGGGACAGGGCACAGCTAAACAATAACAACAACAACAACAACAACAACAACAAAAGCAGCAGAAACCTCTGCAGACGCAAACGACTCTGTCTGACAGCTTTGAAGAGAGCAGTGGATCTCCCAACATGGAGGTTGAGATCTGAGAACGGACAGACTGTCTGCTCAAGTGGGTCCCTATCCCTGAGTAGCCTAACTGGGAGACATCCCCCACTAGGGGCAGACCGACACCCCACACCTCACACAGTGGAGTAAACCCCCTGAGAGGAAGCGTCCAAAGCAAGAATCAGACATGTACACTCGCTGTTCAGCAATATTCTATCTTCTGCAGCCTCTGCTGCTGACACCCAGGAAACAGGGTCTGGAGTGGACCTCAAACAATCTCCAACAGACCTACAGCTGATGGTCCTGACTGTTAGAAGGAAAACTAACAAACAGGAAGGACACTCACACCAAAACCCCATCAGTACCTCACCATCATCAAAGACCAGAGGGAGATAAACCCAAAAAGATGGGGAAAAAGCAGGGCAGAAAAGCTGAAAATTCAAAAAATAAGACCACATCTCCCCCTCCAAAGGAACGCAGCTCATCGCCAGCAACGGATCAAAGCAGGATGGAGAATGACTTTGATGAGATGAGAGAAGAAGGCTTCAGTCCCTCAAACTTCTCAGAGCTAAAAGAGGAATTATGTACCCAGCAAAAAGAAACTAAAAATCTTGAAAAAAGAGCGAAAAATTGATAACTAGAAAAATTAATTCAGAGAAGGCCATAAACGAAATGACAGAGATGAAATCCACTACATGAGAAATACATGACAAATGCACAAGCTTCAGTAACCGACTCAATCAACTGGAAGAAAGAGTATCAGCGATTGAGGATCAAATGAATGAAATGAAGCAAAACCTAAAGCAAAAAGAAGAAAAAGAAATGAAAAAAGCCTGCAAGAAGTATGGGATTATGTAAAAAGACCAGATCTACGTCTGATGGGGGTGTCTGAAAGTGAGGGGGAAAATGGAACCAAGTTGGAAAACACTCTTCAGGATATCATCCAGGAGAACTTCCTCAACCTAGTAGGGCAGGCCAACATTCAAATTCAGGAAACACAGATTATGCCACAGAGATACTCCTCGAGAAGAGCAACTCCAAGACACATAATTGCCAGATTCACCAAAGCTGAAATGAAGGAAAAAATCTTAAGGGGAGCTAGAGAGAAAGGTCGGGTTACCCACAAAGGGAAGCCCATCAGACTAACAGCAGATCTCTCGGCAGAAACTCTACAAGCCAGAAGAGAATGGGGGTCAATATTCAACATTCTTAAAGAAAAGAATTTTAAACCTAGAATTTCATATCCAGCCAAACTAAGTTTCATCAGTGAAGGAGAAATAAAATCCTTTACAGATAAGCAAATGCTTAGAGATTTTGTCACCACCAGGCCTGCCTTACAACAGACCCTGAAGGAAGCGCTAAACATGGAAAGGAACAACCGGTACCAGCCATTGCAAAAACATGCCAAAATGTAAAGACCATCGAGGCTAGGAAGAAACTGCATCATCTAATGAGCAAAATAACCAGTTAATATCATAATGGCAGGATAAAGTTCACACATAACAATATTAACCTTAAATGTAAATGGACTAAATGGTCCAATTAAAAGACCCAGACTCGCAAATTGGATAAAGAGTCAAGACCCATCAGTCTGCTGTATTCAGGAGACCCATCTCACATACAGAGACATACATAGGCTCAAAATAAAGGGATGGAGGAAGATCTACCAAGCAAATGGAGAACAAAAACAAACAGGGGTTGCAATCCTAGTCTCTGATAAAATAGACTTTAAACCATCAAAGATCAAAAGAGACAAAGAAGGCCATTACATAATGGTAAAGGGATCAATTCAACAGGAACAGCTAACTATCCTAAATATATATGCACCCAATACAGGAGCACTCAGATTCATAAAGCAAGTCCTTAGAGACTTACAAAGAGATTTAGACTCCCAAACAATAATAATGGGAGACTTCAACACCCCACTGTCAACATTAGACAGATCAACGAGAAAGAAAGTTAACAAGGATATCCAGGAATTGAACTCATCTCTGCAGCAAGCAGACCTAATACGCATCTACAGAACTCTCCACCCCAAATCAACAGAATATACATTCTTCTCAGCACCACCTCACACTTATTCCAAAATTGACCACATAATTGGAAGCAAAGCACTCCTCAGCAAATGTAAAAGAACAGAAATTATAACAAACTGTCTCTCAGACCACAGTGCAATCAAACTAGAACTTAGGATTAAGAAATTCAATCAAAACCACTCAACTACATGGAAACTAAATAACCTGCTCCTGAATGACTACTGGGTTCATAACAAAATGAAGGCAGAAATAAAGATGTTCTTTGAAACCAATGAGAACAAAGACACAACATACCAGAATCTCTGGGACACATTTAAAGCAGTGTGTAGAGGGAAATTTATAGCACTAAATGCCCACAAGAGAAAGCTGGAAAGATCTAAAATGGACACTCTAACATCACAATTAAAAGAACTAGAGAAGCAAGAGCAAACACATTCAAAAGCTAGCAGAAGGCAAGAAATAACTAAGATCAGAGCAGAACTGAAGGAGATAGAGACACAAAAAACCCTCCAAAAAATCAATGAATCCAGGAGTTGGTTTTTTAAAAAGGTCAACAAAATTGATAGACCGCTAGCAAGACTAATAAAGAAGAAAAGGGAGAATAATCAAATAGACGCAATAAAAAATGATAAAGGGGATATCACCATCGACCCCACAGAAATGCAAACTACCATCACAGAATACTATAAACACCTCTATGCAAATCAACTAGAAAATCTAGAAGAAATGGATAATTTCCTGGACACTTACACTCTCCCAACACTAAACCAGGAAGAAGCTGAATCCCTGAATAGACCAACAGCAGACTCTGAAATTGAGGTAATAATTAATAGCCTACCAACCAAAAAAAGTCCAGGACCAGATGGATTCACAGCTGAATTCTACCAGAGGTACGAGGAGGAGCTGGTACCATTCTTACTGAAACTATTCCGACCAATAGAAAAAGAGGGACTCCTCCCTAACTCATTTTATGAGGCCAACATCATCCTGATACCAAAGCCTGACAGAGACACAACAAAAAAAGAGAATTTTAGACCAATATCCCTGATGAACATCAATGCAAAAATTCTCAATAAAATACTCGCAAACCGGATCCAGCAGCACATCAAAAAGCTTATCCATCATGATCAAGTAGGCTTCATCCCTGGGATGCAAGGCTAGTTCAACATTCACAAATCAATAAACGTAATGCAGCATATAAACAGAACAAAAGACAAAAACCACATGATTATCTCAATAGATGTAGAAAAGGCATTTGACAAAACTCAACAGCCCTTCATGCTAAAAACGCTCAATAAATTCGGTATTGATGGAACGTATCTCAAAATAATAAGAGCTATTTATGACAATCCCACAGCTAATATCATACTGAATGGGCAAAAACTGGAAAAATTCCCTTTGAAAACTGGCACAAGACAGGGATGCCCTCTCTCACCACTCCTATTCAACATAGTGTTGGAAGTTCTGGCTAGGGCAATCAGGCAAGAGAAAGAAATCAAGGGTATTCAGTTAGGAAAAGAAGAAGTCAAATTGTCCCTGTTTGCAGATGACATGATTGTATATTTAGAAAACCCCATTGTCTCAGCCCAAAATCTCCTTAAGCTGATAAGAAACTTCAGCAAAGTCTCAGGATACAAAATTAATGTACAAAAATCACAAGCATTCTTATATACCAGTAACAGTCAAACAGAGAGCCAAATCATGAATGAACTTCCATTCACAATTGCTTCAAAGAGAATAAAATACCTAGGAATCCAACTTACAAGGGATGTAAAGGACCTCTTCAAGGAGAACTACAAACCACTGCTCAGTGAAATCAAAGAGGACACAAACAAATGGAAGAACATACCATGCTCAAGGATAGGAAGAATCAATATCGTGAAAATGGCCATACTGCCCAAGGTGATTTATAGATTCAATGCCATCCCCATCAAGCTACCAATGAGTTTCTTCACAGAATTGGAAAAAAACTGCTTTAAAGTTCATATGGACCAAAAAAGAGCCCACATTGCCAAGACAATCCTAAGTCAAAAGAACAAAGCTGGAAACATCACGCTACCTGACTTCAAACTATATTACAAGGCTACAATAACCAAAACAGCATGGTACTGATAGCAAAACAGAGATATAGACCAGGGGAACAGAACAGAGCCCTCAGAAATAATACCACACATCTACAGCCATCTGATCTTTGACAAACCTGAGAAAAACAAGAAATAGGGAAAGGATTCCCTATTTAATAAATGGTGCTGGGAAAATTGGCTAGCCATAAGTAGAAAGCTGAAACTGGATCCTTTCCTTACTCCTTATATGAAAATTAATTCAAGGTGGATTAGAGACTTAAATGTTAGACCTAATACCATAAAAACCCTAGAAGAAAACCTAGGTAATATCATTCAGGACATAGGGATGGGCAAGGACTTCATGTCTAAAAAACCAAAAGCAACGGCAACAAAAGCCAAAATTGACAAATGGGATCTAATTAAACTAAAGCGCTTCTGCACAGCAAAAGAAATTACCGTCAGAGTGAGTAGGCAATCCACAGAGTGGGAGAAAATTTTTGCAATCTACTCATCAGACAAAGGGCTAATATACAGAACCTACAAAGAACTCAAACAAATTTACAAGAAAAAAACAAACAGCCCCATCAAAAATGGGCAAAGGATATGAACATACATTTCTCAAAAGAAGACATTCATACAGCCAACAGACACATGAAAAAATTCTCATCATCACTGGCCATCAGGGAAATGCAGATCAAAACCACAATGAGATACCATCTCACACCAGTTAGAATGGCAAACATTAAAAAGTCAGGAAACAACAGGTGCTGGAGAGGATGTGGAGAAATAAGAACACTTTAACACTGTTGGTGGGATTGTAAACTAGTTCAACCATTGTGGAAGACAGTGTGGCAATTCCTCAAGGATCTAGAACTAGAAGTACCATATGACCCAGCCATCTCACTACTGGGTATATACCCAAAGGATTATAAATCATGCTGCTATAAAGACACATGCACACGTATGTTCATTGCGGCACTATTCACAATAGCAAAGACTTGGAATCAACCCAAATGTCCATCTGTGACAGACTGGATTAAGAAAATGTGGCACATATACACCATGGAATACTATGCAGCCATAAAAAGGATGAGTTTGCATCCTTTGTAGGGACATGGATGCAGCTGGAAACCATCATTCTCAGCAAACTATCACAAGAACAGAAAACCAAACACCACATGTTCTCACTCATAGGTGGGAACTGAACAATGAGATCACTTAGACTCGGGAAGGGGAACATCACACACCAGGGCCTATCATGGGGAGGGGGGAGGGGGGAGGGATTGCATTGGGAGTTATACCTGTTGATGGGTGCTGACGAGTTGATGGGTGCTGATGAGTTGATGGGTGCAGCACACCAACATGGCACAAGTATACATATGTAACAAACCTGCACGTTATGCACATGTACCCTAGATCTTAAAGTATAATAATAATAAATAAAATAAAATAAAATAAAAAGAAATTTCCTCTCTTTGAACTTCAATTTATAGATGATACATAAAGCTAGAAATATATTGAAACTTTCTAATAAATTCAATTAATTTTCTTTTTTAATCAGAATTATTCCACAAAACAATTCAAAATAACTAACATATGTTATACAAATAGAATAGATAACACAGTGGATTTTTAATCTTCTACAAATAGTTTATAACAGCTTTGCACATTGGCCGTATTATAGCTAGAGGTTTATTCAAGAAGTGTTTATTGTTAATTGAAGACATTCCCAATTCCTCACCATGATGACTTGTCATATAGTTAACATTGGCAATTTTTGATATTATTCATAGAAACTAAAAAAAAAAAGTTTATAACAACAAATACCAGTTAATATGTAAAGCATAAAGCAATGTTTATATGCCTTGAAACTTTAGTATACTTGATTAAACAAGTATAATAGTGACAAATCCTTTAACTTTTACTCAAAAGCTATGATTTCTGAGCCATAATAAAAACAGAAAAATAATAAGTAAAAAAAGAAGACGTTGCTAAATTATAATTCTTTTTCTTTTTTTTTTTTGGAGGGATCTCACTCTGTTGTCCAGGCTGGAGTACAGTGGCGCGATCTCAGCTCACTGCAAACTCTGCCTCCTGGGTTCAAGGGATTCTCATACCTCAGCCTCCCAAGTAGCTAGGACTACAGGCATCTGCCACCATGCCCAGCTAATTTTTGTGTTTTTAGTAGAGACGTGGTTTCACCATGTTGGTCAGGCTGGTCCTGAGTTCCTGACCTCAAGTGATCCACCGACCTCAGCCTCCCAAAGTGCTAGGATTATAGGTGTGAGTTTCTGCGCCCGGCCTCAATTGTTATTCTTAGAAAACTAATTTTAATATGTGGACAATACTAAAAGAAATATAGTAAATGCAAATTAACTTGTAAAATTGATAGATGGATTTTAACTAAGAGGAATGAATGTCTAACAGAATTTCACCAAAGCAAATTACATTAGACTTAACTTATTTAATAAATAAGATGCATACATTTGAGATTTCTTATGAAGATATAGCAACTACTTTTCAGAAAACATTTTATTCAATTTGAAAAGAAAATTTGTGCAGCAAGTTTTAGTAGAGTAAGGATAGAAGAAATATTTTAATTCATAGAGTGTCACAGCAGTTAAAATTATTTTATGAAGAAAATATAAATAGCATTTTTTATTTGAACCCTAACTTAAGAATAAGGAATGTTACGCATCATTTAAATTTTTATAAAAATAATAAAATGTGCTACTTTTACCATTTTAACTAAAGAAAGAAAAAAATGGTTCAAGGGAAAATAGTTATAGAAATGTAGATGCTGACTCAGACGGAAAAATGAGAGATCATCAAATCAGTAAAGAAAATCATTTAGAAATAGACATATAAAGTCACATTCAATGTGATCATGCTGAAAAGAAAAGAGAATATGTTATTTTGTTTTTGAAACAAGGAGCAATTTATACAAAGAAACATGGCAGGTAATATTTGGTATATGGAAATTTCACCAGAGGCAGTAGGAATGCATGGGTCAGATCAGACCAAGTGTCAGTGCTAGTTAGTTCTTAACAGAAAAAAGTACATGGAAGCAATAAAAATAGAATGAATGTTAATCTATGACTGCACATAATGACTAGTAGACTAATTTATTCACAAAGGATCACACAAGCAGTGAAATTCAGAGATAAAGCAGAATGCCTGCTAGACACCAAGCTGTTATTAGAAGTGGCAGACATGCAGTGTGTGATTAAAGAAGCTAAAGAAGCAGTAATAGTTGAAATAATTTACTGTGCAAATTTCAGTCACCTGCACTTTCTTCCGGTCTGTTAGTAACTGTTTCTAGCAGAAGAAAGTCTTAGAATAAGGGACCTGTAAAATTCACTGGTTCTTTACAGCCAGCAAACCAAAGATATGAGAGAGGCTCTTGACACAAACAAATGTACCATTTCATAAAGTGACATCTCTATATTGTACATTTTTTCCATTTATACTTTTGAAAACTGTTACATCTGTATCAGTTAAAATGATTATCAACCTTGGTAACATATTTTTCCTCATTTCAAAATGTACATAAATCTAGTTTTATATGACCCACAGAACAGATGTCTATGACCAATAATTTCAATTATCTTGAAAAATAAATGACAAATGAAATTGATCAAATGGCCAAACACAAAACCTCAAATTACGTATTTCAAAACCTCGAGGTTCAATTCTGTGCCATAAACATTTATAATTTGGGGTGAACAAATAATTGTAACCTATGAAACATATTATTAATTATGATGGTTAATTTCTTATTTTTTGAGACAGTCTCTCTCTCTGTAGCCCAGGCAGGAGTGCAGTGGCGCGATCTCAGCTCACTGCAAACTCCTCCTCCTGGGTTCACGCCATTCTCCTGCCTCAGCCTCCTTAATAGCTGGAACTACAAGTGCCCACCACCATGTCCGGCTAAATTTTTTGTATTTTTTAGTAGAGACCAGGTTTTCTGGTTTTAGCCAGATGGTCTCAATCTTTTGATCTCGTGATCCGCCCACCTTGGCCTCCCAAAGTGCTGGGATTACAGACGTGAGCCGCGGATGGTTAACTTCATGTGTTAATTTGGTTGGGGCACAGGATGCCTAGATAGCTGGTATTATTTCTGGTTGTGTCTGTGAGGATGTTTCCGAAAGAGACTGATATCTGAATTCTACTTAAGAAAGCAGAGCCACTTCTCAAATGTGGACGAGTGTGATGGTTAATATTGAGTGTCAACTTGATTGGATTGAAGGATGCAAAGAATTGTTCCTGGGAAGGGTTTGTGAGGGTGTTTCCAAAGGAGGTTAACATTGGAGTCAGGGTACATGCAGAATCACCCTCAACCTGGGTGGGCGCCATCTAATCAGCTGCCAACGTGGCTAGAACAAAGCAGGTAGAAGACAGTGGAATGGGGAGACTTGCTGAGTCTTCTGGCCTTCATCTTTTGCCTGTGCTGGATGCTTCCTGCCCTTGAACATCAGACTCCAAGTTCTTCAGCTTTTGGACTCTTGGACATACACCAATGATTTGCCAGGGGCTTTTGGGCCTTCGGCTGCAGACTGAAGGCTGCATTGTCGGCTTCCCCACTTCTGAGATTTTGGAACTCGGACTGGCTTCCTTTCTTCTCAGCTTGCAGAAGGTCTATTGTAGGTTTTCACCTTTTGATCGTGTGAGTCAATTCTCCTAATAAACTCCCCTTCATATATACATATAGCTTATTAGCTCTATCCCTTTAGAGAATCCTGACAAATACAATGTGTATCATCCAACTTTCTGAGGGCCTGAACAGAACAAAAGAAGGTGAAGAAAGGCTGAATTTTATTTCTGCCTGATTGTGCTGGTACATCAATCTTTTGCTCTCCTTCTGCACTCTTGAATGGGCCTGCAGATCGAGACTGGAATCTACACCATTGGTTCTCCAGCTCTTAAGTCTTCAAATTATACTACTGGATTTTCTGGGTCTCCAGCTTTCAGACAGCAGATCATGGAAATTCTCAGTGTCAAAACTGTGTTAATCAATATCTTTATAATACATGTCATGTACCTATATCCTATTGCTTCTGTTTCCCTGTAAAACTCTGACTAATCTATTTGCTAAAGTAACCTTAAATCATATCAGAGATTTAGGTAACTCAAAGTTATATAGAGAACCATGACCATTCAATGGGGAAAGGATGGTATTTTTAGCAGATGTGTTAGGCAAACTAGACAAACTCATGAAAAAGAGAATGAAACTGGACCCTGACTTTACACAGTATACAAAATTTAACCAAAAATGGAGCTGAAACTCTTAAAGATAACAAAAGGGAAATATTTCATAAAGTTAAATTTGGCGACCATTTCTAAGATATAAAGCAACATTTTAAGCAAAATTTAAATTTTTGTGCATCTAAGAACACTATGGACAGAGAGAAAATGCGACCCATGAAATGGGAGAAGATATTTGAAAATTATATACTTGGCAAGGAGTGGTGGCTCAAGCCTGTAATCCCAGCACTTTGGGAGGCTGAGATGGGCAGATCACGAGGTCAGGAGATCGAGACCATCCTGGCTAATATGGTGAAACTCCGTCTCTACTAAAAAACACAAAAAATTAGCTGGGCGTGGTGGTGGGCGCCTTAGTCCCAGATACTCCGGAGTCTGAGGCAGGAGAATGGCGTGAACCCGGGAGGCAGAGCTTGCAGTGAGCTGAGATCCGGCCACTGCACTCCAGCATGGGCGACAGAGCGAGACTCCGTCTCAAAAAAAAAAAAAAAAAAAAGAAAGAAAGAAAAAGAAAAGTATATACTGGATGTGAACTTAATATCCAGAGTATATAAAGATCCCCTATAGTGCAATAAATATAAAAAAAGGCATTAAAAATGAGCAAAAAACCTGAATTGATGTTTCTCCAAAGAAGATCTACAAATGGCAAATAAACACATATAAAAATGCTCTATATCACTGATCATTGATGAAATTCAAACTAATTGCACAAGATACCACTTCACATTCATTAGAATAGTTGTTATAAACAAATAAAACAAAATAGATCATATGTGTTGGTGAGGATATGAAGAAATTGGAACGCTTGTGCATGGTTGGTGAAAATGTAAAATGGTACAGCTACTATAGAAAATGGTATGGCAGTTTATTAGAAATTGAAACTTAGAATTATCATATAATCCATTTATTTCATATTGGAGTATATGCCCAAGGATTGAATAGACATGTCTGTGTGTATATCTATGTTTCATGTATGCCAACATTTATAGCAGCATTATTTAAAGTAGCCAAAAGGTGGAAGTAACTTGAGTATTCATCAGTGGGTAAATGGGTAGACAAAATGTATTATATACAGACAATGAAATATTTTTTTTCAGCAAGAAAAAGGAAACTTGAACATATATCACAACATGAATGAATCTTGAGACATTATGCTAAGTGAAATAAACCAGCCACAAAAGACCAACTTGTGTAACTCCACTTATATGAGTTACCTTGGGTGGTGAAACTTATAGAGACAAAACAAAACGTTGGCAACAAGGGGCTTGGGGAGGGAAAAATGAGGAGTGATTTTTTAATGGGCCCAGATTTCAGCCTGAGAGATGCAATAAAAGTCCTAAAGATGGCCGGGCGAGGTGGCTGAAGCCTGTAATCCCAGCACTTTGGGAGGCCGAGACGGGCGGATCACGAGGTCAGGATATCGAGACCATCCTGGCTAACACGGTGAAACCCCGTCTCTACTAAAAAATACAAAAAACTAGCCGGGCAAGGTGGCGGGCGCCTGTAGTCCCAGCTACTAGGGAGGCTGAGTCAGGAGAATGGCGTAAACCCGGGAGGTGGAGCTTGCAGTGAGCTGAGATCCGGCCACTGCACTCCAGCCTGGGCGACAAAGCGAGACTCCGTCTCAAAAAAAAAAAAAAAAAAAGTCATAAAGATTAATAATGGTAATGGCTGTACAAGAATGTGGATATAGTTATTACCACTAACTGTAGTCATAAAATAATTGAAATAATAAATTTTATGTTATGCATTTTTTACCACAATAAAAAATTTTAAAAATCATAAAGCATTGATTATAGTGTTGTGTTGATGAACTTATCTTGTATAAATAAGTACCAATTTTACAAGAAGGCATAAAAGAGGAAAAAGAGGAAAGTGTTATATATTAGCAAAATTATGTTGGTATTAATCAGAACTAGATTCCTTTATTGTAAAGTACAAAGTGAAATGTCCAGGCCAACAACAACAAATGCACATGCACACAAACCAAATCAGAAAAACAAAACAACAGCAACAACAAACTTCAAAAGTAGATTAAAACAAGAAAAGGAAATTAAAATTTCTTGGTAGAAAAAATATATTTTACAGAAGGCATAAATTGAAATATATTAAAAAAGTAAATTTTATCAGTAATTACAGTAAATGTAAATAGATTAAACATTCTGATATTTAGTGGGAGATACTTGAAGAATGGGTAAAAATTCTATGATCAATCTATAGGCTGTCTACCATAGACACATTTTAGGTCTTCAGATACAAATCAGTTGAAAGAAAAAGAGCAGGAAAAGATGTACAATGTAAACAGTAAAAATAAGAGCTAAGATCTCTATACTAATATTAGAAAATATAGACTTTAAATATAAGTGAGTTACTAGAGACAACAGTTTACAACAACAAAAGCATTAATCCATTCAGAAGACATGTCAATAATAAAACTTTACATATATAATAAAACAGCCTCACAATACATGGAAACAAGGACTAACAGACCGAAGACAAGGAATAGACAAACCGTCATTGGTGTCATTAATATTCAGTTTCAAACATGGATAAAACTACTACACAAAATATCAACAAGAAAATAGAATATTTAAACAAAACTATGTGCCACTGTCAAACATTTAATGAATAATATGTGCCACTGTCAAACATTTAATGAATAATTAACACAACTCCTACAAAAACTCTTTCAAAAAAATTAGAAGAAAAGAAATTCCGCTCCAATTTATCAGTAAAGAATAACCCTAATTTCAAAACCAGACAGTGGCAGCATATGAAAAAGAAATTACAGAAAACTCTATCTAACAAACAAAGGAACAAAAATTATTATAAAAATATTTGCAAAAATGCAAATTGATGACAAAAATAAGCATACATAATGACCAATGAGTTTATTTCAGGAAGGCAAAATTTAACATCCAAAAATTAATCACCATATTAAAAGAATAAAAGCAAAAAGTATATAAATCTCAAGATATACAAGCAAGACATTTCAAAAAAATTAAACACTCATACTAAAAGCATGTAAAAACAGGAGTTGGAGAGAACACCTCAAACTAAAAATGAGTATCTATGAAAAATATTCATAGTGTTACCATATTTAATTGTAAAAAATAGAATACCATGGAAAGGCAATAATTTTCACTCTCAGAACTTCCATTCACCAATGTACTAAAGGTCCTTTTTGTTGCATTTAAATAAGAAAAAAGAGTAAATGGCATCCTGATCAGATACTAGAAAGTAAAACCATTAGCAGTTAAAATGATCATGTATATACAGAATATAAGGAATCCGCTAATACTATTATAATTAATAAGTGCGTTCAGGAAGTTTTCAGAACATAAGATCGATGTACAAAAAATTAGCGGTAGCTCTATATATCAGCAAGTGGACAATCTGAAAACGAAATTAAGAAATGATTTTATTTACAAGACCATCAGCAAAAATAGGAATAAAGTTAACAAAAGAATTGCAAGACTCATATAGTGAACTACGAAACGTTGTTGAAGAAAATTAAAGAAGAACTAAACAAACAGGAAAACACTCATATCATAGAATAAAAGACTTCTTGAAAAATATTGAGAGTAGATTTTGTGTTCTCATCACAATAATTATAACTTTGTGAAGTAATGTATATGTTAATTAGCTAAATTTAGCCATTCCACAATGTGTATGTGTATGTATTTTTAAACATCATATTGAACACAAGAAATGCATACAATTTTATCTGTCAATTAAAAAAGCAAAATAAAAGTAAAAAGAAAGACTACAGTTAAATGGGCAATATTCCTGAAACTTTGTACAGATTCAACATAATAGTTATGAAATCTCAACTGGCTTCTTTTTTTTTTTTTTTTTTAGGAATTGGCAAGTTAATCATAAAATTTACATATATCTGTGTGTGTGTGTGTGTGCGTGCGCGCGTGTGCAAAGAACTCAGAATAGGTAAAACCATTTTTTAAAATGTAAGAGGATTCATATTGTTTGATTTCCAAATTAGAAATCCAAAATGTTCATGACAGTGTTACACCGAAATAAGTAGAGACGTATAGATTAAGATTTTTTTTTAATTCATAAATAGACGTTAAATTTACACCCATTAATTTTCTACAAGGTTGCTATGACATGTCAATGTGAAAAAAGCAGTCTTTACAACAAATTGCACTGGGAAAACTGCATATCAATGGGTAAAATAATGTATGGGGCCTCAGTACCTCATACCAGAAATTAACTCAAAATAGATTAAGACCTATATACATAACCTAAAATTATAAACCAGCTATAAGACAACATATAATTAAATCTTCCTGGTGGGTTTTGGGCAAGGCAATCATTCTTCAGTGTGAAGAAAACCATGAGTGACAAAAGATAAAGTAGATAAATTAAATTTCCTTGAAATTAAAAACATTTCTACTTCAAAATACGCTATCAAGAAGGTGAAAAGACAACCCACAAAATGAAAGAAAAGATTAGCAAATTGTAATTCTAATGAGCGACTTATAAGTCAGTACTATGTAAAAGACTTTTACAATTCAGTAATAAGAAAAATACAAATAGAAATTACAATTTAAATAAACAATTTTCTAAGGAAGGTAAACAAATTAACAGTAAGTACAAAAAAAGGATACTCAACTTCATTAGTCATTTGAATAATGCAAGCCAAATAATAATAAGGTTGACTTATTTATTCTTTCTTTCTTTACCTCCAGCAAATGGCTAAAATAAAAAAGGCAAACAAACGTAAGTATCAGCAAAGATGTAGAAAAATGAACTGAGTGAAAACAAACTCTCATTCATTGATGGTGTGTGAAATGGTACAACCTCTTCGGAAACAGTTTTTCAGTTCCTCACACTATGTGTAATAGAGTTACCCCATAGCTCAGCCAGTTCAACTCCTAGTTATATAATCAAAAGAACTAACAATGTGTGTTCACAAAAAATTACACATTAATGATCATAGCGGCATTACTCATAGTAGCTAAAAAATGTTAAAAATCTGCATGTCCATTGACTGACTAATGCATAAACAGAACATGGCATATCCAAACAGTGAAATATTATTTGGCTACAAAGAGGAATTGAGTACCCACACAGATTAAACATGAATGAATCTTGAAAATATCATGTAAAATGAGGTAAACCAGTTATGAAAGGCCATATGCTATATGATTTCATTTATGTGTATTGTCTAGAAAAGGACACAGCAGTTCAGATTCTGCCTCCTCCCAATTATTTTTGTCTCACCTTTCACCTTTCAAATCTTTCCTCCTGCATGCAAAGTCTGAGTCTTTCCCAGATTACCCAACTGTCTCATTAATTCACTTTTTCAGAATAAATAAACAGGAAGTATGCTCATCATTTATTTAGTAAAAAAGTCTGTTATTTTTGTCTGTTATTTAATCTCAGAGATAAGACAATAAGGTAAAGTACAGCACTGTATGGTGCATAATAGTCAGACTACAATGATATATGTAAGTAGTTTTAGTGCACACAAAATTGTGAATATTCTATTTTATGAGTCAGTTAACAAACATTAGAGGTAACAAAGTTAAAGAGGAGAAAAAGACAAAGGAAGAAATATTGAATGCAAAGGAAAGAAA
Source organism: Trachypithecus francoisi (assembly GCF_009764315.1). Lineage (NCBI taxonomy): Eukaryota > Metazoa > Chordata > Mammalia > Primates > Cercopithecidae > Trachypithecus > Trachypithecus francoisi. Next base: position 60,024,519 of record NW_022681465.1, read on the forward strand.
TGCAAGATGAGAGATAGGCAACATGGGAAAGAAGAAAGCAAAGAAACAGAAAAGGAAAGGAAGGAGGAAAGAAGGAAGAAAAGAGAGGATGGGAGGGAAGGTAGGAAGGAAAATAGGTAAAAGCAAAATATTTGAAGACTTTGTTTTGGTTTGATTTAGTTTGGTGTTTGGCTCAGGTTAAAATTTTTCTCCATTTGTTAATTAGGCACCAGCAGAAAGACAATAAATTACATCCCCAGGTATCTGAAGAAATCATTAAGGAAATAATGCAAAAATAAGAATGTCACAATAGCTGAAAGACAGAGTAATGTGCTGCAAGGCAACAAATACACAAGATTTGGGTTATTATTTCTATAAGCCAAAAACTGTTGTAACATCATTTTTTTCCCCAATATGTTAGTGTCTAACTTCTTTAGGCTGAAAAACATCATTCAAACAAATACGTATCTCTTGAGATAATTATAGGAGTGTGAAGTGAGCTTAGAAGAATTTACCTCAAATATTAAGAAATCAGTTATTTTGTCTTATGTTCATGTTTTGGTAAATTATTTCTTTGTAATAAGAAAGTGAATGAAAGGGGGAAAAAAGGATAGGAAAGGAAATAACTAAGTACCTGGAAATTTTGGCGGGATAGTCAATTACCTCAAATTTTAATTGTGTGAGGTAAAACTTATTAAGAGAGTATAGACTTTCTAAACAGAAGTTAACAATTTTCTAATGATTTAATATTCAATGAAATAAACAGTCCTAAAATTTGTCCTGTGACTGTGAGTACTTTTTATAAAAGCAGTGTTGTCTCCTTCTGGGATAATCCATTATATGAGCTTAAGATTTGTTCTTAGGAGTTTTGTACTTTGACCTAGACACATGGTACATGTTTTACCAATATTATAAATTTGGTGCTCAAACATTGCTACGAGATAATTTCCACCTTGCGTTATCAATATGAAATCTGAGGCTCAGAGAGTTTTTGTTGGGAATGGTTTTTGACTGTCATGCCTTTAATCTCATTATTACATTGCTTCTTGAAAGGACATTTGTGCCTGATAACTCCCACTATGAAAATAAAAAGACAAATGCTCATCATCACTCGCGATCAGAGAAATGCAAATCAAAACCACAATGAGATACCATCTCACACCAGTTAGAATGGCAATCATTAAGAAGTCAGGAAACAACAGGTGTTGGAGAGGTTGTGGAGAAATAGGAACACTTTTACACTGTTGGTGGGATTGTAAACTAGTTCAACCATTATGGAAAACAGTATGGCAATTCCTCAAGGATCTAGAACTAAATGTACCATATGACCCAGCCATCCCACTACTGGGTATATACCCAAAGGATTATAAATTATTCTACTACAAAGACACATGCACACGTATGTTTATTGCGGCACTATTCACAATAGCAAAGACTTGGAATCAACCCAAATGTTCATCTGTGACAGACTGGATTAAGAAAATGTGGCACATATACACCATGGAATACTATGCGGCCATAAAAAAGGATGAGTTTGCGTCCTTTGTAGGGGCATGGATGCAGCTGGAAACCATCATTCTCAGCAAACTATCACAAGAACAGAAAACCAAACACCACATGTTCTCACTCATAGGTGGGAACTGAACAATGACATCACTTAGACTCGGGAAGGGGAACATCACATACTGGGGCCTATCATGGGGAGGGGGCAGGAGGGAGGGATTGCGTTGGGGAGTTATACATGATATAAATGATGAATTGATGGGTGCTGACGAGTTGATGGGTGCAGCACACCAACATGGCATAAGTATACATATGTAACAAACCTGCACATTATGCACATGTACCCTAGAACTTAAAGTATAATAAAAAAAAATGAAAAAAAAAAGAAAAGAAAAAGACATATAAAACAAAAAACACATGAAAATATAATCAGTTATTCATGTGGCAATCTGTAGATATTTAAAGAAAATGTCTAGGTCTCCTCCCCCCAGGAATATCTTTGTGCTCTCTGCTGTAAACCGGTCTACTTGCCAGCCAATGTCGTACAGTTCTTTGTTGTCATTTGTTTTGTTTTGTTTTGTTTTTGAGACAGAGTTTTGCTCTGTCACTCAGGCTGGAATGCAGTGGCACAATCTTGGCTCACTGCATCTTCCAGCTCTCAGGTTCAAATGATTTTCCTGCCTCAGCCTCCCAAGTAGCTGGGATTACAGGCGTGCAGCACTACACCCAGCTAATTATTATTATTATTATTATTATTATTATTATGTATTTTTAGTAGAGACAGGGTTTTGCCATGTTCGCCAGACTGACCTCAAACTTCTGGCCTCAATTGATCCGCTTGCATCGGCCTCCCCATATTCTGGGTGTCATACAGTTTTAAGTTCTCATATTGTTCATGTCCCTGAGTGCTCTTCTTGTCCTCGTACACACACTTTCAAGTTTGTTAGTGTAACTCTTTGAGCATAGTATAAATGTGGACATAGTATATCTGTTGTGACTGAAATATCATAGACTATAGATAAAATACTTTGAGTATATGCAAATCCTGCAACACAGAACCTGAGAAAAATGTGGGCACAGAAAGGAATCCGTACTTGAATTACAATCTAAGCTTAAAATGATTGCATTATTCTATGTCAGCTAAAAATAAGGTATTGTTTTACTTAACTAATTTAAATGTTTAATTATGTGAGAACTTGAAAAACATATACCCTGTATCCTCACAAACGCGCTATAAGATTCTTTTGCTCATGTGCCTCTGGCAGCAGAGGCTGTGTATTTGCACTGCCACTGTAGGAATCTGATACTGTAATCTGAGGGAGGTACACGTTGAGCCTCTAGGATCCCACCAGAACTGCCTCACTGCAAAATATTCTCTATAATTGGTGAATGTGTTCTATCAGGAGCAGCTGAATTATTCAATTATTACTTATTAGTTGTCTCTAAAAGGCTGATCTTACCCCTGATTACATTACTGACAGTTTAGGAAAAGGTCTGTGAGGTCAAGCAGGAGCCTCGCTCCTGACAATATGTAGCCTACGTGTCCCTCAGCCTGTACTTGGCTACCCAGGCTTAGCAATTCTGAATAGTGTTAATCTTCAAAGTCCAATGTGTCTGCAATATAGTGTAGCTCATTTCACTATCTAGGATGAGTACTTTACATCTCCAAATGACAGCAAACTTTTATTGAACCTAGTCTTAAGACTGTTTTAAGCGCTTTCAATGGAATTCTTTCTATGTTTTCATACTTTTAAGAGGTAACATGGTGGCCACAAGAGTGCACCTCATAAACTCCCGACTACAGAGAGCATAGTTGATTCAGGGCCTCACTGCTATAATTTGAAAAACATCTCTGAAATTATGTTATGTCTTTGCTTGTTTAGGCTACTCCTGGCACTGATTAAGCCCAGCCAGAATACCATTGCAGACTCATTATTGCGAGACTTCAGGCACCCCTGACAGCTGTCTTTGGCTAGAAGACTCAACAATGACCGTGTGGCAACTTTCTACTTTGCACAGATGTTAATACACCTGCCCAACCTATTTTAATTTTTTTCTTCTCTCAGTGCCATCATTCAATTGTTTAGATGACTGCCCCCGAAAACGTACATTTTCTAACTTCCTTGCATGTTTAAATCATCTTGGTGTGTCCAGAATTGGTGGGTCATTGGTCTCGCTGGCTTCAAAAATTTTGCCGTAGACCCTGGCGGTGTTACAGTTCTTAAAGATGGTCTATCTAGAGTTTATTCCTTCAGACGTGTCTGGAACTTCCTTCTGGTGGGTTTGTAGTCTGACAGGAGTGAAGCTGCAAACCTTCCCGGTGAATGTGACAGCTCATAAAGGCAGTGTGGACCCAAACAGTGAGCAGCAGGAAGATTTATTGCAAAGAGCAAAAGAACAAAGCTTCCACAAGTTGGAAGCGGACCTGAGCAGGTTGTCGCTGGTTGGCTCCGGGCTCCCGCAGCCTGCTTTTATTCCCTTATCTGGCCCCACCTACATCCTGCTGATTGGTCCATTTTACAGAGAGCTGATTGGTCCACTTTACAGAGCGTTGATTAGATAATTTTGACAGGGTGCTGACTAGTGCATTTGCAGTCCTCTAGCTAGACATAAAAGTTCTCCAAGTTACCACTAGGTTAGCTAGACACAGAGTGCTGAGTGGTGTATTTACAAACCCTGAGCTAGACACAGAGTGCTGGTTGCTGTGTTTACAATCCTTTAGCTAGACACAGAGAGCTAGACATAAAAACTCTCCAAGTCCCCAATAGGTTTGCTAGATACAGAGTACTGATTGGTGTATTTATAAACCCTGAGCTAGACACACAGTGCTGATTGGTGCCTTTAGAATCCCTTAGCTAGATATAAAGGTTCTCCACGTCCCTACTAGACTCAGGAGTTCAGCTGGTTTCACCTAGTGTATCCTGCACTGGGGCTGCAGGCGGAGCTGCCCACCCGTCCGTCACCATCCCCCTCCCGCCCCACAGCCCCTGGGCGGTTCATGGGACCGACAGGGTGCTGGTGCCGCAGAGCAGGGGGCTGCCCTAGTGGGGAGGCTCAGCTGCACAGGAGCCCACGGCGTGGGGGAGGTGGTTCCCACATGGCAGGCTGCAGGTCCCAAGGCCTGCCCCTCGGGGAGGCAGCTGAGGCCGGTGGAGAATTCGAGTGCTGTGCGGGCCAGCCGGCGCTGCTGGGGGACCTGGCGCACCCACTGCAGCTGCTGGCCCCGGTGCTAATCCCCTCACTACCCTGGGCCTCCGCCCAGGGCTCCGAGTGCAGGCCCGCCGAACTCGCGCCCACGCTTGCGGGAACTTGCGCTGGCTTATGAGCGCGGCGTGCAGCCCGTGTTTCCGCCCGTGCTTCTCCCTCCACACCTCCCCAGAAGCAGAGGGAGCCTCCTCCAGCCAGCCCAGAGAGGGGCTCCAGCAGTACCCTGGCGGGCTGAAGGACTCCTCAAGCGCCACCAGAGTGGGTGCCAAGGCAGAGGAGGCACCGAGAGTGAGGGTTGCTAACAGGTTGTCAACTCTCACTAGTATCTACTTCTTTGATTAATTAAACCAGTATAAGCATACAATAATATTAGTCCAAATTTTATATGACAGTGGAAATTAAGATAAATAATTTGTCCAAGATCATTGACTTAGGAAGTTACAGAGCTGGGCTTGCATTAAATCTTCTAAAGGAGAATGCTCTTAGGCCTGATCAACTTACTCATTGCAATAGTAAGTTCTAGAAAACGGTACATGTTAAACCTCAGAATCTCAACATAGATTAAAAGCTTTTGCATCTCTTACATTGGGTTAGGGCTTTCAGTGATCACATGTAGACAGGAAGACGTCATGTTTGTAAAAGGAGTCTAATCTTAATATATTGAATACAGTGTATATATATTCATTTAGGCTTACTTAAAATAGGTGTGTCTTTATTATTCAACTCTATTTAGTAAATATATTTTTAGACAAATTTACAGTTTGCTAATTTAAAAGATATTTAAAAGTTCTACTCATCACTGAAGTTTCAAAATAAAATAATAAAATCTGTTCCATTTCTTTTTAAAATGTTTTTTTTAATTAATTAGTTAATATTTTGAGACCGGATCTCCCTGTAACTCAACCTGGAGTGCAGTGGTGGGATCACAGCTTACTGTTGCCTTGAGCACGAGGGGTCACACCTCCCACCCCCCCTCAGCCTCTCAAGTAGCTGGAATCACAGGTATGTGCACCATGCCTGGCTAATTTTTTAATTTTTAATTTTTTTGTAGAGAATGGTCTCACTGTGCTGTCCAGGCTGATCTCAAACTTCTGATCTCAAAGGATTCTTTTACCTCAGTCACCCAAAATGCTGGAATTACAGGCGTGAGACACAGACCACCCGTTCTGCTCCTTTCTGTTACCGAATTAAAAGAAAAAAGAAATTATTTGGGTGCTCACCCAATGCATACTAAAAATTTCCAAATGGTTGTAATATAAAAGGTATTTTTCCTTCAGGATAATCAACTTAAAAAAGTAAGTAACGTTTATTATGAGTTTATGCTTATGAGAGCACGTTTGGAGAGCCACAGAACTATGGCAATGTCGGTGATTCAAGAGGAACTGTACAAGAGGTATAGTGTTGTAACAAAATATTCTTTAGATCAGTTAGCTATTTCGCTGGCAAGATCTGATTGAAACATGAAAATATCCTTTCTTGACCTTTGATGTTTAATCACTTTAACAAATTTTATAATTACCTGAAGTTAAATACTATATAAAACAAAAACAAATATAAGAAACAAAAATAAAGTGTAGGGAGGAAACCTGAGAGCTATTCACACAAAGCTAGACCATTAGTGGGCTGAATAAATAACTCACAGTAAACTTTTATCAAACATCTTCTCATGCATTAACAATAACTGTGGATTCTTTTACATGGTAGTGCTCTTTTGAAAAAATGTTCTAATATTTATTTACAGTTGATTATCATTTTATTGCTTTAATGTGTTTTTGTCTTTATTCAGGAGTGAATGACCTGAGTTACTTGGAGAGCAATAGTGTTTGCATTTGTACTCCTCAGCACTTAACAAATATAACCATATCTGAGTCCATTAGCAAGTTTCGATTTATGACTTCGGAGACTGTATTATTTTCAACAAATGATGTTGCATAAAAATCTATGAATTTACATAATGGAATCTACAAATGTAATGGATTAGCTACATTAATGTATTTATTGCAGTAATTTGATTTTTCTGGATAAAAAATAATGTTTTAAATTTTCCTTTAAAAGATATTATTAATCATATTGACTTTGTGGCTAAACATGCTGTCAGATCAATTTACCACGGAGGATAAAAATGTCTTATATTTGAGACTCAAAGATAAAAAAAGCCATAAGTATTTCTAAAAGATTGCCTTGAATATAAACAGATATATAAGATATAAAAATACATCAATGGGAAGCAAAAAAAATGGCCATACTACATCATTTGTGATAACTGAAACAAAAAGTAATATAATGTTAAATCCAAAATGAACATATAATATGTATACACAGTCTTATTAGAGCATTACTGGCCTTATATGTTTTACATTTATAAGTACATTATATTTTTACATTTTTACAATTGCAAACAAAAACATAACCTCAAAGGCAGTGTTTTTAATAAATGAGGTTCAAAAATAAAAATTTATTGGCTTTATTGCTATCTAGTTTTGCAATAGCCTATCTGTATCATAATAACGTTTCATTTGAAACTATATTAATTTAATTTTATTTATCTGAATTCTAGGAAACATATTATCTCTAATAAATAGTTATAGATATCCTGAATGTTATTAGGAAGCACACATATATATGACTTTGAGTTTGTAAATGGCTAAACACATAAAATTACTACTTTATTGGCTAACCTTTAAAAATTATGAAATTAATATAAAAATAAAATGCAGCAATGCAGAAAAGAAAGGTGAGGCAGCAGCATATCCAAATATTTAAGAAGTTCTGCATGGCATACAAAGAATAAAAATTTGACAGTAAGATTCAATGGAGCTGAGAAAAACACAAGCACATTCAGATGAAAATGAGAATCTCAAAAATTGTCAGGTTTTTCCTAGTGTGACTCTGAATATGGAGGTATTGGAAATTAGGGAGTGTGGATCATATAAGTAATTAATTACAGAACAGTAGAACAGCTTTAGTGGACCAATGCTCTCAGAAAAAGTGTTTTCTGATTTAAATACATAAAAAGCTCTTTCAGGTAAAATTTATAACAAAATGATGTTGAGACTAAAGAATATAATAATTTCCAAGGTAACTTAAACCACCAATGGAGAGAAGAAGCTTATAATTCCAAATACACACTAAAAATACAGATAAATAAAAAAATATGTATTTATTTTCTATTAATGCAAAATTAATTACCACAAATGTAGTGACTTCAAATAACGTCTGCTTGTTATATCACATTTCTGCATGGTGGAAGTTGAAATGGCTCTGCTCAGCTTAGGGTCTCATGAGATAAAATCAGTATGTCACCAACCTGGCCCATTCTCAAGTCTCTGGAGGACGACCCACACCCATTCATTTTGGTTTAAGGCAGAATTCATTTTGCTAATGCAGAAGTTAGCAGAACAAAATATATACATACATACATCTTAATAATCAGACTGTTTATGTAAAAGAGTAAATAAATAAATATAATCAAAGAGAAATTAAAGACAAATAAAACAATCTCATTTGTAAATAGCCAAAATTTTTATAAATTAAATATACTTGTGACATATGTAACACACACACACACACACAGAGACTCAATGAAACGTAAAAGAAACCAGCTAAAATCCAAATATGTTGATATTAGAGAACAAGTCAATAGATTATTTTAGAATTAATGATAAACTAAAATATGAAAATAAATAGTATTTAAAATAGCTGCAAGTTTCCGCTAATCCAACAGAGATTTCAGAATGTGAGAAATATAATTGAAGAAATGTGAGAATAAATTGAAAAGATACACAGCAAATAGAAAAGTAATAAAATCCCATTGATGAAGGAATACTCAAACCTTCAGGCTAAAAAATTCGCTTGGTGACGATAAAATAAAATAACTAATACTATTCATATAGAAAATATTTTATCTTAGAATTAAACAAATCTTACAAACTTTTGCAATCAAGCACCCACAAAGCAGTCAACACTGGTTGTCTAACAGTGTCAATAGAATAAGGTCAGCTAAAGAGTCTCATTTGTAATAAAAGATGATAATAGGAAAAAAAAAGCTTTTTTTTTTTTTTTAATTTTTATTTTTTGAGACGGAGTCTCGCTCTGTCACCCAGGCTGGAGTGCAGTGGCCGGATCTCAGCTCACTGCAAGCTCCGCCTCCCGGGCTCACGCCATTCTCCTGCCTCAGCCTCCCGAGTAGCTGGGACAACAGGCGCCTGCCACCTCGCCCGGCTAGTTTTTTGTAGTTTTTAGCAGAGACAGGGTTTCACCGTGTTAGCCAGGATGGTCTTGATCTCCTGACCTCGTGATCCGCCCGTCTCGGCCTCCCAAAGTGCTGTGATTACAGGTTTGAGCCACCGCGCCCGGCCAAACCCTAAACTTTCTAAATTTTTCAATAATTGAAAATATTTTTATTGTTAAAAACTCTAAATTTAGAAAAAATACACTTAGAAAAATGGTTTTTATTTAGAGTTTTTAACAATAGAGATTTTAACAATAAAAATATTTTCAATTATTGAAAAATTTAGAAAGTTTACGGCTCAATATATCTCTGAAAAATAAGACATTTGAGAATTTATTCCAGCAAAACTAAAATATAAGAAGGCATTTGACATAGAACAAAATTTGAATAATATAAAACTGTATAGAATATAAACTTTTATATTAAGATATTTCTTAAGGTGGTAGTTGAGACAAGTTTCTTTAAAATGTAATAGTATGATATATACAATATATATACACATTATATATACATATATACATTATAAATACATGCACATGCATTATATATACATTGTACACACACACATACATTACATATACATTATGTATGTTATACATTATATATACATATATACATATATACATACATACATATGTGTATATAATTTTTGAGATGGCGTCTCACTCTGTCTCTCCAGGCTGGAGGGCAGCAGCATCATTGCAGCTCACTGCAACTTCCGCCTCCCAGGTTAAAACGATTCTCTTGCCTCAGCCTCCTGAGTAGCTGGGACTATAGGTATGCTCCACCACACTCTGCTAATTTTTGTATTTTTAGTAGAGATGGGTTTTCACCATGTTGGTCAGGCTGGTCTTGAACTCCTGACCTCAGGGGAACCACCCTCCTCAACCTCCCACAGTATTGGGATTACAGGCATAAGCCACCATGCCCAGCCATAATAACATATGAAGTGAAGCTCATATGCATTAAAAATTATATCTATTTCAGCAAAACAGAAAGCAGTGATACAGTCAAGAGAAAGTCATTAAATTATGCCTAACAACAATTTCTCATGGGTGTAGGTTTCAATTATCACCTAACTGTAGACATCAATAGCTTTTTAAATTTGCTTACTTATAAAATGTGGCCGGGCATGGTGGCTCACACCTGTAATCCCAACACTTAAGGAGGCTGAGGCGGACAGATCACAAGGTCGGGAGATCAAGAGCATCTTGGCCAACTTGGAGAAACCCCAGTCTCTACTACAAATACAAAAATTAGCTGGGTGAGGTGGTGCCTGCCTCTAATTCTAGATACTCGGGAGGCTGAGGCACGAGAATCGCTTGAACCTGGGAGGTGGAGGTTGCAGTGAGCCGAGATCGTGCCACTGCACTCCAACCTGGCCACAGAGTGAGAGTCTGTCAAAAAAAAAAAAAAAAAAAAAAAAAGTAGTATTTTAATATTAAAATAATTAAGGGAATGAATTCAGATAATTAAATAAGTAATTGAGTTCGTAATATTGGCCTCCAATTTGAGCAGAACCTAACCAGTTCTTCATGTGGAAGGTGACTGAAAACCACCCTGTGTGGCGCAATAGGAAGAACATTAAGGTATTGATCAAGTTGACTGTGGAAAAGTGAATGCAGAGGTCATTTGTCATCCTTGGCATTATGTTAGTGGAAATTTTGTCTACACAAAGAGGACAGGCATTGCTCTACCAGAGTAAGGGGAGAAGTGGATGTCTGAGAGCTAGTCCAGGAATGTGTCCTTTGGTTTCTAGGTCTCAAAGAAAAGTAAATGTTATTCATAAATGTCCTAAACTGGAAGTGTGTAAACAGCGTGTGCGTATATGTTTTTGCAGACAGTGCAGCATGAAAGCTATTGTTTCTGCTTTCAAAAAGGCGGTAGAAATCAGTATATAGAGACCTAAGTGCCTGCTATGCTTACAAATATTCGTATATTTTGAACCCATGATTTCTAAATGCTAACCAATCTCTCATCATGGGTAAAAGGCCACTTTCAGTATGTGTATATACTGAAAAGGATATCTAAAAGTTGGTGGTATAACATAGGTAATCGCAGTGTGTGAAAGCATTATTCCTTACTACCCTTTAAATTGAGAAGGGGAAACATACCTGGCTTTTACATTTTCTAGTTAAATAAAATATCATGTTTTGGGCTATCTCCAAGATAGTTAACAGATGATGTGAGGATTATAATAATTGGAGAATCATGTAAGATCTGGAAGCCATAAATATCACTGAACAGCTTTTACAACATTATGATAAAAGTATGTGGTTACACTGTCTAGAGAGACAGTGGTCACAAATGTGGGGTTTAAAATAGAGAGTAGAGCTCGATAAGTTCTGGAATGGGAAGCCCCAAATTCTTCTTCCTCCATGGACACACTGATAGAACAACAATACATGGACTAATTCACTTTCTGAGAAATCTAGAAACCAATTAGGAGAGGCCCCTGCACCTCCTGTACAAAAACAGCTACATTCCAGTTGGTAGGAAAATTTGTCACACATACTCATCATTGTTCCTCCTCATGGCTCAGTGTAGCAAAACAGAGAGAAAACTCCCAGCTCCTGGCTTCACCCTGTGAAGGGAGTTAGGAGACCGAAACATCGTCTATAGACATTTCAGGCGACCACCTAAGGGATTGGTTTTTGTCTTGCCTGAATCTAAGCATTAATGAAAAAGGACGGGTTGTTGCAGATCACTGTGAACAAAGGGATGGTCTGGACTAGTCCAGCACTCACTTACTATATCGTCCATTTCCCAAGCTCAGCTCAGAATGAGCAAGAGAAAACCCCAACCCTCAACATCTCCCTGCAGAGGGAAAGAGTTGGAGAGTGTAATCAGTACTCTGGGTTTCAGAGGGATGCCTGAAGGTCTGGTTTATGTCTCATCTTTCTTGGAGAACTGATAAGACCTGCATACTTTAGAGTCCTGGGGACCACTAAAAACAAAAGAGAAAAAGCTGGCTTCTGCTCCAGACAGTCGATGCATGATATAGTGGGCAGATTCTAAGCTCAGTGGCTTCTGTCTTAGGAGTCAAAAAGAAGAGTGGAACAGTGGTCCAATGTTCTGGCTTTTCAGAAGGCTGCCCAAGGGACTGGTTTCTGCCTCAGTTGATACAGAACCCTGATGAGATCCTGCATAATCTAGAAGTCGGAAAGGGGCTGAGGACCTAATAAAACTGGGAATCTTGAGGCAGCTCAACAAAATCTGCACTACCCCAAACAGACACCAGAAAGAACAAAAGATTATAAGCACCTGAAAAAAGAAACTGACAAACCCCTTTAACTGGGAATTTATATCCACAATTCAGAAAAGACACATCTGCAGAAAATGTTTGAGTGTGTACCAAAATCTCTAGCCCAGCTGATTAGTAAAGGTGTTTCCATGAATAAAACCCATCCATAAAAACAAGATAAATGGCTCATTTTTCAAATATGCTGTTCCCAACACTAAGTTACAAGGCACACAAAAAGAAACAAGGAAGCATAGTCCTGTCAAATAAACAAAGTAAATCTCCAGAAAGTGATCCTAAAGAAACAGAGGTATATGAATTACCTGATCCTAAAGAAACAGAGGTATATGAATTACCTGATAGTTCATTAAACTAGTCATAATAAAGGTCATCAGCAAGCCAAGGAAAACAATAGAGGGACTGAAATTTCAGGTGTTAATCTTGTGGTTGGAGACAATTAGTGGTGTTCTACATGGACTAAACCTTACTAGCTTGAATATAAAAATAATAATAATGGAAGGTAGCATGTTATTTTGTACATACTTTTTGAAAGAAACATTGAAATTTGCATAAATTAAGCAGCCTTCTGATCATTTTGACAAACTGTTGCTGCAAACTCTGTATGACAGCTTGCCAGAGCATAGGCTACATTGTACAAACATTAGAAGTACTTAAAAATAGGCTGGGTAAGGTGGCTCACCCTATAATCCCAGCACTTTGGGAGACCGAGGCAGGCAGATTGCCTGAGCTCAGGAGTTCAAAACCAGTGTGGGCAACGTGGTGAAACCCTGTTTCTACTAAAATACAAAAAATTATCTGGGCACGGTGCTGTGCACCTGCAGTTCCAGCTACTCAGGAGGCTGAGGCAGGAGAATTGCTTCAACCTGGGAAAGGGAGGTTGCAGTGAGCCGAGATCACACCACTGCACTCCAGCCTAGGCGACAGACCGAGACTCCCATCTCCAGAAAAAAAAAAAAAAGTACTGAAAAATGCCCTAAGACAAAGTGGACCTTCTTCTTTAAAACATGAATTAAAAATGTCAAAATTAACTTATAACTTCTCTAAAATGATATATTTTTTACTTGCTATCCCAAACTACTATGTGAATTAAGAGGCCAAATTGTGTGTGGCCTGATTATTATTATTTTTTATCAGCATGACAGGATATATTTTCCACAACACATTTATTACAGTTGGTGTAACAGTGAAACTATAAATGACACTACATTTCCGGAATTACATAAGAAGATTACATTAAGGAATATAATAAAAATCATTATCAGTATTAATAGAAATAGCAATATTCAGACATAATAGCAATGTCTCTGATCATCCATGAAATAGCAAATTGTTTAATTTTTGTGCTTCTAATTAAATTTCTTTCACATATTCTTATAATTAAGAGTACTTACTTTCTAACTCACTTTCAAAAGAAAGAAACTCTGAGAATATTTAACATATGGACCTGATCAATTAATCAAAGCATACTTTTGTGCCAACTTTCCAAAGTTATTCACTACATGGCGCTTCAGTTCCCCCAGTATTGATCATGTTGTAAGACTGTTGCAAGAATTTGTGAGCTTTCTGTAAAGTGTGTAGTGAGCTTAAGAGTTGCTCCAAACTCAAATGTTATTACTAGAACGTATTTTATATGTTAGAAATTATCCTTATACATTATTATCTCTAATGTATGGAAAATTTGTAAAAACACATAAGATTGAGAGTATTGGTAACCATTAAATATAAAGTAATCAATGAAGTACATAAATAAACAATCATGGAAATAATAAAAATATATAATGAATATAAAGCATATGCTCATTTTTATTTTCCTATAAGGTGGAAAGTTTATAAATTGAAAACATGTTTTATAATATGCCATACATGTATGAAGAATTTCAAATGTAGACACAGTTCTTAATCTTTGACAGAGTAAGCCAATAGTAGAGTATTTTTTCTAATGAGAAATGGACAAATATACCATACATATATTTTTTCCAGCAGAAATTGTGCAAAAGGAATAAAAAGCAGTGATTTGCCAACATTATGCATTACTAAGAATATTTTCATCTTATGAAATAAGTAAAAATTTAAAATATTTATTTATTTATTATTTTTGTAGAGACAGAGTCTGTGTTGTCCAGGATGGTTTTGAACTCCTGGCTTTGAGTGATCTTCTTGCCTTGCCCACCCAAAGTGCTGGGATTACAGTCAGGAACCACCATGCCTGGCTTTTGTAGTCATGTTTTAAAAGCATATTTACTACTTTGTGATGTTATCATATACTGTTAAGTAGAAAAACAGGTTACACAACTAAACTCAAATTTCATTAGGAAATACATTTGCATTCATACCCTTTATAACTCCTGTCTCTCTGCTCTTGACCAAAGATATTCTGCTTGGCTGAGGAGGCCTGCTATGTCTCTTTCTGAAGCAGAGGCTGCCGAGAAAGCATCATATACCACTGTTCTGTATCTATTCGATGCATCTGCTTTGTCCATGACTTTTGCTGCTCTGGGTTTGCAAATCCCAATAAAGCATTGCCACTTTATATCTCCTATCTCTTTCTCTACCTCTAACTCTCTTTCTTTCTCCCTGTTGCGTGCACACACACACACACACACACACACACAGAGAGAGAGAGAAAATGATTTGAAAAAATATACTAAAGACATTAGTATTTGACCCTAGGCTTTATTTTCTTATTATTAAAAAAATAGTTATGAACATTTTGAATGTATTATTTCTATGTAGAGGACTATATTGCATTTTAATGTAATATATTGTAATACTTGTCAAATTTAAAGAACTAGAAGGCTTAAAATAGGCTATATATCTAAAATAATCAGAAAAGGGGAGACACACAAAAACATAGAAACTATCAAATGAACTCGAAATCACACTGTTTTTGACCCAAAGAAAAGCTGAAGTGGTAATGCTTTCTTGGGAGTTGCAAACCTAGAGCAGTGACTGTCTTAGACAAAGGATGAGTCAGGGATACATAGGGAGTAGTGGTACATGATGCACTCCAGGTAACCACTGCTTCAGAAAGACACATAGCAGTCCTCTTCAGCCAAGCTGGTTGTCTTTGGTCAAAAACAGAGAAAC
Organism: Trachypithecus francoisi; assembly: GCF_009764315.1. Lineage (NCBI taxonomy): Eukaryota > Metazoa > Chordata > Mammalia > Primates > Cercopithecidae > Trachypithecus > Trachypithecus francoisi. The sequence continues at coordinate 60,039,788 of NW_022681465.1, forward strand.
AAGGTGTGCCCCCCCCTTTTTTTGGAGAGCAGAATAAAGAAGACAGTTTTTAAAGTTTCTTTGTATCTCCTACCTTCATCAGTCATTATGATCATCAAGGAGTTGATGTTTCTGCAATTTTGTATCATATCACTTTCCTTTTATAGCTGCTGGGAAGTTACACCCCAGTTCTTGCATTTTGTGCGTTATCAGATTCTGCAAATCATTGGAGTATCCAGACTTGGAGTGATGATCCTGCATAAAGGCAGCAGGTAGACCCTAAATTAAAGGTCACCTAATGGGAAAAGAGTCAGAATAAATTAAGTCAAGATAATTTAAGGCAGTGCTTATATGAATCTAATACATCCACAAAAGTCAAATAATTCAGCTAAAACATCAAGTTACAAAGAAAGAGAGAGCTTCTTGGCCATAAAGCTATAATATCTCTCTCTTTTTTTCTTTTTTTTTTCTTTTTTTCTTTTTTTTTGAGACGGAGTCTCGCTCTGTCACCCCGGCTGGAGTGCAATGGTGCAATCTCCGCTCATTGCAAGCTCCGCCTCCGGGATTCACGCCATTCTCCTGCCTCAGCCTCCGGAGTAGCTGGGACTACAGGCGCCCGCCACCACACCCGGCTAATTTTTTGTATTTCTTAGTAGAAACGGGGTCTCCCCGTGTTAGCCAGGGTGATCTAGATCTCCTGACCTCGTGATCCGCCCACCTCGGCCTCCCAAAGTGCTGGGATTACAGGCATGAACCACCGCGCCCGGCCCATAAAGCTATATAATCTTTAACCATAATGCAACAGTAGAGAATGAACATGGAAAACATGTCTCAAACTGGATTAAAAACACTGCATTATATTTTTCTTGCATAACTATAAAGAAAAACCTGAGATTGGGTAATTTATAAAGAAAAGAGGTTGCAGTGGCTCACATTTCTGCAGGCTGTATAGGAAGCACAGTGGCATCTGCTTCTGAGGAGGCCTCAGGAAGCTTACTATCATGCTGTAAGGTGAAGGGGAAGCAGACACATCACATGGCAAAATCGATAGCGAGAGAGGGGTGGGGATACCACACACTTTTTAATGACCAGATCTCGCAAAAACTCACTCACTATCACAAGGACAGTCCCAAGAAGATGTCACTAAGCCGTTCATGAGAAATTCTCCCCCATGATCCAATCACTTCCCACCAAACCCCACCTCCAACATTGGGGATCACAATTCAAAATGATATTTAAGTGGGGACACAGATCCAAACCATATAAAAAAACATTCTACATAACCTTCCTGTCAAAGGATAATCAATGGAGAAATATAAATATAGCGATTGTAAAAGATTTATCAATAAGACGTTATAATATAATAATATGTTTATGTATATAAACTAATATTAATATAATGATATAATATATTAGTTTATATATAAATATTATATATAAATATATTATATATTATATATATCTAAATATAAATATATATATAAATATTATATATATAAACTAATATCCCTAGCTGTCATTGTGAACATTATAATTTTTTGTAATCCTTTGTGAAAGTGAATATCTAAGTGTAAAATAAAACCCAAATGTATTATTTTTTAACCAAAAATACATAACATTTTCTACCAAGGCCAATAAAATAGGTTAAATTTTAAACTTTGCCTCACTTTCTGATACCTAGGTTTATATAGTTGTAAAGTTTTATCTGGTTTTATATAAGTTTTATATAGTTGTATAAATTTATATAGTTACATAGAGTTTATGTAGTTAATAATATAATGTATATTACTCTAATATATATTAGACCTAATATAATATATATTAGTTTATTAATATATATTAATAAACCCTAATATAAAAACAGACTGGTGCTTCAGGGATAGCAGTTTAATAGTCTTCCTTGGTGTGACTTCTTTCATGTTTCTTGTGCTTGATGTTGTTCGAGAGTTTCAGAGAATATGTTTGAGTTTGTAGTTTTGATCAAATTTGGACAATTTTGGCCATTATTTCTTTAAATATTTTTTCTGCCTACCCCTCTAATGTCCGCAATTGAGACTCTGATTAGAAATGCACATTAGGACTTTCGAAGATACGGCCTACTGCTCATGGATTCTCTGTTTATTATTCTCCATTCTTCTTTCTGTGATGAATTTTGGATGGATTTCTCTTGCTGCATCATTATGATAACTAATCTTCTGTGGTTTATTATTTGCTGTTAATCTTAAGCAGTGTATTTCTCATCTCAAATATTGTAGTTTTCATCTCTAGCAATTTTATGTTTCATATCTGTCTTCTAGATCTATATTGAACATGCTCAACTTCCATCTAGTTTGAACAAATCAGACAAGAATAAACATTTTAACACCTGTTTCACTTTGAGTCTGTGTCAAATTATTTACATTTTTCCTCATATGGGTTATATTTTTCTGTTTTTTTGCATGTCGGTTAAGTTATTATTAGACGGCAAATATTGTGAATTGTTCCTGGTTAGATGCAGAATATTTATTTATCCCCATAAGTACTATGGAGCTTTGTTCTGCCATGTGCTTGGAAACATTAAGTTGCTTGGAAACATTCATTTGAGGCTTGCTTTTAAAGTTTGTTAGGTGATTCCACAACAGACTGTCATCTAGGGCTAATTATTCACTTCAGCTGAAGTAAGATCCTTCTGAATGCTCTAATGACCATGAATCATGAGCATTTTAAAATCTTTTCTAATTCTGGTGGGGATGGTTCTTTCAATCGATCAGGGTCTTTTCCTCACATTCCTGGATTGATCTGTATACTGCTGAATACCTGACAGGAACCCTCTATGAATCTTTGGATATTTCTCTCTGTGTATGTCTCTCCTTTCTGACACTCTGCCTTGCAACTTCTAAATATATTGTTTTCCTATACTCTATCAATGTCACCTCACCTCACTCAGCTCCAGACTGAATTCCTATCCTGGCTGTGTGGTCTGGAAATACTCACAGAGCAGTACCCTGGGACAATTGTGGGGCTCACCTTGTTGTTTTCCATCTTTTAGAAATCACTGTCCTCCATTGCCTAGTAACCAATCTCTTGAAACTTTGCAATTTATCCTCTGTTCTCTATTTTATGTTATTTATTTTAGTGATCATAGAATTTAGACTATCATGAAAGCTGAATAACGTGGCCTATATTTTTTAATCTGTAATAAAAATACTTTGACTGAAATGTAATTATTATCCCATCACTCTCCATTAATACAGAAAATTTTGTTTTTCATAAAAGAATATTGTCAAAGTCATAATTCCTACAATTTTTCCTATTCTCTTTATGGGGAGCGATGGGAAGAATTTCACAAAGTATGCCAGCATAACAAATAACGAATACTTGGAATCATCTCTGTGACTGGACTGGCTTTGGCATAAATAATAATTTATGTGATTTTTTAACCTAAAACTACAGGCCTAAATGTGTAATTTGACAGCTCTGAAAGTGTAATTTTGGTGGTAATCTGTTAAATTTATCTTATTTCTTTAATTACTATTGTCTTTTTGTCCAAATACACCAAAATGGAGTGGAAGATAGGTAGGTATATTGGTACCTATTTGCCCTTTCCTGACTTTTCTTAACTGAATTTTTTTGCTTGCCTGCTTCAATATTTCCCACTTGATACTTTTAGACATATTTAGTTCTATATAATTAATCTCTTGTATGCTTACCAATGGAACCTGCCAGAATTTTCCTACCCTAACAGATTTTTGGAATTGGCTTCTTTTTCATAGCCATATCCTGCTGCTTCTCATCCCTATGTATGACCGCGGCAGTGCCCTGAAAATCTGTGCCAAATGATGAGCTGATGGGAGAATAATTAAAGTCATTTAATTATCAAGTGTTTATGGAAGATCAACTTTGAGCCAGGAACTTTGCTGCATTATGGAGATACGACAGCAAATCTGACAGATATCAAATCTGCCTTCACAAATATCTAGTGTCAGAATGTATTGCTTTGAATTTCCTCCAAGAAAGTCTAGCCACAGTAAATGCAGGAAACTGTTCTGACATAGGAAAAAATATGACATGTTCTTTAATTTTTTTAACCCTAAGTATCTCAAAAAAAGACAATCACAAAATTTACATCTAAGAACATAAATTGATGTCTTATGTATAATCATGTTATTTTTAAATTACTTTATTAATAATAATGTAAGCAACAAGCCTCTCATTCAATTGGATAATTTATTGGAAAGGAAATCAGGAACAGTTATTAGAAATAAGTAACTTGTGATTACTTAGGTTTAAACAAAAATATTAATGTCACAGCTCCAATATATTGAATAGTCATCATCTTAAACTACATAGAGATACAGGGGAGATGAAATGCAAATTGGAATAGATAGGTTTGAGGTAGGAGGAAGACAGGCAGAAGAGTAAACGTAGACAGGCTATTATTAAGTTCTGGATTGCTGTAGGGTTGACAAGTTCAGAGAGTAATCTTAAAACTTTAGAATTCTGATAATTTATTTTTGTTCCTCAATTGAGAGGGAGATTCAAAAAGGAGGTATCAGAAAGTGAGGCAAATGTTAACATTTAACCTATTTTATTGGCCTTGGCAGAAAATATTATATATTTTTGGTTAAAAAATCATAATACATTTGGGTTTTATTTTACACTTAGATATCCACTTTCACAAAGAATTACAAAAAATTATAATGTTCAAAATGACAGCTATGGATATTTACTTGCAAGAAAAGTACAACAGAGTATGATATGAAAAATAGTTCACTATATGAGTGGAATTAAATGTAATAGATGTATAACATCATATATATTTCCATATGTTTAATTATATACATTTATATAGATGAAGATATATATACTATTACATATATATCACATTGCATATCATTTATATATGAACAGATGTGTTCCATTATTCTAAAATACATATGTAATCATGTAGTCTTAAATTTCCTTTCTTCCCAATCCCACATGTAACCAATTCTCAGCCATTTGTTAATTCAATCACTGTTGATGGACCTGTGATACTCCAGTTACTGTTTCTGGCTATTAGACTGAGTGTTGAATAAGAATAAATCATCTCTATACTCATAGATCATGCATTATAGGAGGAAAGAGAGATGTAACACATGCACATAAACATACCAATTAATAACCCTTTGTTTTGAACAAATGGGTGAAATGGGCAAAACAATACTCTCACTTTCTTTTGAAATAGAGACTTTTTATTCATAATTTTTAAAGACTTCATTTTTAGAAATGACAATTGTTTTTCTCTAATATTGATTATACTCTTTGTGATAGAAAAAAATTTATTCCTCTATTAATTTAATATTGGCTTGCCTCAAAAAAGAAAAGAAAGAAAAAGAAAAAGAAATGTTAGTTAAGAATTTAATATGCTACCAAACTAAGCTTCTTAAACGAAAGAGAAATAAAGTACTTTTCAGACAAGCAATCGCTAAGGGAATCTGTCACCATTATACTGACCTCATGAGAGATGCTAAAGGGAGTTCTAAACACGGAAACAAAAGAAAGGCATTGCTACATAATAGTACAGGCAAGCCAGTAGCCCATAGAACCTGTAAAACAACAACACAATCAAGACTGTAAAGCAACTAGCTAATAACACTATAACAGGAACAAATTCTCACAAAGCAATATTAATTTTAAATATGTAGTCTACATTCCTCATCTGAAAGACATAGAGTGGCAAATTGGATTAATAAATGGCCATCCTTCCCCTGTCCTTCAAGAGACCCACCTCACATGTAATGACACCCATAGGATCAAAGTAAAGAAATGGAAAAAGTTATATTGTGGGAATGAAAAACAGAAAAAAGTGCAGGGGTCACTAGTTTTGCGTTGGATGAAGTACACACTAAGCCAATAATAGTAAAAAAGAATCCAAAAAGGGTATGACATTGATCAAGTGTTCAATTCAACCAGAAGACTTCACTATTCTAAGTATGTATGCACCCAACATTGGAGCACCCAGATTTATAAAATAATTACTTTTAGATTTAAGCAAAGACTGACAGCCACACAATAATAGTGCAGGACTTCAACACCACACTGACAGCATTACAGCGATAGGCTCTCACTTTGTCACTCAGGATTGAGTGAAGTGGTACAATCTCAGCTCATTGCAGTCTCAATCTCCTGGGCTCAAGCCATCCTCCCTCCTCAGCCCCCCAAGTAGCTGAGACTATAGGCACATGACACCATGCCCAGATATATTTTGTATTTTCTATGCAGATGAAGTTTCGCCATGTTGCAGAGGCTGATCTCAAACTTCTGAGCTCAAGCAATCTACCTGCCTTGTTCTTCCAAAGTGCTAGGATTACAAGAGTGTACTACCACACCCAGCCTTTCTCTCTTTTTTTTTTTTTTTAAGAATGCTAAATATGGACTTCCAGTATCTTCTGGTTTGTAAAGTTTCTGCTTAGAAGTCCATTGTTAATCTGATGGTTTTTCTTTTATACGTTACACAACCCTTTTCTCTAGAGACATTTAGGTTTTTTTTTTTCTTTCATATTGACCTTGACTATTCTCATAACTATGTCCTTTAAGGAACAATATGGCTCAGATATTTGTTTCCTCCAAATCTCATGTTGAAATGTAACCCCCAGTGTTTGAGATGGCACCTGGTAAGGAGGTGTTTTCATCATGGGTTCAGATCTCTCATGAATGACTTGGTAATTAGTTAGTTCGTGTAAGATTTGTTTGTTTAAAAGTGTATGGCACCTTCTTCCTCGCTCTCTTGCTCCTGCTCTCGCCATTTGACATGCTGGCTACCTATTACCTTCTGCCAGGAAAATGCTGAGAGCTAGGAGAGACTCCTGGACATGGGGAAACAGTAAGAAAGAAATCCCTAGGAGTCAAAAACTGGCTTTTATCATGTTGTATATGGGAGAAATCCTTAGACAAACCAAGCTTGCTAAAGATTGAGCAAAGGCATTGCTCCAGGTTGGGAACCCACATGGAATCGCACAGGCATCTGACCCTGGAGTAACCTCAACTGGAGCCCATATTGAGAACTTAGTACTGGGGACCTACAGACACAGCTGCAGCTGCTGCACTGGCCCAAGGAGGGAGAGGAATGAAGGCGCACATCCATGCAGCCCTGGGAGGATACTTGCCATCCTGCTAAGCTGCTGTTGAGACTGAGATGTGAGCAACCATGCTCCCCAAAGCTTCCTGCATATACTGCTTGCCTGGGTGGTGCCTCATCCTCTCTAGACCCAGGTTCAAGGCATCATTTGAAAGATTAATGCTAATCTGAACTCTGCCTTGGACTCAGTTCAGGTTGACTGAGTCAATTGCTCAGCCAAGGACTGAGAGGGAATCAGGTTACTACACACATATCTGGGACAATACTCACTGCCCTGCAATGGGCTGCTGTGAGACTGAGATGTGATCAGATCACAATCTCCACAATTTCTTGCCCACACTGCCTGCCTGAGCAGCATTCTTCTCCCATTGGTTGCAGGCCCAAAGTGTCACTTTGAGAGTTTAATTCTGAGCTGCGCCCCACCCTTGGCCTGAATTTGGGCTGATGTGGATGCAGATGCCAGTCAGCCCAGGAGGTTGTATGGAATCTAGATGTTCCCATGCATACCTAGGACAATATCTAATGCCCTGGTAGGGTCTGCTGTGAGACCAAGACTGAAACAGACCGCACTCCCCACAGTTTCCTGATCAAGTTGCACAGCAGGTCATTTAGTTTTGGGCCAAAGATGGAAATACTTGCTCTGGAATGGGAGATAGGCACTCATAGCTGGAATTAAGTGGAGAGTATAGAAAGTTTCCCAGTAGTAGACACTGGAATTAGGCTCTCTCCTATCACAGGACTGTAGTGGGAGGAGAGCTGCTGAAACCAAGGCTTCTCCTGGGCAGTGACACTTGCAACCAGTGACAGCCTTGTGACTTGGAACTGATCTGACTGTGTCATTGATGGGTGCCTCAGTGTGCTCTCTTGGTCAGTCAGGGGATAGTCCCCCACCAGCTCTGAGGAGTGGGAGGGAGGTGGATCACACTTGTGGAGGTCTAAGGGAAGCATGGCCCAGCAAAGCCTACTTTGGGTCAGTAAAAACAGGAGTACAGTGCCCGCTATTGAAGGTGGCACCACCAAAGTGTGGGAAGAGTTATGGAGAGGAGGTCATCTCTTGCTCCCTCAATCCTCTCCTCAGTGTGTTGTCATGGACTCTGCAGCAGCTCTTCACACTGGGGCCCAGGGAGCATGTGCTAACGGAGTCCACTTCTCAGGCTTCTCCAGTGGCTCCAGACCCACTGAAGGTGAACATATATTGGGGGAGAATGCTTCTGACAGTTATCCATTGCCTCCATCCATACCCCTACCTATCAGCTCTTATTCTTAAGCACTGTCTACTGGACTGCAGCCGGAACCACACCACCAAACACAATTACTTTGGTACAATAAGCAATGTCTGAGAAAGCCACTGCATGAACCTATTTGCAACCAAGAAACCTGGACAGAGCCATGGCACCCTGAAACATCTAGAAATAAAGCCATTCCATGACACATGATATACACAACCGTCATACCCCTAAGTGAAAAGAGAATACAAACTCCAGAAGTTCCATCCAAGTGATTGCAAATTACAAATAAATAAATAAGTGTCAGCTTTCTCAGAGGAGGAGAAACTAGGACAACAACTGTGGCAAGAGAAAAAGCTAGGGTGTTTCATCACCTCCAAAGGATCCCATTAGCTCTCAAGCAACAGATTCTAACCAAAATAAAATGTCTGAAATGGCAGATAATGAATTCAGAATTTGGATGGCAAAAAAACCTCAATGAGATCCAAGAGTAAGTCAAATTCCAACACAAAGAAACAAGAAAAATGATCCAACATTTAAATGACAACATAGGTATTAGAAAGAACCAAAAAGAATTTCTGGAATTGAAAATTTTACTGCAGGAATTTCAAATTACAGCTGGAACCCTTAAAAACAGACTAGACCAAGAAGAAGAATTTCAAAGCTCAAAGACCAATCCTTCAAATCAATCCAGTTAGATAGCAATATAAAAAAAAGAATTAAAGAAATAAACTCAGCTTTTAAGAAATACAGGATTATGCAAACCAAGCAAACCTACAACTTATTGGCTTTCCTGAGAAAGGAAAGAAAATAAATTAAGTGCTTTGGAAAACATATTGAGGATATAATTAAGGAGAATTTACCCATTCGTGCTGGAGAGGTCAACATGCAGATACAAAAATCCAACGAACTCCAGTGAGAAACTACAGAAGATGATCATCTGTGTATTAGCCTATTATTCTGTTACTATAAAGGAATATCTGAGACTGGGTTATTTATAAAGAAAAGATGTTTGCTTGTCTCATGGTTCTGCAGGGTGAACAGCAAGCGTGGCTCCAGTATTTTCTCGGCTTCTGGTGAGGCCTCAGGATGTTTATAATCATGGCAGAAGGTAATGGGTAGCAATCATGTCAAATGGAGAGACCAGGAGCAAGAGAGAGAGGAAGAAGGTGCCATACATTTTTAAACAAACAAATCTTACATGAACTAACTAATTACCAAGTCATTTATGAGAGATCTGAGCCTATGATGAAAACACCTCCTACCAGGCGCCATCTCAAACACTGGGGGTTACATTTCAATGTGAGATTTGGAGGAAACAAATATCTGAGCCATATTGTTCCTTAAAGGACATAGTTATGAGAATAGTCAAGGTCAATATGAAAGAAAAAAAAAACCTAAATGTCTCTAGAGAAAAGGGTTGTGTAACGTATAAAAGAAAAACCATCAGATTAACAATGGACTTCTAAGCAGAAACTTTACAAACCAGAAGATATTGGGAGTCCATATTTAGCATTCTTAAAAAAATAGAGAGGCTGGGTGTGGTGGTTCACTCTTGTAATCCTAGCACTTTGGAAGACCAAGACAGGTGGATTGCTTGAGCTCAGAAGTTTGAGATCAGCCTCTGCAACATGGCGAAACTTCATCTGCATAGAAAATACAAAATATATCTGGGCATGGTGTCATGTGCCTATAGTCTCAGCTACTTGGGGGGCTGAGGAGGGAGGATGGCTTGAGCCCAGGAGGTTGAGACTGCAGTAAGCTGAGATTGTACCGCTTCACTCAATCCTGAGTGACAAAGTGAGAGCCTATCTAAAAAAAAAAAAAAAAAGAAAAAACACACAACAACAAAAAAGAGAAAGATAAAAGAAAGGGAAAGAAAAATAAATGTTAGTTAAGAGTTTAATATGGTACCAAACTAAGCTTCCTAAATGAAAGAGAAATAAAGTATTTTCCAGACAAGCAATCTCTAAAGGAATCTGTCACCATTATACTGGCCTTACAAGAGATGCTGAAGGGAGTTCTAAACATGGAAACAAAAGAATGACATTGCTACCATAATAGTACATGCAAACCAGTAGCCCATAGAACCCATAAAACAACAATATAATCAAGACTGCAAAGCAACTAGCTAATAACACTATAACAGGAACAAATTCTCACAAAGCAATATTAATTTTGAACACATAGTCTAAATTCTTCACCTGAAAGATATAGAGTGGCAAATTAGATTTTAAAAACGGCCATCCTTCTCCTGTCCTTCAAGAGACCCACCTCACATGTGATGACACCCATTGGATCAAAGTAAAGAAATGGAAAAATATCATGGGAATGAAAAACAAAAAAAAGTGCAGGGGTCACTAGTTTTGTGTTGGGTGAAGTATACACTAAGCCAATAATAGTAAAAAAGAACCCAAAAAGGGTATGACATTGATCAAGTGTTCAATTCAACCAGAAGACTTCACTATTCTAAGTATATATGCAGCCAACACTGGAGCACCCAGATTTATAAAATAATTACTTTTAGATTTAAGCAAAGACTGACAGCCACACAGTAATAGTGCAGGACTTCAACACTGCACTGACAGCATTACAGAGATCACTGAAGCAGAAAACCAAGACAGAAATTCTATCTTAAAACCAAGACTTAAAATTCTACATTTGATCAATTGGACGTAAAATAGACATCTAAAGAAGACTCCAACCAACAATCCTAAAATACACTTTATTTTCATCTTTGCATGGGACATGCTCGAAGATTAACCACAGGCTTGGTAATAGAGTCTCAACTGAAATCATCATCTCAGACCACAGTGGAATAAAAATAGAAATCAATAGCAAGGGAAATGCTCAAACCCACAAAGTACATTGAAACTAAGCAACTTGCTCCGAATGACTTTTGGGTAAACAATGAAATAAAGAGAAATTTAAAAATTCCTTATAGTAAATGAAAAGGAGACAAAACACACCAAAACCACTAGGATGCAGCAATAGCAGTCTTAAAATGAAAGTTTCTAACACTAAATGCCTACGTCAGGAAGATAGAAAGATAGAAAATTTACAGTTTAGCAACACACCTAAAGGAACTAGTAAAACAAGAACAAACTAAACTCACAGTTAGCAGAAGAAAGAAATAACTAAAATCAGAACAGAGCTAAATGAAATTGAGACCAAAAAAAAAAACAAAAAACAAAAAAACAAAACAACAACAAAAAAAACAAAGATTAATGAAACCTAACCTACTGAAAAAATTGAAACCAAAACTACTGAAACTATTCCAAAAATTGAGAAGGAGGATGGCTTCTGGACCCATTCACTGAACTAGTATCATCCTGATACCAAAATCTGATAACGAAAACAAAGGACATTTTTTTTCCTGAATAAAATAGACACAGAAAAAAAAAAAACAAAAAACAAAAACCACTGTCAATCCAAATCCAGCAATAAATGAAAAAGTTAATTCATCCTAATCAACTGGGCTTTAGTCTTGGGATGCAAGGATGATTCAACATATGCAAATCAATAAATGTGATTCACCACATAAACCAAATTAAAAACAAAAACCCTGTAATCATCTCAATAGATGCAGGAAATGCATTTGATAAAATCCAATATCACTCACAATAAAAACCTTTAACAAACTACGCATCAAAGGAACATAGCTCAAAATAATAAAACACATCTACGACAAACCCATAACCAACATCATACTAAACAGGCAAAAGTTGGAAGTATTCTCCTTAAGAACTGGAACAAGATAAGGATACCCATTCTTACCATTTCTATGCAACACAGTACTGGGAGTCTTAGCTACAGGAATTAAACAAGAGAAAGAAATAAAAGGCATTTAAATAGGAAAGGAAGAATTAAAATTATCAGTCTACACCTAAAACACACAAAAATTGTACACAAAAACTCCCAGACCTTGTAAATGACGTCAGCAAAGTCTCAAGACACAAAATCAGTGTACTATATCAATATTATTTCTATACCCAATAACATTGGAGTTAGGAACCAAATTAAGAACACAATCTCATTTAAAATAGCCACAAAATTAAAATGTCTGTGAATACATCTAACGTAGATGATGAACGATATCTATAAGACAAACTTTCAACACTGTTGAAAAAAATCACAGATGACACAAACAAATAAAAAAGCATTCCATGCTCATGCATTGGAAGAATCAATATTGTTAAAATGTCCCTACTGCTCAAAGCAATCTACAGATTCAACGTTATTCCACTACCAAGCTAATTATTTACAAAATTAGAGAAAAATATTCTAAAAATTGTATGCAACCAAGACAGAGCTGAAATACACAAGGGAAGCCTAAGCAAAAATAAGGAAGCCTGAGGCAACACATTACCTGACTTCAAACTATTCTGTAAGGCTACAGTAACCAAAATAGCATGGTACTGAAAAAATTGATACATAGACCAAAGAAGCACAATAAAGAACTCAGAAATAAAGCCACATACCTACAACAAAAATAAACCATGGGGGAAGGGTTCCCTATTAATAAATGATTTTGAGAAAGCAAGTCAATCACATGAAGAAAAATGAAGCTGGACCTCTACTCCTTACCACATACAAAAACTAAACTATTCCCAAAAATTGAGGAGATGGGACAGGTGGGACTCCTCCCTAATTCCCTTTGACAGATTTGGGTATCAAATCTGGTTGATTTTATGAACCAGTAGCATCTTGATACCAAAATCTGGCAAAGAAGAAAAAAAAAAAAAAAAAAAAAGAAAGTACAGGCCAATATCCCTGAGGAAAATATATACAAAAATTCTTTAAAAAAAAAAGGTGTATAAAGACTTAAGTATAATTCATCAAACTGTCAAAACTATAGAAGAAAACTTAGGAATTACTCTTCTAAACATTGGCCTAAGCATATAATTTATAATAAAGACCCCAAAAGAAAATGCAACAAAATCACAAAGACAAATTGGACATTATTAAACTAGAGAACTTCTGCACCGCAAAATAAATTATCAATAAATTAAACACAATCTTTGGAATGTGAGAAAATATTTGCAACCTATGCATATGACCAAGAAATAATACGCAGAATCTAAAAGGAACTTACACAAATCAACAAGAAAAAAGCAAACAGTCCTATTATAAAGTGGGCAAAGGATATAAACAGACACTTCTTACAAGAAGATAAACAAGTGATCAACAAACATATGAAGAAATGCTCAACATTCTTAATCTTTAGATAAATGCAAACCAAAACCACAATGAGATACCATCTCATACCAGTCAGATGACTATTAAAAAGGTAAACAAACAAACAAAAAAAAACAGAAGTTGGTGAGGTTGTGGGTAAAAGGGAATGCTTATACACTGTAGGGTGGAATGCAAATTTGTTCAGCCCCCATGGGAAGCAGTTTGGAGATTTCTCAAAGAACTAAAAATAGAATTACCATTTTACTCAACAACCCCATTACTGGGTACATACTCAAAGGAAAACAAATTTTTCTACCATAAAGACACCTGTACTTGAATGTTTACTGCAGTTCTATTCACAATAGCAAAGACATGGAATTGACCTAGGTGCCCATCAATGGTGGGTTGGATAAAGAAAATTTGGTATTTATACATTGTGAAATACTACACAGCCATTAAAAAGAATGAAATCATTTTCTTTGCAGGAACGTGGATGCAGCTAGAGGCCATAATCCTAAACAAATTAACGCAGAAACAGAAAACCAAATACTGCATGTTCTCACTTGTAAGTTGGAGATAAACATTGGGTACACGTGGACACAAAAATGGGAACATTAGACAGTGGGGATTCCAAGAAAACGGAGGAAGGGAATAAGGGGTGAAAAACTACCTACAGGATACTATATTTGCTACTCAAGCTGGGTGACTGGATCCTTAGAAGCCCAAACCTCATCATCATGCAATATACTTATGTAACAATGCTGCACATGCACACCCTGAATCTAAAATTTGAAAATTAAAGCAAAAAGTAAACTACTTAATACAGAGCCTTCAATCTGTGTTAAAAAGAAGAAAAGATCATTTCATTTTTGTTTTATTTTGATTTCCTGTTCTTAAATTAGAAAACAAGAGATATCAGAAATGAAGTAAAACCTTAATTAATGTCGATGACTTCAACTCTGAAATTTCCTTACTTTATTCCAAACATCCTAGAATTAGACATAGGCTCCCATGTTAAAATAATAAAAACAATAGTGATATGATGTATTAATATGGTTATTATTGATGGAGGGCTTGCTCTATGCCAAGCTATCTACTACAGATATTACCTATATTATTGTTTTATTTCTCACAACAGCTGCTTGAGGTATACATTAGTGCTATATCCTATATTGTGTGAGGGACAAACACTAAAAGAAAAATAGGCCTAAAGACATTTATACTTGTTGTAGACTCAGGAAAATTAACAATACCAGCATACACATTTTGCCAGCAGAGATTAGATGGGATAGAATGGCTGAATGCCTTTTCTATTGCTCTTAAGTGAGCTCTTCTATGGTCTGCGTTTCTTGGCTAAAGATCCTCTGGTTAGGTATTGGCTTTGTCTGTTTTGTGCTGTTTTCACATGGTACCTGAGACAGGGTAATTTATAATAAACAGAAATTTTTGATTTAACAGTTCTGAAGACCAGGAAGTCCACAATCAAGGGGCCGCCATCTTGCCAGTGCCTTCTTGGTACATCATCACACAGTGGAAGGGCAAAGACAGGGCCAGAGAGAGCAAAGGGGTCAAACTCACCCTTTTACAATGGCATCAGTTCCACTCATGAGTGTGGAGTCCTCATGGCCTAATTACCTCTTAAACATTCCACCTCTTAATACAGTTACAATTGCAATTAAATTTTAATATGAGTTTTGGAGGGGACACCTGTTCAAATCATAGCAGGTATCATGATAATTTTTCATTCTTCTTAAAATGCTAGGAATATTCTCTATTGTTTTCATTAGCTACTACACGGGGCCTCAATTTCTTTGCAAGACCAACATAGTAAATGGAGTGAGTCATAAATGGGTTAAAGTAGAGGCTTTTATGCCTAAGAATGTGTCTGTCTCATAATGCAAGTGATCAATCCAGCCAGCACCACCTTCAATCAGACAAGGTTGCCTGACACCCCTTCAATCAGAGTGTTAAGCCAGCTTTGATGCCCTGGGATGTTCTGTCAGCAAGAGTAGCACTGTAGGATATTATTTGGCCTTATATTTTGTAAGTAATTCACAGAAAGGCAGGGCTTTATATGAACATCGACAGGTCTCTGCCCCCAAGGGCCCTGCAGACCCTAAACTTCTTCCCTAATCACACAGATAACAATTTAATTTGAGAATAGAGTCAAATCAATATGTCTCTATGATAGGACTCAAATCAATGTCTCTACTTGAGTGATAAAGAAAAATAATATCATCTAATATGGAATTAATTAGGTAGTAAATATTAGACAACATGAAAGTGTCAAAGAAGAAGGAAATTTTATTTCTTCAATTTTATATCCTACTGTAATCCTCCATGTAGTGATCTTATAAATCACTATATATATATATAAAATAAATGATATAATTCTTATACTAGATTTCTAAACAAATATTTCCAGGATTTGAAATATGTTTTCATTCTGGCTTCTTGGCTATTTCAATCAGAAGAAGAAATTTATATGCCTAGCCACAATTCATAAACATGTACATGCCAGCTTTCTGGCAATAGTGATTTAAATGTCAAAATCAATATCCACACAGGTGATAGTAATAAGCAGACTCTGAATTAAAAATTCCTGATACCTTTTGCTTTTCAGAAGCACTTATGTGGTACAATCTTGGTTTAAGAGTGGTAATAACAGTAGGGATTGCTGCTGGTGACCTCTATGTTAGAACTAATAAATAAACTATATGTTTTGCAAACCATGGAATGGGAGGTAAGCAGAGAAAAGGAAAAAATTTATTTGACGTTTTGGTGGGAGACTTCTGTTCAGTAATGGAAAACGAGAGGGACAGCCGGAAGAAGATCTGAAATATATAAGGTAATATATTTTAATATTTTTAATTTAGGATGTTAACTACTGGGCAAAGAAGTCCCTGCTTGAGAATTGTGTCTCCTTAACCATTATTTCCCAAACTTAAGTTTAACTAATTAAAACCTGGAATTCTGGGTAAAACATACACTCTTGGTCCTACTCTCAGAGATTCTGAATGAGTAGAACTTGGATAGGGGGACAACAATGTTCATTTCTACCCCACTCACAGTTGTTGCTGAAGCTGTCTACTTACACATGCAGTAGAGACAATAATAACCCTTTCATAGAAGTTCACTTCCTAATCCCTAGAACCTGTGGATACATTATGCTACACGGCAAAGGGGAACTAAGGTACAAAATGGAATTAAAGTTGCTAATCAGCCAACTTTAAATTAAGGAGATAATACTGGGTTATCCACATGCACGCAATATAATGAAGAAAGTTATCAAATGAGCAAGAGGAGGTAGAAGAGTTAGAACAAGAAGGTGATGGCATTCTGAGAAATACTGGAGTGGCTGTTGCTGGCTTGAAAGTGGAAGAAGCCATGAGCCAAAGGAATGTGAATAACCTCTGGAGTCTGGAAAAGGCCAGAAAATATATTCTCCTCTAAAGACCCCAGAAAGAAAAGCAGCCCCAAAAACACCTAAGATTTTGTCCAACAAGATCAATTTTAAATTTCTGACCTTCAGAACAGTAAGATAACAAAAGTGTACTGTTTTAAGACAGCAATACTATGTTGTGTCAGCAAGAAGAAACAGATTATACTTTAGCAAGGATCCAGCCCATCATAACTCTTTTGTCCATGCTTTTATGAATGGACCATTAGAAATTTCAAGAATGGGCCAGGTGCTGTGACTCACGCCTGTAATCCTAGCACTTTGTGAGGCCAAAGAGAGTGGATCGCAAAGTTAGGAGTTTGAGACCTACTCCTAGACAATTTACTTCAAAGACAATTTAAGAAGTCCTTCTGTTGGGAGGCCGAGACGGGCGGATCACGAGGTCAGGAGATCGAGACCATCCTGGCTAACCCGGTGAAACCCCGTCTCTACTAAAAAACACAAAAAAACTAGCCGGGAGAGGTGGCAGGCGCCTGTAGTCCCAGCTACTGGGGAGGCTGAGGCAGGAGAATGGCGTAAACCTGAGAGGCGGAGCTTGCAGTGAGCCAAGATCCCGCCACTGCACTCCAGCCTGGGAGACTGAGCGAGACTCCATCTCAAAAAAAAAAAAAAAGAAGAAGTTTTTCTGTTTATATTATTTGGAATAATTCCTTTCGTTTATTCCATCATAATCCATGAAAAAACTGTAGGATGATTAAATGAAAAAAAAAAAAAAGGTCTTTACACTTGGTTAGGGTGCTATAGATTCACGGTGTCTTTCACAGCTGTGAAATTTACCATGTGCTAATAGTTAATTGAAAACAATGAGAAGTCTGGATTTTTTATATTCTGGCTGTCAATATTAATTTTATTTTTATAATTTTAAGAAAAATGAAATAAAAGAACTGTAATATGTTTAGGAATGCCCACTGATTTTATCTTGTCATTTTGTTGATTCTTTCTGATGTTTTCACTGGAATGTACATATTATATGATGTGTGTGAGGATAGTTACTATCATACATATATGCCAATAGCTTTATGTATAAGAAATTTGATCTATGAAAACTTAAACTCTGATATGCTAGTACTATAGTTATAATCTGACATGATGGATTTAAAATGAAAATAAAAAACAAAAAAAAACAAGTGAGGGAGAAGGGACTGGTTAGAGGCGGTTGACACTACTTTTCCATTTTTCTTTTATTCTGTTTATGTCTTTTTTCAAATAAATGAAAACTAGGTGCTATATAAAAAGTCCTATGAGTCAAGCTACTATAGTTTGATCACCGTGGATATGTAAATTTTGAGAATAAACTTCATTATAACTATAGAACTGAAAAATAAATTTCTTCTAATTTCCAGTACATTTCTAAAGGGCATAATCATCATCATCACTTCAGATCACATGTTTTCACAATTTGTCTACTTACTTTTTTTAGTGACCTTCATTGACAGACATGAGCAAAAGACAAAATGGGTTCTTGAAAGATGGATTTCGTGTATGCAAAATCCTTTACCACCTTTTTTCATCATACCTTTTGTTATCCATATTTCTTTTCTAAGGCAATTCATGCTGTCTTAATCTTACCTGAGTTATCAAATTTCTCACACTCAACTTTGCTCTGCTCTTTACTCACACTCCTAGAAAAGTCTAATATCCTTCCTATTGAAGTGCACTGTCATTCAGTAATATAGATGATGGCTTCAGTTTTTTTGTTCATTGGTCTATTTTGAAATGAATGAGGGTACAAAAGTGCCCAAGTAAGGCTGGATCCAGACGTGTTCTTTATATCACCCAAGCTGTAGATCTTTCAAATTATGTTAAAAAAAACTATATAATATCTGTTTTCCTAATCATGTTCCTCAATAGATAATCATTTTAAAGATTTTATAATTAATAAGAGATTCTCCTCTCTTTTCAATGATGTGAGTATCCTAGGCAACATGCTATAGCATTTTAAATTACATTATGAGATAATTTTTTCCTTAGATTCATGTAACTTAGGAATTGTAACACATGTAAATATAAGTAAGAAACATATAAAAGCAATTTTCAGCAGAGGGTTAAATAACTTTTTTAGATCTGCTGTCATCCCGATCTTGAAAATTAAGATGGCATCTAGAATGCCTGAAATATAGAAAGATATAATTGGTTTGGAAAGAAGGAACATGATAAACAGATAAACTTATTTAACAAGTATCTATTATCTATTGATTTAGATGCTATTCATACATTCATTGTTCATTAACTGTATTAGTCCGTTCTCACATTGCTGTAAAGGACTGCCCAAGACTGGGTAAATTATGAAAAAAAAAAAGTTTTAATTGACTCACAGTTCCACATGGCTGGAGGAGCCTCAGGAAACTTACAATCATGATGGAAGGGAAAGAGGCACATCTTACATGGCAGCAGGTGAAAGAGAGAAAATATGTGTAGAAGGAAATGTCAGACACTTATAAAACCATTCGATTTCATAAGAACTCACTCCGTATTATTAGAACAGCATGAGAACACTGCCCCCATGATCCAATCACCTACCACAATTCTCTCCCTTAGTGTGTGGGGATTATGGGGATTGCAATTCAAGATGAGATTAGTTGGGGACACAAATCCTAACCATATAATTCCACCTTGTCCCCTCCCAATTCTCATGTTCTCACATTTTAAAACCAATCAAGACTTCCTAACAGTCCCCCAAAGTCTTAGCACATTTCAGCATTAACTCAAAAGTCCAAGTTCAAAGTCTCTTCTGAGACAAGGCAAGTCCCTTCTGCCTATAAGTCTGTAAAATCAAAAGCAAGTCAGTTACTTTCTAGATTCGATGACGGTATAAGCATTAGATAAATCTTCCCATTCCAAATGAGAGAAATTAGCCAAAATGAAGGGGCTGCAGGCCCCATGCATGTCCTAAATCCAGTAGCTCAGTCACTAAATCTTAAAGCTCTGAAAGGATCTCCTTTGAGTTCATGTCTCACATCCAGGTCACACTCATGCAAAAGGTGGGCTTCCATGGTCTTGGGCAGCTTCACTCCTATGGCTTTGCAGGGTATAGCCCGGTACACCACTGATTACTTTCCCAGGCTGGGGTTGAATGTCTGCGGCTTTTCCAGGTGCATGGTGCAGGCTGTCAGTGGTTCTGCCATTCTGGGGTCTGGAGGACAATGGCCCTCTTTTCACAGTTCCACTAGGTAGTGTCCCAGCAGGGACTCTGTGTGGGGGCTCTAACCTACATTTTTCTTCCATACTTCCCTAGCAGAGGTTCTCCATGAGGATTCCAACCCTGCAGCAAACTACTGCTTGAACATCCAGGAGTTTCCATACATCCTCTGAAATCAAGTGGAGGTTCCATACCTCAATTCTTTACTTCTGTGAACCTGCAGGCCCAACACTACATGGAAACCACCAACAACTGGGGCTTGCACCCTACGAAGCAACAACCTGAGCTGTACGTTGACACCCTTTAGCCATGGCTGAGACAACAAAGTGCTGAGTGCCAAGGCTGCACTGAGCAGCAGAGAGGCCCTGGGCCTCGCCCATGAAAACATTTTTTCCTCCTAGGCCTCTGAGCCTGAGATGGGAAGAGATGCCATGAAGGTCTCTGACATGTGCTGGTGATATTTTCCTCATTGTCTTGGTTATTAAGCTCCTCATTACTCACGCAAATTTATGCAGCTGACTTGAATTCTTCCCCAGAAAAATAGGTTCATTATTTTCTACTACATGGTCAGGTTGCGCATTTTCCAAACTTACACACTCTGCTTCCTATGTAAACATAAGTTTCCATTTCAGATCATCTCTTTTTGAGCACATTAGACTGAATGATTTCAAAATCAACCAGGTCACATCTTGAATGCTTGGATGCTTAGAAATATCTTCTGCCAGATACCCTAAATCATCTCTCTCAAGTTCAAAATTCCACAGATCTCTCGGGCAGGGGCAAAATGTCTCCAGTCTCTTGGCTAAAGCATAGCAAAAGTAACCTTTACACCAGTTCCCAAGAAGTTCCTCATCTGCATCAGAGACCACCTCAGCCTAGACTTCATTATCCATATCATTCTCAGCATTTTGGTTAAACCCGCTGAACAAGTCTAAAAAGTTCCAGTCTTTCACACATATGTATGTCTTCTGAGCCTTCCAAACTGTTCAAACCTTTGCCTGTTACCCAGTTCCAAAGTTTCTTCCACATTTTCAAGTATCTTTAGAGCAGTACCCCACTACCTCGGAATCAATTAACTGTATTAGTTCATTCTCACATTGCTATGAATAACTGCCCATGACTTGGTAATTTATTTTAAAAAAAAGGTTTAATTGACTCACAGTTCTGCATGGCTGAGGAAGCCTTAGGAAACTTCCAATCATGGTAGAAGGGGAAGAGGCACATCTTACTTGGTGACAGGTGACAGAGAGAGTGTGTGAAGGAGGAACTGTCAGACATGTATAAAACCATCAGATCTCGTGAAAATTCATTCACTATCATGAAAACAGCATGGGAACACTGCCCCCATGATCCAATCACCTCCCACCAGGTCTCTCCCTGGACATATGGGGATTATGGGGATTACAATTCAACATAAGATTTGGGTGGGGACACAAAGCCTAACCATATCAATTTACATAGTGAATGAATATATATTAAATGTGAGTGATATGTTAGGCAATCAAACATTATTCTATAATATTTGGTGGGAGATGCATAAATACAGAACAAAACTTCTGCATTCAGACATTTCATATTTAAGTCAAGCAGATAGTAAAAGATAATGATTAAAATACATATAATAGTATGTTGATGATAATTAGGGAAAAGGACAGAGAAGAGTGTATGTAAAATTGGAAAGTTTCACTTATAAATAGCATTGTTAGAAGAACCTAATACAAAAACTAGCCAGGCGAGGTGGCGGGCGCCTGTAGTCCCAGCTACTCGGGAGGCTGAGGCAGGAGAATGGCGTAAACCCAGGAGGCGGAGCTTGCAGTGAGCTGAGATCAGGCCACTGCACTCCAGCCTGGGTGACAGAGCAAGACTCCGTCTCAAAAAAAAAAGAAGAACCTTTGCCAATAAATGTTAATATTTGAATTAACACAAAAAATTAAATGGGGTATTAAGCCACGTAGATAGCTGGGGAGAGACTATTTCATTAAAGAGAAGAGCAAACAGAGTTGGGTTAATTTATGCAGTTTTTGAGTGGAAACCAGAGACTGACGTAGTAGGATGTTAGAACAAGTGAGAGACAGAGAAGTAGGAAAAAGGCCAGAGAGATAATGAAAGGTCAGTCCATGCAGTTACTTGCCTACCACTGCAAACTTTGATTTTACTCAGAAGGACATGGAAATTCAATCAAGGACATTCAAAAGAGAAAGCCTAGTTTATATATGGTATGCTTTTCTGGCTGCTTCACTGAGAATAAATGAAAAAAGAAGGGAAATTAAAACAAGGAGACACCTTGAGATACTATTGAATAATTTAGTGAGTATGTGATGGTAACTTGGATAAAATTCCAGTATTGAAGGTTAAATATATTTAGACCCTAGAAGGAAAAACAAATGCTGGTAGGTTAACTACAGGTTATATAAGAGAGAGACAAGGATGACTGATAATAATTTGGCGTACCCACAGAATAGATAGGATTTCTATCAGTCTAGATGAAAATGATGGCAGGAGGGACAGTAAGGGAAAAAAATAGTGCTCCCTTTTGGATTGCAGATGCTAGATTGACCTAGGACTGTAGACCTTGAGTATGCAGTTGAATCTATGAGGCTGGAGTTCAGGGGAATGATTCAGGCTACAATAGAAATTTGAATTAATTTATTGATGCTATTACATGCGTGAGCTCTACAGTCCTCTTCAGTTAATACATCAGGAAGAAAAGGAGGAATTAGCAAAAGAAACAGAGAGACTGAAGGTAAAGTAGTAGAATTCTGTGTCCTGGAACTGTTAAGTTTCAATGTTTCAAGTAAGGCAAAAAATAAAAAAAGGACTATAAATTTTGCAATTTAAACATTATCTGTGACTTTGGCAAAAATAATTTCAGAGGAGAGGCGATTAAACCCTTGTTAGGTGGGGCTCAAGAATAAACATCAGGAATAATTCGGAGCAAGCTAATATCAATGTCATTTTCAACTTGTACTTCTTGAGGAAAAGAAATAAACCCACAGATGTAGCTAAAATTATGTCAAATAACATTTTTAGAAAAGAAAGGGAAAGAAATAAACCTATGTCTGCATGCAGTGGTAAAAAAAGGTATAGAGGTAAACAATATGCACGATAAAGTAGATAAAACTTCTGGATCAGTATCTTTTGAGTAGATAACAAAGTATGGGATCTAGGTTGCAGATGAAAAGATTGGGCTTTGTTTGAAGCAAGGGGCAGTTCTTCCATAGTATCTCGAAGGAAAGAGCAGATGCATAGAACAGTCAAGGAGAGGAGATCAATGTGTGGGAGCTTTTAGACTTTTATTTATCATAAGGTTATCAGGTGAGAGAGAGAGAGTCAGAATAAATATCAAGTATTTTGTTTGAAAATGCATTTATAAGATCCCTCTCCCTTTACATGCTAGTTACAGAAACAACCATCACCCAACTGTCGATTTTCCTTCTAATATATCTCTGCTTAGTGACTGCCCAAGGTCTAGGAATAGTTTATGGAGAACGTTGTTATAATTTTAAAAATACACTTAAAAGCAGAAGGAATTAATGTCATTAACATTAAATATTTTTATTTTATTTATTCTATAATGTTTGCCAAATTACTTACACATTTTTGTGCTTTATTTTTTATATGTAAAATGAAGATGAATATATTCAAATATATTCATTTCATATTTTTTAAAGATTGAAGGTGTCTGGAAAAATATACTAAACCTATAAGCTGGCAAAAATTCCTGAGTGTTTTATCAGCGATTTTTAAGAGCCTACACTTTTAATTGGCTTTCTATTGACTGGACAGTTTCTCACTTGTCTTGAAGAAAAGACAAGTCTTAAAGTTACTCTTATTGCTCAGTAAAATATTAACCAATTTTGTACCTTAGCTTAACATTTCAATCTTAATTTAACATTTTGCATTTTAGCTTACCCAATCTTAGCTTAACATTCCTTCATTAAATTCCATATAGAGACCTCGCTTTTCAAATGTCCTTTGAATAGGTTTTAATCTGGTTTTTAGTTTCTTCATTAATTAATCAGGTAAGTACAATTTTAACACTTGTCCATTTTATAATTACATGAGCTTTTAAAATTTTAGGATGTATGGTTTAACAAATGATAACATCGTAATCTCTAGCTGAGTGTCTGACATGTATTGCTTCACTTGCCTTCACAGGCCACTCTCATATCTATTTCAGTCATAGCTTTTAGCCTTTATAATTAAAAATATTAAAAATACAGTTGAGTATTTACAAATACAGTTGTAATATTATATCCTTTTACTATCCTAATAATTGGAGATATTTACTTTGCACTTAGCAAATTATTGATAATTTCTCATGGCTAACTACTGCAAATACTTAAAGTGCACCTCTAATGGGAACTAGGGTTTGGTAAAAAGGTTGCTGGATTTGGTCTATGACAGAATTTTTTTTTTTTTTTTTTTTGAGACAGAGTCTTGCTCTGTTGCCCAGGCTGGTATGCAGTGGCACGATCTCTGCTCACTTCACGCTCTGCCTCCGGGGTTCACACCATTGTCCTGTCTCAGCCTCCTGAGTAGCTGGGACTACAGGCGCCCACCATGTCTGACTAAATTTTTTAATACTTTTGGTAGAGACAGGGTTTCACTGTGTTAGCCAGGATGGTCTTGACCTCCTGATCTTGTGATCAGCCCACCTCGGCCTCCCAAAGTGCTGGGATTACAGGCATGAGCCACCATGCCCGGCCAGTCTATGATAGAATTTGGTCAGAATCCTGGCTGAATTATTTAGATGGCTTGATTAGCAATTTTTTAAACCATAAAATAATGAAAATAAAAGCCCTCAGCTTTGCCTGGTTGTGTGAAATAAAATACACAACACAGTTTCTGCTCCTTATAAATTCACTAATATGTTGTTTGAATTCTAGAATTAATGCTCCAAAAGTATACATTTAACCATGCCTATCATGAGCCCTACATTTATTCTGCTAAAATTCATTACTCATATCAGAACTAAATACCTTAGTTGGAGACTCCTAAACCTGTATTTTGAGAGTGAATGAGGCCCAGACTCATCGCCTTTATAATGTCAACAGTTCCACAACTAACATATATTCCAGCTCATCTCCTCCTTCTTCTGTGTAAGTACCTAGAATACATGCTCACATGCTCTCCCCATCTTCCATTCCAGAAAATCAAGTCATCCTCACTTTGCCTCTCTTCATGTACAATGCTGACATTAATATTTAATATTTTGTCTTGCCTTGACATCAAGTAAAACTGGGAGAGTTTCAAATGCTCTAATTGCATGTTTTCCACCTCCTTTGTCCTAATGGCTAAGGTTCCCTACCCAAATAACCATTTATCACAGAGACAAGACACATTGACTACTTATTCCTTAGTAGTGAACTTCAGTTCTCTGACAGCCCTAGAATTATTCAAGTCAATGACATCCTCCCTCTTTATACTACAACGCCAGCTTCCTGCATGTCCTACTTGTTTACTCTGGTCTCCAGTGCAGTCTCCACATGGCCCTGTGTGGCAATGCCCACTTATCTCTGTCTGTGTGTCCTCTTACCTCTGGCTTTAAGTGTGAGTGTGGTAGTATCCTCTTACCTCTAGCTGTGACCAGCAAGAAGCTGTCAATCTCAATTGATCAGTGTTAGGTGTCATGCTTTCAGCCATCCCCTAACATATGTCAGGTATTTCTCCTTCACCAGTGGGATGAAAAGAGGAACATAAAATACGTCTGTTTAAACATCAAGTTTTAGGTCTAACATTTAAGTCTCCAATCCATCTTGAATTAATTTTTGTATAAGGTGTAAGGAAGGGATCCAGTTTCAGCTTTCTACTTATGGCTATCCAGTTTTCCCAGCACCATTTATTAAATAGGGAATCCTTTCCCCATATCTTGTTTTTGTCAGGTTTGTCAAAGATAAGATGGTTGTAGATGTGTGGTATTATTTCTGAGGGTTCTGTTCTGTTCCAGTGGTCTATATCTCTGTTTGGTACCAGTACCATGCTGTTTTGGTTACTGTAGCCTTGTAGTATAGTTTGATGTCAGGTAATGTGATGCCTCCAGTTTTGTTCTTTTGGCTTACAA
Organism: Trachypithecus francoisi; assembly: GCF_009764315.1. Taxonomy (NCBI): domain Eukaryota; kingdom Metazoa; phylum Chordata; class Mammalia; order Primates; family Cercopithecidae; genus Trachypithecus; species Trachypithecus francoisi. The sequence continues at coordinate 60,065,933 of NW_022681465.1, forward strand.
TTGTCTTGGCAATGCAGGCGCTTTTTTGGTTCCATATGAACCCTAGAAGAAAACCTACACAATGCCATTCAGGACATAGGCATGGGCAAGGACTTCATGTCTAAAACACCAAAAGCAATGGCAACAAAAACCAAAACTGACAAATGGTATCTAATTAAACTAAAGAGCTTCTGCATAGCAAAAGAAACTACCATCAGAGTGAACAGGAAACCTACAGAATGGGAAAAAAGTTTTTGCAATCTACTCATCTGACAAAGGACTAATACCCAGAACCTAGAAAGAACTCAAACAAATTTACAACAAAAAAACAAACAACCCCATCAAAAAGTGGGCAAAGGATATGAACAGACACTTCTCAAAAGAAGACATGTATGCAGTCAACAGACATATGAAAAAATGCTCATCATCACTAGTCATCAGAGAAATGGAAATCAAAACCACAATGAGATACCATATCATACCAGTTAGAATGGTGATCATTAAAAAGTCAGGAAACAGTCCGGGTGCAGAGGCTCATGCCTGTAATCCCAGCACTTTGGGAGGCCAAGGCAGGTGGATCACAAGGTCAGGAGATCCTGCCTAACATGGTGAAACCCCGTCTCTACTAAAAATACAAAAAATTAGCCGGGCGTGGTGGTGGGCACCTGTAGTCCCAGCTACTTGGGAGGCTGAGGCAGGAGAATGGAGTGAACCTGGGAGGCGGAGCTTGCAGTGAGCCTAGATCGCACCACCGCACTCCAGCCTGGGCAACAGAATGAAACTCCGTTTCAAAAAAAAAAAAAAAAAAAAATCAGGAAACAAGTGCTGGAGAGGTTGTAGAAAAATAGGAACACTTTTACACTGTTGGTGGGACCGTAAACTAGCGCGACCATTGTGGAAGACAGTGTTGTTATTCCTCAAGTATCTAGAACTAGAAATACCATTTGACCCAGCCATCCCACTACTGGGTATATACCCAAAGGATTATAAATCATGCTGCTATAAAGACACATGCATACACACGTTTATTGTGGTACTATTCACAGTAGCAAAGACTTGGAACCAACCCAAATGTCTATCAATGACCGACTGGATTAAGAAAATGTGACACATATACACCATGGAATACTATACAGCCATAAAAAAGGATGAGTTCATGTCCTTTGTAGGGACATGGATGCAGCTGGAAGCCATCATTCTCAGCAAACTATCGCAAGAACAGAAAACTAAACACAACATGTTTTCACTCGTAGGTGGGAATTGAACAATGAGATCACTTGGACACAGGAAGGGGTACATGACACACCAAAGCCTGTCGTGGGATGGGATGAGGGGGGAGGGATATCCTTGGGAGATATACCTAATGTAGATGACGAGCTAACGGGTGCAGCACACCAACATGGCACATGTATACATATGTAACAAACCTCCACGTTGTGCATGTGTACCCTAGAACCTAAAGTATAATAAAAAAAAAATCAAGTTTTTCCTCATTTTCCCCTCATTTCTTCATTTATCCATGTAGCCATCCATTCATCCACTCATTCATCCATCCATCCTTCCTTCCATCCATGCATCCACTTATTCACCTAATAAATTTTTAATAATAATTTTCAGAATCTATTCTATTAATTCCTATAAGCATCTGAAAAATATTCATTAGTAACTAATTATGTTCAATATTGCAATTTGATTAAAATGTTAAAATTATTTTCCAAATTATTTCCTAAACGTATCTTTTTTCCAACTTTTTTGCAAGTTTACACTAATTCAGTCTTGATACATAAAGGAAAGGGGGAGAATGCTGACTACTCATAACCTATTACTTGTTTTAGTCACATGTTTATATGCATTTATTTATTCAATTTATTTTTATTGAACCCCTACTTTTAGCCAAGGATTGTTATAAGTTTTGAGGATAGTGCAGTGAAGTCAAAGCAAAACAGAATATAACACAACCAAAATGTAAAATAAAACAAACAAAAATCACTGGTGTCATGACACATTCTAATGGTAATAAAGAGATAGAATGTAAGCAATAAACCATCAATAAAAATATTGTGGTAAATATGAAAACAATCTAGCTAGAATTTTCTCGAATTATGCATGCTTGGAATAACCAAGTAAAGAACAGGAGGCCAGGAAGTATGGGACAGAGAGAGCTGGTGGCAAGACTTAACAGATTATGAGGCCAGAGAGAGAAACAGTGGCTAGAACATATTGGTTATTGGGAGCAGAGTAAAGTCTTTAGTCCTCAGAGTGGTGAGAATCCCTTATAGGGGGTTAGCCAAGAAACAGTCATGAATATATTGGTGTTTAAAATGGAACTATGCACCCTCTGATAGAGAATAGACAGCAGGAGAAAAGATAAAGGTAGGGAGACAAATTAGGAAGCTACTATAATAATCTAGGGGAAACAGGATTGAAATACAGAGATTATTATTGAATTACTCTAACACAAATGTAGAGTTTATGCAACAAAAATGATTCAATTTCATAAATATGTTTAGGGATTTTCTTTCTATTGTTAGCATTGGAAACACTGCTCTATTATCCTATCTATATATGTAAAATATTTATTACTATTCAAAAATAAACAAAGAGCAATAGTAAAACAACTAGTTAATTTTACTCAGGAAGTTTAAGATTTCCTACTTAATGTAAGTTAAAAATACTACAATGCAAAAATGCATGTTTGCTTCATTTACTTTGAAATATTAAGTGGCTTGTTAGCATAATTGCCACTTATGATCCCTGTAGGCTTTTCTTGTTAAATGATATTAAAATATTCACTGCACTTGGATTCAAATTTACAGAACAAACTATTATTGGGAAATCTCTGTTTATATATACAAAATAGTGATACAAACAATTAATAACCAGAAAATTAGTTTAATTGTCTATATTAGCTCTCTATTGGCCTTTAATAGGATATGAGTAAAATCTTTGACCAACCTCCCTTGACCAACACACATGAAAAATAAATAGATGTTATCCTATGACTTGAATTTCAATTCATCTACAGTTTATTTCCTGAACAAGAACTACATTTTAGACTTGCATACCTCTTTTGAGATTATAAAGGTAACATATTTAATAAGAAACAAAATGAATACTTTCAATAATAATGTTTCTTTTTAAAGGAAGAATAATATTTTACTAATGCTTATAATATTCTGACAAAAAGCTATTTCCTCATGAGGCTATTCTAAAAACATACATAGTCTCCGCTCTATGGGAATTAGCCTGCTTGTGATAACAAGTATGCCATATAAATGTACATTTGCTCTTGTAGTATCATGATACAATAGCTATGGGCTCCTTAGGTTGGAACTTCTTCTTGGGTGAAAACCATAATGTTTATTTCAGTTCAAAATTTTATTTTGCACTGTGAAAGGAATTAAAAGTCATATGTAAAGCACACATTAAGTAGTTTTATTGGCAGTCATAAACTCACACAAGAAACTTTGGAATCAGCAGCTTCAATCATTTTTATACAAGGCAGCAGCCCAACAACATGAATGCCAATTTTGCTTTGTTGACAATGTGCTCATTTAATTTCAATCTCTGACTCAGATGTCTTCAAAATGTAATTTTTAAAAAAGAGTTTGGGAAGAATTCAATGGAATAAACTAAAATCTTATAGTCATATGTGTGAGAAAAATACATCATTTAAAAATTATTATATAAACATGCTACAATAATCTTACTGAAGCATAATCAAAGTTACATATTAGCCTTTCTTAAACTCTGTTGTCCAAAAGCAAAGAATGAAAATTAACTAAGTATTACTATTTAAGCTTCAGAAATTTAACACTGGTTGCTTATCATTTTCCTAGTTGATATGTTAAATTAATGTTATATCCTTTATATTTGATTATCACATGATAGAAGATAGAAATAATACAAAAATAGAGAAAAAATTATCACTTTTATAAAAATAAAAATGGCTGGGCACGGTGGCTCACATCTGTAATCCCAGCCCTTTGGGAGGCAGAGGCGGGCAGATCACGAGGTCAGGAGATCCAGACCATCCTGGCTAACCCGGTGAAACCCCGTCTCTACTAAAACTACAAAAAGTTAGCTGGGGTTGGTGGCGGGCACCTGTAGTCCCAGGTACTCGGGAGGCTGAGGTAGGAGAATGGCGTGAACCCGGGAGGCGGAACTTGCAGTGAGCCGAGATCCGGCCACTGCACTCCAGCCTGGGCGACACAGCGAAACTTCATCTCCAAAAATAAACAAACAAACAAACAAACAAATAAATACATGAATACATAAATAGATAAAATAAAATAAATAAAAATAAGAGGATTATAAATAAAATAGGTAGATAATACTTGTTTGCCATTTATCAAGCAAGTACATTGCTGTGAACAATACTTCAGATATTTATCTCTCAGAATCTCATTTCAGTAAAAAAGATAAAACAAGCTTTGGGCCGGGCGCAGTGGCTCGAGCTTGTAATCCCAGTACTTTGGCAGGCCCAGACGGGCGGATCACAAGGTCAGGAGATCGAGGCCATCCTGGCTAACACGGTGAAAACCGGTCTCTACTAAAAAAATACAAAAAACTAGCCGGGCGAGGTGGCGGGTGCCTGTAGTCCCGGCTACTCGGGAGGCTGAGGCAGGAGAATGGCGTAAACCCGGGAGGCGGAGCTTGCAGTGAGCTGAGATCCGGCCACTGGACTCCAGCCTGGGCGACAGAGCGAGACTCTGTCTCAAAAAAAAACAAAAACAAAAACAAACAAGCTTTGGTTTCCAAAACGTGAAACAAGAACATACCATTTACCTTGCTATTCATTACACTCCTAAATCTGATATGGACTTCAAGATGCTTCTATAACACCAAGTCCCATTTATCTAGTGTTTAAATATTAACCCAGAGTTAAATCATAGAGGACATGGTTGATCCTTCATTTGTTATAATACTTTTATCTTGGAATACTTTTGTACATTTTGCCTTTTCAAATTCTGCTTCCCCCAACTGCCCCAGAATGGGAATCTCACTCTGTTATCCAGGCTGAAGTGCAGTGGCAGGATCTCAACTCACTGCAAGCTCCGCCTCCTGGGTTTAAGCAATTCTCCTGCCTCAGCCTCAAGAGTAGCTGGGACTACAGGTACGCACAACCACGGCCAGCTAATTTTTGTATTTTTTAGTGGAGATGGGGTTTCACCATGTTGGCCCGGCTGGTTTTGAATTCCTGACCTCAAGTAATCTATCCCCGCTCCAATCTCCGAAAGTGCTGGGATTGCAGGCATGAGGCACTACACCTTGCCAAATTCTGCTTTTTGAATCCACTAAAATTCCCATTTTAACTTCTAAGAACATGTCTTTTAAGAATAGTTAACTTTTTCTGTGCTGGCAAATTATCATTCTTCTACCTTTACTAGAACACTGGTCTTTGCACCCAGCATGCAACACATATTCTGTTTGTGTTGCCATGATCATTTATTTTAGATTATAAACTACTTGGAAGCTGGCTTTGTATTTAGCACTTGGATTACTCTCATAGCTTCGATATAATCACTAGTCTTGCAAAAACAAGAATTTAATTTACAATACATCTCTTGCATGACACTAAAATGTAGATAGGTGCGTCCATTGCTACAATGACATTTAGAATCCTTAGAAGAAACATACTTTGAACAAGTGTTGTTACAAGTATGGTGTAAAATGAAGCAGTGATTTCATAAAATAGCAAGTCCTAACATACATAATATACCTAAGACTGGGGAAAGGGAAAGGTAAATAATATATTTAAGTAGATAATAAGTCCTCAATGAATTGCTTTTAATTAAGTTCCATTGATTATAATGCTTAATATTTTTTCTTTTAAAGATTATACACATATTGTTATGTTACATTGGTGAGCAGAAATGAAACATTAATAACAAATAACTTGTAAGCATATAAAGGGTTCTGGTAGATGATAGTCCATATCCAGCAGTTGTATTTTCATAGATGGAATATATTTTTGTATTTGAGAAATGTTTTAATTTTAGGTTTGAGTAAATTGAAGAAACTATAGGAGAAAGACAAACACAAACGTTTGAATCAAATAATTATTTTTCTGCTTTTGCAAATGTTTATTGGTTACTTTTAATTTGTTATTTTTGTATTTAATTATGATTCTGTCATTTAGTAATTTCAATTTCCCCATACACCACTGTTTCACTAATATACTAGGCCTTAGATGTACTCACATGCAATGGGCTGGCCATAATTAGTTACGTAATTTATTTTCTAATTACTGACACTATTCATACTGTTGATGTTACAGATGGCAACACAGCTCCGAACCTACCTGACTGGGAGAAATAATGATCTTTACTATATTGCACTCTGCATTTAACTTAATGAAAATTTTGTCACATAAGAAAATAAAGCAAATATGATATGTTCTTTGCATAAAATAGTTCCGTTTTTAAAACAGAGACTACTATAATTTGTTGCAAAGACCAAAATTAAGATTCTTTTTCTTCTCTCAAATGCTAGAATTCTATGAAATGTATAGACATTGAATTTATAACTCTATACTGACATTCATATATCTGGAAATTATTTAGCAAACATTGATCCAGCCATGTATTAGGCATAGTTGATGTAAAGATGGAAGAAATAATTTTTGTTTTCTAGGAGTTTATGTTATTGTGAGAAACTAGCAACCACCACAACAAATTGTCTTACCATGAATCTATTGAATGCCTGACCACGTTGGTGATGTGGGAAAAATATGTAACCCCTCTAACGTCTTTGACATATAATTGTCCTCTTCCTTCAGCAACGTAGCTCTCCAGTACTCAAACTGAGGGATATTCCTCAGAGTATTTCACTAGCCTCTTACTCTTGTGTTTCCTTTCTTTCATATTACCAAGCAGAAGATACCTTCATGTAGTATGTTATGTACTTTGGACCATAAAATGTATTCTTATGAAACCTATAATTTTACACGAAAACCAACTCTTACAACTTTGTTCCTGCTTGTGAAATCAAGAGCCAGAATTTAATTATCTTTTTTTTTAATTTCTCAAATGATTCTTCATTTGTGATATAAATGAAACAAAAGGAGAAAAGAAAAACATGCATAACTTAATACTTCACAAGTTTTTATATAAGTATATAATACAAAAACCTATTCACTAGCTTTTATTTCTCATTTTCTTATAAGTCTGTTGGAAAATCATCTGTTCATATTCCCAAATACCTGCTTTGCATTTGATATCCCAAAGCCACACAATAAATAAATTGTAGATGTTCAAGACAATGTAAGTCAACAGAACCAATGAATGAGACTGAGAATAGAACAACAACAACAAAAGTCCTGCTTTCCAAATGATGGAAGACCACTAAAGTACCTTCCTGTTAGTCTAGGTCACATCACCCCTTAAAAATCAGTGGTACAGTACATCCGCATACTAAAATCACCCTTCACTACCTCTTCATGGTTCCACCATCGGACTTAACATCCTACTCTTCTAGAGATTACAACAGCCACATACAACCTGTTGCTCTCTCTCTTTCTTCAGTCATTCCCTTTAGCTCATCCAACAGTTACCACACTTTTCTCTAAGTTTCAGGTCTGCCTTATGGGAATTCAGTTTGAAAACTAGGAAAAGTATTTCCAAAACTGTCTCTGGACATTGGTCTCAATTGAAAAAAAAAAATGCTTTTACCCAGAGAATAATATTACCTCTGCAAATATTCAAGTAAAAAGTTTTCCTTTTTGCTTTACAGTTTGCTTTGTAGTTCTCAAAATCCTTGTATTTGAAGTTAGTGTAGGTTCCCTCCTTACTCTTCAGTGTTACTTCCTTCACATGTTTTCTGCTTCCAGTTGTACAACCATAAACATAGTAAGGAAAACAAAAAATATTTTCCCTAAATTGCACCCCATGGGATGCTCTTTTCTGTCTTCTTTTTTTTCTTTTCAATCTATTCAACTCTGATCTCTCCCTATCATTTTTGGTAAATAATAGTAATTGACACTCAGGCTTCTTCTCTACCTGAAATCATGACATGGCTCTAATAGGATTACGTATCCATATGAATAAACATTGATATATTTCACCTAAGTTGTTTCTTGATCTGCATACCACTGTTCTTTTCTTCCTCTTCACCATAGGCAGATTTCTATGAGTATACCCTGGTCTTGTTGATAAAACTGATCACTTAAAAATAAGTAATTAAAACATCCCCTCAAGTATCCTTTTCTGATCAGCTATTCTCATGACACATTCAATCACCAATTTCTTCTCCTGTTTTCACTCTGAGTGATTGTGATTGCTAGTCTTTGGTTCGTAAATGTCATAACAAATTCCCAAATCCCTGGGAATGACTATTCATTTCTCCTTTCTGTCTTATTTATTAAGAAAAATACAAGCCAACAACAGTTTTCTGTGTGAGACACAAAGACATAATTTTTTCCTCATTAAGATCAATATTCCAATTGTAAGTGAACTCGGGCTATAAAATTTGTTTGGTTTTACGGAAATTGTGTGGTGAATAGTGTCTGTGGTCTCTGCTGGTGGCCGAGGTGCTGTGGGTCACAGCAAATACACATACACATGCATTTATATATATATACACATTTATATATTATATATATACATTTACTTAAATAATGTAAAAAGCATCATACCTAAGTAAGGAAGAATATTCTGGAGTTGCATGAATTTAAACTTGTTGGATGGTACAATATGTAATGTCAATTAACAAAACAAGGTAGGTCTTTAAAAGACTCTGTAGTCGGGGCACAGTGGCTCACGCCTGTAATCCCAGCACTTTGGGAGGCCCAGGCGGGCGGATCACGAGGTCAGGAGATCGAGACCATCCCGGCTAACATGGTGAAACCCTGTCTGTACTAAAAACACAAAAAATTAACCGGGCGTGGTGGCGGGCGCCTGTAGTAGCAGGCGCCTGTAGTCCCAGCTACTCGAGAGGCTGAGGCAGGAGAATGGCGTGAACCCGGGAGGCGGAGCTTGCAGTGAGCCTAGATCGCGCCACTGCCCTCCAGCCTGGGCAACAGAGCGAAACTCCGTCTCGGGAAAAAAAAAATACTCTGTAAATAAATATACTTAATATTGATCTTAGAAGCATTCAGCAAACAAATAAATTGAATTTAGTTAACTATATGATGTTAAATATATTAGTATTTGAAATAAAGAACTTTCTAAGTAAACCTCATTATTCATCTTGATGAAATTTGTTTATTTTCTCAAAACATTTTGTTTCACTGCTTTATAATTTATAAAATTATGTTGTTTCGGCCAGGCGCGGTGGCTCAAGCCTGTAATCCCAGCACTTTGGGAGGCCGAGACGGGCGGATCACGAGGTCAGGAGATCGAGACCATCCTGGCTAACATGGTGAAACCCTGTCTCTACTAAAAATACAAAAAACTAGCCGGGCGACGTGGCGGGCGCCTGTAGTCCCAGCTACTCGGGAGGCTGAGGCAGGAGAATGGCGTGAACCCGGGAGGCGGAGCTTGCAGTGAGCTGAGATCCGGCCACTGCACTCCAGCCTGGGTGACAGAGCGAAACTCCGTCTCAAAAAAAAATAATTATGTTGTTTCATGGTTACTTTTGCCTGCATCATTTCTATTTCGCTATAGCCAATTCTCTCATTCACATGTGTAAATACATACTAAAAAATTCTGAGCCATAACAAGTATAAGATTATTAAAATGTACACATAGTTTTAAAAAGTGCTCTAGATTGGCTAATTTGTCAAACAGTCACCACAGCTTTTCCATTTGCAGATCTCAGCAAATCATATGCAAATGGCACATGATCTATTTTCATGAGTAAATAACAAATGCAATGTGATCTGTAAGAATTTATTACTCCTCCTCCAAATCACCTTAATATTATCCTTAAGTATTTCAAAGTTTGCAAAAATAAATTTCTTTTGAATCATAGAGCTGATATCACAAGAACACGAATAAAACCTGCAGTGGATTAAGTAAAAGCCACAGAAAGCCCCAAACTTGTCTGTAAGATCACTTTTCAGCTTTCACTGACTGTCATTTGCCTGTCTACAGAGATTGCTGTTAAAATGCAAAGATCAATCTAGTCTTTAGACAATATTATGTACTTTTTAACATATATTAGTTGATTTAATACATGCAAAACACTCAAAAGCACACATAAATTAAATCTATAGTAATAGGAAAGGCTGAATACTTTCAAAATAGTATATATTTTTATCATTTCATGTTTTAACTCAACAAAGTTTTGAATACATATATTTGTTTGTCATTGTTGTATGCTGTGCTGACCAAAATAAAAGTCTATGAATCTTCCTTCAAAGGGCTGGTAATCTTGGAGAGAGATGTATTGATTTATGACACAAATAATCACAACAAGATAAGCAGGGGACATTTAGTGGATGCATTCCTTAAGTCGTAAGTGGTTTGTCAAATCTTTATAATATTCTTTTAATTTAGGTACAATTATGATCCTCATAGCTCAGAGGAAGGAATTGAAGCTGAGAGATCTTGCTCAAGGTCTTACAACTGCAGAATGACAAATCTGGGACTCCATGCAATTCATGTAGAATATTAAAAATGCACACACAATAAACATATGTATAATAAGGTGCCACTGGGGTGGGTGAAGAACCACCTATGAGGAGGTCTTATGGTGTATGAGGTTAAGACAGGACAGATTCTCAGAAATGTCATACGGTAAGCTAATTAATGAAGAGATAATATTGGTGAAAGGGTCCCAGGCTGAAGAAACAGCCATGAGAAAGCCGTTGTAGAGAATGTCAAGGAGCTTGAAGTTATTGGAGTATGGAAGTGGAAAAATGAAGGAAAAAGAGAGGGGAAAATTCTGCTAGAACTGTATTTCAAAGGCTCCATCTGCTAGATCAAAAAGCGCGGATCTTCTTTGAAGACAACAGGAAGCCCTGAAGTGTTTTGTCTCAGTGGATAACATTGTCACATTGGCATTTTAGATGTTCAAGGTGGCATCTTTTGTGAGATATTTTGAGAGGGCTAAGATGAGAGAAAAAAGAGAAACCTTCAGAAAGCATTGCAGGTAGACCTGTTGAGAGTTATAATACAACATGAGTAAGCAACTGACAAAATGTAGAAAAATGGAGGGATTGTGGATAAATTCAAAGGTTAACACTAGAAAATGTGAACCAACATGTGTACTCATAGAATAGTCATTAAGGATAATTTTAGACTTTTTTTTTACTTGATTTAATGCTAAGTTCTCCAACCCAGATTAAGGCTAAAATGATAGGTAAACGATACGGAATTTCGGGAAGAAAAAAAAACTTTTTTCTGAGTTGGAAGAATAAGAAAAGAAGTGACATTTAAGGAAAATAATAATCTATACCCAGAAATGGTGACATTATTGTGAGCAAAGGGCATATAATATTTGAGCAACAACTGGGTGATGACATATATTCAGGAAATATAGTACACAAGGTTTTTAGCAATGGGAAACAGAAATAAGGACTGGGTTGAGATAATGACGTCGAAATGCATTGAATAAAATTAATGAAGATGTAGCTACCTGCTTAGGGGAGGCTCACATCCAGTTACTTGTTCCAGATTGTGCATTTTCTTGCAATTAATTTTTTGCCTTTGAAAATGTTTAACTTCTAAACATAATTTTGACATACACATAACGATGTAATTTAAACTTTTCTAGAATGAAGAAGAAAATAAAGATCACCACAATAAATATTTAAAAAATATTATTTGCATTCCTTATGGCAGGCTTAAAATTTACCATTTAGGCATAAAAGTATAATTTGTAATAGACACATGTAATACCCCCAGTGACAGAAACAGGCTGTAATGCTAGAGAATAAGAGAGGGTTAAGAGACCTTCAGATTCTGGCAGTAGGGAGACCCACTGCGATGCATTATTCACTGATTGTCTAACTGGGAAGGTGACATTTAAACTGAACACTTGAAAGATAAGAAGGATTCAGTCAAGTGAAGACTGGAGAGACAAGCCCTTTCAAGCAGCCACAAGAGTATGCACTAGAGCAGTCAAGAGGTAGAGAGCTCCAATTGCTTGTAGGAGAGCAAGCGGCCCACTAAGTACAGAGCAAGGCACTGAAGATCAAAGGTAAAAGTAGACGTTTGGAAAAACAGTCAGGGTAGCAATGAAGTGGAGTCTATATCTGATGTAATTTTCAAGTTTATGGTATAATATATGAGAGGGATAAGGTTCTTAGAAATAGTGTCTTAGATTTAAAATTAGTAAAGAGGCAGAATCAGTACAACTTTACACACAAGAAATTAAAAATTATCTATCGATATCATAGTGGCGCCCAAGGCAGACACTGCTTATTCTCAGCATCAATCATATCTTTTTTATTTAGTTTAAATTAATATCCTTTTTACTTTCTAGATTTTTAAAGGAACAATTATGAATCGTCTTATCTCCTAAGGTATGACTTACACAAGTCCTTATCCTCAGGCAGGTGAGCCAGTAACATTTAAGATTCATTGCTACAACAAGAATTCAGATAGAAAAGTCAAAGAAGAATGAGCTTTGACTGAAAAGAAATGATGGAGATATAGCAATTTTACTTTTTGAAATTTCTGAGTAGTACTTCTACAGAATGTATGGCCATTTTAGATATTGCCATTATTCTTCTAGAATAATAGTTTCTCAAAAGATTCTTTTAAAGTTGGGATGGGCTCTGATAAAATTGCCAAAAACTACATTTCAAAATCAATATACACTCATAATCTAAAATTTAATATTCTCACAATATATTCATCAATTTCCTATTTGCAAATGATGAGCTTCTTGCAGTTTAAAAGTTATAATTAAATCTCAGTTCCCTAATATGTATTGACTTTATGAAATTCTACTGCTGGGTATGACAGCTAGGGAATAATTTTACTTTTTAAAAATAGTTTAAATGTAATGTTTTTTTAAGATGTATTAGAGCTTTAGGCTTGCTAAAATTCCTGTAAAATTTTCTTTAAATAAACTGGATCATGGCATTAAAACAATACTCTGCATTTTAATAACATAATCAAGAATATGGGTTTTATTTTCTTCAATAATAATCCCAATTTCTTTTAGACACAATACACTTCATAAACTTTGGTATAAACTTTTGATGTGAAATGCTTATTATGCATATGTCAGTTACATTAAGTTCAACTCTGTTGAAGTAACAAATTCTATCAAACAAGCATCATTTGAAGTTAGTCAACAACTTTTATAAGAGAGAGCATAATTTATATTGAGATGTTAAATATCCTTATGCTAGATGTATTTCATTCAACAATCAACAGTTTTCTCATTAGCATGTTAGATAAAATATTTGATATTGGTTAAACAAGTGTCTTATTAATTAGCATAATGGATATTAGAAATGAGTTTAAAGGTTTGATTATAAATGTTTAGGGAATACAAAATAGCCAAAGTAGTTTAGAAAACTCTTTCCTCTAACTTTCACAAATAGGGTATATAAATCTACCTGACTGGATTTACTGAACTCCTAGGGAAAGTACCTTAATTGGTCCTGTATCAAGCCTTTTGTTTAAGAGGATTTCAGATCCATGTTTTATGAGTGTGGGGGGAATCTATAATCACTGTCGCAGGCTGATATCCTAACCTGAAATTACTCATTAAAGAGTTTAAAAGAGCTACTGGAAACACAATAAATATTAATATTATTATTTGATATTATAATAAATTATTTGTATCAATGATTTAAAATAAAGTTGTAACTTCATTTTATTAACAACCCTGCTAAATACAAATTAGAAGTCTATTGCATAAACATTATTAAAACAGATACAACCTAGTGTGAATTTTCTATTCCTTACACGTATAATTTTGTATTTAGCCCACGTCTTTAATTCTCTTTATATTCTACTCTCACTCTGCTGTTTTTCAGTTACTATTTTCACAGAAATAATCAGCCTCCTGCCTACAACAGCATGAACCAAAATGCTATAGGGCAGATTTACTTGACTTACATTAAATTTAAAGTCTACAAATAACAAAAAACAAACAAAATAAAAAAAATTAAAACCCAGCACACTACCTTTTTTTCAACATATATAAATTTTGAAAGCAAAAACCCTTCTAAGACTAGTAGAAATCAGAATAGCAGTTACCTCTGAGGCAGCTGGTTATGAATGAAAACAGGCTCCAGGGGTATTTGGCTTTCAGTTTATGTTCTACTTCTTAATCAAACTACTGGCTACATGGATGTGTTTTCTTTGTGAAAATTTATCAAGCTGTATCCTTAGGATTTTTGGTATGTATGGATATTAATTAAAATGTTTAAAATTGAGGAAAAAATGTAAGGTGGAAAATAACTGACTTCAAACTGTGGGCTCGTGTGACACTATAAATTCAGAAGAATATAAGAGTAATTTGTAAAATGTAAAAAGTAGAGAGTTGAACTCAAGATAATAAAATGGAAATTTCTAGAAGTAAGAAACAGATGTGTGTGTGTGTGTACACACGTATGCATGTGCATGAGAGGATATCCATCCCTCAAGTTTTTAATCCAGGAACCTGAGTTTTACTTTTTACTTCCTTTGCCTTTACTCTCCTTAGCCAATCTACTGCTGTGTCTCTCTAATGTTCATCTTTAATATTTCTTCATATCTCTATCCACTTCTCTTTACTCCACATCATTTCTCAGGCATGCGGCTCCAATTGTGCAGGAATTGGAACTGGGATTGTTTAGGAACAGCAATGTGTTTAACAATCTACATTCTTGTCTCCCACCGACCCATTCTTAATACACAAATGAAATGACAACTACAAAATGTAAGTCTAACTATGTTGCTAAAATATATTCAATCAAGCTTATGGCTCTTAGTATGTAGCCACAGTCTTAATGATGGCCCATGGTTGTCCTTTCATTTCATAAAATCATTCTCTTTCCCAGTTCTAGTAGTACTGGCCTTCTTTCATTCTTTTGGAGTTACCTTATTTTACACTTTCTTTGCCAGTACTACTTCCTCTGTTTGGAAGATGCTCCAACTCCATCTCACTTGAAAAGTTCGTTTTTACTCTTCACGTAGGCTCTTGGTCACTTTCTCAATGGATTACCTTCCTAATTGTCCTTACTTCAGGTTCTGGGCTGAGGCAGAGAGCAAGAGAACAGATTCTGACAGTTTCTGACAAAAGATATTTTAATTTTACACTCAAAAACAGAATAATTGAGTAAATAATAATTTTTTAAAAACTAGCTTTGGGTTTTTGTGGGGCATCCAGGAGTTGAGCTTAAACCACTATTAGTCACTTGAATTCAATAAGTCCCAATTTTAATTATAGGGCTGCAATGATATTTTGAAATTCTGGAAAATAGTAATGTAGAGCTAGCATATTCCAGAAAATTCTGGGTTTAACTTTTCTTGGTATACATTTAAATGGCATGTCAAGAGATTCTTTTGAATAAGGCTAAAAGAAATATACCCAGTAATATTATTTAAAGTATCGTTGAATATTTCTGCTTCAAATATATCTGAATTTCTTTATGAATCCCTCAAACTTCACTAGGTTATGCTTCATTAACATACAAACCCCAAATCGAAGATATATACATAGAAATATTTTATTTTATTTTCTCATATTACATGTTGACTGTGGTACTGAGTTACCTGTTTTCTTCATGGGAAGCAAATTCAGAAAACAACCCATTTGAGGAACATGCTACTTTTTTTGTAGCCAGGAAAAAGGACCATTATCATAAATGCCTTTTAAAACTTTTGCCTACAAATGACAGTGATCACTTCTGTTTGTATTTTATTGGTTATGTCTGTTCGTCTTCCCAGTGGAAGAGGCAGATGTGTAAGGTGATACTGACATGGAATCACATAAAAAGAAACAGCGAGTCTATTGGCAGATGACTACAGTATAACATATTTCATTCTGCAAGATTTGGGTCTCTAATTTGGAAAAATACAGGAGATGCTTGGAAGAGGAAATCACAATTCTCCACACATCGGCTCAATCTTAACTTTGACTTGCCAGTTCTGAATTTATTGATTGATTGTTAGATTTTTTAACAGAAGATATCAGTTTCATGAATTGCCAATCTATTTAATTCAAAGGGAAGACATGGTCACATAATCAAACATCGTTAAATCACCATCACAAGTCCATTTTAATTAGTGCAACTCTCACAAGCCTCTTCTGCACCCAGAATGTGCTAATAAGTGTTTCCACAAAGGTACAAACTTTGCCCCACTGAAAGAATGTATCAGGTCTTTGGTAATGGGAATCTTTTCTGGATCATCTTGAAGATCAGAAGGGGTCAATTGAGCATAACAAACATAATCTTTTCTTCTGAAATTTTTATTTTCCGCAATATTTACAGTTCCTCAATACAGGATAATGTACCTGTTATGCAGGGGTACTAAAATTTTGATCTACCTTAGTCCTTGTGTAGCTAGTAAGGGCTGGGGCCCTGGACTGATCTTTCAGAGCTATGAGTAGTTTTTCTACTTTGTCTAAAATGTCATAAATACATTATGTTTTATTATTTGATATTTTTGAAAGTTCTTAATATATACAGATCTTGGATATACCAAGGCATTTCTATATCTTTCTTTATCATCTGTACATTAAAACCAGGGTTGGATTAACCAATACACCTTATAATAGAACTTGTAATTTGCCAACCTACCACATCAAAATTGGTATGTGATTTCCAGGTAACCTCTCACAGTCCTGGGAAGTTAGAAGTGTGGAACGTGTGCTTCTCTACTGTCATGGAATAACCTTGTTTAGTTCCTAATTTTAGCTAATGATTTTGTAATTTATTACTGTGTGTGTGTGTGCATGTGTGGGTTTGGGTTTTCTTCTGCCTGGAAAACATTGCCCAAACCAGCCGCTTAGATTCTTCTTCACTATACTCTCCTAAGGTTTGACACAATGGACCCTTGCTTCCAAATGATCACAGTTAATAATTAAAATATTTTCTTCACCTCTGGGTGCCATGGTTAGCTAATTTATTATCCTGGCATATGAACAAGGTATTTATAATTTTCTGCCTTATCTGAATTATTTCTAAATCCCCACATTCCCATGGAGTTCTCTTGTCTACAATCCACTATTTAATAGCAACTTTATCTACCAAGTGGGATAATGAATTACAAATAATAAGATGTGATCTCAAATGTTTTAGAAAAGTAAACATGAGAAAAATAATTAAAAGTAAGTTGAAAGGACTATTTGGAAAACAAACGGAGAGTCATGGAGGTATCAAATTCCAGGGAGAGGCAGTAGCAGCCACAGTAAAAGCCAGTCAGCCAAATTTCATTTGTGTGAAATGGAAATTCATGTATTCAGTGATCATGTGGTGAATTTAATTTACATCTCCAAATTCCCTGCAGAATGGCTTCAAAAGTCCCCAAAATTCAAAAACCTAAAGGAAAAGAGATAAATTAGTAGTACTGGTGACCCTCATCTACTCCCTGACTGCCATGGGGAGGAGAAAGAAATGATCTAACCAGATGAGCCTACTTAGAGAGAGCCAGCTTAGATATGCCTAGTGACAAGAAACACAAAATGAGTATATAAACAGAAGTAAAAGAGGAAGAAGAGTTGAAGTCTCAGAAGAAATAACAAAGGCATGTTGAAATATTTTTAAATTACAATTTATTTAGTGTTTTGGTATAGAAAGCACATACTAATTGGAAATTATAAATATTTTAGGATAAATGTAGAAAAACAATCAAAGATGAAAACTTAATCCAAATCAAGACCAAGTTTATTATTTTCTTTTGTTGTTGTTGTTGTTTTTAAGCCAGGAGAGCCCATGTCATGCTAGAATAAATAGTCTTATCTGAGCTGGGGGATAATTTTAAGACATAAAGGAGGAAGTTAATTCTGAATAAGGCTGGATTTAGAAAAACAAAATTTGATTTGTTAGATAATTTGATTAAAAACTTTTTTTTGTGTGTGATTGGCCGTTGTTATAGAATGTTGTCATTGATTTGAATGTAAAACCAAATCCAACTCTCACAAAAAATAAGTCCTTTAGGTTCAAGAAGCCTTATATAAATGTACAAGTTTAGAGCAGAGACATCTTTTTCTTTATGTGCCAAATCAAGAGAAAGGCTAACACATATATCTAGCTTTAATTCTTAAAATACCCCAAGCCATTTTAGTAGTATTTTGAAATCTCATATCTCTGTTTTTGTGGAAGAGTTTATGTACATGGAAAGTGAAGAATAGCTACAAATATTTCAAATTACAGAAGTTAAAGTATTAGGAAAAAAAGAATTTAAGTAGAGTCTATGTACCTTGAAATGCACTTTATGTTCTTAAATGTGTTTCCATTAACAAACTTAAAATATGAAGATTATTGAAAATCATTATTATTTTTAAATTATACTTTAAGTTCTAGGGTACATGTGCACAACATGCAGGTTTGTTACATATGTATACATGTGCCATGTTCATGTGCTGCACCCATTAACTCGTCATCTACATTAGGTATGTCTCCTAATGTTTTCCCTCCCCCCTTCCCCCACCCCACGACAGGCCCCGGCGTGTCATGTTCCCCTTACTGTGTCCGAGTATTCTCATTGTTCAATTCCCACCTCTGAGTGAGAACATGCAGTGTTTGGTTTTCTGTCTGTGCGATAGTTTGCTGAGAATGATGGGTTCCAGCTTCATCCATGCTTCTACAATGGACATTGAACTCATCCGTTTTTATGGCTGCATAGTATTCCACGGTGTATATGTGTCACATTTTCTTAACCCAGTCTATCATTGATGTACATTTGGGTTGGTTCCAAGTCTTTGCTATTGTGAATAGTGCCGCAGTAAACATACATGTGTATGTGTCTTTATAGCAGCATGATTTATAATCCTTTGGGTATATACCCAGTAGTGGGATGGCTGGGTCAAATGGTATTTCTAGTTCTAGATCCTTGAGGAATTGCCACACTGTCTTCCACAATGGTTGAACTAGTTTGCAGTCCCACCAACAGTATAAAAGTGTTCCTATTTCTCCACATCCTCTCCAGCACCTGTTGTTTCCTGACTTTTTAATGATCGCCATTCTAACTGGTGTGAGAGTATCTCACTGTGGTTTTGATTTGCATTTCTCTGATGACTAGTGATGATAAGCCTTTTTTCATGTGTCTGTTGGCTGCATAAATGTCTTCTTTTGAGAAGCGTCTGTTCACATCCTTTGCTCACTTTTTGATGGGGTTGTTTTCTTCTTGTAAATTTATTTGAGTTCTTTGTAGATTCTGGATATTAGCCCTTTGTCAGATGAATAGATTGTAAAATTTTTCTCCCATTCTGTAGGTTGCCTGTTCACTCTGATGGTAGTTTCTTTTGCTGTGCAGAAGCTCTTTAGTTTAATTAGATCCCATTTGTCAATTTTGGCTTTTGTTGCCATTGCTTTTGGTGTTTTAGACATGAAGTCCTTGCCCAAGCCTATGTCCTGAATGGTATTGCCTAGGTTTTCTTCTAGGGTTTTTAGGTTTTAGGTCTAATATTTAAGTCTTTAATCCATCTTGAATTAAATTTTGAAAATCATTATTCTTTATTTAAGAACATTGAGACAACTATCCCTTGTGTTTTCTTTAACAAAATGGCTTGTTTTATAAGGAATCATATTTCTTTGATTATTCTAAATTTTCATAGCAACTTCTTATTAAGTAAGTTCATTACATTTAATTTCAGAAAGCAAATTATTTTATTTTCTCTGGAGTTATAAAATGAATTTATGTTATGATTACTTTAGATAATTTCTTTGTATTTGCTCTATTTCTTTTTATTTCACATTTCTCCTTTTATTAGTTCAATATTACTTAGTAATATTAGTCCAGTAGATAATATTAAAATGTATAAATGAGTAAACATAAAAATGACATTTCCCACCACTGATATTCATCATAGAATGCCGATGAGTGGATGCTTGTTTAGATGTATGTGTGTGCATATCAGTTTGTATGTATATTCACATCTATGCACTGTACTAGACCAAAAAACTAACAATGTCAGGGCTGAAATTGTGGTCTGACTGGGTACAGCTCCTGTTTAAACATGGATGTGTGATTTTTCAGGCCCATCCAGAGGTAATTACAAAGATTTTACCTGGCAGACCTCATGGGAAGATTGCTTCCCTTCCCACTCCTGTTTTGATGCTCAGCTAGTGCACTGCAGTCTCGAAGACAGTTGCAGTTTAGGACTAAGATCTCCAGTCAGGTCATGCTCTTTCACAAATTTACATTCTTAGCCCAGGGGCCATATTCCCAGGTATCTTTGTCTAAGACCTTGGACAGAGATCATCTTTAGACACCTCTGGTGAGGCCTTCTCACTAGAGAAAAAGAGAAAAATTAAAGATACTTTTCCCCACTCTGACTCAGTATCTAGTAATTTTTCAGTCCTAGACCTATCCAGTGGGCCCTCTCCCAGCCCACGGGTCCAAAATAGTGGCAGAGACTTTTGTTTAGCGCTCCTTCAACAGTGAGAAAATCGACACATCTTTGCTGATCCACCTGACCCTCTCCCAGCACATTGCTTTATAGAGGAGCATGAAACAGAGGGAACTGGTGTCTTTGATTTTAGCTGTCTGCTTATACCATGGTGATAAATGATTATAGACTTTGCTGTTACTTTCATTCTGGCTCAACTTTGCTTCAGTTGGTTACTCCATCACTTGGCAGCTCAGCTTTCCCTCAGCTCAGCTGACCTCCTGATGCTGACAACAAGGGAATGTATCAAAACACCAGAGAAACCATGAGTTTCTCACTAAGCAAGGGCAAATCTAAAAAATGCAGAGTTCTATGTACTTGGAAACTACAAAGTCAAAATATAACATGTTGGAAGCTTTCACTCAGCTCAGCTCAGCTGACACTGACAAAATAGGGTTTTTGTTTTTTTTTTAGTTTTGTTCAGCATTTCCATGGTTTCCATGGTTGTGGTAAGAACAAAATACATATGCATATATAAGCTAGAAAGCACAAGTTGTGTCATTTTGGTGATTCTGCACTCACATTAAATGTTTTTTATATTTACATTTAAAGCTTCCAGTGTGCAATATAAAGATAACAACAAAATTCATATGAATTTTTTTTTTTTTTTGAGATGGTGTTTCACTATGTTGTCCATGCTGGACTCCATCTCCTGGCTCTAAAGATCCTCCCATCCTAGCTTCTTGAGTAGCTGGGAATATGATATTTTAACATTTTATTTTTTTTTCAGACTGAACAACAAAGTGAGACCTCCCATCTCTACAAAAGATTAAAAAATTAGCCAAATTTTGTTGTGAGAGCCTGTAGTCCCAGCTACACAGGAGGCTGCAGCAGAAGATCACCTGAGCCCAGGAGTTTGAGGATTCAGTGAGCTAGGATGCTGCCACTGCATTCCAGCCTCAGTGACAGAGTAAGACCCCATGTCTAAAAAAGTAAATAAAATACAGTTTTTAAAGTTTTTTTTTTAATTTTTAAAAATCTTTAAAATTTTCTTAAATGTCTTTATTTAGAAGGCTCTTTTTTTTTTTTTTTTTAATCTCCTACCTTAATGTGTTGGAGTAAACAGAAATAATTCACATTCATAAAGTGTAATGACTAGCAATCTATTTAAACTTGTAGAAAAAAACAAAGAATAATTACTACATTGTAAATGCTTATTGGGTTATGAAACTACTCCTTGTTTTCTACCTATATATTCTCTTATTGTTAATAACTTGATGTTGGAGAGCACGCTTCCCAGTTGCAGTGTAACACAGTGCCTACTATGTGAATTGTTTATTATTATTATTATTATTATACTTTAAGTTCTAGGGTACATGTGCATAACGTGCAGGTTTGTTACATATGTATACCTGTGCCATGTTGGTGTGCTGCACCCATCAACTCGTCAGCACCCATCAACTTGTCATTTACATCAGGTATAACTCCCAATGCCATCATTCCCCCCTATCCCCTCTCCATAATAGGCCCCAGTGTGTGATGTTCCCCTTCCGGAGTCCAAGTGATCTCATTGTTCAGTTCCCACCTATGAGTGAGAACATGCAGCATTTGGTTTTCTGTTCTTGCGATAGTTTGCTGAGAATGATGGTTTCCAGCTGCATCCATGTCCCTACAAAAGACACAAACTCATCCTTTTTTATGGCTGCATAGTATTCCATGGTGTATATGTGCCACATTTTCTTAATCCAGTCTGTCACTGATGGACATTTGGGTTGATTCCAAGTCTTTGCTATTGTGAATAGTGTCCCAATGAACATACGTGTGCATGCCATAAGTAGAAAGCTGAAACTGGATCTTTTCCTTACTCCTTATACAAAAATTAATTCAAGATGGATCTGAGACTTAAATGTTAAGCCTATTACCATAAAAACCCTAGAAGAAAACCTAGGTAATACCATTCAGGACATAGGCATGGGCAAGGACTTCATGTCTAAAACACCAAAAGCAATGGTAACAAAAGCCAAAATTGACAAATGGGATCTAATTAAACTAAAGAGCTTCTGCATAGCAAAAGAAACTACCATCAGAGTGAACAGGCAACCTACAGAATGGGAGAAAATTTTTGCAATCTACTCATCTGACAAAGGGCTAATATCCAAAACCTACAAAGAACTCAAACAAATTTACAAGAAAAAAACAAATAACCCCATAAAAAAGTGGGCAAGGGATGTGAACAGACATTTCTCAAAAGAAGTGATGCATATACAGCCAACAGACACATGAAAAAATGCTCGTCATCACTGGCCATCAGAGAAATGCAAATCAAAACCACAATGAGATACCATCTCACACCAGTCAGAATGGCAATCATTGAAAAGTCAGGAAACAACAGGTGCTGGAGAGGATGTGGAGAAATAGGAACACTTTTATACTGTTGGTGGGATTGTAAACTAGTTCAACCATTATGGAAAACAGTATGGCGATTCCTCAAGGATCTAGAACTAGAAGTACCATACAACCCAGCCATCCCACTACTGGGTATATATCCAAAGGATTATAAATCAAGCTGCTATAAAATAGGGGTTTTTGATACACTATGACAAAAGAATGTATGAAAACACCAGAGAAACCATGAGTTTCTCACTAAGCACAGGCAAAGCAAACAAACAAACAAACAACAGCAACAACAAAAAACAAAGCAGAGTTCTATGTACTTGGAAACTACAAAGTCAAAACAAAAATATGTTGGAAGGTTATGTCGAGGAACCCCTGAATTGAAGCTCTGCAACTGGGATTAAACAAGGCTGATTGTCTCAGTGAGTAAGATCCTCCAGGCAAGAGTAAGGTGCTTCAATCTCACTGACAGAATTTCAAACATCAATGTTTCTCATCACCTATTAATTTATAGAACAAAGTGTCTCAGTGACTAAGAAATAAATAGTCACTCAAAGACAGGACTGGTTATGACACTTTGCAGCTATCCTGTGTCCTTGAGATAACTATTGTATGTATGTTTTGTGTTTAATTTGATGAAATCAGCAACATCTTTCCATGCCAGTATATGTATGTCCACTATTGTGTATTTGGGCAGAATATTATGGTCTCTGGGTGTTATAATTTTTAACTTAGTTTGCACATTTTGTTCTTTGGATAGAAATTATTCTATAAAATTATTTTACTATTCCAATTGTCTTAGATGATATTTCTAGAATTAGAATTAATGAATAATGCATCAGAACTGTTATTAGTTTAATATACTTGATTAGGCATGTACCAATTTACATTTCATTCAGCATTTTGTGAGTATTGTTTATTACTTTTATCTTCAGATAATTTATTATTGGTTTATTTGCAAATAAAATATTTTAGTCTATTTATTAATTTCATTTCTTTTTGGTGAAGTCTCTTTTGTTTCATAAATTGAGAATATCTTACTATTGGGATGTAAGTTTCTTATCTGAAGAGTCACATTTTTGAAATTTTGTGTTATCAGAAACCTAGGTTTTTGAATATGACTTATGTTGGAGTCCTAAAAAGAGTTCCTGTATCCATCTCAAGAATATAAACGCGTTACTATACTGTCCTCTTATACCTGTGACTTCACTGTATTTCCCTGTTTATATGTTGTTATATGTCTAGTAGATAAAGTCCCTTCCCCCAAAAGATATCCACATCCTGTTTCCCATAACTTGTACATTTGTTACCTCACATGGCGAAAGGAACTTTTGTAGATGTGGCTAAATTAAGGATTGAATTGGGGAAATTATTCTGAATTATCTGGTTGGGCCAGGTATAATCACAATAGGGCCTCAGAGGATGAAAGCAGGAATTGCAAGGTCAAAGAAGACACGACGGGAGAATCAGATGTCAAGGTAACATAGATCCAGGAGTGAAGCAACGTTGACTGCCTGGAGAACCTGGAAAAGATGAGGAGATATGTTCTCACCTAGAGCTTCCAGAAGAAACAAGCCCTTCCCACCCATTTTGTGGGATGTATGAAAGCCAGCAATGTAATATGATCCATTTGTGTTGTTTGAAGTGACTCAGTAAGTTTGTGGCATTTTTTGCAGCCAAAGTAGGAGACTGATATGATAATACATTTTGAACATATCTAGAAGTTATTTAGTTTCTGACATGACTTCTGTTTCCTTTTTTATAGCTAACTTACCAACAGGGGAAAAACCAATTATTTTTAATAATTCTCAGTGATTCGAGATCTCATCATTCATAGTATATTGAATGAAGAAAATATGTGAATTTATGCACATTTAGACATGCAATTGTATTTCCCATTATATTCTGTCAAAAAATTCTATAGTGTCCCCTACATTTTACAGGAAGAAAAAAAAACATTCTTCCTATACGATAATATTTGTCTTTCTAACTGTACTCAGGATCCTTTCACCTCTGGTCTACTTAGGACTTTGTCATGTCACTCACTCTTTTCACTTCCCAGTGTCCTCTTCTCATCAGGTACAAACACTTATAACTCTAGTCCTTGTTCCCCACTGGCTGTTGACATTAGATATATTTTAAATTATATTTTTGAAATTTTTATTAAATTGTGTAATGATTGAGAATGATTATAGGAGAATTGATAATGTTGTAATATTAAATTTTCCTATTAACTTGATTCTCTTAGATTCCAGAGAAACAATCATATTGTGCTTAAGACATTTTTAACACCTTTCTGATATTTCTATTTTGCATTCATTTTAATGATAATGCATGGGATTGGATAAATAAAATGTCAATAGAGTCAATCTTCACTTTAATCTTCAAAGGAGATTGGTAGGAAAGTTCTTTTGTTGATACTGCAAATGAGAATTTTCCTATCAACAATAGGCCATGTCTGTTGGTTTCATTTGGTGATTCTTAATTTGATAAACATTTTGTTCTTGTATTGTGATTTACACTTAGGAAAGGAAATTTTATTCAATGTGACAATAGCTATTTACATCTAGTTTTTGTGCAATTATGATTGCTGTATTTTTTCAAATTTAAACTACAAATATGAAGACTTTTAAAGGAGATTAAATATTTATTTTTCCAATCACTGAGATAAAATATATACAGTTCTTATGTATGTGTATTTTAAGGTATTAATAAATTACATTTGTTTTCTTTAAGATTTTTTAATGCATATTTACAAGTGAGATTGCTTAGTTTTGGTGAATTGTGCTAATTTTTTCATCTTTTCTAAATACTGTATAATATTACTTATTTTTAAATTTCACTCAAGAGATATATAGAGACAGATGGAGTTTGACATTAAAATGTATCCATTTTTTGTAATTCATTTATTTAAATGCAATGTAATCTTTTAAGTATGATTGAAATATAAACTATTGTTATTAATTTTGTATCTTGTGACATGACCTTATAAGTAGCATGCTATAAACTTTTAAGCAATTGAGATTGTCTTGGAGATGTTTCATGGGTACCTTGTATTTTAACAGTGTATAATATGTAATGTGTTAAATCAACTTTACTAACTTTATTAAATATTTAAATTATGTCTATTTCTTGTTTTGTGCACATTTCCACTGTCAAATGTTTGGAAAAAAATTATCTTTCGCTCTTGTATTTCTATTAATTTTATTTTCATTTTACCTATTTTGGAGAAGTAGTTTACTACGGTGATTCAGAATATATACTAATATATTCATATATCCTTATATTGCTTGAAATCTACAGAGCATTTGAAATTGTTTACCAATTTTAAACCTTATTCTTTTGGCTTCCACGATACCACACTCTGCTGGTCTTCACTCTATGTTCTGGTCAATGGTTCTTGATTTTCTGTTTCACTTCTTCTGAATGACCCCAAAATGCTGAAATTTTACAGGGATTTGTTACCAATCGTCATCTCTTCTCTAGTACTTCTCCCTAAATAATCCCTTACTCTCCCATGACATCTATTACAATAGATATGCTAAGGGCTTCCCTTCTCTATTGCAATTTGCATTTATTTCCCAAGCTCCAATCAATATATTTAACTTGCTTGATATAACCACCTTATTTTGGATACCTTGTTGAAAATATCAATTCTTGATTAATTACAATTGAAATAGTAATATCTAGTTTTTCAGGCTGATACAGCAATAGATGTATACATTAAAATAATGTATTCCAAACACCCAGTAAATATCTGGATTATAGTAGGTGATACAATGATCTATTGTTAATAAAAATTCAATAAGCATGTTTGAATATTAAGGGGAAGATCTGCCAGAGAGATTAATCAAAGTGCAGGGACAGAATTGAGAATACACTGGACGTAGTTGAGGAAAACAAGTAATCTGTTGCGTGTGGAATGAACTCAAATCCAAGCTCTTCCTCTAACTTTCTCTCTGGTCTTTATGTCACACTAATGATTTGTAATGTCAGTTTCAGGTTTAAAACTGTAATTTCATGAACAGTGGAATCTCAACAGTAGTAACAGCAATAATTGAAGACGCATGGATTTAAGGAGCCAACATAACTGACTCTACATAAGATAACTTCAGTATTTACATAGCAGTCTCAGGTGCCTTGGGATTTGTGGGCTCCCCCCCTACTGTTGTTGCAGGACTTTCCCTAGTTCAGCTGAAGATGGGTTCTTGTTATCCCACGGCCATGAAAATTTGGACTCACAGACAGTTTGAGGGGTGAGCAAAGCAGGGTTTCATTGTGTGAAAATAGGAAAAAAGAGGGAAACAGGGACTCTCACTAGGCCAGAGTCCCTGCTAGAGTGCTTCCTGCGCAGCAATTCAAATCTCAGGTTCCACGCAGGAAAAGGAGGGGCCAGGCTCCCTGCAGACGTAGACATGGTGAATTTCCTGAGGTTCTACCCCAGTGGGCAGGCTGGTTGGATTCTTTCCAGGGGTCCCTTCCCACCTGGCTCTCTCACTGTCACATAGGCATTCTTAAACTGAAAGCTCAAATCCAGAAGTGGAAAACATAGGACATAAAACTGACTTTGGATTGGGGTGTTCTTACCACTTAACATTACAGAAACCTAGCAGCTTGCAAAATAGTGAGTCCTAATTTGTGCTCAACCAGAAGGCAGATAGGATAGGAATGTTCTTCCCTATATTCTTCACAATATAGCTAGAATTTGTGGTGGCTTTCTTTCTAAGAAAGCTATTCCATACTTTCAAGTTGTACCCTTTCTGATTATGTTTACTTCAGTAATGTCTAAATTATATTGGAGATTATTTGTACACTTATTTATCACTTATTTGAAAAGGATTTACAACAAAACAATGCTTAGGGAGGGTTCCCATTAAACCCTTTTTTAATTACCTAATTGTATCACTTTTGTAGAACTGATACTGAAATTGGGAAAGTGATTGGTGAGTACTTAAAGCCTTTGAATAGGAGATGAGTTATCTCAAAATCACTCAGAATGATTCAAAATACTTGGCTCCAAATTGATAATATGAATCAAAGATCAATTATAATTATCGTAATAAAATAACACTTTAATTTTCTTAAACAACAGAGAAAATGAAGTATGGAAATGGTTGTGATAACAGAAATCAAATCATGTGATAGTTACAAGAATTAGTACAAGAGTGAAACTGAAGGGTCTTGGTGACTGTTTGAGCAGATAATGATATAAGAATCAGGATAAAAACCAAGATTTCCTTTCGTGTCTATAAAAAACATGTTATTGGTTTTAATAATAAGGCAGATTAGTAGAATATTCATTAGAAGAGTAATAGCATTTTTAAAATTCATTTCATAGTAGACCTTATAAAACATCGGATAATAAGAAAAAATATTTTTGTTTTAGAGATGTTTGAGAGTTTCAAAGTGGAAGTAAAATACGGTTAGTTTCCCATTTTTCTAAACATTGAAAACTTTAAGGAAGGAAGAAAACCGGCAATTGGTTCCCAACAATGTGTCAAGAAGGTAATTAATTCATAGGACCTTTGGATCACATAGTATTACCACATACAATAAGAGCAACAAGAAGTCTTCTGTTGAGAAGATGTATGTGGCTTCCTTCTGCCTCTTGTTTTTATCTTAAGACATAAATTTTTATTTGAACCTGACAATTTGTTGTCCTTGCACTTCTATATGAATTCTCCACAAGAAAATAAAAAAAAAAAATAGCAGTAAAACATCAAAGGACAATTGTTGTTTTTTGCTTTCTTATCTTTCCTTTCACAAAAGCAAGTATTGGATTGTTAAGCTCTCAACAAAGGTTATTTTTTATTCTATTCTAAGTGTGAATTATATTCTAAGCTACTTTCATTTTATTCTAAGTATGAATTCTAAATTAGTATACATGTTGAAAGTTCCAATTAATTATCATATGGACTAAGTAACAAAAAGTATGCATAAATTTATAGAATTTGCAATTAAATATTCATGGGAATAACAGAGTTTATTTAATTTATGTAAGCAGGAAGAAACGAAGTTGAGAAATGAAGATAAAGGAAGGAATAGAGGTACTATCAAAAATAAAAAACGAGAATCAAAAATTAGCTCCAGCAGCATTACTTTTCATGAATACCATGTTACCTATTCTTGATTAGAATCAGTGAATTTGTCAATTAACCGAATATTGTGATGGGGTGGGGGGTGCAGATAAAATGGTTAATACCCCTTCAAAAGGTTTTTAAATTTGTAGGATAACTTGAGTTGTGGACAAAATAGATTAATTGAATATCTTAAAATCATTAATTAACAATCAAGATGGGAACAAATAAAATTTAGATACAAATCTGACAAGACGTTTTACTGAAATTGTGTAAGTGGTCTTTCCAAACTCTCTGTGTAGGCAAAGAGGTGATATTGAGATGGGGTTTTACCAAGAGGCCTAGGAGCATTGGAATTCTATTTCCACCCACTACATGCAAAAAGTTCCCACACACCAAGTAAGAGAAGTACACAATGATTGAGACTCTAATCATCTTTATGAATATGATTCTTTGCACTCAAGCAGCAATATTAATTTAAGCTTGGTTACATCATAAATGACTTCTTTTAAATTTCTGAAATACATGTTGGACTAGGCTGCAAAAGGAAATTATCAGACCTCCTTTATATCCTTTAAAAAGTCTAATATGTTAATGTGTTATCTGACCACTAATGAGTAAAAAAAAAATGAGCAAATAAATAAGTTTTTGTCCAATTCCTATATGTTCTTGCTGTCTGAGACTCCTACTCAGGTATTCTTCAAGTGACTCCTCCAGTCCCTGTGACAGTCAGCTTTTCTGAGTTGGAACAACACTGAACAAAAAATGGGGAAACCAATCTCTCTGGATCTTTTCCCTTTGGCAACACCCTCAATTCCCACACCCCTCAAGTCGTGTGGAAACAAATACAATCACAAGAACCTCATACAAACCATATTTAATATTCTTAATAAAGTCTGATCCTAAAGAACAAAAAAATGACCCCATCTCTGCCACCATCCTTATCAACACTTTTCTTTCCTGGGGGAAGTTTGGAAAAATAGGATACTGGAAATCATGAGATTTCAAAAGGATATAATACCTAAAAATATATAATACCCAAAATGATGCCTACAAAAATACTGTATTTCTCTAGCGCATTTATGCTCTCATTTTTTCAAACTCTTTAAACTCCTTACTTAAGAATAATTGACCCTTCTCCAGGCCAAGGCAAATTCTTCCCCTTGGTAAATAAAGCCTACCTACTGCCCATATTACAACTGCATTGTCAATTTATTTCTATGTATTGAATTTATCCTACTTAAAACCCTTTTAAAAATTCTGCAGTTTTACAAAAGTCTCCTTTGATGCTACTTTCTTCTTTAGCTATTGACCATTTTCTTCTTCAAATTTCTTTAAGAATATTGTACTCTGGCCAGGTGTGGCGGCTCACGCCTGTAATCTCAGCACTTTGGGAGGCAGAGGCAGGCGGATCACCTGAGGTTGGGTGTTTGAGACCAGCGTGACCAACATGGAGAAACCCTGTCTCTACTGAAAATACAGAAAATTAGCTGGGCATGGTGGTGCATTCCTGTAATCCCAGCTACTCTGGAGGCTGAGGCAGGAGAATTGCTTGAACCCAGGAGGTGGAAGTTGCGGTGAGCCAAGATGGTGCCATTGCACTCCAGCCTGGACAACAAGAGCAAAACTTCATCTAAAAAAAAAGAAGAAGAAGAAGAAGAAAAATATTATACTCTAATTTTCACATCCCATACTCCTTAAATCCACTCAAAATATATTTGCAATACTTCAATATTTCCTCAGCAATAAGATGAATGCCCTACTTGTTGTAAAATATGTTAGCAATTTCTCAGTCCTCCTTGTATTTACCAAGGTGATTGATTGATTGATTGATTGATTGATAGATAGATAGGTAGATAGACAGACAGAGAAAGACAGAGAGACAGAGAGGTCAAAGAGTCCAGATTTCTCACCCAACAAAATGGGTGCATATTCCAGTGGTCCTTTGAAGTCCTTCTCTCATAGCTTGAGGTAAGAGGGAAACATGCAGGGTCAGAAATTCATTCATTCCTGCATTCATTTAAATAGATTCCTTAAAATGATTGCTCTCTCACTATATATAGAGAGGGGTGTATCTATATCTATGGAGGGATAGGTAGATAGATAAATATTTAAATATTAAGAAAACAACGAAGGAAATCCAAAGAGACTGAGAAACCCTAATGTATTAGTGATTTCTATATACATGTATCTACATATTTCTCCCACTGAATTTCAGAACAATACTCTCAAGACTTTCCTCTTATCCAACTGACCACTTATCCTTTGTCTCCTTTAAAGTTTCCTCTTTGATTACTTGCTTCTTGATGTTTAAATATCCCAGATTCAGTCTTTGGAAAACTTAACTTTTCAATCTGCATGTAACACCTTATTAATCTCATCCAATTTAGAGTTTTAATAATCATTTGTAAGGAAGAAGAACAATTCCAAATACGTTTCCTGCCAGAACTCTCCCATAAACTTCCAATACTATATATATAAATATACAATCTTATATGCATATATATGATTATACATATATGTATAATTTCTGACTTTATATCTCCTATCAGTTTCTTCATATCTGAAACTTATGTCCAAAAGGCCCTGTATTATATTGAAAATCTGCTCTTCCTGCAGTCTTTCTGATAACAGTAAACAAGTTCACCCTCACCTTCCTAGCTGCACAGATTGTAAAAACATGGAATCATTTATGACTATTCCTCATATATATATATATATATATTACTATATTCCTTATATATGTATATTACTATATTCCTCATCCATATATATTACTTTCTCCTTTAACTATTGCCCAATTTTCTGCAAATTTCTTTAAAAATATTATACTCCAATTTTCACATCACATACTCTTTGAACCCATTCAAAATATATTTGCAATATATACAATTATATATGTCACATTGAATATGATATATTAAATTCAATATGAGATATATATATATATATATAAAAAATTCAGTAAGTTAACAAAATCTCCTGTCTCTACTTTCAAAATGCATGAAAATCCCAACCAGTTCTCACACATCTGTTGAAAACCTAGTGCAAGCTATCATTATTTCTTTATCGGATTATTGTAATGGACCAGTCCCCTTGCTTTCACATGTGTTCTCTTTCATCTGCCTTTAACACAACAGCTAGACTGCTATTGTTAAAGGAGAGTTCAGATCACGCTTCTCTCTACTCAAAATCCTCCATTCTATTCCTATCTCACTCCTAGTAAAAGCCTTAACATGGTCTATGATACATGGTACACTGTTTAGTCATTGTTCCTTATGCATTGCAGATATGTGTTCATGTCTATAGCTGTATTCCTGTTGTCTCAACAGCCTGGATTACTCCTCCCCAAATATTTGCATATCTCAGTTCTGCACCATTTTAGGCTTTAATCCAATGTCACCTTCTCAATAAGAATGTCTTTGCTGGGCACGGTGGCTCACGCCTGTCATCCCAGCACTTTGGGAAGCCAAGGCAGGTGGATCGCAAGGTCAAGAGATGGAGACCATTTTGGCCGACATGGCGAAATCCCATCTCTCCTAAAAATACAATTATCTTCTGGGTGTGGTGGTTCATGCCTGTAGTCCCAGCTACTTGGGAGACTGAGGCAGGAGAATCACTTGAACCTGGAAGATGGACATTGCAGTGAGCCGAGATCGTGCCACTGCACTCCAGCCTGGGTGACATCAATAAATAAATACATAAATAAATAAATAAATAAATAAAGTAAAAGAATGTCTTTTACTGTGCTTTGTGTTTCCTTATTGTGCTTATTACCATGTAAAAAACATAGATTTTACTAACATTTTTGGAATCTATAAGATGATGAGTGAAGTATCCTTGAGCTTTATGTCACAAGTGAACTTTGTGTTTTCTGTGAAGTGTATATACATTTCACTTGCTTAGAAACAAAGTTGAATTTCTATAAGATCTTTTTCTAATGGTTTAAGTTGTACAGATTAAAGTAAATGAAAGCTGTGCTATCATAGTTGCCAAAAATATCCCTATATCCAATTAAAACCTAAGTTTGTGATGAAAAATAGTTTTTTTCTTTTAATGTTTTGTTTACTGTCATTCAGAATGTTTTCTGTCATCTACTAGACCATCAATGTATTTTAGTGAATGCCAGAGTGAATGTGTTTCTAACATTGAAGTCTTCTTCCTAACCTCAAACTACAAGAGAAGGGCTTCATGGGGCCACTGGAATATGCACACCTTTTGTTGGGTAAAAAATCTAGACCATTTGACACCTTCTGAGAGACCTAAAAGTAAGAAGCTGTGCTTGCCAGATAAATTATGGTGAAAGGTTTAAGCCCATTAGACTCTAGCTACATTTCCATTGATGGCATGGGTTATAGAAAGTATGAGCATATTCTTTAAACCATAAGTGGGCTATAAAAAGAGAAATCTTATAGAATATTTTAAATATTGTCACCATGGGAGTTCAGGGAAAGAAATTGCCAGCTAGAAAGCCAAGGCCAAAGTAAAGAAGATAAACTGCTGAAAAAAATGCATCAACATATGTTATGAAAAGAATGACTTAGTGTTTCCAGAGAAGGACTTGAAAAAACTCAGGAATATATTCTAAGACAATGAGATCCAGCCCTTAATTCTTGCAATCTATCCATCTGACAAAGGGCTAATATCCAGAATCTACAAGAGACTTAAATTTGCAAGAAGAAATAAAACAAATAATCCCATCAAAAGGTGGGTGAAGGATATGAACAGACATGTCTTAAAAGAAGACATTTATGCAGTCAACAAACATATGAATAAAAACTCATCATCACTGGCTATTACAGAAATACAAATCAAAACCACAATGAGATACAATCTCCCTCCAGTTAGAATGGCGATCATTAAAAAGTCAGGAAACTACAGATGCTGGAGAGGATATGGAGAAACAGGAAGGTTTTACAATATTGGTGGGAGTGTAAATTAGTTCAACCATTGTGGAAGACAGTGTGGTGATTCATCAAGGACCTAGAACCAGAAATACCATTTGACCAAGCAATCCCACTACTGGGTATATACCCAAAGGATTATAAATCATTCTACTATAAAGATACATGCACATGTATGTTTATTGCAGCACTGTTCACAATAGCAAAGTCTTGGAACCAACCCAAATGCCCATCAATGATGACTGGATAAAGAAAATGTGGCACATATACACCATGGAATACCATGCAGCTATAAAAAAGGATGAGTTCATGTCCTTTGCAGGAACATGGATGAGGCCGGAAACCATTATTCTCAGCAAAATAACACAGGAACAGAAAACCAAATACCACATGTTCTCACTCATAAGTAGGAGTTGAACAATGAGAACACACGGACACAGGGAGGGGAATGCCACACATTGGGGTCTGTCAGTAGGTGGGGGTCTAGGGGAGGGATAGCATTAGGAGAAATACTTAATGTTGATGTCGCGTTAGTGGGTGCAGCGAACCACCATGGCATGTGTATACCTAGTAACAAACCTGCACCTTTTGCACATGCATCCCAGAACTTACAGTATAATATAAAAAAAGAAAAAAAGATAGTAGCTAGTGAGTGAGCTAGGAAGGAGATGAGTAAGACAAGGAAGAAGCCAACAGCATTCTAGTTTCTGCTCAGGTACCTTCTGCTAACAATCTCCTTCTCTCTGGAAGGCAGCCCTATACCAGAAAATTGCTAACTTTTGTTAAGCATATTTGATGTTCATCTTTATAGTCATTATTTTTTTGTCAATCAAAGCACAAGCTTGTTGAATGTAGGTTATTTGCTATTTTTTTGTCAATCAAAGTACAAGCTTGTTGAATGTAGGTTATTTGCCTGTTCTGTTGTACTCACTGCTGACTCTCTCATACCTAGAAAAGTGCCTGGCATATAATTTATTGAATGAAGTAACAAACAATGATAGTCTTCAAACACTGAATAGTCATCAGAAAGAATGTGGGTTGAACATGCATGTGTGCACCCAAAAAAGATAAGAAGTAGGAGTGTTCATGTGTATAAATTTGTATTACTAAAGCTAAACATTATCCACTGTCAATGATATCCAAAGACATTATTTTATTTGAATTATATCTTATATCATGTATATAGTGAAGAAGGAGAAAAATATGTCAGCAAGAGGTATTTTTGATTTTTAAGAAATAGATATTTATATTGTAGAAATGCATTTTTTAAAACTGATAATAGGGTTCTACAAATATGACAAATTAAACTATTATTAGACCAGAAGAGAACACTACAAGTTAGTATGCTGAGGCAGAGGGTAGTCTTAGGCTCCGAAAATACACTGTGATGAAAATAAAAGAGATTGAACAAAACTTTGCCTAAGTAGAGCCCAGGCTCTTCCACATCTACCTATGATCACATCTAGCTGTGAAATTAGATTAAAATGTCTTGCAGTGAATATTTGTGAAGGTCAGCACAATGGACTCTCCATAACCCTGTGAAAATGTTCTTCTTAAGTCTTAGTCTCCACTACCTCAAGATAGAGATCCTAAATCTGCTTCCTTATTCCAAAAGATGATGCTCTTAATCCAATGAAATCATGTGTACAGAAATAAATAAAATATTGGAAGGTAATATTTTAACAGAAAAAAAGAAATTATTCTCTGAGTAATTTCAAATATAGATTATAATGCAAGCAAATTGATTTTTATATTAATGGCTAAACACAACAAGAAAATTCATTGGCAATATGTAACAGTGACTATTTAATATTTTAAATAGTCAAATTTCAGAATTATCTCTTTTTAGTAACAGCACTTTCAAGAGTCAGACATAGTGTTAGACCTTATGTTAGGATTCTTCAGAGAAACAGAACGAACAGAATGTGTATCTGTCTGTACACACAAACACAAACACACATACACAAGTTTTTTCTTTTTCTTCTATACACATATTTTCTTAAAGGGATTTATTTTATGAGAAATTGTATTATGGAGGTTAAGTCTAGACCCAAGAAAGTTGATGGTATACTTTTATTCTGAGTCCAAAGACCGGAAAACCAGAGAGCTGATGATGTCTTCATCCAAGTTCAAGTCCAGCTCTGAAGACAGAATAAGATCATTGGCCCAGCTCTAAGACAGACAGACAGACAGGCAGAATGAGTGAATTTTCTCTCAGCCTTTTGTTCTATTCAGACCTTTAATGGCTTGGATGAGGCTTAATCACATTAGGGAGCAGGGGGAATCTGCTTTACCCAGTATACAGATGCAAATGTTAATCTTTCCTTCAAAAAACATATTAGACACTCTCCGAGTGTCACTAACCAAATACCTGGGCATTCTGCAACACAATCAAATTGACACATAAAATTCACTATCACAGATATTAAAATTGAATCAGTGTTATAGATAATTTATAATTAAGCAGCTCATTAAAACCTTTTATTATTTTCAGAATTCTCTAAAGGCAATAATTGTGATATTCTTCAAAACATTGAAAAGGCATTTTCCAAAACTGTATCCCTGCTTTAGTTTTTACATTGTGAAAGTTTATGTGCAATTTGAATGACATTTTGTGCAGTTTTAACAACAACAGCAAAAAACAAAAAAGCAAAACAACAACAACAAAAAGTCATACACATTTTTCTGTTGTGCTCATTACTAACAGAAGAAAAAAATCTATGGTAATTGCATTTTCATAATACAAAAAGCCTTAAAAAGTAAGAGTCTTGATGCTTATAAGCAGCTGAAAATTACTATCATATTGCTTGCAACATGCTACTAACATTGTAGCATTGCATACAGAAACTGTGAGGAAATATCCACATTTAAACATGCATTTAATCATTTGCTAATAATTTATTTTGAAAATACATATAAACTGAGAGGTAGAAAAATAATTTTATGCCAAGTTAAAATTAAAATAAGATAAAGAATAGCATATAATTTGTTTTCTAAGTAGAGATTTTCTAGACTGATCAGCAGTTATTCCAAAATTATTTCCATTAGATAATCAAATTATTACAAATGTCAGGGAAATAATTATTTCAATGAGTAGAAAGTATGTCTTCTTCCCTTTATAATACTTATTCTTCTGAGGTTATATAGAGACAGTTTCAATACTACAGAAAGATTCCACCTTCGCTTATGATCGAAAAGTTCTACTAATGAAAAGAACAGTGAAAAATAAATATTGGATATCATTTAGTAATCACTGTCATTTTCCACATTCAAACCATTAGCCAACTAGAAGTCCTCCAGAATTGATCTCCCAAACATAAACCAAATATGTTTTTGTTCTTTCCTCCATTTCTAATATGAGATTGTTAATCCATGACAAAATCTTCAGTGGCCTCCACTGTTATAACAGTTTTCTAACTGTCTTCCTTGGTAACACTTTTTTTTTTTTTGGCCATACTTAGCTATTAATGAAAACAAATTACCCCAAAAGTTGATAGCTTAAAGAAATAATGATTTTTCCAAAGTTCATGAGTCTACAAAGCAACTAGATGTTTCCGATGATCTTAACTTGGTAGGGATTTTATGGTCTTGGCTTAGACTCTGTCATGTGTCTGTCAGGCAGCTGGCTGTTGGCTGTTATAGGATAATCTCAATTTATACCACCAGCTCTGTCCCTTTTCCTCCAGCAGGCGAGCCTGCACATCTTCTCAGGATGATTTCTGAGGTCCAAATGAGAGACAGATCTACACAATGCTTATAAGGCTTAGACTCAGATCTGCGATGCTCTCACTCTACTTCCATTCTATAAACCAAAATTCGTAAGGCCAAACTAGATTAAAGGCATGGAGAAATAGAAACAGTGAGAGTTGCTGGAAAGTCACATTGCAAAGAGTGTGGATAAACACAGGAGGTCATCAATAGGAGTGCTGAGAGTGGAGAATTGGAGTCACGTTTTCTGGAAATTGACAAAACATTCTAAAACGTATTTTCTAAATAATATCCAGATTTATATTTCTAGAAGTTAAATAGTTGGACTTCTCATTTAATGGCTTATTGTTATACTTATTTATACACTTATTGTAATGGCTTATATAGAAACTACATTATGCTTATTTTAAGTGTAATATACTTAATATATTATTATTATACCTTAATTATTTTTCTCATTATGTGTAGATAAGATAATGAGAAGATAATAAGATAAGATAATAAATTACTGAGTAACAAAATTGATTCTGAACTCTTTAAGACATAAAATGACATTTATCATGTGCTGTCTGTCTTCTTTCATCCTTCTTCTAAACTACTCTTAGCAGGGAGTTTTCCTGTTAGTTCATTAGTGTATCCTTAATTTGTCCATGAAAAGTCTAATATACAGTAAACACTCATTGGCTATTTGTTAAATTAGTGATTAGATTAATAATTTATGTAACAGTTATCAACAAGCTGAGAAAACAAGCGTAGTGAACCATCTTAGATATAAAGATATTGTTAGGTAATTTTTCCTGTATCCCTGCTTTAGTTTTTACATTGTGAAAGTTTATGTGCAATTTGAATGACATTTTGTGCAGTTTTAACAACAACAGCAAAAAACAAAAAACAAAACAACAACACAACAACAACAAAAAAGTCACACACATTTTTCTGTTGTGCTCATTACTAAC